>NC_138762.1:93866518-95066518 GCF_965113315.1 Podarcis vaucheri | reverse complement strand
TGCTCTGGGAAACAAGTTCAGCTTAAATTATCATCTCAGGGTGAGAACATTCCCATCTGAATGTTGTAAATTATTGAACTATACGGATCTGTAGCAGCATTAAGGTTACATGCAGATAAACCGCCTGATAATTTAGCCAGTTTCTTTAAAAAAGAATTCTCCCCTTGTCATGGGTAGAGCTACTGTGATGTCACGGAATGTTTTCAAACATTCTAACACCTCAGAGTAAACTGTGAGCACGGAAAAAACCTGCAGACGGAAGGGACAGTGACATAGTAAGCTAAGCATGCACTGAGAAGATCAGCAGAGAAAGATTATCTCGGGGGAGTTGGATAGCAGATAGAAAGCTCTTTCTCTCACTTGGTCCTTTTCTGCTGTAAATAATGTCTTCTCAGCTGTTTGCAGCTGCTCAGTGGAATGATAAGGAACACATCCGCATTGTAGCATTTTTGAAATACAGTAAGGAATCTCATGAACTAGGATCAATAAATTTTATCTCCATTTTAAATTGATACTCATAAAGGCTTGCCCGGCTCATGATAATTAATTCAGCCAGAACCAAAAGAAGAGATTTGTTCAGCTCCAAAACTGATGTCAGGAGTACAGAACAGTTTGAAAATGGCAGCAGTTTCCATCATTCAAGGTGTAACACATTGCAGAAACATGTGGGCTGGCTTAGCCAATCCATTTTCCTGGGGCAAAACATATAGCCATGAACAGTGATGGGATTCACCACATCTCTGCTACTTTTGTAATTGATTTAGGAATATCGCCAACCCTGTAAAAAAGGATTGAGGCACCACATGTCAGTTCAGTGTTGAGAACTTATGCTGACAACTCATCATTTTTTACAATACTTAACTGAAGCCCGAACAGCATTGCATATAGAGTAACTATTGCCTCTAAGGCCCCCTTAATTTTCTCAGGCTCTAAATAGCACCTATTTTAAAAAGGACCCTAACGGATACTGAACCGTATAGGGAACTGAAATAGCACAGTGTATAGTAAAGTAGCTTGTAGAAAACAGCAAAGTTTTTAACAAGCCCCACCGAAGTAAGGGAATACCACCAAATTACAATTTATTATCCATATAAATATGAAATAGCAAAGGTGAACAAGGTAAAGGACCCCTGGACGGTTAAGTTCAGTCAAAGGTGACTATGGAATTGTGGTGCTCATCTTGCTTTCAGGCCAAGAGAGCTGCCCTTTGTCCACAGTCAACTTTCCGGTTCATGTGGTCAGCATGACTAAACCACTTCTGGCACAACGGGACACCATGACGGAAACCAGAGCACACGGAAATGCTGTTTACCTTCCCGCCACAGCGGTACCTATTTATCTGCTTGCACTGGTATGCTTTTGAACTGCTAGGTTGGCAGGAGCTGGGGCAGAGCAACAGGAGCTCACAGGGATTCGAACCGCCGACCTTCTGATCGGCGAGCCCAAGAGGCTCAGTGGTTTAGACCACAGCGCCACCCACGTCCCTAGTCAAAATAAAATAAAAATAGCATCACAGACCAAACATGCATGGATCACACGAAAGGGCATCACATGTAGATAAGGCATCTGAGGCCCCACCCTGCCCCGCCCCTGAGGTTTGCACAGCTTCTTAGCCCCATTGCTAATGTCCATCTATTGGACCTGAATGTTTGTAGGGGAAAGCCTATGCATGTAGCCTTTCAGGCAAGTCTGAACCCTGACGGTGCAAACTTCCAGCCTGCATACAAACCCTAACCATGCACATCGGTTTTTCCCTATGGACATCCACAATTTACATGTGGATGTTGGGGCTGGGGTCAAGGAGCTGCAAAGCCTCAAGGATGGAGTCAGTGCTGCAAACTTGCAGCCCCATTTTTAATGGGTGATGCCACACTGAGAGCCAGTGTGGTGTAGTGGTTAAGAGTGGTAGACTCATAATCTGGTGAACCGGGTTCGCGTCTCCGCTCCTCCACATGCAGCTGCTGGGTGACCTCGGTCCAGTCACACTTCTTTGAACTCTCTCAGCCCCACTCACTTCACAGAGTGTTTGTTGTGGGGGAGAAAGGGAAAGGAGAATGTTAGCTGCTTTGAGACTCCTTTGGGTAGTGATAAAGTGGGATATCAAATCCGAACTCTTCTTCTTCCTCTTCTTCTTTATGTGATTCTCACAAGTAGGAAGCTAAGGAGGCAATGTTGATCTCCCAGGGTATGATGTTCTGCTAAGTGGATGCGACAACTGAAAAAGCCCTATCAGATATTCTTGGGATGAGATGTAAAAAGGTCATCTGCCATGACTATAATTTCTGTGCTGTGTCATGTGGAAGGAGGCATTCGTTCATGACCCAGGTGTTAGATGAATGCAAAATTAGCAAGCATGAAAAATATTTAGAATAGCATCCTTCTGTAACCAAGCTGCCATGCCAACACAGCAATCAACATTTACTAATAATTTTGAATGTGTTGGGGAAACAAAGGTACTGGAAAGTAGGTTAATGTTGACATATAAAAAATATTTATGTAGGCTTCTTGATGCAATACCAACGAGAAAACTAGGACTAACTAGATAAAAATAGGATATCTCTAATTAAGTAGGCCAAGATGAATTCTTAATCTAGGAATAGCTGCTGCTGCAAAAAGAAACTATCAATAAGCCAAAGAAGAAGAAGAAGAAAGAAATCTCAATGGATTCATCAAAAATTCAATATCTATACTTTTGAAACTTTTTTGCCATATTTACTGGATCTTTGAGCTGGAAAAGATATATAATTTATGTCAGGCAAAACAAATGGGAAAGCTTTGAATCTGAAATTCTTTCCCTATAGTACGTCAAAAAGAACAGACTTATTTTATTTATTTTCAAGTGCAATCTTTAATGCATACTAAGAGAGTCTGAAATGATAAACATGCTAATCGTTTTCTTCTCTCAGTGACTGTATGACTATTTCTCCTGTATGTTGATTTAAGCAAAATAAATGAAGTCATGCACTAGCCCTTTAAGGACAACCCATAATCCAGCTTCCCTTCTCCCTTTTATATTGTTGACCTAGAAGCACCTTGTCCACTTTGCAAAGAGGCAACCAGTCATGTATTCTTTATTGTTGTTTTTTGTGTAATAATAATAATAATAATAATAATTTATTATTTGTACCCCGCCCATCTGGCTGGGTTTCCCCAGCCACTCTGGGCGGCTTCCACAGAAACCAAAAAACACTAAAATATCATACATTAAAAGCTTCCCTGAATAGGGCCGCCTTAAGATGTCTTCTGAATGTCAGGTAGTTGTCCATCACCTTGACATCCGATGGGAGGGCATTCCACAGGGCAGGCGCCACCACCGAGAAGGCCCTCTGCCTGGTTCCCTGTAGCTTTGCTTCTCGCAATGAGGGAACCGCCAGAAGGCCCTCGGCGCTGGACCTCAGTGTCCGGGCAGAACGATGGGGGTGGAGACGCTCCTTCAGGTATACTGGGCCGAAGCCGTTTAGGGCTTTAAAGGTCAACACCAGCACTTTGAATTGTGCTCGGAAACGTACTGGGAGCCAATGTAGGTCTTTCAAGACCGGTGTTATGTGGTCTCGGCGGCCGCCCCCAGTCACCAGTCTAGCTGCCGCATTCTGGATTAGCTGTAGTTTCCGAGTCACCTTCAAAGGTAGCCCCACGTAGAGCGCATTGCAGTAGTCCAAGCGGGAGATAACCAGAGCATGCACCACTCTGGCCAGACAGTCCGCGGGCAGATAGGGTCTCAGCCTACGTACCAGATGGAGCTGGTAAACAGCTGCCCTGGACACAGATTTGACCTGTGCCTCCATGGACAGCTGTGAGTCCAAAATAACTCCCAGGCTGCGCACCTGGTCCTTCAGGGGCACAGTTACCCCATTCAGGACCAGGGAATCCTCCACACCTGCCCGCCTCCTGTCCCCCCAAAACAGTACTTCTGTCTTGTCAGGATTCAACCTCAATCTGTTAGCCGCCATCCAACCTCCAACCGCCTCCAGGCACTCACACAGGACCTTCACTGCCTTCACTGGTTCTGATTTGAAAGAGAGGTAGAGCTGGGTATCATCCACATACTGATGAACACTCAGCCCAAATCCCCTGACGATCTCTCCCAGCGACTTCATATAGATGTTAAAAAGCATGGGGGAGAGGACGGAACCCTGAGGCACCCCACAAGTGAGAGCCCAAGGGTCTGAACACTCATCCCCCACCACCACTTTCTGAACACGGCCCAGGAGGAAGGAGCGGAACCACTGTATAACAGTGCCCCCAGCTCCCAACCCCTCTAGACGGTCCAGAAGGAAGTTATGGTTGATTGTATCAAAGGCCGCTGAGAGATCCAGAACTAGGAAACAGCTCTCACCTTTGTCCCTAGCCCGCCAGAGATCATCAACCAGTGCGACCAAGGCAGTTTCAGTCCCATGATGAGGCCTGAATCCTGACTGGAAGGGATCCAAATGGTCCGCTTCTTCCAGGCGTGCCTGGAGTTGTTCAGCAACCACACGCTCAATCACCTTGCCCAAGAATGGAAGATTTGAGACTGGGCGATAGTTGGCCATACTGGCCGGGTCTAAAGATGGTTTTTTAAGAAGCGGTTTAATGACCGCCTCTTTCAGCAGATCTGGGAATGTTCCCTCACAGAGGGAAGCATTCACCACCCCGCAGAGCCCATCGCCCAGCCCTTCCCGGCTTGCTTTTATTAGCCAGGATGGGCAAGGATCAAGGAGACAGGTGGTTGGTTTCATGCGTCCAAGCAGCCTGTCCACATCCTCGGGGGTAACGGATTGAAATTGATTCCATGCAACTTGACCAGACAGAGCTCTAGCACTCTCCCGCCCCAGCCCTGCTCCCACAGTGGTGTCTAGCTCCTTCTGAATATGAGTGATTTTATCTGCAAAAAACTTTGCAAAATCGTTGCAGGAGATCTTGGGGTCTTTACAAGGCCCCGGTGGTAAAGGTGGTTCCGTTAAATTGCGGACCACCTGAAAGAGTCTCCTGCTACTATTTTCTGCAGATGCAATAGAGGCGGTGAAGAAAGTCTTCTTCGCCGTCGCTATCGCCACTTGGTAGGCTCGACGTTGAGCTGTAACCTGTGTCCGGTCAGATTCGGAGTGAGTTTTCTGCCACCGACGCGCTAGCCGTCTCAGCGATTGTTTCATCGCCCTCAGCTCCGAAGAAAACCACGGGGCTGTCCGGGCTCCATGCAATCGGAGAGGGCGCTTCGGAGCCAGACAGTCGATAGCCCTGGTTAACTCCGCATTCCAGCGGGCCACCAGGGAATCAGCTGAAAGGCCATCAACATGGGATAAAGCATCCCCTACCACTCTCTGGAAACCATTTGGATCCATTAAGTGGCGGGGGCGGACCATCCGCATTGGTCCCACCTCCCTGCAGAGGGGAAGGGTCGCGGAGAAGTCCAGTTGCACCAGGAAGTGATCTGACCATGGCACTTCTTTGGTTTCACTTTTACTTAGTGTCAGATCACCCACGTCACTAGAGGTGAATACCAGGTCTAAGGCATGTCCATGACTATGAGTTGGGCCCAACTTATTCAGGGACAGCCCCATGGAGGCCATGCTTTCCACGAAGTCCCGAGCGGCCCCTTGTAAGGTCGTGTCGGCGTGGATGTTAAAATCCCCTAGGACAACCAAACTAGGTGTCTCCAGGAGAACATCCGCCACGACCTGAAGCAGCTCGGACAGGGAATCCTTGGTGCAGCGGGGAGGTCGGTACACCAAAAGGAATCCTGTACTGCCCCTATTGCCCAACTTCCAGAACATGCACTCAGAAAACTGGGTCTTCCCAGTAGAACGCCTGGTGCAAACTAATGACTTCCTAAAAATCACTGCAACCCCCCCTCCCCGCCCACATGACCTGGGTTGCTGTGCGTAAGAGAAACCTGGTGGGCAAGCGGCAGCAAGGACAGGCCCATCTGCCTCATTCAACCAGGTCTCTGTCACACAAGCCAGGTCAAATCCTCCATCCACAATCAGGTCGTGGATGGCAGTGGTTTTATTCATCATTGACCTGGCATTACACAGCAACACCTTCAGGTTATGTGGGTTTCCCCTGTTGATTCCAGTATCCATCTGGTCAAGGCCAGACCCGGAGGCAGGGATAGTCTTCAAACAACGACTAAACCTGCCTCCTCGGTAATGACATGGTCTGGTCTTAGCGTAACTCCGCCTCCTGCCCATGATCACCGAAAATTTTTTATTAAAGATTTAAACTAAACATATTATCAAAAAACATGTCATCCTTAATTTTTTCCCCATTTTCCTCTCTCCCCCACCCTCCCACAAATCGTTTAAAGACTTAAATGAAACATATTATCCCAAAAACATGTCATCCTTAATCCCCCCCCCCATTTTCGTCCTTCCCCCCACCCTCCCACCCACCCTGCCGACTTCCCACAGTTCCAGTCTTTGGTTTCTTTGTGAATGCTGTTCTCTGCATGTTACAAGGTTGTATAAATCCTTAAATTATTTAACTGATTATTGTCAATAAAAAGTTTGTGAATGTTATCCTTGTCCCATAGCTTATGTGTTAATTTTGCCAGTTCTGCATAGTCCATCAGTTTTTTTTTTGCCATGATTCTTTAGTTGGAATTTCTTCAGTCTTCCATCCTTGTGCTATGAGGACTCTCACAGCCATTATCGCATACATGAAGATATTTTCCAGCTTTTTTGGCAGGTCTTTCCCTACAATGTTTCAGGTTTTTAAAGAAATGTTAGATGGAACATTTTCTTCAATTCATTGTATATCATTTCCCAAAATTTTTAAATTACATTACAATCCCACCACATATGATAAAATGTCCCCTCCTTTTCCTTACACTTCCAACATATATTTGAACTAGTTTTGTACATTTTCCCTAACTGTACTGGTGTCATATACCATCTGTACATCATCTTCATATAATTCTCCTTCAACAGGGAACAGTCTGTAAATTTTAGATCAGTTTTCCATAATTTTTCCCAATCTTCCATCATAATGTTATGACTTACACCTTGTGCCCATTTAATCATGACTGATTTTACCTTTCTTCTCCCAGTCATGTATTCATTGAACCTTTGTTCCTCTTGACTGATTAAAGCTTGCAGAAAGAGTATGACTACGTGGATCCAGGACAGTGCTATTTTTCTAGAAAAAGAGGTGCCGTAACTCATCATGAACACCTCCCTCGTTCTCTTAGAATGGCAATGGTGCCCACTTGAGAGGTGCTTGAACCCAGCTGAGACGTGCCAGAATTGAGTTCCACTGAGTTCTGGCTGGGAAAAAAAAGCTCTGACAGGGTGTGATCAATGCGCCCTTGCAGGAAGGCATGGCCCCAAATGTCTCGAAAGAAGCAGTGATTCAACCTTTGCTGAAAAATGCTCAGTATGGGCCCATTGTTGCTTGGAAACTTTGAAGAAAGGCAATTGAGAGGGTTGTAGTGCAGTAACTGAACTTCCAAGTGAAGTCTAGAGCTAACCTCAAAAACTTGGGATGCTGTAACGTATAGTGAAACCTGGAACTACCTATACTGCGGTTCTTGCCGGTTCTGCCTTCTGTGATGCTAGAAGGGGCAGTTGCTCAACTCTGAACAACTCACTCATGGTGTGATACCCTGCACTGTATACATGGTCTCTGCTTTAATCTGTTTTGCTTTTAAATGTCATCCCACCAATGAACACACAATTGTTGCTCTGTGAAGGAACAGTTCCTCAAACAAGCTCTCCTATGGCAAGTTGGGAAACTGTGTACGTGCAGCTACTCACACAGAGTCAATTAAGGTTTGGCAGACAGCCAGAAGGTCATGTGAAGGAGTAAGTCTGCCTGGTGAAAATGGAGACGTAGAGACAGCTCCCTGATTGGTCAAGCTCTCTCAAATGAGTGATAATTAATAGCCTACTAACTGGAATGTGTTAGTTCAGAGTTCAGTGTTCAATGGTTCAGTGTGTCAGTGAGTGTAGGAGTTGTGAGTCATGTCAGAAAGAGCTAGCTAAAGATCCGTGTTCTGTTCCTGTAAATAGTCCACTGTATATAATAAACCCCTAACTACAAGTTCCTGGTTCCTGGTTCGTCTATCCTGTCCGCAGCCAAGCTGCCAATTACTTCTGTGGATTCTGCGTGTACTCTGCTAGGTCTGGCTAAGGTCCTGCAACTAGTCAGAAAGTTGCAAAACACCAAATAGGTTTTGCCAATAGCCT
This sequence comes from Podarcis vaucheri, assembly GCF_965113315.1. Classification (NCBI taxonomy): domain Eukaryota; kingdom Metazoa; phylum Chordata; class Lepidosauria; order Squamata; family Lacertidae; genus Podarcis; species Podarcis vaucheri. The sequence goes on along the minus strand of NC_138762.1, from coordinate 95,058,353 downwards.
CCCTAGCAAGACTGTTTCTATATTTTTTTAAAAAATGTGCCTTGCCTTGCTACCACTTCACCACACAATAGCACAGATCTCCTGCAGAAGCAGGAGATTATCAGCAACAACATCCGAGGAGGGCTAGCTACAATCACAACTCACCGTGTGTTTTTAGATTCTATCAATGGGGTGAGGGGGACAGCGATCTGTGATTTTGGTGGTAGCTACCTGCCTCCTGTGCTTAAGAATGGGTGAATCTGTCAATTTTGCTTTCTCTCAGTTTATCTCTCCCCACCCCCCATTTCTACATCAGTTTGTAATGGGTTGGGGAAATCCTCATGAAAATCCGTCTGTGAATTTCTCATAATTTTGTATGCAATTTTGCAACAACAACAACAACAATTTATTATTTATACCCCACCCATCTGGCTGGGTTTCCCCAGCCACTCTGGGCAGCTTCCAACAGACTATTAAAATACAATAATCTATTAAACATTAAAAGCTTCCCTAAACAGGACTTAAAGATGTCTTAAAGATGTCTTCTAAAAGTCTGGTAGTTGTTTTTCTCTTTGACATCTAGTGGGAGGGTGTTCCACAGGGCGGGTGCCACTACAGAGAAGGCCCTCTGCCTAGTTCCCTGTAACTTTGTTGTACCACCGTGAACGGTGGCTTTTATTGATGTATTTCTATTTTGTTCCGTTTTATTTTGGTTTGGGGTTAGCTATTGAGTGGGGTGGGGATTTGTTTTGTTGGTACAATTGTTTTTATTTGATTTGTTTTCTATTCTGTAAATGGAGGTTGGTTTGAGGCTTGGGATTGCTACCGTAGTGGGGCGAGGGAGGTATGGCGGTGGGGGCAGATGTCATAGGCGAAGGGGATCGAGATATGGATATGCTCGTACCCCTTCCAATCTGCGCCCCATCCCGAGGGACGAAGGTAGGGTGAGCAAGGATTACTCACCTCCGTCACTGGTGTTGTGCAACGCCAGGTCTATAGGCAAAAAAACCGCCACCCTGCGAGACTTCTTCACCTCGCAGGGGGTTGACCTGGCTTGTGTGACAGAGACCTGGGTGCGCGAAGGGGAAACTGTTACCTTACGAGAGATGGCGCCCCCGGGTTTCTCCGTCCTCCACCAGTCACGGACTGTGGGCCGGGGGGGAGGGGTGGCATTATTAATCCGAGAAGACTGTTCTTTCAGGGCTCTACCATCGCCATCGATCCCCGGCATTGAATGTGTTGGCCTAGTGTGGGGCTCCGAGGAGAGCTTGGCTGTCTGGCTGGTGTACCGGCCACCTAGCGCACCAGCAGCCACCCTGTCAGGCCTGCTGGAGGTGGTGGCCGGCTGGGCCTTGGAGTTCCCCAACCTATTGGTACTGGGGGACTTCAACATCCATGCTGATGCCACTCCCTCCTCACAGGCTCTGGACCTCGTGTCTTCCATGGCGACACTAGGGCTCTCCCAGTTTGTTTCAGGCCCCACACATCAAGCAGGCCACACGCTGGATTTGATCTTTGGCGCCGGTATAGATGTGATCATGTCTCCCTCGATGAAGGTGCCATGGTCTGATCACTACGCACTGAAAGCCAGGATTGATTTTCCACCCCCACCCTGCTTAGGTGGCGAGCCAATTTGGGCTCGCCCGCGGAGGCTGATGGACCCTGATAGATTCCGTCAGGCCTTGCGGGACCTTGCTCCCCCTGGCGACTCATTGACGGAGCTTGTTGAGGGCTGGAATATCCAGCTCCTGGCAGCCATCGATGACATCGCACCTAGGCGCCCTCTGCGACCCCGCAGAAACCGGGCTCCCTGGTTTACCGAGGAGCTTCGGAAAATGAAGCGGGACCTCAGACGGCTAGAGCGAGTATGGCGGGGTGCCCGTGACGGAGCTTCAAGAACATCTTATAGGGTTTTTATGAAAACCTACGAGATGGCAGTGAAGGCCGCTAAGAAGTCCTACTTCTCAGCCTCCATTGCCTCCGCTAGCTCTTGCCCGGCGCAATTATTTAGTATAATTAGGTCTTTAACATCCCTCGAAGGACAGCCAAATTTAAATAACAATTCGACACACAGCTGCGAGGCATTTGCGAGCTCTTTTGCGGAGAAGGTCCTGTTGCTCCGCCATGACCTCCCTGCCAATTTGGATACAATGAAGGAACTGGAGGCCCCTCGACTGTCCTCAGGTCCAGTATTGGACCACTTTGACCGGATATCCCCAGCCGATGTGGACAGACTCCTCCAAGCTGGAAAGCCCACCACTTGTCCTCTTGACCCGTGCCCGTCCTGGCTGATTAGAGCGTGTCCAGACGAGGTGCGGGCCCCCCTGGGTGATATCATCAATTTGTCCCTTGGCACTGGGATATTCCCAGGGGAACTGAAGGAGGCAGTGGTGCGCCCGCTCTTAAAGAAAACATCATTAGATCCTTTAGATCTATCCAATTACCGCCCGGTTTCGAATCTTCCATTCCTGGGTAAGGTGATTGAGAGAGCGGTTGCTGAACAGCTTGGTAGGTTTCTGGATGAAACATCTGCTCTCGACCCATTCCAGTCCGGCTTCCGCGCTGGTCATGGGACCGAGACGGCTCTGGTCGCCCTAACAGATGATCTCCGCAGGCAGCTGGATCGAGGCGGGTCGGGGCTGCTGATTCTTCTAGACCTGTCAGCAGCCTTTGACATGGTCGATCACGAACTCCTGGACCGCCGCCTTGCCGACGTGGGGATCCAGGGCACAGTCCTTCAATGGCTGCGCTCGTTTCTCTCCGGTCGGGGACAGAGGGTGGCGCTTGGGGGGGAATTGTCATCGCGCCACTCCTTGGTGTGTGGAGTGCCTCAGGGTGCGATTCTCTCCCCGATGCTTTTTAACATCTTTATGCGCCCCCTCGCCCAGCTTGTCCGGAGTTTTGGGCTGGGTTGCCATCAGTATGCCGATGACACCCAACTCTATCTGTTGATGGATGGCCATCCTGACTCGGCCCCAGATACACTGACCAGATGTCTGGAAGCTGTTGCTGGATGGTTACGTGGGAGCCGGTTGAAGTTAAATCCTTCGAAGACAGAGGTCCTCTGGCTGGGACGGAGCGATACGGGATTGAGGGGGCAACTCCCGTCTCTTGCGGGGGTGCAATTAGTGCCAGCATCATCCGTGAAGAGCTTGGGTGTAATCTTCGATACCTCCCTCTCTATGGAGGTGCAGATTACAGCTATAACAAAGGCGGCATTTTTTCATCTCCGCCAGGCTAAGCAGTTGGCTCCTTATCTCTCTCGCCCTGACCTAGCCACTGTGATCCATGCGACGGTCACTTCCAGACTGGATTATTGTAACTCGCTCTATGTGGGGCTGCCCTTGAGACTGACCCAGAAACTCCAGCGGGTGCAGAATGCCGCGGCGAGACTCCTTACGGGGTCTTCGCTGCGAGATCATATCCATCCGGTGCTGTACCAGCTGCACTGGCTCCCAGTGGAGTACAGGATCAGGTTTAAGGTGCTGGTTTTAACCTTTAAAGCCCTATACGGCCTAGGACCCTCGTACCTACGGGACCGCCTCTCCTGGTATGTCCCACAGAGAAATTTACGGTCTGCAAATAAAAACACCCTAAAGATCCCAGGCCTCAGAGAGGTTAGGCTGGCCTCAACTAGAGCCAGGGCCTTCTCGGCCGCGGCTCCAATCTGGTGGAACGCTCTGTCACAAGAGACTAGGGCCCTGCAGGACCTGACATCTTTCCGCAGGGCCTGCAAGACAGAGCTGTTCCACCAGGCCTTTTGTCAGGGCGCAGCCTGACCCCCTCCTCTGGCAATCTGCACAAAAATTTGCTTGATGGTTGCCATTAATTTGATTTTAATTTGATTTAATTAATTTTATAATGAATGTTTTAGAATGTTGAACTATTTTGATTGTTGTTAGCCGCCCTGAGCCCAGCTTCGGCTGGGGAGGGCGGGATATAAATAAAATTTATTATTATTATTATTATTATTATTATTATTATTATTATTATTATTATTACTTGGCTTCTCACAGTGAGGGAACCACCAGAAGGCCCTTGGCGCTGGACCTCAGTGTCCAGGCAGAATGATGGGGGTGGTGACACTCCTTCAGGTATCCTGGACTGAGACCGTTTAGGGCTTTAAAGGTCAGCACCAACACTTTGAATTGTGCAAAGCAATTTTTCTTCAATAGAATGCATTTTGTGTGTTATTTTAGCAAATATGTGAATTATTAGGCATAGTTTACCGCAGCATATGCATTTTTGTGTGCATTACTTAGCTGTGAACCATACTGCAAAATTCAGAGTAGTGTGACTTTTGAAGGAATGCTGCATTTCATTTCTCATATTGTTTTGGAAAGTGAAGGTTAGGTCGGTTCATCTCTAGATGTGACCTAGATCATATTTCTCTACTATCCCTATCTAGTTCTGTCCTCAGATCAGATTAGATAAAGGTGGTCCAGCTTCCAGAGGAAAACCTGTATTCCCTGCCTGTGGTTTACAAGAAACATTGGTACGAATGCCGAGTTTGATTGAAATAAGTTATTTAGATCTATATATTGGAGAACAGCTGGCAATCAGAACCCTAGAGAGGAGGATGGAGACATTTATTTTGTTTATATTTGTTATATTTGACATTGGGAATTCTAAAACTGTTACACCATTTGGGTGGGGGGAAATATGAAAGAATAACTTCTTAAAATGTAGGGCTGTTTTTATCCAGGGATTCTAGCTATAGTGGCAAGTGAATTGCATGTTTTGTGCTGGGAAATGCCTGGGTTGGAGAGGGAGCAGAGAGTCAGGATGTCAGTCCTCAAGCACCGTGGTGAGACATATACTAGAAATGGGGGCAATAATTGGAGCATCTCAGGCTCCCACCAGATTTGAGACATGCTTTAAGTAAAGCATCGGAAAGCTGAATAAATTACGACGGGAAAATCATAATTCACTGTGGCAGGAGCCTGCAATGTACACAAGGAAGGTACGAGGGAAAAGGCAGGAGAGAAATTTGGGTCAAGAGTGTAATTAGGTTCTTTTTGGTAGCAAATAGATAACACTGGAGAGAAACTGAGCAGAGAGGAGGGGAAATAATGGAAAGCAAAGGAGGTAGATAGAGGTACAGGGAGAGGCAGTAGTAGGAGGTGTTAGGGTTGACGAGTTAGTGCCATAAGTTAAAGTAACGTGCTTTGGGAGGAAAGTTAAAAGCATTTTCTCTCCTCCCCCAATGTCTGGGAAAGGTTGGGGAGTAGAAAGCAATCATTCCACTGCTCTAGGGGAGGCAGCTCCATTAATATCTGTTAAACTTTCAGTGCAAAACAATGTCTAATCAACTCTCCACCAGCGCGAGTGATCCATGTTGTGGATAAAAGGGTCAATTAAAGCTTCTGGCCTTTGTGTCTGCTTCAGCTTGCCTGGTTCCTTAATATACCATTTCTAGTCTTATCCAAACTAGTTTTCAATTTACCAAGCAACAGCTGTAAAATTTTCTCAAGCCCATTATGGACCATTTTATATATAGCAGATGTATGCAAGATAAGGCAGCAATCTGCTTGCAGCCATATTATATTATATTATATTAATTTATTTTTTACACCTCCCCCCCCCAAAAAAAAAACCCCTTGCCTTTTAGGACAAAAGTCTCACAAAGCAACTTGCATAATTGGCATTAAAAGCAATGTACTACAAGTCCATACATAACAATTTGTGATCCACAGAAATTACTTTGTTTCCCACTATAATTGTTAAGAAACCCCTATTAGCTTTGCACAGGGGAACCCATATCTGTGGATGAGATCCAAGGGAGGAATACCGGGAGAGAAAAATCCATCAATAGCATTGTTTTAAGGTAAAGGTACCCTTGACCATTAGGTCCAGTCATGGCTGACTCTGGGGTTGCAGCGCTCATCTCGCTTTATTGGCCAAGGGAGACGGCGTACAGCTTCCCGGTCATGTGGCCAGCATGACTAAGCCGCTTCTGGCGAACCAGAGCAGCGCACGGAAATGCCGTTTACCTTCCCGCCGGAGCAGTACCTATTTATCTACTTGCACTTTGATGTGCAAGTAGATGGCAGGAGCTGGGACAGAGCAATGGGAGCTCACCCCATTGCGGGGATTCAAACTGCCGACCTTCTGATCAGCAAGTCCTAGGCTCTGTGGTTTAACCCACAGCACCACCTGCGTCCCAACATTGTTTTAACTTATACAATTTTTTTTTGTAACAGCCACCTCCTAGACCCCTCTGGGACCTATTCTATCTGAGCAGAGGGTATTCCTGGCTCACACAGAATGTACTATTCTGCTCAGTCCCTTTAAAGTAAGAGGGCCTTCTCGGTAGTCACGCCTTCCCTGTGCCAGCAGATAAGGAGATAATCTGACTTTTAGAAGACATCTGAAGGCAACCCTGTTCAGTGAAGTTTTAAATGTTTGAAGTTTTATTGTATTTTTAATATTTTGTTGTGAGCCACCCAGAGTGGCTGGGGAAACCCAGTCAGATAGGCAGCATATAAAGATGATGATGATCCACAGCTACCAACAGACAAAGCTTGAACTTCCAAAAAGGCTTCCCCTTATCAACTAACCTCCAAATTTCTTCCTAAGGTTTTATTTTATCTTATACGCTGCTATTTTTTTTGTACCAAACTGTCTTAGTTAATTGTGGTGTAATTAGTTTATTCCTTAATTGTTATTGTTTTTTAAAATGTGTGCGTTGGGCTTGTCCACATTGCCACCTGTCTCGTGCCTAGATAGCACAGGTCTGAGTGATTTTGTCTGAGTGATTTTGTCTTTACCCTGCAACTTTCCCTCAGAAAAACCCACTCTTTGGTGATAAATCAGAGCAAATGGCTGTCCGTGGGAAACCCAATGGTTGTTTGCTCTGGTTCAGCACCAAACCACAGTCTTTTCTGGGAGAAAGCGGTGGGACAAAGAGAAGTGTGGCTGAGCCCTTAGTTTCTGTGGTAAAACAACAACAAAACATTTACATTATTCCACTTGTTTTTTCAGGCATTCTCTAAGGCTTGTTTCTGAGTCATTTACCATTTGTCTCTCTTCCAGATCAGAGGTTGCTTCCTGTGGGTTGACATTTCTCTCTTTCTCTCTCTCTCCCCCCCTCTCAAATACAAAGATAGACTATATTTGATGGATGGAAATACCATAATACACAGCAGCCTAGACTATCTTGCATACTTGAGAAATATGACAGTGCTGTGACATTGGAATTATTGGACATTTAAACTCCATTATTAAGTTGCAAAAAAAAAAGTTCCTTTCAGTAATTACTCTGATCCCCCCTTCCTCTCTGCCTCTGAGGGATATTAAAGATTGGAAGATTGATTCATTAACCAGATCTTCAAAAGGCTACGTGCTTGCCACTCAGGAGAAGAAACCATCATAGCCACATAGTGACAAAATCACTGTTTGTCCTCCACATCCATAGTAACTTCTTTTTAGGAGAAACAGCCTGTTGTCCCTAAGCTCCCTTCTCATTCCCTTGTCCCATGGATGGGGAGCATATGGCCCTCAACATGTTTCCAAGCTGATACAACTCCCATCTCCCATGCTGGTTTGGGCTGATGGACGCTGGAGTCCAACAACATCTGGAAGACAGCAGGATCCCCATTCTTGCCTTACCTAATTTGGAAAAACTGAGCAGGTCAAACTTTTGGAGAAATGGGTTGCACGTCAGATAGCATTCATCTGGAACCCAGATGGTAGTAATTAGTTTTAGTTCCAGAAAAAGTGGATCCAGCTCACCAAATCTGAAAAAAATATGGAAACAAGGAGCAGATCTTCTCAGTAGAAAAATGCACAAGCAGCAACTCTAGAAATTTGAAGGTAAGGGGGACCAGGGATATGGAGCACAGGTGTTTACAGTTCCCCTTCCCTCCATTTTGCACAAGTCCCAAATGGAGCTTGCACCTTCTTTCTAGTACTGAGAGGTGTATGTGGAGACTGGTTGTACTGATAAAACCACAAGGGCTATTTTGGATCAGATTGAGCGCCTGACTGGCATTCTGCTTCTGGCCGCAGATACCCAGATTGATAGCCATTTTTTTTTTCTAGGAAGCCCACAAACAAGGCATAAAGGCAAAAAGTTCAGGGATTGAGCAACTGCTCCTGGATCTGATAAAAATAAAGTTGTACTCTCACCCGCCCCGAAACCTCTGCTAGTGTTTGCACATTGAGGTCCCCAAGACACCCCCCAAAGAAAAACACAATTGACACTTAATTTTTGTTTAAGGTTTTTGACATAATTTTGGCCACAACTTTATTGAGATTACAGCAATGTGAGTGGTTGCTTAGGCATTGGTAGCACTAACTGATCCCGCACGGGGACAGCTCTGACATTCACACTCCCAGCGAAGTCAGCAAGGGTAAGTCACCTGGGGAGAGAGACGGGACTGGGAACCATGCCTCACCTCTCCCCAGAATGCTCCCAGGGGCTTGCGTGGCCCTAGCCCCTTGCCAGGGGGTTTCGGACAAAAGCACGGGGAGCCCCTGGGTTCCTTTAATGGAAAACCCTTGCAGCAGCAGTAGCATCTTGGAGGGGCAGGCACAGCCGAATCCATACCCCTCCACCAACCAATTCCCAGACCAATGCCTAACCGAAAACCTTACAAGTTGTGATGATTTGCTACGTAGTAGGCAAAAAACCAAGTGGCACACACTAATCAGCCAAATGGACAAAATTCCTACCGGGCCCCTGCCCCAAAGCAGATGACCCCATGACAGGCATAGCAAGGTCAAGCAAACAGCCTAAAATTAGGGAAGGAAAGGCGGGTGATCCGAAGTAAGCAGCGAAAAGAGGAAGTCCGTTGCTGTGTGCATTGTATTTAACAAATAGGACTGTCAATCAACAAATGGCAACATCTAGATTTTCCTAGTAACAGCCCGCCCCTGCTTAAAGGATGGCCAAACCATTTGCCTAGCAACAGTGAGGTGTCTCGTCAGCCCCGCCTGCAACCCGTGCTCTCCATGAGGGAGAACACACTTTGTTAATGTTAAAAAACCAAGGAACAAGAGGCAACCCTGAACTGTGTCACAGAAGAAGCTGCTACAGTGGGTGTAGCAGCAGTCACCCACAGTAGCAAACTATTCAGACAAAATATAGACTTTGTTGTGGCACCTTAAAAATGCCTTATGACATAGGTTTTCATGAGCTGCAGTGCATTTCATCAGATGCACTATAGCCACAAATTGCTTATGCCAGGGATGTCCAACAGGTAGATCACAATTTACTGGTAGATCGTGGTGTGTCCATGGTAGATCTTGCCCCCCTCCCTGAAAGCTCAAGAACTTTGGCTCCCTAAAAAAAAGCTCAACTTTGGTGGTTTACCACCAGTTTTTTTATAGTGGGAGTAGATCTCAGTATCTTGAAAGTTGGACATGCCTGGCTTATGACATAGCGAGATTGTCAGTTTTTAAGTTCCTGCAAGACTGCATTCTTATTTTTTTTCTTCTGCTGCAAAACAGCTGCTGCTCTGGAAACTATTCCAATTGTTTCATAGAAATCCTATAAATATAACATGAATTTACATTGGAACTTGATGAATATAAAACTGTTCCCATCAGTCATGTTTATTTCATAGTTATCATTCCTGCCAAAATTAATACTGCAAGACTATCCTGTAGTAAACTTATTTGTCTTTTGCCTTCCTTCTGAAATATAGCCTGTGGCACGAGGCTCGGCATTATAATATTAATATACCACCATTCTGAGAAGTTCAGCAAATTTGACTTTGTTTAATGGAAATCTGTTTAAAGGGCAGGTTTCTCTATAGCTTGTGTGTGAATCAAACTTGTGAATCTGTTGAGGTTCTTTGAAATTGGTGCTTTTCCATTTACCTGCAGAATTCTCCCTGATAATTCTGTCTCAGGCTAGCTCTTTTTGATTTCCCCAGTTTAATAGGAACATCCCCTGCAATGCCTGTGGTAAGGAAGATGCCTATCTATATAGTCTCTTGAGTCTCAGCACAGATATCTTCCTATTATCTGTCTGAGATGAGTAGGAGCTGATAGACTTCATTTATCTTTCGACAGGGATCGTAGGTATTCACCTACAAAGACAGCAGATACATTGGTAGTAGGCTGCTGCACAAAATGCTACACTTTAATTTACCATTGATACCCATTAGTCAGTTTCAATCATCCCCCTTTTTTAATCCCATCATTACAATGATCTACAGTTAATTTATATTTATATTTATATTTTCATATGAGACTTGTGGTTGGACGTGACCACTGTCAGGACTGTAACTCAAAGGAGATTGCTTCTCCTCCTCCATTGCATTCTCGGTGAGTCTCCCCTTTTCAGAACAATTGCAGTATAGCAGGAAGAAATTCCCTATTACTCCTGCAAAACTATATGTCTGGAAGACCACCGGAGTATATGCATGTTTTGTCCTAAAAGTTAAGCCAGGGGTAGCCAGTTTGGGGCCTTGCAGACTTTGGAGCACAGGGGCTGATGGGAGTTGAAGTCCAAAAACGCTGAGGAAGAATGTGCCACATCACTGTTAGGTCAGCAGTAAAACCACAATTTTCAGGCTCATATGCTCCACCCTTGTATTTTGTTGCCATGAACAGGAGAAAAGGAGAATCCAGTACCATTTTAAAGGTAATCACAGTTTGTTGTTTATGGTCTCCTTCTGATTGTGGCAGAGCAGAATGGAAGAAAAAAACAAACTCAATCACAGAGTGCTAAACTATCTTTCAGCATTACATTTGAACCTGATATCTGTCTCTTCCACCCATTACAACTACTGATTTGCCAGCGAATGTTGATTAAGCAAAGCAGATTTCTGCAGCCGATGGGGTTTCAGATATGTGTGCCCTTGTGCACTGTTCTGGGAATTGTCAGCTTGTGATTGCCTACCACAACAGCCAAAGATGTATGCAGACAATTTGATCCTTTACACTTTGCTAAAATTGGCAGCCTCCCGTTCTAATCAACAAGCAGGTGGGAGAAATGAGAGATGAAGTGAAAGCCAAACTTTAAGTCAATTTTGTAAGGTTTATAGAGTTTGTCATAGATTTAGAACTTTAATGACTTTGAATAATTCAACACTCTCATAACTTCAGTGTGAGAACAAATGGAGGCAGGATTTCTTTTTATGTGCCTTCTCTTGAGCTGAAATTCACATTAGCATAGGATGAACCTTGTGCATTTAATTCTAAGTAAATGGAGGGTATGTTATCAGTTCTCCGGGGATAAATGATTGATTGCATTTGTAAAGGGGAAGTCCTGATACAGAGTTTTTTAGCACGCGGTGATACACAAGGAGCAAAAAAATCTTTTTTTGTGGCACTAAGAACAATGTCATGTCTAGAACGAAGGGAATAGGAGGATATCCACCAGATAAATGTGCTTGATTTACTTTTTGAATTCATCCTAATTGCATGTCTAAAGGCAATTATTTTATAAAGGTCATTAACAAAATGATGAAATTATTTGTAATTACTCAAACTACGACCCTACTCTCAATTTTTGGGCTGTTGAGCTGAAGTATTAACCATCATAGAGCTGGATAAAGAGTAATACTCACACATAGTATTACATTGACACTTGGGGAGAGTAATTTTGTTTTGTGAACAGTGTGTACAGATCACCATATTGGATGGTTGATCCACCATGAATTTCTATGGTGGAAATTCAAGCCCTATACTTTAAAAAGCTGCAACAACCAAACATCCCCAAGAAGAAGGGTTTCTAGGACTTCCGGGTTAGCGCCTCCGGCAATGGCGGATTTTCTCTGACCCGGAGGAATCCGCTTTGTGGAAATCAGGGTCTGGACCGCCACGGCGAGGCGGAGACCCATCAAAAACCACAGGCGGGAGAAGCCTGTGGACATGGGATTCGGATGGCACCTTTTGCTCCTCCTCTACTCGCAGGGAAACCCGGTTTCGGGGATCCAGAGCGACGTGGGGTGAGCGGCGCGGTGCTTCGAATCGACTGCTCTTTTCACGGAGTGAAGCCGCATTGCTGTTGCCGGAGAGCGCTGACTTTTTCCTGTGGACAATTGGACTTTAAACAACTACACGTGAGTAGAACGGAAAATTGGATTATTAAACATCTTAATTTGGCACCGAAGCAGGAAGGTTCCAAACAGGAAGTCCGCCTTCCTCTTTTGTAAATAGATTGAAGCAAAGACATTGCAAGCTAAAGTCTGGAAAGTCTTTTGTAAAGGATTAAACCTCCATCGGCTAAAATTACTAAACCCCCCTTGGAAGCAGGAGAAGAGGGGGGAAATTTCAGATTGTTTAAGCCTGCAGGAGAGAGAGTGAAGAAAGATAAATTACCACCATTTTGAACCTGGGAACGGGCTGCCAGGAAGCGACGTTTTGGGAAAGTTCATTGACTGTAAATAAAACGTATGTTGACAGTCAAATAAGAGAAAGATATTGATTCCAATGTTTTCTTTTGCACTTAAAAGGAGCAAAATATCTGAAAATCGAAAATAACTTTGTTGCTGGACCTGCTTGTAAAAGGACGGATACAATTAGAAATTGTTTCCCCTAGAGGGAGCTTTTGAAACTGTTACAGGAGTGGAGCTGGGGAATTCTCCAGCTGCAGAGATTAAAGACCGTGAGAATTAGACATTGACCTTGGACAAGAATGTGGACAGAAGAAGCCTTAGTGATTGCTTTTTGCAAGACAAGTGCCTTATTGGAACAGCTTCATGAGAAGACGGATTTGATGATTACTAAAATTGACAATTTTGGGCAAAAAATGACTGATTTGGGACAAAAAGTGAATACCTATACAGAAACTACTCAGGAACCAACCCAGGAATCTGTTTTGACATGACAAGCTGTGGAGAAGATAAAGGAGGAGGTTGTTGTTGAACCTCAAGTAATACAAGTGGAGAGAGCCTCGGCCTTGTATGAACATAAGCTGTTGTTTTTGATGACTGAATCTGGAGAAAGCCAGATTTGGAGAGATGGAGTCCCGCTTGGATTGGAGAAGGAAAGTTGGATAGATCCCCTTATGCAGGGAAGTTCTGTCCTTTGGGACCTGGTTTTGGGCCAGGGGGAGATTGGAGTGGTGGGGGCCTTCAACTGTGGAGGGATTTTGAAACATGTTCTGAAATATTCTTTGGATTTTAGTTCTGATTATAGAGAATGGGCTGACCCGTCGAGAAGGGATAAAGACATTGTTAGGTTGGAGCTTCCCCGAGATCTACTCCTCAGTGTTAAAGGAAGGAAATTAAGAACAAGATCAACAGAAGACAAAGTAAAGTGCAGATATAAATATGAAGAAGATATGCAGAAGGGACATGGAAGAGAGTTAAGAGCCTCGGGCAGAAGGTCACCAGGTTGATGGACTATATGGAATAGATAGAAAGGACTGACAGAACCCGAGACCAGGGGGAAGAGACGGTGGATGAAGATTGGAAGAAAGTTTAATTTTTTTAAAAAAAGAAATACTGTAAAATTAATGAGTGTTAGAAAAATGTTGGAATGAAACTATGGCTTTAGTAGAAATGTTATAAGGAGTTATGTACAAATAAGTTTTAGGGTTTTTTATGGTAAGATAAGGTTAAAATAAATTAAGACAATTAAATGACAGAAAATAGTGAAAGATGGAAAGGATTTGCTGAAATAATTAATAACTAGAATGCAAAAAAGGAAGGTGTGAGGAGGTCGATGAAACAAGTTAATGAAAGATAAAGATATGGAAATATTGGATGGGTTTTTAATTGTTTTTGTTTTTATTTTTGCTTTGATGTATTGTGTGCTTTGTTCTTTTTATTTATTTATATGTACTGACTGGTATTGTTTAATCTTTTTTCTCTTTTTCCTATTTTTTCCTGTAATCTTAAACTTTCAATAAATATCATTAAAAAACACACAAGAAGAAGGGTTTCTAGATCTAGATGGGTGACAATAATCACATAACATATTTGCAAGGAACAACCAAGAGAACTGACAGCCCTCACCAAACAAATGGCTGCTTGACCGGGTGGTCTGTTCTAGTAGTCTCATAACAATCAACTAGAATTTCATTAAGAGTAAGGAGTTAACATTAAAAAAATAAATAAATCTTGCCCAGCCACTGGTTTGGGTCTGGTGAATGTTGACAACAACTACACAAAATTTAATTTAGCATTCAAATTTAGAGAACTTCTCGGGGAAATGCTGCTTGATTCGTCATACAGCAGAACATTTGCAAATTCGCAAACTGAACCAAATAATTACGACAAATTTAGGTGCCATTACTAAACTTACTGGGGACGCGGGTGGCGCTGTGGGTAAAAGCCTCAGCGCCTAGGGCTTGCCGATCGAAAGGTCGGCAGTTCGAATCCCCGCGGCGGGGTGCGCTCCCGTCGTTCGGTCCCAGCGCCTGCCAACCTAGCAGTTCGAAAGCACCCCCGGGTGCAAGTAGATAAATAGGTACCGCTTACCAGCGGGAAGGTAAACGGCGTTCCGTGTGCTGCGCTGGCTCGCCAGATGCAGCTTTGTCACGCTGGCCACGTGACCCGGAAGTGTCTCCGGACAGCGCTGGCCCCCGGCCTATAGATGTGAGATGGGCGCACAAACCCCAGAGTCTGTCAAGACTGGCCCGTTCGGGCAGGGGTACCTTTACCTTTACCTTTACTAAACTTACTAGGTCTGTGTAACATCATTTTGGTAATATTGTTTTATTTGGGTAAAAGATCAGTATCATGACACTGAAACTCAACATTCATTCTTTTGGGATTATGTGAAATGTTAGATTTGAAATTATGTATGTGAATATAGATCTATCAACTACCCATTGTAGTTAGTGAACCTAAGGTAGCCATGTTCATTAAATTCAGTGGATCTACTTACAATTCACAGTTGGTTACAATGGATGGTATTCAACAAATTTTGACTCAGAATAGACCCATTAAAATTAATGAACAAGTTCCTGTTCTGTTTTAAGAAAATGCATCAGAAGCAACTATAGTGGATTTCCTTTGCCGACGGAAGCCCTATGACAAAATCCACTTAAGTACATAGTCATCCACAACAGAATGGGACCATTTTTCTTTATTAAATCACTGTGAAGCTGCAAAGGGTTTCTGGAGTCTAAAAGGTGTTTCAAGGCAGTTGCCTATGCGGCAACAGAGCTTCATTTTATGTGGCACTCAGTAAGAAATCATATAAACCCCCTGATGTATTGCCCCTGACACGTTAATAAAACAAAATAAAAATGATAAAATAACTTTGCTGCACTCACATACTCTAGTTGCTATTTCATTTCATTGCATACAGTGCACATGTTACTTCACTGTCATAGTCTATGATTGGTTCATGACAGATTTTCCAGAATGAATTATGGTAGAATGGTTAAGCAAATGCATGAACTTTTTGGGAGAGGGTGGGGCGTGGATATCTGTATGCATATGGCAGCAGTAGTACTCCTAAGATACAATAAAGTATGTCTGTACATCTATATGGTTAACATGAGATGAGTAATGTCTTCAGACTCTGCAACTGGACATGGAGGAGGTCCTAAATATTTTAAGGCTCACTCCAGTTTCCATCAGCTGCAGCCTACATGACCAGTGGTCAGGGAAAAGGTAGTCAAATAATGTGTGGAGGACCACAGGCTTCCCATTCAGGACCGAGATCGCTCTGGAAAAGAAGCTATTCTTAAGACGGCTCGTTCTTGTCTTCATCGACCTGTATCTCCGTCCTGACGGCAAGAGCTCGAAGAGACAGTGACCAGGATGCGATGGATCTTTTACTATGTCCAGTGCCTTCCTATGGCACCTTGTGGCATAAATCTGCTCTAAGGTGGAGAGTGGGCAGCCAACAATGCTCTCTGCTGCCTTAACAACCCTGCACAACCCCATCCTGTCCTGGGTAGTACAGCTTCCGTACCACACATGTAAGCCATAAGTGAGCACACTCTCAATGGCACAGTGATAGAAGGCAAGCAGCAGTTTCTGCGGAAGATGGTTTTTCCTTAGTATTCTCAAAAAGTACAGTCTCTGCTGCGCCTTCTTCACAAGCCCCCTTGTGTTGACACTCCAGGACAGATCCTCTTGTAATTCAATGCCCAAAAATCTGAACGTTGTTACCCTCTCCACACAGACCCCATCAATCAAAAGTGGCTGGACATTGCTCTTCTGTCTCCTGAAGTCCACCACAAGCTCCTTTGTCTTCCTTGTATTTATGAGCAAGTTGTTAGCTCTGCACCACTCTGTCAGCCGCTCCATCTCATCTCTATAATCCGTTTCACCCTCTCCTTCAGGGATGAGCCCAATCAAAACAGGCTGTGAGAAGGTGAGTGGCTCAGATTTACCCAGGGTGGTTTATGGTTTTGTAGCAGTATGATCCACATCTACCTTAGCCAAGTCCAAAACAGAAGGGAAGCCCAAGAATGATTTAGGCAGGGCTGCAGTTCTACACACACACTTCCTTGCAAACTACAGTGGTACCTTGGTTCTCAAACTTAATCCGGAAGTCCATTCCAAAACCAAAGCGTTCCAAAGCCAAGGCGTGCTTTCCCATAGAAAGTAATGCAAAATGGATTAATCCATTCCAGACTTTTAAAAACAACCCCTAAAACAGCAATTTAACATGAATTTTACCATCTAACGAGACCATTGATCCATAAAATGAAAGCAGTAAGCAATGTACTGCAGTCAAACAATCAACCAATCAGTAGCTGAATTGGGTTCCACACAGTCACAAAAACAAAACAAAAAAGGCACAAAAAACGCAAAATAAATAGCAAAGACAGACAGACCTCAGCGTAACACTCAAAACAGAAGTGTGGCACTCAGAACGGAAGTATGACAGCCAAATTGGAAGCATAACTCAAAACAGCACATTCGTCTTCCGAAAAAGCTTTGCAAACTGGAACACTTACTTAAGAGTTTGCATCGTTTGGGTTCCAAGTTGTTTGAGTACCAACGCATTTGAGAACCAAGGCACTACTGCATATTGTTGCATATGGTGGAGGCTCATCCATTAGGGCTAATGGTGCACTGCCGCATCAATTTCAGCCAGCCCCCACCTTCCTACCTTCTTACTTACAGCTGGTCCTGGGAGATGGTATTGGCTTTCAGTTTCCTCCTCCTTAGTCCCAGGGCTGAACTCATAAGGGAGAAGGATGGAGCTCATTATGAATGGACAAAGCTCTCCACTGGTTGCACGGTGAAGGGTTTGCATACCTAACCAAGTTCAACTGCAGCCTAAAAGGAAAACAGAGAGAATAGTAATTTTTAAAAAAAATATATATCAGAATAGTAAGTGAAAACACATCCATTCCCACTCATGAATAGTATTTGTAGGCAAATACTGCTTATCACTGTTTGTGCAAATACAATATTTTTCTTCCCTGGCATTCTAGTGTTGAATGACTTCTGTTTCTTAGAGGAGCTAGGGGACATGGATGTAAACCACAGCCTGTTTCCTATAATGCAAAAACAGATATTATACTTGGAAGGCAGACTGAATGAAATAAGGGAAACCATTTAAAATCCTTCCTGACTAGAGAGTGTGTTGGTTAGATGTTGGAGACTATATATTAGAATTTTTCAAAGTTCCTGCTTTTCAGTCCTTCTCATGTAACTTCCTTTGTTGAAGAACCCCTGTACAGTTGGTATAGGGGGTTGTTCTAGAGTGCACAGTTAGTTCACACAAAGTTCTGGGCAGAACTTTTTTGTAAAATTTGTACGTATTTGCATTTTCAAAAACAGGAACAGAGACCATATTTAACCCCCCTCCCCTTCCCCTGTCCCACTGTACAACTGTACCAAATACAGCATATACAGTGGTACCTCAGATTAAGTACTTAATTCGTTCCAGAGGTCCGTACTTAACCTGAAACTGTTCTTAACCTGAAGCACCACTTTAGCTAATGGGCCTCCTGCTGCTGCCACGCCGCTGGAGCACGATTTCTGTTCTCAGCCTGATGCAAAGTTCTTAACCTGAAGCACTATTTCTAGGTTAACAGAGTCTGTAACCTGAAGCGTATGTAACCCGAGGTACCACTGTATCCATAT
Organism: Podarcis vaucheri; assembly: GCF_965113315.1. NCBI lineage: Eukaryota > Metazoa > Chordata > Lepidosauria > Squamata > Lacertidae > Podarcis > Podarcis vaucheri. Next base: position 95,040,414 of record NC_138762.1, on the reverse strand, counting down.
GCCATATGATTTCCCTTCCACACTTTTCTTCATTACTTTGCTTTTCTACTACTATGCGTAATGCACATCTTTTTAATCATCTAATTTGTTATCTATTAACTACTGTACCTATTTCAACTCTGCTGGATTTACTCGAGATCTGCTAAGCTATGCATTTGTCTATAATGGTTCTTAAAATATTTAATAAACATTGTCCATTCCTCCTTGTATTCCTTATCTTCATTTTCTCTTATCCTGTTTGTCAGAGTAGCCAGTTCAGTATATTTGAACATTTTACACTGCCATTCTTCCTTAGTGGGTACTATACTTGTTTTCCACCTTTGTTCCAATAAGGTTCTAGCTGCGGCAGTGGCATATAGTCATAAACTCTTGGGATTTTTGGATCTCTGCTGTTACCATCCCCAAGAGGAAAATCTCAGGTGTTCTTGGTTAAGTTTTTTAAAGAATATTTTACAATTCATTATATATAGTTTCCCAATATTCCTTAATTATTTTACAGGACCACCACATGTGAACAAAAGATCCCTCAATTTCATTACACTTCCAACACATACCTTTTTCTTTTTTAGACATTTTCACCAATCTGGTGGGTGTGAAATACCATCTGTGGGCCATTTGCATCATATTTTCTTTTATTGCATAACAAGCTGTAAAATTCATATTTATTTCCCACAACTTTCCCCATAATTCATAATCAATATTGTGACTCACATCTTGTGAAAGTTCTGGGCAGGTCTGTTGCTCCTCACCATAACCTTCTTTTTTTTTTGCAGTTAGATTTTTATTCAGTTTTTCATTTACTTATATTGGTTACAACATAATTACATATTTACACTTTTTGAGCCTCCACCAGCACCTCCCACAATCATCCATTGTTCTTATTTCCTCGCATTTTCCTATATAGTATTGCTAGTTTACCATTAGTTTACACCTCTCTATTCCTATCTTGCAATATTCCTTACCGTATTACAAAGTCTCTTTGAACCCCACTAGCGTTGTTTGTTGATCACATATAGTTTCCAGATATGCCGCAAACTTCCCCCAGTCCTCGGTGAATTTTTGATCTTTTTGATATCTTATTCTTCCAGTCAATTTGTCTAATTCCGCGTAATCTATAAGTTTCATCCTCCAGTCGCTCAGAGTCGGCATTTCCTCCTGTCTCCACCTCTGGGCCATCAGTATTCTTGCCGCTGTCGCAGCATATTGGAACAATTTATAGTCCCGTCTTTTTATCTCTCTTCCTGTTATACCTAGTAGGAAGGACTCTGGCTTCTTAACAAACGAATATTTAAAGATCTTTTTCAATTCACAATAAATCGATTCCCAGAAGCCCCTCACCTTCCTACAATCCCACCACATATGGAAGAGAGATCCCTCTTTTTCTTTGCATTTCCAGCACTTGTTACATGTCTTATACATTTTTGACAACTTTGCCGGTGTGATATACCACCTGTACACCATCTTCATTATATTTTCTTTCAGTGCTGTACATGCAGTGAATTTCATATTTTCGTTCCATACCTTTTCCCAATCCTCTAGTTGTATGCTGTGACCAAGATCTCTGGCCCACTTAATCATGACCGACTTGATTTCCTCGTCCTTTGTTTGCCATTCTAAAAGTATTTTGTACATTTTCGAAATTATCTTAACATCATTGTCAATTATATCTAATTGAAATTTAGACGCTTTTTCCATATATCCCTTTTCTTTTAGATCCTTGTTAAACATTGCATTTGCCTGGAAATAGTGTAACCAATCATAGACCTGATCCTTCACTTGTTCATATGGCTTAAATTTCCATTTCTCCCCCTCTTTCACTACCAATTCACCATAAGTTATCCAATTTGATCTCATATTCATTTTTTTTACCGACATTACCTCTAGTGGAGACAACCAATGCGGAGTTTTAAATTCCAGAATATTTTTGTACCTGTCCCAAACCTCTATTATAGAGCCCCTGATAACATGATTAGTGAAACTTTGGTGGATTTTCTTCTTCTCCCGCCATAAATAGGCGTGCCATCCCGATCTATTATCATGGCCCTCTAGATCTAACAATTTATTATTATTTAATTTTATCCACTCCTTTAGCCAGCAAAGACAGGACGCCTCGTAATAGAGTTTTAGATCTGGCAGGGCAAAACCGCCTCTTTCTTTGGCGTCTGTCAACAGCTTAAATTGTATCCTTGGCTTCTTGCCCTGCCAGATATATCTCGAGAGCGTTCTTTGCCACTCTTTAAATACACTTATTCCCCTGATTATAGGGATCATCTGGAACAGAAATATCATCTTTGGGAGCACACACATTTTGACCGCTGATATTCTGCCCCAGAAGGACAGTTTCATTCTACCCCAGGTTTCTAAATCTTTCTTTATTCCGTTCCACACCTGAGTATAATTATTCTGATATAAATCAATATTTTTGGGGGTCAACCATATTCCCAAATACTTTACTTTTTTGGCCACATCAATTCCTGATTCTCGTTGCAACTCATCCACCAGAGTCAGATCAGTATTCTTAGCCATTAGTTTTGTTTTTTTCTTATTTAGAGTAAATCCCACCACTTTGCCAAACTCTTCTATTTCCTTCAATACCTCATTTAAGCTGTTTTTTGGTTCTTCAATCGTTATTACTATGTCATCCGCAAAGGCTTTGATCTTGTATTCATTTTTGCCGACTGTAACCCCCTTTATTTTGTCGTTGTTCCTTACTGAACCCAGAAGGACTTCCAGGACTGTTATAAATAGTAACGGCGAGAGAGGACACCCCTGTCTGGTACCTTTCAATATCTTGAACTCTTCTGTATATACATTATTCACAATCAATTTAGCTCTTTGTTCCGAATAAATTGCCCTTATTCCGTTGTAAAATTCATTCCCCACTTCCATCATTTCTAATTTTTTTAACATAAATTCCCACGATACATTATCGAAAGCCTTCTCTGCGTCCACGAACATTAATAAGGCTTGCTTCTCAGTCCTTAAAGACAGATATTCCAAAATATTAATTATGTTCCTAACATTATCTCTCATCTGCCTGCCCGGAAGGAAGCCTGCCTGATCTACATGTATTATTTCTTGCAATATCTTCTTTAATCTCTTTGCTAATATTCCAGCAAAAATCTTGTAGTCTGTGTTTAACAGAGATATTGGCCTATAATTCTTTACTTGTGTCAAATCAGAGTCTTGCTTTGGAATGAGTGTAATAAAGGCCTCTCTCCACGTTCCGGGGATATCCTGTTGTTGTAGTATGTTATTCATGACTTCCTTTATTGGTACTATTAGGGCGTGCCTCAGTTCTTTGTAGTAGCTAGATGTTAGACCATCTGGTCCTGGTGCCTTCCCTTTCTTCAGTTCTTTTATTATTTCTATTATTTCCTCATTTACTATTGGGGCGTTCAGTCGGTCTTTCTTATCTGTCGGGATCTTTTTCACACCTTTTTCCTTTAAAAATCTTTCTATTTTCTTCGTATTATTCTTTTCTCTGTTGTTATATAAATGTTTATAGAAATCCAAAAATCCTTTCCTAATGGCTTTGGGATTCTCAACTTCTTCTCCCTCTAAGATAATTTTATTAATTGTGTTTTGTTCTTTCCTTTTCTTAATTTGCCACGCAAGCCATTTGCCGGATTTATTAGCGAATTCAAAGTTTTTCTGTCAAAGCCTTTTGATGTTCCATTCCACCTCTTTGTTAATAATCATTGCAAATTGTGCCTGCAGGACTTTAATATTCTCTTTTATTTTTGAGCTGTTTGGGTTCTTAATTAATTTTACTTCATTATCCATTATTTGTTTTAAGATCTCCTTCTTCCCTTTCTCCCTGTTCTTATTCTTAATCGCATTCTGTTGAATAAAGAATCCTCTTATAACTGCTTTGCTTGCATCCCAAACTATGCTCGTTTTTGTGCCTTTATTCATGTTATCTGTAAAGTAGTCTATCAATTTTTTCTTAGCCTCCTGAACAAGCTTCTGATCAGCTAAGAGATAATCATTAAGTCGCCGTCTGAATGATCTTTCTTCATATCCTTTAACCTCCATTTTTATTGGGCTGTGGTCTGATATTGTTTTTGGTTGTATCTCAATCTGTCGAATTCTTGGAGTTAGCTCACTGGAAACCCAGATTTGATCAATTCTTGATAAAGACTTGTTTGGTTCCGAATAAAACGTAAATTGCTTCTCCAGCGGATGTCGAAGTCTCCATATATCAATTAAGTTAAAGTTTTTTATCATAGTAAAGAAAGTCTTAGGCAATTTTCCTTCTCTACTTACGTCTTTTTCTCTAAATCTATCGATTTCCAACGAGACCACCCCATTCATATCCCCCATAAGTATCATTTTTTGGTCCATGTATTCAAACAATTTCTCTTCCAAGTTTTTATAAAAATCAGTTTTATTCCCATTAGGTGCATATATCCCAACAATTATTATTTTTTCTCCTTGCCATTTAATCTGTATTACAATTATTCTACCTTCTTCATCTTTGAAAATTTGTTGCGCCTCAATGTTCTTTTTTACATATAATACAACCCCTCTCTTTTTCCCTTTATCAGAGGACACAAATTCGTTTCCTAATCTATTGTTAATCAAAATTTTCCTGTGCTTCCTTGCCACGTGTGTTTCTTGGAGGCAGATAATATCAAGATTTTTCTTTTTTAGGCATTGTTCAATTTTGTTTCGTTTTTTCTTGTCATTCATTCCGTTAATATTCCAATTCCACAATTTTAGCGCCATCTTTTTCCAAATTAAGTTATTTATCTAATTGGTTTATCTAATTGATTTATCTAATTGATTATAGTCCGGCTTCTTCCTGTTCCTCTCCCTCCTCCTCCTCTTCCTCCTCCTCCTCCTCCTCCGGTTCTCTGTCTTCCCTTTCCTTTTCCGCCCAATACCTCCTCTCCAGTGGATCGACTCCTCCTACTGCTCCTCTTTCTTCTTCCTCCTCCACCATCAACTCCTTATATCGCCTCTGAAATTTACTTGTTTCCTCCGGGTTGATAAGTCTATGTTTCTTGCTTTTGTAGGTAAATGAGATCCCTTGAGGGAACTCCCATTTGAATTCAATCTTGTTTTTCTTGAGAATTTGGACCAATGGCTTATATGGGTCTCTTCGTTTCAACAGTCTTACTGGAATATCTTTGAAAATGATTATGTAATTCCCATCAATATTTAGCCTTTTTTCTCTATTTTTTTGTAGGATTAGGCTTCTCATATCTTTGTCTTTAAAGGTAATCAGACAATCTCCCGGCGTTTTCTTTATTCTAGTTGTTCTTGTTCTTATTCTGAATGCGTTTTGAACCGATCTTTCTACTTCTTCTTTTTGTATTGCCAACCATCGTGCTATTTCTATTATCAGTTTCTCTCTGATGTTTTCACCTTGTATTTCAGGGACTGCTCTCAACCTAAGATTCACCTCCCGTTGCCTCAATTCATTCATCGCGATTGCGTCCCATAATTCTTCTTGTGTTTTATTGACTTCCGATAATCCTACTTTTAGTTTTTCTTCCTCCCGTTTCACTTCCTTCATTTCTGCTCTTGTTTTTTTCATTCCTTCTTCCAGAGATTGTGTTCTTTTGGAAATATCTTTAATTTGACCTCTTAGCTCTTTTACAGTTTCCTCTATCTTTTGGTCCATTTTCCCAATTCTCGTATCCACCTGTTCTATTCTTGTATTCACATGCTCCAATTTATCCTCCATATTCTTTTCACTCTGTCTAATTTCAGCAAACATTTTCAAAATTTCTGTCTTGAAATCTGCATCTGGTTTAGATCCCCTCCTATCTCCTGGTGTCCCGCCCTCTGCACCCTTCTTAGGCACGTGAGACATCCTTCCAGTATAACCTTTAACGGCGGTTAGCACCCCCCTAGTATTATTCAATTTTATGTCAGTTCCCACCTTATTCACTTACAACCTTCGTAATATAGTTCCCAGTCCCAAATCCAATTGGAGAGTCCGTATAAGTTCTTTTAAAGTAGTTGTAAAACCTGGTTTAGTTCGGACTCCCAACCGGGGAGTCAAATGGAGCACAGATGGCAAGTGAAGTACTAATTGCGTCCAAAAAGTTTCACAGAGAGAAGGGGAAGAGGGAGAAAAGAGGGGGCGAAAAAAGCAGAGAAAGAGAACGGAACAGAAACAAAAAATCTTCTTGCCACCAATTAGGCTAGTCCCTTTAGATATCGTAGTTTTTCCAATTATAGTCCAGTTATGCCGTAAAGGATTTCAGATGGGTATATATAAATAATAAGAAGGAAAGAAAAGAGAAGGAAAAAAAAAAAGGATTCCAGATTCAAAATTCAAGTCCTCTTTCCCCAGTTCAAAATTGAAGGAGCAAAAACAAAAGGGAAAAGAAAAAGAAAAAAATAAATAAAATAAAGATATGTATATATATAATAACCTTCTACCCCAGTTGGGCTATTCCTTGTAATGTTTATAAAGTAGTTGTAAAATTATTCAGTCCAGTTCAGTCTTTAAACAAAGGAGTCAGATAAAACACATATGATGATTGAGACTGATTGAGAAGAAAAATATAACCTAGCTGTAGTTACTCTTCTGGCCACTGGGTGTCCTGGATTCCTGAAGTTAACTGGGTAGACTACCAAAAAGGGGGGGAAAGGAAAAAAACCGTGGTATAGTGAAAATGAGGGTTTCAGCTGCCTGTCCAATTCCTCAATTCTCTGATGCCATTTAGAGACCAGTACTTTGAATTAAATCCAAATGGGTTACATAAGAGGCACCCAAACAAAGATTTTTGCAGAGCAAGGCAAAGACAGGAACAGAAATAGCCCGAAAAACTGACCGTGTAATGGAATCAAAAGCACTTCCTCTATTACGCAGCCTTTTTGTTGAGAAGAAAAAAAAAGGAGTTGCAATTATTCTTTTCAGCTTCCTCTTTCAGAATTCCAAAAAGGACCTTAGAATTCCAGCTCTTGACCCTCCGTTCCCCCCTTTTAGCTTAAGTTCTTCTTTCTCAATCAAAGAGTTAGTTTGTATCAGATAGTTTGTAGCAGCTTTGAGGGGGGAAAGAAACTGTAGCCGCTAGCGGCGACACACTTTCACTTTCGGCAACTTTGCTTCCCCAATGCGTACAAATTGATTGGAGATAGTGCTAGTCTCGTAAGTAAATATAATCCACCGGTGCTTTCCTTAATTCCCCTGGTTTGTCCTGGAATTGTTTTAAGCCCGGGTTCCTTAGTTTCGAGAATTGTGAGCTCCCCCGGCAAGCTCGGGGCTTCGTTTTCCGGAGTTAGCTATGGCTTCCCCTTAGCCCGCTTCTCCTCCCCGCCGCTCTCTTCGCTCCGTGGAGTTACCTGGCGGCCGGGTGGTCTGCGTTTTGGCTCTCCGCGGGAGCCTGAGTGTCTGTACACCCTCCAGACACTACTTCGGGGGGTCACTGCGCCCAAAGACCCCCTTAATCCTCCGAAAAACCCGAGATTCTCCGCCTGGAAGCAATCCCCGCTTGCGATGGCGTCGCTCACAACCGGAAGCTCCTCACCATAACCTTCTGATCCTCTGTGGATGTGCATTGTATAGGACAATCAGTAACATTGGAAAACAGTCATTTTGGGGGAAGTTGGTCACCATTGTTGAGTTTCTGATTGGGGACTAAAAGATCTAAGGCAGTAGAAGGACAGAACTCCTCTATGGATGGTAGTGTTGGAATTCTGCCTGGGTCAGAGGAATGTGCCACAGCGTAGGCACCGGCAGATATTCCTGTCGACCTCCCCGCGTCTCCACTCTGCTGATAAGCAGGCGAGGTCCCGGCGATTCATCTCAGATGTGTGAGAGGAACACACCGTTCTTCCTCTCTCCCCTTTGGTGTCCCCCAGGAGGGGAAAGAAGCAGACAGAAAACTATTTACATCTTTTATTTCTGTCTCTCATATCAGTACAGAGAAACATGTCTGCACTCGACAACAGCAAGAAGAAACTCCACCCATGTACTTCCAGTACAGGTCATATGACACACACACTGAGCTAACATCCGGTGCTCAGTACAGAATGGACTGCCCCTTTGTTTCCATGGCAACAGCCACAAACATCCTGTCTGGCTTTCCAGCCACAAGCAGCTGACTGAGCTGCTGGAGCCTTTGCTTGCTGCAGCATTGGTGCTTTATGGTAACATACTCCCCCTAAAGTATCAATGCGTGCTGCGAGCAAAGCGTCATCCAGAGAAGAAAACAAGCAGTTGTTATATGTATAACATTCCCCTGTTGTTTCAGTTCCACCCTTGGAACTACCCGCCACTGGTTTTACCAATGTACCTCTCTGGTTGTGTGACTTCGCATTTCCTTGGTTAACAATTCTCTGTTGTGCCTTTGTCTCTGACTCAGACACAGCTTCAATCTGTCCTTGATCGTTTACAACAGCAACATATGCAAGGTTAGCAAACTCCTCTGAATACCTTTTGGGTGGTACACCCTTCGTTGCTCTCTCAGACCTACGTAAGAGCTGCTGCTCTTCTCTGCTTTCTGGTTCAGCCTTTGAACTCTCTGGAGAACCAGTACTAAGCTTTATCAGTGGTTTATCCTCCTTTTCTGAGGGTCTAGTCATTATTTGAGATTTCCTCTCAATGACTGTGACAACTGAGCTGTCTGAGCTATCAGTGTCTTCATCATCAGTACCACTGAACTCAATAAGGTCAAACTCATCATCATCATCATCATCATCATCAGAATCCTCTGTGGAAAAAGCGTGAACAATCACTCTCTCCTGTTCAGGAGCACTCTCTAGAAATTTCGTGAGAATCACCTGACCAGATTCAGACAAAATTACTCTGTAGAGACCTTTTTCATAACCCACAAAGATGCCTCTGGCATTCTTTTCCCCACTTGGAGCTTCTGTTCTCACATGAGACCCGAAAACCTTAAAATAGGCAACAGAAGGTTTTCTATTAAACAGCTTCTCAAAAGGAGAACATCCCAACTCTGTTGAGACTTTTCTCAACCACACATGAAGATAGGACGCTAAAGATTCGGCCCAATAATCATGTGGTAAATGTGAACTTAGCAATTGCGCATGCATCCCCTTTTGCAATTCTTTGTTCACCCTAACACAGACACATTTCTTCCATGCTTCTTCGGAAGTAGCAAGTTTGTGCCTTATCCCTTTCTCATCCAGGAACCTCTGGAAATCCTGTAAAAGAAAGACTGGCTTGTCATCTGTGAAAAGACAATCAATGTTAGCATCATGCATACTTTTAACCTTGTCACAAAACTCCTGAAACTTTTCTAAAGTTTCCTGCGGTTTCTTCATCATATAAACCCAAGAATAATTAGTGTAACAATCAACACACACAAGGTAATATTTTGCTCCGCCTCTAGATGGTTCTAAAGGACCAATCACATCAGCATACACCCGCTGAAAAGCTCTGTGGACCTTCGTAGCCACCTTCTTGGTGTGCACACTGGTCACACCTGCAAGAGAAATTTCGTTAGAATCAGAAGTATTACATTTCATGTAATCACTTTGATCAAAAGTCAACAAATACAGTCCATCTTTCTCTTTGGCAGTAAGAAACAGTTCTCCATCTTTGTAGATCTTGCATCTTTTAGCATCATAGTACAGTTTTAGTCCCTTCTTTGCAATCTGCGACACACTCAGCAAATTAAATCTCAGTTCTGGAACCAGGTAAACATCGCTTATAGTCAAGTTCAGACTCTCAAGATACACAGTTCCAATTCCGGTCGCTTCCAGTTCTTGACCGTTGGCTTGTTTCACTGTGAAGCTTTGCTTCTTCAACGTCGAAAACAGTTCTCTGTGTGGGCAGAGGTGCTTCGTGGCGCCGGTATCGATTATGAATGCGTTCCCAACATCTGGCGTGGTTCCTTTCGCCATCATAGCCTTTGCAGGTTTCACCTGGCACTTGGTACGGCTTTTGCTTGACGCCTCAGGCTTCGTAGAGCTGTTCTTGGCTCCTTTTGACTGTCGCGGCTTCTTACAGTTTCGCTGTAGATGCCCAGTCTGTCCACAATTGTAGCATCGGACGGCACTCAATGCTACAGCATCACCAGCAGTGGGAAGATTTGAACTCTGTTCTTGCCTCCCTCTGTCTTTCACTTCCAGTGCAGCAAGTCTGTCGTGTTCGTTCAGGACGACGGCAGACACTCTTTCCGCGGTTAGATCCTGAGCAGGTAGCGAACCAAGCTGACTGGCAACAACCTTGTAGGTGCGGTTCAGGCTGTTTATCATCATGAAGCAAAACACTTCCTCCTGTAGACGGAAATTGCGTTCCACCATCTGTTGACGCAGATACTTCATCTCTGTCAGGTGCGCTTGAACATCTCCATCAGGCGCTAATCTCAGATTGGTCAACTTCTCAAAATACAGCAACGCTGAAGAACCAGCATCTCTCTGATGCGTTGTACGCAGCGCGTTCCAAACCTCTTGCGCAAATTCCAAATGCTGTATATGCACAAGCTGCTCATCTGAGACACACAGAATTATAGCAGTCCTAGCCTTCACATTCTGTGACTCCCAAGCACGCGTTGGTGCTGCTGGGATGGGATTCTCAATCACCCCAAACAGTCTCTGATTCTGCAGCAGGGCCTTCATCTTTACAGACCAAGATGAATAATTGTCATTGGTCAGGAGGGGTGGAGAAGGCAAGCCTCCCCCCTTCTTGGCATCCATTTTGAGTCCTTGCATCGACTCTCAAAACACAAGCCTCTAAAATCCAATAGCTGGCTTGTTTACACTCTTGACACCTGGCAACTCTGACTCTGGCTGCGTTGGAAAGTCCCTTCCAGCAGTTCGTGAGGACCTAGTCATAACAAAACTTTGCTTTCGCTTGTCTGAAGCATAGTCTGACAATCCAGCCCTCTCGAGTAACTTTCCATTTCTCCTCTCTGAGGCACAGCCTTCTGAAGGACGTTGCCTAGCAACAGCGCATTCCTTTCCTCGGACAGGAAACCACAAAAATGCCCGGAATGCAGGCCTCTTCTAAGTTGGAGCTGCTTTCCCACACTTGCTTTCCGTGAAGCAGAGAATGAATCATTCTGCATTCACACTTTTAAGCCCTTAAAAGTCTCATACCTTGAGCATCGGCTTGGCTGTCAGCTTCTTCTGATCAGCTTCTGGCTGCAGAGAATCAGCCTCTCACTTTAGCCTTCCATGGAGCAGAGGAGGACAATTCACCAACCTCTCATCCAGATGTCCGATGGACAGCAACCATCCGAAGGCTGCCACTGTTGGAATTCTGCCTGGGTCAGAGGAATGTGCCACAGCGTAGGCACCGGCAGATATTCCTGTCGACCTCCCCGCGTCTCCACTCTGCTGATAAGCAGGCGAGGTCCCGGCGATTCATCTCAGATGTGTGAGAGGAACACACCGTTCTTCCTCTCTCCCCTTTGGTGTCCCCCAGGAGGGGAAAGAAGCAGACAGAAAACTATTTACATCTTTTATTTCTGTCTCTCATATCAGTACAGAGAAACATGTCTGCACTCGACAACAGCAAGAAGAAACTCCACCCATGTACTTCCAGTACAGGTCATATGACACACACACTGAGCTAACATCCGGTGCTCAGTACAGAATGGACTGCCCCTTTGTTTCCATGGCAACAGCCACAAACATCCTGTCTGGCTTTCCAGCCACAAGCAGCTGACTGAGCTGCTGGAGCCTTTGCTTGCTGCAGCATTGGTGCTTTATGGTAACAGGTAGATCATAATGGAGCCTTTCACACACTCAAACAGCTCATTCTTATTTAACAACTGAACCAATTCTTCTCATTTCTTCTCCTTGTTTTCAGTCAGAGGGAGTTATCTTGCTTTGGTTCTCTGGAGGTATTTAAACGGAAGCATCAACCTGTCAAAGATGTCATGGTTCCATGCTACATTTAATATCTTGCATTGAGACTGCTGGTAGCCTTCCAACTCTTGAATCATACGAAACAAATATCTCCATGATTTCAATCTTCTTCTTTTTGTACAGAGATCTTGTTGCTAGTTTCCAAGATGTCATATATGAACAGATTATGCAATGAAAATGTATGGTCTCCCCCCCCCAACGTATCAGGATGTATGGAAATGCCACCTTTTCAAAGTCATTGTGGGCTGCTTCACACTGACATGCTCATAACTTGATGTCTGTAGTCATTATAAGTTGTAAATGAGCTAAAAGAGCCAGAGGTTTTAGATCTCCCCTGCCCAGGTCCTCAAACTTTCCCCAAAATGTTTGAAAGACTCAGCTAATTCCAAACTGAGACCATTGGCTTTCTCTCATCACAAATAGAGACTCAGTAGAAGATCATTATCTAGCAAAGTTACTGAAAAGCACACAGACACCTCCTCAAAATGGGGGCAAAATAAGAAATGAGGAAGGTACCAGAAAATAAATACTATTCCTAGTAATTATGGGTTATTTGGAGAACATGGTAGAAGATAGGGAATAGCCATGCATATATTTGGAGACATGGTCTGATAGGATTTTATAAATCTGTATTCTGTGCAAACACTGTTGCTGGACCTAATAATGAACCATTATTATTTGCCAATACTACAACAAGACACTTGGTGTTGATTACACTGCCTTTTCTGCTCTTCTCCCTCACTTCCAGAGAAAATTCAGTTGTTTGGCTGTGCTCAACCAAAAAGAGCCAATAACAAATCTCTCCAAAGTAGGCCTTCACAGTGGAAGGCATTCAATAGAGAGGTCATTATCACTTGTTTCCTTCCAGCGAAGCAAACTGCTACAGTCACAGAAGGGATAATAGACTATATGGAGTTATTTATTTATTTGCCTTTCTGTTTGTAGCACAGCCTTCACTAAACAAGCATACATCCTGAAATTAAACAAAAAGAGAGAGGTTTTCTTTACAGGAAATGGCATCTTTTTTCGTTATTTAATGGTAGCAACACAGTGTGCTTCGATACTTCCTTTAGACTTCGTGATAGTCAGAATCCGAAGATTGAATGCATGAGTTCTCTTGGGCATAGATTGATAAAAGCGTGTGGCTGGTTCATGCCTGCCAAAGGCCAACACACAATCGCCTCAGCAGTGTGTCAGGCCACTCCATGCCAGGAAAGGGGAAATAAGAAGAAATCTAATGTGTGTCCCATGGCTAGAAGCAAATATCTGTGCTCTAAAACACGGATGGAAACACCTGTGGCTCTTCGGTTGCTGTTGGAATCCAACCTGCATCCAGACCTTCCAAGTGTCCCTATTTTCCAGGGTTAGTCCTGGATTTACAGAGGCCGCCCCAGTTTCTGATCCCAGAATTTCTCATTTGTCCTTAGGACGTCCCTATTTCCATCGGATAAATGTTGGAGGGTATGCCTACCTCAGCCCCAGCCATCATGGTAGATGGTCAAGGAACGATGGCAGCTTCCGTCCAACAACGTCTGGAGGTTCCCCAAACATGCTCTAAAACACCCAAACATTTGCTTGTGCAGCAAGCCAAATATTTATTCTCATTGCTTTTTGCCTCAGTAACAAACTAATGTGTCCCAGGCACCACTGAGAAACAAATGACTGTAATGTGATGTTTCAGCAATATCTTCAGATAGCTAAAGAGCTGTCATGCAGAAAATGGAGCTGACTCTGTGGGTGGTATTCAGTGGAGTTTTACACAAAGCATACCCACTAAAATGAATGAACATGACTAAGTTAGGTCCATTAATTTCAATGGAACTACTTGGAGTAAACTTAGTTGAAATCACTATGTTGTTCCAGATGGCAGGACTAGAAGCAATGGGTAGAAATTGAAAGGAGATAGTTAGCCAGAATACAAAAAAAATCCCAAAGTTAACAAAGCTGTTGGGCTTTCTGGTGAATCTGCCTTCTGTGAGGCCACACCCACACCATACATTTAAAGCACTCTTATACCACCTTAACAGTCAAGGCTTCCTCCTCAAAATCTTGGGAATTTAAGTTTCTTAAGGGTCTTGAGAGTTGTTAAGTGACCCCTGTTCCCCTCACTAAGCCACAATTCCCAGAGTTCCCTGGGAAGAGCCATTTATTGTTAAAACACTCTTGTTACTTATATCCTCATCCTAAGCATCAGCCGCACATTACTTTTAACCCTTTGTCCCAGTTTTACGTTGGAGCTTCACTAGGTAGATACATCTTTCCCCACTTTTCCTTCATCATAATCATACTGGGAGCTTTGTGGCTCTCTAGGTATGAATGCAGTCTTTTAAACCCTTGTTTAAATGCCAGGTTTCTGCTTCTTGCAAATCTGATCTGAGTTATATATAATCTGTCTGTCAAGAGAGGATGATATTGAAGGATTAAGAATTTTTCATCAACAAGGCCACTATTGTGACCACATAGACTTCTTTAGCTTGAACAATGGAAAAAGGATGTTAGGTCATCATGCTTCGTAAGAAAAAGAGTCGTTGCTAAATTGAAATTGCTCTCATTCATATTCATGGTCTGATACAGGCATGTCCGAAGTCCGTTTCGGGGGCCTAATTTGGCCCTCTGGTCGGTTTAATCCAGCCCCTGTGGCAGTTTATTTCCTGGGGTGAAATCTTAAAAAAAAACACCTCAACAACTTCAACTTTAAACAAAGCTCAACAACTCTGAGGTAAAATCATAAAAAAGCTCAACAACTTCAGTCCTAAAAAAAGTCAACAACTTGACACAGTTTGGACACCACTGGCTGTGATAAATTGTACCACCAGTCTCTTCTCAACTCTTCTCCAAATAGCTTTTAAGAAGGCCTGGCCCAAAACATTTTGGTGCCTGAGGCAGAAAATCCAAATGGCACATGTCCCAGTAGTAAACATCAATGTCTAATAACAATTAGTAACAATCAATCTTCTAATCTGCAGGGAAATATGTTACGAAGCACCTCTCAATGGGCATCACCACTGTGTAGTGACTCAGGATAGGGCCTTCTCTGTGTTGGTGCCCTGCTTGCAGAAATTGCTCCTTTTGGGTGTGCACCAATCAGTCTTATTTCTGAGTTTTCATCACCAACCTGAGACAGACCTATTTATCCAGACCTCTGTGAGAAATGAATGTTTTGAGGGTCCATCTGTATTTTTCCAATTCTTCGGTGCACTGGCATATGGATTTGTAAGCTCTCAATTTCATCTACGTTCCATGGCTAGTATTTTCACTCTTTTATTCTCATTGTAATCTTAACTGGATGAAGGACTGTCTATAAATAACTCCAATAAATAAACCAAATGATATTAAAGCTAAGGCAGGTGACCTTCTCTACCACATGATAGTGTCGGGATTCAAGCCTACCTTCAGGAGAAACTGGCCACTCTCCAGGCACCCGGCTTAAATCACCAGTTGACCTCCCTGTCTGCATTCCTGGCAAGGTCCAGGCAAGGTCACGATTGGCGATCCTCCTCATGCGTGAGGAGAACACACCACTCTTTCCTGCCCCCCCAGGGGCAGGGGAAAGAGATAGACAGAAATGTATTTACATGTCTTTATTTCTGTCTTTGCAGCATTACAGAGAAACATGTCTGCTCTCTTCAGACTCCAACAGCAGAGAGGGACAAACTCCACCTACTGTACTTCCTGTACAGCTCCTGTACAGCTCATATTACACTATGAGCTAATTCCGGTGCTTCACACTGTGAAAAGACTGCCCCTTTGTTTCCCACGGAACAGTACCCAACATTCCCATTATGTTTTGCTTCCAAGCTAGCTTCCAAGCTAGCAGCTGCTCGTGGCCGCATTGCTCCTTTTCCGTAACAGATAGGACTAGTTTGGAGTTTCTAACTAGAAAAGAACAGATGCAAGCACTACTCAGGTATTCATTCCCAGATGTGATTACCATTGCATGAGAGGAACAACAAGGGTACACTTCTGCAATGGGGAACGTGCTTTGTGTACAGTATGTAAGGTCATCTCACAATTTAGAGCCCTGGATATCAATGTTCGAAATTGTGCAGGGAACCCACATTGGTAAAAGGGATCCCTTCTGCATAAGTTCACTCCCAACATTTGGGGTGCTGTAAGAACAGTGACAGTCACACAGATGGGATAGGGCATGGGGGACACCCCCCCCTTCCCCTCACATGATGATAATAATAATGTGTGAGAGAAATCTGAAAGGATAGTGATGGAACAGAACAGAGAGAATCAAGGCTCATAACCTTATTTATTATTATTATTATTATTATTATTTTATTTATAAGTACACCAACATGGTTCTCCCCCCATCATTTTATCCTCACAAAAGCCCTGTGAGATAGGTTAGGCTGAGAGGCAGTGATGGCCCCAAGGAAAATCCGGTGAGCTTCATGGACAAGCTGGGATTTGAACCCAGGTCTCCAAGGACCCAGTCCAACACTCATACCATTACACCACATTGGATGACCTCTGTGTCAATTTGATTTTCTATGGCTTAAGTCAATGGACGGGATGAGAGCTTCTTGTAGAAGTAGGTTGTGAGGAGGAAGTAGGAATTGTCCCGAAGAATAGAACAGGGGCTCATAATGGCAGTCCTTGAGTAAATTTAACTTTAGTTTGTGCAATGGCAAGAGCTTTGTAATGAGCACACATTAAAAGATGCTTTGAAATAGGATTCTGCTCTTAATGAAGGAAGTGGTAAAGTGCGAAAATGTGTCTAATGTAGCCAGAGGCTGTGAAGTAACAACTCAGTTTCAGATTTAGAGGCTATAAAAGCTTCTTGGTGAAGTTAATGATGTAATCGTTCTGTCAAAACAAAATAAAAGGCTGCCAGCTTTGTTATGGATGTCCTATTTACTTCATAAGACAAAAGGAGAACTTGAGAGATTTTCAAGTCATGACAACGAATGAATGGCTTTCAGAAATTCAAATACCATTTACACATTAATCTCCTTCTCAAGGGGCTGTGCTTGCAAACAGGCATCATTTCACATTCTCCTAAGATACCACATCAATATTCTACAATGTTTTTACAGGTATATTGTCCGGTAATTACATTTCGTGCCATTTAAGATCATACATCCAATTTCTCATGGGCTATCATGAAAACCTGGGATGGCCATCTTCTGTGTTATCCAGGCATCTGTATTCTCCTAAACCTTATCATCCCTGCCAACATTTCTCCAGTGAAAAGAGGGACATTCGATTCCATCCCTTCCAACATTTCACAGTTGCAAATGAGGAAATCCTATTGCATCTCCTCCAACATTTCTCCGATGAAAATACTGACATTCTTCAAAAAGGGCAAGTGGGACAATCTGGGATCAAATCAGAAACCGGGATGGATTCTGTAATTCCAAGACTGTCCCTAGGAAATCGGGACACTTGGAAGGTCTGCTTGCTCCCCTCATAAATAGTCAAGTCCTTTAATAAAGCTGGCATTGCCAAGTTGAGAAGGGTCGTAGCTGTCAGGACTTACGATCTCAACCCTCACACCAAGAGACAGCAGGCTGGTGGTTTTATAACATTCAGATTTACTGATATTTACTCAGTTCGAGCACATCATCACTTGATGGGTCAGTTGAGCCAGGTGGTCTCTTTTCCAGGTGGGTCTCTTTTCCAACAGGAAATACGCCATTGGCTCCTCCTCCTCTTGTAGGCTTGACGCCAAGCCTGAACTCTGCCCAATCTCTGAGAGCAATGAGATTCAGGAACAGACTGTCCAAGCTTGCGTCTCCTCCCCAGAGAGCATGTCTGAAATTTCTGGCTCCTCTGCCTGCCTTAAGTCGTCCTGAGAATTTATGACTTGCATTCCAGGGGAGAAGGGGCTCACTTCACTCTCTGCCTATGAAGAAAGCAAGCCTCCGTCTCTTTCTGCCTGCCCCCCTCCTTGGTCCTCGGAGCCCTCGCTTTCACTTGGGGCAGGAACATTCCTGAAACTATCTCATTGGTTGAACACATGCTTTTCATGGAAATTTCCCCAGGTTCAATTCCTGGTGAATCCCAGTAGGACTGGGAAAGACTTACATGAAACCATGGCAAAATACTGCAAGTCTATGTTGATCTGACACTACTCAACTAGATGGATAAATTTGGCCTGACTTGGTAAGAGACAGTTAACTGTGTTTTCACCTGTGCTTGGGTGATATGAGGTCATTGATTGGGGTGTGTGTGTGTGCAAATTGTTTCATGAAACAATCCCTTTTAGATATAAGATTTGTAATGTTTCAAGTGCCCCGAGACTGTGTTACAATAATATCCCTATGAAAGACACACAGTAGAAGTATTATTGCTTCTTTTACTTGCTAGGGAAATGGCAAGGAAGAGGTTTTACTATACCTTGTTTAAAATGTGATAAATGAGGGACGTGGGGAGGCAGATAAAATTGGCCTGCGTGGCAGATCAAAACTGAGACAAGCACCTTCAGCTGGCTATCCCTATGGATCTCATTTCACATTAATTAAAGGCGGGAAACTTTAGGATTGGGGAGACCTGGGTTTAAATCCGATCCTCATCACATAGTTTGCTGAGTGAACTTAGGGTCTCCCCAGGCTATACACATTTGCATCCTATACGCATTTGTTGTTGTTGTTTAGTCGTTTAGTAGTGTCCGATTCTTTGTGTCTCCACGGACCAAAGCATGCCAGGCACCTCTGTCTTCCACTGCCTCCCGCAGTTTTGTCAAACTCATATGCATTTACCAGCTTGTAAACTCAATGGAAGTCAGTGTAGCTTACTTCTGAGTAGACTTGTGCAGGATGGCAGTCATTCTGCCTGTTGCTTAATTGTTACTTGTTTGGGGAATAAAACTGATAAATTGAACAGGGTGCTACAAATGATTTAGGTTTACTGAATTTATGAATCATTTCCCACAACAAAAAGTTCCAAAGTGGTTTATGACATCAGTAAAATACAGAAAGTCAAAATGAAAACTTCCAATCTGCTCAGATTCCCCAGAAAACAGAAATATCTTTGCTGCCAAAATGATGACAAAGTTGGAGTCAGTGTCCCAATCAAAGGAATTGCTTTATTATTTCTTGTGAGGTGGCCCTATATCTAGGGATTCTAGTCTGGCAGAATTCAGTTGGACAAACAGATGACTAATGTTTATATAAAGAAAACATTTTGATATGTTAAGGTATTGATTTTCTAAGTAAGATTAAAAATTGCACTAAATTAAATTCATGCATAGAAGTAGAAATTTCACAGAAAATACAACTCATTCCAAAGACGAAGATTAACTGCTTTTGATTCTCCTTCATACTCACGGATGAGTAAATGCTGATTAACATGTACAACTTCCTCAAGGGCATTCCTATCGAACAGCAGGATACCAATCCTATAAACAAATAACGGCATAAATAAAGCTAACCAGTAATTCTGATGTAACTTTTAAAACCTATCTATCTTTTACACATATAATTCCCAATGCAGCAAGCCCCTTATGCATTGAGCATTTAGTTTTCCAAAGCTGTAGCTTCCCCACTGTTATGTCCACTGGTTTGGGTGTGTTTGAGAAGCTGATTTGAGAAAGTGTGTTCTCCTTCATGGA
Source organism: Podarcis vaucheri (assembly GCF_965113315.1). Lineage (NCBI taxonomy): Eukaryota > Metazoa > Chordata > Lepidosauria > Squamata > Lacertidae > Podarcis > Podarcis vaucheri. The sequence continues at coordinate 95,021,051 of NC_138762.1, read as the reverse complement.
GAGCACGTGTTGCGGTGGGGTCAAGCAGGACACCCCCTCTTGGTTGCTGGGCAGGACCGTTTGGATGGCCATGACTGTGATTGGGCCAATTTGGGTTGTTGGGGAGATTTTGAAGTTGCCATTTAGTGGGTTGGCCCAAAGGTTACCGTATTTTTCGCCCTATAGGATGCACTTTTCCCCCTCCAAAAATGAAGGGGAAATCTGTGTGCATCCTATGGGGCGAATACAGGCTTTCGCTGAAGCTTGGAGAGCGAGAGGGGTCGGTGCGCACCGACCCCTCTCGCTCTCCAGGCTTCAGGAAGCTATCAGCAAGCCTGGGGAGCCCGCGGGAGTTCCCACAGGGCTTCCTACACTGCAGATAGCAGCCTGCCGCCCGGCGCGCGGGGAGCCCTGAAGCAGAGCGCCCCTCGCGCTGGGCAGACATCTGCAGCGTGGGGAGCCCTGCCGGACTTCCCGCAGGGCTCCCTATGCTGCGGATAGCAGCCTGCTGCCTGGCGCGAGAGGTGCCCTGAAGCAGAGTGCCCCTCGCGCCGGGCAGACATGGGCCAGCCCCACAAGCTCAGGGGACAGCGGGGAGGCGCAGCACCGCCATACCGTTGTTCCCAACCTGGTTTGGTTTCCCCGATCTGGTTTTGGGGGGAAATAAAGGGGGGATTTCCTTTATTCCCCCCCCCCAAAAAAAACTAGGTGCGTCCTATGGGACGGAGCGTCCTATGGGACGAAAAATACGGTATATATTCTTGGCACGCAGCTTTTTTCAGTCTCTTTTGCTGCATGCATCGGATCGCCTGCCCACCCTCCCTAATTTAGGGCTGTTGCGTTTGACATTGCTATGCCTGTCATAGGGTCGTCTGCTTTTGGGGCAGGGGCCTGGGAGGAATTTTGTCCATTTGGCAGGTTGGCTGGTGCCATTTGGTTTTTGCCTACTGCGTAGCAAATCGTCACAACTTGCAAGGTTGCGGTTAGCTATTGATTAAAACTTGGTTGGTGAAGGGGTAAGGGTTGGCTGTGCCTGCCCCTCCAATGCTGCTGCTGCAAGGGAATTCCATTAAAGGAATCCAGGGGCTCGCCATGCTTTTGTCCGAATCCCTTGCAAGGGGCTTGGGCCACACAAGTCCCTGGGAGCATGTGGGGAGGGGGGAGGGTGTGGTGCCTAGCCCCATTCTCTCCCCAAAATGTTTTCTCTTACAGACTTCCACAGGTTTCCAGAAGTCAGTTCTGTCCCGGGGCGGGGACAGATAGTCGTAACCAAAGCCTAAGCAACCACTCACGTTATGTATTTAATAAAGTTATGGCCAAAATTATGCCAAAAACCTTAAACAAAAATCCTGTGTGAATTGTGATTTATTTAGGGGACCTCAACACGCAAAGAACACTTCAAACAGTAGTACTCTATAACAAAGTACAGGATACATAAGCATTCTGGTTAATGTTATATGAACACAGATAAGAAAACTCAGCACTGGAAACACAATGAGAGCATCATAATAAACAGGAATGTCTTACTGTGCCTGGTTAGAAATCCATGGTAGCAAAGGTAAGATGCTCTTCAGTGCCTGGTAATACAATACAGACAGAAAGCTTATTTCTATATGTAAGCCACGGGCAACCTCTTTTCACTCACAGACTTTCCCGAACCATGCATTTCACAGAAGTGATGTGGGTAGAGCCCATGAGTTTTATTGTCAGTGATTGACAAAACTTTTTTAAAGTAAGGATTCATCAGAGCATAGAATTAACTTCAAAATCTCTTCTCCCACCTACACCCTTTGTGTAAAGCTTTCTTTCAGTAGCCACAACTGAAGGGGGGGGGAGAGGGACAATGAAACAGTTAAATAGACATAGAGTGCTTTAGAAGGAGAGCTGAGGTGCATACAGCCCAAAGTTAATGTGCCTCAGAGAAGCTAGAAATTGGATTAATATTGCTTGCTCATGCTTGAAGCACAGAAAATTGCTCAAAGGCAGATGGAGGGAGAACTAAATTCTAAAAATAAAATTCCCAGGAGAAATGAAGATTTTCACAGTTCAAATTGGAGTTCTTTCCCCCCTACTAGGTTACATGTCTCTGAACACTAAAACAAATAAGTTACAAGTGGAAATGTAAGAACATTATGTAACTTGAGTATATACATGAAAAATGATACTGGGGGGGGGGGACAGGACCCAAGCTTGTTGGTTTTCTGTCTCTTAAAAAAAAATTGACAGTCAAGGATAATAAAAGCATCAACCAGTTATTTTAAAAGGTCAGTTTTGCTGACTAACTGAATTTTAGTTTGGATTCTTGTAAAATGCCAGTATACAAGAGTCCAAGGAAGGAGTAAGTGACAGATTCTTGGAGCCACTGAACACAACAGAGTGTCTAATATTTCACAGCTCAACATGAACTACCCAGTGGATATTTGATCTGTATTCCAACCAACAGTCTTAGCCAGGAATTGTTTGTTGTTTAGTTGTCTTAGTCGTGTTCGACTCTCCGTGACCCCATGAATCAGAGCATGCCTTGGACACTCTCACTCTCTTCTCAAAGCTTCTCCTTTTTTATGTCCATGGAGTTTTCTTGGCAAAATACTGGAGTGGTTCCTTCTCCAGGTGAATCCCATTTAGTCTAAACTCTTGGCTATGACCTGTCCGTCTTGGGTGGCCCTGCACGGCATAGCTCATAATTTCTTGGAGTTATTCAAGTGCCTTCACCATGACAAGGCAGTGATCCATGAAGGGGTACCGAAGAATAGCAGTTGGCAAAATATCAGGTAGTTCAAAACCACTATCTGTTGATAATGTGGTAGGTGAATATAGGAATTACATATGAATTCATTCCAGGCCCCCACCCCCCTCCAGTCATCCCCAGCATATATTTTTACAGCCTGAATTTGGATGTAAGGACAACTCTACACAGTACACAACAATTTCAACTTCTATGTATACCCCAGTGATTTCCACACAATCATGTTGGAAGTTTACATCAAATTACAATTTGATGTAGAGTTGGAAGGGACCACAAGGAATCTTTGACCCCACATGGGACTCAAACCCATGACATTGAGATCAAGAGTCTTCTGCTCTACTGACTGAGCTATGCATGTATCTTTTAACCACGTTGCAGCTCCTAGAGCCCTCATTTGCCTGGTGGTCCCAGATACGTGCACACAGGTCAATAAAGGCATTCTTAACGTGATAAATGATTCCCCACTTGATAACACTGATGTAATGCCAAAGTATACACTTCAAAATGATTTACCCTGCATCACTCTCTCGTTCGCTTTCCCAGCAGCGCAGACATTGATTTAATTACCATGAAATATCAAGGGCAGAAAAGCAAGTGGCGAGCTTTATGAAACCCAGAATTCTTGTTCAGCTCAAGTCTACAGAAGAGCTTCTGGCTTACGCAGGAAGCCCACCCACGCACCCATGTGCCTTGTTAGCTTTACAATTCCGCGAAGGTTTTTCCATTCCAATTATACTTACTAGACACTATGGCAGTACAGTGGTACCTTGGGTTAAGAACTTAATTCGTTCTGGAGGTCCGTTCTTAACCTGAAGCACCACTTTAGCTAATGGGGCCTCCCGCTGCCGCTGCACAATTTCTGCTCTCATTCTGAAGCAAAGTTCTTGACCCAAGGTCCTATTTCTGGGTTAGCAGAGTCTGTAACCTGAAGCATCTGTAACCTGTAGTGTCTGTAACCCGAGGTACCATTGTAGTAGCAATGGCAGTAGCAGTGCCCCAACCATGGTTAGAGAAGAGGGAAAGTAGGGAAAGTCTGTGTGAGTTGTAGTTTACCTGCAGCAGCCATAGCAACTGCGGAAGAATCTACAACTCCCAAAGCCCAGCAAGGCTTTCCCTCCTGATTTGCTGGTGGTACACCAGAGAGGAAATACAGGAAGAGATTTTTTTCTGATAGATTGGCTCAGTATACATTTTTTGGGGGGTGGGGGAATAGTTTGGCTTATACAGAGCCCCTCTCATTTGGGCTGGTGAGAGATCTCCCATCTTAACTATAATACTAATACTAATACTACTAATAATAATTTATTATTTATACCCCACCCATCTGGCTGGGCTTCCCCAGCCACTCTGGGCAGCTTCCAGAAAAATATTAAAATACTGTAATACATCAAACATTAAAAGCTTCCCTAAACAGGGCTGCCTTCAGATGTCTTCTAAAAGTCTGGTAGTTGTTGTTCTCTTTGACATCTGGTGGGAGGGTGTTCCACAGGGAGGGCGCCACTACTGAGAAGGCCCTCTCTCTGGTTCGTTGTAACTTGGCTTCTCACAGTGAGGGAACCACCAGAAGGCCCTTGGCGCTGGACCTCAGTGTCTGGGTAGAACGATGGGGGTGGAGACGCTCCTTCAGGTATACTGGACCGAGGCCATTTAGGGCTTTAAAGGTCAGCACCAACACTTTGAATTGTGCTGGGAGCCAATGTAGGTCTTCCAAGACCAGTGTTATATGGTCTTGGCGGCCGCTCCCAGTCACCCGTCTAGCTGCCGCGTTCTGGATTAGTTGTAGTTTCCAGGTCACCTTCAAAGGTAGCCCCACGTAGAGTGCATTGCAGTAGTCCAAGCGGGAGATAACCAGAGCATGTACCACTCTGGTGAGACAGTCTGCGGGCAGGTAGGGTCTCAGCTTGTGTACCAGATGTACAGTAACTACTGTACTTCCTTCTACTACCATCTCATTTCAAGTTATTCTTCTGCATCTTTTCTCTCAGCTTGTCCTAAATTCAGGAGAAGGAGCCATGCAAAAGCATAAAAGAGCCTACTGGCTCCCATTTAATTCAGCATCTTGTTCTCACAGTGAACAACTAGATGCCTATGGGTTTTCTATTAACTCCTGACATAGTGCCTGGTTCAAAATAGCCTTGGATTGTTTTCCAGGCATATAACTCTTCACATTTTCTCTGAATATTCCCCATTGTGTGTATGTGTGGTAGTCACCCTTCCCCACTCACAATCCCCCAGCATGAAACTGTCAAAAAAATGGAAATCCTGAGGAATTTCACAAGCTTTCCTTAAAATTCTCGAGACATTTCATTATGAAAAAACTTCCCATTTCATCTTGAATTATTTAATATTTATTCCATAAATAATTTATAATTCTGCTCTGGGCAAATGATGTATAATTCTGTTCCGGACAACATTCAGTGGCAATTCACTAAGTATTTCCATATAACATACAATTTAGCATCATCAAAGAGAAGGGTATCTTCCAAGTGCAAACTTTTACCAATTATGAATTTGATTTCCTGTTGTGCCTTTAAAAAATAAATAAATAAACTGCCTCCACTTTGATTCTAAGCATTTATAACTGGAAGTTATTTCAATTCCAAGCTTGCTTTCCAGGATGTACTTGTAATATGGTTGGAAGGCTGTTTATGACAGTAATGGTTTAGGAATGGTGTTTAGGGATGCGGGTGGTGCTGTGGTCTAAACCACTGAGCTTCTTGGGCTTGCTGATCAGAAGTTGGCAGTTTGAATCCACACGACGGGGTAAGCTCCTGTTGCTCTGTCCCAGCTCCTGCCAATCCAGCAGTTCGAAAGCATATCAGTGCAAGTAGATAAATAGTTACTGCTGCGGCGGGAAGGTAAATGGCATTTCCATGTGCTCTGGCACTTGTCACGGTCCTGCGTGCACCAGATGCTGTTTAGTCCTGCTGGCCACATGACCCGGAAAGTTGTCTGTGAACAAACGCCAGCTCCCTCAACCTGAAAGCAAGATCAGTGCCACAACCCCATAGTCGCCTTTGACTGGACTTAACTGTCCAGGTAGCATCTTAAAAGGCAGAAACATCACCTTACCAACAAAGGTCCGTATAGTTAAAGCCATGGTTTTCCCGGTAGTGATGTATGGAAGTGAGAGCTGGACCATAAAGAAGGCTGATCACCGAAGAATTGATGCTTTTGAATTATGGTGCTGGAGGAGACTCTTGAGAGTCCCATGGACTGCAAGAAGATCAAAAGCATCCATTCTTAAGGAAATTAGCCCTGAGTGTTCACTGGAAGGACAGATCGTGAAGCTGAGGCTCCAATACTTTGGCCTCCTCATGAGAAGAGAAGACTCCCTGGAAAAGACCCTGATGTTGGGCAAGACTGAGGGCACAAGGAGAAGGGGACGACAGAGGATGAGATGGTTGGACAGTGTTCTCAAAGCTACAAACATGAGTCTGACCAAACTGCTTGAGGCAGTGGAAGACAGGAGTGCCTGGCATGCTCTGGTCCATGAGGTCACGAAGAGTCAGACACAACTAAACGACTAAACAACAACAATGCTGGCAAATCTGAGAGCTTCCCAGTGTCCCTATTTTCCAGGGACAGTCCCAGATTTACAGTAGCCGTCCTGCTTTCTGATTGATCCTAGAATTTCCAGCTTTTCCTTAGGATGTTCCTATTTTCATTAGAGAAATGTTGGAGGGTATGGAGGTATGAGACCCCTGAACCCAGGAGATTCTATACAACTTTTAGAATTAGTATTCATGTCATGGAATAGGACTGGCATCCCCAAACACAGCCCTCCAAATGTTTTGGGACTACAATTCCCATCATCCCTGACCACTGATCCTGTTAGGTAGGGATGATGGGAGCTGTAGTCCCAAAACATCTGGAGGGCTGAGTTTGGGGATGCCTGGAATAGGATGTCCCTATTTTCATCAGCTGAAATGTATGGATCTGCCACAGAAATAGCCCCTTAAAAATTTCACAGAATTACCAGAAGGAATAATAAGTTATAGGAAAAGAGGCCGCTCAGGTAGAAAATAACTATTGACATAGAAACATGGATCTGAATGGGGTTCTCAGTGATAAATATATGGAAAAACAGATAATCTGTCTTTTAACATTAAGCCAAGATACACAATCTTTCTAAGATGTGGAATGTATAGTCCCTTTAGTCACCTCTGCATTACTATTTTTTGGACTTACTGGTTGCCTGTTTATGAAAACTTTAAGCAACAACAAAAGCAACAATGATTTGGTCACCTCTGTGTGAAAGGTCTCTTCAGCACTTTTTTATTTTTGCCAGAGTTCTACAGGAATAAGTCGTATTTTGCTGAATGCTTATGTTATTTAGCTTGAGGGTTACTTTTCTCCTCTTTCAGCATTATGGGGTTTTCAGACAGGAGACAGCACTTCCCTAAGCTAAACTACTTGTTACGTATTAAGTGGAATTTAGAATCTCACAAACACACCTTGCCATGAAAGGGAACATGCCTAGGCTACTGTTTTTCTAAGCGACACGACTGTTTTATCTACTGAAACACCCAGTTTGTTATCTTCTCTAGTTGAAAACCTGAATATCTTAGGTGCTGTCAAGCAATCCTTTTCACCCATAAACCGTAGCACAGCTTCAAGTTATTGTGTAAAATGAAATACATTACTACAGCAAGTGCATTTAGAAAAAAACTACTACTGGAGTGTTCTATATTTTTCCATTTCTGCACTTAAGATGTTTTTGTCCTCTCCATCTTCCATACATTTGTAAAGCATTGATACATTATACTTATTCTATGGCAATTTTAAATGTGAATTGGAAGTGTTTGGGTATACACTGTCTAAAATATTCTGCATTTATTCCCCCCCCCTCCCTGCCTTTTTTAACAAAGCAATACCATTTCTAAAGACCCAAAGGTTATGAGCTGCTCAGCTAGTGGCGAGAGATATAAAATGATGAAATACAGTTTTTTATTGGATCCAGCACAGAATAGGTTGGGGGAAGAAGGTATGCGCCAGCTCTGGGAGTTTTCTTCCCATTGTAATCAATTGAGGATGGGAATATGGAAGGGCTTTGGGTTTTGCAGCTTGTCTGCTTCTACACTTGCCTTCGCCACCTGGTAGGATTGTATAGTGGATTTTGAAATTTTGTCTTCCAGAATGTGAGCAACAGCCAAAATCCCCACAGAAACATGGGCATATTCTCATGTTAGTGAATGCACAATGGTTAAAATACATGATACTCATCCACTTAGTCTAAAATATCATGGGACACATGTCTTCTTTACATATTTATCTATTGATATTTATATGTTTTTAATATTGTTTTATAGATTCTAAATGCTGCATTGATTTCTTAATCACATGACTTGCCATAATTGTGAGGTTTAGCTTATTTTTTGTTGCTGTTTTATTAAGTTTTTTATAGATTGCAGCTGTTTTATTGATAATTTGTTAATTGTTTTATATGATGTACACTGTATTTGTGATGTGCTATTACGTTTTATTAAGGGACACGGGTGGCGCTGTGGGTTAAACCACAGAGCCTAGGACTTGCTGATCAGAAGGTCAGCGGTTCAAATCCCCGTGACGGGGTGAGCTCCCGTTGCTCGGTCCCTGCTCCTGCCAACCTAGCACTTCAAAAACACGTCAAAGTGCAAGTAGATAAATAGGTACCGCTCCAGCGGGAAGGTAAATGGTGTTTCCGTGTGCTGCTCTGGTTCACCAGAAGCGGCTTAGTCATGCTGGCCACATGACCCGGAAGCTGTACACCGGTTCCCTCGGCCAATAAAGCGAGATGAGCACTGCAACCCTGGAGTCGGTCACGACTGGACCTAATGGTCGGGGTACCTTTATTACTTTTTATTATGTTTTGGTTATTTACTGGTTGTAAGCTGGTTTGAGATTCATTTGAATGAAAAGCAGCTTGGAAATACAATCAATCAAATCAATCAATCAATCAATCAATCAATCAAAAAAGTGTGTGTACACACACACACACATATATACACAGTGTCAGTCAGTTTTATTGCACATAGCCAAAGGCTGCTGCAATGTACACAGAATCATTCGACAATTAAAAGAAAATATACTGGATTGATACAAAAGACTTAAAACATTTATATTATCAAAACATTACGTACTCTAAACAGAGCTATAAAAGTACCCCAATATACAGATCAAGACATTAAACAATAAAATTCATAAGCTAAAATCATCACATGGCCACAAATATATATAAAAAAACAATGTCAATTAATAAAGTGTGCAATTTATATTCAGAGTTTGGTGACAAAGATAGAGCATAGCCTGATGTAAATAGATAGGGTCAAATAAATTCATCTCCTTTACAGTTGATAGCTATATAATTTGCTCTAATTTTCCTAGCAGCAGTTGCAAAGAGTGCTACACGCCAGGTCACATACTCATCTGCGTCTGCGAGGAGATATAAAATCATGTCATAGGGGTTCTGGCCAGTGGACCTTGTCATTATAGGTACTAAAAATCTTTTTTCTTGCATCATTATATAGGGGACAGTGAATATATACACAGTGGTACCTTGGTTCTCAAACGCCTTGGTATTCAAACAACTTGGAACCCAAACACTACAAAACCAGAAATGTTCTGGTTTGCGAACTTTTTTTGGAAGCCAAATGTGCTCCGTTTTGAGTGCCACACTTCCGTTTTGAGTGTTACACTGAGGTCTGTCTGTTTTTGCTATTTATCTTCCATTTTTGTTTTTGTACCTTTTTTGTTTTCTTTTTGTGACTGTGTGGAACCCAGTTCAGCTACTGATTGATTGATTGATTGATTGATTGTGTGACTGCAATACATCATTTATTGCTTTCATTTTATGGATCAGTGGTCTCATTAGATAGTAAAATTCATGTTAAATTGCTGTTTTAGGGGTTGTTTTTAAAAATCTGGAATGGATAAATCCATTTTGCATTACTTTCTATGGGAAAGCGCACCTTGGTTTTGGAACGCTTTGGTTTTGGAACGGACTTCCAGAACGGATTAAGTTTGAGAACCAAGGTACCGCTGTATATAAGAACTCCGTTCTCTCACCAACTACAAGGGCCCCACATGCTTTATCAGATATAAAAATGTTGCAGTGCTTTCTCAGTGCTCAAGTATGAACACCAGGAATAAAGATTCTCTCATTCATTCAGTGGAGATGGCGAAACCCCAGTGGATCTTCATTATGAGAGACAGCATGACAGAGATATTTTTCATTTCAGAGAGAGAGAGAGAGAGAGAGAGAGAGAGAGAGAGAGAGAGAGACTTAGAAGCCCAACTTTGTGGCTACTTCACCCAAGCATTTCATGGCTATTATCCAAGCACTGTAAAAACAGTACTCTTTTTTATCACCCACTGAGCCAATTGCCCCCGCCTTTCTTCTCCGACAGGTCCTGGACTTTACATCGAGTAAATTATGCAAAATGATTTCTTGAGTGGCAATAAAAACAAAATTGCCTGCTTGCGATAAACAGAGACAAAAGGAATCAACAAAAGGGAATTTAGTCCCGCCGTTCTTTTTCTCTGGTATTTATCCCATTTCCATGGGGAAATTGCAATAATTAAATCAACTCCCACACACATGCAGCCGAGTTCGTCTATGAACAGTGGCAATAGATGCAAGTCTCATTACTACTTCTTTTTTTGCCAGTAAGTGGGTCAAGTGGCTATTCAAAGTCGACATGGGAATACTTTTGTCTTGATAGGTATGTGTTCTTTTAAAATATTCATGTCACACAATGTTGCCTTGACAAGATGTTATTCAACATCAGTGTCTGTTAAACAATCCCTGCAGCGCCAGAGGAAGAAAAAACTGCAAGGGATTTGCCCTTTTTTATGAGTACTCCATCACCTTGCCTTTGACGTGCAACTTTCTGTTCAGCAAATGCTACAGGCATGTTTTTAAATATTGCACCTGTTTGTGATGTATGATTCCATATTAAATATGCACCAAATTTATTAAATCCCAACTGCCAGGCAACTCAGTAGGCACATTTCAAGGTACCTGTGTTCCATATCCATAGAAAAACTAGAGTTTCAAATAGCTCTCAACTCTGCAGGCAAATTGATTTGGTAAAACAGGGAGATCCAGTTAATTAAACATTTGTTTTGTGGATGGCAGAGCCACTTCTTCAAGTGTCCTTTTTATTAAGTTTTTAGCTGTCATGAATGTTATGAATTTTGTAGAACTCCTTTCCAGTTGAGGTCAAGCAGGCCCCTCTCTACTGACTTTCTGGCACCAAACTGAAGTATTATTATTTTTATTCCAGCAAACATTTTAACTGAAGTTTGATTTTATAATTTTAACTGGTTGTGGGTTTTTTGTACTGTATCTTTTCAAACCACCCAGAGATTGTCGTAGTTAAGTGGTATATAATTTGCTTGAATAAATCCATAAAATTAAGTTAAAAACCTGTTCCATAACTCAAAAAGGGGAAGCTGCTTATGGGTTACATCCATCTTTTTCCTCTAGAGAAATCAGAGATTCAGGCAAGAAAGATCATTTCACAGGTGCAAATGCACTGAAAGGGTAAGAGGTTCAGAGCACAGGGTCACAGTGTTGTAATTTTGTTTTGGTATTTCATACTGGCAACTTGGTACAGTTATGCAGGTCCCAGGGAGAATGGCCTACATGCAACAGAGCCATACAAAAGATTTTTTTTTTGGGGGGGGGAATGGCAGTGAACATAACCTCCAATATTTCTCTGATGAAAATAAGGACATCCTATTCAATATTATTGTTGTTGCTGTTGCTGTTGTTGTTGTTGTTTTATATATACCCCTCCCATTTGACTGGGTTTCCGCAGCCACTGGGCAGCTTTCAACAGAACATATATAAAAACAATAAAACATTAAACTTTTTTAAAAAACAAGACAAAAAGAACTTCCCTATACGCAGCTGCCTTCAGATGTCTTCTAAAGATTGTATCGTTACTTAACTCCTTGGCTTAATGAAAATATGGACTACGAGAGAAGGACAACTATGACTTCAAGGAAGAATGGGAACTTCTTACAAACTATTTAAAAAGACAACAAAAGGATTTGGATTCCTTGGCAGGTTTTGACTGTTGTTGTTGTTGTTTAGTCGTTTAGTTGTGTCCGACTCTTCGTGACCCCATGGACCAGAGCACGCCAGGCACTCCTGTCTTCCACTGCCTCCCGCAGTTTGGTCAGACTCATGGATCACTGCAGCACCCCTTCATGGATCACTGCCTTGTCGTGGCGAAGGGGCTTGAATAACTCAGAGAAGCTATGAGCTATGCCGTGCAGAGCCACCCAAAATGGACAGGTCATAGTGAAGAGTTTTGACCAAACGTGATCCGCCTGGAGCAGGAACCGGCAAGCACTCCAGTATCCCTGCCAAGAAAACTCCATGGACAAAGGCAACAGATTTTGACTAAACATCCACAAATTTATTAGTAGAACATAGGATAGATACGTTAATGATATGTATAACTTTTTAACCTGCAGAGAATAATATGTGCGAACAAATCAGAGAGGGGAGCTGAGGTAAGTATCTGGAGGGTGGGAGAGGGAGGGATGGGAGAGAATAAAAAGGGGGGAAATGTAATTGGTTATATTGATGGATAATCTGTTTGTTAAAATTGTTCAATAAAAATATATTTTAAAAAAGAAAAAGAAAATATGGATATCCTACCATACCATCCAACATTTCTCCGATGAAAATAGGGACGTCCGAAGCAGTTTAGTCATGCTGGCCACATGACCCGGAAGCTGTACGCCTGCTCCCTCGGCCTATAGAGCGAGATGAGCGCCGCAACCCCAGAGTCGTCTGCGACTAGACCTAACGGTCAGGGGTACCTTTACCTTTTTCAGGAAAGGTATCACAAATGGCTTCTGTAAATCTGGAACCGTCCCTTGAAAATAGCGACACTTGGAGGGTCTGAGAGAAGTGAGGGGAAAGGGAAAAGTCAAAGAGGGCAACCAATATGAGTAGCTACATTGAAGAGGGAAATAGGTAATTGGGTAGCTTTTCTCTAATACAGTAAAGATTAATAGTTATATAGAATCCTGTAAGGTCGTGTGTGTCCCCCCCCCCCCGGGCTCTCTTTTCTTTCTCAGCCTAGAGTTTGGCGGTTTCTTTACAACCCACTCAGAGCCTATTGCTCTATGGCCATGAATGCAATGCTCTTTGAAAGCACAAATACAAGTCCTGGCTGCTTTTGTGATTCAAGGGTGAGCAGCACATGCTGTCAAATTGTATTTATAATTTGAGAGCTTGTACTGCTCATCCTTGTATCACAAAAGCAGGCAGGTCTAAAGGGTTTGTTATATGAGTGGCAAAGGCTAATCTCATATAACAAACCTGGCAGTAAAAGAAGAGGCATACGATTTCACCCTGTGAAGTATATTTCTTCTTTAAGTGGGTTAAAGGCTTTGGACTTATCCCTTTTGTCAGTAGCACAGCGTTCGTTGTGTGCAGGGCTGGGGAACTCAGGCCTGGGGGGGTCAAATGAAGTCCTCCAAGCATGTTGACCTGAGCCTCAAAACTCTCCCTTGGCCACGACACCTTTCAAGTCTCACCCCCTTGTGGTTCAGCTTCCCACCATCTTTGATTGATTGATTGATTCTATTTCTATGACACTTTTTATTCAAATAAATCTCAAAGTGGCTTACAAACAAAAGATAGAAATAACATAATGTAACATCATGAATACAGCATAAATTGTATAGAATACTTAATAAATCATCAGTAAAACAATCACAAATCATAAATCAAACAATTACCACCTATGTAACACTCTTAACAAAAGAACTAAACAATAAGCTAAACATCACAGGTACACCAAAGATCATATTATAGGATTCACAAAGGACGACAGCATTTGTATCAATAAAACAATATTAGTAACATTAACAAAATAGCAACAAAACAAACAAACAAACAAACAAAGCCTTGTTGAATTTGTACACCTGTTTTCTCCACTGCCATGACTCATAAACTTTCATTCCATTCAATGCATCAAAATACACCTGCACATAATGTTCCTGGCAGCAACTCCCTTCTGAAGGATCCTTGCAATGGAAGTGGTCAGCATCTTTGAGTGTCTTTGCCTAGCTGGAATGTGTCCTTGAATGCCTCTCGCTTGCCTGGATGGAAGATTGCATGGGGTTGTATGAATGTGCACAGAAACTAGCCTACTGAGCGATAGCTCAGTAAAGTGTGTGAGTCTTAATCTCAGGGATGTGGGTTTGAGCCCCACATTGTGCAAAATATCCCTTCACTGCAAGGAGTTGGACTACATGATCCTTGTGGTCCCTTTCAACTCTAAAATTCTATTTATTTTATTTTATTTTATTTTATACCACCTTGTATCCAGGGGTCTCAGAGCAGTTCACAGAATAAAATCAAGATATAAAACTACAAAATACAATGACCGCTCCCCTCATCAAATGGGGGGTGCCTTTTGCACGGTCGCGTGCACCCTTCCCCCGATCCCATGTGGCTCCCAGCAGTCCAGCCTGGATTGTGCCCCCCCCCCCCCGCTGGACACCTCTGCCAGCTACCGAATCCTAGCTGGGGAGGCGTTGCCAGGAGAGAGTTGGCCAGATAGCCCCCACAAAAAACCCCACATTGCTTGGGGGGCGCATAACTAGTTAGCATGCCAGAATCTCGCTTGTTATCGGAATTAACCAGACAAATCACTCCACCAATTAAGAACAGCCATGCCCCACCATCCACAGAATCAATAAAGAGCTATCAATCTCCCAATCCTTTCCATGTCTGGGCTGGGTGAGCTTTCCGGTGTTCAAAGGTAACATTTGGATCCAGTGCTCCACCCGTTTTGTCTCCAGCCCTGCCCACCCCTTGCCCCTGTCCCCCAGAAGGGAATGTCATCAACAAGCAGAGAAATGGTTCATCACTCCAGATTAATGTCATCTTCCAAACTTCTGCTGGGTTAATGGCCATTCTGTGAGGTTACGTTTTCTGATACCACCACTTTACAAAACTTTAGGAGAGAGCACTGATCAAACTGTAGTAGTAGTAACAAAATGAAAAAAAATCCTTCCAGTAGCACCTTAGTGACCAACTAAGTTTGTTATTGGTATGAGCTTTCATGTGCACGCACACTTCTAGTAAAGGTAAAGAACCCCTGACAGTTAAGTCCAGTTGCAAACAACTCTGGCATTGCGGCGCTCATCTCTCTTTACTGGCTGAGGGAGCCGGCGTACATCTTCCAGGTCATGTGGCCAGCATGACTAAGCCACTTCTGGCGAAACCAGAGCAGTGCACGGAAACACTGTTTACCTTCCCGCCAGAGAAGTATTTATCTACTTGCACTTTTTGGCGTGCTTTCGAACTGCTAGGTTGGCAGGAGCTGGGACTAAGCTATCTTTCCCCCCTAGTATTATTATAATTATGTGTTTGACCATAAGCCATAACAGTTATTAATATACTGCTTTATCAATGCAAAATAAAATCCCATTTCATTGTTACATCATATATAGATTATTCAATTATACAGGTAAAAATAAATGACATAAGGAACCGAATGTGTTTGATGTTGCTCTGCTGGAGCTATAATGAAAACACACACAGCTCGTGTCATGTCCGTATCACCAACAGAAAATCAATTTATTTATTGTGCAGATTGTGCCTGATCCTTAAATAAAAATTGATATCTTTTTTCCTTTGTGTCTTTCAGTAATATGACAACAGTAAATAATAACAAGGTTTCCATATTACTTCCACCAAGGAATTCAGGAGGTTGTAGTCGCCATAATAAAATGCCCGCTTTCTTTAAAATCTAATCAAATCATCCAGATATTTCACACAGGAATATTGATGACGGATCACTGACTGCTTAGGTGACATATGCACAAAATATATTTAAAAAGTGTATATGTTAGAGATCAAATTAGGAAGTGTCTTGTTTTGAGACGTCATCAAAACTTGTATTCTGATGCAGCTGGAAAGCTCTTTGTGTTGAATCTTTTTCTTCTTCTTCTTTTTGCATTGCAAGCTCTATATGGTGAATCTTCTTACTTGCTGCCATTTTAATTCCTTGTAAATAAATTGCAGGCTTGAGTGCTGAAATGGTTTCCTTTCATATCACCAATTTTCCCCTTAATGGTTAGCCAGTATAATAACCCTTTCTGAAGGAAATCCGAATATGTTACAGGTTCTGCCCCAATAACCCCTCTTTTCCCATGCCAATAAATATGTTTAGTGCAGTGATATATGGTATCTAAAATATGCCTTGTCTGTTGCTGGTTTGGTTAGTCCTCTAATGCATAAGGATTATTTACTTTCATCCAGGTATGGTTTATGATCCAGAATCTATGATGATTGCGCCTGACCTTGGGGGAGCAAGAACCTGAGATTACAGCTACATAAAACCCTTCTATAGAAGTAAACACTAAGTGCCGTCGCTTTTCTCAATCTGCTCGGGAAAGCTTTTAAGCAGGGAGGAAATGTGGCTTAGAGCTTGTCAAGCCACAGAAAAGAAGGGAGAGGGAGAGAAAGAAGAGGGTGGGGGCAGAGAGATGGTGCAGCACAGTGCAGAAAAAGGAGATGAGATCAGCAAGTTACGTTTAAGGTTTTCTTCCTTCTCGCTCTCTCCAATGTCCTTTGGACAGGAAGCCAAACATAGGGCTCCATAAAGAGGTGGAGCTGCTACAATGATTCAACTTCAGTCCATCACTAACACCCTGCAGACAGATGCTGCAGTGTTATTCTGACTCACCCTGACAAATTGATGAATGTTGTCTGGTTTGCTGTAACAAAGAAATGTTCTAAGTGTGCAAATGGCTTGCAACAAACAGCTTGTTTAAGAGGTTGCTGAGAAAAAAAGGTTTAACTTTTAAATGGTGAAGGAAGGGGAGCATGATTTAACAGCACAATCCAATCCTGAGACCAGCCAGGGTAAGAGAACTTTGATCTGGTGGATCTTGGGCTGAGCTGGAGATTATTCCTGCCTAAGTTTCGGTTGCAGCCCAGCTGGAAGAACTTCAGCTGACATAAATTCCAAAAGGACATTGTGGATGTAGGGCAAAACAAGGAGAAACTTACACCTACTGTATTCCAAACCCCTTTTGGCTCAGACACATGATCTAGCAGGACTTAGCCAGCAAAAAGAGTGTTGTTGTAAGTCAAATTCCTCCTGGAATAGAGGAAACTATAGTTTGGATGGCTCTGTGTGTAATTTTCATTCAAAATGTTAATGATGCCTTACATCAGAACAATATCAGAAAAGAAATCCAGTAATGATCGTTCAAAATGTTAATGTTGCCATAAATTGATCAAAGATGCAGAGCATCCCTTTCATAGTATCGTAGAATTTTATGGTTGGAAGGGACCCGAAGGGTCATCTAGCCTAACCCCCTACAATGCAGGAATCTCAGCTAAAGCATCCATGACAGATGGCCATCCAACCTCTGTATAAAAATATCCAAGGAAGGACAGTACACCACCTTCCAAGGGAGTCTGTTCCACTGTCAAACAGCTCTTTCTGACAATTTTCTTGCAACTTGAAGCCATTGGTTCATGTCCTACCCTCCAGAACAGGAGAAAACAAGCTTGCTCAGTCCTCCATGTGACAGCCCTTTCGATATCTAAAGATGGCTTTCATATCTCCTCTCATTCTCCTCTTTTCCAGGCCAAACATACCCAACTCCTTCAACCGTTCCTCATAAGACTTGTTTTCCAGACCCTTTATCATCTCGGGTGCCCTTCTCTATACATGTTTCAGGTTGTCAACATTGTTCTTAAATTGTGGTGCTTAGAATTTTGCACAGTATTCCAGGAGTGGTCTGACCAAGGAAGAATAGAGTGGTACTGTTACCTGCTTTGATCTGGACACTATACTTCTGTTGAAGCAGATGAGAATAGCATTAGCCTCCCACCCGTTATCTTTCATTTCTTATAATGCCCTTCTTAAAAATCAGCTCCTTTTGCAACAACACCTGTTTCTTTACATTCATCTCGCTTTTCTTTCTTGTTGGAATTGTCTGCAATTGTGTCTTCAATATTTCACCTTTAAGAAACTCCCATCCACCTTGGACTCCAGTGGCATAGCGTGGGGGGTGCCAGGGGTGCCGGCCGCACCGGGCGCAACATTTGGGGGGGGCGCGCTCGCTGCCTCTGGAGTCGCCGAAGAGCTTCGGGCGCAGGCTGTAGCGGAGCCGCATGTCTCGCGGAACCGCCGAGCTGTGTGCGTGTCCGGGCTGAAGGCGCCCGGCAGGCAGCGGCTCTAAGCGCTCGCCGCGGAGGACGCGCCAGGCAGCCCCTCTTCACAGCCCCGCCTCCGCCGGTGCTGCTGCAGCTGCTGGGCAGTTGCATTTTCCTCGCCTCTCTGCCCCCCTCCTCCTCCGGGCAAGCGGCGTCGTTTGGGCGGCAGCGCCAGCGGCAACTTGCGGGTTAGGGGGTGGGCGCAAATTACTTGCCTTGCCCCGGGTTAGGGGGCGCAAATTACTTGCGTTGCCCCGGGTACTGAGAACTCACGCTACGCCGCTGTTGGACTCTCTTCTCTTTGAGTATTTCTGACTACAGGATCTTCACTCAGTAGTTCCTTAAGCTTTTTGAAATCAGCCTTCTTAAAATCCACAATGCACGTCTGACTACACTAAGCTTTCCATTGCCTCTGTATCGTGAAACCAAAGAGGACCATCCAGCCAGTGTGGTGTAGTGGTTAAGAGCTGTGGACTTGTAATCTGGTGAACCGGGTTCACTTCCCCGCTCCTCCACATGCAGCTGCTGGGTGACCTTGGGCCAGTCACACTTCTCTGAAGTCTCTCAGCCCCACTCACCTCACAGAGTGTTTGTTGTGGGGGAGGAAGGGAAAGGAGATTGTTAGCCGCTTTGAGACTCCTTAGGGTAGTGATAAAGCGGGATATAAAATCCAAACTCTTCTCTTCTCTTCTTCTCCCAGGGTTCCCATTACCTCCACTTCATTGACCAGTTCCTCCTTGTTGCTGAGGACCAAGTCCATTCCTTGCAGTGGTATTCAGAGGCTCCTCAAGTTTGGTTTTCCAGCAACAAATGCATTCCAGGCCACTTCATTTGAAATCAGTGTTTCTTCTCAAAACTTAATGGACTCTCATTTGCCGATAAATGCATATATGTTTGCTTCTCTAATATGTTCCGATCACCATCTCATGAGAGCAGATGGGATTTTTAAGACACTGTGATAGCAGTCAGCTGTGAAACAACTAATGCAAATTGTCAAAAGGGGCAAGTAATGAAGCTGCATGCATAGAACCATGTCTTGAGAAGATTTACATGATTATATTTTTCACATAGTGCTTGTAATGATCCGGGTGTTTGAAGATTCTATTACATGGTGCCTCCGTGATTGCTCTTTCAAGAGCATCAGTGGGGAAGAAATCTGCAACACAACAGGTGTAATGATATGAATGAATAATCAATCATATACAAAGAATTGTATTTAAACTGGTTTTTTTATTATGATTTTAAAAATCCATCACAACCAATCTGTTTCTGTTGACATATTGCATTTTGTGATAAAATTAGAGATTGTTTCACCATATTGCATCCTCTTTCGTCATCCAGTAATATTTAAGAACAATCACCATACAGTGATATCATCTTTTGTTTGCATTTTCCTGCCCTTCTCCACAGAGAAACATACCACATTAGGATGTGATGGTTGGGAATGGGGAATAAAAAGCTCAGATGCAGCTGTTTTCATCCCTAGCCCTGTATATAATACCTAATTTCAACCTCAATATTCAACTGCTCTGGTCCAGTTAGTGGAGGATTGGACAGAGTGGAGCCCTCTGTTCAACTATCATTTCGGTCCCACATTTATTGTGGTACCTTGGGAAAGCAACTATCTTTCTGCCTCTCTTACCTGTTTGCAAAATTGAATCAGTGGTGGCATACCTTGTGGTTTAGCTTGGAAGTAAACACAATAGACACTGCAAATTATCTGTTGGAATCCACCCCGAGTGGCTGGGGCAACTCAGTCAGACAGGTGGGATACAATTATTATTATTATTGTTTATTAGTATTGATTTTATTTAGGAAATTCATAAACTGCATGAAACATCAAGTTATATAATTGAATCCAAGTGGCATACAAATTACAGTGGTACCTCAGGTTAAGTACTTAATTCGTTCCGGAGGTCTGTACTTAACCTGAAATTGTTCTTAACCTGAAGCACTACTTTAGCTAATGGGGCCTCCCGCTGCCGCCATGCCGCCGGAGCACGATTTCTGTTCTCATCCTGAAGCAAAGTTCTTAACCTGAAGCACTATTTCTGGGTTAGTGGAGTCTGTAACCTGAAGCGTATGTAACCTGAAGTGTATGTAACCTGAGGTACCACAGTAAAAGTGATGTGTGTGCAGTTCTACATATATATATTTTCTCCCCAAAAAACATTTTTTATTAGCTGCTTTTCAGTCAAAGCTCTTGGAGCAACTTACAAACTAAGAGAGCAATCTGAACCCAAATCTACTGGGATGGGTTGAATTTGGAATAGTACTCTGGCTGAGTCCAAAAAGATCATGTATTAAAAGGTGGTCTGAAACCATTTAAGCCTTTAAAATAGATTTTGACTTACAACATCCTTTTTGCCATTGTAACTTACTCTAGATTGCTAAATCACCTTAGCAAATTGAGTGGACTTTGAAATAAATACATCTCCTCTCACCTATCTAGCCCCCATTTCTCGACTCAAGCAGATATCCTCCTATTCCAAACTGCACTTATCTGGCAGATCACGAACTTCGATTTCTCCCTGAGTGAGCCAGTACTTTTGTCACACCTCATCAGATCTGACAGAACTTTATTTAAAACTACTGTGCCCTATTAGTGAGCTAAAATATACTTTAAGTAAGGAGAGGATATTATCAATCTATTTACCAAACATTCCACAACATTGGTTTTGCCATCGTCTATTTCATGGCTTGGCATCTGTTTCACATAGAGGTAAAATATATATTTTCTGTTTTGACTCTGAAAAAGACAAGAAGTAGATGCAGGGACAAATAGGTGTAACTTTTTATTACTTTCTGGGTCATATATTACATGTGGCACTTTCAGCGAGATCAAGCTCAATGGACTCCCTTAGAATATATTAACTTTTTCTCCTGCTAACCTAGCAGTTTGAAAGCACACCAGTGTAAATAGATAAATAGGTACCGCTGTGGCAGGAAGGTAAACAGCATTTCCGTGCACTCTGGTTTCCATAATCGTGTGTCCCGTTGCGCCAGAAGCAGTTTACTCATGCTGGCCACATGACCCGGAAAACTGTCTGTGGACAAACGCCAGCTCCCTCGACCTAAAAGCAGATGAGTGCCACAACCCCATGGTTGCCTTTGAGTGGACATAACTGTCCAGGGGTCCTTTACCTTTATATTAACACACACACACACACACACACACACACACACACACACAGTTCTAGCCAAAGGCCATGACAAACCTGCATCAACAGTGTCAATAAAACAATACAGATTGTACATCCATAATATGAGCTAACATCCATGATGTAAGAGAGAGGTTAACAGACACCAACACTTGTTGAAGGAGTAGGGAAGCTGTGGCCCTCCTAATAAAGGTAAAGGTAAAGGGACCCCTGACCATTAGGTCCACTCATGACCGACTCTGGGGTTGTGGCGCTCATCTCGCTTTATTGGCCGAGGGAGCCGGTGTACAGCTTCCAGGTCATGTGGACAGTATGACTAAGCCGCTTCTGGCGAACCAGAGCAGCGCACAGAAACACTGTTTACCTTCCCACCAGAGTGGTACCTATTTATCTACTTGCACTTTGATGTGCTTTCAAACTGTTAGGTTGGGAGGAGCAGGGACTGAGCAACGGGAGCTCACCCCATCATGGGGATTCAAACCACCAACCTTCTGATCGGCAAGTCCTAGGCTTTGTGGTTTAACCCACAGCGCCCAACTCTCATCGACCAGCATGATCAACGGGAAGTGTCAATGGTCAAGATCTGGAAGGCCACAGCTCTCCCACTTGTCCTTTATCAGGTAGCAAACTGAAGCAGCGTCATTTTAGTACTTATCCATATCTGCTTTCTTTCCAAATTTCACTCAACTATCCCCAACTCTCTCCCCTCCCCACCCCAGAAACACTGCACTGCTTTCTCTCAGGCTTTATAAAGAGCAGGTGAAGCATACAGAACTAGCAGATTTCATAAAGCTGGTTCACCAATTTCCACGACTGACTGCAACATGGTAGTGTCATTCTAGTGCAGGCCCAATTTTGCATTAACTCAATAAAAGGCTTTGGGACGCACACTTTGCGAAAAGGTTCTAGCCAATCTCTTATTCCTGACCCTGTGAAAACGAGTTCAGAGATGGAAACAGCCACCCTAGTACATTCCATCTAAGTGCAGCAGTGCTGAAATGCTCCAAATGGAAATGATGGGAGGAGAATTATCCACTTATCACATTATGTGATATCCACTCCAGTTTGCACCACTACCATTCCAGGGAAGTTGGCACAAACCTGGTGGTTGCAGCTAAACCCAAGGGCAAAAATTGTTTATGCACAGCAGCAGAACAGCACTGGATCATTACCTCCTACCTGCCAGGAATAGGATGGAATGGAACTAGCTACTGTAGATTTTTTGGGTGAAACAGCTTTGCAGGATACGGTCTTTGGTCCTCAGCTATTGCTGTTGCCATTAGAAAATATAGCACTTTATGGCCACAGCAAAAATGGTGGTCATGTGGTCTTCCACTTTTCTGGAAGCTGGAAGAAGAGGCGATAGGCAGTGATAAATGGATACGCTTCACGCTGGGAAAGAAAGACAAGGAAGCGAGCAGTTTCTGAGCAGGAACGTGGTACAGTATTAAGAATGGAAAAATAATACAATTCCTCACTATATCAAGATAGAAAAAGAAAATGTCATACCTGAACATAATGCAAATAGAACACAGGAAAAAACCTGTATAAAATACAGTGGTACCTCAGGTTACATACGCTTCAAGTTACATACGCTTCAGGTTACAGACTCCGCTAACCCAGATATAGTGCTTCAAGTTAAGAACTTTGCTTCAGGATGAGAACAGAAATCGTGCTCCTGCAGCATGTCGGCAGCAGCAGGCCCCATTAGCTAAAGTGGTGCTTCAGGTTAAGAACCATTTCAGGTTAAGTACAGACTTCCGGAATGAATTAAGTACTTAACCTAGGTACCACTGTATCACATATTTAAACCAATTAAAAAATTCTGTACACCTATTATTTAGAATGGAATGTGAGAGGCAGAAGGTCACTGAATTTTGGGGTCACACAGGGTGCCAGTGAAATTTTAGACCCCAAGGTCCGCCACTGTGGATAGTGGTAGCATCCTCACCCCATTTCATCCCAATGTACCATTCGATCTACAGTGCTGAGGAACAATCAGCAGTAGCTAATTTGGACAGCTCATTAGCCAGAGTCTCAAGGGTTCTCCTTCATCTCTGTACACAGGACAGAGATTCACAAAGGGTTACAAATACATTGAAAGTATAGCGATGCTTCTGGTTCCTAGAAGAATGCAGCCTTGAAACAGTACCATGTTGGCCCGAATATAAGCCGCATGTTTTTTTCCAATTTCTGATCGTGAAAAGTTAAAGTGTGGCTTATTTTCACAACCTTACACTGCAAGCAAAGCGGCGCAGCTCCACCCCACCCCAGAGAGCAGCCCAGGATCACAGGGCAATAGCACCCATCGTGTCTGTGGCTCCCAAGCCTCCCCTAATTCACCAAATTTTAAAGGTGCGGCTTATATTTGGGCCAATACAGTATTAGGAGTGGAGCAGCACTGTCTATGGCCGTATCCAATTGGGACTCCTCAGCTCAGAGATGGGGAATCTGTGGTTCTCTTGATGCTGTTGGGCCGCAGCTCCTATAATCCCTGAGGGTTGACCAAGCTGGATGATGATGATGATGATGATGATGATTTATTTGTACCCTGCCCATCTGACTGGGTTGATGGGAGCTGGAGTCTAACAGCAGGTTTCTTATCCCTTCTGCAACCGAGCAGCTAATTGATTTGCTGATGGTATGTTTGTCTGCTGTGTCAATTGCAAACCCGAGTTGCTGAATTCACATAGATTGAAGGGCTGGAAAACCTACTGCAACTTTTAAAAACATTTCATCAGTTTTTGCCATCAGAAGAACAATGCAAATTGTCAGCACGCTCCAAGATGATAGAGAAATTCCACTGCTGTTTTGGGCAGAGATGGGCTACTTAGCATGAAGTTAGGAGCAGATCAATATGGTGGGGAAAGATGGCTTTATGCCACTTTGTGTGTGAGTCATCAAGTTTAATTTGACATATTTTAGAAAAAGTTATTGGGGAGGAAACTGGGTTTTATCTAAATCTGATGAAGCTGATTAAAGTTTAAAACTAGGGGATAACATGGAGTCATTATAGGAAGAGCTTGAAAGACAGAATCCATTTTGAACTTGGTGTGTTCTCAGTTTTCATTGCCAGCAGCCACTGCTAACAAGAATAACCTTGCACAGCATAGCCTGAAGAAAGGACATACTATCCCTGAGGTATCATTAATAGTATGATTGGGACTCAAATGAACTTTTAAGAGACTCTGTATCCTCTCAATCAAGACACGCAGAGAAAAAGAAAGACAGCTCTCTGAAGAAAGGGAAATAACAGTCTAAGAAGAACACAACATGGCAGTGAACACTAATTATAAAGAAATGACGGTACGTGTTCTGTAACTCTTTCTGAAGCAGAACCTCAGCGGACAGAGCTCTCTCAAATTAACACTGCCTCAAAGTTAAAGCTCTGAAGCTTAAGACTGGACTTTGATTGCTGAACTTGAAATAGCACTTGAAAATAGCAGTGTCAAAGTAAGTGTGTTCAATTTTGTTCTCCCTCCATTGCCTGGGTTTTGTTCAACAATATATATTTGCTGTTATTAAAGAACCACACACAAACACATTTATAGCACAATTGTCTCGTAAACAAGACCTACAAATGCCTTTTGTCCTGTATGAAGATGAACTCAAGGGTTTTTTAAATGATTTTGATTTTTGATTTTGCCCTAAATAAGCAGATTGCACAGTTCACCTCTATGTAGCTTTTAATCTGCCAATGCAATCATATGCATGAATACTCAGAGGTCCAGTGCCTTCAATGTGCCTTACTTTTAGGTAAGCGAACAGAGGGTAACAGCCAAAGTTGTATTTTAAGCCTTTATATGTCTTATTTCCTTTAACTTTATCTCATCTGCCTTCTTACTTTTTTTAAAAATAAAGCAGCTAACACAATATTTTAAGAGAGCCAGTGTGGTGTAGTGATTAAGAGCGGTAGTCTCGTAATCTGGGGAACCGGGTTCGCTTCCCCGCTCCTCCACATGCAGCTGCTGGGTGACCTTGGGCCAGTCACACTTCTGTGAAGTCTCTCAGCCCCACTCACCTCACAGAGTGTTTGTTGTGGGGGAGGAAGGGAAAGGAGAATGTTAGCCGCTTTGAGACTCCTGAAGGGGAGTGAAAGGCAGGATATCAAATCTAAACTCTTCTTCTTAATAGCGTAACAGGAAGGGAGAATGGATTTTTCTTTTATCACCGCTGGTGAGCCTTTAACTACAGTTCTTTTTTTCCGTGGGGGGGGGGAGCATTGGAATGCATAGACTTCTACTACCATTGGTTGCATTGATCATTGCATTGATCACGGGTTTGCCGATAGAAGATCAGAAGGTTGGCAGTTCAAATCCCCATGATGGGGTGAGCTCCTACTGGTCTATCCTAGCTCCTGCCAACCTAGCAGTTTGAAAGCACACCAGTGCAAGTAGATAAAAAGGTACCACTGTGGCAGGAAGGTAAACAGTGTTTCTGTGCACTCTGGTTTCCATCATAGTGTGTCGTTGAGCCAGAAGCAGCTTAGTCATGCTGGCTGTATGACCCAGAAAGCAGTCTGTGGACAAATGCCGGTTCCCTCAGCCTAAAAGCGAGATGAACACCGCAACCCCACATCCGCATTTGACTGGACTTAACCGTCCAGGGGTCCTTTACCTTTTATCCTTTTACCTTTTTTACTCCAATGACATCAGGAGGGCATCACATAAGTAATTCCTAGATTACTGTATCTCCTGAAACTGAAGCAATGTTGATGTGGGGCTTAGCTGACTGGAATAGTTATATTGCTGATCAAGGTAAAGCACACAGCTGTACAGGGGGCATGACACTACTTATATTGGTCATATACCAATAACCAGAACAATCCTACAAATGCTTAGTTAGAAGTAGACTGCACTGTCTTCAATGGTGCTTCCTCCCTTGTAAATGCTTTTACGATTGAGTTCTAATTGTATTGTATTGGTATTTCTTTTGACTGCTGCACCATTTACCGGTATGTCATTATGGTGCTGATGGTGAGACAGTTTTGTAAAATAATTCTGGATATTGTATATTGGTGAGGCTTCTTATTAAAAGGCATCCCTAAACTCTCTTATAAAATGAGGGTTTTCAGAGCCCAGGAATATCTTTGAAGCATCAATTTGGTAGAATATACCTTTGCAAGCTCTGTAGTATTTTAATCATTAAATGTCACCTTAGGGAAGAAATACTGCATTATGTGACATAAAGTAATTTTTCAGTCTTTTTTTTTTTTTTAGTACACCTAATATTCTTCCATGACATTGCAAAGCACCATTATATCCAATAAATGTAAATCTAATAAGAATGTGCTGTAGTCCTTCTTGTTTTAGTTTACTGTTGACTAGCTGGATGAAGTAAGGTGTTTGTTTTTGTTTTTTTAAAAAAAGAATGATAGGAGAAAGTAGATAATGCTAATAAACGTATCTCAAGGGGCTGGGAGCTGGGGGCACTGTTATACAGTGGTTCTGCTCCTTCCTCCTGGGCCGTGTCCAGAAAGTGGTGATGGGGGATGAATGTCCAGACCCCTGGGCTCTCACTTGTGGGGTGCCTCAGGGTTTCGTCCTCTCCCCCACGCTTTCTAACAGCTATATGAAGCTGCTGGGAGAGATCATCAGGGGGTGTGGGCTGGGTGTCCATCAATATGTGGATGATACCCAGCGCTACCTCTCCTTTAAATCAGAAACAGTAAGGGCAGTGAAGGTCCTGTGTGAGTGCCTGGAGGCGGTTGGAGGATGGATGGTGGCTAACAGCTTGAGGTTGAATCCTGACAAGACAGAAGTACTGTTTTTGGGGGGACAGGGGGCGGGTGGGTGTGCAGGATTCACTGGTCCTGAATGGGGTAACTCTGCCCCTGAAGGACCAGGTGTGAAGCCTGGGAGTCATTTTGGACTCACATCTGTCCATGGAGGCACAGGTCAATTCTGTGCCCAGGGCAGCTGTCTACCAGCTCCATCTGGTATGCAGGCTGAGACCCTACCTGCCCACAGACTGTCTCACTAGAGTGGTGCATGCTCTGGCTATCTCCCACTTTGACTACTGCAATGCACTCTATGTGGGGCTACTTTTGAAGGTGACCCGGGAACTACAACTAATCCAGAATGCGGCAACTAGACTGCTGACTGGGAGTGACCAATGAGATCACATAACACCGGTCCTGAAAGACCTACATTGACTCCCAGTACATTTCTGAGCACAATTCAAAGTGTTGGTGCTGACCTTTAAAGACCTAAACAACCTCGGCCCAGTATACCTGAAGGAGTGTCTCCACCCCCATCATTCAGCCCAGACACTGAGGTCCAGCTCCAAGGGACTTCTGGTGGTTCCCTCACTGCAAGAAGTGAAGTTACAGGGAACCAGGCACAGGGCCTTCTTGGTAGTGGGACCTGCCCTGTGGTACTCGCTCCCGTCAGATGTCAAGGAAATAAACAACTATCTGAATTTTAGAAGACACCTGAAGGCAGCCCTGTTTAGGGAAGTTTTTAATGTCTGATGTTTTGTTATATTTTCAATATTTTGTTGGAAGCCGCCCACAGTGGCTGGGCAAACCCAGTCAGATGGACGGAGTATAAATGAAAGGAGGAGGAGGAGGAGGAAGAGGAGGAGGAGGAGGAGGAAATAAAACATACCCCCCCCCCCTTTTTGGATGCATAATACACTTATCATAAATTTAAAGAATCATTTTTTTCTACGGCTTTTGATTAAAGGAGTGGCTTTACTTATTATTTTTTAGCCATATGAAAATGTTGAAATGATTGGAGGAGTGTATTTCTTGTATTTGACTAGGGTTCTTCTGGATCTTAAAAGCTAGAAAAGGGCTAGTCTTTCTTACTGCTGATATCCCCAGGCTGCTCCAGTTTTATTTCATTTTTAGAGCTTTAGAAAAGTACTTTTCCATGAAGATAACCTTCATAAAAACCATATCAGTAGTGAAGATTATATTCGACAGTAGTTCATAAAGAGCGGTAAATGGCTCTGTTACCCAAATGGAGTCTTCATAGGCATAGTGGAGTAGGATAGGCAATAATGCATTCCCTTCAGCTTAAAAATTGTGATAGAGCCATATTTATGGAAAATGCACAGAATACTTCCTCGTGTGTAGGAAGTGAGGAAGTATGTAGAAACCTCAGAGTTTTGTGTAGCTGGAATGTAGCCTACTGTACAAAGATAAAAGTCACATATGTTGCTCCACCTACTTTTCCCTCTAGCCAGAGCAGAGGCTGCTCATAAAGGAATTTGGTAATAATAATAATAATAATAATAATAATAATAATAATAATATCCTGCCCATCTGGCTGGGCTTCCCCAGTCACTCTGGGCAGCTTACAGCATATATAAAACCACAACAATACATCAAACATTAAGAAACAGAATATCCTGTGCAGTGATACCTTGGTTCTCGAATTCAATCTGTTCCGGGAGTCCGTTCATCTCCCGAAACCGTTCAAAAACCAAGGCACGGCTTCTGATTGGCTGCAGGAGCTTCCTGTACTCAAACGGAAGCTGCGTCGGATGTCCGGCTTCCGTAAAACATTCACAAATTGAAACACTTACTTCTGGGTTTGCGGCATTCGGGAGTCAATTTGTTCGACAACTAAGCCATTCAAGAACCAAGGTACCACTGTACAGGCAACAAACCAACCAATAAATCAATAGAAACCAATAATAGGAATAATAGCAATGACAACAACAATAATAAACAGTTTACACTTATACCCAAATTAAATTAACCGCCAAACCTAACCCTTGGACTGGAAAAGGAGTCGCCACTCCTACTACAGCTCAGAAGCACATATATATAGGATCAAGCAGCCAATATATTGGAAATACTTTCATTTACTGTACAATTTAAGAGAATTGATAACACTACTGTGTGAAGATAATTAGATACAGTAGTACTGTGCCTATTTTAAACTATTCTTCCTAATGCATGCAATATATCATACCAAAATAGAGAACTAATTATAAGCTTTTAAAGATTCTTAAGAAAAATAAAAGCTTGAGATACATTGTCATTTTCCATGCAATCAAGTGTCATTGATCTGCTATTTGTGGTCCAGTAGGAAGCTGGGAGCCATACATGAACCAGCTATTAATTAAAATACACTTCATAAAGAAACAGCCTTGTCAGTGTTTGCAAAATCAAGAAACCATAAGAAAATGTGCAATTAAACGAAAAGAGCTTCTGGGAATACTAACACACAGTGATGGACATATTTATATGAGCCAACCTTATTTGGTGTGTGTGTATTTCTGGCTTGGGCAAATGTTATTGCTGTCATTCCCACCCACCTGCCAGCAAGAGTTCAGTTCAAAGTGAATATAATAACACATTCTAGGTTTGAAGTTGCATGAAACAGCCATTCTGCTCTTGCAAAACTGGTATGCCAGCTGACGTTTCAGATGAATGGAAGGACATTTGTAGCATTCTTGCTCTTAAAACAAGGATCATTTCCTAAACATTACCTGCCTACACAATTACTCATTGGTGAAGGTTTTCTTTCTTTTTTGTACAATCTTTTTTATTCAGTTTTACACTGGACATATAAAATCAAACATTAGACATAATCGTCAGCATTTAGGATTCCCTGAATCCTTAGACTCGCCTCCACCCTTCCATGGTTTGCATTTGCAATCTTTTTCAACAGCATCACATGAAAAAGCTTTTTACCTTCATTTTTAGTGAATCACAAGCCTTACTCAAATCCTGCCAAAGTTTTTAGTTGTTTACAGTGTTCTCTTATGTACATTGCAATTTTTTCCCATTCCTTATTAATGTTCCTCTCTTCCTGGTTTCTGATTTTCCCGGTCTTTTCGCCATTTCGGCGTAGTCCATGATCTTCATCAGCCATTTGTCTCTGGTTGGGACTTTATCTTCTTTTCATCTCTGGGCCAGCAGTATCCATGCTGCTGTCATCGGATGCGTAATCACACACGTCACAATCATTTCTGCTCCTTTGGTATCTATGCACCTAAAATTCCCAGTAAAAAACCCTCTGTTTTTCCCCAAAAACATTACTTAAACTTTTTTTCAACTCATTACATATCATTTCCGAGAATGCTTTCATTGTCTTGCATGTCCACCACATGTGGTAGAACATGCCTTTCTTCTCCTTATGCTTCCAACATACGTTTGAAGTGGTTCTATACATCTTTGCTAATTTTGTAGATGTTAAATACCAACAATACAAAATTTCATTGGTGAAAGTTTTCACACACTTGCCAAAGGAACCTGTGATCCTCCATATGCTGTTGGACCATAGCTCCCATCATCCCTGATGACTGACCATACTGGTTTGAACTGGTGGGGGTTGGAGGACCACCCTCAGCCTGCTTCTCATGAGACCTGGTGTCCATTTTCCCTGTTGTTATAGAACCTCTTTGCCCCAACACCTGTTATTAGACACCAATTCCTATCTCATCTAAAATCTACGTCTGTACCTAGGGATGGAGGAGAAATTCGACTCAGTCTGCTTTTAAAGCCAAATTTATCCAATTTGGACTTTCTGAATCAATATGTGAACTAAAACACAGCTATCCTTTGAAATTTCTAAATATCTGAATTTTGTGGTGCTGCTCTCGAACCAAAAGAGATTTACAAAAATGCATACATTAGGAGGAAGCATGCATAAAGATGAATATATTAGTGAAATAACATTTAAAAAATCCAATTTATAAGAAGAAATAGCTCACAAAAATGTGTACGTTATTCAAAACTGAATACAAAAAGTTGCATATCAAGAGAAATCCATACAACAAGGCGGATGAATTTTCATGAGGATTTTTCATGAGGATTTTTTAACTGAATTGTTCTTGTTTTTATTTTGATATGTATTATCTGTGTTTTTATATGGTGATTTTATCCTGTAAACCACCCTGAAACCTTTGGGTATAGGGCAGTATACAAATTTCAATAATAATAATAATAATAATAATAATAATAATAATAATAATTTTAAAATGCAAATTGTTGCAAAATGTGGAGACTTGAATTCAAGAGTTGAAAAATAAGAACATGAGCGAACCAAACGTGACAGATTCTTCCACGCATAGCTACACCTCAGCATTTCCTTTCCTTCAAGCATACTTTTGAGTTATATTGAAAAGCTCCCAAGGCTCCAATCTCTGATTAATCCTCTGGATTTTCCCTAACTGTTACTTCTCTCTGATTAACACTCGTTCTTGGCTGCACTCTTATTCCCTGGGCCATGGTCCTTGGCTTCTCTTTGATACATTAACACTAGACTTACAGATTTGGCATGAGTTGGGCAACCCCTGCTACTGCCATTGTACCTTTAGGCAACAGCAGTTGATTGCTGGCAGGGAAAAAAATAATAATTTACATCTTTGGCATTGTTTTTGTTTCCACCAGTCTCCAGCTAGCCTAGAAGCTCAGACTAAACATTAGCACATTTTATGTAGGACTCCTCTGAGATATTTGATTTTTTTCATAGATAGTTAAGCAAGTTTTGGGGAAAGTGTCACTTAGAGAGAGAAGAAGGCCTACACTAGCTGGCCTGCTCTTCTCAAGCTTTCAAAACTCAGAAGCCAAGAAGTTGCAATAAAAAAATAGAGCTTTATTTTTATGCATCCTCTGCCTCCACTGCCAAGCTGGCTATCTACCAGTGGTTTGTCCATTCAGAACTGGAAGGAAACAACATATATTTGGAGAAATAAGTACATTTTTGAGGTTGTTATTCTTCTTGAAGGTAAAGCAAAGCACACAGCGGGCTGGATCCAGGCAGAGTTGAGCTGTACAAATCAGTGACTAACTTAGCTCCCACTGATTTCAATCATCATCATCATCATCATCATTTATTATTTATACCCCGGCCATCTGGCTGTGTTTCCCCAGCCACTCTGGGCGGCTCCCAATCAAGTATTAAAAACAATACAGCGTTAAATATTAAAAACTTCCCTGAACAGGGCTGCCTTCAGATGTCTTTTAAAAATAGGATAGCTACTTATTTCCTTCACATCTGAAGGGAGGGTGTTCCATAGGATGGGCGCCACTACCGAGAAGGCCCTCTGTCTGGTTCCCTGTAACCTTACTTCTCGCAATGAGGGAACCAACAGAAGGCCCTCAGCACTGGATCTCAGTGTCTGGGCTGAACGATGGGGGTGGAGACGCTCCTTCAGGTATACAGGACCACGGCCATTTAGGGCTTTAAAGGTCAGCACCAACACTTTGAATTGTGCTCGGAAACGTACTGGGATCATCTACTCCAAGCAAAACCAAGGACTTATCTGCACTTTATATTCAAAACAGTATTATACCACTTTAAACAAGAATAGCTTCCTTCAAAGAATCCTAGAAACTCTGGTTTGCAAAGGGCTGCTGAGAGTTGTTAGCTCCTGGGGACCAAAGGACACATAAATATCCTTGTCCCCTATAAAAGAAAACTATCAGACAGACCCCAATCAAGCAATTAAAGCAATTAAAAAGACGGCCTGTGGAGCTCAGCCGAAACTTCAGTGCCATGTTGACCAGAAGTCTAAAATGCAAAGGGATGAAGGTGGCGCTGTTGTCTAAACCACTGAGCCTCTTGGGCTTCCAGTCGTAAGGTCAGCAGTTTGAATCCGCGCTATGGGGTGAACTCCTGTTGTTCTGTCCCAGCTTCTGCCAACCTAGCAGTTTGAAAGCATACCAGTGCAAGTAGATAAATAGGTACCGCTGCGGCAGGAAAGTAAATGGTGTTTCTGTGTGCTCTGGCATTTGTCATGGTGCACAAGAAGTGGCTTGGTCATGCTAGCCACATGACCTGGAAAGCTGTCTGTGGACAAACACTGACTTCTTCAGCCTGAAAGCAGAGGTGAGTGCTGAAACCCACTGTAAAATTTGACTGGACTTAACCGTCCAGGGGTCCTTTGCCAAAAACGCAGAGGACCAGTCTTGTTGTGAGATCAATGATTTCCACAGTAGGGCGTTGCCAGATTCCTGAATTCAGTTCTTTCATATAAAAGACTTCATGGAATGCTGCATGACTATTAAAATCTAGTAATCTCTGTCCACCATCTTTATAATCAAGGCCACAATATGGTACATCTAGAGATTGTATGTAAGGTCAAGGAGAGTATGCGTTGAAATATTTTAGTTGATACTTTAGAATGTAAAATGCTATTTTATTTATTGATGGGTTTTTACCTTGTGGGCTTTTAGCCGAATAAAGTATTACCTATCTATCTATCCACAGTAGGGCCTCCTCACTTCAAGCTATTTTGGCGAATTAGTTGGCGGTTGGGGATTTAACTGTAACTTTTGTTACTTACCTGTTAATCTGAATGGTTCAGTGTCATTTTATCCATGTCTTGCCACATGGATGCTCTCCTGGTAATGTTCGTTGGTTATCAAATAAACATGTTAATAAATAAATTAATAAAAAATAACTACCACCATCAACATGGATCAAAGGTCAGGTAAAAGGTAAAGGTAAAGGGATCCCTGGCCATTAGGTCCAGTCATGGACGACTCTGGGGTTGCGGCACTCATCTCGCTTTACTGGCCGAGGGAGCCAGCATACAGCTTCCAGGTCATGTGGCCAGCATCACAATGCTGCTTCTGGCGAAACAGAGCAGTGCATGGAAACGCTGTTTACCTTCCCGCCCCATCAATACCTATTTATCTACTTGCACTCTGACGTGCTTTCAAACAGCTAGGTTGGCAGGAGCTGAGACGGCAACGGAAGCTCACCCCATCGCGGGGATTCGAACCGCTGACCTTCTGATCAGCAAGCCATAGGCTGTGTGGTTTAGACCACAGTGCCACCCGCCACCATCAACATGGATCAAAGGTCAGGATTGTTCTGTAAATGGTGCACAGCCTAATTTAATGGGTTATATCAACTTTTCAAAAGACCAACAAAACCATTATCAAACAGTGAAAAGCTGATAACTGCTTGTTCACTCATATTCTTGGTCTTGTGTGAAATGTTTATATACAGTGGTACCTCGCAAGATGAAAGGGTTTTTTGTTTTTTGAGCTGCTTCGCAAGACGATTTTCCCTATGGGCTTGCTTCGCAAGACGAAAACGTCTTGCAAGTTTGTTTCCTTTTTCTTAACACCGTTAATACAGTTGCGACTTGACTTCGAGGAGCAACTCATAGAACGCGGTG
This sequence comes from Podarcis vaucheri, assembly GCF_965113315.1. NCBI lineage: Eukaryota > Metazoa > Chordata > Lepidosauria > Squamata > Lacertidae > Podarcis > Podarcis vaucheri. The sequence continues at coordinate 94,986,883 of NC_138762.1, read as the reverse complement.
TGGTAGCCTTTTTTGAGGTTTTTAAAGACTTTGGTGATTTTTGAAGCTTTTCCAAAACTTTCCTGACACCGTGCTTCGCAAGACGAAAAAAATCGCAAGACGACAAAACTCGCGGAACGAATTAATTTCGTCTTGCGAGGCACCACTGTATCTTGATTTTCGTATGTGGCAGCAGTATGTAGCACAGTTTGCCCAAAATTATAGTTGTGTTAGATTTAGCTCACAACTATAATCTCTCTCCCCTTCCACCATGTATCACTAGAAAATGCAGGCCCACTATTTAGAGGGGAAAAAATCCTTAAAACTGCTCCATGTGCATTGCGAAGAACATTGTGACAGCTTAAGAAGATCTCGCTTTTCAATTAACGAACTTGTACCCTATGAAACTTCAAAGGGAACATAGGCTGTATATCTCTTTCAGGAAACTGAAAGGAAAAGAGGACAGTTGAGGCCTGTACTCTCTCATACCTCATAGGTTATTTCCAGGTATCATTGAACCCTTCAAAGCCTTTTTTGCGGCAATGACTTGCCTGAGTTCAATCTGTCAGCTGTACAATGATGTATAAAATTTTAATGGTGGAGCCAACTCAAAGAGTGTTACTGGGAAGCCTTCCAGGTGAACTCTGGGATGAATAAATCATATCAGCCATTGAAAGGCTTTAGCGAGGAGGCAAACGCGGGCGACTGGACTGCTGCGAATCTGTCAAAGTTTCAAATGTAAAATGTACATCTCCTGCCTGTGCCCAGTGCTTGTGGAACAGCATTCGAAATAAGCTGGTTGCCATATTGTGATGATGCAAAGGAAAATGCTTAGAATTTATATCAATAAGTGAAAAGAGAAAAGGGGATACAGAAAGCCTGATCAGGAAATGTAAACATCAGGATTTCTGGATGTCAAAGGTAATATTGATGACTGGGAGACTTTTGCATCAAACAGGATATTAAAAGCTGACATTTTTTAATGAAAGTGCAATGGAAGACTGAAGATGTTAGGAAGAAGTAATGAGCAGAGCAATCCCATACCTTCCAAATGTCCCACTTTTCCAGGGACAGTTCTGGAATTATGAAAGCCATCCCAACTTCTGATTTGGTCCTGGCATGTCCCCATTTCCCCTGCCAGTGCTGCCATCATCAAACTCAGTGGGGGAAGAGCCAGCACTTGTCACAAGCAATGGTAGTGGCAAGGGAACATCCTGTTGCTTCTCCATGGCTGTTGTTGCTTGTCTCCTTCCTTGCATAGTTCAGGGTGGCTGCTGGAGAGCAGGTGAGGAGGAGGAGAGGCTGTCGCCCCTGAGGCCCAGCCCCACATGCTGTGCCAACTGTGGGGGCAGAGGGCTTCCTTGGGCAGGAAGAAAAGGGAGCGGAGAGGAGCTCTAGGAGTCTTGATTTTTTAATTAAAAAATAACAACCCTTTGTGGGTCTGCATCTAATCTTGCCGCTTTCTATTTTTTTTGTGTTTGTGTGTTGTTCTTTTAGTAAATTATTATCATTTTTATTTATTTATTAAATTCATAAACAGTGGTACCTCTGGTTACATACTTAATTCATTCCGGAGGTCCGTTCTTAACTTGAAACTGTTCTTAACCTGAGGCACCACTTTAGTCAATGGGGCCTCCCGCTGCTGCTGCTGCGCCACCGCCGCGCGATTTCTGTTCTCATCCTGAAGCAAAGTTCTTAACCCGAGGTACTATTTCTGGGTTAGCAGTGTCTGTAACCTGAAGCGTATGTAACCTGAAGCGTATGTCACCCGAAGTACCACTGTACTGCCCTATATCTGCAATTTTCAGCACGGTTACAACATAAAATCACAATATAAAAACACAAAATACGTAATAAAATGAAAGCCACCCAATTAACCCCGCACCCTGCTCCAACACATTTTAAAAGAGCATTGGATGTCACTCAGCCAAAGGCCTGGTTAAGGAGGAACATTTTTGCCTCGTGCCTAAAGGTGTAAAATGAAGGTACCAGGCGAACCTCCTTGGGGAGAGCTTCCACAAATGGGGAGCCACTGCAGAAAAGGCCCATCTACTAAATCTACTAAATAAAAAATAATAAAAAATAGGTTTTCGCAGGGGCTCAAGGAGGGTCAGGTATGGGGGAATGAGAAACGTCCCTATTTTCATCTGGAGAATGTTGGCGCACATGCAATTGAAACCCTTCTTAGATTTAGAGGGGTTGTGTTGGGCAGAAGCTAAGCTGGCCTCCTACTTAGCTGCATGCAATGCACCCACGTTCACTTTCTGAATGATCATGCATGTATGCTGCCAGCAGGATCCTAGCTGGTGGTCAACAGCAGAAGGCCCCTGAGGAGGAGCCAAGGGAGAGGATGAGTAACTGTATCACTCTGAGCCACTGTCGCTGCCATTCAGAATGATATTCAGCCTCATCCAGGCCTGATTGTTGCACCAACTTGGGGTTGGGGCAGCTAATGGCTCCCTATTCCACCTTTCACCCTGGCCACCAAGAGTGACAGAGCTGTAAATTACATGAAAATGATATGTAGATGGTATCTAACTCTGGTTAACCGAGCAAAAATGTATAAATCTAAGGAAAGCAAGTGTTGGAAATGTAAAATCACAGAAGGGACATTTTTTCATATGTGGTGGGAATGTAAAATTATAAAGAAATATTGGGAAATTATTTATAATGAAATGAAGAAGATGTTTAAATTAACCCTTGTTTTTAAAAAACAGAAGCATTCCTGTTAGGTATTATAGGAGTGGATCTACCAAAATTGCAAAAGAATTTATTTATGTATGCAACTACAGCTGCACAGACACTATTAGCACAACATTGGAAAGAATTAGGTGTCTCAACTAAAGAAGATCGGCAAGTTAAAATTAATGGAATATGCTGAAATGGCAAAATTGACAATGCAACTAAGAGGAAGAGATGACAATGAATTCAAGGAAGAATGGAAGATGTTTATTGCATATACCGTATACAGAAGCATTGGACACAGGTTAATACATTAGCAGGGTTTTAAGATTACTTGTAATTTTTATGAATGGATAATAGGCGATTTAAACATGTTATAATTTTCACAACGTACATGCAGCATCTCGAGAAATAATGGAACCAAGGAAGGGACTAGAGGGTAGTTAATTTGTTTTGTATTTGTATTGTTTTGTTTTTGTATTGTTGTTTTTATTTTTATAATTGGAAAATCAAAAAATGTTATTAAAAAAGGATGTGGAAATGGCCCTGCCACTCAGACTAGCCCTGCTAAGGAAGGGAGTTTCAATTGTGCTTCTAGTAGAAAACTTCCTGTTTACATCTTAGAGAGACTGACACCCGAGATTGACATATCCATCTATACTATGTATACCAATAGGAGAGATGCAGGTGTTATTATTTTGGATATTACTTTGGACATAACAGCATATATGTGAAAAAAGAGATGCATAAGCTGTTCTTGCATTATTTTCGGGTGCATTGTAGGGATAGAAGGAAAATCAGTTCACATTTTAATGCAAACCCATCCAATCCATGCTTCATGAACCAATACATGAACCGAAACACAGCTATCCTTTGAAATCTGCACTCCTCCAAATTTTACAATGCAGTTCTCCAGCAGAAAAAGAAAGTGGATGTTAGAAAATGGTGCACACAAAAATGTAGGCAATATTGAAACTTATTCAGTTCATCGTTCACTCAAGCAGCATTATACGGGAAAGTGAAATCTCCCTATAATAAATTGTATTGCGAAATATGCCCAAACCAACAGTAAGGTATAGACTGTAACAAAGTTGCTGTGGCAACGTGATGACTGACCACACTGTTGCCTGGGAAACAGATAAATATTTCCATGGTGACAAAGGGAGTGACTCTTTTCATTGAAACGTTTTTATCCAAGAGGAAGACACAAACACAAAGCAGCTGTTGATGAATTAATTAATAGTGCTGTCATTTGAGTTGCTGTTCCTGAAAGCTGTTAAGTAATGCGGTACTGTAGAAAACACCTTGTTCGAGGCTTCTGCTTTTTGAAAAATGCTTTGATGCCAATTAAGCCATGAGGCTACATGTTATCTATTTCTTTTCACTAAATGATACTTTGAACATACCTGTATTCATCTCAAGAGTTATAGCCTGCTTTTGATATTGCGCAAAGTGGCTTACACAAATTAAAACCAGCATATAAAAATACTTACTTTTTTATTTCATAAAATTTATATACAGTGGTGCCCCGCAAGAGGAATGCCTCGCAAGACGGAAAACTCGCTAGACGAAAGAGTTTTCCGTTTTGGAGGTGCTTCGCAAAACGAATTTCCTATGGGCTTGCTTCGCAAGACGACAATGTCTTGCGAGTTCCTGCTGGTTTTTTTCCCCTCCCCCCTTTTTCTAAGCCGCTAAGCCGCTTATCAGCTGATCCGATCAGCAGATAAGCCGCTAAAAGCCGCTAAAAGCGCTAATAGCGCTAATCCGCTAATCCTTCAATGGGCTTGCTTCACAAGACGAAAAAACCGCTAGACAAAGAGAATCACAGAACGGATTCTTTTTGTCTTGCGAGGCACCACTGTACTTCTTGATCATAAAAAACCCCCACACAATCAAAGCATTTTTCATTATTCACCGCTACTGTTTTCATTCCGCAATTGGCATGTAACTGACGCTGCTCCTCGCATTAGCGTTGTGTTTCCTTTGCACTGAAACAAATGAAATGAAACAACGTTATGCTAGAGCCATTAATTTCGTCATTAATTACAGGAACCACAGTAGACAGCAAGATGAATGACTACTTTTTGTTGGAAGCAGAACTGCAGTGGAACAGAAACAGTGCTGAATAGAACAGAGCAGAAATTGATGCCTTCCTACATCCTTAGCCAGATGGCATGGTGCGCTGAAACAATGTAAAATGTGCTACCCAGCCTACAGGTGTCAGGGCTGTGAAGCACAAAAAGTAAAGTGGATTCTGCTGTCTGATCTGATTAGTGAATGCCCATTAATGTATTCACTGCTACTCTCAGAGTAACGTTAGCATTTAATCTGACTTCAGTTTAGCTCTCTGCATTTTTGGCCTTCTGGTAGTACTAGCATGGATTTATGATACTGTCATTTTTGCAGGGCCATTGACATTTTCAAAGTTGAGAAGTAAAAGCTTTGCACATATCATGGCCAATTATTAAAACGAACGAAGGACAAAAGGTATACCCTAATGCAGTTCAGTATGAATACTGTTTCTGCCTAGGCGAAGGAATTTAATAACATACTACTATACCCACAAATTAACAATCTTACACATTAAAAACACCAAACTCGGGAACAAAGTCATTCATGGTGTGATGGATTAGTTAAAGGAGCCATTATAAATATATGTAAGATTTTTAATTCACTTGTCAGTTTCCAGGATTTGCTTGGATCATACATTCAGGTAGAGGAGCTCTGAAATAGCCTTGTGGAAGAACACACCTCTCTCCTTAACCATGAAGATATATTTCCTTTTGAACTAGTGTAGTAGCTTTGGTGTTTGTATCATCATCATCATCATCATCATCATCATCATCATTATTTATATGCAGTGGTACCTTGGTACTCAAATGGCTTGGCTCCCAAACAAATCAGCTCCTGAACGCTGCAAACCCAGAAGTGAGTGTTCCAAACGTTTTTCAGGAGTCAAACGGACTCCCAGAATGGATTAAGTTCGAGAACGAAGGTACCATTGCACCGCCCAATACTCGCAGGTCTCAGGGCAGTTTACAGGATAAAATCAGAATATAAAACCACAACATACATAATCAAAATAAAAACAGCAACAACCCCATAACACCCCCCCAACACATTCTGAAAGGCCATAGGATGTCAATCAACCCAGCTGAAAACAGAGAAAACACTTGAAAACAAATTTAAAAAGATGTGTATGTTTGTGCGTGTGTCACACACACACACACTATTTAAAACCAGTTTAAAAGAAGAAGCAATATTCTCTGCTGGGTAGCAGCAGCAGCCCTTACATAGCCTGTCAGGTCCCACCCTGGGCCTGGGTAAGAGAGGCAGGAGCAGGGCCTTGAAGCTCTCAGCACGGTCTGTATGAGTCTATTAAAACTCAGCTACACAGCTGCAAATGAAGCATTTTAAGATTGTTTTAAGTGCAATATACAAGGTGACACTCAAAGGCAATGGCAAGCCTTGTGGAAAATTCAGTGTATTTTTAAAGACACTTTTTTAAAAAAAAGCATTTTCAGAATGATTTTTATATATTTGTAGATTCCACCCCAGGCTTCATCTAGCCCATCACTGCCTCCAGAGATTGACGCTGAGCTTGCACCGACAAACCACATTCAGATGCTTCCGAAAAATAGACTTGGATGTCCTCAGCACACAGGCGACACTTTACTACAGATCTTCAAATGACCACAAGCAATGGTTTCATGTAGATGTTAAACGGCACAAGGGCAAGATGGTACCGTGTGGGATCTCAGGGCATAGTTGCCAGGATCCAACAGGCATTGATCCAGTGATGCACTCTGAAACCAGTCCTGCAAGTAAAAATAGAACCATAATAACAGTGCTCCCAATTCTCAACTGGCCGAGCCAGTCCACGAAGATATCATGCTTGATGCTATCAAAATCTGCTGAGAGATTAACTAAGTGCATCACATTCCTCTTATCTCATTCTTAATCAAACTCACCCATCAGGGCAACCAGTGCTGATTCAGTCCCAAAGCCAGGTCAGAAACCAGACAGAACTTTGTCTGGATAATCAGTATTTTCCCAAAATGCTTGCATTTGTGCCACTACAACCCTCCCAATCACCTAGCTCTGAAAAGGGATGTTAGACACTGGGTGGTGGTTGTATAAAACCTTATGATCCTTTTCTGTGAAATTCCACAAGGTTCCATCTAGTTCCCTCTCCTTTTCATTGTCTATAAAAAGCCATGAGATGAGGCTGTGAAAGCTGTCTTGATGTATTTATTTCTGGGAATAAACTGTAAATATTTAAGATACTCTGACAAAGCTTCATTACGGAAACATTAAAATGTATTTCCAACCATGTTTGTCCTTCTTAATTTATGCATGTACACAATTTTAGTTCTTACGAGCTTTTGTTTAAAAAGGAAAGGCCAGGCCATAAACAACTTGATATTTTATATTTTATTTTTGCCAGTGTTGATGTCTTTATGGTTCGACACAAGCTCTCTGTTAGCTCTCTGCATTATGGATGTGTATCCTGAAATATTAATTGCCTTCCAGGAAAATTCAGTTTGACTATTTCATTGGCCTCTTCTTACTTACTCGTCATGAAATAAGCAAGCTTACATACAGTACCTCACATTTATTTATTTACATTTTGTGGACTTGGTGTTGTAGACATCTACAGATCTGCTTGTGTGCCAATGCAAACATTTACACAAACGTATATGATATAAATTTGTTTGCTAAAAGGTTAATTTTGGGGTGCATCATGAAACAATGGATGAGCAGAGCTGGTCCTCACCATGTGCCATAGCCACACCTCTCACTGCGGATGTGCATGGTTTCAATGCTTTGCCACCATCCATGCACACAGAAGCCATGGGAACATGCTCTTTATGTACACTGCATATGGGTGGAACAAGAAGACCACTGATTGGGTCAGAGTACATGTATATCTGTACATGTGGTAAACTCCTTCCCCCCATTGAGCTTGCAAGCAGTGGGGGAAGGATTTGAGCCATGCATAGCAGCCGTTGGAAGCATGGCTGAAGTGGGTAGCAGTGAAAGCAGGCAGGGCTGGCCTTGTCTCAGCACAATGAGAAGTTTATGAGAGCCTCTCTTAAGCTACAATCCTTCAGTAAGTTCTCCTGTGCTCACCTCATTAAAATGAATGGCGCTACTATCCCATTCATTTTAATACAACTCACACAGTAAAACCTCTCATTGCGAAAAGAGTGCCTGAACAGCTTAGAAAGGTTACAGAAGTAGTAACTTCACAGGGGTTTTGTTTAACAGACCGGGGGGGGGCACTTTATTCTGGATAACGTTAAGGGCACATAAAAGCAGAGTACATGAAGTTTTAATTAAAGTTCCATTTCTGAACATGAAAACCATTGATTGATATCTTAATGCGCAGAACATGCTTCAGAAAAGCTTTCATTTAAAAGGTGTCATGCTGCAGCAAGTAATTCTTAAAGCTTTTTGTTTCTTTCCCTTGGTATAAATGAGCAATTTCTTTGCTCTTCTGATTTGTTAATTCCCCCTCAATCCAATTTAACTTTGGGATTTTACAGTAAAACACCTCTGTTCATGCCAGAAATACACAATGTTTGGTGAAACATTCTCGGGATATTTTAGAGCGGTACTCTACACCAGGATTTTGTGGGCTAGCCTATCCATAATATATGAAAACCTTAAATAGTTAAGAGCAAAAGGAGTAACACTGGAAGAAGAATCTACTCTCATCAGTCATGTAAAAGGAAATTTAGCAAGCGAACTAAATGTGCCACAGAAAATTAGATCGTAGCATACATAAGAAATTAAAAGGGTGCAGTAACCAATAGCCAGTGACAGCATAGATGAATAAAATGCGTATCAAATGAATAAATGCTCATAATCCCATTAATATCTTAAATTCCTTAATGCAGGCCTGAAGTGGGGGCTACGGGGGGAGTTTGTCCCTCTTCCCTTAGGGAACATCCCTGCCCAGACTATGTTTTCTTTTGTTTAATCTGGTTAATTCCCCGATTTATATACAATAAAATAGAATCTTTCCCCCAATTTGCTTTTTCTGGGTCTTCTTTGAGGTATGATGGCAAAGCGTGTTCTCCATAACAGAGAGCACGTGTTGCGGTTGGGAAAAACAGGCCACCCTGCAGTGACTAGGCAAATTTGGAGGAACCCAAGCCTTTAAGTGGTTAAAATTGGGTTGCTGGGGAGTTTTGATTGTTGCCAATTCGGAGGAGGGGTCAGAGTCTTTAAATACAGGGGCCAGACGTTGGACGTTCTCTTGGCCGTTTTGCACCGGATCACATGGAGCACTTGGACAATCTTCTCATTGTCTGGTTACATTTCTTTATTTTCCCCTTCTTTTTAATCCTCTCTAGTCCCTTAAATAATTTAATTCCCCCCCTTTTCCTGTTCGATTTCCCACCCCACCCCTTACCCTGCCCTGTGGGAAGATTCTCCCTGTATCTGTGGCTTGCTTTTCCCAATAGTGAGAGAGGCCCCGTTAGGGGCTTTCTTTCGCAAAAAGGTTTCCCCCATTTCTCTTGTTGAAATTGTGGGGCTAGTCAGGGCTGTTCCCAGCTTAGCTGGTATCACTTTCGTTTATAGTATCCCCGAAGGTTGGCTTTATGGCTCCCTGTGCTTCCAAGGACTATGAGCACTCTGTATATGCTCTTGAACTATGCTGTTTCTGAACAAGTTTATTTTCTTTAAGTTTGTTTTGCCCTGATAGTGGTGACTGCCATTTTAGAGATGAGCCATTGTGGCTTAGTGGCTAAAGTGTAGGACTAGGACCTGGGAGACAGGGTTCATATACCCCTCTTAGCCATTGTTATAACAAAACAAAACAAACTGCTCCTTATGGGCTATTCTGTTGCTGGGTAGTTCGGCCCATTTGTGATAAAAGAACTTTGGGTTTCTTGAAGGGGTGCTGTAGCACCCTGCTTGTGGTTAACGCTTAGCTGGAATGAAATATTCAACGCAGCAATAGAGAAATTAAAATAATAATTTATTTGTCAGACAAATAAATGAGAGGCACAGTGGTATATGGTTACCAAGCTCTGGCCTGGGCTCCTGCCATTATGGCCAGCACTTATATTCCCTCAGCCCAGGCCCCTTGCTCCTCCTTTGGCTGCCTCTGTCCAATCAGCCTGGTTGGATTTCCTATTGGCTGATTGCTATAACCAATCCTAAAAGATACACCCATATCCTCCTGTCCTTATATGGAACACAAAGAGCTATATATTGTTACATCTATAAATGACAAATAAGTAGTAATATATCTTACATGTGTCTCAACAAGGAATCTTAATTACCAGCTCACCTCTTGCCCTCCTTGCCCTATTGCCTTCTAAAACAAATGGTTAATCTTAAATTTTTATCTTAAACATATGTCAAGGATCTTGAGTTTCACATCAACATTGAAAGATCTCCTTCATTTGAAGGTTTCTAAACAAATGTCTGACAACTAATATATCAGGACTGCTCGGATGGCGTCTCCTGTCTGGCAGGGGGGCTAGGCTGGTGGCTGACTTAATTTCAGGATAAATACAACTCTTACAACTATATGAAATAAGAATCTAGCATTTCTTAAATCCTTTGCATAATTACATTTAAGCCAGCATATTTAATACATAACATAGGTAGCCTTTTAAAAGGAATAAGGCCTTTGTAAAGTAAAAAGGAACTCAGTAAAAACCAGCTTCAAAAGAAGCCTCTTCAGTTTACACCCCCCCTTCAGCCAGCTGCTTTTCCCATTAGCTCTTCCCAACATTTATTGCCCTTTAACTCTCTCAGTTTAAGAAAGAAACAGCTTTAAAAAGACTTCCCAAAAAATGCTTTCTTTCTTGCCAGCTAGATGCTTCTCCATTTGGTCTTGGCTTTTTAACCTTAGAAAGAAGATCTGGCTCATTTTACTGGGAGGCACATTGGTATTATTTTACTATTTACCAACTATTAATTATGTTTATCTCTGCCTTTTTTATCTTCTGTAACATGTAGGGTCAGTGTCCGTTCTCAGCCTGTAATTTCAGCTTTTACGACTTTGAGAATTGTTTTCTGCTATAAATCAAGGGGCCCCTTGTCTAGGAGGAAAACATTGCCAAGGTTCTCTAAGCAGCTGGTCTTTTGCCTGGCATGAAACTTTTGAAAATCTTTAAGCTCTCTTTAATATACAAGCCCTGATCAAACATTAATAAAATGCAGGCTTATGCCTGATGCCTCATTCCCCCCTTTCAAGCTCAAGGACCTTCATCCCAAGTGTCCTTGATAGCTTGACCTTCATCATATTCCTGAGGTAAAGCTCTGTATAGGGCCATGATATGAGGTAGAGTTTCATTTGAAACCATCTTGCTAATTGTACTTCTAAAACATGAAATGATACATGGCATCATACATAAAACCATTACCACTACTGTCAAGAAAAACAAGCAAGACAATAGTATCCCTTTAAGTCCTGTGACATTAGGTAACCAATTGGTGAGCCATCCCATATCCCATCCTTCCCATGTTTGTACTGGGACATGTGCTATATTCTCCATCTTTGTGGCCAACACACGGATTGCCTCACCATTATCTGAAATGTTAAAGCAACAGGCATTCCCTGTCAAGTTCAAGACTCCACATAGACCTCCCTGCTTGGCAAGTACATAATCCATTCCCATTTTCAGCTGCAAAATGGCGGCTCTACTTTCATCCAACTGTTGTGCAATAAGTCTCAAACTCTGGGCCGTTGCATTGGTTACAAGTTCCACTACTGCTTGCAATCGAATTATTCTGTTTAGATTATAAATAGGATCCCGTGCCCCTTGTATGAGCTCACCAGGATTCCAGGAGGCAGGATCATAATAGGCTATAATGCGCTCTGGTGGCCAATCATCAGTACCGCTCCAACTTTGGGTACTTCCTCCTGCTATACGAGAAATATCAGCGTTTCTTCGTGTTCGCTTGGCCAAATTAGTGGGCATAATCCACATTGGTGGTAATACCCATCCCAGGAAACAAGTCCCACTCCATTTGGAGGGGAGTTTCTTGTATGCCCATTCTCCACATATCCACCACAACCATCGGGTCTGAGGTTTTTGGTACGTGGAGTACAGAAGGCGAAATATCAAGAGAGGTAGAGAGTTCACAGTGCAGTATGTTAGATTGCCTTTTTCTGTCACAGTTATGTTCCATACCACTTTCCATGCATGAATAAAAGGAGGTGCACAGGGCAAGGCATTCCGAGTTCGATAGGTAGTACCGTGTGCCCAGGTATTCTTAATATTATCCCAAGTATAGTGACAATGAGAAGAGCCTATCATGGTAGAATCAGCTGCATCTGATGATTTATGTACACAGAATTCCCCTTGTACAGGTATAACTCGTATTGGTTTAGTTGAGTTCCATCCGGGGAAATTCTGTATTTCTGTTTGGTGTGGTATTTCGCTTACCATACCAATGGCATCTAATGGTATCGGTAATAAGGGCATACCTCCCTCTGAATCATCTGGCCCAAGAGAGCAAACAAGGCAATTGGTCCTATTTGCAACATTGGCTACCATTTCAGCTAAACCTACCCACATATTGTGGTCATGGCGGAATCCATATTTAGTAAATTTGGTCAGATTCAAGGACCCTTCCCCTTCCCAAGGGATCAGGATTAATAATAAAATCATGTTGATGTGTAGTATATGCATTTCTTCCACAAAAGATTACCTTATTGTGATAGCAAATAAATATTAGTCCCAATATAATTCCCCCAGTGACAGAAATGGGGAACCACCAAGACCAAAACATATATCCCGAGGATCCCCAATGAGTAATATCTCTGATAATTGTTCCACAAGGGGGACAGTCAATTAATTATATAAGAGAATCTTTCCTTTCACAATCGCTGGTTCAGATGCTCCTCAAGCTTCAGGCGTGCGCAGGTCAGCCAGCTTCCAGGTTGTGGCTGCAGCAGGCCGGTCGTCTAATGTTGCCCGTGACCTAGCCCGTTCCCGGTAGGGCTAGATACAGGGGTTTTTGGAGAGAGTCAGTTTAAGAGGATTAGAGGGGTCACCTTTGCACGTCCAACTGCCTTCGGACTTCTTCAAACAGGAGTGATGAATCCAGGGGGTCACCTCAGCTACCTTCACCGCTGTTGGAGTAGAGAGCAAGACGGTGTAAGGTCCACGCCACTTAGGTGCAAGTGGATCACGTTTCCACTCTTTCACCCATACGCTATCGCCAGCCTGGAACTGATGAATCGGCTCGGCAATGCTGCACGGCGTGCGCTCGAGGGCCCACCTGTTAAGAGAAACAAAAACACGGGAGAGAGATTGCACTTGTTCCTGTGTCACATGGTCTCCTATTTGTTTGAGGTCAGCTGGAATATCCTGAACAAAGGAGGGCGGCCTCCCATACAGGAGCTCAAAAGGTGACAACTTAAGTCTTTTTGTAGGTGCACACCGAACACGAAACAGTGTTATGGGTAACACATCCACCCATCCTAATCCCGTTTCCTGGGTTAATTTTGCCAATTGGGTTTTCAGAGTCCGATTCATTCTTTCAGTTTTCCCTGAACTTTGAGGCCTATAGGCTGCATGCAGTCTCCATTTCACTTGTAGGACTCGACATACTTCTTGTACTACTTGATCAATGAACGCCGGCCCATTGTCACTTCCAATGCATCTAGGTAATCCAAACCTCGGGATCAATTCAGTGAGGAGTCTCTTAGTTACCTCTCGTGCCTTTTCAGTTCGGGTGGGAAAAGCTTCAACCCATCCGGTAAGAGTATCTACAAACACAAGGAGATACTTGAATCCCTTAGAAGGGACCAGCTCTGTGAAGTCCACAATTAGGCTTTCCATGGGGACATATCCCACATGTTGGATTCCAGGAGGTTGTACCGGTCCCTGCCTGGGATTGTTTTTAGCACAAAGAACACATTTCTGTGAAATGCAAGTTGCTAATTGTGATAGATTAATAATATACAACTTCCGACTGAGACTCTCTCTGGTTGCAGTACCGCCAAGGTGAGTAGATTCATGATAATTTCTTACAATTGTGCCTGCTAGATGATGAGGTACATAAATCCTATTGTCTGGCAGGATCATCCATCCGTCCTTTACAACTGCTCCTTCCTGTTCAGCCCACTTCCTCTCTTCTGGGGTATAGTGAGGTTTAACTTCTTCTGGAACTACCTCTGGTATAAGGGCTGCTATAAATCCTCTCACAGGCTTTTGGGCTGCCTCTCGGGCTGCTTTGTCAGCAGCATGATTTCCTCTGGTTATTGGATCCCTTCCTCGTCCATGACCTTTGCAGTGCATTACAGCAATCTGTTCTGGAGCCCATACTGCCTCCAACAGGATTTCTACTTCAGGTCCATATTTCAAGGCCTTCCCGTGGGCTCCTATTAGACCTCTTTCTTTCCATAGAGCACCATGTGCATGCAGGGTTAAGAAGGCATATTTAGAATCAGTATAGATGTTTGCCTTACATCCGGCTGCCAATTGCAGAGCTCTAGTTAAACCTATAAGTTCAGCTTTTTGTGCTGAGGTGCCAGCAGGCAAAGCTTCAGCTTCCACAACTTCCTCATTGGTGACCACAGCATATCCTGCTCGTCTGGCACCTTCATGCAGGTAACTGCTACCATCAGTATAATATACAACATCTGGATTTTTCAATTATGTCTCTCCTTTCCTCAGTGGTGAACAGAGTATTCAGGAGCTGGCGGCAATCTGTCCAAGTAGGACTATGAGTATTTATTATTGAAGTCACCAAGTCCATCATAGCCTGAGGTTTTTCTGCAAAAGATGGGGTGTGTGTTTTCCAATTCATCAGATCCGTAGTTGTGAATGGAATGTACTGAAGGGTCGAAGTTCGAGGTGGCCGTGGTCCGAGTTGCCCGTTAACCAGCACAGGCTCCTCAAGTGCATCAAATACTCTTCTGAGAGGGGCTAGTACGTGATCTTTCTCTTCGCTTTGCTCTAGGGGCCTCAAATCATAGGGGATGGTATTTGTCCCAAGGCGTTCTTTTAGCAGCCTTATACGCCTGGCTGTATTGCTTGCTGACCGATTAAGGTCTCCCTGTAACTTCTGTAATAATTCTCTAGGACTTGGATGTACAGGAGTTTGGGGTAGGCAATCAGTTGTTCCACTAAAAGAGACTGTAGATGGAGTTCTACTGGGACTCACAGGTGGAATAACCACTTCTGCTTGGGCTTTATTATAGGCCTCCAATGCCTCCTGAAGATATTTATCATAATCTATCAAGGAATCAAGTTCTGTGACTCCAGCCCCATTATTCATTCCACTTTCTTGCCTTGGGGTTACGACTGGTGGAGTGTTTGGATTAGGCTCCCTTCGATGTGGAGCATAGGGTGGAGGTGGAAGCAGCTCTTCCTCTGGTCCCTCAAAAATGGGTTTGAGTTTATTTGGCAAGATTCCTTTCCTAGCTTCGGCTTTTACAGCCAATAATTTGCATCGTTGGACTTTGCATTCCCTTATCCATGGAGGATTTTTATTTAATGTGCTCAGCCAAGAATCTATATATGAAAATTGTTCTGGGCACCCTCCAGTTTCTTTGGCGATGTTAGACCAAAGTTTGCTTACTAAATTTATATCAAAGGTTCCTTGAGATGGCCATTCAGTATTTTGCTTCGGCCACTCTAATTCACATAACGTTCTCAGGCGCTCTGGCGTCATTTTGACTCCATATGCCCCTGAGAAGGCTTTCTTAAAATTACTTAACATGCATTCAAGAGGTGTATTTCCCCCCTTTGAACCCCCAACTCCCATTGTATGGCCCTGTGAAGTATCCACTCAGTCACTCACACACACACTTCGTGGGTTTCCTTGCCCAGTGAAGTCGCCTTACTGGGAACCGAAGTACTGCCCACTCCACACTCAGGTCAGCTACAGATTGCTCTGTACTTTCTCACACATACAATGCGCTAGATACTTCACCTCACTCTACCTCCCATTCTTCCCTTTTCCCTACACCAGATCACCATCTGATGTACCCAACCACCTAGCGTACTCAGTTCCCCTTTACTGAGACGCAGAAGTTTGATCAAGACTTCTCTTCCTCCCAATTAATTGGAGGGCCAAAAATCCCTTTGTGCACTTACCCTTGGTTGGTTCCGTTTCCCCCCAGTCCGTCGCCGCCAGTGAGCAGGGTATCAGACAGATGAGACTTCTGCGTTCCCCCTGGAAAAATTTACCAGTGCGCGCTGGGTAAGCAGTTTAGAGATCCTCTCTCTTGTACCCTGCCCAGTAGGGCGAAGGGGCTGCGTTCCAGCAGACCACTTATCCGAGTCACGGCACCATAAAATGTAGCACCCTGCTTGTGGTTAACGCTTAGCTGGAATGAAATATTCAACGCAGCAATAGAGAAATTAAAATAATAATTTATTTGTCAGACAAATAAATGAGAGGCACAGTGGTATATGGTTACCAAGCTCTGGCCTGGGCTCCTGCCATTATGGCCAGCACTTATATTCCCTCAGCCCAGGCCCCTTGCTCCTCCTTTGGCTGCCTCTGTCCAATCTGCCTGGTTGAATTTCCTATTGGCTGATTGCTATAACCAATCCTAAAAGATACACCCATATCCTCCTGTCCTTATATGGAACACAAAGAGCTATATATTGTTACATCTATAAATGACAAATAAGTAGTAATATATCTTACATGTGTCTCAACAAGGAATCTTAATTACCAGCTCACCTCTTGCCCTCCTTGCCCTATTGCCTTCTAAAACAAATGGTTAATCTTAAATTTTTATCTTAAACATATGTCAAGGATCTTGAGTTTCACATCAACATTGAAAGATCTCCTTCATTTGAAGGTTTCTAAACAAATGTCTGACAACTAATATATCAGGACTGCTCGGATGGCGTCTCCTGTCTGGCAGGGGGGCTAGGCTGGTGGCTGACTTAATTTCAGGATAAATACAACTCTTACAACTATATGAAATAAGAATCTAGCATTTCTTAAATCCTTTGCATAATTACATTTAAGCCAGCATATTTAATACATAACATAGGTAGCCTTTTAAAAGGAATAAGGCCTTTGTAAAGTAAAAAGGAACTCAGTAAAAACCAGCTTCAAAAGAAGCCTCTTCAGTTTACACCCCCCCCCTTCAGCCAGCTGCTTTTCCCATTAGCTCTTCCCAACATTTATTGCCCTTTAACTCTCTCAGTTTAAGAAAGAAACAGCTTTAAAAAGACTTCCCAAAAAATGCTTTCTTTCTTGCCAGCTAGATGCTTCTCCATTTGGTCTTGGCTTTTTAACCTTAGAAAGAAGATCTGGCTCATTTTACTGGGAGGCACATTGGTATTATTTTACTATTTACCAACTATTAATTATGTTTATCTCTGCCTTTTTTATCTTCTGTAACATGTAGGGTCAGTGTCCGTTCTCAGCCTGTAATTTCAGCTTTTACGACTTTGAGAATTGTTTTCTGCTATAAATCAAGGGGCCCCTTGTCTAGGAGGAAAACATTGCCAAGGTTCTCTAAGCAGCTGGTCTTTTGCCTGGCATGAAACTTTTGAAAATCTTTAAGCTCTCTTTAATATACAAGCCCTGATCAAACATTAATAAAATGCAGGCTTATGCCTGATGCCTCAGTGCTTCCCTCTAAAAGGGCAAGCAGGGGTACCTGGACAAGCTGCGGGCTACCTCAACTCTGCTATTTCACTGGAAACATTTATGCCTGGCCTAGCAGGTGATCATAGGGCTTTGCCCTAGAATTCGATGGCCTGGAAGCGTTTCCGGCCTCAATAGTGTCCCCATGTGGTCCATGAAGCATTGGTTTCACTGGGTCAGCGGATAGTGCCGGTAATGCCTAGGTTGCAGGATTGGTCCCTGCATGGGACAGCTGCATGCTCCCCCATTGCTCTACCTGGACACTTAAGTCCTTTTGGTGGTTACCTCACTGCGAGGGATGTAATGGGCGCCATGTTTGCAATATGCAACTGGGACAAAGCACCTTTGCGTGCGTTGCAGAGCACGGCGCTGCACGGGCTGCAATTGCATTGCATTGCTAGGAGATTTGCAGTTGCATTGCACGGAGGGTGTGTGCATTGCATGGAGGGTGTGTGTGCATTGCACGGAGGGTGTAGTTGCATTGCACGGAGTTTGTTGTTGCATTGAACAGAGCTTGTGCAGTGCACGGAGTGTGTAGTTGCATTGCATGGAGTGTAGTTGCATTGCATGAAGGGTGTGTGCATTGCAGGGAGTGTGTAGCTGCATTGCATGGAGTGCGTGTGCATTGCATGGAGGGTGTAGTTGTATTTCACAGAGTGTGTTGTTGTTGTTTTGCATTGCACGGAGTGTGTGTGCATTGCACGGAATATGTAGTTGCATTGAACAGAGGGTGTGCAGTGCACGGAGTGTGTAGTTGCATTGCATGGAGTGTAGTTGCATTGCATGAAGGGTGTGTGCATTGCAGGGAGTGTGTTTTGCATTGCACGGGGTGTGTAGTTGCATTGCACGGAGGGTTTGTGTGTGCATTGCATGGAGTGTGTAGTTGCATTGCACAGAGCGTGCTTTTTGCATTGCATGGAGTGTGTAGTTGCATTGCATGGAGAGTGTGTGCACTGCACGGAGTGTGTTTTTTGCATTGCACAGAGTGTGTGTCTGAAAAGGAAGCTGGCTTGGCGGCAGCTTGGTTGGGACTTCTTTAGGGGTTCTGGCCAGCGTCGGCCCTGTAAATTTACATATCATGATGGCAGCACAAGATGCCCCCTGCCCAAGCGGGGGCTGGAAGCTGGCAAGCAATAGCTCAATACCTTTTGCCCATATTCCCATTTTATTTAGTGATCCAGTTGGATATCGTTGCTAAAACATACCACTTGGCTATGGAGAAGCTGTCTGCCTTGAAGGAAGTTAATTTGTAATACTCCCTCTGTAGCAAGTGATGCTTCACCAGATCCGATCTTGCTGGGTCACTTAACTAATCTTCCCACTAGGCCAGGCTGCCTAGATTTCACCCCTCCCATATCCAAGAATCTCCTGCTGATTCTCCAGAGAGGAGGAGGCGTGTTCTGGTCTCTACTTATTCTGCTCCAGCACCAAGTCAGTCAGTCAGTCAGTCAGTCAGTGTCGGAGAGGGAGAGAGACTGAGTGTTAGAGATCATGTGTAGAGATAAGGTTGCTGCTAAGGGCAGCTGCAGACACTCAGTGCAGTGCAGCATTTATTTATACTTAGACCTATTAAGCTCTGTATATAGTTTGTATAGTTGTAGATAGAATAAAGAAGATATTCTACAGAGCTGCTCTCCGAGTTGTTTGTATACTCTGCTAGACTCTGCTGTACTCTGCTGTGCGACGACTGTCTTCTTGTTGGAGTGAATCCGGTGCTCACAACTCTAAGCTGTGAGTCCACAGCACTTTGACCTGTTCCTGTGCAGAAGGTGGTCTCTGGAAGTGCTACCCAGCTCGCCTAGCCCAGTTGGGGCTGAAGTGGATGAGTCCAGTTGGTGGCACTGGCTCAAGGGCGATGCTGACAGAGGTCCCCTTACCTTTGTGTACGCCTACCAAGTGTGGTAAAGGCAGATATCAGGCGATGGTAGCAATTCCTGAATGTATGCAATAGTAGTTCACCATGGCAGGATACCTTGAACCCGCACAGGGATTTTCAGGTTCATGCTGGTGCTGCTGGATCTTTGCCCTTTGGTTTTTATTTCAAGGGCTGCTGGTGTGCAAAGCTATGGCCTCAAGCCCGGTGTGGTGAGGCAATCATGTGACATAACTTTTCTTGAGTTTTCCCCATTGTAGTAGCAGTTCACATGTGGCCCGAGGAGTTCAGTGACCATCAGATCTGCTTTTGGTCTGATAACCAGGTAGTGGTGAGCGTCTTGGCAAAACAGTCCTCATACTGTAGCACAGTCTCTGCCCCTCCGCTCATGCTTTCGAGCTGCGCCACTTAAGGTTTAATATTGTGCTTTCTACTCTCCAAATTACGCTGACACTATCCGATTTTCAGATGAAGCGCTTCAGATCCTGGTTTCCAGACTCAGCTATTGCCAGACTTTTCCAGACCTGTGGCATTTTGACAACAATTAGTAATTTCAGAGAGCAGCAGCTTCCATTTCCCCTTCTGCTTTTACCTCTTATGGGAAGGCCTGGATGGATTTATTAGCCTTAAGCTGGCAGTTCTTGGCCATTCAGAAGAATTGGCCCCCATCCTCTGAGCAGTTCCTGCAGTATTTGGTCCACCTGCTGCAGATTGGGCACGCGGTTATAACTATCCGAATTCAGTCCGCTGCAATGTCTGTTACATTGAAGCTTTATTTTTCAGAGACCCTTGTATAAAGTTTGCAGTGTGCAGGGCCTTGGAAGGTTGGAATAGGCTCCAACCTCATAGGACAGTGGGCAGGAAGTCGGTCAATTTTTACCTATGCAGTATCTGCAACAAGTTAAAACTTGTCTGCGGGTTAAAGATCAAGGTGAGACTCCTTTCAGTAGTCCATTGCATTTTCGCACTGAGGGTTGGGGAAATGGTTGTTGGAGCCAGCGCAGGGCTGAGAGTCTGGAGGCTTATTGCTTCAGGACTTTTCCTTATCCTTTGGAGCTTGTCATTAGAGTTGGTAACTCTAAAACAGACTTAGTGGGCAGGAGTGCCATAATCAGGCTTCCCGCCACAGGTGAGGAGGGCCCTTGCCCCGTTATGGATAACAGAATATTTGGCTTTTTATTCTCTGGGGGCTGGCCTGCTCCTAGTGCATGAAAATGGGTTCCCGTTTAGCCAGGCATCAATGTGCTTACGTCGTGCACCAGTTATTACAGCCTGCGGCTTGCTTACCGCTGAACACTCCTCATTCCTTACGATTAGGTGCTGCTCCAAAGGCTGCACACTGGGGGCCTGTCTGTAGACAGGATTGTGAATACGGGTCATTGGAAGTCTGACGCTGACAAGGGTTATATCAGGAAGTGTCACAATGATGTCTGTGCTGATGCTTGTCTGTTATTTCCTTTTTTCATAGGAGCAGCTGTGCACATTTGAGCCACAGCATTGTACACTAGGCTGGCAAGCATGTTGACGAGTTTGGACTGGGGCGCCATCTCAGTCTTCCTGCCCATGTGAACATATACTGGATGTCCAGATGGGGAATGCTTTGGGAGGAGATCCTTCCTTTGGTGCGGTCAAGTGTGACCTGTGCAGGTCCTCCCGCAATGCTGATGGTACAGCTGGGCGAGAATGTTTGCTGTCTCCTCCAGCATAAGTTTGCATTCCTGCATGCAAGAGGGCTTGGAATGAGTTGATGGCAGCTCTCCCTGGACTCAAAATAATTTAAGGCATTGGTTCAAGGTGGTTTGGAGGGGGGGGTTGGAGCACCTGTCCCCTCCAATGCGCAAAGATGTTCCATTAAGGGAATCCAAGGATTCGCCATGCTTTTGTCGACCCCTTTTTGAGGGGTAGGGCCATGCAAGAGTCCCTGGGAGCATTTGGGGTGAGCTTGAGTCTGATCCTGGTTCATTGCTCCCCCATGCTGTTTACTGGAACTGACGATATGGTGGAGCCCAGTCGTCAGTGCTGCCCTGCTGAGGTCAGGTGCAGCTAGTCGGGAACCAATGCCTAGACAAACTACCACCGAGCAGGCCAGAAAGCATGTTAATAAGGCGGTGGATAATAGAATAAAATAAATAAAGTAAATAAAATAACAAATAAAATAAAATAGGTCCTTGCTTTAGGTGGTTCTGTAATATTGCACCCTCCTAATTTTCTTCAAGGCTATTGCCCTCTTTAGGGCAGATGGGGTGCATCTTTCCCCTATGGGGAATGACACCTGGCAGGATGTGATTGCCTTGGGATTCATTGCTCCCCCACAATGTTTGCTGGTACTGACGATATGGTGGGGCCCAGTCATCAGTGCTGCCCTGCTGAGGTCAGGTGCAGCTAGTCGGGAACCAATGCCTAGACAAACGTACCACCAAGAAGGCCGGAAAGCATGTTAATAAGGCAGTGGAAATAAAATACAGGTCGTTGGAAATCGAATGCATTCAAAGATTATGTTCGTTAACATTATTGGTGTCTTACAATTTTTGCTTGTTTTATCTTATTTATCAGGTTTAGCGGTGACCCGTGTTTGGATTGTGGGGCACAGTATCGTCCATTGGGCTGGCGTCGCAGCACGGCAATCTGGATTGGGTCCAGATTTCGGCTTTCCTCCACATATTCGCTTGTCTTGGCTGTCCAGACGTGGGATGCGCTGGTCGGAGTTCCTGTCAAGTATCCGGAGGCAGTTGCTCCTGGAGGGGCCGCCAGCTGCTATTGTGGTGCAGCTTGGTGAGAACGACCTGGTGCCCATGGACTGTTTGTCACTACGTGCTGCAATTTTGGTGACCTGGAGACGCTGCGTGCAATGGTGCCGACAGCGAAAAAATTTTGGTCAAAGCTTTTGCAGCGCTGCGTTTGGAAGGGCAGTCGTTGCCCGGCTGCCACTGAAAGGGCCAGAAAACGCATCAATTCTGCTGTGGTCAAAAAGTTTTGGAGCTGGGTGGCGATGCAATTTCCCACCCCGAGATTCTTTTTGAGAGGCCATCCTTTTTCCGAGCTGATGGCGTGCACCTTTCCGCTTCAGGGAATGAGGCTTGGATTGGTGCGGTGGTGACCAAGCTGAGGTCTTGGCTGGGGCTGTGAGTGGTTTGGTGGTGAGCTGAGGGCTCCATGGCGGTTAGGCATTGGTTAAATTGGTGCTTGGAGGGGTAAGTGCCTATCCCTCCAAATGATGCGAAGGGAATTCCGTTAAAGGAATCCAGGGGCTTGCCATTCTTTTCGTCCTTGTCCCCGGAGTCGGACTTGGGCCGTGCAAGCCCCACCGGAACATGAGGGTGAGAGGTGTGGGTCTGTGTCCCAGCTTCATCTCTCACCCAATACTTGTTTCCCACGCTGGCTTCCGTTGGTGTCCGGAAGGGCCAGCTCTGTCCTTGAGGGCAAGGACAGATAGTCGGAACCAATGCCTAAGCAACCACTCACATTTTTTGTATTTGAATAAAGTTGTGGCCAAAATTGTGCCAAAAACCTTAAACAAAAAATCACGTGTGAAGTGTGAATTTTTTGGTGGGTGGCACTGTGGGACTCAACACGCAAAGCGTGTTCTCCATAACAGAGAGCACGTGTTGCGGTTGGGAAAAACAGGCCACCCTGCAGTGACTAGGCAAATTTGGAGGAACCCAAGCCTTTAAGTGGTTAAAATTGGGTTGCTGGGGAGTTTTGATTGTTGCCAATTCGGAGGAGGGGTCAGAGTCTTTAAATACAGGGGCCAGACGTTGGACGTTCTCTTGGCCGTTTTGCACCGGATCACCCGCCCTCCCTCCCTTTTATAGGGTGGTTTTTTGTTTTGCTCGATTGACCTTGCTATGCCTGTCATGGGGTCGTCCGCCTTGGAGCGGGGGCCTGGTAGGAATTTTGCCATCTGGCTGATTGGCTGGTGCCATTTGGTTTTTGCCTACTGCGTAGCAAATCGTCACAACTTGTAAGGTTGGCGGTTAGGCATTGGTTAAATTGGTGCTTGGAGGGGTAAGTGCCTATCCCTCCAAATGATGCGAAGGGAATTCCGTTAAAGGAATCCAGGGGCTTGCCATTCTTTTCGTCCTTGTCCCCGGAGTCGGACTTGGGCCGTGCAAGCCCCACCGGAACATGAGGGTGAGAGGTGTGGGTCTGTGTCCCAGCTTCATCTCTCACCCAATACTTGTTTCCCACGCTGGCTTCCGTTGGTGTCCGGAAGGGCCAGCTCTGTCCTTGAGGGCAAGGACAGATAGTCGGAACCAATGCCTAAGCAACCACTCACATTTTTTGTATTTGAATAAAGTTGTGGCCAAAATTATGCCAAAAACCTTAAACAAAAAATCACGTGTGAAGTGTGAATTTTTTGGTGGGTGGCACTGTGGGACTCAACACGCAACACTTCTTGCTTTTCCCCCAAAATGCCTTTTTAAAGCACCTTGCGCTCCTGAAATACGGAAAGGCAAACAGAAAGTCACATTAATGCCGCCAGCTCTGAAAGGCAGTTTAGAAGCTGAGGCAATTAGTTGCTCCACAGCAAGTGAAAGAGGCGTCATACCTTTGGAGTGGAGGTTTTATTGCCGGCAAGTAAAACTGCCAGGTAAGGTAAATGTCAACTTTAAAACACTACTCTTCCAATTTAATGTTGTATGTTTGCCTCTGTTGTTTCTGGGGGAAACGCTGATTCTTTTAGTTTTACTTAACCACCTCAGCTTGCTTCCTCCCTGTGACTTGCTGACATCACATGCCACCCTCAGCTGCTATATTGGGCAATAATGGAATTTATTACCTCAAAGATTACAGCCTTATTTTCTTCCAATCATTCTCTCTCTCTCCCCCCCCCCCAATGTCAAAACAAAGCTTCATTTCTGAACATCCTTTTCAGTTGTTGTTCAGGTAGGAGTTCAGCAATATTACTTACGTAAGTATTGCTTTGCACCTGTGAATGCTGGCCCATTCAGTTTCTGAATCAAACCCCAAATCACAGTTGGGTACAGAAAAATACTTCCAAAAATGTATTTCAGAACACACCAGAAGCAAGTTTGTCACATCATTTGGTTTAATAAAGTGGTTTCTGCTGGGAATTTCATCTCCAGAAAAAATGGGTAGAAGTTAAGAATCACCTTGGTTGCCCTCATAGATGTTTAGAAAGAAACCAAGAAGAAATGGATTCTTTTTATCAGTAAATGGAAATAAAGGGGCCTAGTATGTTTTGAAAATAAGAGTATTGTGGACAAGAATAAATCAGGACAGAGCATTCTAGGAGCTGACTCACTGGAGTTCTTGATGGATACTTAACCGATGTTTTCCATAGCTAGCCACTGCATGGTAGACAAAAATAGATTATTTTTCAACATATGGATTCTGGTAATCAAATATAATTTTAAAAGGTGGAAATTGCTAGCAGAGCTATTACTAAAGCTGCAATCCTAGGCATCCTTGCATGGGAGAAAAAATACATTTTTTTCTGAATATATGCCAGATTTGAATGCAATGGTCTGCTTAAGGATGTAGGGCAATGGTTATAAAAATGTGTGATTCGTGGGCAAATCACAAGTAAGATAAACATCCCAGAAATAGTCATCTCTATAGACAGGAGTAGCCAATGTCGTGCCTTCCAGATATTTGGAGTATCAGCCTCAGCCACTCGAGTCAGTGATCGTGCATAATGGCACTTGTAAACCAAAAGTATTTGGAGGGCACCATGTCATAAGGTTGGGGACGCGGGTGGTGCTGTGGGTTAAACCACAGAGCCTAGGACTTGCCGATCAGAAGGTCGGCGGTTCGAATCCCCGTGACAGGGTGAGTTCCCATTGTTCGATCCCAGCTCCTGCCAACCTAGCAGTTTGAAAGCACATCAAAGTGCAAGTAGATAAATAGGTACCGGTGGGAAGGCAAATGGCATTTCCGTGTGCTGCTCTGGTTTGCCAGAAGTGGCTTAGTCATGCTGGCCACATGACCTGGAAGCTGTCTGCAGACAAATGCCAGCTCCCTCGGCCTATACAGCGAGATGAGTGCCACAACCCCAGAGTCTTCCACGACTGGACCTAATGGTCAGGGGTACCTTTACCTTTATGTCATAAGGTATGAAAACATGACAACTGGTGCTCTTAAAATACATTGCTTTAAAATAAAATAAAAACCGCTTACCTAGGGCTCTGGGTGGGTGACTTTTGCCGCATGGTGTGGCCACGGTGGGTCCAAGGAGGCTGCCATCTTCTGGCGGAACCGGTGGGAAGGGTTGGTCACCAGGCGCCACCCCACCTCCTGCCTCAAGGCCAACCAGGGCAGGGGCTTGGAAGCTGCGCCCAGCCCACCCTAGTCTATTTAAAGGGGTGGCCTGATTGTCACTGGATTTTCCATCCAGTCCATTAAGGCCCGCTCAATGAGTGAGCAGGCAAGGGGTATACAGACCTTGCCATGATTTACTCGGTCACCATATCTGGGGCCAGGGAGGAATTTTCTCCTCCAATGTCAGGGAGAATTCTGAGGAGCAATGGACAGAAGAGGAAGACAGGGAGATGACGCGGGAGGCGAACGAGCAGTCAGTCAGAACAGGGGCTCAGAGATGCTGGAGAGCCCTGCAACCACCCAGAGGCTCAGGAAGGAAGCTCAGACTCAGGAAGGGAGGGGGCTTTCAAATCAGCACAGACAAGGAGGGAAGTGAAACATAAGGATCAAAGATGCCTCGTGCGATTCCTAGGCCTACTTTGATGGCGCGGGAATCGTAGGAAGCCACTCCCCGAATCTGACTCAATGGGTTTGGACGGGTAATTCTGAACTGTAGCTGTTCTTGTATACAGTGGACGCTCGGGTTGCGAACGTGATCCGTGTGGGATGCATGTTCGCAACCCACAGCATTTGCAACCTGCAGCACTGCATCTGCGCATGCGCAGGTTGTGATTCAGCGCTTCTGCGCATGCGCAAAGAGTGATTTAGCACTTTTGTGCATGTGCGAGCGCCGAAACCTGGAAGTAACCCATTCCTGTACTTACAGGTTTCGGCGCATCTGTAACCCAAAAATGCGCAACCTGAAGCGTCTGTAACCCGTGGTATGACTGTGTATGTAATAAAGACTATAAATATCACGCTGATTGTGCTACTGCAAAGGGGAAACACTACCTTTACATCCAAACAGATTGGCTGGGTTGCACGTCTGCACCTGCTTCACAGCAACTGTCACAACTTTGACAGATAAGGCATTGGGCTGGATCCTTAGTCACAGGGGTATCCCATTAGAGAGGGTTCTGGAGGGGCGATTCTGTCCAGGAGTTCACAGGGGAAACAATGGGCCAAAATATCTTGCCCAATGGTGGTGTCCTATGGGGTTGTGGCACTCAATATTTGTCGGGGGCAACTCCCCAACGCAAGGTTGACCCTACCAGGTTCCTACCAGGTAGCAGACGGTCTGTCCAATGCTGGATACATGCCCAGTGCCTTAGCCAAACCTACACTTTCATATAATCAATAAAGTTGTAGCCTAATTCAACCCAATACCAGTCTCCTGTGTCCATTGCTGTGGCCCTCCCTGCACCTGCAGTGGCCATTATGCACCCATGCTGGCAATATTGTAATCTTGAGTAGATCCAAGAGTGAGCTAGAATCTTTCTCCCCATTACTGAGATCTCCTTCTCTCACCAAACTATAAAATGAAATATTGCTCTTTTATAGAACTTCAAAAGGGGAGCAGCAAAGAATATATCAAATGAAGTAAATAAAACTCAGGAGCACAATCATAAAATGCTCTTACTTTTATAATTATAGCATCACCCCTTTCACTTTTCAGGATGCACTACATACACAAATTACAGATAACTATTAAGGCTGGAGTCTGGATAACAGGTAAGGCCCGTCTAAGGCTGGGAGAATGATGCCTTCCCCAACCCTGCTTGAGATACACTGCTGTATAATCTGGCTAATTCATATATTTATGAGCTGACAACAGCCTCAAGCCTAGCGTAAGGAATCCTGGCGGTATCATATCTCTTAGAGCTGGTTGTGCTCTGGTGGGGGGGAAAGGCAAAAGGTAAGGTTTGGATTGGAATTGTTAGAGAATAGGTGCAAAGCCTGTGGCATTGAGGCAGCTCTGAGAGAGGATATGTAGAAAACATTTGGGAGTGCTCTTATACTACAACCAGCTTCACGGTGTCTTGAGGCTACTGGCACCAGACAGCTTTGGGGGTGAGGGAATGGCTAGATCGGGGGTCGGCAACCTGCGGCTCCAGAGCCGCATGCGGCTCTTTAAAGCCTTTGCTGCGGCTCCGGGGCGGTGGCGAGGGGCGGAGGTGAGCAGCCTGCCGCCCGGCGGGCGGGGCGCCCTAAAGCAGAGCGCCCCCCTCGCCAGGCAGACATCCGCAGCGTGGGGAGCCTTGCCGAACTTCCCGGCAAGGCTCCCGACGCTGCGGATAGCAGCCTGCCGCCCGGCGGGCGGGGCGCACTAAAGCAGAGCGCCCCCCTCGCCAGGCAGACATCCGCAGCGTGGGGAGCCTTGCCGAACTTCCCGGCAAGGCTCCCGACGCTGCGGATAGCAGCCTGCCGCCCGGCAGGCAGGGCACCCTAAAGCAGAGCGCCCCCCTCGCCAGGCAGACATCCGCAGCGTGGGGAGCCTTGCCGAACTTCCCGGCAAGGCTCCCGACGCTGCGGATAGCAGCCTGCCGCCCGGCGGGCGGGGCGCGCTAAAGCAGAGCGCCCCCCTCGCCAGGCAGACATCCGCAGCGTGGGGAGCCTTGCCGAACTTCCCGGCAAGGCTCCCCACGCTGCGGATAGCAGCCTGCCGCCCGGCGGGCGGGGCGCCCTAAAGCAGAGCGCCCCCCTCGCCAGGCAGACATCCACAGCGTGGGGAGCCTTGCCGAACTTCCCGGCAAGGCTCCCCACGCTGCGGATAGCAGCCTGCCGCCCGGCAGGCAGGGCACCCTAAAGCAGAGCGCCCCCCTCGCCAGGCAGACATCCGCAGCGTGGGGAGCCTTGCCGGACTTCCCGGCAAGGCTCCCCACGCTGCGGATAGCAGCCTGCCGCCCCGCAGGGGGGGGGCGCCCTGATGCAGAGCGCCCCTCGTGCGGGGCAGACATCGGCCAGCCCCACAAGCTCGGGGGACAGCAGGGAGGCGCAGCGCCGCCATCCCGCTGTTCCCCGACCTGGTTCGGGTTCCCCGACCTGCTTTTGGGGGGGAAATAAAGGGAATTTCCCCCCCTTTATTCCCCCCCCAAAAAAACTAGGTGCGTCCTATGGGACGGAGCGTCCTATGGGGCGAAAAATACGGTATTTTTATAATGACGAATGCCTCATTATTAATTATTATTTACATCAGGCACTGATTATGACTTATGGTACACTGGGGCCCTGATTAATTTTCTATGGCATTTTGGGGCATTGATTATTGGGCATAGCAAGTCGCGGTCGCGTGGAATTTGTGCTTTGTGACCGTTTGAAGTGGGGTTTTTTTCTTGGGAGGCTGGGCGGCACGAAGAGAGGGATTATTTTTATAATGACGAGGATGACATTGGGCCCTCCTTATTAATTATTATTTACACCAGGCACTGATTATGATTTATGGTTCACTGGGGATGGTTAATTTTCTTTGGCATTTTGTGGCATTGATTATGCAGTCGCGGTCGCGTGGAATTCCACGTGGAGTTAGTTGCCTGAAGCCCCTTTTTAGTTGCTTGAAGCCCCTTTTTAAACTTAAGCAGGGGAAAGTTTGGTGAAAGTTTGGTGAATTGCTGCCAAGGAGTGTGGTGGAGTCTCCTTCTTTGGAGGTCTTTAAGCAGAGGCTTGACAACCATATGTCAGGAGTGCTCTGATGGTGTTTCCTGCTTGGCAGGGGGTTGGACTCGATGGCCCTTGTGGTCTCTTCCACATATGTATGTGAGCAGGTCTTCTCCAACATGAACTATATTAAAAACACCGATCACGCCTCACAGATGACAGCTTGCAAGCCTGTGTGAAAATGAAGGTGATGTCTTACAGCCCTGATGTGCAGACACTGAGCACTGAGGTTCAGGAGCAAAAGTCCCATTAACCTGGTTACCTGGTTGTAAATTAAATATTTTAATTAGCTATTAATTTGTCCTTTTTTCTTGAGATTAACAGCTGACTGCACGATCCTGTATATATAGCATTAAGGCCAGAAACAATATATGCAGTGTTATATATGTTTTAAATGTTGCAATGTTTTTGCGGCTCCCAGTTGTTGTTGTTTTTTCGGAAACGGGTCCAAGTGGCTCTTTTTGTCTTAAAGGTTGCAGACCCCTGGGCTAGATGATAGAACGGCTTAGTCGCAAAAGTAGGGAGAACAATGAACAATGACAGTGGTATTTGCTCCTCTTTGGAGGGGGAGGTGACGGGTCATGTGGACATAAGGAATGCTGGGATAAAATCTGAGAAAACTGGCAGATTACTAACATGGTTGTTAAAGCTTGAATGCATGATCAGGAAATATCCTCTCTATAAAAATTGTGCCTGAATTCTCATTCTGACTTAGCTTCCAGGAGACACTTCATCCTATCTATTATAATAACTGTGACATTATTGCAAGGTCTCTCTCTGTGTGTGTTTGAATATTAATAACACAGCCTTTAATGGAGTAAAAGCCTGTATCATTTTTCCTCCCCTCTCACCAAAGTTAACTAATGATCAAGGCAACCAATGGTAGTAGAAGTCTATGCATTCAAATACTCCCCCCCCCCCGGGAAAAAGAACTGTAGCTAAAGGCTGACCAAGGGTGATAGGCAATAGAGGGGTAGAGAAATTCAATCCTTTGCTGGTTGCCAGTCCTCTTATTCTCTTCTCTCACAGCCATAGGTGCTGAGTAGGGTAAGGTAAAAAGGTAAGCAAGGTAAAGGACCCTTGGAAGGTTAAGTCCAGTCAAGGATGACTATGGGGTTGCTTTCAGACCAAGAGAGCCAGCGTTTGCCCACAGACTGCTTTCCGGGTCATGTGGCCAGCATGACTAAACCACTTCTGGCTCAACGGGACACCGTGATGGAAATCAGAGTGCACAGAAACACTGTTTACCTTCCGCTGCAGCGGTACCTATTTATCTACTTGCACTGGCGTGCTTTTAAACTGCTACGTTGGCAGGAGCTAGAACAGAGCAACAGAAGCTTACTCCATCATGGGGATTCGAACCGCCAACCTTCTGATCTGCAAGCCCAAGATGGGGGGCATAGCCCCCCCAATATTTCTCATGAAAGGGCTGCCCCCAAAAGTTCCACAGCAGCCGTGCATATATTCCATTGTGTGTGCTTGCATCACACGCGCAAGTCACAGGGCATGCTGACGTCATGCACACATGCCGTGGAGATGTGCGCACCACATGCTGACATCATGCAGCCCCAGGCCCCCTCAATTGTGGGGGCAAGTTGGCAGCCCTGCTCACTGCCTACTCTTGTGTACATCACTGAAGACACTGAATCAGGTACACCAAGGGACAGGCAAGATCTGCTCTACCCTCTGTTTAGGATGTGGGGTGTTTTTTTCTTTGTACAGTAGATTAGTTTCTGCCTATGTCTGTGCATCCTCCATCCAGGCCAACAATAAGTGTGATTAAATTCCCCCCCAAAAATGTTCCAGCCAAGCAAAAATATTCAGTAAAGGGTGTGGGCTGAGGAGAGGGTGTTTGACTTGAGATGGAGGGTGACGTTAGGAGGTTCCCATGGGCCAGAGTGTGAGGTTTGGAGACTTGCATTTGGCCACAGGGGTTTTAACTACTCTATTCCTGCTCTAGGCCATAGCAACAGCCTCCCTGCACTCCCCATAGTGTGGAAGCATTACAACAGTTACAGTGTAAAAGTAAGTTATCCCTGGGTAAATGCCATAAAACCTATTGTGAGCACAAACTCGTAGAAGGAGACATCCTTATTAGAACCTTAGCAAGTTATGCAAACACATTCTGTCTGATTTTTCTTACCTTTTCTAAACCAGTAAGAATATCATAATACCTCTTTTAGGTCACTGCAGCTTACTGAGAACTTTATTGCAATGCAGCCACAGACCAGAATACTTAGAATTCTTTTCCTTGAAGAGGCTACACCTAATTCAGAATCCATCAGTAAGTGCTGGCAGTCTAAATTGCTCTTTCCAATGTACATTATCTCAGGCTTATTGAGAGGCGCTTCAGCTAAGTCAAACTGCAATTGCTTTTTTGAAGACTCTAGTATTTGCATGCTACAAACTGTCACTACAAGTGGAGAATAAAAGGAGCTGGAAATCATATCAGTTTACAATCAGACTCATCCTCTATTCAACTGTGCAGAGGTTTTCCTTTTCTTCCTTCTGATATCCACTCATATTCAATGGGTACAGGAGAAATGTCATATGACGGCTTTTCATTTCTCTCATTTGAGATTGGGTTAGCAACCTGTTTCTACCTAGATGTTGCTGGACTTCAGATCCCATCATCCCTGACCTTTGACCACTCTAGCTGGGGCTCATGAGAGTTGAAGTTAAACAGCATCTGTATGAAAACAGGTCCCTCTTCCCCAGTGTAAGGTATGGTAAAGGTAAAGGTGGAGTTGAGTTTTGATGATGGTAGTACTGTAGTTGTGGGCCTCCTATCAGAAATAAAGAAGGACCGTATTGGATTGGACCAAAGGCTGCATTGGAAAGCCCATCAGCAATATATGAAAACAACAGCTTTCCCATATATGTTTTCCAAGCATTGTCTGCAGCACTAGTCCTTCTGATGTAAGCTGCTTCTGAACCATGGAGGCTCTACCTTGATATCATGAATAATTGTTCCTGGTGAAACAGTATCTTCCGTGTTTGTGTGTACTCCATATCAAAGCCATCAAACACAGTGAACACCACCCCATCTTGTAGCAAGATAATTAACACCCTTGGGCGTTTTAGGAAGAATATATCAATGCCCCTCTTTCAAAAATAAAAAGCTGTATGAAATTGGCTGAATGTTATATGATACACTCTTATGCTAGTTTTGGAGTGCACAAGGGTTGTTGTTGTTGTTTTGGCCTACAATTCTCCTTTGTTAAATGTATTTTTACGGTAGTTTTCACTTACTTGGGTCTTTACTGAAAAAAAGACAGTGAGAAAATGAATAGCTGAAGAAGTGAATATTGTTATGTTTACAGAAACTTTTGTGCATTGTTCTGTTCAGTAGCATATGAGGCAAATAGGAAGCACTACATAGAGTGCCTTACTGAAGAAGGTACATAATTGTCACTTAAGAGTCATGGCAGGAGCACTGGATTGGCTCCACCCCAGTGCTTGCACCATACTGAACTCCCAGACCCTTCGCCCCTCTCCCTCTGGGTTACGGACAATGACATCTGCATTGGGATGCCAGGTAAGCAGCCCCTGCCCAAACTGCTCTGCCCTGCGACTGACAAGTTCGGACCCCTGGTAAAAGGTATCTGTCCTTCCACTTACCATCTCTCAGGTAGGGAGAGAGAAGGAGAGGGAGAGGAAGAGGTCTCAGAGGAAGAAAGAGACAGAAGGGTGCCCATGAAAGAAAGCAGGGGTTGGATCCATCCTTTTCAGCTCCAGCCTCATCCTCTGTCAACATACAGACCTTGATAGGTTACCCCTAAGAGAATGTGCTCCTTGACATGGAACTGGAGTGAATTAATTGATTCTGGTTGGACAGTGTTCTCGAAGCTACTAACATGAGTTTGACCAAACTGCAGGAGGCAATGGAAGACAGAAGTGCCTGGCGTGCTCTGGTCCATGGGGTCACAAAGAGTCGGACATGACTAATGGACTAAACAACAAAACTTAACTCATGAAACATCTGTTTGCTTCATTGTGGTAGTCGTTGTATTCTTTGACATGATCTAGCTGGATGCTCTTCCTATTGCATGTGCAAAGTAATTTCCCCAGGATATAAAAGAAGAAGATAATTTCTCTTTAAGTGTTGTAATGGGGCTCCGTAAAGAGAGGCAAAGTCCATGGATCAAAGCATTTTGAAATTTGCCCTAAATTCTGGTGGTTGCAAGTTGGCAATGCCCGTGACTGTTATCATTGAAAACGACAGCAAATGTAAGAGATGCCAAGAAATTTAATCATCACAATCCTTAAAAATAAATAGTTGTCTTTTTTTATACAAAATGGTGATGTATCCAGTGGATCAAGATTTCTTATTTTCTACTGCTCAGTGGCTGTTCTCGTTTCCAACAGTGATACTTTGTTAACAGTGTTACCTGTTACAATTCAGTTACCATACAGTC
Source organism: Podarcis vaucheri (assembly GCF_965113315.1). Lineage (NCBI taxonomy): Eukaryota > Metazoa > Chordata > Lepidosauria > Squamata > Lacertidae > Podarcis > Podarcis vaucheri. Next base: position 94,953,580 of record NC_138762.1, on the reverse strand, counting down.
TATTATTGACTGAGGGGTATTCTGAGATACCACTCAAGATTGGGTAGATTTGTTTGCCATAAAGGTACTGGTTTCTTCATTGAATTACAAGTATTTCTCTTTTCACTGTCAATTTTCTGAGTGTTCAGTGACAAACCATTGAATATTTTTACACTTCACTGTCAGATGGGGGAAGGGGGCCTATAATCCTTTTTTAGCTGTGTACTGTAGAGAAAATCCTGGCAGTTCAATAATCTAGTGAGCATGTAAAATGCAGTTTAATAGAATCCAGATCCCTGCCAAATGACTCCCTGTTGGGCATGATATATCCCAGTTTTTGGTGTATTGCTGTCGTAAGAACATGTCATTTCCAGGGATGAGCAGACCAATAGCTCATCTAGTATTAAAGCAGCCTATTACTGAATGTGATAGGTGCTTAATGCCTTAATGGAAGCTGACATAAAAATGTAACCTCTTGCTAAAAAAACTCCACCTTCTTGAATGTAGCTATTCCTGTTAAAGCATAATAATGTGTTGCCCGTTAAGGTTATTCCCTAATACAAAACTGAGTAATACAATACCTGGTAATTTATATATTACAGATTATTCTGTAGTGTGTGTTAAGCAACATAGTCCATGCCTTGGTGACCTTGAGGCTAGATTACTGCAATGTGCTCTATGTGGGGCTGCCCTTGAGCCTGGTCTGGAAGTATCAGATGGTGCAGAATGCAGCAGCTAGACTGCAGATAGGATAGATGACTGAGAGCATGCAGCACCTCTGCTAAAACATCTACCACTGGTTGTTCATATCCTACCCACCCATGTTGTGGGTGGGTATAAAAAGCCCTTAAAATGACCACCTGAGCCCCTTTACCTTTGTTGTGTCACTAAGATGGTGGTTCTCAAATTATTTTCTCTGGGCCACACTTTGCTCACTCTACATCAATTTTTTTTCTTGATAAGAAATACATTGGAAAGCAAAAAGAAACAACTCATAGCAGAGCTTGATGGATAACTGTCAGGCTTCGGGGAATCGACTCCCCCCCCCAGCAGTAAATAAGCAGATCAAACGAAAGGAAATTCTTACCAGTTAGTTTCTTTAATAAACACAGTGAGAGACAAAAGAATGCATCTCCCTAGAATGGCGGTGCTCCCAATTAAGGTACACCCCCTCCATCCCTATTAATCTATGTCACTCCCAAATATTGTAATCTGAGCTTGTACCCTCTGTGCTTTCTGTTCTAACACTTGCCGAGCTCTCCTTGTCTTTGGGGATGGGGGTTGAATGCTGTCCAGAGACTGTGAATCTTCTAGTGTTTCTTCTGCTACCTGTTCCCCATCCAGTACTTCCCAGCTTCTGCCTTCTGAAATATGCCCCTCTGCAAATCACTGTTCCAAATCTATACTGTCGTCCTGCTGCCAACAACTTTTCCATGAGCCTTCAGACTATTGTCTGGACCATGTCCCAGATATTGTTGGACCCCATCTCCTATCAATCCCAGCATTCATAGACAATGGTCAAAAATGGAAATCCCTGCAACGATGCCATAATAAAAGCTCATACTACCTCAGAATGGGACTGATTTTTAAATTGACTCACAAGGCTTTGGAATTTTGTTCCTCCCGCCCCTCCTTTCCGAAGTACATTGCACATTATTAAGTTGTAAGAAAGAACTTAGTTACAAAAATGGCTTAAATATCTTCCCTGTTTTGATCATTGTAATTTTAAAATGAAAAATTATAAGCTAGTATGATTTGTACTGTTTTAATTAACTACAAGGCAAGGTTATTGTAAAGGTTAATTAAAATCTGCTTCCTATGACTGTGGGGAAAACACGTTATGATAAGTACTTCAAGAGGTATTGTAGTTTTCTGCATGTGCACTGAAGCATGATAACTTCCATCGGTTTAACATGTACAAAAAGGGATTGTGTTTTTTTTTTTTTTTTTGTATGTGTGGTTTACTCCGATAGCCTGATAATCAAAAATATAATCATATTGCTCAAACTAAAATACAAGAAAGACCGGGGGGAAATGTTTGTGTGTACTTGCAGATTAACTAGCTATTTTTTGTTTTGTTTCCGAGCACTTTGTCACATCAAAATGCTGGTGCATGTTAAAAATATGTCAAGATTATTATTACTGAAGAGACAAGATCAAAATAAATCACTGAGTGCTCCTCTGGAACTCATCTGAGGTGGTAATGTCAAGTTACGGGTTTTCCTCTTTGATTAAACTCATTCTCAGAGGTGATTTGTTCCACAAAGAAAACAATAATTAATCAGTTAATTACACTGCTGGCTTACCTTATGAACTTGGGAGCAAATGGAATTTAATTTCCAAAGAATATCAAGACTTTCTTTTCACCTTTCTTTCTTCATCTTCAAGTAGTGTTAGATTACCTGAGGGAAATAGCTCATATAAAATACAAGGTGGTGTGCTTTTTAAGGTTTCATACAGGAGTATAATGTTAGGCCAAACCATGCTTTCTGTGACATATCCAAATTGGGGATCTGTTGAATAGCCACGCATCAGCACGATGGGGTGGTTTGCAGCTGAGAACATAAGAAGCTATTGGGAGCTGAACTGGCCTTTAAAATTCTTAATTGCTAAGGTATGGAAAGGAGATTCTACTCCCTCAAAATTAGATCGGCAAAATAAAATGTTGGAATATGCATAACTAGCAAGACTCCAAGACCATGCAGATCAACTATTTAATAGAGAGTGGAATATTTATAGAGAATACTTAAAAGAACATTGTAACAACATAAATTCTTTGGCAGGCCTGGATTGATTTCTGCATGAAATAAGAGATTTCTACAGAATTAACATAACAGAATAATTTAGGAGAGATAAAGTTAAGTGTGCAGCTGTAATGAAACCTAGGAATCACAATGGGGGATCAGAAGTCATGTTAGAATTAGTGATGGACAAACTCAGTCTTTTCTTTTTTTGTGTACGGAGTGTTAATTTTGGGTTGCCTTTTGTTGATCGTTGTGTATTGTATTGTATTGTATTGTTTTTAAAACCAATAAAGCATTTTTTTAAAAGAAAAAGGGGAGGAATTGTCCTTGATTGTTCTGATGGATTACCTTTATCAGGTGATGGACAAGGAAAGTTCAATCTTGTTCCTCTTACTTGTATAGGAATGTTTTTAATGTTTAATGTTTTATTATGTTTCTGTTCATGCTGGAAGCTGCCCAGAGTGGCTGAGGCAACCCAGTCAGATGGGCAGGGAACAAATAATAAAGTTGTTAGCATCATCATCATCATCATCATCATCATCATCATCATCATCATCAAATTAGGACAACTGTGCATTAAAAAGTCCCCAATATTGAAACATTTCCTCATACCGGAGTTCCTCATTTTGGTTGCCCTTTTAATCCAACAACCTTTTTGAGCTCAGGTAACCAGAATAGTACACAGTATTCAAAGTGTGGCCTAGAGGCGTATAATGACATGTTGATACAGTGGTACCTTGGTTCCCAAATTAAATCCGTTCTGGAAGTCTGTTCCAAAACCAAAGCATTCTAAAACCAAGGCGTGCTTTCCCATAGAAAGTAATGCAAAATGGATTAATCCATTCCAGACTTTTAAAAACAAGACCTAAAACAGCAATTTCACATGAATTTTACTATCTAACAAGACCACTGACCCATAAAATGAAAGCAATAATCAATGTACTGTACTATAAAATAAGTAATATAGTATTGTAGATGGTAAAAATTAAAATTATTTGTTTTCTTACGTGCTATGATGATAGTCATTGTTTGGATAGGGAGGCTTTTATCCATTTCTGCAGTCACACAATCAATCAGTAGGTGAACTGGGTTCCACACAGTCACAAGCCACAGTCACATGTGAGTCCCATAAAACGAAGAACAAGTCACAGTCAAAAAAACAAAAAAAAAGCGACACACACAAAAACACATACAAAAATATATAGCAAAAACAAAAGCTCCAGATATCACCTCTGTGTTGTGTGGGTGTTTGGGACTCAACAGCCAACAGACTCATCAGGAAGCCTGATTAGCAGTGAGGGACTAAATTTACAAATGGAACACGCTCATCAGGAAGCGGAACATGTTCAGCTTCCAAGGCAAACTTCACAAACCGGAACACCTACTTCCGGGTTTGCAGCATTCTATTTCCAAGTTGTTCATAAACTAAGCTGTTCTAAATGTATTGACATTTTTAAAGCCCTTTCCTTAGAATTAGTATAAGCCTATATAAATTACTTCTGCAACCTTCCCAGATGCCTGCACCCCATGATATCAGGTCGTTCATTTTTATTCGCTTTTACATGCAGTTTCCCCCCCTACCTTTAAAGAGTATGGACTTCTGTAAAGTAAAATAAAGTTTTTCATTAAATACAACAACAGTGAGCACACAGGTATCAGTCACATTGCTCCCCTGGCTCCCCAGCATCAAGCACCACTGACAATTACTGTGACACATGGGCAGCTCAGTGCAGAGAGCAAAGCCAATCGGATGCTCCTGCTGATGTGCTCACACCATGCCTTCATCATCACAGCTCTCCCCTTCCCCTTAGTAACTGGCAGCAATGCTTGGCGTTAGGAAGCCTAGTCAACCACACTGCCTCAACTGCCCTTCCCCGCTGACGGATGTTGATAAATTCAACCTGCACCCCCTGAAATGCTAAGGTGATTCCCAATTTCTTTGTCAATGAAGCAGAAAAAACAAATGCCTTTTTCACAGGGAAAGAAAACTTTTTTTTTTTTGGAAGCCGGAAGACAAGCTTTGGCACAGTGCTGATTGTGGTATTAGCCAAAAGAGGGACAATGATAGCCATTTTTTTATGTTCCTCATTAGAGCGAATGGGGGAAAACCCACAGAGCTTCACTGACTATGGAGCAGCTCAGGTTCTGCAATGCAGATCAAAGCAAACAACACGCGGAGTGACTCTGACAGATCAAATTTTATTTTGATTGCATAGCTATGGATCCAAGGCAAATCTTGAGACCCATACATACCCCTATTATGTACATAACCCTCACTTGTATACATAATTCCTCAATCTGGGAGGCGTTCCATGCAAAATAGAAAAATAAAACTCCAAAACCTTGAATTCAACATTAGATACGTTGAATACCCCTGTAATGTATTATCTGCCCTGGCTTTATCCTCTGTATAATAGAGGTGGAGTATAAGTTCATTTTAAGCGACAATAAATTTCTGTGTGATAATTGCTGCTTTCGACTGGTGGCCTGAATGTGCGAAACAGTTATCTGATTTGTGCTGTTCTCTTACAGCCATTTCTCTCTCATATAGTGTCTGGCAAATGAGGGAAGGCAACCTGAGACATGATTAAAATAGTGTGATCCATGATAGCAGAGAGGTTTCACACATTGAGGCTGCAATCCTAAACACACTTACCTGGAAGTAAGGTTAATTGAACTCAATGGGACTTCTGCAGAGACGTCCATAGAATTGCTGTGTGAGACAGTCAATTGATCTTCACAGCTATCATGTGGGAAACCAAAATGTGTTACTACTTAATTTGATACAGTGAATCGAGTCTCCTACTCCTGATGTCAGGAATTGTTGCAGACAATATAATACCTCAGCAATATAATACCTGCTAGTAAATGGCTTTTGAAGATGGAATTTCTCCCAGAGCTTCCTGCTTCAAAATTAGTTGCACCCTTGTGGAGTACAAAACAGGCAACTACGGTACATTATTTTGCAAGTTCTGTTTTAGAGCATTTCGTTTTTGATGCAACTTTGTTATAAGGAAATAAGAACTGGGCAGAAAAGTGGCTCTTTTCCTTTTTTTATTTTCCCCAAGGCCTAAAATTGAAATAAAAAAGGAAAAATAGGGGTATGTCTGTGAAACTAAAATTTGTAGAACATTTTGTCTTTCAGATAATTGAATGAAATACTTCTCCATGTAGTTAGTATGGCTTCAAAATACAGTGGTACCTTGGGTTAAGTACTTAATTCATTCCGGAGGTCTGTTCTTAACCTGAAACTGTTCTTAACCTGAAGCACCACTTTAGCTAATGGGGCCTCCCGCTGCTGCCATGCCACCAGAGCACAATTTCTGTTCTCATCCTGAAGCAAAGTTCTTAACCTGAGGTACTATTTCTGGGTTAGTGGAGTCTGTAACCTGAAGCGTATGTAACCTGAAGCGTATGTAACTCGAGGTGCCACTGTATCAAAGATTCAAAGGCAGTGGTGATGTTGGCAATGTTACTGTATTTGCCTGCATTGGCTGGCATGAAGCGTTCATTGACAATGGCAACTGAGTGTGACAATAAAATGATCAGTACTGTGTTGCTCTTAGCCAAATCTAACGTGCATCAGTATTGGGAAGATTGTGTCAAAAAGGATATCACAAAGTAGGAAAAGATGATGAAAATGACAATCAAAATGACAAAAGGGTTTGATTGGACTTCCTTCTCTAAATGGAAACGCTAAACTGGGTGTTTTTTAGTTTAGAAAAAAATGATGACTAAGGAGAGACATCATAGAGGTTTATAAAATTATCATGGATTGGAGAAACCACATGGAGATACTTTATGTTCTCTGTCTCTCCTTTTATGTGAAATTGATGCCATTTAGTAGATTGAGGAACCATTTTCAGTCCTTCTTGTGAGCATGCCAGAGCCATCTGACTGGTCGCTGCTAGAAGTAAGATGAACCCAGGATCTGATCCGGCAAGGTTTTTCTTGGATAGCTCAGCTGGTTAGAGCGTGGTGCTGTAACACCAAGGTTGCAGGTTCGATCTCTGTAAGGGACAGCTGCATATTCCTGCATCGCAGTGGGCTGGACTACCTGGCCCTCCTGGTACCTTCCGACTCTATAATTCTATGTGTATGTCTAGGCCTATGTCCCTGGGTACTAAACAAGCACCACTCTTGATGCTGAGGAAGTACTTTAAAAACGTTGCAAAAACCCAAAACAACCTCTCCTATTTGTTTCAGGAATGCAGTCTGGAAGTCAGCCCAACATATCATTCTGGCAACATGGTGGCAAGGCCTTTATGCGAGTCCACCAGTCCTCTTCCTTCTCACTTGACTAGGATTTTGCATTTTGAAATTGGCTGACAAATGTTTGACAGAATTTAATGAAAGACTTCAAGGAATCCAGTGGGTCTAGTCCCAGGTAGCTTACAGTGCATGGTTATGGTGACGTTCTATTATTAAAATATGATTGGCCATATTACATGATTTTAGATGAATAGCTAAAAAAGTGCTAGGGAATGTTTTTCAGCCAAAGGACCACCGGAAAAAGCAGGCACAGCATTGAATGCACATCAGGATAGTTTCTATACAAAGTCAAACCCTGCTCCATCCTTCATCCAGACAAGCAAATGTCACAATCAGAATTCAAGGACTCATTGAAGCCGGACACAGTTGCTCAAGAAGGGTGTGAAACAAGCCAAGTGAGAGGCATGTTATGAGGAAAGTTGAAGTGTTGGACAGAGACGCCCAGGTCACATTTGGTTCTGAGACCTGAGGTTGTATAGCACTGATCTAAATGTATTGATACTTTATACAAGAAGGCCTAAGGTGTTTATTTTGCAAATGTTATCCTCCAAAAATACGACTTTATTCTGTTTCTGAATGGCCGTGAATAAGCCAAAACACTATTTCTGAAACCAGGAAATTAAATGTTTTTGTTTACTCTGGTGTTTATAGTTTCTGTTTTGAACTGTGTATTTTGGGTCTATGAACTGCAATATAGCTGCGTGTGTTTTGAACTGTCACCCCATCTATCTTCCCAAAGGTGCAAACAGTTTTCAGATCTGTGTCTAATACTGAGCATATCTGACATTATTGGTTGATTAAAGCAAATACATTTATATGTATATTTTTTATTTTTAAAAATGCATCAAAAAGCACAATTTTAGATGCTGGCCATAATTTCATCTGTTTGGCCAATATGAGTCCTACTGGACCAGGCCAGGAACATGAAATGAGTCCTACTGGACCAGGCCAAAGATCTTGTCCAGTATGCTAGCCTTACAGTGGCCAACAAGATGCCCATGGGAAGAGTACTGAAGGAATGGAGGCTCATCAGTGGCACTGTGTGAAGGCCCCCCTGAAGTCTGGTCTTGGCCTTCTAAGTGGCAGACACACTTTTCCTGGAACAAATACTGGAACAGATTCACCAAGCACATCAAAAGCGAGAATACACTAACTGAAGCAAGATGTACCGTATTTTTCACCCTATAGGACACACTTTTTCCCCTCCAAAAATGAAGGGGAAATGTGGGTGCGTCCTATGGGGCGAATGCAGGCTTTCACTGAAGCCTGGAGAGCGAGAGGGGTTGGTGCGCACCGACCCCTCTCACTCTCCAGGCTTCAGGAGAGCCCCAGCGCCAGCCCCACAATGTCGGGGGACAGAGGGAGGCGGAACGCCGCCATCCCGCTGTCTCCCGAAGTGGTTTGGAGGCTGATGGCGGGGAGAAGAGCGCTTCTCCCCGCTGCCTGCCCCACCACTCCGGGGGCAGCAGGGAGACACGCTGTGTCTCCCTGCTGTCCCCGGACCTGATCTCCAGGCGGGCGGCGGGGAGAAGAGCGCTTCTCTCCGCTGCCTGCCCCACAAGCGTCTGGGGGGGAAATAATTTTTTTTCTTTATTTCCCTCCCAAAAAACTTGATGCGTCCTATGGGCCGGTGCGTCCTATGGGGCGAAAAATACGGTAAGTCGTTGCCTTTACTTAAGGCCAAGTGCATGATGTTATTCCTTTTGAAGAAGTCATTACAAGTCCACCACTAGACTCCCAATTAACCCTGATGTATAGCTCTCATTTTTACCTTTGTAAAGATTATCTGAGATGTTAAAAGTTGGGGAGAGATGCTTTTATGAAATGAAATAAACTCCATTTTTATAAGAGTATCAATCTATAGAAGTACAGAGGTATCAGAGTTGTCTCCCCCCCCCTCCTCACTTTCATATATACTGTAAAGTAGATTTTGATGTAACAGGGAATGCCTCCCTTTGTAGTTTTGTCTTATGGGTCCCTCACTCTTTTAAAATACAGCAAAGAAATCAGAGGTGTTTGAGGAGATCAAATGCACATATATTTCAGACGGAACTCAGTGTTAAAAGTTATATTTAACAGCATCAGGCACCAGTTGGGTTAGGCTGTGCACAGCTTTCTTTTTCTTCCATACATATTACTAAAGTTCACTTGAGACTTGACAGCTGCATAAAAATGAATATAAGTTGTGAGAAATATAGATTATTATGATGGTTAGGTACTTCCCATGCAAGTGAAGACAGGCTGCGGTGGAGTGCTAACAACAGAAATAATAAAATGCAAGGGGACGCAAGAAAATATAAGAAATTCTGACAAAAGGTTGAAGGGTTTGTTATAGGAGCATCTACATAATTTGACTCTCAGTTATCTGATTCAATGAAGTCCTATTCATGTATTATTCACATGTAGGGCATGGTTGTGTTTAATCTGCAACAGGTCTGCAATTGTCAGCCCTGTTCAACATGTTTTAGCCTTGCTCCATATGGCGGTGTATTGCATACCATAAGGGGTGAGGCTGAAGGTTACATATTAAATGTGGCAATACTTTTGAGTGAATAAAGCTATATTTGTCTGTATAATACATTCTTTAATACGCACATCAATCTTATGAGGTCATCAAGGTTTTTGTGATCAAAGAGTTTGTACTGCAAGCTGGTGTACTCTGCAGTACCGAATGAGGCTCATGCGTCTGAATATGACCGTTCGATTATTGGAGTTTCCTACAAGCAAACAATCCTTCAAAAAAGCCCCTGTGCTCACTACGTTTTTGGTTATTATGGATTAATCCATAAGCCCCTGACCTCCCACAAAGACTTAAAGCTAACAAGTCAATAAACAACTCAGACCTGCACACAAAGTAAATCCCTAATATTCTCATCTACAAGTGAATGCAAGTCCAGAGTGGTATTGATTATGTAATTCATTCTGAAGTTTCTGCATGAGAGATCGCTAAAAGCACAGAGGCTACCATGAGCCATCTGATATTGCAAACACAATGCAACAATCCTGCCATCTGTTAAATTAAAGATTCCTTTAAAATGCCCATTAAGCAACTTAACACTAAAGCTATGATCCACAAACTCAACTGCACTCCTCCCCTATGTGATCACCTCAAGGAGTCTTTCCTGACATCTGACCCACTCTGCAATGCTACAGAACGCAGACCTGGACATAAAGAACTCTGGAGTTTTTGTCAGAGCAGGCTGCAAATAGATTGTGGCAATTTCATTATAACACAAACTGAGCTTGTGTAATGCAACGTACTTCATGTTCAAGAACTCTCATCCAGTCTGGTGTAAAAATAAATAGAGCTGATCCACACCAGCCTTTGCAGACCTGGTGATCTCCGTATGTTTTCCAATCATTCCCAATCACTTGTGAGTTGAGGCCCCTCCCCCGCTTGGAGATAAAATAATACACATGGTTAATGGGCTAAAAAAGGCCACAACTTTATTAGTTACAGAATGTGAGTGGTATTGGCTTAGGCATTGGATCGGAAGACTATATTTGACTCCTTCCCACTCTGCCAGGAGTCACACAAGGGCTAACAACCAGTAGGGGGAGCTTGTTGATGCGAATCAACTGGAAGCTTTCCCCTAGAGTCACCGGGGGTTGTGTCATGTCCCTAGCCACCACCAGGGCATCGGACAGGAACCACGATCGCTGGGTTCCTTTAATGGAATACCCTTCAAGGGGAGGGGTAGGTGATGGCCACAACCTCCCCTCTGACACACAACAAGAAGGAAGAGTCCATCATTCAAATACAGCTAAGCCATGCCTCACCCAGCCATATAGGCTGGCTAGTGGGCGTGACACAGGCACAGGACTCAGTGATGCAGGGGACTGAGTTATGCCCCCTGCGAGTGCAGGAAGCGGTACCCGTTCACACCTCCCCTCCGTGAAGAGGAGAAGCCTTACCAGGATGCCTGGAGCTGATGAGAACTGAGCTGAAGAGAGGTGATGTGCCTATTTTGAAAACCACAACCACAACCATTCTCACATCAGCAAAAACGTTCAGCTCTGCTCATCAGATTGTATCATTCAAATGGGCCAATGTGTGTTAGCTTTGCCTTGCCTGTTTTCCATTTATCACATATGTGGGCAAGGGGGAAATCACAGCTCCTTTGACCAACCTATTTGTTTATATGAACAGGGCTGTAAGATGTCCTAAGTGTTCAAGTATTACCTTTTTGCTGAACTTATTTTACAAACAGTTGCCTCTTGTGACATAATGTAGAAAATGTCTTACAAGAACTGCTGTGTCTTGTGCTGTTCTGTTGTTTTTGTCACTGGGGTATAATGTGAACATTATTAAAGAAGGATATTGTTATATAAGGGGCAGATGGGGCTCATCAACCTGGGAAGGCAGCCATAATAATAATATTTATTATTATTATTATTATTATTATTATTATTATTATTATTATTATTTTATACCCTGACAGTAAGAACTTCCTCACAGTAAGAGCTGTTTGACAGTGGAATTTGCTGCCAAGGAGTGTGGTGGAGTCTCCTTCTTTGGAGGTCTTTAAGCAGAGGCTTGACAACCATATGACAGGAGTGCTCTGATGGTGTTTCCTGCTTGGCAGGGGGTTGGACTCGATGGCCCTTGTGGTCTCTTCCAACTCTACGATTCTATACCCCACCCATCTGGCTGGGTTTCCCTAGTCACTCTGGGTGGCTCCCAACAGAACAACAATAACAATAATAAAAAAGCAACAGCATCAAACATTAAAAACTTCCCTAAACAGGGCTGCCTTCAGATGTCTTCTAAACGTCAGATAGTTGTTCATTTCTTTGATATTTGATGGGAGGGTGTTCCACAGGGTGGGTACCACTACCGAGAAGGCCCTCTGCCTGGTTCCCTGTAACTTTGCTTCTTGCAGTGAGGGAACTGCCAGAAGGCCCTTGGCACTGGACCTTGTAGTTTCCGGGTCACCTTCAAAGGTAGCCCCATGTAGAGCACAATGCAGTAGTCCAAGGGGGAGATAATCTGAGCATGCACCACTCTGGTGAGACAGTCCACGGGCAGGTAGGGTCTCAGCCTGCGTACCAGATGGAACTGGTAGACAGCTGCACAGAATTAACCTGTGCCTCCATGGACAGTTGTGAGTCCAAAATGACTCCTAGGCTGCAAAACTAGGAGAAGGAAAACTCTGGTCCTAAACCTCCATTGCCTTTTGGCTATAGTCATTCATGAGTAAAAATCTATACCCACTGCCTTGTGGGACATCTTCAGGAGAAGAAAAGGCTGAGGAGTAAACCCTACACAAATCTGGAGTACAGTCCCTAAGGCCTCTTTCCAGCAACTCATGCAGCCAAGTTGGTGCCAAATGGTTTTCATTGCTTTCAATTGGAACACATTGGTGAGGCCAACAGGAGGGGTCTTGTAGACTGGGCAGCCCAGGAACGCCACACACACTTGTCCAGGCTTGCACCCTGGAGAGGTTACTTTGGTGCTGCTAGCACAGCAAAAACTATGTTGGAGGCAGCAATTATGAGTTACCAGTGTCTGCAGCCACAGCAGGCGCTGTGATTCCCCAACGGTTTGACTTCAACCCCGGAGGTGCACTGTATAGTCTCATGAGACAGATCAATGCCAACAAAATGTTCTAGAAGTGTTGGGGGGCAGTATATAAAGCAACTGAAGGAAAACAACAATCACTACTGAAAGGGCACCGAAATAGTTCTGACTTTGACCTCCACATGTTATGCTGGATTTCTAAGCACAGAGAGCTTTATTTTTTTAATTACTGTGATGGCATATTCACCCATGCAATCCTCCATTTCCATAAGTGGTACAATGCACATTATTTTCTCTGAAACTTAATCATTGCATTGAGAAGCAAATGGCCACCCATTTTTATAAGTATAAGCAATTACTGTACTTGGTTGCTCAAACGAGGCACATACTCTTCAAGACAGGGGTGGTTAACCTGTGGTCTCCAGATGCTGTTAGGCTACAGTGCCATCATCCTTGACCACTGGGTGCACTAAGGGGGACTAATGTGAGCAGAAGTCCATCCAACATCTGGAGGGCCACATTTCCCATCCCTGCTGTAAGGGAATCCTCCAGTATCTCTTTTATTATTCTTTTGTACATTTAATTGTAGGTTCAGGGATTTCAAAGAGCAAGACAAATATAGAAAAGGGGGAAATTGCTTTTGACATCTTACAGCACTTAAATGGATGCATAAAAATAGTAATTATAATATTCCATCTTACAGTGCAGATTTCCCTATATGAGAAATCACTGTTTGCTATCCCAAATGGGAAATGGAATTAGTGTGGGAGATTAGTCTGTTCTTCTAAAACAGCACATATCATTTGTTTACCTCTTTCTTCACAATTTTCAAGCAGTTTGTGACAATAAGATATGTCACTGGGAATTAAATGGGAGCCACAGGTTTGGGGAATCATAAATCACTATAACGTTGCTTTGCAAGGTTTTGTTTGTTTGTTTTTTAATTATTTCTGGCTTTTGATGGGCTTTCAAAGCACAGAAATGATGAAAGGACTTGTTCGGTGAAGAAACACCTGGTGTGATCTAAGTTGACAGGCATGCTGAACAATAAAAAGCAATAATTTACATATGTCTAATTTAGACGAATGGGGTAAGACGATGGCTGCCTTACAGGGCAGTTTGTTCTCTTTTGTGAGCTTTGGTTAGGAAATCTCTGATCCCCGTGAACATCAAGACCACACTTTTACATTTGGTTTTCCCTTTAGCTTAGGTTGTTTCCTTTCTGATGTTGTACATTGAATGGGTGGGATCCAAAGGATATGCATGTTTAATGTTCTTGCTCCCCACCCACCCCAGCCCACCACTTCCTAGACGGTGTAATGGGAAAGGGAAATTGCAAAAAATTGAGCAGGGACCTTTGCACAAACAGAGTTGTGCTGTAGCTTACAATGTCATTGGTTATTGAAAGTCAGGAAATACCTGGTTAATGGTGATATCATTATTGGGTATGTCAAAGTAACAAAGTATGTTGTTTAAAAGAAAATTAACCAATAAACATGAATGGGGGAGGGCTTCATTATACAGGGCTACCTTCAGATGTCTTCAAGAGGTTGTATAATTACTTATCTCCTGGGCTTGGGGTCGCATAACTCCATACCCTCCAGCATTTCTCTGATGAAAATAGGGACGTCCTAAGCAGGGCTGTCTTAAGCATATGCGGTACCCAGGTTCAAAGATCCGCCCAGCGCCGCCCCCCCCCCCGGTTGCCGAGTCTCAGGCATGCAGGAGGGCAGAGCTGGCTGGCAGCCTCACCATCTTGCTGGCTCAGTTGTCCCTGAACTCACGGCGCAGAGCCACCCGCAGCAGAAAAGCCCACCACAGTGCTCTGACCAACAAGCGGGCTCCTCCCCGGATTGAACTCTCAGGCCCCAGACTCTCAGCCTGGCGCCCCTGAGAGCCCAGCGCCCGGGTGCCCTGCACCCTTAGTACCTATGGGTAAGACGGCCCTGGTCCTAGGGAAAAGCAGGACAGAAACTAGAACGGCTTCTGTAAATCCAAGACTGTCCCTGGAAAACAGGTATACTTGGAGGGTCTGCGGTGAGGGAGCTGGGTGAGGGAAGTGTCATAGGAACATAGGAAGCTGCCTTATACTGAATCTGAGCATTGACTCTGATCTTGCTCAATGTTTTCTGCATTGACTGCCAGAGGTTGTCCAGGGTTTCAGGCAGAGCAGAGACTGGATGTGGGACCTTCTGCATGAAAAGCACAGTGCCTATCATTAAGCTAGGGACCTGCATTGGAATTCACCAGTTAAAACATTGGTGACAGGCTTCTAGAATATATCTTATGAAAAATAGATAAATAGTAAAATTTCAATAAAAGTAAGACTAGAGGGAAGAATTCAGATGGGTGGAAATCAAATTAAGAGGTCTGTGAAGTAAGCATATTTTGTTGGCTATATGCTCCTGCCAACCTAGCAGTTCGAAAGCACGTCAAAGTGCAAGTAGATAAATAGGTACCGCTATGGCGGGAAGGTAAACGGCGTTTCCGTGCGCTGCTCTGGTTCACCAGAAGCGGCTTAGTCATGCTGGCCATGTGACCCGGAAGCTGTATGCCGTCTCCCTTGGCCAATAAAGCGAGATGAGCACTGCAACCCCAGAGTCGGTCACGACTGGACCTAATGGTCAGGGGTCCCTTTACCTTTACTTTATTATTGCAAAGAAAGAATGAAACTGTAAGATCACTTCAAGACTAAGGGATTGAAAGCACTGATTTCTTTTCAGAGAATTTCCCCCCATACATGCCTAGGGAAGGAAATAAAGTCATGAAAAGTGCCAACAGGAAATAAAAACTAAACAATCCCATAGCTGTCCTTCAATCAAACAATAAGGCCTATCAAAAGCGTTTCTTTGCCAAACAAAAGCCATCTGGGACAGTGAAGCACCTGGTGCTTATTCCAGCTGTTCTTAATGTGACAGATAAAGGGCGTTTTTACACTTCTCAACCTTAATTAACCCAAATTTCAAAGATGACAACCATGTCTAGAGAACAGAGGAGAGAATTGGGAGTCAGGTGACACAGCCTCTCCTCATGAGTCTGCCACAAACAAAATGGAGTGTTTGTGTATCTGTACTCAACATAATTAAATTGGAGAACTTTTGCAGTGTTTGTGGATCAACTCACAGCTAGCCCCAGAGTACCCACATGGACTTTTGCCCAGGGCTTTTTTCAGCTGGAACTCACAAAAACTTAGTTCTGACACCTCTCAGGTGGGCTCCATTGTCAATATAAAAGAACAAGGGAGGTGTTCATGGTGAGTTCCAGCACCTCTTTTTTCTAGAAAAAAAATAGCCTGCTTTTGCCCCTCATTCCTATTTCAGCTCTTTACCATCACAATTGATAATTGATTGGTTGTTTTGCTAGGGAACTACTGTGAAAAGCAGGAAGTGAAATATGGGGAGCAAAAGCCCATTCAGCCAATAAGACCATCTGAGGTTGTTTTTTGCCACACTGCCTCATTTTTCCTGTGATGAGTTTTTTCTTCTGGAAAGTCTTCTCCTGTTCTAATTTGTCATTTGACCTTGATAAGAATTCAGGGTTTTCTAAGGCTTGTTTCTCCTTTGAGGAGAGTGTTACCAAGCCCTCTGAAGCTCATTATTAGGCCTGAGCCTATCAAAACCTACTTATATGTCACTATATTCCAACAAAGAAGTTTGAAATGGAGACTCCAATGTGAAGCTGCTCAGTTGAAATTCTTTAGTAAAATTGACAGTGTGAAATTTGATTTTAATGAATCCTATGTCTAGTGGTACCTTGGTTCTCAAACTTAATCTGTTCCGCGGGTCTGTTCGACTCCCGAAACCATTTGAAAACCAAGGAGTAGTTTCCAATTGGAAGTTTGGCTTCCAAAAAGAGTTCGCAAACCGGAACACTTACTTCCGGGTTTGTGGCATTTGGGAGCTGATTTGTTTGGCAACTATGCCGTTTGATAACCAAGGTACAACTGTATAGGGGTGATATTATATGTTTGTTTTGCTTGGAACAGACTCATTGTAGTTATGTGTACTGTTTTTAACACTTGATTGGGAGCCGCCCAGAGTGGCTGGGGAAACTCAGCCAGATGAGTGGGGTATAAATTAATAATAATAATAATAATAATAATAATAATAATAATAATAATTAAAGTGACATAACCAATTATGGTGCATTAATTTCAGTGGATCTGCTTTGTATTGCACTCAGCTGAATACAATCCATGGTGCAAATACAGTTTGCATTATTGACCCCTACTCATCAGTGACCATTTGTCAATGGTGGGTCACATAGTCTCACACCGCTGTTAACTGGATCTTTTGTTGAATTATGTTGCCATCTTTCTTATTTTTTAGATGTGCTCTTTATTGTACTCTGGCCCTCACACTACTATCTCATCTGTATTTGGCTTTAGCAATTTTAAAGCCTCTCCCTGAAATCCAGCTAGAGACATATGCACATATATCAATTATATCCTCATTTTAAAAGACATAGATTTTGTGTATGCATACTGTGCTTTTAACCCTACACTGCATTTGATGTTGGTCATCTATATACCAAATAAAGTGACTTGATAAACATATCAGCTGGGTCATATGCTAGTGAGGACCTAACCAGAGGAAGATACATTCACACAACCAGATGCTGTGTTTCCAACTCTGTAAACTTCGATGCAGTTCACAAGAATTTCCAGGTATTACCAGGCATGTGTTCAGGAGTGGGACTAAGGGGCTATATCAGGGATAGTCAACATGGCACCCACTTTAGAAAACTTGAATATCCTGGTTCGAATATATCAGATGAAAGTTGCCAATCAAACTCGATTATTTACAAATTTTCCCCCCAAAAATGTGCAGCTAGCAGACAATGCCTCCTGAATGATTTCTTTTCCTCATTTATAGTCTTCCCAATGCAGATTGCAAGACAGATGGCTTAAAGCAGGAGAGAGAGAGTGCACAATAAATTTCAAAACCTAACATTCAGCTTTTAAAATGAACTTTGGCTCCCCCAAATGCCACCTATTATTTTTAATGAAGCAATTCATAAAACTTATATTGACTTAAAATGGAGCAGATAGAAGGGAAGGAACAGGCAGGGGAGCCATTTTGCCTGATTCATTTAGCACTGAATTGAGTACTTAGGATTGTTTGTCAAACAGTCGGCAATTCATTTACAATACTGATGGCCTCTTGTTTACCCAGGGTGGTTTATGGGATTCCTGATTCTCCTCTGGACAACTTTGTGAATTTTCACAATTTCTTCTCAAAAAGTGAAATAGAAGTTTAAAGTTCCACACAGAGAGAGAGAGAGAATGGGAGAGAGAGAGAGAGAGAGAAATCCCCAGAGATTGGGAACCAAGCCATTCCAATTGACAGACAGCTTGCATTTCTGCAGTTCAGATGCAATGAATGCACCGCCTGTCCAAGTTTTGAAAATCACACTCTGTTCAAAATAGAAGACACACTTAGAAATGTGACATTTCTTATTTGGCAAGCAGATTTTAAACCCTGAATGCAAGCCAGCATATCAGTAGGGTTTTAAGTAGGGCTCCAGTTAGCCTGTGAGCAGCATAGCTGTTGCACAGACAGAAACAAGATGCTTCTTCGCATGCAACCCTGATAGCTCCTCCTGGGAAAATAGTACTATAACATACTACTGTTGCTTGCCACCCCAGTGTGAGATTCCAGGGCTTCCAGCTGTTTACCTAGGATTCATGTTTCCTTTTGGAAATGAGGCACACTGAAGACTTTGGTGTTTTTCTGTGGTATCATTTATTTACACATATATACAACCTGAGCCTGTTGTTGAGGGGTTGACAGTATCAACACCCCAAAAGGGTCTTGTGTTTCCCATAGCCACAACCTTGGTTTCAAACAGAAGTCAAACACTGCTCTATCTCTCCAGCTTGCTGCTTTACATCTGGGTCACAAACTCTCAGCTCTCAACTCTGGCATTTGCCCTTCTTACTACTTGCGAGTTAAGGGATTTGCCTATTTGCCATCTCCCACAGAGCCCCTTCATTTGTTATCCTTAATGGCTCATCACTCAGACTATCACCTCACCTGGAGGCTAGCCTGGCTACTCCAAGAATTAGAAGCCTTGATTAAATTTTTAACACCTGCGGGATCCAGGAATTAGGGGGATCTTGGCATATAGCCTACTTCCCCCAGACCAAAACTCATAACAATATTTCAACCTCACCCTTCTTCCCAAAGGAGCCCAGCACTGATCTCTGCTGCAAGTTGCAGTACAGCCTCAGGCAGTGATGGCGCTAGAGTGCTGCAGAGTTCAGGTCAGCAGTTCCTTCTGCTTGTGAACTGCCTGGGCCCCAAAGGCAAACTGTCTAGTCTGGCAACCTCAGTGTCTTACACAGGTCAACAGCCCACTATAACTCTGCCTAGAAAGCAGCAACAGGCCCCAACCAAAGAACAATGGCAGCTTAAATTGATGGAATATGTGCAACTTGCAGATCTAAGTTATAGAATAAGAGAACAAGAAGAACATTTGTTTAAAGAAGATTGGAAAATGTTTATTGAATATATGGAGGGAAATTGTGTACACTTGAAAACATTGGCAGCATTAAGATAAATTCAACAGTGTAAATAAGTTTTGATAGAAGTAATAACGGAATACTGAATGGTTTATTTTATATAAAATATGCAGGGATTTATGCCATGGAAAATGATCCATGGAAAAAGAAGAAGGGGAGTCACTGATATTTTAAGGTAGTTTAAATGAATATTCTAAATTGCAAAACAGAAAATTTAATAAAAATTATATATAAAAAAGAAAGGGGCAGCAGGATTGAAAGAACAAAAATGAAAGCCAAGTGCAATTGTTTACAAAATGCAATTCCCCACTCTCGCTGGAACCTCTTTTCTCAACATCCTTTTTCTCTCTGGTGAACTGACACATAGTTTTCATACATCACAGAATCACCGCCAGATTATTTTGGCATAAATGAGCAACAGATATTTCACAACACATGTCAAATTTTATACTTCTGCTGACTCAGGGCAGAACCCCTCCAAATTAATATGTTGCTTCTTCTTGACCGCACAGTTGCTTCTGTGACCTACATATGCTGCCTGCAATTTGGCATCATTTATCCCACTGTAACCCAAGTTGCTTTCTCAGGTGCATTGCTTTGTAATGTGCCTGTGAATGGGATGTGTGCTATAACTTAATCTTCACCCCTTACCTAACCCCCACCCCCAACAAAGGTTGGCTTGAACTCACACAATGAGATTGAGCCCTTCCTCTCCTTGTCCCATGCACCTCCCCAAACTCTTCCAGATTTTGAGGTTATACACCGGGAGGATGTATTTACATGACAGAGGAGTGTAACTGGAAGTTCTGTTTCACAAGTGGATATTTGTTGCCCAACAGGAATGGAAGTGTTGGATACTCCCCCACCCTTTGCATTGATAATGCCACCATCATCATTACAAGCAACCACATGAACCTTCAACATAGCTGTCAACTTACAGATTTGAAAATAAGGGACCAGCAGCCTCGAAAATAAGGGACCAGAAGCCAAAATAAGGGATTTTCCGAGCACAAGTATGTTCAACTTCTGAGCCCCTCCGAGCCAAAGGCAGAAAGGCCAGCCAGCAGCCAAACGAAGCCTCAAGCCTCAAGGAAAACCACCGTCACCTCTCCACTGGGAAGCGCTGAGCAAAGGTGAGTCCCCAGATAACACAGCCAATTTGATCAGCACAAGGCATGCAAACTCTACCCCCCCAGTTGTTCTTAGACTTCTTATTGGGTGAGCAACGCAGCCAAGTAACACAGTTGGAGCCTCCCTCCTCCCTGGCCGGCAGGGAGGGAGGGAGAGGAGCTGCTTCCTTTGAAACCTGGGAAATTTAAGGAACATCATCAATAAGGGACAGCAGCAAGACATGGCGCTGGGATAAGGGACTGTCCCGCCAAATAAGGGACGCTTGACAGCTATGCTTCAAAGGTATATTTGATATATTTCTGCTATTCATTGTGTATGCATGCAACTGTTTGTAATGGTGGAAAGAGGCTGTTAGTTACATTGAAAGCCACCCATTGTCAATCTGTGTATGTCTTCCAAAACTTTTGTCATCTCCCACCATTGGCCATGCTGGCTGAAGCTGATGAGAGTTGTATTGAAAATGCCTGGAGGAAGGTTATGGACCACCGGTATGAAATTTACGGCATGTAATGCCCTGAAAGAAAACATTATGAAAATGATATACAGGTGGTACATGACCCCAGTCAAACTAGCAAAGATATACCATTTGACTGACAATAGATGTTGGAAGTGTAAAGAGGCTGAAGGGACATTCTTTCACCTATGGTGGACGTGCCCTAAAGTGAAGGCCTTCTGGGAAATGATATATAATGAGCTAAAAAAGGTGTTTAAGTACACCTTCCCTAAGAAACCAGAGGCCTTCCTATTGGGCATTGTCGGCCAAAAGGTGTTAAAGAAGGACAGAACGTTGTTTATGTATGCAACTACAGCAGCAAGGATTCTCATTGCCAAATACTGGAAGACTCAAGATTTGCCCACACTGGAAGAGTGGCAAACGCAGCTGATGGGCTACATGGAATTAGCCGAGATGACTGCCAGGATCCGAGACTTGGGGGAAGAAGCGATGGAGGAGGATTGGAAAAAATTTAAAGACTATCTGCAAAAGTTTTATAAATTATATGAGCTATAAAAATTCGCACGATTTGGAAAGATTAGCACCAGCAAAGAGAGTGGAGGACATATGAAATTAAATAATAATTAATGATTGAACCAATGTTTAAATGTTGAAAATGATATTTTATCTGTTTTTTTAGATCAAATTGAAAATAAGTAATTTAAACTAAAACGTAAGCTTTTGAAAGTATAATGAAACGCATGAAACAAGGATATAATTTGTTGATATCTTTATTGTTAAGAATGCACTGTGAGGGGGATGTGGGGAAGTCCGATAAGAAACTGAAATAAGTTTTGAAAAGATCTATATTTTCTTTTTTCTGTTTTTTCTTTTCTTCTGTTGTTGATGTTTCTTTGTAAACTGAACGTATATCTTTATCTGGAAAAAAAACAATAATTTTTTTTTTTTAAAAAAAAGAAAATGCCTGGAGGACATCAGATTGGAGCAGGCAGCTATATGCTATGAGTGCACATTGAGACTTGGTCTTACTAGCCCAAGAAGTCTGCTTTTCCTCAGGATGTCTGTGGCCCCTGGAAAATAATTATATATGTCTATTTGATCCAAGGGGATGTGGGTGGCGCTGTGGGTTAAACCACAGAGCCTAGGACTTGCCAATCAGAAGGTTGGCAGTTCGAATCCCCGCAAGGGGATGAGCTCCCATTACTCGGTCCCTGCTCCTGCCCACCTAGCAGTTCAAAAGCACGTCAAAGTGCAAGTAGATAAATAGGTACCACTCCAGCGGGAAGGTAAACGGCGTTTCCGTGCACTGCTCTGGTTCGCCAGAAGTGGCTTAGTCATGCTGGCTACATGACCCGGAAGCTGTACGCCGGCTCTCTCGGCCAATAAAGTGAGATGAGCGCCACAACCCCAGAGTAGGTCACGACTGGACCTAATGGTCAGGGGTCCCTTTACCTTTATTTCATGCAAAATATTGACATACATTTTAAATATAAAATGATAAACTCTTTTTTTCATGAAAGGCGGGCACATCCATCTCTAAACGAGGCAGCAAATTAGAATTTAGTTGGCAGGTGCAAATTTTATTCATTGGAACTAGGCTGATCAATTTGGGAAAAAACAATTTGATGGAATATTTATAAACCAATTAAGAAACCATTTAATAAAAAATATAGTTCTCAATTAAAGAAATATTACATTTAAAGCTCTTAATTATTTACCATATAGATGTAAAATATATGGGAGAGATCCAAGATCTAGGCCCTCCTTATTGACTCTTCTTGATGAATCTATTCAGTAGCTCATTATAATTTAATTCCGCAAATGCTTTGCTAGACTAGAATGCTAAGAGCAAATATAATCGGTAAATGTATTTTGCAGTTCTTCTTGTTATTCACTGGGCCAGTGGTGAATGTCACTCAGTGGGCCAAGGTGGGGAGCTGCCTTGATTTTATTCAATGTATTCCTTGCAAAAGAGAGCCTAAGCAAATGCCTCTGCTTGAATGCTTGCAAGCAGGATTTGAGATGAACACTGCTCTACTCATCTGCTAGTGCTCACTTTGATCCTGTGAGCCACTACTGCTGTCGCCTTCCACCTGTCTTATTTGCTCTTGAAACATGTATACCACTTCCCATTTACTAAACGTGTAAAAAAATATATCCAACAGTGAAAACACTATATAATCATAAAACATATGGTTCCTACAGCAACCAAAACCAAACCTCCTTTGAAATATCAGTAGTCAAGGAAAGTCAGACTAGATAGAAAATTCTTCAACTATCTGTGAAAGCCTCATCTCATCAGTGCTCACCTGACCTCTGTAGGGAGCTCAGCCCACAAAATGGGCACAAGAGAGCCAGTCCACTTACTAAGGGAGGGGGCCAGAGTGATGGAAGTAGGCCCTCAGTGGAACATCTCTTCCCTGATAGAACTTCTTGTCCATGGGAAACTGACTCTCTGTGCATCATTTCCACTGAGAAGAAAAGGCAGCTCCATTTCAATCACCTGCCTTCCATTTTGGTATGGTTTAATGTGCTCTACTTATCCAGTTGGTGGCACATTCCAGAAGCAGCCTTTTACAGGTTCCACGTATCACCTGCAATAATTCAGGCTGTGCTTCATGGGATGATTTTTAACTGCCCAAACTGTTCCTCCAGCCTCTGCCTAAGCAGTAGGTGTGTGGTAACTAGTAGCCACCAGACATCAAAACCTATCATACTTATTTAACCAAGCATTTTGTAACCATCAACTTCCACCGAGGAAACACCGTTGGCTACTAACTCTCCAGAAGTCAAACTTAATCATCAACTCATTATATCCAAAAGACTAGAAGTCTCCAGGGAACAAATGGGCTGATTTGTTGGAACAATGTGTGAAATTCCCTCATTTTTGCTCTCATTTTCTACATAGGATTTCTAGATCTCAGTTCTGCAATGATATTTCAGAATGCCTCTGTCCTGATTTAGACTCAAAATCTCATAGTTCTATGTCTATTTGATTTCCTCACTAACAGACCTGAGGCATTTTCCTTCCTCATTTCCCCCCTACCAATAGGGCACCCCAAGGTCTCATGTGTTGTTTTGGCCAAGTCCTCTTCACAGTATTAATCTGGCCCTGTGTCATCCCAGACACAATGACAACTTTCCCTTCCTTCACAGAACCCAAATGTGAACAGCTTAGTTCCTTTAGCATCTGAATATTCTATTCCACCCACAATGCCATCTCAGCTAAAAGAGCCTTCATCACCACAAACATTGTCCAGAAGAAAGGCTTGAAAGATCTGACACTTCCCCAGAATTATGACTGGGAATTCCTATTGTCCTTAAGTTACTGTTTTCCACACATATGGGAATGAAGTAAATGAATTTTATATTGGTGCCCACAAGTCTGTTTCCATCATGGTCCTGAAGTTACTTGTTCCAGAGATTGTTACTTTCTCCAATCCAGTCATCATGACCAATGATCAGGGATGGTGGGAGTTGAGGGGAAGTCAAATAACATCTGGAATGTGACACATTCCTCATTCCTGTTGCAGTGACTAAAGATCACAGTTTGTGTTAAACTTTTTCTTTTCTTTTTTAAGGTTATTCCTTTCAAATGAAATTGCCTGCAATCCCACACAAACAGAGGAATATTCCACAGAGTTAATAGGCTGGTAGAAGTTAATCTTGAATTTAAAGCTAAATTAAAAATAGATTTAAAAGCTTTTTTCCCCCCTCTGAAGGCAACAGTTCCCCCGCCTCTTTCTTGGGCTTTGTACTTTTTGATAATTCTCTTAATGTCACAGATGCTAATCACACGTCTCCTTCCTTTGTGGATCTAAGACAGACACTATAAATCACAGAAGTTACATTAATGCAAAGACTGGGTCAAGTGGATATAATAAATCAGCTTCAAAAGACCTTTAGTCTTTCCGATTCTCCACATTTGTTCTATGGATTTCATTAGATTGATTGAGGCTTTAAGTGTAATCTTGTGCAAGCTAATTTTGGCTTTTGTTAGGCTGTCACTCGCGAGACTTTATAAGATCCACATTCCTCGAAATGTGAAAGTATTCAGGAGAACAATTAGCTGATATTTGAAGGCAGAAGGATATCACCCTTATTGTGCTCACGATTATTTTCTGTTTGGGCTGGATGAGGAACAGGTCTTAAAATCTCTGCTCCAACTAGCCGTCGTCCCACCATTATCAGATAAGACAACAGATGAGTGACTTTCCCCCGGCTCATGCCATGTTAACTCAGAAATTAGCTTATTTTCTGGAGCTAGGCTAACTTTGTTTTGAATAAATTGTATCAGAGTATAAAGAAAAATACAGAACATATTGTTAAATATATTTTTCCCCAAATTAAAATATTAATCTAAATATCTTATCAAAGGGGGGAGGGAGAGGAAACTGTGTAAAAAGAAGGAAAAAGAAAGGGAATCTGAGTTTGAAAACTGAGCCCCACACCTCAAAGTACTCTCCCATCGAAGCACCAAACCCTCAAGATATAAATAAAATTTATTATTATTATTATTATTATTTCATCCTGGTGCACTGCAGTGCACTGTGGAGGAGAAGGAAACATTTTTGCCACGGGGACGGCAAAACCTGCCAATGCAGGAAAATTCCTTTCTGGCCCTTCAACAGCGACCATAACATAGCAGCGCCCGCGCACCTGTGGAGAAGAGGTTAACCTGCAAAAGAAGGCTTAACTGAGGGAGGGCAGGGTGGGAGAAGCTCTGGAGCCGACTGAGAACTCCCAGGTAAGTTCCGCCCACTATTGTGTGGGCTGGGTGATACCTCCCCTTACCTGGCCAACTCTCTCCTGGCAACGCCTCCCCAGCTGGCATTGAGTAAGTGGCAGAGGTAGGCGGCTGCCTCCAGGTGTCCAGCCTGGGGGGCTTGCGAATCCGGGCTGTACTGACGGGAGCCACATGGGATTGGGGGGCTGCATGCGACCGCGCAAAAGGCACCCCCCATTTGATGTGGGGAGCGGTCATTGTGGAAACCTTCTGAGAAAAGTGTATTTCTGAGGTTTGATGGCCCATAACACCACTTTTTTTAAGTAATACCATAAAATTATACATCAATGGAAAGATAATTTAATGAAGAATGTAATGCAGCAAAGTTTGTTCAAATATCTATTTTCTATCTAAGGCTATAGCCAAATAACCAGAAAAAGGAAGCACAACTTGCTTAGGTTGATATTAGGTTGACATTCATTTCCTTCATTTAAATGTAGCCAATGAGCATGAGTGTTTAGAGAGCCAATCAGGTGTTATGAGCCACCAAACCTCGGAAATACGCTTTCCCCAAAAGGTTTCCACAATTTTGGCCACTAGTGTATATGTGGCAAGGTAACATATCTAAGCCAATGGAATCTTCCATTGTGTGTTGGGAGGTGAGGGGGATAATGGATGTGGTCAGGCGAAAGTTCAATATTTTTAAGTACTATTGATTTCTGTGTGGGAGAGTTGAGTGCTTGCATTACAATTTGGGCTTAGCTAATTCCCCTTTGTAAGGCAAACTCTTAACATTTTCAGATTATTCGCACAGGCTTAAAATTTAAAGAAAGGTTTCAAAGTGCCCATACAACCCCCCCCCCCAAAAAAAAAAATAGAGCTAGGAGGTTTGTTCTACAGTGAGGTACAAGATAAGGAGAATAATAGAATCATAGAGTAGGAAGGACCCTGAGGATAATCTAGTCCAACCCCTTGCATTGCAGGTATATGCAGCTGTCCCGTACAGGGATCTAGCCTGCAACCTTGGCATTAGAAGCACCATGCTCTAACCAACTGAGCTAACATGTTAGGCTTTAATGGTTTAGATTCTTTAGCTGTGATTCCTGCACTTCAGGGAGTTAGACTAGAAGGAGCGTTTCCTCCCCCATCATTCAGCCCGGACATTGAGGTCCAGCTCCAAGGGCCTTCTGGCGGTTCCCTCACTGCGAGAAGTGAGGTTGCAGGGAAGCAGGCAGACGACCTTCTTGGTGGTGGTGCCCGCCCTGTGGAACGCCCTCCTATCAGATGTCGAGGAAATAAACAACTATCTGAGTTTTAGAATACATCTGAAGGCAATCCTGTTTAGGGAAGCTTTTACTGTTTGATGTTTTATTGTGTTTTTAATATTCTGTTGGGAGCCGCCCAAAATGGCTGGGGAAGCCCAGCCAGATGGGTGGGGTATAAGTTATTATTATTATTATTATTATTATTATTATTATTATTATTATTATTATTGGTTTCCCCAGCCACTCTGGGTGGCTATTACGCTTGGGGTATCTTGAAACTCTACAGTTCTATGATTCTGCCATTACTGAGTTAAAAGAGACATGACTGAGCAACCTGTCTTGATATAAACATATAGGGTTGCATCCAAAGTTGGAAGGAACTTCCACTAGGAAAACTTTGGATTTAATCATATTTATTTTTACACAAGAAGATCATATTTTGTATTATATGGCACATGATTTGGTATGTTTGATACTATACTCTGGGATTGGATTTCATGAACAGCAGGCTAGAAATGTTTCAGATTAATTAATTGATTGAAATTTGTTCCAGTAATTTCTACTTTAAAAAAAAAAAAGATGTGTAAAGGATGTGTTGGAACAAAATATGACAGAGCATGGAAGCAACTGAATTAGAATAACTTATCTATTTGTAGCTGAACAAATGCATACTTGATAGCTGAGCCCATATGCCTCTTCCTTTGTTTCTTGGCTCTATTGTGGAAAAAAGCAATACTTGAAAATAAATGTGAGAAGACAGTATAATAAAGTTACAATTGCTTGTGAATTATGATGGCTTTACAAAAATAATAAAATAATATTATTATTGAGTTCCTTTTCAGGCAGTCTGGCATTTTTCTACCATCTTTGAAAGAGCAACAAATGTTATAATTAGGTATTGGCATTATCTAAATGACACTTCAAACACTCCAAGTTTTCCTATTTTCCAGGGATAGTCCCGGATTTACAGAAGCTATCCTGGTTTCTGATTTGATCCCAGAATGTCCCGCTTTTTTGATATTAGACCCGAGTAGAGGATGAAGGAAGTCAAGAAAGAAAATGGAGTTAAATTTAGGTTAATACATATCTTTATTTTTGAGACATGTTCCTTTTGTTGTTCTTTTCTCTATTTTTATTTTCACGTTTATATATTATTTGTATTTTGTTTGTAATATATTGTATGTCTATGTGTTGTTTTATGTTTGCTTATCAGCATATAAACAAACTATTAAAAACCCCCAGAATGTCCCGCTTTTTCTCAGGATGTCTCTATTTTCATCAGAGAAAAGTTGGAGGATATGGAGTTATGCAACCCCTGAGCCAAGCAATAAGTAACTTATACAACCTTTAAAAGAAAGACATCTGAAGGCAGCCCTATACAGAGAAGGGTTTTTTAAAGTTTAATGTTTTATTATATATTTTGTAAGCTGCCTAGAGTGACTGGGGCAACTCAGTCAGATGGGCAGGATACAAATAATAAAATTACTATTATTATGGAATAGGGCGTCCCTGTTTTCCTTCGATAAGTGTTGGAGGGTACGGTTAACATAAAGATAAGGATTAGTCAGCCAGCTTAGCTTTGTTTCTTTTAAGAAAGTTCTCTCCTCTGCACAAACACAAAGAGATTGAGAGAACAAGCAATGCCAAATTGCCCCCCCCCCATTCCCAAATCAGGATATTTGCATTGATTTAGTTAAGTACTTTAGCCCAAGTTGTCAATGGAGTTCCTGCTGTTTTTGGGAAAGACATTGCTTCTCAGTAGCTGAATTATTATTATTTATTTACTTTAAACTAAAGCTGGGGTTAGGGACGCGCGTGGTGCTGTGGGTTAAACCACAGAGCCTAGGACTTGCCGATCAGAAGGTCAGCGGTTCGAATCCCCGCGACGGGGGAGCTCCCGTTGCTCGGTCCCTACTCCTACCAACCTAGCAGTTCGAAAGCACAGCAAAGTGCAAGTAGATAAATAGGTACCACTCTGGAGGGAAGGTAAACGGCGTTTCCGTGTGCTGCTCTGGTTTTCCAGAAGCGGCTTAGTCGTGCTGGCCACATGACCCGGAAGCTGTACGCCAACTCCCTCGTCCAATAAAGCGAGATGAACGCTGCAACCCCAGAGTCGGCCATGACTGGGCCTAATGGTTAGGGGTCCCTTTACCTTTACTAAAGCTGTTGTGGGGATGCTGTGTGCTCCTGCCAAGATGTTTCTGGGCTAGACCTCCCATCATCCCTAACTATTGACTATGCAAGCTGGGGCTGATGGGAGTTGGAGTCCAATAGCTTCTAGAGGGCCGTAGGGTCCTACCTCTGTCCTAAAAAGCCGTGAGCTTTTAAAGAAAGTTTGTAAAGAAGTATTTCAAAAAAATGGAAACAACATTTCACACTTGGAATTTGTATCTTTTTGTTAGCTCGACCAATATTCTCACCAACTATTTGTTTAGGGACAAATGCAATTAAAATTTGGATTGTATCCATTTGTTTCTGACTTGCCGCCACATAGTTTAGCTTTACACCTAAAATATTTATCCTGGAAGAATGAAATCAAATAGGTAATCTCCCCCAGGATCCCACTTCCAGACATTTTCTTTATCACTTTCTGTATGCCAGTCAGCACTGGACTACAGGCTGCCGAGACCTCATTAGGAAGGCTGTAAGGTAAAGCTTTTACCTGTGGAAGCACTTTCCATTTAACATGATTCATTGCATTTAAATATGCTTACCATGTGCAATGGCCAATTTTGTAGAATTAATAAATAATAATAATAATAATAATAATAATAATAATAATAATAATAATAATATATTACTCATGCCCCGCCCATCTGGCCAGGTCTCCCCAGCCACTCTGGGCAGCTCCCAACAGAATATTAATAACACGATGATAAAACATCAAACATTAAAAACTTCCCTAAACAGAGCTGCTTTTAGATGTATTCTAAAAGTCAGCTAGTTGTTTATTTCCTTGACATCTGATGGGATGGCGTTCCACAAGGCGGGCAGCACTACTGAGTATGCCCTCTGCCCAATTCCCTGTAACTTCACTTCTCACAGTGAGGGAACCGCCATAAGGCCCTTGGCGCTGGACCTCAGTCTCTGGGCTGAACGATGGAGGTAGAGATGCTCCTTCAGGTATACTGGGCCGAGGGCGTTTGGAGCTTTAAAGGTCAGCACCAACACTTTTGAATTGTGCTCAGAAACAAACTGGGAGCCAATGAAGGTCTTTCAGGACCAGTGTTAATAATTGTACCCCACCCATCTGACTGGTTTCCCCTTTGGGTGGCTTCCAGCATATGCAGCAACAGAATAAAACATTTAAAAAATCACCTATACAGGGCTGCCATCAAATGTATTCTAAAGGTTGTATAGCTACCGTATATTTCGCCCTATAGGACGCACCGGCCCATAGGACACACCTAGATTTTGGGGGGGGGAATAAAGGGAAAAAAATATTTCCCCCCCCCAGGCGCGGGGCTGGGGAAGCTCGGGCTTTGGCAGCTTTGGCATCACTCTGGGAGCTTGTGGGGCTGGGGGCGGGGAAAGCGGAGCTTCCCCCTCCCCCAGCCCCCAGAACAGGACCCAGAGCCATGTGGAAGCTGCGTGCAGCTTTGGCATCGCTCTGGGAGCTTGCGGGGCTGGAGGAGGGGAAAGCCCTCCGCCAGCCTTCTAGCCAAGTTGGGGGACAGCGGGAAAGACGCGCTGCGCCTCCCGCTGTCCCCCGAGTTTGCGGGGCTGGTGACAGGGCTCTCCTGAAGCCTGGAGAGCAAGAGGGGTCGGTGCGCACCGACCCCTCTCACTCTCCAGGCTTCAGTGAAAGCCTGCATTCGCCCCATAGGACGCACACACATTTCCTCTTCATTTTTGGAAGGGAAGAAGTGCGTCCTATGGGGCGAAAAATACGGTACTTATCTCCTTGATATCTGATGGGAGGGTGTTCCACAGGGTGAGCACCTCTACTGAGAAGGCCCTCTGCCTGGTTCTCTGAAACATCATTTCTCGCAGTGAGGGAACCACCAGAAGGCCCTCAAAGCTAGATATCAGTCTTTGGGGTGGAAACAAGAGTTTCTATAAGGAAGGCCGCAGCTTGTCCACACAAGCTATTTCCTCCTGCCCTGCAGTTCCACATTTCAATACAAACTGCAAGCACACGTGATGACTTCTTTTAAATATGGCAGATTGTACATAGAGCTTTTCTCCCATGTCTTTTATAAATAAACTCTGAGTATGCAAGAGTTGAAATATGAGGCTTGTCGCAACTAGGACCAGAGTTTGATGGAGTGCTGGGGCAGATCGTTACTTTCACCTTAGGCTTCCCTAAGTGGTTTCTTTTAAAGTCTGGCAACTGAAATTAATATGGCCAATTACTGTTAAGTAAAGAAAAATCCCACTCCATTGACTCCTAATTCATTCTGCCAGTTGTCTTATAGGATGGTAACATACATCAATGGCAATGCAAATGAGCTTTAAAAACAAAACCTGTGTCTTCATTGGTTACTTCTTGGGATAGTCCCTGTCAAGATCATAAATGTTGCTGCTGTACTTTGTGAGCAGTCTGAGGATGTTGCAAAACTTCAGCTACATAAGGAATTCTGAAGAAGTTCCAGTCAGAAATCAAAGAGAAAGAAAACAAGGTAGGAGTAGACCTAGAGACCATCTTCTCCCTATCAAACCAATAAGCCACTAGGTATATTACAATGAACTCGCAACATCTGAAAAATGGAAGCTAGTTTGGGAGACTGGAGATAATGTTGGCTTATAGAAAGTGGTTTTGTTGAGTGTTATACTGGGGTGGATGAAGTCCTCAGTTAGGAACTCAGCTAAGCTTCTTTCACTAACAGCCCCACTAAGTGTCTGTTAAATAATTCTCTCTTTCTCTCTCATCCTGTAATTCCTATGGGGCACCTTGGAGTTGCCTGATGTTGTTGTTTAGTCGTTTAGTCGTGTCCGACTCTTCATGACCCCATGGACCAGAGCATGCCAGGCACTCCTGTCTTCCACAGTTTGGTCAAACTCATGCTGGTAGCTTCGAAAACACTGTCCAACCATCTCGTCCTCTGTCGTCCCCATCTCCTTGTGCCCTCCATCTTTCCCAACATCAGGGTCTTTTCCAGGGAGTCTTCTCATGAGGTGGCCAAAGTATTGGAGCCTCAGCTTCATGATCTGTCCTTCCAGTGAGCACTCAGGGCTGATTTCCTTAAGAATGGATCGGTTTGATCTTCTTGCAGTCCATGGGACTCTCAAGAGTCTCCTCCAGCACCATAATTCAAAAGCATCAGTTCTCTGCGATCAGCCTTCTTTATGGTCCAGCTCTCACTTCCATACACCACTACTGGGAAAACCATAGCTTTAACTATACGGACCTTATGCCTGATGTACCAATTGCTCAGTGTCGTACAGCACAACTGTTAGAGATTTTTAATCTCATCTAATTCGATTTTTGATTGCTCCGTATAGCCCGTTCTTTCTGATGCTTTTTATTAGAAGATGACTGGTTAATGTCCAACACCACTTGCTGTCGTTTTCCCCTCTGACAAATTACTTAGCACAATAAGGGCAGAGGTACAAGCACTTTCAGATTCTCAATCAAAAGTTCCTTTGACATCCTTTCAAATTTGTCAGAATAGCACATTCCCAGGACATTTTACTTTAAAGACAATGGTGACAAGGAAACACATTGTTTTTACTTATAAATGGTCAGTGTGAGTTTTGAAAAATACTCCATCCTTTCTTGATTCACTGTTAACTGATCATTTGGTCTAATAAATGTTTGCAAGTTGTGCACAGAAAGAATAATAGGTAAACCGTCCACTGCTCATGAAATCAAATGGGGAACTGTTCACTGAATTCCAAAGGAACTTCTCAAAGAGAGCAGCTACTGTGAAGACTAACAAAAATATAGTCAAGGTTGATGTCATTAGCCAGCAGCAATAAATGTGCCCAACATGATTCATCAGACCATCAACCAGATAAATACGAAATAGGCTGTCACTGCCACCATACTACTGTTAAACATTGGTGGCAATATATGGTAACTTAAAGCCAGATTTTTTCCAGGAAGTTAGTCGTCTGCAGCATTTGTTCACAAACGAGTTGGATGTCTGACCCTAAGTATCCATGAACCTGGACTTATGAGACATTTCTTTCCAGAGTTTGTAAACACACAAACATGAAGGTAGCAGAAATGCTGTTTAGGAGGACATCACTTGGATTAGTTGACTGTTAATTGAACAGTTTCATTTTAATAATAGTTTATGGAAATTTTCCATATCAAAACAAAGGAACAGTACAGCTCAGATCATATACATTTGTTTACAGCAAACTAAGATCAAAACAAGAAGACAACAGAAGATCTCCCATAAATATACCATCCATTACACATGGACAAATAAACACAAAGTGAAGCAATCAAGGAACCATCAAAGAAGTAATCAGCTGGCCAAACATAAAGAGAAAAATAATAATAACTGAGGCTGGATTTAGACATGTAAAAAAAAAAATTCAGGAAAACGCATTGTAAACCTCATAATGGGAAGTCACATTGCAGAAAGACGGAACTCCACAGTGCCATGTGCCACAGTGTGTTATAACACATTTAAAACGCTTTCTCTTTACTAATGTAGCTGAGTCCTCAGTCAAACTGTAATATTACTCCATAAAATCACATGAGTTGCTGTTCTTTGACTGAAACACACTTAATAAAATAAAGCATTTCTCTCCCTCCTTGGATTTCTTTTTTTTAATATAATTTTTTTATTTCAAACAAATAAATACATAGATAACAAAAACATACTTTGGTACCTTCTATATAAATCAAATAATGTCAGACTTCAAAACCTTACTTTTCAACATATATAAAAGAAAAAGGAAGTAACAACAACAAAAAAGACAAAACAAAGACAGTGACGAAAGCAAAAACAAATTCAACATGTATCTTTTGTTAGATACTATTTAATATGATTTTGGATTTTTTTCTTTCCTTCAATTGTTAAGTTCTTTCCATCAGGGCCAACAATCAAATCTGAGAATGCAGCAAATAAATTCAGACTCTTTAAACTTGATACATATGAGGGGCATTTTTTTTCCTGATATCAATGGATTTGTTTGCTTTTTTGCTATGATAAAGTTTCTGTATGCGCCTTGAATTTTTGAAAGTTCAAATTTTGGGCATACTTGCCTGAAGTGAGGCATCAGGGTGGGGGAGGGGGGAGAAGAAATGATACATCAAACCCATACCCCATCTGGTTCTGCAAGAGGTGATGAAAGCAGGAAAACAATGCTTCCTGCTTAAAAAATAGTTTAAAAACTAGATGAGATGCTATAAACATGAAAAATTAAAAGGGGCTGTATCAAAGACTGAAGTGAAGGTGCCTCCAGGCAGCTTTTTCACTCAGTGAAAAGGGAATCATCAAAGCAAGGATGGGTCTGTCCAAGAGAGGTTTGGTTTTATTTAGAGAGAGGGAGAGGTGTCATTAGGGGCTAACTAAAGACATGATCACTCTAACCTCTGGAGTATAGTTGTACTTTGAAGGTGATTGCAAAAAATGAAAAAGCACTCAACAAACTGATTCAGACTTAGGTGAACCATTCATTATCCATTAATATGCTCTTCGTAGAGTTGGCTATTGAAAGAGCTAATCTTATCTAGTTTGGGGAGAAATATCAAAAAAGCTAGATTTCCAATTATCCAACACATCAAGTACTCTGGGAGAGGTGATGTAGTGTGAACTGATGAATATGAAATATTTTGAATATCTACACCTGGAATTAGTACCTCAATGGCCCCTGAACTGTTGATAAAAAACAGACCATCCTTCCTCAGTGATTAATACTTTAAAATATGCCCTCGTTTTCTTTTGAAGTTTTATTCCTCATATTTCTATTGATAATATTGGGACTCGGAAAAGTATTTCAAGAAGTAGCATCAAATATTTAGGAATAGGATGTGCAGAGAACTCAGAAAATCTTTAAGTTGGAACTGCACCTATACTTGCCGGTTTCAATTTTCAAGTTGATTTCGTTGGGAGAGAAATATTCACCCTCTTTTCAGGCACAAAAAGAGACAATTAACACTTTGCATGTTTAAACATTAAACTTTTAAAGATGAATTTGACAGAATTGTTGCACGGGCTTCAGTTGCTTGGGCAGCATTTATGAGTCCCACCAATCAGCTGGTTGTCAGGATTGCAAGGCGCTGTGTCGCCTGATGCCATTGTGATGTCAAGTGATTGACAGGCACCAACCTCTCAGATTTGGCCATGGGGGGGTTAGGAGACATAGGCATATGGCCCACCCACCAAATCCAATAAATAATTAAGAGCTGGTCAGGTAGTGATTGCTCTTACAATTTAGAAATTCCTTTTCCTTCCATGCAGCTGAGGTCAATCAGTGGTGGACGATGCCCTCCATCCTCTCCGCTCAAACTGTCAAACTTATGGAACTGACCAGCTCAGTGGCTGTGAGGAGCCCACCCAGCCCTTTCAGGAGGTGGCAGCAGTGGTGAAAAATCGGGTGCGGTGGGGCCCCTTTGGTTTGAAGTGGCTGCCACAAGTTGGGCCCCAGCCAAGCAGCAAGGCTTGGCAGGGGGTTGGACTCGATGGCCCTTGTGGTCTCTTCCAACTCTATGATTCTATGATTCTATGAAGGCAGAGGAAGGTCACCAAGGCTGACTTGACTGCTTCTGTCCCGTCGACTCTTACCTGTGTGAGGGCCTAAGTGGGGTGCCTAACTTTTTCCAAAGGTGAATGGGCTGGTGGTTGAATTCGGCGCCCCTAAAAATTCTGTGCCTATGCCAAAAAAGCTGAAAAACATCTTCATGTATGCAACAACGGCCGCGAGAGTTCTGGTAGCACAAGGATGGAAGACTGAAGAAACTCCAAATAAGAATCATGGCAAGAAAAATTGATGGACTATGCAGAACTGGCAAAACTGACATACAAGCCACAGGACAAGGATAACTGTGACTTTAAAGATGAATGGGAACCCTTTACAAAGTATTTGAAGACACAACAAAGCAAACTGGACTCCTTGGCTGGTTTTGAATAAACATTCACAAACTTTTTATTGATAATAATCAGCTAAATAGTTTGAGGATTTATACAACTGTGTAACATGCAGAAAACAGCATTTTTAGAGAAATCAAAGACTGGAACTGAGGGTAGTTGCGGGGTGGGAGTTGGTGGGTTCTGTGGGGGAGGGAGGGGGAAGGAGGAAAAATGGGGGGGATAAGGATGATATGTTTCTGGATAATATGTTTTGTTTTAATTTTGACTAAAAAGTTATTTTAAAAAAATAAATAATTCTGTGCCCGGGACGACCACCCCGCCCACGCTATGCCTCTACTGACAGGAAATCAGATAAGCAGATCTGCTGCACCATGCTGTCCACTACTGCATCTGTAATTCCACATACACAATATTTTTAAAAGAAAACAAAATGAGGGGACAGTCTACCTGAAGCATTTGAGGGAAAGCAATACTGGTCGCTGAACCAATGTACAACATACGTATGGGCACATTGGTAGCTGCAAACAAATAAAGAATCAAATGAGAAAAGCTGACAGATTGATAATAAATTGAGTTTAAAACCTCACTGCACTCAGTATAAGGAACAAGGAACTTTCCCTCCCATTTCTGCTTGTGCCTTAGAACACATTTGCCCTTTCCCAAAAACTACTTATAAATTCTTATGAGTTAGTAATAGGTATTTGTTTTTCTCTGGAAGGCAGTTTACTTTTCTATATACACAAGTTAAATAATCATAGTAATACTTCACAGGCATTGCAGAGTTTAATTAATTATTGTTTGTAGATGTGAAAGTGCTTATAATTAGCAATTATTCTTTCATGTGCTCCAATGAAATAGGCAAATTTCTGCAATTAAAGATCAAGATGGCTCCCTGCTTTCCACAATTTATGAGTTTTAATTAATTAGGAGAGTACACTTTATACAGAAGGTCAGATTCAGAGGAAAGCAACAGAATCTTCTGTGCATAGTAATGCTCCTTGTCTGTTATGTTAATGACAGAAAGAGCTGGTTGTTCAGCTCCAGGGCCATGAGCCATGTTGACCCTAGGCAGGAAGACAGAAAATTCAGAATAGAACTCAAATCGTTCTGTTACTGTTTAAGCATGGGACTCTAGGCAGGCAGAAAGGAGAAGGTAGAATGAATGAATTTACATCAATGTGTGACACAAACAGTGAACCAGTATGGGGTGTTGGACATGCACTGGGCAGCTGGTTTCAAGTCTCCAGATTCATTCTGTCTCATGTGACAGTGGTGAGGATCAGATGTGGAGCCCATTTGTCATTTTATCACAAACTTTACATTTTTTTTACACCTGTCAAACTTGCTAGAATGAATACTGAATTTTCTAATATATGTTGAGGGGTTATCAAAGGGTAGGCACTTTATACCACATGTGGTGGCCTTGTCCAACATTACCCTCATTTTGGATTAAAAATGGGTCCAAGAAAATTCTTCAATTGCACACCAAATATTTTCACCAGGTTCTTCCTTTGTCTTAGTCTCAACTTTCCTAGGTGAGCAAGATTGGGTATCAGATTAAAATGTATTCTCTCCCTTTTGGAATGTAATTCAACTTCTTTGTACAATCTCAGGTCCCAATATTATGAGAGAAGGGGCAGGGAACTTTCATGCTATGTTGAATTTTATTAATCTCCCTCATGCCCCTACCAAAAGCACCAAAGTTTGTAACTTTTTCTTAAAGAGGAGTTGTCACACATCTGAAAAGAAGACTCAGAGACAGTACTTGAATTAAGGTTATATTTGTTAAAAGTATAATAAATTGGAGGAACTGTAAACCAGCTTCAGCCCAATTAACCAAATTCAAGAAGTATGGACAGGTGAGAGTTCCGGCTAAATCTGATGGGGAAGCATCTCTACAGCTTCACTGGACATGTGTTGTAGCCTCAGACTGGGACTCTCCAGCAATGGTCAGACAATCAACACAGTATGTATAACCTTGGGTATAAACCCAGCATGCACACCCAGGCATTCACCCCAAGTGTGCTTACCAGACCTCCAGGACGCAACCCAAGTCTCCCCAGACATAAGGCGCTAACAGATCTCTGAAGAGTGTCTTCAATTTCCAAACTAATTCCTCACCTATTTCCTTACTAAGCCTTATTCAATGCCGCAAAATACATTCCTTTTTTTAAAAAAGTCAGCTGTCCAATCCAATTTATTTATTTTTTGTGGGAGGGGGGGCAGGGCATGTATGCCACCTGAATCCTTTTGAAGAAAGGGAGTGCAGAAAGCAGTAAATCTGAAAACACAGAATATTTTTAGCACAGTTCTTCCATGTTAGTAATATCCTTACACCAATGTATGGAAGTAGCATTTTTTTGGCATTGCAAATTTTTCAATTTCACAATGCAATAATTAGTAATTAATAAGGAAAAATATATTGTGAAAGATTCTTATAAGAATTGATTCAATGAAATATAATAAATTGATGTGAATAAGTTATTTGGTGGAGTGCCCTCATTTATTTTATCATTCCAGAATTGAATAAATATGACCCATATTCCATTTTTTCAGCCTACCCTTCATGATGGTCCTCCATGCATTGAGAAAGCAGATGAGACACTTGGATTAGGGATTGCATGAGGGCTCATCTTCATGGGCCCTTCAAACATGGGCAACCTGCCTGGTATAATTTGAAAGCGGAACAAATTCTCACACTGACAGTAAGTTATTTGATAAAATACAGTGGTGCCCCGCAAGACAAATGCCTCGCAAGATGGAAAACCCGCTAGACCAAAGGGTTTTCCATTTTTCAATGCGCTTCGCAGGACGAATTTCCCTATGGGCTTGCTTCGCAAGACGAAAATGTCTTGCGAGTCTTGAGATTTCTTTTTGCTTCCCCCCCTTTTTCTAAGCCACTAAGCCTTTAATAGCCTTTTAGCAGCTAAGCCGCTAAGCCGCTAAGCCTTTAATAGCCGCTAAACCGCTAATAGCGCTAATCCGCTAAGCTGCTAATAGGGTTGCTTCACAAGACGAAAAAACCGCTAGAC
This sequence comes from Podarcis vaucheri, assembly GCF_965113315.1. Lineage (NCBI taxonomy): Eukaryota > Metazoa > Chordata > Lepidosauria > Squamata > Lacertidae > Podarcis > Podarcis vaucheri. The sequence continues at coordinate 94,914,940 of NC_138762.1, read as the reverse complement.
GAAGATACTCGTGGAATGGATTAATTTTGTCTTGCGAGGCACCACTGTACCTCTCCAGATTAATTTTAATCCATAATGGTATAGTGTTAATTTGTCTACTGAAAGGGTGATTTAGAAGACCATTGGTCTCATGTCTTCCTTATGGGCTTCTGGTTGACCACTGTGAGAACTGAAGGCAAATACAGGGTATCAGAGAGGGATTTCTCTCAGCCCTACCTGGAAATGTTGAGGATTGAAACTGGAATGCTTTGCAGCTGATCTATCATTGAAGGTGCAGTTATCCTTCATGGGATGTCAATTAATTTTCATAATACCATCCTGCAGCCCTTTGTGCATACCTTATGCTCTTAGAACTGAAAGCAGCAGCACTGTTAAAGCCATAAGAAAGAAAGAAAGAAAGAAAGAAAGAAAGAGCAAAAGTGGAAGATTTTGAACCATCACGTGGGTCCCATCTAATTTCCTTTCTAATTTCAACACACGGACAACTTCTGTCAACCAGTTACTTGATCATGGAGCTGACTAGCTGTTATGTTCTTCATCTGTCATGGTACATATCTCCTCACATCCAGGGAAATGTCATCGGCAATGAGAACTTTTTTCCCCTTTTCTTTTCTGGAACTCCAAAGCTGCCGGTGGCCATCTGCTTGGCCTTCTGTTATCCAAGTAGCACTCCCCTAGAAATATTTTCAAAGTTTATCTGTTGAGAAGTCTTTGCAGTTGATGGTATTACTTTAACCCTGTTGAATGGGGTGCTGGAAGGGAGATGATGGAGGCTTCATGGCTATACCGTGCATTACATTTCATTGGCAATCCGTTGTTGATGAACTATCAAAGTAGCATGGATACTAAGCAAAGGAAAAGGTCAAGCTTTTAACAAGTTCCCGGGAAAGACATCTGCAGTGTGCCCCACCCTGGTTCCTCTGACACTGGGAGAGGAGTGCCAAGCTGGGCTGCAGTGTGTAGGGCCACCTGCTACATGCCCCCCAGAAAAACTGTACCTGGGGCCACGGCCTCTCTGAAGCTACCTTAAACTGAATCAGTCCATTGCCCCACTTTGCTTACTGCTTAGTATCACCTCCACCAATTGGCAATGGGTCTCCTTCCCAGGAAAGCACACTGAGGTAAACACAGTCCCTGGATTTCCTGAGGTAGGAAGGGCCAGGTCTCTGGATGCATTGGGGTGATGTGGGACAAAGAAACCATCCCACTTTTAAAGTCTAGCTTTCACGGTGGTCTGTGCATCGAGAGAGAAGGGGAGACACTTGGACTCAGGATTGCATCAGGAACTGATATTTGTGAGCCATTCAAACATCAGTGGTCCCCAGATAGGCACCTATCTTTGCTGGGCGTTGATACAATGAGGTAGCCACAATCCTGCTATAAATTTGTTTTGATGTTCATACTGATGAATAATTTCAAGAGAGAGAGAGAAGGGGAACAAGAGTATATCTTTACCAGCTGTGAAGAAGTGGCAATTTTGCAGATGTGGTTTGCCAAGTCATAATTGGTTATGAATGCAAATGCTTTTAATAATTGCAAATAATCAGAAGGCTGATAAAATTCATTTTTACACAGAACAACAACAGTGAATCAGAATGTTGTTTGTACTAACAGATTTTTTTTTTTTAAAGCCAGGACCAATGCAAACTTAATTAAGGGGCTGTGTTATTATTCTGCAGTTGTTAATAATGTTGTGAATAAACTATCCTTCCTCTTAAGGAGGACGGGGCAATGTACAATGTAAGAAAATACAATGCAACATTAATGATTAAAAGCAGCCAACTGTAACAACTAAAATAATAGAGTCACAATGCAACAGCAACAGCAAAGCAGGACAGAGCTTCAGATAACAACACAATATCAGAAGTAAAAGCTTGGATACTGCTCTCACCTGTTGCTCCTTCCTTCTGAAAAGCCATTGGCATTTTCCCCTTGTTGTTGTTTAGTCATTTAGTCATGTCCGACTCTTCGTGATCCCATGGACCAGAGCACGCCAGGCACTTCTGTCTTCCACTGCCTCCCACAGTTTAGTCAAACTCATGCTGGTAGCTTTGAGAACACTATCCAACCATCTCGTCCTCTGTCGTCCCTTTCTCCTTGTGCCCTCCATCTTTCCCAACATCAGGGTCTTTTCCAGGGAGTCTTCTCTTCTCATGAGGTGGCCAAAGTATTGGAGCCTCAGCTTCACGATCTGTCCTTCCAGTGAGCACTCAGGGCTGATTTCCTTCAGAATGGATAGGTTTGATCTTCTTGCAGTCCATGGGACTCTCAAGAGTCTCCTCCAGCACCATAATTCAAAAGCATCATTTCTTCGGCAATCAGCCTTCTTTATGGTCCAGCTCTCACATCCGTACATCACTACTGGGAAAACCACAGCTTTAATTATAAGGACCTTTGTTGGCAAGGTGATGTCTCTATTTTCCCCTTAACTGGGACTAAAAGGTTACACCAGTAACTATGTTACTCATAGTTAAGGCTATCCAGAATCAACACTTAACCAAGAATTTGGGCTACACTTAACAGCACTTAGCTATGGTTATGATGTATGAGTGTGAAGGGGTGCAGTCCCCCCTTGGTGAGGAAAAGAAATTGTGAGAGCGCTTAACTTTCTTGTTTATAGATGAAGACTCCAGATCATTTATTATTATTAATTATTATTCATGAGTTGCTTTATCTTGCTTTATCTTGCTTTATCTTGCCCAGGGCAACCCAAAGCGACTCACAACCAACCAAGAAATAGACAAAACCAAACCCAGGAGATAGAAATACATCAAGCACAGCTCAGAGGTGAAACTGGAAGCACCTGTAAAAGGATGGGAAGCTGAGCCTGGTAGATAACAAAGAGACCATAGCAAGGAATGTGCTATGCTAGCCCTGCAAGGTAAAAGATAAAGGACCCCTGGATGGTTAAGTCCAGTCAAAGGCAACTATGGGGTACAGTGCTCACCTTGCTTTTCAGGCCAAGGGAGCCAGCATTTGTCCACAGACAGCTTTCTGGGTCATGTGGCCAGCATGACTAAACTGCTTCTGGTGCATAGATGACTGTGATGAGTGCTAGAGCACATGGAAACGCTTTTTACCTTCCCGCCGCAGTGATACCTGTTTATCTACTTGCACTGGAGTGCTTTCGAACTGCTAGGTTGGCATAATCTGGGACAGAGGATTTGAACCGCCGCCCTTCCGATCGGTAAGCCCAAGAGGCACAGTATCAAGACCGGGAACAGCAAACTGTGGAAGCTGTAGATAAGACTAAGAATAGCTGGACCACAGAACAGAGAATCAGAGCTGATGCTCTAGGACTGGTCTGAAGCCTACTTAGGGTTAAGTTTCAGGGGTGGGTGTTTTCCAGGACAGGGATGGAAAAGAAATTCTTTTGGCCTGCTGTTGCAGTGGACCAACCAGATCTTGAACCTGTACCTAGGATACACACATGTTTTGTTGGCAAATGTGCTGGAAAGCACTGGAGAGTGTGCATGTCATGTAAAACATGCATACAAATTTGCACAAAATGCATACATCAGGACAGAATGGCACACAACAGAACAAAACAAGATGCAGAGTCTTCCAATCAGATGAAAGTATGAGATTCCCTCTGAGAGTGGGCCAGATAGATTTAGTCAGGAGTAGCCAAATAGTATCACAGTTACCAAGTGCTAAGAAATTGTGCAGATCATTCCAGAAGTCTGTTCATAAATCATAAAGCAACTTTTATTTTGCCTTCACAAATAATGTGAATCAAAATTTGTATTCCCTTTGAATGTTGACTCCAGTTCTGAGTTGTTTAATTAGACAATTTGACTTGCTTTTCTTTGGCTCATTTTAAAAATTCAATTCAGCCTCATTAATTTCATCTTCATTTACTCTGTTTAATTGAATAACAAATCTTTGCAAAAATGAAACTGACACTAACCAGTTTAAAAAACTGGAGGATTTTCACATGCTTCTTTCATATCATGTGACACAATGGCAACCAATCACAAGCTCCATCAATCTATATTAATTATCTCCATATTAATTAACAAACACCTCCAGAATTAATATTTTGTGAAGCATTTACTTACAGCATTTGAAGATCCTGATTCACAAGTGATGTGGATTAGTTTTATAGGAGGATTGATCTGAAATCTGGCATTATTCCTATCAGAAAGCCAAAGCCCTATAAGAGAGTTAATTTTCCGAAAGGAGGGGATAGAACCTGAGAACACAGCATCTTTGTCAGGTGGTGGGGGCCAGTAACAGTCGAAGCTAGGCTCCAAAATGATGGGCAAGTTGCAGAAAGAGCAGAAAGAGAAATGTTCCTGGACTGTGTTAAGGAAGACAGGACCCCATTGCTTGGTGTTAAGAACAATGTGTTACTTTGTATTTTTGTAACTATTTTAAGATAGGAACACAGGTGGCGCTGTGGGTTAAACCACAGAGCCTAGGACTTGCCGATCAGAAGGTTGGCGGTTCGAATCCCCGTGACGGGGTGAGCTCCCATTGCTCGGTCCCTGCTCCTGCCCACCTAGCAGTTCGAAAGCACATCAAAGTGCAAGTAGATAAATAGGTACCGCTCCGGCGGGAAGGTAAACAGCGTTTCCGTGCGCTGCTGTGGTTCGTCAGAAGCGGCTTAGTCATGCTGGCCACATGACCCGGAAGCTGTATGCCAGCTCCCTCGGCCAATAAAGTGAGATGAGTGCCGCAACCCCAGAGTCGGTCACGACTGGACCTAATGGTCAGGGGTCCCTTTACCTTTACCTTTATTTTAAGATAGTTACAATTTTCAGATTGTTCACAATGAGGCTTTGCATTCTTATGGCATCATTGCTGCAAATTTACCAACATTATGAAGCAAAAGATACAACTCAGAAAGCAGACAAGCCCTCTCATAGTCTCATTAAGAACGTTCTTAATGACAGAGCCATTTCTGTATCAGGTTGATGAGAATTTACTCATAATTTCTTTCTGCCTTCATTTATGTATTAGCGAATTGGAACAGGCTGCAATATCATTTTGTTAAGGGGAGAAATTCCTATGCAATTTGGCAGCTCTAGCAGTTACAAGAATAACTCCATGCATAGAAACAAGAATAACTCCATGAATAGAAACTCAAAAGCAGCAGCAACAAAACAACAACAACCCTATTTCTTAGCACCATTCCATTGCCATTTTCACATTTACCTTTATATTATAATTATTTTATTATTTATACCCCGCTCATCTGGCTGGGCCTCCCCAGCCACTCTGGGCAGGTTATAGCATATTTAAAAACATAATGAAAAATCAAACATTAAAAGCTTCCCGATACAGGGCTGCCATCAGATGTCTTCTAAAAGTTGTGTAGTTCTTTATCTCCTTGACATCTGAAGGGAGGGTGTTCCATGGGGATCTCAGACTGGCTTCATGCCAGACTGGTTTCAGACCTCTACAAAGATGAAACTGATGTTGAGTCATATGCACACTAAGAGTGGTAGTCAACCAATATTTACTCAGAGTAGACACATTCAAATGAATAGATTTAACTTGGTGGTGTTTGTTAATTTCAGTGAGCCTGCTTGGAGCTGTGATCATCTAATACCAATTTCGTGATCCAAGGATTTCCACACCACAAAACGGGGATAATCATTTGCTGGATTGGACATGGAGTATTGATCTTGACTAAGGATGGAAACATCTGTTAATTTCAGTTTTTGCAATTTATCACCCCCCTCCCCATGTTTAGTCAGTTCTTCACATTTTGCAGCAAATTGAGGATCTATCAATCTTTGCTATGCTTATGGCTCGCACAGAGACGTTCTCCAGAGCCTGTAGAGGGTGTCCCCTTTGGCCTCCCAGGAGGATCTCCTTGTGAGCCAGAGTCATGGAGGAGCTTTGCTGTGGTTGGTCAGGTCTGTCCTGCCACTTCTGGGGCCCACCTGAGTGGTGCTGGAACGCCGTTCTGGTGAGTTCTGGCTGAAGAAAGTCCTGCACAAGGGAGTTTGGGTACTGCTAGAGCATCTCAGAACAGAGGAGGTGGTGGCATTCCATGCTGCTACCAAGAAAAGCAAAACCCTCCTTCCAATGCAAATGATTTCACCATTGTGCCAATTGCCTTTTTTTTTAAAGTGATGAGGGTGTTTTAAGCTAGCAGAAGGGGTCTCTGAGTATGGATGGGGTGGGTAGTTTTTCTAAGATTCTAGGAATGGCTTGGAACAATCTTCCCCAACCTGGTGCCCTTCAAATATTCTGGGTTACCACTCCTGTCAGCAACAGCCAGCACTACTGTGCTAGTTGGGACTGGCGGAAATTGTCGTTCAAAACACCCAGAGGGCGCCAGGTTAGGGTTGTCTTTGGGGGCGGGGGTTATCTGCCACCCCAGTATGTGTTCTTCTTTCCTAGGAACAGAAATCAAGTAAGTCACCCTTTCCCAATGCCAGGGAGTCCTAACGGCTTAATCATAGGTCAGTGTATCTGCAGCAATTTCAGATGGTTGGCTGTTCCTTTATATATAGTCCTAGCAGGGTATTTCCAAATGAGGTCACTCAGGTTTGGATTCAAAAGCCAACACCTGACATTTGCGAGGATATATTGGTAAATGCTAGAGGATTAATAGAGCATTCCTATATATGCCTACCCAGAATGAAAACTCGCCAAGTTCAATGGGGCTTGCTACCTAGTAAGTGTCGATGGGGCTGCAGGTTAAAATTCCCTTGACAACCCGCAATCGAAACTGGTTGTAAGCAATTTTGGGCTTACCTGGTGACATTTCCTATAGAAGGTCATTTATTCATCAACAGTCTTAAGGGAATATGGACTGATAGCCCTCTTGAGATGTAGGTGGCATGTGATTTTAGTCTGTAAGACTCTGAATGCATTTATAGTTAAAACATATGTTGCAGTCATAATGAAGATACTCCCTATGGTGAGTGAGAGCCACTCACATTATATTGTCGAAAGTATTTGCTGCATGACTCACCCTTATCATGCTGGGAATGTCTATGCCACCCCATCAGGAACCTGTCAGGAACATGGAGTGGGAGTGTAGAGAAAGAATGATATTTTTGGGGGCAGGGGAAGGGGGTTTGGAATCATGCAGCGAGTGCTTTCAAATAATACGCTTGGGTTACAGATCTCCCACCATGGAGGGGACTGTAACATATGTTCTGGTCCTTGCATACTTTCATGTCCCAGTGTTCTACAACAGGGTGCAATGTTTGGATGTGAGCATGATAGGGAAGCACAGATCATGTTGCAATGTTTCCACTCTTTTCAAAAAGGCCACGGTGAAGCAATTTCATTTGCTGTACAGATTGGCAGCCTTTTCACAGAAAGAATGAGGAGATGAAGCAAACCGGAAACCTGGAAATTTATCCAGGCAAACTCTAATGCTTTCCAATTAATTACTTTGAATAGGACAACACTAGTTTAGCATTTAAGGAGACTAGGTGAGCCATTTAGCCCTTGTTAAAAGTAATTGAATGCATTGCACTGATTCTCTTACTTACCAAGTGTCCCAGTTAACGAAACATCCTCTTTTTTTATTATCAGGATGCCAATTAATGACTGGGTTGTGGTTGCATTAAAATGAATGGGAGTTTTGCCAAAGGTATTGCAGAAAGCCAGTACTAGAATAGAAATATCAACCATATGCCCAAATGGCACCTTCCAAATGTGGCAGTGTTTGGATTGTTTAATATATAGACATATTTGCATTGAGCATTTATATCTGATTAACTATGGCAAGGGTGTGTGTTGTTGTTTTTTTGTCCTCTCTCTTTTTTAACGTACAGTGATGCCTCGCAAGACGAAATTAATCCGTTCCGCGAGCCTCTTCGTCTAGCGGTTTTTTCGTCTTGCGAAGCAACCCTATTAGCGTCTTAGCGGATTAGCGCTATTAGCGGTTTAGCGGCTATTAAAGGCTTAGCGGCTATTAAAGGCTTAGCGGATTAGAAAAAAGGGGGGAAGCGGAAAAAAATTGGAACACTTGCAAGCCCATAGGGAAATTCGTCTTGCGAAGCAGCTCAAAAACGGAAAACCCTTTCGTCTAGCGGGTTTTCCATCTTGCGAGGCATTCGTCTTGCGGGGAACCACTGTATAAAGCATACACATTTTAAGGTTTTGAGGTTTTATAAGAAATACAGCTTTTAAGCCATCTAATTTAGGCAAATTTGTGAAGGATATAACTGTCAGTGACTACTAGTCATTATGGGTCTAGAAAACCTCAAGGATCAAAGGCAGCATCTCTCTGAGGTTGTAGCCCTGTCACTACTTACCTGGGAGTAAGCCTTATTGAATGCAATAGGACTTACTTCTGGGCAGACATGCCTAGGATAGTGGTGCAAATTCCTACTTCCCAGTGAACAATAGGAGGAGATGACTGTTTCTTTCATTTTCTACTTTCATTTTCCAAGATGCACCCGGTTGACCATTATGAAAAAAGGGATGCTGGATTAGGAATGGGGATCTGAAGTCCTTTAGATGTTCTTGAACTACAACTACAACTACAACACTGAGATCCAGTGCTCCCTCACTGCGAGAAGCAAAGCTACAGGGAACCAGGCAGAGGGCCTTCTCAGTAGTGCTGCTCACCCTGTGGAACGCCCTCCCATCAGATGTCAAATAAATAAACAACTATCTGATGTTTAGAAGACATCCGAAGGCAGCCCTGTTTAGGGAAGCTTTTAATATTTGATTAATCATTGTATTTTAATATTTTGCTGGAAGCCACCCAGAGTGACCGGGGAAACCCAGCAGATGGGTGGGGTATAATTTATTTATTTATTTTACTACTACTACTACTACTACTACTACTACTACCACTATCACCCTCAACTATTGGCCATGTTGGCTGGGGCAGATGAGAGTTGGAGCCACGGGTTCTCCATGCCTATGGTCTGTTCCAAGAGGATTCTTCTTCTGTTCTTAAGAGCCATTACTTGTGACTCTGTTTCCGATGCCATGAAACCAATTCAAAACCAGATTGAATCATACATATGTGCAGGCACCACAAATCACTATGGTTATATCACCGTGATTGGGGATGCTGCAGATATCTGTGAATTTTCATTCACAAAGTGAAAATTGTACATTTGCAACCACAGATGAGCATTTTGACCAACTATAAGGTTTGCAAGCATACTGGCTGGATTGGTATATTAGCCATCCTGCAAGCTCATGTGCAATTTAGCAATAGTGTGTGTGTGTTTTGCAACAATGATTCAGACTGCCATCTAAAGGGATCTGTGCAGTTAAGTCCAGTATCTGTGCTTTATAATTGGGGATGGTGCTCTACTTGTGCCAAGTCATCACAAAATAGGTCTGATCCATTATATTTTTATTGGTGGAAAGCTGAAAAACACATACAAGAAACCTGGATAAGGTATTGCAAGAATAAGAAGCCTGCCATATTTTAGTCAAAATGCATGTTCAACCCCCGCCCCTTGAATAATAGCAGAACTTCTATCCACTGCTTACCATTTTTAAAATAAGAGGGTTTCTTTTGTAAATTTTTTAAAAAAACAACTACTACTGGACATTAATTTTTTAAAAATGCAAGAAGCACAGCAAGTAAAACTATATTTTGTTAGAATTTATTCCAACAAAAGGGAAAAGGGAAAAGGAAAAAGGTAAGCAGTTGAATTGAGCCAATAGATGGCAGGCAAACACTATATTTTTGATATGGAAGATTACCTTTTTAATTGTGTTTTAATTAGAATACATATATACTATAGGAAACTCCAAAGTGTATCAGATTATTTTTGAAAGATAACAAGAGTAATGCCAGGAGGAAATATGAATATATAATATATTAACGTCCAGGGTGGGTTGTTGACAGTGAAAAATTGATGGGTTTTTTTGGTACTTTATTCTTGAATAGAAGCTTCGGAGACTATCAGCAGTGCAGGTTTCGACTGTAGCATCAAAATGATGCTCATCCTATTTAGACTGGACTTTACATCCTTAAAAATAACATATAGAGATTGGACAAAGGATAGAAAATGGCACCTCTTATAGAATATGCTTTCTGAAATGATTGCTTTGTGATGGCTCTGCAGAGCAGATAGCATGTCAGCTGTTCCAGTAATAAGCCTGCCCAATTACTCCTTTGGCAGATACTCAAATTCAGCTCTATTGTCCTGAGACTGGCAGTATTTATTTCTTTAGTTGATGAATAGGGCTGTCACATTCTGAGTCAGTTGAAATTTCATGACCATCTTCAAAGGGGGCCTTCAATAGAGTGCATTACAATAGTTCAGTTGGGAGTTTACCAAGGGATGTGTAAGAGTGGGCAGATATTTGGTGCCCTGCCAGGAAACTACCTTATACCAAGTCAGACCATTGGTCCATCTAGTTCCATATTGTCCACACTGACTAGCATCAGCTGTCCAGGGCTTCAGAAACACAGATTTCTCAGAGCTACTTAGAGATGCAAAGAAGATGTTCTACCACTGAGCTATGCTGTCCCCCTATGTCTCATCTGGCAAGGAAGCCAAAGCTGATCAAAGCACTCCTGATCTAGCAAAGACACCAGATGGACCTCCAAAAGTAGCAACAGATCTAGAAACACTCATAAACTCTACATGTAGCTTTTCTCTCCTGGAAAGTGCAATGCCATCTAGAACAACAGAAACGCCAGTTGGGTTGTCCACCATTAATATATTTGACTCACTTGTTATTCACCACCATCCAGTTCACATTAGATCAGGGTTTCCCAAACTTTGGACTCTAGCTGGTTTTGGACTACAGTTCCCATCATCCCTAACCACTCGTACTGCTAGCTAAGGATGGTGGGAGTTGTAGTCCAAAAAAATCTGGAGACCCAAGTTTGAGAAACCCTGCACAAGATGACGGTTGTCTCAACAAAAAAGGCCAATTCAAGCTGTTTTGCCTTGACCCAGTTTCAAGTTAGGAAAAAGAAAATTGTGAGCAATCTAAATTCAAGATTCACTGTGTTTTGAATAGGTGGATATCCACTGCTGCACTACCTGAAGCTCCTCATCCTGGCTCATCCAGAGATATGCTGACATAAATCTAAGGAAATTCCTGGAAAAGTCCTGGATAATTCCTAGGAAAGGGGCTTTCAGGGGGAGTAGTGAAGGTAGAATGGGGAGAGAGAGATTTGCCATTTAGTTTGGTCACGCGAATCCCCGTGATGGGGTGAGCTCCCGTTGCTTGGTCCCAGCTCCTGCCAACCTAGCAGTTTGAAAGCACACAGTGCAAGTAGATAAATAGGTACCACTCTGGCGGGAAGGTAAACGGTATTTCCATGCACTGCTCTGGTTTCGCCAGAAGCAGCTTAGTCATGCTGGCCACATGACCAGGAAAAACTGTCTGTGGAAGTGGACAAACGTCATCTCCCTCGGCCTTTAAAATGAGATGAGAGACGCAACCCCAGAGTCATTTGTGACTGGACTTAATTGTCAGGGGTCACTTTACCTTTACCTTTGGTCACCTCTCCTAGGAACCTGGTAAAAGCTACATTGGCAAAAAGGGTAATATAAGTCAACCTGTTTTACAGGATTGGTTTCAATATCATCAGCTAAATGACTTTTTAAAAATGGATAAAGGAGTGGGATTTAGGAAATAACTCTCAAGATTACAAAAAGACTTGTTGGAAAATAACGAAAAAGTTCTGTCAAAAATATATATAATGTTGCTGGAATGGGAGACAAAAGATGAAGGAGTAAAATCTGTAATGATACATTGGGCAAAAGATGTGGGTCATAATATACAACTTGATTCATGGGGAAAGTTGTGGAATGTAGATTTAAGATTTACTGCTTGCTGTTTGTTAAAAGAAAAATATATGAAAATGATGCACCAAAGGTACTGAACCCCTACAAGACTTGCAAAAATGTTTAAGAAAATGTCTAATATGTGTTGGGAATGTAAGGATAATGAAGGTACATTTTATCATATATGGTGGACCTGTTAATTAGCAAAATCCTTCTGGGAAATGATTTATAATGAGTTTTAAAAAATGTTTAAAATAACTTTTGTTAAAAAACCAGAGGCTTTTCTATTAGGTATAATAGAAGAAATACTGAAGGATAAAAAGGTCCTACTTATGTATATGATGACAGCGGCAAGAATGTTGTATGTCCAGGGATGGAAGGAAGAAAGAACCCCATCGAAAGAAGAATGGATATTGAAACTGATGGACTATGCCAAAATAGCGAAATTGACTGGGAAGATTAGACACCAAGAGGACAATAAATTTAAAAAAGAATGGACTAACTTTATAGAATATATGAAGGAGCACTGCAAATATCTAAAAAACGTTAGCAGGATTGGACTAGCACTTGTAATATAATTTGAAAAAGTATATTAAAAAGGAAATTTAATAGTTTGGATTAAGGTATTTAGAAGCAGAAAAGAGAAGATATAATTATTGGAAACCAGGGAGAGGGGTGGAGGGAAGTCCGAGGTTTAGAAGAACCCCCATAAAAATACTGAGATTGTTTGTGGACTAATGCAAATAATAATGTATGTAAAAACTTTTAAAATAAAATTTATATATAAAAAGCAAAAAATGGAAGCCTATGGTGCCTCAGATGCTGTCAGACATCATACCCAGCTGGCATGGCCAATAGTCAAAGATTGTGAGAGATGCAGTATTGGAATTTTTGCAAGTCCACAAGTTCCCAATCCCTGATGTAAAGTATCATCACACACTTCCTATCAATCAAATACCTTTATTGGCATCACAGTATAAAACATTTCAAGTAACAGGAACAATTAAACAGACAAGGGTGAAGCTATCAAGGGTTATAAGGTTGTGTGCATCTGCATATTCTGCTACGCCCTGTCTTTTTCCAGAAAGGATAGTTCATTGGGAACCCTTTCAGGTAAAATTGTGGCTAAAATGGAAGCTACTAAAGCAGTAATATCTTTGTCCCAATCTGCCGGGAGAAACCTTATTTGGCTTCTTCTCGGAGTTATGGGCCAGACGTCCAACATTTTGCTCAGCATCAGTTGGCGAGGTCTGCTGTGTAAATCTAAGATAATGTGGCCCATTGAATTAGGCACTTCTTGATTGCAGGCACACAAATGGGCTTGAAATGGAATGTACACACTTCATATTACATCCTATTGTAACATAATGCAACACTGATGTGCCAAAGCTGACATTATGTACAAGGAAATCTATATGGGATGTGGCACATTTTTTTTTAAAAGAATTACAGGGTCCAGTAAAACACAAATGCTATATTCTTAGCAAAACGTTTCCACTTCCATCTTCTTCCGTTGTCATAACAATGACGCTGTTTGCAAGGTGGCAGTTATAGAGCTTTGGGGATGGATGCTGAGAAAGCTGTTCTGAGTTTGCTAACAATGGGTAGCTTTCTCTGATTGCCAGGTGATGGTTAGGAGATGCTGGCAATCAGAGAAAGCTACCCATTGTTAGCAAACACAGAATGGCTTGCTAAAGCTATCAACAAGCCTCCTGTCACAGCATTTCGCCAGCTTCCCGATCTATTAGTGAGGGCTGCATTTAAGCCATCTATCAACCATCCAGGATCTCATCCTTGTTATTCCATGTGCTATATCACCTTTGTCAATCTCGTGGAGACGGCTATCTTCAAAAGCAACAGGTTGGGTAGTCCTTTCTTTCTCACTGTACTCAAAACAATGGTAGAATTTTGAGTAAAGCAAGGGGGAGGACACAGAAATTATTAGTTTTTTTAAAGAAGCAAACCAGTTTTAACCGAGAAATAGTAGAGATGGGTATAACACATCCCAACTCCCTTCTCAAACTTTGTTTTAAACTGAAATTTCCTCTCTGCTCACTCTACTGAAACCTAGAATCATAGGATCATAGAGTTGGAAGAGACCACAAGGGCCATTGAGTCCAACCCCCTGCCAAGCAGGAAACACCATCAGAGCACTCCTGACATATGGTTGTCAAGCCTCTGCTTAAAGACCTCCAAAGACCTTTGTTATTGTTTAAAATTACCAATTTCCCCCTCTCCATTTTCCTTCACCACTGCTTTATTCAAATTTCTGCTGCTGTTTAAAAGTTCAATTTTCTTCTCAGTATCTCTCCCTTCTTGCTTTAGTCAGACTTCTGCTCTTGTTTAAAACTGCTGTTTTCCTCTGTGTGTTTCTGACCATCTTCTCTTTTGCTTCCCTCCCCCAGTTCTCCAGTGTGAGATGCACAATGATAGGCTTACATATAAAAAAAGGTAAAGGGACCCCTGACCATTAGGTCCAGTTGTGACTGACTCTGGGGTTGCAGCGCTCATCTCGCTTTATTGGCCGAGGGAGCTGGCGTACAACTTCTGGGTCATGTGGCCAGCATGACTAAGCCGCTTCTGGCGAACCAGAGCAGCACACGGAAATGCCGTTTACCTTCCCGCCAGAGCGGTACCTATTTATCTACTTGCACTTTGACGTGCTTTTGAACTGCTAGGTTGGCAGGAGCAGGGACCGAGCAACGGGAGCTCACCCCGTTGCGGGGATTCGAACTGCTGACCTTCTGATCGGCAAGTCCTAGGCTCTGTGGTTTAACCCCCAGCGCCACCCGCGTCCCTATTAGGCTTACGTATACACTCATATATATTCACTGTTCCAGTAGAAGCTGTTCATTGGTATTTGCATTAATTTAAAATGTGACATGTGCACATAGACTTGGCACCATTAATGTTCTATTCCAAATGAATAAGATTAATAAGGAAACAGAAATAAGATATATGAGCCATCTTGGTGCCCTGAAAGCGGGGACTCGTTCCATTATTTGTTTGGCATCTATTCAGTGCACAACTTTGTTCTGTATTTCTAATGGCCTGCATTAACTTGGCTTTAATCAGCATTAGTTTATACCATTAATCATCTGGTTTGCCTGATTTAATCCAAATTAATTAAATACTTTTCTCTGATGGAGAAGACACTAAGGATGCCAGCCTCAACACTTTCCTCTTGTAAATCTTTCCTGTGTCCTTAAAGAAATTCATTTACATTATTTATCAGCTAAAACTTTGTCACTCTGTACTGAGACCTGATTTTTCTAAAGATAACTTTATTCAATATGCATTCAGCTTGAACAACTTGGGTATTCCAAGAAGGAATAATCTAAAATTGTTTTCATAGTGCCACATAATGGGTTAGCCGGAAAACAGCACTTCTCTCTCTCTCTCTCTTTAATTTTACAACTAAAATCAATTGTGTCTGCTGTCTAGATCAGTACTTATTTGAAGGTTACTTTTTGTGTTTCATGAGCAGTGTCACAGAAGAGCATTCGGATGAAAGATTGCAAAATGTCTGGGGGGAAGCGGTAGATATTTGTTGTTCTGCACAACGTGCATAAAAAGTAAGAAAATACTATAATAAGAAACTAGGGGAAATGCAGTGAAACATTATTTTAGCATTCATCCATGCTAAGTCCCTTTGCATGGTGTAGTGGTTAAGAGCTGTGGACTTGTAATCTGATGAACTGGTTCATGTCCCTGCTCCTCCACATGCAGCTGCTGGGTGACCTTGGCCTAGTCACACTTCTCTCTGAAGTCTCTCAGCCTCACTCACTTCACAGAGTGTTTGTTGTGGGGGAGGAAGGGAAAGGAGATTGTGAGCCGCTTTGAGACTCCTTAGGGTAGTGATAAAGCAGGATATCAAATCCAAACTCTTCTTCTTCTTCTTAAGACCACTGGCCCATCTAATTCAGTATGGTCTAGTTTGACAGGCCATGGCTTCCCTGGTTTTCAGACAGAAATTCTCTCCCAAACCTGCCTGGAGATGCTGGGGATTGACCCTGAGACATTCTGTATACAAAGCAGAGGCTCTCCTACTGAGTCATGTACATTTCCCACAAAATCAAGAGTTATGCTACAGAATGATCACTCCAAACCTGAACTCCACAGCAGGATTTGGCCTTCAGAATACCCTCAGTTGACACCCAACTACCGCTCTGGTTTACTAGACATTTTCAATCAATATATCCCATCCATAGACACCTTTGTGATGATTTCTGAAGCCACTATGTATATCCATCTCCTCCCACTGATCAGAATTGGATAGGAAACCTTCCTTATAGTGGAGCCTTTGGAGAGTTGCTGAAGACTTTGGGGTGTTGCCTTATCACATTTCCCCCTTACTAAGCAGCTGTAGGCATTTGTCTTTAATAGAAAAGCTAACACATCCTTTGGCTTTTTGTTTCTGTCTCCCAAATGTGACCTTTATAGGTCTCAGCTAATCCAAGTCACCCCACATTGACTTTCAATCTCAGAATCATTGGATGATATGAGATTTCTATCTAGGTCTTGGGAGACTGCCAGGTCATAGCATCCCGCATGGGCATGTGCTACAAAAGTATAATGACCTATTAGGTCAGGCATAGCCAACCTTTTGAGGCCTTGGAGCATGTATGCCTTGGAGCATGAAATGCCTTCATGCATTTAGGCTTGAAAAAAAGAAGCTTGTTCTGTGTATTTCAACTCTAATGGGGGGTGGGAGTGATCTTCATGGAGAATGGGGTGGAGGAGGCAAAAGTTAACTTTCCTTCCCAGCTGTAATCTCCAGGATAACAATTAGGCTTTTAGAAACCTTCTCTTGAAGCCAACAGAAAGGTTTTTCCCAAGCATTTCCCCCAACATCTGGAGGTCACCAGCCTTAGGAACAGTGGTGTAAGGAGTGCCTGCTGGAGCCAGGCCCTGTGACTGGAAGGGCTTCGCAAGACTGGGGCTTTCCTAAGTTTGTTCTGAAGAGGCAAGGCACGGCCACACAGGTGAGGCCAATTGGTAACTCACAGCACCTGGTGGCAAGAGCCAGGAAGAGACATAAGGCCAGCGTTTCCCTTTGGCTCTTTGCCACAGCAACACGCTTCCTGCCTTGCTGTGTTTGGCTTCTTTACGCCTTGCTTCTGGATCCTTAGAGCCATGGCTTCTTGACACCTTGCTTCCTGATCCTCGGACCCTTGCCTTCCTGACTCCCGTTCCTGCTCCCACCCCACCGTCTTGCCTCTGGTCCCGACATCCTCAGCTGGGACTTCAACTGCCCGTAAACCTGACCATGAAAAGTGGTCTAACTGAACTCACCAAGTGGTCGAGGGGTGCTTTGAAGGGTGTGTGTGTGTCTCAAATCACTTCCATGCCACATGCAGGCTTCAAGAAAGCTTCCTGTGGGCTATGGTGCAAAGGCTTCCTTCAATTCTCCAGGATAGTAATTTGATTGAAGGTGGGAGGGGGGGACCACATTTTTTGCAGAAATGGAAAGGTTTTATTCCGAGCCTTACTGCAGTGGGATGATGATTCAAGGTATGTGTGTCCCAGCTGGGGAGAGAATGGTTAATTGGAAAGCTTCTCTCCCGTCTAATTTCAGCTAGGGGAGGACAGGGAGAATAGGATGGGCATCAAGTAAGGTCTTCCTACATTGGTCATCCCAATGTTAGACTTCTCCCTGATTTTGTGATTCCTCGGAGAAATCAATAATCAAGCAGTTGTGGGTTATTGATGTGCATGTCTGTGCATGTTCACTGTGATAGTTCTCAGGCCCTGTGAGCCTGACACAGGTCATCTTCATCTCTTTGTCCTGATATCCTCCTGATTCCCCTACCCTCAGTCCTCTTGTAGAGCATGGTTTCCCGAGACTGGAACATCTCCAACCTTTAATTTCCCTCATTGCATCTGGACTGATTGATAACATTACAAGCTTGAAAGCTGATTTAAATATTATGGCCTTAAAGTGGAGGATGCTGAGAAACACATAAATGTGCTGGTGCTCCATATGGCAAGCATACAATTTAAAGGGCTCTCTAAATCCACACAGTGCCTGCCTGCAGCATGATCTGGACACCACCTTGAATATAGAGTAATGGCCTGCAGAACCAACTATGCATCAGTGCACAAGATACTTTCAAACACTGCACCTGTAAAAAGTGGGGCAGACATAGGCAAATGCCTTTTTGTGCTTTCCAAACTGAGTATATTTCAGTTGCCCCTGAGATGGGAGAGGAGTGTGATTCAGGTTGCATTTATAGGCAAACCTACCTTGACTAGTCTTACACAAAAGTTGGCCAAAGATGGTAGTAGCAAATGACCACTTTTGACGCTAAATTCAAGTTTGTACTTGAGCAAAAGTAAAATTACTTTTTTCAGTGGTGCTAGAAGAATGAATGTGCACCTTATCCTTCCTCCATCAAACAGATTATCAGATACAGGAAGTGAGTGCTCCATCTTAATATTTGATTGTCAATTCTAATTACTCCTGTCTCCTTCCTCTAAGTTCTTGAATCAGGTGTTCGCACAGTTAGACATTCATATGGAGTGCCTGTTTCATATGAGATGTCATGTGCATGATTGATGAGTCAGGATGGATGAATCTGTCAATTCTGGTTTCTCACAGTTACTCATTTTAAATCTTAAGTCCATATCTCTGCATTTCTACATCATTTACTGATTTTCTTTTTTAAAAAAATGTATGAGACTTCACCAGCATTTTAGTGTGCATGTCTAATAATATGCACATTGTGTGTGCAATTGTGCCTAGTACACATATTTCTGCAAGCAGCTTTCCCTAATTAAAACTAGTTTGAATAAGATTTTCACAAATATAGGCATTGTTATGCATACTTTCCATGTTATGTACACATTTCCATACCCACTATGCAGTTGGCAAAATGCACCACAAAATTCAGGAAGGGTGAATTCTAAAGGGTACTGTATTTCAGTTTGTGTATTGTTTCAAAAATGCAAATCAGATTGTTTCACATTAAAATGTGAACTGAAATCAACTTTCTTCCCCGCCCCTGATAATGACCGAGGGTGTGCTTGCATGGAGATGGACATGTACACACATGGTGAAGAGGAATTCAGTCTTAGCTGGCATATAAGACAGGTCTTTTAAGAAGGGAGGGAAAATGCAATTTTGCAGATGATAAGAACAGAACCAAAGTCCCTCCCAAATGGATCTGCTTTTTAAAGTGACACACAGACTGCAATCATCCTTTGTCTTTCTAGCGCTGCATTTATGTATCAAGCAAAGGGCTCTGAAGCAAATAATAATTTCAACGATTACAAAATCTGGTCTCGAACAATTCTGTATAATTACAATGTGGGCTGATTTTCTGATATATAAAGGTATCTTTGGGGGGGGGGAGAGCTACTATCTCATTTATTATTGGTGTCCTACCTTTTCACAGAATTCGCTGAGGCAGAGTGTGGGATGGGTTGCGGGGGGAATGGGGATGTGTGAGAACAATCATCAGGCCTGAAAGGCATCTTCAGTTTTTGATTAAGTGGCAAAGCTATTTTGAAGAAATCCATATGAGGATTTGCCATTAGGAGTCTACCTAGATGCCATTTCAGCTTTTCTGTGAAGCTAGAAATCTGGAAGAGTTCATCACTCTCTCTCTAAATCAGAGGTTCCTCAAAGGGATAACAGAAATATAGACCTCCCCCCTCCTTCCAAAATAAAACTGTGACAGTTCTTGCTATAGTCCTCTAAAGACATGGTGAGCTTTTATTACATTGCCAATAGGAGTTTCATTTCCACATAAATGTCAAAATAAGGATAGAAACGTTTTGTGCAAAGCTCCATCAATCAGTTCAAGGGTGGGGAGGATAAATTGTGTCTGGCCAGATGCTCTGCTCAAATCAAGATGAATTTCAGTAAAAGTAGGAGGCCTTTGGGGGTGATGGAAAAGGGAAATACCAAAAAGATAGTATCTTGGACTGCAAGAGGTATTGACATTCCCCCTCTTTTATTACTTAGTAGCACTTTAGAATTGTCCACGCTGGAGGCTGATGGCACACTTTTTTATTGGGGTGTGTGTGTGTGTGTTTAGCTCATTTTCTGAAGTAATGGCAAGATTCCCCTGGGTACATATCTTTTTGTTACTTGATCCAAAATGTTCCACATTCTTCTCAAAGTCCAGGCTGCCCAATTTGTAGCCTGTCATGCAAAACATAGGACACAGCTGTATATAGTAGACCACCAATGCCTAGTTTTTGTTGTCTGCCTGGGACTGCAATGTATGGGTGAATCGTAGGATTGTAGAGTTGGAAGGGATCTTGAGAGCCATCTAGTCCAATCCCCTACAATGCAAAACTCTCAACTAAAGCATCCATGACTATTGGCCATCCAACTTCTGCTTTGAAACCTCCAGTGAAGGTTCACTGGAGTCCACCACCTTCTGAGGGAATGTATTCCACTGTCAAACAGCTCTTAGTGTCTGAAAGTTATTCCTGATGTTTAGTCAGAATTTCCTTTCTCATAACTTGAATCCATTGGTTTGGGTGCTAGCCTCCAGAGAGAATGATATTTGCTCCATCTTTCCTGTGACAGCCCTTTAGATATTTGAAAATAGCTATCACATCTCTCAGTCTCTTCTTATCCATACCCAACTACCCAATTCCTCATAAGGATTGTTTCCACACCTTTCATCACCTTTGCCACCCTCCTCTGCACACATTCTACCTTGTCAATATCCTTAAATTGTGCTACCAAGAACTGAACACAGTACTCCAGCTGTGGTCTGACCAAGGCAGATCACTACCATAACTTCCCTTGATCGGATAGTGTACTTTTGATGCAGCCTCAAATACCATTCACCTTTTTTGCTGCTGCATCACACTGTTGACTTGTGTAAAGCTTGTTTGCTGGTGGTGTTCTACCATTCAACACTCATCGGCCGTTCATGGGAAGTTGTGATTAGGGATTGGTTGATCTGTCAGTTTTGGTTCTCTCAGATTTTCATTTTCACCCCTTCAATTTTCCATATTTCCATGTTTGCCATTTTTTAAAAAGTTTTCATGAAAACCATAGGCATTTTCAATGTGGATTTCTCATAATGACCGCTCCCCGCTTGAAATGGGGGGCGCCCTTTGCGTGGACGCGTGCAGCCCCTAGATCTGGAGTGGCTCCATCAGCATAGGCTTGGTTTTGCCTTCCCTCAGGTGGGATACCAGGAGGTCCCCGCCTACCTCAGTCAGTTGTCCAATCCCACCTGGGGGAAGCGTTGCCAAGGAGACCAGGCCAGGTAGGGGAGGGATTACCTGCCCACACTATAGAGGCAGGATCTTACCTAGGAATCCACACTTGGCTCCAGAGCTTCTCCCACCCTACCCACCCTCAGTTAAGGTCTTATTTTGCAGGTTAACTTTTCTTCACAGGTTTTGCAGGTTAACATTTCTTCACAGGTATGCGGGCGCTGCTACGTTAAGGTCGCTGTTAAAGGGCCGGAAAGGAATTTCCCTGCATTGGCAGGTTTCGCCTTTCCCGTAGCAAAACGTCACAACTTTGGCAGTATCAGGCCTTGGGCGGAATCCTTTTGCCCATCTTCCTCTTGCGGCGGCGATACCAGGGTTCCCCGTTAAAGGGGTTTTCTGAAGGGAGGCTTTGGCCGTACACCGAAAGGTCGTCATTGCTCCCTCCTGCGGCGTTGGCGTTACGGGGGCGGCCATCTCTGCTTGAACATATGTTCTCCAGAGCCGGCCCATCCCCCCCCCACACACACACTGGATAACCCTGATGCTCCCTAGGTCCCCGGCTGGGGACCGGGGAGGGAGAACGCCCAATGCCTGAGCCAAGGTCTACCCACATTTGAAATTTAATAAAGTTGTGGCCAATTTAATCCCATAGCACGTTGTCTTGAGTCGTTATTCACATGACGGGGGGACCGTGCAGGATCTGGGGACTCCGCCTGTCCACGCAATACACACAGTTTTGTAAGAAATTATGTGTAACATAAACATCTTTGAAAAGCATATTTCCCCTCATATTTCTATTTTCTTTAATATAATGCATTTCTGTACATTTCATTCATTCACTAATATAAGCATTTTTATGTACACTTTATCTCAGCATAGGGATTTTTGTACATACTGCTTGGCTGGAGAACAACACTGCAAACATGGAGAAGTGCAAAAATTTGAAGGACACGTTTCATTTTACATATTGCTTGAGAAAGTGTGAATCAGGTATGTTGTTGTTGTTGTTGTTGTTGTTTAGTTGTTTAGTCATGTCCGACTCTTCATGACCCCATGGACCAGAGCACGCCAGGCACTCCTGTCTTCCACTGCCTCCCACAGTTTGGTCAAACTCATGCTGGTAGCTTCAAAAACACTGTCCAACCATCTCGTCCTCTATCGTCCCCTTCTCCTTGTGCCCTCCATCTTTCCCAAGGGTCTTTTCCAGGGAGTCTTCTCTTCTCATGAAGTGGCCAAAGTATTGGAGCCTCAGCTTCACTATTTGTCCTTCCTGTGAGCACTCAGGGCTGATTTCCTTAAGAATGGATAGGTATATTCACCTTTAAATGAATTCAACTGAATTGACTGTCTCCCTCATTCCTAGTCATGACTGCATTCCAACTTCCACTTAGTAGAAGAGGACAACCATTGTGATTCGAGGACCCAATCCCCGCTCGGGGAATAAAGACACATGGACACAGAATGTAAGGTTAATGGGTAAGGTAAAGGCCACAACTTTATTGATTACAGCATGTGAGAAGCTATTGGCTTAGGCATTGGACCATGGAACATTAGACTCCACCCACTCATAGAGGGGTGAGTCTGAGGAAGGGTTAACCACCAGTAGGGGAAGCCTGTTGATGATAATCCAACTATAGGCTCTCTTTCTGATGTCACCAAGGGTTGTGCCATGGCCCCCCGCCACACGGGCATCGGACGGGATCCACGGCCACTGGATTCCTTTAGCAGAATACCCAAAATTGCCGGGAAAGGCGATGGCCACACCTTGCCCCCCGAAACACCAACAACACATTCCAATGCCTAACCGCCAAATAGCACGAAAGTTGTGACGGTTGCTACGAGGTAGGCAGAAAAAAACCAAGAGGCCGGGGCAATTTAGCCAATTGGAAAAAACTCCTACCAGGCCCCCTGGTTAAACAGGGCGACCAACAGAGGTCCATAGCAAAGTCTAAGGAACAGCTAATCTAAAGGGAGTGGAGGGTGGATGACTCGGAGAAAATGTGTGTGCAATGGTGGGGATGGCTGGCGGGGCTGCGTTTGAGCAGCAAGCAGGAATCGTCTCTCGATCACAACCCCTTCCCTTCCTGGGAGGAGGAAAGGCTTTCTAACACACATGGAGGTACATATGGCACAGCTTAGTGTTATATGAGCTTGTGCTTGCTCCCAACATGTGCTCTGTGGTGTTGCCCTTGCTCTGGTGTGAGGATTATAAGATCAGTATGGGGCACATAGATGAGTAATGTGGTTTCTGTAAAGGCTGAAAGAATTTTCAGTGATGCGGGTGTCAAATAAGACGGCTTGCAGTTATTTTTGTCGATGTTAATTGTAACTGATTTGATTTCAGCCTCTCTTGGTAATGAGGGCACAACACACAAATGAGCTGCAGTTCTAGCAATCAAGGATCATCTTTGATTTACATTTGTCTGGGATTTAGCAAAGCTTAAGTAGAGACAACTAGTGCAAAATGTCTTCAAGATGTCATGCTCTGAATCTGAAATCTGCTCCTTTGTAAATTAACTTCGCTTCCTACTAAATCACCATGTGATTTTTATTTTTATTTTTCACAAATATTGAAAGCTTGTAAAATGAGGGAAATCTCATAATGTAACTAATGTGGCAATTCCACCAATATCGTTGTGTTTATTGCCTTCATTTTTATTTAGCTCAACTTTTGTTGGCATAATGGGAAGACAAAAGCATTCATAAGCAGATGCAATGGTGCAACAATTTTCTTTTCCCTTTCTGAAATCAATTTAGTCATGCAGTTTTGATCATAGTTCATTGGGACAATTTGCTAATGAAGTGGAGAACAGTCGGCTAATGAAGAAATCATGCACTTAGACTTACCATTTCCATAAACACATAATTATTGTGGCAAAAGGAGTGCTGGAAACATGGTGCATAATGTATTATCCTTTCTAAGCATTATGACATATGTTGGATGGTTTTGATTGGACTTTACTTTTCAGAATATTTTCCCCCCTCTCTTGTCAAGCCTACTGTTTCTGGGAGATGTGGGGTTGGCATGTGGGGGTGTCCCTGGTCCTGAATGGAGTAACTGTGCCCCTGAAGGACTAGGTGTGCAGCCTGGGAGTCATTTGGATTCACAGCTGTCCACGGAGGCACAGATTAATTCTGTGTCCAAGGTGGCTGCATTGGGACACTGGCTGGGACCCTACCTGCCTGCACACTGTCTCTCCAGAGTGGTATATGCCCTGCTTATCTCCTGCGTTTAGACTACTGCAACACACTCTACATGGGGCTATCTTTGAAGGTGACTCAAAAACTACAACTAATCCAGAATGTAGGAGCTTGACTGCTGACTGGGAGCGGCCACTAGGACCATATAACACCAGTCCTGAAAGACCTACATTGACTCCCAGTACGTTTCCAAGCACAATTCAAAGTGTTGGTGCTGTCCTTTAAAGCCAAAAATGGTCTTGGCCCTGTACACCTGATGGAGCATCTCCACCCCCATCATTCAGCCCAGACATGGAGATTTATCTCCAAGAGCCTTCTGGCGGTTCCCTCAATGTGAAAAGTGAGGTTACAGGGAACCAGGTAGAGGGCCTTTTCGGTAGTGGCACCCATGCTGTGGAATGCGCTCCCATCAGATGTCAAGGAGATACAACCTTTAGAAGACATCTGAAGACAGGTCTGTATAGGAAAGTTATAATAACAATTTCTTTATACCCCACCCATCTGGCTGACTTTCCCCAGCCACTGTGGGAGGTTCCCAACAAAATATTAAAAACACGATAAAATGTTAAACATTAAAAACTTCCCTAAACTCGGCTGCCTTCAGATGTCTTCTAAAAGTCAGATAGTTGTTTATTTCCTTGACATCTGGTGGGAGGGTCTTTCACATGGTGGGCACACTGTTTGGTCTTACTGTGTTTTAATTTGTTGGAAACCATCCAGAGTGGCTGGGGCAACCTAATAAGACAGGCAGGGTAAACTACTACTACTACTACTACTACTACTAATAAGCACTCTATAAGCCCTGCTAGCTGGAATAGCCCACTAGTTGGAAACCAATTGTGTAGAAGTTACTTAGTAAACAATCCTAACCACATCTACTCAGAATTAAGTCCTATTGAATTGAAAGGTTGAGCATTTTGTTTGGATATATAAGCTATCCAAATTAAGAGATAATTATGAAGTGAGAATGCTTTGCTGTCATTTTAGCTCATCTATCAAATGCAGGTGTTGAATTCATTCAGAGTACAGTGCTGGAAGGTTCGTCATGTTGCCATAGTCCGATGTGCTATTTGACAGGCAGAACATCAGATACTGCAGGAAAGAAAAGCAATGTCATATATTCAGACTGAGTTCTTGGTAATCTGGAATGCATCTACTCAGTCATTAAAATTCCCTGATTTCTGCAGAGCCACAGTTGAATATTTCACAGCATGCAAATGTTATATTCAGAATTTTATTAGAGACAAGAGGAATGGGATTTGGGTGGCAATTCTCTGTTTTCACTTACCTGGGGCTAAGCCAGGTAAATGACTTACTTATGAGTAAAAATGTAAATGATTGAATGACTGGCCATGTTTTAAAACATTTTAAATACTGAAATTGACTCTTTGAGTTTGTCAACTCCAATTACTATGAATCAACCCACCAAGCATGTCCTACTTCACACAAACTGGAGTAATAATAAAATAATAAAAATAATGAAATATTCACTTTTGAGGTGTCTAGATTCCCATTTGAATTCGTTCCCCTCCTCAGTTGCACGTACTAGAAAATATGTTCCTCTTTTAAATGAGACACTATTGGTATCCTAGTTCTAGGCATTAAGAAATTATTAAAATGTCCTTGTTAGTTTGTCTGTTTGTTTATTTGATTAGTTTTCTACCAAACGGTGCTCAAGGCAGCTTAATAAAAATAAAATTATTCAGTACATACCACCTGCCCTGAGAATTAGAATTCTCTCTCTTGCAAATGTGACCCTACAGGATGTTGCATCATGGTGTGTCTTCTGTTCCAGTTTCCATCCATCTACTTTTTTCACTCCCCCCCCCTTGCTACTTGTGCAGGAGTTCCAATCATGCACAGCCACAATATGTGACTCTCCAATCTCAGAGATAGGGCTAAAAGTGTGTTCCCACCTCAGTATGTACTGGATTATGCCCAACATTAGGGATGCAGATGGTGTTGTGGTCTAAACCATTGAGTCTCTTGGGCTCCCCAACAAATTCCCACAATGGGGTGAGCTTCTGTTGCTCTATCGCAGCTTCTGCCAACCTAGAAGTTTGAAAAGCACACCAGTGCGAGTAGATAAATAGATACCACTCCGGCGGGAAGGTAAATGGCATTTCCATGCACTCTGCTTTCCATCACGGTGTTCTGTTGTGCCAGAAGTGGTTTTGTCATGCTGGCCACATGACCTGGAAAGCTGCCTGTGGACAAATGCCTGCTCCCTTGGCCTGAAAGCGAGATGAGCGCCACAACCCATAGTCGCCTTTGATGGGACTTAAACATCCAGGGGTCCTTTACCTTTACCTTTTACCAGTGCTTTTTTTCTTAAAAAAAAATGCTTAGGGGTACTCTCATTTCCCTACTCTTATTGAAATACCAATACTCAATGAGGCCAAACTTAGATCCACAAAATGTTTAGGGGTATGCATCTCCCCAGAAGAAAGCACTGTCTTTTACCTATCCCCAGCATTGAGTAGCAAAAGCCCAGGGCTTGTGTGTCTCCAAGTTCTGTGCCATTAAGTTCTTACAGAGCTCTTTCAGGGTTCCACCTCTTAGGCGGGTTTTCCTTTAAATATTTTTTGTACCTGTGCATAATTCCGGGTTACCCATTAGATGTGAATCAGTATAAGCAAAGAGAGCTCCATAAGAGGTGAGTTAAGGACAAAATTGTGAATTGTTCTGCAAGCTGTTTTAGCATCTGAATTGTTCCAGAGTTTCAAACATCTATTGGTAGACAATAGACCTAGTGGAGATTATTTCAACACAATATACTGTGGTTTGGTTGTTGCAAACTCATATCTGTCTCTGTCCTTCAGTTGGAAAAAAAATACATGTCTATGTCTATGTCTCTGGCTTATACTCTGATTCTCAAAGCATCATGCCAGAGCATGTAATACAAGGGTCTGTGCATCCTGCTTGAATGGATTCTCTTAATTGTAGTCAGCAATGAAGAAGTATCCTGCATACATCCTGTTTGGCAGCATCCCCTTAATGCCTGTAATCCCCTTACTGCTGTTACTAACAGGGGATGGCAAAATTAAATTGGAACAGTCTTTACCCTTGTTTTATACAGTCTCGTGAGGATGGGACTAGGGAGAGAGAAGGCAGATGGTAGAGGTCAACCAAGGTTGAAAAATGAAGGGAAATAGAGAAGAGGGAATTGCCAAAGACTCCAGAGTATAGGCAACTGAGAGAATGAAAGAGGAGTTAATGGGAGAACAAGATGGCAATGATTACAATCTGATTGCATGCAATTTAGGGTAATGTTAACAAATGTCCCCAAGTACAAGGGGAGAATTAAACATGGCATTAGATATGTTGCCACGGAAATTGGCAGCTGCATCAAGTTCTCCTCCCCTCATCTCTCCAGAACTTTTAGGCAGGCATGGCAGTGGCAAGCAATAATGGAGAGGAAGTACAAGATGATAAGTAGAGTTGGGTAAGTCTACAGAGACATTATGGAGAGAAACAGAAGAATACTCTTTCACCACTCATGGGCTTCTGAGCAGCCCTCACCCACCACCAGGAACATTATGGAGAAGAACTGACTGCTCTTCAAAAGAACCAACAACGGGAACTGGCCCTCAGGATGTTCTAAGAGTTCCATTTGAATTGTAGAGAAGAAATTGACAAGCTTTTGAAATGGGTTAAACCATGGGTAGGCAAACTAAGGTCCAGGGGCCGGATCCAGCCCAACCAACTTCTAAATCCGGCCCATGGACAGTTTGGGAATCAGTGTATTTTTACATAAGTAGAATGTGTGCTTTTATTTAAAATGGATCTCTGGGTTATTTGTGGGGCATAGGAATTTGTTCATTTCCCCCACCAAATATAGTCCACGCCCCATACAAGGTCTGAGGGACAGTGGACCGGCCCCCTGCTGAAAAAGTTTGCTGACCCTTGGGTTAAACAATGAACTTGTGGAGATATGTAGGTTTGGGCATAAAAGAGGTCTATGATTAATATAATAATTAAAAAAAATAATTATAAATAGGCAGATCCCTGAAGTGTAGGAAATGCTTTTTGCCTAAGAGAATTCACACGTTGCTACTTTAGTATTGATTTTTCCCCCCTTTCTTTCGCTTTTAAATGCCATGTCAATTCCGATTGCTGTTGCAACCAATTACTTTGCCAAGGAAAAGGAAACAGAATTATGACCCAGCAGGATGCTAGATTTGTTCCAGGGAGCTCCAAATTTTGATCTGTTGATCTGTACCTGCAACATTTCTCAGGGGAAGTAGCAGCTGCCAGCCTCAGCCACTGTGAGCTCAACTCTGAGATAAGGGGAAGATTGTCAAATAAACCAGCAATGGTAGACCCTGGAACATTTTGGAAAATATTGACCCTTCCAAAATCACTCTCAGTTTCCAGCAAATATAAAGTCATCCCCCTACTTTTTATTTATAAATGAATGAATAAAATATTCACTTACAAGTAATCATGCTAAGAAATGGAGAAGTCCAGGAAGACTCAAACCAGGAACATATTCACATTAACCCCTTCACAAATACCCATCCAAAAGCAAGCCAATAGGAGGATGGTGGGTGTCAGCAAAATTACATTTATCACATCAAGAAATGTTCCACATATGCAGCTATCAAGATGGCTAACTTCCTTTCCTATAAATAATACTTATTTTAATCATAATTTTCTTATTTTTACCCTCCCCTTCTGACCCGGTTACCAGTCAGAATCAGGAAAGTCTTGATTATTGTCTTTCTATTGGTACTGGACAAGGAAAGACCAATATCATCTTCCTTAATCTAGTGCTCCTTTCAAATGGTGGAGTTTGTTGGTTGGCTGGCGGGTTTTGTGTGTGTATCCCAGTCCATCCACTTTACATAGGTAAAGGTAAAGGGACCTCTGACCATTAGGTCCAGTCGTGGCCGACTCGGGTTGCGGCGCTCATCTCACTTTATTGGCTGAGGGAGCCGGCGTACAGCTTCCGGGCCATGTGGCCAGCATGTCTAAGCCGCTTCTGGTGAACCAGAGCAGTGCACAGAAATGCCATTTACCTTCCTGCTGGAGCGGTACTTATTTATCTACTTGCACTTTCAAACTGCTAGGCTGGCAGGAGCAGGGACCGAGTAACAGGAGCTCACCCCGTCACGGGGATTCGAACCGCCAACCTTCTGATCGGCAAGTCCTAGGCTCTGTGGTTTAACCCATAGCGCCACCCGCGTCCCTTTCCACTTTACATAGACAGAGTTAAATGCTCATAGAGAGCCCCATTTGAGCAGGGAGCTTGCTCCCTTCATCCCAGAGTAGTTGGGGCAATCTAGTCAGATGGATGGCACATTATTATTATTATTATTATTATTATTATTATTATTATTATTTATCATCATCAGAAAAGGGGGGGTTGATAGCTTAGGATGGCTGATCAAAACAGCCATCCATATTTTGCATGCCATTAATATAGCCTTTAGAAAGTCCAGCAGCGTCATTCTCTTTCTGTGATATGAAAGCTATTTTGCATCACTGTAGTGGTTGGGAGTTACTTGTGCATAATCCTGCCCCGTTTGAGCATGGGATTGCCTGGTTAAACCCTCTGGACTGCACAGCCCATCTCAGCGTGGCTGCCCTTAGTCACTCGTAGAATCTGTCTGTGGGCGTTTCTTAAAGCGCTGCCAACATAAGAGCTGTTTGACGCCCAATTGTCTCCGCCTCTCACTGCGCGGGAGTCTCCTGCGCAGGGTGGGCGTGGGCAGCGGGGTGCTTGGGCTCTCCTCACTAACTTCCAACGAAGAGTCCTGGAGCCCCTGCACCTCCCTGTCCCGTTGCTCTCCTGGATCCCTGGTGTTACACTCATTCTCTTCCCCTTCTTCCCAGCTGAGTCTCCCCCTAGCGCTGGGACCTTCTCCTGCAGAATCAGAGACCCTCTCCTTCTCCCGTGCCTCTGATGTCAGTTCCCTGACAATCACTATTAATAAATTGCTGATTTCATAAGACCAGGGCAGTCGTGGCGGGGGACAGGGGACGGGATGGGACTGTAGAGACAGAATCGTGCTGTACAGTGCGTGACTAGAAGCTTGAGCAAGAGCGAGATCAGCAAGCTCAGAACAACTCTGAAAGGAGACAAAAACAAAAAAACCCCATACCAAACCAGAACTAAACCCCATATCCAACTCCTTGCAGTACCCATGTGGTGTGCTTATGCCACTCACTCTAATAATGTGCCAAGAGAAGGCTCGGATGCACAAAAATGGAGGGGGGAAACTTTCCATATGACTTCTATTTAACTTTAGCAGAAAGTGAATCAAATCCAACTCTTAGATCCTCATGCATGAGGATTCTATTTAAATCGCTGATATCCATTCATGTGTCTCTTGGGGCAGCATTTCCTGTAGTCGCGAGGATTCTGCAATATCCCAGAGGCTTTAAAATGCCTTATTTCCTACCTGCATGCTGGGAGCCTTCAGTCACTTTCAATCTGATCACAGTGTTTCAACTGATATGGCTGTGATGCATAGATATTCCCATTAACTAGGTGAACTACAGCCTGGCTAGAAGCTACGCTGTCCCGGGCATTCACTTTCATTTATTCCTCTTAGGCAGCTTCCTTAGGCAGTTTCATCTGGAGAAGCTACATTTGTAGGAACGGCAAATTTGGGTACTTTCACATTTCATGAGCCTGGCTTTGTGATTCTCGGTGTCAGCTTAATAAGGAATAAATTCAATAAACAATGAGTTGTTTTTTTAAAAAAAAAGAAAGGAAAACATGAAGCAAAATAAGTGTGTGGTTAGATGCAACCTTAGCATGGGGGGGGGGGGAGTCAGATAATATCCCCTGAGTTCGGCTTGGGGCAGGAGGAGATGGAGTTTACTGCTGTCATAAAGGTGGCGTCTGACGATAAGGTGACAGACTCCTTCTGTATCACACATAGCATCTTTCACCATAAAGCCCCAGGGCAGGTTTCAGCAATTTAAAAATCCCATATTAAAAACAGTTTTGTTTTGTTTTTTAAAAAATTACATTATGATTAGGGCGATGAAGACTCATTTTGCAGGAATTTTCTGGAAACGATGCCTTATGAGGAACGGCTAAGGGAGCTGGGCGTGTTTAGCCTGGAGAAGAGGAGGTTAAGGGGTGATATGATAGCCATGTTCAAATATATAAAAGGATGTCACATAGAGGAGGGAGAAAGGTTGTTTTCTGCTGCTCCAGAGAAGCGGACACGGAGCAATGGATCCAAACTACAAGAAAGAAGATTCCACCTAAACATTAGGAAGAACTTCCTGACAGTAAGAGCTGTTCGACAGTGGAATTTGCTGCCAAGGAGTGTGGTGGAGTCTCCTACTTTGGAGGTCTTTAAGCAGAGGCTTGACAACCATATGTCAGGAGTGCTCTGATGATGTTTCCTGCTTGGCAGTGGGTTGGACTCGATGGCCCTTGTGGTCTATTCCAACTCTATGATTCTATAATTCTATGATTCTATGAATCCGTTAAATGTGGGGTTTTCAGTGCCTAACATTGCATTGGGCCTTTTACTGCTGTTTGGCTCCACTTTGGAGTGAATCAGACGGTGTCAGATTTTTGGCAAAACCATAATCCTACGGGGTTAGGGCACTGAGGGCTCATTTTCTGAAGCGCCGTGGGGTTTTCACCACAAACATTGCAGGGAGGCATCTGCTAGTGTTTGACATCGCTGTAGAGTGAAAGGGATGACGTCAGATTTTCAGCGAAACTGTGACCCTGCAGGTTAGGGCACTGAGAGTTCATTTTCTTTGGCACCATGAAATGTGGAGTTTTCACAGCCAAATGTTGCAGGGGGACTTTTGCTAGTGTTTGGTGCTGCTTTTTTTTTGGGGGGGGGTATCACCACAGCTGGGAACTACAATTAGGGGAAGATGTGGCTATCTTAACAGGCTCAGCTACACTTGCCCTTTTTACTAAAGCTCAGCCTACACCTACATCTAGATTGTGCCCCCTGAAAAATTGTGTGCCCAGGGCCATAGTCCTCCTGGCACCCCCATGCCATGCCCCTGCTGCAGATACTTGGTTTGTGGCCTCAATTAGGAAAGTTATATGCACATAGAGAGACAAACCATTTTCAGAATTTTCTTTTTCAGCAAATTGTTCCCATGTAGGAGGATTTCAGATTTAGTTGAATCATTTTGTTACAGACATGGAAGGTATGCAGCATAATTACACACACACACACACACACACACACACACACACACACACACACACACACTTTGAATAATTTTCAATAGGATATAGCAAATTATTCCACCCAAGGAATCCTGGGAACTATGCTATGAGTTATGCTCGGCCAAGAGGGCCAAACATGGAGTCCGGCACTCTTCCGTTGTGCAGATTGCTAACTGTCCGTGCCGATCCAAACGTCCTTCCTCCTCTTTGGCCGGTTAGCAGAGCGATCACAGCGGTTAGAAGCAATTGCAGTGTGTGGGTAATAATTCAGAACAAACTCAAGGCGTTCCTTATCTTCTTAGCCTTTAATCATGTAGTATAACAGCATAAATCACACCCGGGGAAACCTCGCACATTCTTCTTCTCGCACAGCATACAAGACACAGACAGACTGAAACACTCAGAGCAAACCACTCCCGTAAGTGTCTGTGACCACGCCTCAGGAATGTGAGACGTCACTCAGAACTCCTTAACCCTGTAAGTTCTGAATCCCTTAACATGAGTGCTTGGAGTTTTAGCTCTGTCAGAAGTAAACTGCGGTTCCCAGCCTAGGAGCCAGCTCCTAGGGGCTGGGGTCCCTTTGCCCCCATTAAAATATTGAGGGGCCTGGCCCCCCCGACTTTGCTATTCAAATGGTATGCCTGCACTGCGTCTCCTGATCAATTATGCTTGGTGCGACTTTCATGGTTCCCTCCCAATATTTTATTCAAGCTGGCACACATGGTTCCCAGCATTCTCTGAAAGAAGTCGTGCCCTTTAAATATGCTTTAAATTTCTGGTGCATGCACAGCTGCTATCTGAATCCCTGAAAAAGAATTAAAATTAGAGACCCTCCAAGTGTCCCTGTTTTCCAGGGACAGTTCCAATTTTACAGAAGCCATCCCAGTTTCTGATTTGATCCCAGAATGTCCCACTTTTCCTTAGGACATCCCTATTTTCATTGGAGAAATGTTGGAGGGTATGGAGTTACCTGATCCCTGAGACATCTGAAGGCAGCCCTGTGTAGGGAAGTTTTATAAAAAAATATTGAATGCTTTATTGTTTTTTTTTAATGCAGTATATGTTAGAAGCCGTCCAGAGTGGCTTGGGCAACCCAGTCAGATGGGTGGGGTAGTAAAATATTATGGAATAGGATGTCCTTATTTTTATCATAGAAATGTTGGAGGGTATGGAATTAGCCACTCCTGATGCTGATGTTTCAGTTATTATTCAGAGTCACTTGCATATTATTAACTGCCAAATTCCTTCCGCACAATTATCTGTGTAAGGTTGTTCTACCATACTGTTGTGTCATAAATGGTAGCTAGGCTTCTTCTGAAGCAGAATCATGCTCAGGCTGGAGCAGAGAACGGAAACAGCAGAACACCAACCGACAATAAAAAGCCGAGCACAGCAGTGGGTTCTAAGTTGAGTGCTGTGTTCAGAGGGAAAGACAAAGTTGTTTGATCCTTCTGTTAAAGGGTGAAAATATAATGGCCTGACAGCACGGGAAAGGTGATAGCCAGGTTTTGCTAACATGCACTTGAACAGCAGGAGCAGCTTTTCCAAACCTTCCTTCTGTAAAGGGTCATTAAGAGAAAGCAGCTTTGATCAGTCACTCAGCAGAGAGGAGCTATTCTGAAATGTATTTTTTTAATTTTGTGAAGAGGGGAGTTTGAGGCTGTGTATCCATCGAAGTGCCACATTTGATGCAACGTGCAATTGACCAAGGTGTTGAGGGTCGTTCGCTGTTTTTCTTCTCTGAAAAATGCTTTGTTTTCAAGAGCTTTCCTGGATTTATGCTAGTTAAGCTCCTCAAGATGGGATGAAAGGGGAAAAAAATACCCTGTTCCAATAGTTTTGCAAGGTGAGCCTGACCTAGTACTTTAGAGTGCAGCGTTCAGACAATGCAATTTCAATTTATTCCGCCTAGGATTGCCTTTCTGGTAGTTTCAAAGAACACATTGATATTCTAGATAAAAAGTCATGGGAATTGCCAGTTTTTCTGCTGTTGTACACGGAATGTATCTCTGTTTTCACCACAAATCCCATGTGTGGGGAAGCTGTTGCCAGGAGCTTAAAGCAGAAATGTAAAATACAGTTCTCTGAGAACACATCCTCTGTATCTGCTTTTCAAAACTTTTTCTGGTGCAGCTAAGAAGGAGAGGATAAGCAAAATATATAATTCAGCATGCACTTCTCCTCTATATGCCCCAACAGAACTTGTGCAGGGTAAATTTGGCTCGCTGACATTAATGTTAAAGAAGACTGCTGACTTGTTGTCCTGGGAAGCACCATACCCAATAAAACCGTTGACATGGTAGCTCACAGGGGTTTTTTTTACTCTCCTTTTGCTTTCATATCTCAGGTTTGATTTATTATTTTTATTATTAAATTTATATACCACTGAACATATTTAAAATATCTCTAAGCAGTGTACAAAAAACTGAAGGCAGAGGATCAGAGCCATGCCAGGTTTCTGCTGGAACCCAAGGCTTCAGCTGTGGGAGAAGTAAGACCCCCTTGAGGTCTTAATGCTGTGAACCTCTCCATCATAGGCTCAGGTTGTATATATGTATAAATGAGGCATATATCATAAGTCTGCACGGTACCTCACTCCAAAGGAAATACAAAGCCTGGGTGAGGGTCTGAGACCCCTGGAAACTCGCAGCACTCAGAGATTGGCGTGGCATGCAACAGAAGCAACAACAGACAACTGAAACAAAATGTTACAAAAATACTCAGTTGCATATAAAAGTGTTGCATTGATACAAAGCTATTAATATACTAAGGAAGTCAAACTATCCTCCACCAGGGCCAGGGCCTTTTCAGTGATGGCTCTGACCTGGTGGAATGCTCTGCCCCCATGAGACTAGGGCCCTTCAGGATTTAACCTCCTTCTGTTGGGCCTCTAAGACAGAGCTATTCCTCCTGGTCTTTAATTTGAATTCAGCCTGATCTTTTATTTCCCTTCTCTTCCCTCCCCCTCCCCTTTTTTGAAGATTATCCACTCTGAGACCCCACAGCTAATTCTCCCCTGCCCTCCTCACTGGCCCAAGTAGGACCAATTCAGCCAGCTAGCCCTGGGGACTATCTAATGCTTATTAGATGGATTTTCCCCAAATTGATTTCTGAACTTTGAATTTTATTGTTATTCATGTTTTTACACTGTATTTTATGCTGCTTCTACAATTAAGTGTTTTGAATTTGTTGTTAGCTGCCCTGAGTCTGGTTTTCTGAACCGGGAATTGGCGGGGTATAAATAAAAATTTATATTTAATAAAATATATAAAAATTAATATCAATTCCTTTTCCTTCTGACACACCCTCTGTCAGAGACGATGTTGAGGAGAGCTGCACTGAGGAGGAATGGTGGGATACCTTCTCTCCCTGCTCCTGAATCTTCCCAGGAGCAGAAGGACAGTATAGATTTGGAACAGTGGTTTGCAGAGGGACATACTTCAGAAGGCAGAAGCTGGGAAACACTGGATGGGGAACAGCTGGCATAAGAAACACTGGAAGAGAGAGTGTTAACAGACTCACAGTCGTTGGACAGCATTCCTTCACTCAGCCCAAGGTCAAGAAGGGGGGGGGGAAGAGGGTACAAATTCAGATTACAAGATGTAAGAGTGACGTAGATTAATGGAAGGGCACCGCCATTTGTAGGAAATGTGCCATTTGTTCTCTCACTGTGATTATTAAAGATGGTAAGATGTTCCTTTCTTTGATCTTCTTACCTACTGCCACGGGAAGAGGAAGCTGATTCCCTGAGGCCTGACACCCACCCCCAGCCTCCAGCTTCTCACCAAACAAATTCACAGCTTACCCAGAAAAGTCTTGCAATGAGAAGAATTCCTGGAATCAGAGGGCATCACCCTAGCACCTCTCTTTAGACTTGCTTTTTATGGTCAGGCCTTTTCCTCAAATTGTTCTTCCTCAATTGCTGTGTCCCATCAAACACACTCTCCAAACCCAGTTTCAAGTGCATCAGGTTTGTTGAGTTTCCAAGGGCATCCATAAGATGGGGAAAGGCCCTCCTCTACTCCCAACTCTTTCTTCACCCTCTGTCCTCTCCTCCTCCAGCTGATTTCCATGGAAGGATAGAGGGCAAAAAGAAGATTGGAATGGCCATGGTTCAGTGACAGAGCATCTGTTTTGCATGAGAAAGGCACAAGGTTCAATCCTAGCATATCCAGAATAACATTTGGGAACCCCACTTCTGAACCCTGGATAGCAGCTGCCAGCCAGTATTTGCAATACTAAGCTAGATGGTGCTTATATCATCATCATAATAGTAGTAGCAGTAAAAGTAGCAACATTAGTATAATTGCAGTAGTGGCAGTTATGGGGTGTTATAAGAGGGGTAGTACTTCAGGTGGGGTACACATCATGCTCTTTTGGGGGTAGTTTGTCACTTTTGGTCCTCACCCTGCGCTCAGCTCTCACAGGTACCTCCCAGAAGCTATCAGCATGTGGCAGTGGCCCACACTGGGAAATGGCTTCAACTGGCTAGCTAAACAAGGTGAAGGTAGCCAATGGGTTTCAAACCCTTGGTGAGCTAGGAATTTCCCTTGCATGGGGAAACAGGCTACAGAAGATTGAGTGGACAAAACCAATAGTGGGTCCAATGGTCAAGAAGACAGTTTCCATATGTGCTGTAGAGGGAAGTGAGGGGAAGACGGGGCCCATCATTCTGGGAAGGTAGCCTATCTAGAAGAAGGAAAACTCTGAACCTAGACCTCTGCTGCCTTGCAGGATATCTTTGGGAGAAGAAAGGTAAACAGATGGATGCTGACAACAGCAAGTGTCCAGCTCAGACACTGAGGTCCAGCTCCGAGGGCCATCTGGCGGTTCCCTCACTGTGAGACGTGAAGCTACAGGGAACCAGGCTGAGTGACTTCTCGGTAGTGGCGCCCACCCAGTGGAATGCCACACATAAACAACTATTTGACTTTCAGAAGACATCTGAAGGCAGCCCTTTTAAGGGAAGTTTTCAGTGGTTGATGTTTTACTGTGTTTTGAACATTTCACTGGAAGCTGTCCAGAGTGGCTGGGGCAACCCAGTCCGATGGGCAGAATAATAATAATAATAATAATAATAATAATAATAATAATAATAATATAGTACTATGTTGCTTATGTGGGCAATTGAGGATTGCATTCTAAAGGTTTTCCTGTTGCTCTAATCAGAGGTTCACCTTGCATGTTAAATCAACATGCTAGAGGGAGAGTGAGGAAAAGCACACTACCTATGCCCACTATTGCCATCCCACTGCCCTCCACAAATTGCAGGGCCGTCATCTGCAGGAGGAAGCCTGATCTGCTCATGTTGATTTCCTGTGTGATGTAGACCATGAATTGTGTGTGTTTCTTTTAAACAATTCATGCTTTGTTACAGAACACTACATGCAGATAATCTGTGTTTAAGTAGGTGATGAGGTAATTGATTTGAATGGGGGGGAGAGACTTCATTAAGAGAGCTAGGGCTTTATTAGCACTTCATTCAGGGAGGGGGGAAATCTTTATTTGAATTCATTTTCAAACAAAGAATAGATTGGGTAATATCTACAGCAACTCTTATCGGTCTTGCTTTAATGCAAGTTAAGCTCTTTGGCAAATGAAACCTTTCCAAGCAAATAGGGCAGAATAACTCTCAATCTTTCTCTCTGCTCAATTCTTCTGAGCCAATGGTTCGAGACAAATGTAGGCAAGGCACAAACTTTGCACGCCTGCTTTACATAATTGACACTCAGAAAGTTTTGTGTTGCCACTTTTGTACGTCGATGGACGAAAGCTCGGAGCAGAGCGGAGCAAATTATCATTTCTGACAGACAATGATTTCTGAGGTTTCTGTTTTCCTGTAATCAAGATACTGCTGATAAGGAACATGAAAATTATCGTTCCAAACATCACAATGCAGAATTGAACAGTTGGTATTTTCTGGAGAGTCTTTAAAAATGTTTCTGTTGCTTTGGCAGGGCATTCTAGCATGAAAGAGAATGAAAGATGGGGGAGGAGGGACTTGTAGGATTTGCACTAGTCTGAATGTGTGCAGAGTTAAGGATAATTCTTTGTCAAAAGACTGTCTGTGATTTTGTACACCTGATGTGAAAACCACATCTTTGTCAATACAGGTAAGTGTACAGAATAGGCAGCACGTTTGAGAATATTACCATCAGATTGATGGCAAAAGCAGAAAATGGATATGCAAAGTGACGTGCAGTGAAACTAATTCTGGAAAATGTGGATCTGATGCACAATGATTCACATTTCCCTTGAATTACTTAGAGAGAAATCTCTGCCTTTGATTTGGGACTATGATTAAGACAATGGTGGATAATTATATATGAACTACACAACATAGTTCAGCAGTTCCTTGTTGAAACCATGTATCTGCTTTTGCAAACATGTGCCTTGAATACATGACAATATGTGTAGACATAGCATGGCAGGCACAGGGAGGCACATGGTGTGAAGATTCTTACTTATGTGGTTAAGTTTAAATGGCATAGCTGGAAGATGGTTGAGGTGAAGTGCTATGCCTCTGGGATTTCCTTTATAATG
Organism: Podarcis vaucheri; assembly: GCF_965113315.1. Lineage (NCBI taxonomy): Eukaryota > Metazoa > Chordata > Lepidosauria > Squamata > Lacertidae > Podarcis > Podarcis vaucheri. Next base: position 94,876,153 of record NC_138762.1, on the reverse strand, counting down.
ATCATTATTCCAACACTAAGGCTGAATTCAGACCATGCTTTATTCCATTTTCCTGATATCTCCTTACCTGATAATTTTCACATTTTATGTGGTCCTTCGCACAACATAAAAGACATTTCTGGAAGTCTAGTGGAATGTTGTGGAAGTTTAGTGCTCATTTCTGTGTTAATAGCTTCCATAAAAAAGTCTGTTTGCAACCCCACCAACCAGGAAAATGACGGGACCTTGGTGTTGTAATTTCCCTACCAGCTTCATGGATAATGGCACGTTGGTGAAATTTAGGGTGCTTTTCCAGCATCTTGTTCCTTCCCATTATTTTCATGGGTGAGTCTTGGAGGAACAGAAGGACACATGAGCATAAAGGGTGGCAAACTGTCTGATATGGTGTGATGTTGTCAGGATGCTGTCAGCAGCTCCCGGCTGGTTGCCCAGGAAAGTATAAAGACAAGGGAAGGTTTCTTACCGTCCTTTTTTATTCAATATTTACAGAGAGAGTCTATAGAACCCAGCCTCTTAGATAATGGCATTATCCCAAGTGAATCTCCACCCCCGTCTCTCCCACTTCCTTATTCGTCACTTCTATGGGTATATCAATCAAAATGCCACAGTTCAAAAACAAAACAGATGATGCAGTGTAAAAGGCATGTTAGAACTGGGACAGAAGCCAGGAAAACTAATAATTCCCATGCCTGAATGCAGCCTAAGTTGTGTTTGTGATACATTTGGTTTCTTTCTATTAAATCACTACAAATAAGAATGATAAACAGTGGGATGGATCCAGAATAACAGAGCAATCCAAGCTCCCCCTTCTGCAGTTCTGTGACACTACCACCATGTCCACCGCCTAGACACTCACAGTAACCATGGTGGAAAATGGAGCAGCAGGCAGATTGGAACCAGTGCTGGCTGATGCCACCTGTGAGAATGGCTTGAGATCCAGTGAATCCTGAGGTGGCTCAGTCTCACCTGTTTTGGGACATTCTGTCAGGCTTAGCCAGTAGAGATGCCACTGGAAGACCTTCAACTCATCCACACATTCAGTGGGTAGAAGAGAGAGGCATGAACCAACAGTATGGTACTTGTGTCAATGTGTCAGGGACTGGGCAAAGGAGGAATAGTGGAGACCGCCTCCCCAGCCCGACCCTTCCAGAGAAGAGGAAGAAAGTTCAGATTTACAACAGGCTTTGAGGGAGGTCACAGCTCAGAGGCAGATGAGCTCGGAAAATTGGGAAATAATGGGAGAGGAGAAGGAAGAGGAAGCACCAGGGGGGCGACAGCTGATGGACACAGTGTCTTTAGAGAACATTCCAGATGACACCCTCCCCCCAGAACCCAGCGAGCCTTGAAAGTAGGAGAGCAAAGAGCTGAAAGACAGAGGGGACACAGCAGCACCCGTAGGAGAGAAGATGCGAATGACGAATGAGGAAATGGGAGAGATGGGAGTGGGGGGTGGAGAGTGAGATTCACTCGGGACAACGCCATTATCCAAGAGGCTTGGTTCTATGGCCTCTCTCTGTAAATACTGAATAAAAAGCACACAGTAAGAACATTCTTTGTCTTTGTACATTCCTGGGCAACTGGCCATGGGAGTCGCTGGCAGCAGCCTGACACAATGTGACTTAAGTAAGTTATGACTTCTCTGTGAGCTAAGTGGATAAAGCGTTTGACTCAGGATAAGGTAGCCTCCTATGTTCTTATGTCCACCCTTAACCACGACTTATTATAACCACTCTGAATATCTTGGAGAAAGGTCTGTCATGCCTCTTACTGATGGCGCAGAACCCAAAAGAGCTTGTCAAGAATTTTGCAATGGTTGCTTCTTTTCAATATTAAGCTAGGTGTCCCCCTTCCAACATGGCCTCTATTTATCTGCGACCATTTCCTTTCCCTTATATTAAATTCATAACTGCTGTTGTTTCTGCCAGAATGGTTTTCTTGGGACTGTGACAGATTGCCCTGGTGAAGATTGTTCTGCCTACAAGGCTGTCAATTATAGATTTCAAGGAATAAAATAAAATGTTTCCAAAAGCTGAATAGAGCCTGGCGACATTAACAAAGCATTGCTGGGGAACAGTTGCATGCAAAAACAGAATTTGATATAGAAATAGCCGGTTAGAAACCTTTGCCGTGTTGCAGGGCCAAGCACTCTGTTCCTGTTATCTTTAAAGCACTTTAAATTTATAAACATCATTTTTTTTAGTAAAGTTTGTGATCTTATTTCGTGCTTCCCGAACTGTGAGTCACACCCCAGATGAAATCATGCCTTCAGCATCTGGGTCAAATTCTGAGAAATTCAGCATCAAGATGTACCAGCAGAGGGTGCGGGGAGAGGTTTCAACCTTTCATGCTTTTTTTCCAGACGTTATCTGTTCAAGTCTGTTGGATGAGAGATAAAATAAACAAACTGAACAAGAGTCAAGAAAAAAGGGGTTTTTAATGTGAATCCAGCTACTGTCTTCACCCAAAGTGAATTGAAATGAGTCAGTATTTAAAACCCATGCAAAAGTTAACAGGGTAGGAGTCAAATGTTCTTCTTGCAGGAGGGGGTATCAGAGATATGGGGCCATCACTGTCTCGTGTGCCTGCCTACCTGGTTGAACTATGCATTCTGATAGCTTTGAATGAGGACATTTTTATTGCCAGAAATCTCATTCAGAAAATATAGGAGACTTGGGAAAGGTACACTAGGTCTGAAGTATAAGGTCGGATGGCAGGAATTGTCAGTTTGCATTTCTTAGTGCAGGAAGTATTGATCTGATGTGTAAAGATCTTTCCTATTCTGCTTAATTCAAGAGGTTTCTGGAAGCTTCTCTGTGTGAAAGAAACAAGCAGAAGGTTGATGATGTTTGGGCTATTCCTTTAGAGAAGTTGAGTACAGCTGGCTTAAACTGGTTCTCTTATCTCTTCTGTCAAGGTCATGCTGACTATAAAAAATAGGCCAGAAGGAGGCTGGGTTTCACTTTCACTTTCTATCTCTCTTCCTTTTGGTATGCTTAGTGTTAAGGTTTAGACTTATTATAAGTTATTGCAAGTTTAAGTTAAGTCTGCTGCAACTGGATTTCTTATGGACAGTGCCAATCCTGAAAGTATGGGATTTGTGACCATTGTGCTCATTTGCCTTCAGTAGCAGTAAAGCTCTGCTGGATGAAATACAATTGCCTCTGATCTTCTTTTTTTTTGGGGGGGGGAATCCTGCAATGTATTTAAGTTTTTACTCTGCTAACTATACATTGGAATCTGCTCTGGATCAATATTGAGTGGAATTTCAGTGACAGGTATATGATTAAATATGGTGAAATTAAAACCGGTTCTATAACATAGGATAGTCACAGTATCCAGAATATGTTCCACCCTGGTTTTTCATGGGATGGGACAGAAGCTTAGCCCATCCCACTTCTATGTATTTTGTTTTAAATATGAAAAACCATTTACAAATCAACACTGAAAAAAAGGAGAGAGAATGGACTTGTTCCTCTGATCTCTACAGAGCTCTTCAGCATTACACAGGCAGCCTTATTGTTGTTGTTGTTTAAGTCATTTAGTCGTGTCCGACTCTTCGTGACCCCATGGACCAGAGCATGCCAGGCACTTCTGTCTTCCACTGCCTCCCGCAGTTTGGTCAAACTCATGCTGGAAGCTTCAAGAACACTATCCAACCATCTCATCCTTTGTCGTCCCCTTCTCCTTGTGCCCTCAATCTTTCCCAACATCAGGGTCTTTTCCAGGGAGTCTTCTCTTCTCATGAGGTGGCCAAAGTATTGGAGCCTCAGCTTCACGATCTGTCCTTCCAGTGAGCACTCAGGGCTGATTTCCTTCAGAATGGATAGGTTTGATCTTCTTGCAGTCCATGGGACTCTCAAGAGTCTCCTCCAGCTCCCTTATGGACAGCCACAATTCTTCTGATACCTGTTGTGTGCATAGGCAGAGCCCCCCAACTGCAGGCAACCCCCGAGTGGAATAATGACTCTAGACAACGTGCTATGGGATTAAAATTGGCCACAACTTTATTAAGTTTCATATATAGGGAGACCTTGGCTCAGGCATTGGGCCTTTATCCTTTCCAGTCCCCAGCCGGGAATCTGGGAGACATCAGGGTTATTCAGAATGTGTGGGGATTGGGCTGGCTCTGGAAATATATGTTTCACCGCCGTCTCAAGGGAGAGCAATGACAACCTCTTGGCATATGGCCAATTTAATGGGGCCAATTTCAAGACCCCTTTAATGGGGAACCCTGGGATCACCACCACAAGGGGGGCATGGGTCACCGTTTCACACACTCCTCATTTAGGAATATAGACTAAAGGATTCCTCCCAAGGCCTGAAACTGCCAAAGTTGTGATGTTTTGCTAAGGGGAAGGCAAAACCTGCCAATGCAGGAAAATTCCTTTCCAGCCCTTCAACAGTGACTATGACGTAGCAGTGCCCGTGTACCTGTGGAGAAGAGGTTAACCTGCAAAAAGAAAGGGCTCAACTGAGGGAGGGCTGGGTGGGAGAAGCTTCGGAGCCAATTGACTCTTCACAGGTAAGATTCACCTTCTGTTGTCTGAACAGGGCAGTCCCTCCCCCTACCTGGCCGACCCCCTGGCAATGCCTCCCCAGGCGGGGTTGGGCGATTGCCTGAGGTAGGCAGAGACTTCCAAGCATCCAGCCTGGGGTGGGCGAAGCCAGTCCGTACTACCTGGAGCTGCACTGGGATCCGGAGGGCTGCGCGCGACCATGCAAAAGGTGCTCCCCATTTAATGTGGGGAGCGGTCATTGGAGAACATCTTGTGTGTCCTCCATACAAAACCAGACAGTTAAGAAGCTGACTGGTACACTGCTCCTGTGTGTGTGTGTGTGTGTGTGTGTGTGTGTGTACATTTAATGGTGCAAGCGGGGTTTCATCCCACACAAAGACCTCTTAATTGTTTTAAGGTAAGAGACAACACCCCACTCAAAAATATTTAAGTGCTTTCCCATCACTCTCTTTTCACCCTTATGTCACTTCTTTTGCCCATCTCCCACGTGAAAGTTTTTTTAAAAAAACAACAACAACAACCCTTAAAAATATTAACACAGTGCTACCTATAATATTCTTGATTTCAATCATGAGCAGAACATCATTTTTAGGGGCAAGGGAGCAATATATATTTGCATACTGCAAGCTGGGTAATTTAATAAATTTGCACTGCAAGCCTAATACTTTTGGACTTTGGTGACATTACCTGTGTGTATTATACTATATATGTAGTATAATATGTTTAGCAAGTGTATATTGTCAGTCCTCCTGGCAATGACTCTACCACTTTTCTTGACTGTTTCTCTCTGCCTCCAAAGGAATTTGTGTATTCCAAGTGTGTTCTGAAGGTAGATTCAGACAACTCCTGGCTTTCATATATTATATACAGCCAATGTACTTCTTTATATGGTCCAGGTGGCTGCTCCCAGTCACCAGCCTAGCTGCCACGTTCTGAATTAGTTGGGCCATAGCCCATCTCCAATTTCAGGGAACATCAGCTGTAGTTTGTCTGAGGCAGTGTAGTCCACTTTTATTTTGAGACGTGCGTAGATCCAGCCTGAGTGGTGCCATGCAAGGTGAGTTCTCTGAAAAACATTTGTTTCATTTGAATGACTTGCCAACCCCATTCCTATGAATTGGAAGAGCACATCCTCTGGGCAAGCTGAATAGTGCAAATATGCAAAAGAAAAGAAAAGAAAAGAAAAGTGGAGACTTCAACTGTCCTACAAAGTGGTGTTAAGGGAAGACCTTGAGGGAAGAGAGAAGCTGACAGAAGGTAACAGCTTCGAGAACCACATTACCCTGGACACATTCAAATTGCCAGCACATCTGTTGTATGCAGTTGATTTGCTATGATAATGTTATGCTTTTAATCTTCTCTCTCTCTCTCTCTCTCTCTCTCTCTCTCTCTCTCTCTCTCTGTGTGTGTGTGTAAATATGCCCAGAAGCAGTGCAATAGGAACACAGTTGCAAATGCATATATAAATAAATAAGAATAAAAGCACCCCCTTTTTGGTGTGTTTGTGTGTGGGGAGGTGTCAGAGAAATCTAGTTTTGTTTTTCTTCTGCACCACTCAGATTACCTCCAATTCCTCCAGCAGCCAAAATCCCCAGTGAAAAAATATTTCCTGGCTCTCCATGTTGACTTCTCAGGTACTAAATATATGGAGAACAGATTAACATTTCATCATTACTAAATCAATTATTCGCATATCCGAGTAAAAGAGATGAGCCTCAAACATATTAAACACACAAACACATACCCAGTCCAGATTTTTCACACTAAAATAGTTGCCGTTTCTGAAGTGACAAAAGCTCTTATGTTCACTTCTGCAGCCGACGCAAGTTATGCTAATATGCTTCAATTCAGGGTTACTTAAAAGCAAAGAGAGAGGGAGAGTTTGTCCTAGTTTATTTCACTTTGAACTACAGTGGTACCTCGGGTTAAGTACTTAATTCGTTCCGGAGGTCCGTTCTTAACCTGAAACTGTATTTAACCTGAAGCACCACTTTAGCTAATGGGGCCTCCTGCTGCTGTCGCGCCACCGGAGCACGATTTCTGTTCTCATCCTGAAGCAAAGTTCTTAACCTGATGTACTATTTCTGGGTTAGCAGAGTCTGTAACCTGAAGCGTATGTAACCTGAAGCGTATGTAACCTGAGGTACCATTGTATATGTGGTTACAGATAGGCATGGAGGCTTGTTTGGAACATGTCTGGAAGCTGCTGGTGTTTCCAAAAGGTAGGGATTCTGCAGGTGCCACCCATACTTCTAAACCACTACCATGACATTTTCACTTACCTCTACTTACCCAAAGCTCACCTTACCTCCTCCATTGCATCTATGCCCAACATTATGTCTTGAGGAATGGATGAATCCCATCAGTTTTGCTTTCTCATTTTCCCCATCTGTAATTCAGTTCTTTCCATTTCCACAACAGTGTGCGGTGGTGACAATGATGATCTACAAGTCCTCATGAAAATTTATATGAATCTCTGTGTGCATTTCATTTAATATATGCATTTTTGTACACAGTTTTGCCTGTTTGAATGTATATCTGCACATTATTTCCACTGATGTAAGCATTTCTGTGTACACTTTCCCCTAGCACTCGCTTTTCATACCAGTTTCCGCTGGATTTTTTGCTTCACAAAATTTGGAGAAGTGTGAATTGTGGAGGATAGCTGTCTTTCTGTTTGCATAGGGGTTTAAGAAGTATAAATTAACTACAGTTGTACCTCGGGTTAAATACTTAATTCGTTCCGGAGGTCCGTTCTTAACCTGAAACTGTTCTTAACCTGAAGCACCACTTTAGCTAATGGGGCCTCCTGCTGCCGCCGCACCGCCAAAGCCCAATTTCTGTTCTTATCCTGAAGCAAAGTTCTTAACCTGAAGCACTATTTCTGGGTTAGTGGAGTGTGTAACCTGAAGCATATGTAACCGGAAGCGTATGTAACCTGAGGTATCACACTAAAATCTGAATGAACAAATCACCCCCGCCCTACCTATGAAAGCAATGAAAGCAAAAACAGCTATGTTGGCTAAATTAGGGTTGCCATATTTTGAAGAGCAAAAAGGAGGACACTATGAAGACTCTCATTTTAAATACTCCTACTATATTTCAGCTATAGAAGCTGTGATATATTGCTGGGGGGGGGGCAGGAGAAGAGAAGAGGAAAGAAAATATTCAACCACCAGTTACATCTATGTCTCATCCAGAAAGTATAGCCAGAGACATTTTGGCAAATATAAAAAATCCACCCAGACAGAAATTTTAACCCCTGGAAAAGAGGACGTGTCCTGGAAAAAGAGGACACATGGCAACCCTAGGATATCAATCTCCTTCATAGTCAGTGAAGGACAGCTATGTCATTTTGGTCATGTCCAACCCCACACTACCCATACATTTAGTGAAATGTGTAAAAGGGGCTCCTACATACACACTGCTTCTTGTACACAGGGGTTGTATTCTGATCAGGAACCTTGGAAGAAATATGGTTCCTGATCTCACGGTAGTCTTGATACGACTTCAGATTCACCTGTATAAGGGGCCCATTCATATACTCAACAAAATGTGAAGACCTCTACTGAAAGGAATGCCAGCATTGGCAGTATGGCTAGCAGGCATAGCTCTGCTCATGGCTCTTGCATGCATCTGTCACTCAACTAGATAATTTTAAACCCTGAACTTAATGCTCTTATTTGGAGCAGGTGGGCTTTTTCAATAGCTGTACAACTTTCCTCACTCATTCCAAAGTGTTCAGCTTTGCTACATTCAGAAGCTGACTGTGCCCCTAGATTTCTGCCCCAAAGTTCTGCCTTGATGACACCACTGTATTCACTGAGCAATACTTCTAAGAGGGCTACAGAGGGCAGCTTATGCTGGAGGAGAATGCTTTGGGCTCATATTATTGTGGTACACAGAGAGTTCTTCTGCAGCATGCCAATGAGCCCCAGGGCATATTTCAGAAAGGAGGTGCTCTGGAAAGGGAGCTCAGTAGCATAAAATGAGGACCAAGGAAATTACTATGATACAAGAATCAGGTGGAAAGAGAACTGATTATTTAGTCGGGGGGGGGGGAGTACCATATTTAATTTTTATACCTTAATTAAGGGCAGATTAGAATTCAACATGAAAAAATGCATTTGCATTCACACTCAGAAGCACAGGTCAAATGCAAATTATCTGGCAATTCTGAGGAAGAATGTAGAAAAGTGCTTCTGTTTGGGTGCCTGGAGAATATTTATTGTTGCCCTTGTTAGGCATATTTTTAAACTAATGCATATAATCATGAAGAGAATGGAAATCTGCTTTGTTTAAAAATTTAGAATGCTATTTAATAAATACTGTTTAGAATCTCCCACTAATAAAAGAGGTCAAACACATTTAAAATTATACAAGCAGTGGGGACCACGAAGACAACCAGAGGCATTATGAATAAAGTATTTATTAGACACAAGAAAATGAAATAAAAATGCAAAATTAAGTTGACAATCCTATATTCGGTTACATGGATGTAAGCCCCACTGAGGGAATGGAAGTTTCCAAGAGGAGACTATTAAATTTATTTTCCTCATAGTTTAGCTTGAAAGTATAATGTAATGCGAATCTGGCCATATTGTGACAACTTGGTTTTAACAAAGAAAAAAAGAAAATCTCAGAGCATTACCAAGTCAATCCAAGGAGCATGCGGAGATGGGTGATCCAGTAGAAACTGTGAAGCTGGACATTCAAATTGTTAGCAAATTGTTAAAAGAGCAGGAAGCAAAAAGCAGGAATAAGTGGAGATTCCTCTCAGTGCAGAGATGTTAGAAGCAGTCACTCAAGGATCTGTGTCAATGCTGGTGCTTTATATTGCTCATAAATAATATGAAGTAATGAATGAGAAGTGTGTTGGCCCACCCAGATTGCCAACGACACCAAATTCTTAAGTGTGGGTAAAACTAAAAAGGATTACAAGGAGCTCTAAAACTGGCTGCTCCCAAAGTATCTATCCAAACTGAGTGTTGTTGTTGTTTAGTCATTTAGTCGTGTCCGACTCTTTGTAACCCCATGGACCAGAGCACGCCAGGCACTCCTGTCTTCCACTGCCTCCCGCAGTTTGGTCAAACTCATGCTGGTAGCTTCGAGAACACTGTCCAACCATCTCGTCCTCTGTCGTCCCTTTCTCCTTGTGCCCTCCATTTTTCCCAACATCAGGGTCTTTTCCAGGGAGTCTTCTCTTCTCATGAGGTAGCCAAAGTATTGGAGCCTCAGCTTCAGGATCTGTCCTTCCAATGAGCACTCAGGGCTGATTTCCTTCAGAATGAAGAGGTTTGATCTTCTTGCAGTCCATGGGACTCTCAAGAGTCTCCTCCAGCACCATAATTCAAAAGCATCAATTCTTTGGCGATCAGCCTTCTTTATGATCCAGCTCTCACTTCCATAAATGACTACTGGGAAAACCATAGCTTTTACTATACGGACCTTTGTTGGCAAGATGATGTCTCTACTTTTTAAGATGCTGTCTAGGGTTGTCATTGTCCAAACTGGGTACTGAGCATCAAAAAGGCAAATGCAGTTCAATGTTAGCATATATAAAGAGATGGGAGCAATAAATAAATAAATAAAAATCCTGACCCCCCTATATACACTAATATTTGCTGAACTGACAATGTGCAACCAGGAAAGAGATATGGGGTTGTTGTGAAAATGTTGACCCAATCAGCAACAGCCATAATGATTGCAGCCGTACAGCCACAACCCTCTGAATCACCTTGCTGTCAGTGACCGGACAGCAGTTATCTACTGGGGTTCCCCCAGCCTCCGAGAGTTGTCACACTATTACCTCCTTCAGGGCAGCAGGCATCGCTCCCCTGCATTAAAACCCATTCATTCAATACCCTCTGGCCCTGGCTAGCTTTCATCAGTCAAGAAGAACAAGAGTGTAGATGGCACATGGTTAACCTCATTCTTGCAAACGCCTTCTTGCAAACGTCCAGTTGGTTGGACACCAACTGGATTCACATTCGAAGAAAGCAGCAGGAAGGCCTCCATGGAAAGAAGTGGTTTTATTCTCAATGTATTTTGCAAACAGAATTAGAGAAGGATGCATACTGTACTGAATAATCATATATAGTCTTTTAGTTTGCTCTGCTAAATAGATATTTCTTTATAAATCTGAAGTGCTCACACAATCACTTTCTCTACAGTTTCTCATACTCTCACCACAATGTGGCTTGATCTCCCAACCTCTGATAGTTAATTCAATTTATTCCACTGCCTGTGCTTGCTATACAATGCATCATGCTGGCCACAAATGCTCTTCTTCTGTGTTCCATCATGATCCAAACTTGCACAGTGAGGGCATTTCACTTACCACCTCCTGCCCATAATTTCAACCTGCAGGGAACCCTTGGAAGGAACAGCATTGAAGCTTTCTGCTGGAGCTTGGGCACAGGCAAGAGGATGCTGCTGAATGCATCTTGTGAAGCACAGAAGAGCATCTCCTTGCTTGGTCTGAAAGTTGGAGTTATGATGGGACATATATAGGGAGTTATGGTAGCAGAGCACCAAGACAGCAAGGGAGGAGAGAGTTATACCAGCCTCTAATACAATATGCATCCCTCAATATATTGGACTTCAACTTCCATCATCCCTGACCATTGGAAAGCGGGATGATGATGGTGAGAGTTGCAAGTCCAACTACTTTTTGAAGGCACCACATAGTTTACCCATACTGTAATGGAACTGCTATAAGTCTGCTTTGGGGGCACAGGACAAACTAGGATGGCTTCACCAGCCTCCCGCTTCTGCATGTTTTTGAATCTGATGTTAGGACTTCCACTCCTGTCCTCTCAATAAGATGCATTAGCATGAATCCTTTCTCCATCCATTACACACAGCATATGCAGGTGATGCATATTTTGTAGAGACAGGAAATCGCTTCTACTAGACTTCATCACCATGTTCAAAGTAATGCATGAATTAGGGCCTTGTTAAAATAAATGATTATATTAATGAGAACTTTAACTAAGACAGGACTGGGAATCAAGTCAGCATCTACAGATCCTATTATGTAGTGGTTAGCAAATATGAACAACTCACTTTGGACGTTGATTAAATGAAGGTTTAATTTGCCTCATTCAAATTATGCTATAGTGTTATACCTCTCTGAGGAACTCATCATGCAGGTTACAATTCACTGGGGCTGTCTGGTCAAAGATAATTGGATGGGAATAGCTAAAGGAGAAGAAAGGGAAACCTCTTGCAGATATTTTCCCCATGATATTCAATACATAAAATAAGGATTGCCCATAAATGAGGCTGGGTTATTCCACAGAAAATAGCAGAGATGGCAGAATATTCCTCCATTCAAACAGATGGTTGAATTGAAGTTGACAGCAAAGTATGCAGAAGGAAAAAAGTTTCATCTTTACATCAACCTAAACTTTCCCCACATATAGGATTGCATACGTCCAGAATTTCCCGGACAAATCTGAAATACTGCATTCGGAAGCATTGTCTGGATGGTAATCGGTGAAATGTCCAGGAAAATCCAGATGTATGGCTGCCAATGTCGTCAGTGTCGCTTTTGCCAAAACGGAATTTTTGCAATTTTGCAATTTTTGCTCAACAAATTTGCAATTCCCCCCAAGAACTTTTTCCTTCATTGAGTTAATCCTATGGAGGCTTACATTTGGTGTGGAAAGTCCACACTGGCCACCCAGAAAATTGCCTACAAAATTGAGTCCTAGTGTCAAATTAATTACAATCCTAAAGCCACTTCTGTTAATATTTTCATGAGCTACCTGAGAGAAATTCATGTGTTTTACTTCATTTTCATTCCAGAATTTTTGTTATTTTGATAGTTAGAAAGAAACCTAAGTGTGAGAGCTTGATTTTCTTTGTTGAAACCAACACATTATTTGTAATATTACAAGATTAGTCTTCTGCCACAAAAGAGCTATAGGTGCATCACAGCATTCATGAAAACAAGGACTTGAGTACACATTGATACCCAATTCCCCCAAGACAAAATTAAGCTAGAAAATACACAGTAAATATCAACCAAGTTGATCAAGGGGTCAGAGCAGATTCTGTAAGCAGAAAAATCAAAGCAATTGGAGAGTTTTATTCTTTAGAGTGAGGGGGGTATGCCTAAGGGAAGCATAATAAAAAATTATGAAATTATGAAGTGTCCTGGACCTCACTGCTGGGTGAAGAACTCAAACTCCCAGTTCTGTTTGTGCCACAGGTTTTAATGCATAAATCAGATTGGTATATTGGCAAGGCACATGTTACAGGATGCAGCAGGTACATAAAATGTATTGACACATGGTTAAGTGCAAGCTAAGATGTTGATTGAACAAGTGACACTCACTCTGTAGCTTCATTTTAAGAAAGTAGACACACTCTTAGCATGGCGTGGCAAGTGGCCATGGTCCTGGGACTGGGAAGCAAATGGGCATTCCTTTGAGCGGGCTGGGTCTGCAAGGTTTGTTCATACCAGTGCTAGCGTCTCTGCATCCTTGGAGATGGAGACAGAGTCAGCACTGGGTCATTTTCCAATTGACTTCCAGTCGCCGTCCCAGAAGGAAGAGGCTCCTCACTGACAGGAGGAGGCCTTAGGGTGGTTCGATTTTACAGGAGCAGAACACTCCTCAATCATCCTACTTGCTCTCTTCCCTAGATCTAGTTCTCCACTCCCTAGACTGCTGGTTCTTTGCCTGGGCTCAGATAGTTCTTGGGGTCCAAATGCCACCTCTCCCAGCCAACTAGGACCATCCCCAGAGTTGTCCAGCTCCAACTGGTTGAGTTCCTCCTTAGGACCATCCCCTTCCATGATCTCTTCCATAGGACTCATGAGATGAAGAAAGCTGATAGAGAAACACATTTTTTTCTCTATTAATAGTAGAATATCACCTATTCCAGGCACTCCCAAACTCAGCCCTCCAGCTATTTTGGGACTACAATTCCCATCATCCCTGACCACTGGTCCTGTTAGTTAGGGATGATGGGAGTTGTAGTCCCAAAACAGCTGGAGGGCTGAGTTTGGGGATGCCTGTCCTATTCAAACTTATTGGTGGTACTAGATTGAGGGCAAATGAAGTACTTCTTTATATAATGCATAATTAAACTATGGAATTTGCTTCAAGGATATTGACTTTTTAAAGATTACACAAATTCTCAGGTAGGAACTTGCAAGAGAGTTTTAATATTCCAGGAATTCTCTGGCTTGGTTCAAAATCTAAGTCGGGGAAGAATTCTTAGCTCTCATCCTGTCATAGCTGTCAACGTTTCCCTTTTTTTTTTAAGGGAAATTCCCTTATTCCGAATAGGATTCCTCGCATGAAAAGGGAAAAGTTGACAGCTATGCATCCTGTCCATCCATGCCATTCCTCACTGTACCAGCAAATTCTTCCCTCAGCCCCCATCCTACAAAACCTATCCCACCTCTCCACTTAATTCTCACAAGAGCTACTCCAGTTGTCAAGTTAGAAGAGACTAATATTAGGATCCGAATTGGATACCAATCACTTTCTCTGCTTACTGCAAGATGCTGCTATTACACTCCTAAATTTGATGCAGCTTTCCCAGGATGGTGTAACTCAAAGTTCATTTTCATATATCTAATTGTTTGCTGTGATGAACCATTTAATGTCAAATCATGCATTCCATTTCTGTTTTAAATAGTGCTTCTTTGGAAGTTCCAGTCCTTAGTTGTCTAATTACACATTTCCCATTTGTTTACTATGCCTTTTTAAACTTTAATTAATCACATTTCAAAACATCTTTATCAAAGCTGAAAGGGAAATGAGCAAAAACAAATCACTTTGGAGAACCATTATATAGTTACCTTTTTACCATAATTCCCCTAGATTATGAAAATATAGTGTCTTGCCTCACTAAATTCATAACCTAAGATTATCTGCTTTTAAATTCTGTGCAATTGTGACAAAATCATATGCATTGCTAAACTGTTCATCTCATTCTGCTTAACTCTTGGAATTTTGGAAGAAGTTTTGAACAAGTATTTTTAAATACTTGCATTCTTCTCTTTATTTTTGGCTTCTCCACAGTTTAATTGATATGGGGTTCACCACATTCTCTCCCAGAACTTGTTTTCATTCCTACAGTCTAGCCATGGAGCATAACATAGCAATATTCATTTTATTTTGCTTTTAGCATTTTCATTGTGAATTGCATATCGATGGGTCGTTCTCAGATATAATGAATAAAGCAGAAATAAAGAAATAACAAATAATTGAAACAGAAAGCTAGCCCCAAGTTCCTGCTTCCAGCTGACAAACAGGCAGATGGAAGCATCTCCTCTATGTGAAAGGAGAGAAATGAGCTGACACAACCCATGATCTATTGGATCAGAAGCCAGTCCCACTGCTGTCATGTGATGGCATCACCCCTGAGATGATCTCAAGCTATATGTCCTCCCACCTTCCACCATCACCACCAGGCTCAGTGGGGCTGCAGATACACCAGTAGCCCTGTCACTACATGAAGCCCCCAAAGACAGTGACCAGGCTTAGGGCTGCACCCAAAATCATTTGGGAAGCCTGAGAGTGCAGAGCACTCTGAATGTTAACCTGGACAGAAGCAGTGGCCCACCAGGTGGGGCAGACTGGCTATACTAGTGTCCTGGCAGGTGGGTTGCTGGGGGTTACTTGGAGGGAGAGGGGTGAGGCAGCAAGGGGGTCTGTGTAGTGCAAATCACCAGCAGAGCCAATCTGGCACTCCATGTATCTCCATGGCTGCAATAGCCTCGGCTTTGTTTTTCAATTACCCTCTGCTAACAAACCAACCTAAAATCCCACTGCCTAGAGTTGCAGTCTCTGCAACCGTAACCTCCATCTGAACCACTCCCCCCATTTCTGCTCCTACACTTGCCAGCTGACCCAAGTCAGAGGCATTACTTAGAGGGTTGCTAAGTTGAAAAATCATTCAAGGTTTCACAGAAAATATAGGAAGCACAGCACAGATGTCCATTCACAGGTTCAGTATATTTTATGCCTGGAACATTTTAAAGCATTTCACCATAAGTGGATGTATTTTGAGGAGGGGATTAAAGTTCGGGGGGGGGGGGAAACAAGCCTTCCTTCTTGAGAGTGCTTGCTGCTCCATTTGCTGCTCACGTGTGTGACATAAACTTCAAAGTGCTGCCTTAGCATAAAAGCTAGTGCCAAAACTCTTTGGTCTGCCTTAGCCTGGAAAGGGAAATTCCCATACAAGAACCGTCTTTTCTTTAAAACCAAGCACAGAAGGACCTACACCTCATGGTATGGGGAAGTGAATAATGTCTCTGGCAGCAGTCAGCTGCCTGGTGCAGGCTTCCTAATGTTGAGTATTTCTGCTGGTTCCTGAGATGAGGAGGTATGAGGTGGGGGGGGGAGCTCAGCACAGTGGGGCAAAGCTGTGAGGGGGATATTTAGAACCACAGTTTTGGTGAAAGGTTTTTTTTTCTATATACAAAAAAAAACCCCACTTGTCATGCACCACAGTCCTGATCCTAATTGGGCCATCTTGGAAGGTGCTATTTTAAGGTTAAGAAGAATTGCACATTACCTAACTGAATTAATGTAGCATGTAGGCCTAAATGGCACTAGTTAAATCTTTATTTAGGGTATCTGAGGGTCATTCTGCCTGGGTTGCCTTTGGCTGCAGAAACAATAGACAAAGTTGGTGCCTTTCATTTGCCAAACAATTACACTACCTTTGAGCTAGGGCCTCTCTCCTGTTATAGCATCTTATAGGAAGAAGAAGAAGAAGAGGAGGAGTAGTAGTTGCGTGCTGAGGTCCCCCAAAACCCCTACCCCAATAACTCAGACATCACACGTAATTTTTGTTTAAGGTTTTTGGCATAATTTTGGCCACAACTTTATTTTTTTTTATACAAATTGAGAGTGGTTGCTTAGGCATTGGTTATGACTACCTGTCCCCCCCCCCCGCCTTGGGGGGACAGCACTGACTCCGTAGCCAGTCCCGGAGGAAACATGGTCAGAGTCAGATGGAGCTGCGTCACAGACTCTCACTGCTCCGCGCATGTTCCTTGAAGCTTACACGGCCCGCACCCTGCCGTCAGGGTTTGGACGAGGGGGATGGTAAGCTTCAGAATTCCTTTAACGGAATACCCGTCTGCAGCAGCATTGGAGGGGCAGGCACAGCCAATCCATACCCCTCCACCAACCAATTTTAACCAATGCCTAACCGCCAACCTTACAAGTTGTGACGATTTGCTAAGCAGTAGGCAAAACCCAAAAGGCACGCACTAATCAGCCAATTGGACAAATTCCTACTGGGCCCCCGCACCAAGGCGAACGACCCCATGACAGGCAGAGCAAGGTCAAAGCGCAAGCCCAAATCAAGGGAGGGCGGGCGGGAGATCCGATGTCCACAGCGAAAGAGAAAGAGAAAGCTGTGGACCCTGCTTATATAAGGGGTCTGACCCCACCCCTAAATTGGCAACATCAATTTTGCCCCAGTAACAACTTCTTCCAATCTGCTCCAGCCCATTGCCATCAATGGCCTGGTCACTAACTGGGGGTTTTGTTCGGCCCCATCCGCAACACGTGCTCTCTCTTTTATGAGAACACGCTTTGCGTGCTGAGGTCCCCCAAAACCCCTACCCCAATAACTCAGACATCACACGTAATTTTTGTTTAAGGTTTTTGGCATAATTTTGGCCACAACTTTATTTTTTTTTATACAAATTGAGAGTGGTTGCTTAGGCATTGGTTATGACTACCTGTCCCCCCCCGCCTTGGGGGGACAGCACTGACTCCGTAGCCAGTCCCGGAGGAAACATGGTCAGAGTCAGATGGAGCTGCGTCACAGACTCTCACTGCTCCGCGCATGTTCCTTGAAGCTTACACGGCCCGCACCCTGCCGTCAGGGTTTGGACGAGGGGGATGGTAAGCTTCAGAATTCCTTTAACGGAATACCCGTCTGCAGCAGCATTGGAGGGGCAGGCACAGCCAATCCATACCCCTCCACCAACCAATTTTAACCAATGCCTAACCGCCATTCGAGCCCTTACGCTCGCCGCCAACCACTCACAAATTAAGCCACACCCTCAGCCTGGACACCATAGCATCCAACCACACATCATTCCCAACTGGCGAGAGATGAACCCCGTCATCCCTATAAAATTCAATCGCCTTGAATGAAATCAGAGGGTGAGGGATCACAGACCTGCCCAGATTCACCACCAGCTTGCTTGCCGCAGAATTAATCCGCTTCCTTACACGTTCGGTGGCGGCTGGGCAAGGACTACCTCGCCAAATGTGGCGTTGCAATAGCTGTGACCAAATTAGCTTAGTTGACGGCACCAGTGCCGCCAGCTCTCCAAGGTCCTGTAATATGGCAGCACGCAGCCCATAGCAGGAAGAGGAAACCATATCGTTCTCCCCGAGCTGCACCATGATCGCCGAAGGAGAGCCAAACCGTAGGACACGCCGTTGCATGAGAGGTAAGAATTCCCTCCACAGCATCCCCCTTCTGGAGATCCAGGACACCTGTACGTGCTGCGGAAAGCCCAGGCCATCGCCCAGTCCAGACTGACGAGCTCTGTCCGCAGCCCAATGCACAATACTGTGCCCTACTATCCAGATACGGATAGCAGCCCGACCTGAAGAATTTTATTATTCTTTATTTTATTTTACTTTATTTTATTTATTTTATTTTATTATTTTACACTTCCTTATTAACATGCTTACCGGCCTCTTTGGTGGTAGTTTGTCTAGGCACTGGTTCCTGACTAGCTGCACCTGACCTCAGCAGGGCAGCACTGACGACTGGGCCCCACCATATCGTCAGTACCAGCAACATTGTGGGGGAGCAATGAATCCCAAGGCAATCGCATCCCGCCAGGTGTCGTTCCCCATAGGGGAAAGATGCACCCCCCATCTGCCCCAAAGAGGGGAGCAGTCTTGAAGAAAATAGCAGGGTGCAATATCACAGAACCACCTAAAGCAAGGACCTATTTTATTTTATTTGTTATTTTATTTTATATGTTATTTTATTTAATTTAATTTACTTTATTTATTTTATTTTATTTTCCACCGCCATATTAACATGCTTTCTGGCCTGCTCGGTGGTAGTTTGTCTAGGCATTGGTTCCCGACTAGCTGCATCTGACCTCAGCAGAGCAGCACTGACGACTGGGCCCCACCATATCGTCAGAACAAGTAAACAGCATGGGGGAGCAATGAACCAGGATCAGACTCAAGCTCACCCCAAATGCTCCCAGGGACTCTTGCGTGGCCCTACCCCTCGAAAGGGGGTTGACAAAGCATGGCAAATCCTTGGTTTCCTTTAATGGAATATCTTTGCGCATTGGAGGGGACAGGTGCTCCAACCCCCCCTCCAGACCACCTTGAACCAAATGCCTTAAATTATTTTGAGTCCAGGGAGAGCTGCCATCAACTCAATCCAAGCCCTCTTGCATGCAGGAATGCAAACTTATGCTGGAGGAAGACGGCAAATCATTCCCGCCTAGCTGTACCACCAGGACTGCGGGAGGACCTGCACAGGTCACACTCGACCGCACCAAAGGAAGGATCTCTTCCCAAAGCATTCCCCATCTGGACATCCAGCCTATGTTCACATGGGCAGGAAGACTGAGATGGCGCCCCAGTCCAGACTTGTCAGCGCGCTTGCCAGCCCAGTGTACAATGCTGTGGCCCAAATGTGCACAGCTGCTCCTATGAGAAAAAGAAATAACAGGCAAGCATCAGCACAGACATCATTGTGACACTTCCTGATATAACCCTTGTCAGCGTCAGACTTCCAATGACCCGTATTCACAATCCTGTCTACTGACAGGCCCCCAGTGTGCAGCCGTTGCAGCAGCCCTATTCGGAAGGAATGAGGCGTGTTCAGTGGTAGGCAAGCCGCAGGCCGTGATAACTGGTGCACGATGTAAGCACATTAATGCCTGGCTAACGGGAACCCATTTTCATGCACTAGGAGTGGGCCAGCCCCCAGGGGAATGAAAAGCCAAATTTTTCTGGTATCCATAACCGTGCAAGGGCCCTCCTCATCTGTAATGGGAAGCCTGATTGTGGCACTCCTGCCCACTAAGTCTGTTTTAGAGTTCCCAACTCTAATGACAAGCTCCAAAGCAGATAAGGAAAAGTCCTGAAGCAATAAGCCTCCAGACTCTCAGCCCTGTGCTGGCTCCAACAACCATTTCCCCAACCCTCAGTGCCCAAAATGCAATGGAATACTGAAAGGAGACTTGCCTTGATCTTTTACCAGCAGACAAGTTTTAACTTGTTGCAGATCCTGCCTAGGTAAAATTGACCGACTTCCTGCCCACTGCCCTATGAGGTTGGAGCCTATTCCAACCTTCCAAGGCCCTGCGCATTACAAATTTTATGCAAGGGTCTCTGAAAAATAAAGCTTCTGTATAACAGACATTGCAGCGGACTGAATTCTTATAGTTATAACAGCACGCCCAATCTGCGGCAGGTGGACCAAATACTGCAGGATCTGCTCAGAGGATGGGGGCCAGTTCATCTGAATGGCCGAGGACTGCCAGCTTAAGGCTAAGAAATCCATCCAGGCCTTCCCATAAGAGCTAAAAGCAGAAGGGGAAATGGAAGCTGCTGCTCTCTGTGATTACTAATTGTTGTCAAAATGCCACAGGTGGTCTGGAAAAGTCTGGCAATAGCTGAGTGTCTGGAGCCCAGGATCTGAAGCGCTCAATCTGAAAATGGGATAGAGTGTCAGAGACATCATTAGAGGATCCCGTAATCAGGAGAGCAGAAAGCACAATATTAAACCTTAAGCGGTGCAGCTCAAAAGCATGAGCGGAGGGGCGGAGACTCTGCTGGAGCGTGAGAACTGTTTAGCCAAGACGCTCACCACTACCTGGTTATCAGACCAAAAGCAGATCCGATGGTCACTGAAACTCCTCGGGCCACATGTGAACTGCTACTACAATGGGGAAAACTCAAAAGTTAGGTCACATGATTGCCTCACCATACCGGGCTTGAGGCCATAGCTTTGCACACCAGCAGCCCCTGAAATAAAAAACCAAAGGGCAAAGATCCAGCAGCATCAGCATGAACCTGAAAATCCCTGTGCAAGTATCCTGCCATGGCCAACTACTATTGCATACATATAGGAATTGCAACCATTGCATGAGATCCCATTGCATGAGAAAGGTAAGGGGACCTCAACATTTAGGAATTGCAACCATTGCATGAGAAAGGTAAGGGGACCTCAGGCCGCAGGCAGCCTGGCCTAGTGGGAAGGGAAGGGGCGGCCTGGGGCAACCACTCTGCATGCAAGATTAATTAAGTGACCCAGCAAGATCGGATCTGATGAAGCATCACTTGCTACAGAGGAAGTATTACAAAATAACTTCCTTCAAGGCAGACAGCTTCTCCATAGGCAAGTGGTATGTTGTAGCAACGATATCCAACTGGATCCCTAAATAAAATGGAATATGGGCAAAAGGTATTGAGCTATTGCTTGCCAGCTTCCAGCCCCGCTTGGGCAGGGGGCATCTTGTGCTGCCATCATAATACGTAAATTTACAGGGCCGACGCTGGCCAGAACCCCTAAAAAAGTCCCGACAAAACTGCCGCCGAGCCAGCTTCCTTTTCAGACACACACTGTGCAATGCAAAAAACACACTCCGTGCAGTGCACACACAAACCAAGCAATGCAACTATACTCCGTGTGATGCAGCTACACGCTCCGTTCAATGCAACTACACACTCAGTGCAATGCAAAAACACACTTCATGCAATGCAAAAAACGCATTGCAACTCCATGCAATGCAACTACACACTCCATGCAATACAACTACACACTCCATGCAATGCAACTACACACTCCGTTCAGTGCAACTACACACTCCGTGCAATGCAACTACACTCCATGCAATGCAACTACACACTCCGTTCAATGCAACTACACACTTCATGCAATGCAACTACACACTCCGTTCAATGCAACTACACACTCCGTTCAATGCAAAAACGCACTCTGTGCGATGCAACTACCCTCCATGCAATGCAACTACACACTCTGTGCAATGCACTCTCTGTGCAATGCACACACCCTCTGTGCAATACACACACATTCTGTGCAATACACACACACCCTCTGTGCAATGCACACACACCCTCTGTGCAATGCACACAACCTCCGTGCAATGCAAATGCAAATCTCTCACGCAATGCAATGCAAATGCAGCCCGTGCAGCGCTGAGCCCTGCAACACACAGAGCAAACTGCAGTGCGGGCACACAAAGGTGCTTTCTCCCGCTTGCATATTGCAAACGTGGCGCCTGTTACATCCCTCGCAGTGAGGGAACCACCAAAAGGCCCTCGAGACTGGACCTAAGTGTCCAGGTAGAGCAATGGGGGAGCATGCAGCTGTCCCATATAGGGACCAATCCTGCAACCTAGGCATTACCGGCACTATGTGCTGACCAGCTGAGCTATCCAGGATGATCCCTAAAGACCCAGGACAGCCTCACCCTGACCCCTGTAGAGGTCCAAGGTGATGTCTGAATCATGATCCCTGCTCCTCTTTGCCCTCCTCCTGGATTGCAGCCTTCGAAGATGCTTCCTTCTGGAAGAAGACACCTGGGGCGTCCACAAGTCATCCCCTGCAGGAGAGGCAAGCTCTTGAGGCATTTGCAGAAGCCCAGTCATAGTCCGTAAAAACTAAACAATGTAAGGAACCGGTGAAACCAATGCTTCATGGACCACATGGGGACACTATTGAGGCCGGAAATGCTTCCAGGCCATCGAATTCTAGGGCAAAGCGCTAGGATCACCTGCTAGGCCAGGCATAAATGTTTCCAGTGAAATAGCAGAGTTGAGGCAGCCCACAGCTTGTCCAGGTACCCCTGCTTGCCCTTTTAGAGGGAAGCACCCCTTCAAGAAACCCAAAGTTCTTTTATCACAAATGGGCCGAACTACCCAGCAACAGAATAGCCCAAAAGGAGCAGTTTGTTTTGTTTTGTTATAACAATGGCTAAGAGGGGTATATGAACCCTGTCTCCCAGGTCCTAGTCCTACACTTTAGCCACTAAAACACAATGGCTCGCCTCTAAAATGGCAGTCGCCACTATCAGGGCAAAACAAACTTAAAGAAAATAAACTTGTTCAGAAACAGCATAGTTCAAGAGCATATACGGAGTGCTCATAGTCATTGGAGGCACAGAGAGCCTCTGCCGCCCTCTGTCTGCCTCAGATATACATTAGCGGCAACTGAGCCTGCAAGCAGGTACATTCTTATAGAGAGGTCAGAGACTTAACAATTAACTGCTACCTGTAGCATACTTAGGCTCGGAAGTTATGCACAGGCTGAATAGGGCTCCATGCCTCTGCTCTTGAGAATCTTAGTCTCATAGCAATATTAAAGGAACTCAAAATAGTGCTCCCGCCCAAGGCTAGATTAAAATTTGGCCAACAGCGCTGCACACACTCAAATAAAGCCAACCTTCGGGGTGCTATAAACGAAAGTGATTCCAGCTAAGCTGGGAACAGCCCTGACTAGCCCCACAATTTACAACAGGAGAAATGGGGGAAACCTTTTTGCGAAAGAAAGGCAAGCCACAGATACAGGGAGAATCTTCTCACAGGGCAGGGTAAGGGGTGGAGTGGGAAATTGAACAGGAAAAAGGGGAATTAAATTATTTAAGGGACTAAAGAGGATTAAAAGAAGGGGGAAATAAAGAAATGTAACCAGACAATGAGAAGTTTGCATCACTGTCCTCCAGACAGTCCAAGTGCTCCATGTGATCCGATGTCCACAGCGAAAGAGAAAGAGAAAGCTGTGGACCCTGCTTATATAAGGGGTCTGACCCCACCCCTAAATTGGCAACATCAATTTTGCCCCAGTAACAACTTCTTCCAATCTGCTCCAGCCCATTGCCATCAATGGCCTGGTCACTAACTGGGGGTTTTGTTCGGCCCCATCCGCAACACGTGCTCTCTCTTTTATGAGAACACGCTTTGTTGTTTGTATTTGATATCCCGCTTTATCACTACCCTAAGGAGTCTCAAAGCAGCTAACAATCTCCTTTCCCTTTCTCCCCCACATCAAACACTCCATGCAATGAGTGAGGCTGAGAGACTTCAGAGAAGTGTGACTAGCCCAAGGTCACCCAGCAGCTACATGTGGAGGAGCGGGGAAGCGAACCTGGTTCCCCAGATTATGAGTCTACCGCTCTTAACCACTATACCACACTGGCTCTCACCCCCTTTTTTATCTGGTATATTGTTTTCTGAAGACAATCCTCAGAGTAACGTGTTGTTGAAGAAGCTATTGAATGCTGGCTGACACCATGATTTTTGTGATTGTCCCCTTGGATCAGGATGTCTCTATTTTCACTGGAAAAATGTTGGTGGGTATGGAATAGAAAGTCCCTATTTTCATTATAGAACAATTTGAGGGTATGATGTTTCAATTCACACAAAGCATTATGCAGCATATTGTAAGGTGCTAACAATATTAAATGTTGCTGGAGTTATCTCTTTAGAATTGTTTTCTTAGGTATTTGCATTATAAATATTAATTTCTGCCAGACTGATGCTTTGGCACACAGGACGTTGCCGTATACCAAGTCCAACATTGGTCCACCTGGGTCAGTATTGTCTACACTGACGGACAGTCAATTTTCAGGATTTCAGATGTGAGTCTTTCCTAGCACTGCATATCAAGGATTGAACCTGGTACCTTCTGATTGCAAAGCAAACACTGTCACTGAGCTATAGCCTTCCCCCTGCTGGCTATCATTTCATGTATGAGGCAATACCAAGCGTGAAAAGCATGAATGTATTGTATTGTTGTTTATCTCTATGTTCCTAGCAGATCCCTGTGGGGATAGCTTCTCTTTGTGCCTTCTTCTTACTCAGGATCACATGCTATAATACTTGCTGTCTTTTGTTCAGTATATAAACTCTGGTGCAGTTTTCGCTACTCATAAAGTTGTATGTGAGATTGCTCTTTCAAAAGTCAACTCTGTTGTTTACAAAAAGTTTATTTTGACCTGGATAAGAGTTACGCCATGAATAATACAATTGCCAAAAAGACTTGACTATTGAAAGGTTGGTGTTTGCAGCCTTAGCTATTTTATTGGCTGACTAAAGTGTAATTAGTATGTCAACCAGCAGCTTCCCTTGCTAGCGTAATTAATCCAATTCCAAGAGTGCTGTGCAGCGGATAGGGAAGGATGGTGAATGAAAAGTAAGGTAAGGAATAGGCAGGAGAGAAAACCCTATTGCTTCCTCATGCATTTGAGCAATCTAAAAAGGCAACAATTATATTACTATGGCCCAATTTCAACTAAAGCGTGGTGGGCTGCCCTAAAACATTGGCTCAGGATTTCAGTGTTTGCTCTAGGGAAGGGTTTGTACCAACACCTGACCAATAAGGAATTTGTCAGCAAATGGCAGAAAACCATGACTAAAAAAGCCATCTCTATTGGTCTGTCACACCCCCCCCCAACTGTATTACCTGGGTTATGAAAGCGCCCAAAAGATGTTAAAGCGAAGATTAAGGGATAATGCACACAGTGACTTGCGATCTCGATCACACGCAGTCTGTAGTCCGCTGGCAGTAGGAGTACAATATGGGTATGTCTTTAAGTTAACATTTTACATTAAAAACCTGACAGTACCAAACTATCGAAGGCTTTTCACCAAAGCCAGACTAAACGTCATTCCTTCTGCAGTGTTGGATGGCAGGTTAAGAGGAGTTCCCTACCAGGACAGACTTTGCTCGTGTGCTCAAGACATCGATTCCATAAAACATATTTTGTTGCATTGTGCAAAATATGAGCAAGCCAGGGCTGAACTGATACTACCCTTGCTGGTACCTTTCCCAGGAAAATCAGAGGCTCACTATGTCAGGTTCCTATTGGAAGACTGGACAAATGCTAGAACATTAGCAGTGGCAATGTTCTTATCGGTGGTTGCAAGAACAAATGATCCCTATATTCTGAACAAACTGCTTGTTTAACCTGGAGGTAGGCTGTATGAATTGTTTATTGCTTTGTAATGATTTGTTGGGTCTCTGGACCATAATAAAGATTGTTGATGTTGTTGTTGATATAACTATGCCACAGTCATGTGATTTCCAGCTTTCTGCTGATTCGCTCCAGGTGTTTTGGCCATACTTCTTTGTTATGAGCAGCCAGTTCTCTGGTTAGTTAGTAACCACAATTCTAGACTTAATGAGACGCTTGACATTTCTGGCTTGTGACCATGGCTCCTTTGCTCTGTCTCCTTGATTCCTCTGGCAGCTTGCCATGGCTACAAGCTTGTCCGAGTTTGACTTTCGATGACCTTTTCATTTGAAAGCAGGTTTGCAGGTAAGAGGAGAAGAAAAACTTCTAGGCTGTCACTGTGTATCACCAGTTTTAAAAAGTGTGTCGCTCACTTATATAAGAAAACTTTAGCATTTATTCTCTGTTACGTTTGATTTTTCTGGCAGTTGTGGATTTTCACGAAACTCAATGGGAGTTAGAACAAATTACACACCTTGGTAGGGATGGTTCTGTGAACGATCTAGTTCACCTGTTTTGTGAAAGGGTAGTTTGCCAAAGTCTTTTTGAGATCAAATCCAATCTCCCATCTTAATTAATTCGATTTTTAAAATACCCTTCTCAAACAAATAACCATGCATTCTTAATACTCTGCTTAGAACTGAAAATATCAGCATATATAATACACTTGGAAGGTCAAATTCCATTTAATCCTGAAAGGAAATATGTCATCACACGCTGATGCTTAGCAATGTTGTACAAGTTCAAAGAGATTTTGCAGATATTACTAATAACGTTGACTTTTAAGACATTGACATTGCATTTAATAACTGAGGTCTTATAAATACATTTGAAGACCTGATTATGTGAGAAATCCATTTAATAGTAATGATTTGCAGAAGAGCTGAAAGTTACAAGAAATATGATCTAGTTCAACCTCCCTCCTGGGAAATAGTCATGCAATCCCTTTTAGTCTTACCTGTGTCCTATATTTTAAAAAAGAAGCACAAAACTGATACAGGGACTCACCTATAATTATTCCCTTCCTATGATGGAGGAGTGGCTGTAACATGAGGCAAGCTGTATGGATGCTAACACATATAGAAAACTGGTTTTTCGCTTTTGAAAAACAAGAACAAAATGGCAGGGGATTGCTATGAATATGGTGCACATGAAAACCTGCCTCATGCCTTAACATTATATAGGTGTTGGAAGAAGGTGCATACATCCATCTGGCGACCACAGATAAGAACTTTGAAAAGGATGCAAACCAGTCTATACCCCCCACAATATATCCATAACCTTGAACAGTACAAGCAGATTAGTATACGTGAAAGATTTATATGTGTGAATTCCATTATGAACTGACCTTATCTGCACCTCCTGGAATAATGTGTGGATCAGAACATAATCCTTCACCAGATTCCTGAATGTTCTGACACAGTTCTTTGGCTCAAAAACTGCTGCATATACATTTCAAGATGCATATCTGAGAGAGAAGGTGTATAGTAATGTGCATTTTGAGACCAAAATGGTTTGAAATATTTAAATGAAAATTGTCATGAGTAGATATGGTGGCCCATTCTAGCCAGTGGGTGCAGCTAATTTGACGATAAATAGTAAATACTGAGCTATTTGATTGCAGGTAACAGTAGTGAACTATACTATAGAACTGTGTATACAGTGGAATCTTGCTTCTCAAACTTAATCCATTCCAGAAGTCCGTTCAACTCCTGAAACCATTCAAAAACCAAGGCGCGGCTTCCAATTGGCTGCAGGAGCTTCCTGCACTCAAGCAGAAGCCACATTGGATGTTCGGCTTCCGAAAAATGTTCAAAAACCGGAACATTTACTTCCAGGTTTTTTGAGTTTGGGAGCCGATTTGTTCATCAACTAAGGTGTTCAAGAACCAAGGTATGACTGTATATGCTTCATACCAAGATGTTTTTAACAGTGCAGCGAAAAATGTTGATTAATATAGGATGGCTGTATGAATTGTACCTTGCTTCAAAATCTCAATTTTCTTTCTGAACTGTCGCACCCCCAAATTTGCATGTTCACGTTTATAAATATTTACTGCATTTATACCACACCGTTCCTCCACGAAACTAATGACTCCTCCCTTCTCATTCTATCTTCACAAAAAATACCCTGTCAGGTAGGTTAAGCTGAGAGACAATGACTCAGGGAGCTTCATAGCTGGGTAGAGATTTGAACCTTGGTCTCCCACATCCAGGTTTGACACTCTAACCACTACACCACACTGCTGGTTTTCAACATATGTGTTTTGTTTGTTTGTTCCATTATCTAATGAACTGCCCAGGACAGGTTTGGCAATATGTTACTGCTAAAATCCAGAAGAAATGAGTCAACCTGTTTGATATATGAAAGGTGGCAGGTGCATGCATTACTATCAAAGAAAACATTATGACGATGTTTTGCAGGTGGTATTTAACCCCTGTAAAACTGGCTAAAATTTATAAACTAACATCAGATCTGTGTTGGAGAGGTAAGGTATCAGAGGGATCCTTTATCATGTCTGGTGGGGATGTGATAATTTTTTTTAAAAAAATGAGGAAATATACATGAGGAACTGAAAAAAATGTTTAAAACAACAATTGGTAAGAAGCTGGAATCATTCCTTTTAGGAATTATAACAAATGACATCACCAAAGGCATGAAGATAATCTTTTTATATGCAAGAGCCGCTACAAGGTTACTGATTGCAAAAAAAATGGAAATCAGAAGAAGTACCAACAGTGAAAGACTGGCAACATAAATTTTTTGAAATGATTGTATTAGCAGAAATGACGGCCACAATTAGAATGCTATCTAATCAAAATCTCAAAGAGGAATGGAAACGATGCTCCAACAAAAATTTATTGACATTTATAGACTGATTTCACAAAGTTAAGTTAGTTAAGCAGATATATGACTGAATGTTTAATTATTAAGATACAAAAATACAATCTCAATAATAAAGTTACAAAATAATAACAAGGAAGTCACGCATGGGTGGAGGGAAGACACAGGGCAAGAAATAAGAAATGGATAAATGTTAGTACATAATGAAATGTGAAAATGCGAATTTACAAATATAATGTATATGTATCATTATGTAAAAATTTCATATATGTATTGCAACATAAATTAGAAAGAAAGGAATTAGAAATAAATTAGAAAGGAAGGAAGGAAGGAAGGAAGGTGGCAGGAATTGAGTGGAATGGATCAAACTAGGATGTAGAAGATGAAACATTTCTGCCTCTTCATTTTTCTAAGATGTCTCCAATTAGAAAATTTAAGAGATAATAAGCACCAGATTCATCCCTCTGCTACGCTGATTAAGCACCATGCTAGATTATCCCTTCGTATAGTGATTTCTAGGCTGGTTCTTGCAGTTTAAGATAAGAACAGAAGATAAGGGCAGGGGAAATTGGAGTCCTACAATTAGTTATGCAGCCATTGATTTCACTGAGATTCAAACATGGTTGCCTAAAGTCTAGGTTCTGGAAAGAAGAAGCGCAGCCACTTTGTTTTACTAGCACCATTTTTAGACATGCAGCTGTGACGTGGATTTAAGGTACAATTGTCTCATAAATTCTGAAGAACATCATGCATCATTTTGCTAGATCTGACTATCAATCAAAGGTAACTGGTGAGGGTGCTCAGCATGATGTTTCCATTGATGGGACAATGAATCAAAGCTGTCAGCCATCATGGTGAACATTCTGAACTTTTGATCTTGTCTGATCATTATCTGTCTCCTGGAGCAATGAAGTTATTGAGTTAAACGTATGACTTGTGGACCAGAATTTTCTCTTTAAGTTAAACAAGGGTGGATGTTGACCAGTTTAGGGAAGTTTTTAATGTTTGATGCTGTATTGTGTTTTTAATATTTGGCTGGAAGCCACCCAGAGTGGCTAGGGAAACCCAGCAAGATGGACGGGGTATAAACATCATCATCATCATCATTATTATTATTATTATTATTATTATTACTTGGGTAGTAGTACTCCATTTACGGGGATGCGAGTGGTGCTGTGGTCCAAACCAATGAGCCTTTGGGGCTTGCCGATCAGAAGGTTGGTGGTTCAAATCCCCACGATGGACTGAACACTTGTTGCTCTGTCCCAATTCCTGCCAGCCTAGTAGTTTGAAAGCACACCAGTGCAAGTAGATAAATAGGTACCACTGTGGCGGGAAGGTGAACGGTGTTTCCTTGTACTCTGGCTTCCGACATGGTGTTCCAAGGCACCAGAAGTGGTTTAGTCATGCTGGCCACATGACCTGGAAAGCTGTCTGTGGACAAACACCGGCTCCCTCGGCCTGAAGTGAGATGAGTGCCGCAACCCCATAGTTGCCTTTGACTGGATGTAACCGTCCAGGGGTCCTTTACCTTTTTACCTTTACTCCATTTATGCTTCCTTCAGCAGTACTTGAGTAGTAATAGAGAACTGCATCAATCTTTAGTTTTTCTTTTCAATTATCTTCTTCCATCCAGATATACGTATCTGCTTCTGATCCATATGCCAGTATTTATTTGATCCCATGGTTAACATGCCTGGTGCAAACATGGCTAATCTCTTCCACTTCTCCCAATTGTAAAGCATTCTTTACATAAGAATTAAACATAATTCAACATAAGAATTAAATGTTGCATTTACTCTTTGCTTACAACAGGTTTCTGTGATATTCTCTTCTCGATG
Source organism: Podarcis vaucheri (assembly GCF_965113315.1). Taxonomy (NCBI): domain Eukaryota; kingdom Metazoa; phylum Chordata; class Lepidosauria; order Squamata; family Lacertidae; genus Podarcis; species Podarcis vaucheri. Next base: position 94,845,941 of record NC_138762.1, on the reverse strand, counting down.
CCACAATCTGTGTATTAAGCAACAGAATCTCTCTCTCTCTCTCTCTCTCTCTCTCTCTCTCTCTCTAATTTTAAGTAAAGCATATCATTATTTTTTGTAGTTAATGGTCTCCTAGCAACAGAGCTGTGCCCAATTGACTCCTGTCATTTCAGTGTAACTGCAATGAAACTACCTTCAATAGCTATAATTACTGCTCTGCTGTAGTTTCCAAAAATGAATTCTTTTCATTATGTAAATTCTGAAGACATTTGCTCACGTTATCGCTATAAATTCAATGCCATCAATTATAGACCAGTGGACTATTCAATATTTAGAAGGGTAACATAAGAGAAGGTGTAGAATCAAAGCAACATTTTTGTAAACTGTTCTGGGAATATAAAGGATGCAATAAATAAAAATACTTGTAAATGATGAATCTTCCTCCTCCTCCTCTTCTTCCTCCTCCTCCTCCAGATTATATGCATTTAAGATATTCCTTATGTCTGATTTAATAAATTTGCATCCCACCCTTTCTTGGCAGCAGAAGGCAGCTAGAAAGAATAATAAAATACTTTAAAAACTCATGGTACTATTGATTATATAATTATTGCACATTTATTAATTAAATTCACAAATATATACAGTGGTACCTTGGGTTACAGACGCTTCAGGTTACAGACTCCACTAACCCAGAAATAGTACCTCAAGTTAAGAACCTTGCTTCAGGATTAGAATAGAAATCATGTTCCGGCGGCACGACAGCAGCAGGAAGGCCCCATTAGCTAAAGTGGTACCTCAGGTTATGAATAGTTTCAGGTTAAGAACAGACCTCCAGAACAAATTAAGTTCTTAACCCGAGGTACCACCGTATATAATCCCCAATAAAAACTAGTGGTAAAATAACAATCAAATAAAAACAAAGTAAACCATTTCTCTGAAACAAATCTGGACAGTGATGAGGAATCAATAAACAGAAACTCAAGGGGTCTTAACAGTGGTCTTCACCATTCAGCAGAAAGCCACTAAACAGTGATATGAGTATCCTTCAGGAATGTGAATAACAACCTAGGGTGACTCTGGTCCCAGATGCATGGCTAGCAGGGATAGAACAAACAAGAGGATTCCCTATGCTTATCCTAGTAAGTGGGCAGTTTTCTACGGAAGAAGGTGGTCTTTTAGATATTCTGGCCCCAAGTTGTAAAGGACTTTAAAGATCATGACCAACATATTGCATTGGGCCCAGTATCAAGTCAGAAGCCAGCATAACTGCTATAGTAAGAAAGTTACATGTTACCAATAGGCACTCTAGTGCACTTTGTAATTACAGAGATAAAAAATCTTGCAGTTGGATAGATATGGTGTACCATAGCCAAATCTAAATATTCCAAGATTGGGTGTCTTTGGCATGCCAGGCTAAGCTATGCAAAAGCAGTCCTAGTGACAGCCATTACCTGTGCATATAAGGTTAAGACTGGGTCTAGTGGGTGCCCCCCAGACTATAAACCTATGACTTCAGTGGGAGTAGAGATAATAATAATAATAATAATAATAATAATAATAATAATAATAATAATAATAATTATTATTATTATTTATACCCCGCCCTCCCCAGCCAAGGCTGGGCTCAGGGCGGCTAACAAGCAACAATAAAAACAAGTTGAATGAATCTTAAAACAAGATTAAAATACAACAATTAAAATATTAAAATGCAGCCTCATCACAGGAGGAGAAAGGAAAAAGAAAAAAGAAAGAGGGGGAGGGAATCAAATTGGCTCCAAGCCAAAGGCCAGGTGGAACAACTCTGTCTTACAGGCCATGCAGAAAGAAATCAGATCCTGCAGAGCCCTGGTCTCATGAGGCAGAGCGTTCCACCAGGCCGGAGCCAGTGTTGAAAAGGCCCTGGCTCTGGTTGAAGCTAATCTAACTTCCTTAGGGCCCGGGACCACTAGGGTGTTGCTATTTATGGACCTTGAGGCTCTCTGTGGGCATACCGGGAGAGGCGGTTCCATAGGTACAAGGGTCCTAGGCCGTGAAGGGCTTTAAAGGTTCAAAACCAGCATGACCAAAAGCTTATTCAGGAGGCAAAGAAAAGATTGACAGACTACTTTATGGATAATATGAATAAGGGTACAAAAATGAGTATAGTTTGGGACGCTAGCAAAGCAGTAATAAGAGGATTCTTTATTCAACAGAATGCGATTAAGAATAAGAACAGGGAGAAAGGGAGGAAGGAAATTCTAAAACAAATAATGGATAACGAAATAAAATTAATTAAGAACCCAAACAGCCCAAAAATAAAAGAGAATATTAAAGTCCTGCAGGCACAATTCGCAATGATTATTAATAAAGAGGTGGAATGGAATATTAAAAGGCTCCGACAGAAAAACTTTGAATTTGCTAATAAATCTGGTAGATGGCTTGCGTGGCAAATCAGGAAAAGGAAGGAACAAAGCACAATTAACAAAATTATCTTAGATGGAGAAGAAGTTGAAAACCCTAAAGTTATTAGGAAAGGATTCTTGGATTTTTATAAACATTTATATAACAACAGAGAAAAGAATAACATGAAGAAAATAGAAAGATTTTTAAAGGAAAAAGGTGTGAAAAAGATCCCGACAGATAAGAAAGACCGACTGAACGCCCCAATTGCAAATGAGGAAATAATCGAAACAATAAAAGAACTGAAGAAAGGAAAGGCACCAGGACCAGATGGCTTAACATCCAGTTACTACAAAGAACTGAGGCACGCCTTAACAGTACCAATAAAGGAAGTTATGAATAACATACTGAAACAACAGGATATCCCCGGAACGTGGAAAGAGGCCTTTATCACACTCATTCCTAAGCAAGATTCTGATCTGACACAAGTAAAGAATTATAGGCCAATATCTCTGCTGAACACAGACTATAAGATTTTTGCTGGAATATTAGCAAAGAGATTAAAGAAGATATTGCAGGAAATAATACATGTAGATCAGGCAGGCTTCCTCCCGGGCAGGCAGATGAAAGACAATGTTAGGAACATAATAAATATTTTGGAATATCTGTCTGTAAGGAATGAGAAGCAAGCTCTATTAATGTTTGTGGACGCAGAGAAGGCTTTCGATAATGTATCGTGGGAATTTATGTTAAAAAATTTAGAAATGATGGAGGTGGGGAATGAATTCTATAACGGAATAAGGGCAATTTACTCGGAACAAAGAGCTAAATTGATTGTGAATAATGTACACACAGAAGAGTTTAGGATATCGAAAGGTACTAGACAGGGGTGCCCTCTCTCGCCGTTACTATTTATGATAGTCCTGGAAGTCCTTCTGGGCTCAGTAAGGAACAATGATAAAATAAAGGGGGTGACAGTCGGCAAAAATGATTACAAGATTAAAGCCTTTGCCGATGACATAGTAATAATGATTGAAGAACCTAAAAACAGCTTAAATGAGGTACTGGAGGAAATAGACCAGTTTGGTAAAGTGGCTGGATTTATGCTAAACAAGAAGAAAACAAAAATAATGGTCAAGAATATCGATCAGAGTCTAGTGGATGAATTGCAACGAGAATCAGGGATTGATGTGGCCCAAAAGGTAAAATATTTGGGAATATGGCTGACCCCCCAAAATATTGATTTATACCAGAATAACTATATCCAGGTGTGGAACGGAATTAAGAAAGATTTAGAAACCTGGGGTAGAATGAAACTGTCCTTTTGGGGCAGAATATCAACAATCAAAATGTGTGTGCTTCCAAAGATGATATTTCTGTTTCAAATGATCCCTATAATCAGGGGAATAAGTGTATTTATAGAGTGGCAAAGAACGCTTTCGAGATATATCTGGCAGGGCAAGAAGCCAAGAATACAATTCAAGCTGTTGACAGATGCTAAGGAAAGAAGCGGTTTTGCCCTGCCGGACCTGAAATTATATTACGAGGCGTCTTGTCTTTGCTGGTTAAAGGAGTGGATAAAGTTAAATAACAACAAATTATTAGATCTAGAGGGTCACGATAATAGGTTTGGATGGCACGCCTATTTGTGGTTGGAGAAGAAGAAAGTCTACAAAGGTTTTACTAATCATGTTATCAGGGGTTCTATAATAGAGGTTTGGGACAGGTACAAAAATATTCTGGAATTTAAAGTTCCGCATTGGTTGTCACCACTAGAGGTAATGTCGGTAAAAAATATTAATATGAGACCAAATTGGATAACATATGGCGAATTGGTAGTGAAAGAGGGGGAGAAATGGAAACTGAAGCCATATGAACAAATTAAGGATCAGGTTTATGATTGGCTGCACTATTTTCAGGCAAATGCAATGTTTAACAAAGATCTTAAAGAAAGGTGCTATATAGAAAAAGTGTCTAAATTTCAATCAGATATAATTGATAATGATGTTAAGATAATTTCGAAAATGTACAAAATACTCTTGGAATGGCAAACAAAGGACGAGGAGATTAAGTCGGTCATGATTAAGTGGGCCAGAGATTTTGGTTAAAGTATACAATTAGAGGATTGGGAAAAGGTATGGAACGAAAACATGAAATTCACTGCATGTACAGCACTAAAGGAAAACATAATGAAGATGGTGTACAGGTGGTTTATTACACCGGCAAAACTGTCAAAAATGTACAAGACATGTAATAGGTGCTGGAAATGCAAAGAAAAAGAGGGATCTCTCTTTCACATGTGGTGGGATTGTAGGAAGGTGAGGGGTTTCTGGGAATTGATCTACTGTGAATTAAAAAAGATGTTTAAATACTCGTTTGTTAAGAAGCCAGAATCCTTCCTATTAGGTATAACAGGAAGAGAGATAAAAAGACGGGACTATAAACTGTTCCAGTATGCTGTTACAGCGGCAAGAATACTGATGGCCCAGAGGTGGAGACAGGAGGAAATGCCGACTCTGAATGAATGGAGGATGAAACTCATAGATTATGCAGAATTGGATAAATTACTGGAAGAATAAGATATCAGAAAGATCAAAAATTCATCGAGGACTGGGGAAAGTTTGCGGTATATCTGGAAACTATATGTGATCAACAAACAACGCTAGTGGGGTTTAAAGAGACTTTGTAATACTGTAAGGCACGGGTGTCAAACACAAGGCCCGCGGGCCGAATCCGGCCCGCCAGACCTCGTCATGTGGCCCGCGTAGCTGCCGCCGGCTGCCAGCCTTCACCTTTTATTCTCGGTTTTGGGGGGGGGGGTTGACACAAGGAAGTTTACATGGTGCGGCTCCCTACTCGCCTCCCCCCGTCGCTCTTAAGGACGTGGCTGCTGCTTCAAATGTCCCCGCGTCTCTCAACTTGCACCTTCGTCGTCGGGGGCCGAAGCGAGGTGGGCAGCTGGCTTCTCTCTCCCGCTCACTGCTCAAAAAGAGCAAACGGAAGGTCAGGTCTCTCCGTGCCGCGGAGGGGGAGTCTTTCTCCTCGGAGAAACTTTTTTATTCCAGCCTTGGATCTTCTCCGGGGTGCAAACTCACCCTGCGGGAGGCGTCCTCTTCTCCGCGCTGGATTTCGCCAGCCCGGGGCTTCCCTTCCTCTTCATTTTGCCTCCCTCTCCATCTTTGCGCAGCCAGCCTTTCCAGGACCGACGATGCCTGTGATCAAGTTGTTCTTTGGGAATATGGGGTGGCTGGTGGGGGGGTGTGAGTGGGAGAGAGATGCGCGCGCACACACTCCAAACACCCTTAAAATAAATGTAAAGTGGGGGCGGCGATGATGATGGCTGTGATGGGAGGGGGCTGTGTTCCCTGGCACCCCCTCCACTCCCCGCCCCCCACCGCCGCCTTCCTCTTCCTCCTCCTCTTGCAATTTCACGGCAAGCCAAGCGAGGAAGGCGATCTGGCGCCCGGCTCTCTATCTCAGCTCCCCAAGTTGGACTCCGCGCCCGCGCAGCGGTGCTGGGCGGTTCTCCCCGCCTTCCGGCACATGTCAGTCCCGCTGGCACATTCCTGGGAGGAGATCGGACGCGGCTCCTTGCAGCCCTTCCATCACTCGGTCACACAATTGGGCAGCTCGCTCTCCGCCCTGCCAGCAGCTCCGCCTTGATCTCTCCCTCCCGCCTCGGGGAAGGAAAGGAAGAAGCCAGAGATCCAGTTGCAGGCAGCGTGTTCGCGCTCTTTCGCCTTTTGCGCTATGCAATGGCACCCCGAGATGGGGGGGAGGCAGGGGAATTAGCCAAGGAAAATGAGAGTGCACAAGGCATGTTGATGCTTTCCTGTCAGAGCTCTCTCTCTCTCTCTCTCTCTCTCTCTCTCTCTCTCATTCTCTCTCCCTCCCTCCCCCCCCACATTTTATTTACAGCCCCATGTCGTGTATGTTTTCTCAGAAGCCAGCCTCACTTTCTTCAACAGGATTTTCAAGTAAATGCACATAGGATTGCAGCAATCGTCTCATTAGGGCTCATTCTTTGTAACTTTGTTTCCTAGTTCTGCTGGATCTTTCAGCGGCCTTTGATACAATCGACCATAACATCCTTCTGGACTGTCTACATTATTACAAAAAACAGCAATACCGGTAATTGAATGCAGTGACAATAATTTATGATAATAAAGAGTGGACACATAGTCCTACAGATACAACCGGCCCTTTGAGGGTGACCAAACTGCTGATGCGGCCCCCCGATGAATTTGAGTTTGACACCCCTGCTGTAAGGTATATTGCATGACAGAATCAGAGAGGTGTAAACTAATCGTAAATCAGCAATATTATACAGAAAATGCGAGAAAATAAGAAAAATGGATGATTGTGGGAGGTGCTGGTGGAGGTTCAAAAACTGTAAATATGTAATTATGGTTGTAACCAATATAAGCAAAAAGAAAATTGAATAAAAATCTAAATAAATAAATAAAAACCCAGCACCTTAAACCTGACCCTGTACTCCACCGGGAGCCAGTGCAGCTAGAAAAGCACTGGGTGAATATGCTCCCATAGCAGAAACCCTGTGAGGAGCATCGCTGCAGCATTCTGAACCCGCTGGAGTTTCTGGGATAGCTTCAAGGGCAGCCCCGTGTAGAGTGAATTACAGTAGTCAAGCCTGGGGGTGACCGTCGCATGGATCACTATGGCCAGGTCAGGGCGGGAAAGGTAAGGGACCAACTGCTTGATGCGGCGAAGGTGGAAAAATGTCACCTGACTGTTGCTGTAACCTGTGCCTCCATTGAAAGGAAAAGATGGAAGAGAAATTTGATTTGGTCTCATTCACACTTTCTGAAACAATACGTGGACCAAAAATATAGCTAGCCTTCAAAAGTTGGTCTTGCCTAAAAATGTGAATCATAGATCTAATGCTCCAACATCTTAGATTTATAGGAGCCCATCCTCTGTTAATACAGTTTGTATATACATGCTTTTTGGGGGAAAAGTTGACCCCCAACTTGCTTCCATGTCTCATCTTTTGCAAAGGTCTGGGCCTGGGGTGGCCAGCTCCCAAGAGACTGCAATCTACTCATAGAATTAAAAACTGGCAGTGATCTATCCCCTTGAGCTTTTTGTTGTTAAGCTTTTTCAGGAAGGGAAGCCCTGTTTTTTTGGTAGATCAACTGTGATCTACCTGTTGGACATCCCTGGTCTAGGCCAAGGTTTCCCAAACTTAGATCTCTAGCTGTTTTTGGACTCCAACTATCATTCAGGGATAATGGGAATTGTGGTCCAACAATGGCTGGAGACCCAAGTTTGGGAAACCCTGGTCAAAGGCAATGACTATGCCTCTTCTTTACTTGCCTTAAGACAAAATGAAAGTTAGTCAACAACCCCATATTGTTCAGGGGCTCAGTTTTCACTTGTTTTGGCTCCTAATTGTGCACAAAAACCAATGGACGATGCAAATGGAAAGGATATTATTTAAGATGAACTGGTGTTTAAAAAGACAGAGATGGATAATTTGTAACACTGGCTCATTGCCTGCTTAGAAGTGGTTCAAGTAAAGAAAGAGTTTTTTATTTATATCATGGCATTCATCAGAGGATTGAGAGTCTTGTCGTTTAATTTATTCAATTACCCTGGAGCTGAAATTCTCTTGTTCCAGTTAATTAATAAAATGCCACATCCAAGATTTGAATCAGCATCTTTCGTTGCATGGGAGGAATGTATGGTATGTTGTAAGGAGAACAGAAATAACTGCGCCTAAAAGATTACGTCTCTTGTGGGAGATCTTTCAATTAGCAGGAAGGCACAGATGAGGAAATGTGATTCTTTGCCAAAGTCAGAAAACAGTGAAGCAACTGCAACTACCACAAGTTCTGAAAAGCAAAATAGAAGGAGAAAATATTGCTGGGGTGATCCTGTGTCTTGGGTGCTGTTGGTAACAGAAGTTGGAAGTTGTGATTGACAAGCCAATATTATACAAGTGGATTAAAACAAAAACAAAAAAACAGCAGAGCCTGTAATAGGATGCAGGCTGCTATATCAGCTAACTAGTAGACCTGAAGCTCAGTAATACAGTGTCTGTTTTGCATGTAGAAGGTTCTAAGTTCAGTCTCTAGCATCTTCAGATAGGGCTGGGAAATAATACTGCCCAAAACCATGGAAGGCCACTGCAAGTCAGTGTAAACAATATTGAGTTAGATGGTTTGAATCAATATAAGACATTTTTCTATGGTCCAGAAGCATCACTTCTGCTCAGAAAGTTTGGTCCCATACCAGAGTCCTCATTGAATAGACAAAGGGAGAAAGATGGGGTGCTACTAGGTCATGGCTAATGGGACTATTTGGTGGCTTCAAGAGCTATGCCTGACATTTGATTCCAAATTTAATCCAGGAAAAAAATCTGTTTTGCAGATATCAGCCATTGCAATAGGGAAGGGTCCTCCTTTCCATTGGACCTGAGCTATTGCCCTTTTTACTGTATTGGATCCAGAGAAGAATGAGCAGGATACTGCTCGTGGAACAGGGCTTTTTTGGCTTCTTGTCCAACTACACTTCAGAGATAGATAGAGCACTAGAGTACTGCAGCAGGACATGAAAATGGGAAATTCAGCCAGGCTGCCATGCCAAGTTGAGGTGCTTTTCCACTCATATGAGACATCTGTGGATCCAAGCCATGGGATATTCATTCTGTTAAGCTTTACTAAGAATACACCACTTAAAATTAAAGAACCTGACTAAGTTAGGTCCATTAATTTCAACAGGCCTACTCTGAGGGGGAGGGAATTGAATACCACCCATTACATTTGTTTACAAAGATGTAAACCACTTAGGCCATGTGTGACAGAAAGTAAAATAAAGTCAATGACATGTTTCTCCAGTGAAGAATTTAAATTTAAATTTAAAATGAGTGATTTTATTCTCAAACAACTGGTAGCTGAAACAAGCATTCGGTGCCTGTTGGCATGTCCAGAGACAATTGTTTAATTTGTGTTTCTTTGTGAGCAAGAGGGTTTAATTCTTCTCAACAGCATATGGAGAAATGTTCAATGGAACCTCTGTGGTTGAGCTTCCTGGCATAACACCTCGCCATCAGCATTGCCAGAGAGACAGAAAAGACAATCATCTCCAATTGCACATAAATGGCCGCAAAGAGAATGAACTCCCAGCCAACCCGAATCTTTCCAAGCTCTTTAGATGGGCAATCCTCTACACAATGCACACTGAATAGGAGGACAAAAGGGAAAGAGGTGAAAGAGAGAGGCGTGAAATCGAATGAGCAAGCTAGAAAAGGTTCGAGGTCTTTATCTGATAACAAATGTTATGATCACCCACACTGGCCAAAATGAGCTATTCTTTCCCACCTGTCATCTGCCTCCTTATTTTCAACAGCCCACTGTCTTTCAGAGGCATCCATCGCAACAGCACATTCTACTTTGCTCTGCATGATTTCATTATTTTGCTATGGGGAAAAAAATATTTTGATCTATCATGAACAGTACCATAAATAATGTTATCTGTGCCTCCCAAACTCCATCCCTTTGTAATTAACACATGTGGGGCAATTCTATAGCAAGATTCACTGGGAAGATACAATGGCTCCCTGGCTCAACTGGCTGAGTCTAGGCTCAATCACGGTCAGCTGGAGTTAAGTCTTCAACATCGGCTGAGCTTGAAGATACGGCAATGTAACTGCCTCATTGTGGTTCAGCTGGGACTCAGTCAAAGTTGACTGAGCCAAGGCCATTGAGACCCACCCCCAAGGGGCATTGTGGGGGCAGAACCAGAGAGGGGAGCTTTAGACTGGATGCAAAGTCCATTCAGGTGGATCACATGACCTGACAACATGACACACAACAGTGTTTAAAGGTTTGTTTTCCGTCTGCCTTGCATAGGCCACCTCAGCTAACAGGGAATGGGTTTTGGATCTGGTGTAACTTCACACCAGTTTGAATTACACCGACTTGCTTTACACCAGTTTCCTGTGTGTAGGATTGCTCCCATAATTGACAATTTAGAAACACACAAGGTCAATAGAACACTACTCAGAAAACCACAGCCAGCTGTTAATTTAGTATATATACACAATTTGTTGCTGCTAAATGGCAATCAAATCATTCAATTTATAACAAATTGGTTAAATTAGTGTCATCTGTGACTCCATTGGATTTATATTAGAGATGAGTGTGGCTTCTTTTTTCTGAGCCCAGAAATATATTGATTAAACAATGTCAATAATGGATTAGGAAGTCAGGTCATATCATCATTATTATGGTATAAAAACCAAACAAATACTCATATGGAAAATAAAAAGCTACCTTATTCTGTCAGACCAGAAAGAGGCTTTAATGTCAATTGGATTTGCCATCTGGGAATTAAATGAAAAATAAATAAAAGGATAATGTTTTAAATTAAGTGCTTCCAAATAAGGATTTAATTTAGATTTAATAAGGGACTGAAAGCTGGAGACAAAAGAATAAATGCATAAAATTGAAGATCTAATCAACTTGATTTCATTTTAATATTGTGGAATCAACAGAAAGGAAAAAGAAGAAAACCCAGCTGCTCACATCTTAATCTCTTTTCTATGTATTCCAAGAGGAAGCCTATCCAAATATTTTAAAATAACTATTGTCCCACTCATTCATCCACAACCAAACACAGAAAGAGAAATTGTCTAGTAAATAATGGAGATGATTATAGAACTAATAAGATGTAAATAAATGTTCTCTGCCTGACCTCCTTAAGATTGGGTAGGAGGAGAGTGACAGGTAAAAGTCTAAAGGGCATATCTCATTAGGTATTCAAATATTCACAGAATGATGCTTTGTCTTTTTTTTCTTTCTTTAATTAATTTCAGGGCACCTACCAGAAGGGTAATTTGTGAGACTCATGAAAGAAATGTTCATTTATTAAAAGTGTTTTCTGCAAGCACCATTGGGGAGGTTGCTTCATTCTGAATCAGCTTTTCCTGACCTGCTTCCTTCCAGATGTGGTTGATCAGCAGTGATGTGTGAGTGCCTGGAGGCGACTGGAGGATGGATGGTGGCTAACAGATTGAGATTGAATCCTGACAAAACAGAAGTACTGTTTTGGGGGGACAGGGGGCAGGCAGGTGGGGGGGGGACTCCCTGGTCCTGGATGGGGTAATTGTGCCCCTGAAGGACCAGGTGCGCAGCCTGGGAGTCACTTTGAACTCGCAGCTGCCCATGGAGGTCCAGGTTAATTCTGTGTCCAGGGCGGCTGTCTACCAGCTCCACCTGGTACGCAGGCTGAGACCCTACCTGCCCGCAGACCGTCTCGCCAGAGTAGTGCATGCTCTATTTATCTCCCGCTTGGACTACTGCAATGCCCTCTACATGGGGCTACATTTGAAGGTGACCTGGAAATTGCAATTAATCCAGAATGCGGCAGCTAGACTGGTGACTGGGAGTGGCCGCTGGGACCACATAACACTGGTCCTGAGAGATCTGCATTGGTTCCCAGTATGTTTCCGAGCACAATTCAAAGTGTTGGTGCTGACCTTTAAAGCCCTAAATGGCATCGGTCCTGTATACCTGAAGGAGCGTCTCCACCCCCATCATTCAGTCCGGACACTCAGATCCAGCGCCAAGGGCCTTCTGGTGGTTGCCTCATTGTGAGAAGTGAGGTTACAAGGAACCAGACAGAGGGCCTTCTTGGTAGTGGTGCCCACCTTGTGGAACGCCCTCCCATCAGATGTCAAGGAAATAAGCAGCTATCATATTTTTAAAAGACATCTGAAGGCAGCCCTGTTTAGGGAAGTTTTCAATATTTAATTGTTTTTAACACTCGATTGGGAGCCGCCCAGTGGCTTGGGGGGGGGGGCTCAGCCAGATGGGTGGGGTATAAATAATAAATTATTATTATTATTATTATTATTGAAGTTGTAGTTGAAAACATCTGAAAAGTATCAAGTCAGGGAACACTGTTTTGGAAGGTTGTTTTCCTTTGTTCCAAGCAGGATGGGTGAATCTCTCAACTTCAGTTTGTCTCGGTTTCTCATTCACCCCCTTCCCAGCCTTGGTTAACACGTCTGCATCAGTTTGTGAATTTATTGAAGTCTCCATGAAAATTATTTAGTATTTATTTATTTATTATTTAGTATTTGGGTGTGAGTTTCTTCATATATACACATTTCTGTATGCCATTTCCTGTAATATGTGCATTTTTGCACAACAATTTCCCTCATACCATGCATTTATCTACATCACTTTAAACAATATATGCATTTATATGCATGGTATACCTTAGTATGTGCATTTTTGTATACACTACCTGACTGGCAAACTGCACTGCAAAATTCAGAAAAGTGTGAATTTCAAAGGACAGCTGTTTTTCTGTTCACATAGCATTTCAGAAAGTGTGAATTAGGTAAATTTCACTTTAAATGTGAACTGAATTAAATTTCTCCCCATTCCGAATTTTAAAGTGACGTAAAACATGGATTGGACTCAAACATTACACACTCTCCAAACTCACCCTGCCCTCTAATTCAGTATTTGCTTGGGAAGAAACACATCTGATGCAGCTGACTAGATAACCAAAAGTAACAACAACAAGAACAACAACAACCTGCACATCTGACTGGGTTTCCCTAGCCACTCTGGCTGGCTTACGATATATATATATAAACATAGCAAAATATCAAGCATTAAAAACTTCCTGATACAGGGCTGCCTTCAGATGTCTTCTAAAAGGTGTGTAGTTCTTTAGCTCTTTGACTTCTGAAGAGAGGGTGTTCCACATGGAGGGTGTCACTACTGAGAAGGCCCTCTGCTCACCTCCCTCTAGTGTCAAGATGTTTCACTGCCCCTTAGTGCTATTTGCCTTCCTCTTTTTAACCCACATTCTTAGACATCTACTCACACTGCCTCACCCTGTAATTTATTTTGATATGCTGTGGAAAGCCCTCATGATCCCCCCCTCCCCACAAGCTCCATGGTTTTTAACTTGTGGGTTTTTAAATGTTGGGTGCTTTGTTGGGGGCACAGGCAGTTAGTGACTGTGCTGTGTGCCAGCCACTCCTCCAATGTGGGGAATTGCTGTTGTCCTTTCAGCTAGCCCTAGGGTCTGTGGCTGCTGTTGCTGAATGCCAGGTTGGCTCAGAGTAAGACCTTCCTCCCTATAGTGAAAGCTATGGTTTTCCCAGTAGTGATGTATGGAAGTGAGAGCTGGACCATAAAGAAGGCTGATTGCCAAAGAATTGATGCTTTTGAATTATGGTGCTGGAGGAGACTCTTGAGAGTCCCATGGACTGCAAGAAGATCAAACCGATCCATTCTTAAGGAAATCAGCCCTGGGTGCTCAAAGGTGATGTTGAGGGCTCCCCGACTGATGATTCTGGAGGACTTCAGCATTCATGCTGAGGAGATTGGTTCTCGGGTGTCAGGGCTGGTTCAGATGCAGGTCAGCACTCAAATATCTCCCCCTATGAACCTATCCGAACCTTGCAATCATCACCAGATGATTCGTGTGCCTCCTCCATGAGAGGTCCACAGGGTGGCAACATAAGAACAGATCTTTTCTGTAGTGGCTCTTTGTTTGTGGAATGTTCTCACCAGGGAGGCAGGCTTTGTGCCTTCATTGTGCATGTTTAGGTGCCAAGCAAAAACATTATTCTTCAACAAAGCCTTTGACTAATATCATGCATCCTTTTAAATGTGGTATGAGGGGATTTGTTGTGGTGGTTTGGTTCTTAGTCTGGTTTCTATTATGTATTTTTTTATCTTATACTTTTAACTTGTGAACCACTCTGAGGTCTTTGGACGAAGGGTGATGTACAAATTAAATGAATAAATGGCAGCTTTAGGAAATCAGTAACCACATCAACCTGTTTTGCTGCAACCAATAGAATTCAACAGCAGCAATTTGAAGCTGGGGGTCATTCTGTGCATGATCTGTCCGTTGACTTTATCACATCCCGGCATGTAAATGGTTTTCAGACTCTAACCATAGGTTGCATGCAAACTACTCCCACTCATTTCATTTCCTAACTTGTTCCCAGGATTTCAGCCTAAGGCTACAATCATAAGCACACTTCATTGGAAGTACAGGCCATTGAAATCAATTAGACACACTGTCAAGTAAATGTGTTTTGGACTCGGGTGTTAGGCTGTAATTTTCACACCATTCACTCAGAGGTTGTTTCGTTGGCTTTGATGAGAGAATGTTGAAATAAATCATGTGAGCAATATACATGGGCATTGGTGAGTAGTAAACATGTATGTGATTGCAGGGTCATGTGTTGGCCATGGTTTTCCTAATTTATACCTTAATTATTATTGGCATATCACAATGATATTTTTTTCCTTTAAGAAAAAGGAGGGGGAAAGTAAAAAATTTACAACTGCAATTCTATACTACCTTACTTCAGACTAAGTGTCAGTTTACTTCCTCTAACGTTTGAGAGATACTGCACATTTCATTGCACAGTATTCTGTCACTCTTTAGAATTACTCAGAAACAGAATTCAGAATAATACTATGCAGGTAGGAGCAACAAACTTGATTTTCAGTGGCTGTGATCAACAGTGGCTTAAAAGCCACATTATCATCTTATAAAAATAGGTAGGGAGGCAGGAGGTGAATAGTTTTAGAATCATTTAGCTCTCTTGTGTGTTGAAAAGTTATTTAATTTGCAGTCAGCACAAGGATTTTTCCCATTTTACTGTAAACACAGAATATGGCACTGTCTAGAACCCCGCCCCTCCCAAACCCTCTAAGTTGCCTTAATTTTGACAGGAGAAGTGAAGCATGTGTTTAAATTTCTCCCATTGAAATAATGAGACTTCAAAATGCAACAGTTGGATTCATTTGTGTTCATAGCCATAGCCATTGTTTGTTTGTTTATTGTTTCCTATGCATTCTTGGCCTCCTTATGCTTCCTCCAAGCTTCCACAGTCTACTACAACAGTATTCAAAAGATAGCATGCTGTCAATTATTATTATTTTAAGTCACAGATTGTACACGTTCTAAATCTGAAAGCACTGATTAATAGATTTTGTTTTTAATCGAAACACAATTGGACATGCAGATTCGAGAGCTGAGAGCTGACTTACGATCACTGCTGAAGGCTGCAATTTCCATTCCTGTTACTATGGAAACAGATTTTGAATTTTCCCCAAAAATATGATAAAGAGCATAAAGGTCACCAGTGTTTCAGCTGAAGTATTATGAGGAATGCCATTATCTGGCTATCTATATTATCTCAGTGCCAACTGACCACTTTTTCTCTCCATGCATTTCTTTCTCTGTACCCAGGCAGGGGATCACGTCGCAGACATGCCAGCATGCATCAGGACGTGTGTGGGGATACAACTAACAGTGACCAGCTAATAATAGCAACTGGGGGGAAAGCACTGCCACCATTGCAAAAATTGCTGCAGGATCTTGCCTGCTTTTATTATTTGTATATTATCATTCGTTTACAGAGTGCCATTGGTGCAAGCATCACCTTACAGAGTTCTACAGGTAAAAAGCAGACCGGTCCCGGAGGCACTGAGAAAACAGACTAAAAGAGGGGCAGAATGGCAGGATATAAATGAAGGGAAAAGGCAGATATACACAATGCATCTTTGGAAGCCTGTGGGAGCAGGAACTTGGAGGGTAACTTGGAAGGGTGATTCTACAGAAGGAGGAAAGGGTTCGGCACTCTCTGCCATCACTTATCTGCTCACATTTGCACGTTTGTCAGAGAAAAATAGACATCAGGGAAAAGTTGCATGCACTTGTTTCGGCCGCCAAAGAATGCTTTAACTGGCAGATGGGTACTTTTCTACAAAGCAGAGAAGAGTAGATTATATAGATGGGCAAGAGCAATTTATGAGCCCGTGTCCTGTATTTCCTGATATGATCGTACAACGATGGATGGTACCCATGTAATCTATGGCTCTCCATCCCATAATACAGCTACTCTCAATTACACTAATTAATCTTTGCTTGGAACACGCAGTGACTGAAACCTTGACTGACATTTTGATTTGGATTCCTAATGGGCTACACAATTTCCTGCCATCCTAGACAAATGGTGACACTAGACTCAAGTGCAATAAAGAGATATTGGTGCACAGGGAAGGGCGGGGGAGCAACAGAGTAGGCCAGGATATTTCTAAATGTGTTGCAGATTCGTCTTCTTCTTTCATCTGCTTTGCCATTCTTGCCCCCTCTTCTCCCTTTGAGATCTGTTCTCCATATGTGCTGTTTCGTATTTCTGAATTATACTAACAGCTGAATTCCCTCAGAGTCCCCAGTAGGATATTCTTCCTTAAAATAGAAATGCGCTATGTGGCATTGTACTTATTTTAAAATATGCATTGACTTCTAACAGGAGTCTGCTTTGAAATGTGTGAGCATACTGAATAGCATTTCAAGCAGATCACTGGAGACTCAAGCGACAATGCAAGCAATTGTCCACACTGGCAGGAGCTCTCCAGAGTTTCAGAAAGGGGACATTCCCAGCCTTGCCGGAAGATGTTGGGGACCGATGATGGGGTTTCTACATGCAAACTTTATGTACGGCCACCGAGCTATGGCCTCATTCTCCACACAGCAGTGGCCATGGGAAATCTCTGCATGGGGCAACTTTAGCAGAAAAGGATTGGGCCTGTGACTCACACCTGTTCCCGTTCTGTCATTGCACCCTTCACAAACAACCTGCAGGAAGTCTTGCTGTCTTGATGGCTTCCAACCATCTTCTACAGGTACATAGGCACCCCCCCACCAGAGAGATATTAAACACTATAAATTGCTGTAATTGTGGTGGTCATAGATAGTTCATGTCTGGTGGTGACAAAAAGTGGAAGCTATGCTATTTTCAGAAAGACTTAGATTATTGGTAGCAGCTACTGATGCTTCTGCAGCCACTTCCGTCGGAAGCCAGCATATGCATATCACCCAAGGCATAAGAAACTCCTCTCTACTTCCCAGCAGTCCTGGACACAACTGGAGCAAAGCAGTATTGATCACGCCTTCTCCTCCTCACTACTTGGAAGTTGTCATGGTTAAATCACAGGATTTACCACAAGGTACAACCACAGAACGCGGGTGGCGCTGTGCGTTAAACCACAGACCCTAGGACTTGCTGATCAGAAGGTCGATCAGAAGGTTGGAGGTTCGAATCCCTGTGACGGGGTGAGCTCCTGTTGCTCTGTCCCTGCTCCTGCCAACCTAGCAGTTCGAAAGCACATCAGAGTGCAAGTACAGTGGTGCCCCGCAAGACGAATGCCTCACAAGACGAAAAACTCGCTAGACGAAAGGGTTTTGAAGTTTTTGAGCTGCTTCGCAAGACGAATTTCCCTATGGGCTTGCTTCGCAAGACGAAAACGTCTTGCGTTTTTTGCAAGTTTGTTTCCTTTTTCTTAACACCGTTAATACAGTTGCGACTTGACTTCGAGGAGCAACTCATAGAACGCGGTGTGGTAGCCTTTCTTGAGGTTTTTGGTGATTTTTGAAGCTTTTCCAAAACTTTCCTGACACCGTCCTTCGCAAGACGAAAAATTCGCTAGACGAAAAAACTCGCGGAACGAATTAATTTTGTCTTGGGAGGCACCACTGTAGATAAATAGGTACTGCTTCGGCAGGAAGGTAAACAGTATTTCTGTGCGCTGCTCTGGTTCGCCAGAAACGGCTTAGTCATGCTGGCCACATGACCTGGAAGCTGTCTGTGGACAAACACCGGCTCCCTAAGCCTATAGAGCGAGATGAGCAACCCCAGAGTCAGTCACGACTGGACCTAATGGTCAGGGGTCCCTTTACCTTTCTTTACAACCACAGTACAGACAATTAACGTTCATCCACATTGTTTGCAATAAGTTTCTTAAAAGGCATAAAAGCCTGGTGAATATATTTACATCTAGAGCTTTTTTTCCAGCCAGAACTCACCAGAAATAAGTCCCAGCACCTCTCAAGAGGTGACATGGCCATTATAAGAGAACAAGGGAAGTGTTCATTGTGAGTCCTAGCGCCTTTTTAAATGAAAAATAGCACTATCAATATTAATATTATTATTATTATTATTTATTGAATTTATATACCGCCCTATACCCTAGGGTCTCAGGGCGGTTCAGAGACTAAAACCAAGATATAAAACCACAAAAGACATAATAAAAACAAAAACAACAACCCAATACCCCCCCCCACACACACAAGAAAACACATTTTAAAAGGGTGTAGGATGTAAATCAGATCAACCAAAGGCCTGGTTAAAAACAAACATTTTTGCCTGGCACCTAAAGGTATATAATGAAGGCGCCAGGCGAACTTCCCTGAGGAGAGCATTCCACAGATGGGGAGCCACTGCAGAGAAGGCCCGTTATGTGTTGCCATCCTCCAGACAGCTTGAGGAGGAGCCACACGAAGAAGGGCCTCAGAAGATGATCTCAGGGCCATCTATCACGCACATCTATCTAATTATCTATCTATCTATCTATCTATCTATCATCTATCTATCTATCTATCATCAAGCAACCAAACACCTTACCTACCTACTTGTCTAAGGCAGAGGTGGGGAACATGATGCACTCCTCCAGACGATGTTGAACTACAACTCCCATCATCCCTACTGTGTAGGGTTGATGGAAGCTGGAGGGACATGGTTTCTCCTTCTCTGGTCTAGGATTTCAAGCCACACAGATCTCAGTAGGAGGTCTGGGAAGTACAAAGCAAGGGTTTGCATCAATATTTCCAATGTTTCCAATGCATTCACTAGTGAAATAAGCCTCTTATATGCATCTTTTTTTTCTCTAATTGTGTCGTGCAACAGATTTGTTGATGTTACATCATCATTTCTCTCATAGCTGCTTTAATCAGAGGAAGAAATTGCTACATCTTTGTCGGCAGGTCAGGTTTCCTAGGTTTTTAAACTGTCCATGTAGTTATTTGTAGCAATGTTTCCATGGAATTAAAATAGGTGTTCTTATGGAATCCTGCTTATCCAAATCATACCCTGAATTTTGAGGTTTCTATTTGCAGGTTGTGTTTATCTGAGTGCTAGAATCTTTCAAAGTTGCAGTGGGGTGGGGGATACAGACAACAGCATTTAAAATTTAAAAGGTATACTCTGGGCACTTTCTTCTTTCAATATCAGTTTAGTTCATTTCAGATTTATGTATGCAACTATAGGTCATAGCAATCTGAAATAGGAACGATAGATATATAATGAATGAAGTGAGAAATAAAACAAACATAATAAAGCAGAAATCAATTTTTTAAAGCCTCAATTAAATTCTGGCAGTCAACCCAATGAATAAAATAATTACAAAGCCCACTTCCAGATTTAGTAAATTTAGCTACATGCCTGCATTTAAATTTGCACTATAGCAGTTTCTACTTTTTGTTTTTATAGGCAACTATGAACCACTAACCCACAAATAAAACCTACAAAAATAAAATAAAAAGACATACGGTAATTGAGCTTCTGCAGTAAAGTATTTGACATTGGAGTTATAAAGTTGGCTCAGGTCTGGACAAGTGCAATTGAGAATTCAGCAGGTCTTCTCTCTCTCTCTCTCTCTCTCTCTCTCTCTCAGTGCTTATTGAGCGTTATCCATACAAAGAAGAAAAAAACATACATAAGTGCACGCCATCATTGGTAAGGTAAAAAAAAATCATTATGAGGAATAAAAACATATTCTGAGGCAATTTAACATAACATCAAGAAAGAAAGAAAGAAAGAAAGAAAGAAAGAAAGAAAGAAAGAAAGAAAGAAAAGGAAATAAGAATGGCAGATGAAGTTGATGGACTACATGGAATTGGCGGAAATGACTGGCAGAATACGAGACCAGGGAGAAGAGTCTGTGGAAGAAGACTGGAAAAAGTTTAAAGACTATTTACAGAAATACTGTAAAATTAATGAATGTTAGAAAAATCTTGGAATGGAGTTATATGGCTTTAGTAGAAATGTTATAAGGAACTAAGTATAAATAGATTAATAGAGTATTAAAGGGAAAAAAAGGTTAGAATGTGTTAAGATAATTATAGGATAGAAAACAGAGGAAGATGGAAAGGAATTGCTGAAACAATTAACAGAAGTGGAACACAAAAAGGGAGGTGTGAGGAGGTCGTTGAAATAAGTGAATGCAAGGTAAGATATCGAAATTGTTTGATGTTGATTTGATGTTGTTTGATGTTGTTTGATGTGTTTTTTGTTCTGTTTTGTTAGTCTAATGTGTTAGTGTTTTGTAGTGTTTTTGTATTGTATTGTATTGTTCTTTTTTGTATTGTTTAAACTGTTGGAAAAGAAATAAATATTATTTTTTTAAAAAAAAGAAAGGAAAGGAAATAGGGCCTGAATACTTTCACATTTTCAGCAAAGATAAGTAATACATGTGACTGTAAAAGCAGAAAAGAAATAAAATAAATATAAATCTATCTTTGGACACACTGACCCATTGGTACCATTTTTCAAACAGATGAGCAATGTATTGTCCTCCAATAACTCAGGTCAATGACAAACAGCTGAACAGATAGTGGGGGAGATCATCAGCCTTGTCTAATGGCCAGGTTTGGTGGCATGGTACCTTTGTTAATCTGCCTCATGCATTGAATTATTTAGAAGACAAAGAAAATCCACTGCTCTCCATTAATAAATGAAGCCAAGGGAGGATGGGATCTAGAGGTTCCTCTGCCTCCTGATTCAGTTTGGGAAGCAGAGAAGATTACAAACTCTATGCTCACTGGATCATCATTCTTAATTAAGAAGGGGCTAGAAGGGCATCTCCTGTCTCTAGCTAAGCATCCCAGCCACTGGTAAGAGAGAGAGAGAGAGAGAGAGAGAGAGAGAGAGAGAGAGAGAGAGATTTTCCTTTGTTTGAGAGGGGAGTGAAGAAGCTGGCATGCTTTGTCTTTCAGCTTGCTTCAAGAAAACTTGCAAACATCCTGAAAAAAGCAACCTTTGCATGCATGTGTGTGTGATTGTGTGTGCGCAGACTGCCTGAAGGAATCTCATCCATATTCAGTAAACAAATAACCCCATTTTTAATCCCCAACCTTTCCTACAAATAAAATATGTTAATACACAGCCCTCCCTAAAGATGGTCTTGTAAGATTTCTCCATGAAATCCTGCGTAAGATCTCTCCATGCACTCCTGTGGCCCTTCAAGGGCCTTCGTTCTCAATGGAACAAGTTAGAACATTTCCCCCCTTGATGCTACTTGCCTTGAGTCTACCTGAGGATCCTTGCTTGTGGTTCATATTTCCATTAGCCTGCCTCTCTACTGAGGCAGCCTTCCCTTGCTCGATGCGGCAAGACTAATCATTCACAAGTTTTCTCAGAAGCATGGGTGTAGCCAGGGGTGGGCAGGGGGGCAGCTGCCCCCCTAAATCAAGTAAATAAATAAAAATACTTAACTAAAAGTAGAAATACAGTGGTACCTCAGGTTACATACGCTTCAGGTTACATACGCTTCAGGTTACAGACTCCGCTATCCCAGAAATATTACCTCGGGTTAAGTACTTTGCTTCAGGATGAGAACAGAAATTGTGCTCCGGCGGCACAGCAGCAGCAGGAAGCCCCATTAGCTGAAGTGGTGCTTCAGGTTAAGAACAGTTTCAGGTTAAGTACGGACCTCTGGAACGAATTAAGTACTTAACCTGAGGTACCACTGTAATCAGACTTTGGAAATGTTTTGACAGATTTATCTGAGCCCTTGGGGTCAAAAGAAAGTAAATTAAAGCAAATGTTGTCATGACATTTCATTCCGAATATGCTAGACAAAGCCAGACAGAGGATGATCACAGGTGGGTATCTTGCCCACGTGAGATAAATCATGGCTACATCCATGCTCAGAAGCTCTTTAAAAGCATGTTAGAAACTCAAAAGTTGTTTCAAAGTTTAAACTTCCATCTTGTTTTTTTTTTTTATAATATTTTTATTGCATTTTTCCAAATTACAAGTAAAACAGAAGAAAAAATAGAACAGAAGAAAAGAAAAGAAAGAAGAACAAAAGATTCCATTTCAATAACTTTTTTCCAAATTTCTATTGGACTTCCCCGCATCCCCCGGATAATGCATTCTTGATAATAAAATCATCAGCAAGTTATACCCTTATTTCATGTATTTCTTTATATTTTCAATTGCAATTTAAGTTTAAATCTCTTATTCTCCATTTACTCTAAAAATATAACCTAATATCGTTTTAACCCATTTAAACTTTGGTTCTTTTCACTAATATTAACAATTTCATAGATAATTAAATTTCGTTGCTGGGGCTAGCGTTCTGAATCATACGTCATCTTATGTTTCATACAACTTATAATACTTTTGCAAATAGTCTTTAAATTTTTTCCAGTCCTCCTCCATTGCCTCTTCTCCCAGGTCCCGGATTCTTGCAGTCATCTCAGCCAGTTCCATATAGTTCATCAGTTGCGTCTGCCACTCCTCCAGTGTGGGCAAATCTTGGGTCTTCCAGTATTTGGCGATAAGGATTCTTGCTGCAGTTGTAGCATACATAAAGAAAGTTCTGTCCTTCTTTAACACCTTCTGGCCGACAATGCCCAGAAGAAAGGCCTCTGGTTTCTTGGGAAAGGTGTACTTAAACACCTTCTTTAACTCATTATAGATCATTTCCCAAAAGGCCTTCAGTCTTGGGCACGTCCACCAGAGGTGAAAGAATGTCCCTTCAGCCTCCTTACATTTCCAACATTTATTGTCAGACAAATGGTATATCTTAGCAAGTTTGACTGGGGTCATGTACCACCTGTACACCATTTTCATAATATTTTCTTTCAAGGCATTACATGCCGTGAACTTCATACCGGTGGTCCATAACTTTTCCCAGTCTTCTGACATGATGTTATAACCAATGTCTTGAGCCCATTTTATCATGGCTGATTTAACTGTTTCATCCTGAGTGTTCCATTTAAGCAGCAAGTTGTACATTCTCGATATTACCTTGGTCTTTGGTTCTAACAGCTCTGTCTCAAGTTTCGATTTTTCCACCTGAAATCCTATTTTTTTGTCTTGCTTAAAAACCTCATTGATTTGGGCATAGTGTAACCAATTTTGCACCTTATCTTTTAGTTTTTCAAAGCTCTGCAATCTCCAATTACCTCCAATATTCTCTATTATTTCCCAATATTTCGGCCAGTATGCCTCCATATTGGATGTTTTCCGAGCTTTGGCCTCTATTGGTGAGATCCACCTCGGAGTTTTACTTTCCAATAAGTCTTTGTATTTTTTCCAGACCATGTAAATTGCTTTCCTGACAATATGGTTTTTGAACATTCCATGTGTTTTCCCCTTGTCATACCACAAATACGCATGCCAACCTAGCGAATTGTTAAAGCCTTCCAGATCTAGGACATCAGTGTTTTCCAATAAAATCCAATCTTTCATCCAGCAGAAGGCCGCAGCTTCGTAATATAACCTTAAGTCCGGCAGGGCAAACCCCCCTCTCTCCTTTGCATCAGTTAATATTTTAAACTTTATTCGGGGCTTTTTGCCCTGCCAGACAAATTTAGAAATGTCCTTCTGCCACTTTCTAAAACAGTCCACTCTGTCCACGATCTGCAAGGCCTGGAACAAAAACAGCATTTTTGGCAAAACGTTCATTTTTATAGCTGCAATTCGGCCTAACAAGGATAATTTCAATCTTGACCAGATTTCTAAATCTTTTTTAACTTCTGACCAACATTTTTCATAATTATCTTTAAATAGATTCAAATTCTTAGAAGACAGATTAACCCCCAGGTATTTCACTTTTTTAACAATGTTTAGTTCTGTTTCCTTCTGAAACTCCTCTGTTTCCGTAACCGTCAGGTTTTTCCCTAACACCTTAGTTTTTTGTTTGTTCAGCTTAAAACCCGCCACCCGACCAAATTCCTGAATCAATTCCAAAACTCTTTTTGTACTAGGTTCTGGCTCCTGTAATGTTAAAACCAAGTCATCTGCAAATGCTTTCAGTTTATATTGTTTCGCTCCGACCCGTATTCCTTGTACCTGCCGATCCTCCCTTATCATGTTCAGCAAAACCTCCAGGACTGAGATAAACAACAGAGGGGATAGGGGGCACCCCTGGCGTGTTCCTTTTTCAATATGAAGTTCTTCTGTCACCACATTGTTCACTATCAACTTAGCTTTTTGTTCTGAATAGATTGCCTCTATTCCATTCTCAAACCCCCTTCCCACTCCCATCCCTTCCAGGTTTTTCTTCATAAATTTCCAAGAAATGTTATCAAAGGCCTTCTCTGCGTCGATAAAGATTAACACCGCTTTGGTGTTAATATTTGTTTGTAAAAGTTCCAAAATATCGATAATGTTCCTGGTATTATCATACAAATGTCTACCTGGGAGAAAGCCTGCTTGGTCCTTATGAATTACTTCATTTAATACTTTTTTGAATCTGTTAGCCAAAACGTCCGCAAATATTTTGTAATCCACATTTAGGAGTGAGATGGGGCGGTAATTCTTAAGTTGAGTCTTTTCAGTTTCTACTTTGGGTATCAATGTGATGAATGCTTCTTTCCACGTATCTGGTGTCCTCCCTCCCCCCATAATCTGGTTACAAACCTCCATTAATGGTTGTATCAAATAGTCTTTTAAAGTCCTGTAATATTTGGAGGTAAGTCCATCAGGACCCGGAGACTTGCCTAGTTGCATATTCTGAATGGCATCCTCGATTTCCTGTAGTGTTATTTTACAATTCAAGATTGATCTCTTCTCTTGAGATAATTTTGGAAGGCCATTATCTTTCAAGAATTGTTCTATCTCAATTGCTTCCTCAGGTTCTTGTGTATACAATTTTTTAAAATATTTCTGGAAACACTTTCTAATTTCTCCTGGTTTCTGAAAGTTTTTCCCTTCAACTTCTAGGTTGGTGACATAATTTAATTTTTGTCTCTTTTTCAACTGCCAAGCAAGTAGTTTCCCACATTTGTTTGCAGATTCAAAGGATCTTTGTTTCATTTGTTTGATTTTCCACTCCACTTCTTGGTTAATCAATTTCGCATATTGTGACTGGTGAAATTTTATTTCTCTTAAAGTCTCTTTTGATTTTGGATTCACTCTTAATTTTTTCTCCCCATCGCTTATCTTCTCCAGAATCTTATCTTTTTTACTATTCCAAAGTTTTTTCTTGATTGTATTCTGTTGTATCAGAAACCCTCTCATAACAGCTTTGCTTGCGTCCCAGATAATTCTTTTTTCCACTGAGGTATTCAAGTTGATTTCAAAATAGTCCTTTAAAGTTTTTTGGGCCTTCTTTACAATCTCTTGATCTCTTAACAGGTTGTCATTCATTTTCCATCTGAAGGAATCGGCAGTAGTAAATCTCATTTCCATTTTCAAAGCGTTATGGTCGGAGCACGTCTTTGGGCAGATTTCTATTTTTGTAGTCTTAGGTGCCAGCCCTCTAGTTGCCCAGATTTGGTCGATTCTTGTCCATGACAGATGGGCCTCAGAAAAGAAAGTTCCTTCTTTACCTAGGGGGTTTCTCGTCCTCCATAAATCAATTAAATCCATATTGTCAGTTAGTTCAAAAAAAGTTTTTGGTAGTCTTCCATCTTTAGTCAGGTTCTGATTCTGTGACTTATCCATCAAAGTAGAGACAACCCCATTCATATCTCCCATCATAATGATGTTGGAGTAGTCCAGATAGTCCAGTAGTGTCTCATGCAGCTTCTTATAAAATTCTGATTTCCCCTCATTTGGTGCATAGATTCCTAATATCAAAACTTTTTCTCCTTGGGTCGAAATTTCAATAGCCAGGATTCTTCCTTGTTCATCTTTAAACAAAAATTTTGGTGATAAATTCTCTTTAGCATAGATCACCACGCCTCTCTTCTTAACTCTATCTGATGAAATAAATTCTTGGCCTAATCTTTTATTTGTTAACACCTTCCTGTGTGACCTGGTCACATGAGTTTCTTGCAAGCAAATTATGTCCAAGTTCTCTTTCTTTAATATATGAAAAATCCTTTTGCGTTTTTCTGGGGAATTCGCGCCATTAATGTTCCAACTGTAAAGCTGCAGAGACATCCTGTATCAATCTGTTGTTACTCTTATTGGGTGTCTTCTTTTTTTTCCAAATCCGATGGTGGTGGTTCTTTTCCTGGCAGTGGTGGTGGCCAAATAGCTGCCACTCCTTTCTGCAAGTCTTCTCCGTGGTCGTGTAGGAACTTCTGGCTATCCTCTTTCGTTTTGATCTTTATCTTCTTTCCTTTGTATTTGAACGAAAGACCCTGTGGAAACTCCCACCTGTAAGGTATTCCGTTGCCTCTCAAAAGTCCAGTTAGGTCGGTGTAGTTAGCTCTTAGATCCAGTAAATGTTTAGGTATGTCCTTGTAAATTTGTGCTCTTCTGTCCTGGATCTCAAGTGCTTTATTGAAGTGTAGGTCAAGTAGCTTGTCTCTCTCCTGCTTGGTCCTTAAGATAATCAAACAGTCTCTAGGTCTGTCCTTCCCAGCCGCCCTTCCCAATCTAAATGCAGTTGTTATTTTAAAGTCTGTATCTTCGTTTATACCCCAGAATTTAGAGAATTCTGCTGTCAAAAAACCGGTTAAATCCTCTTTCTCAATCTCTGGGATAAAGCGTAATCTCAAATTATTTTCCTTGTTTCGCAGTTCCACCAAGGACAGGTAGGCCTGCTGGTCAGTAATATGTTTATGGAGTGGCCTTACCTCTCCTTTCAGTTCCTCTACTTCTTTAGTTACTGCTTCTACTTTCTCATTCGCGGCCTCGGCCAGTTTTCGGTTTTCCGATACAACGTCCTTTAGGTTTCCAATATCTTGTGAATGCTTAGCTACCTGTTCAGAAAGTTTGTTGATTGAAGATGTAGCTAAGTCAATTTTTGCAGTCTGATCATCCACTTTTTTGTTCAAAATTGCAAATTGTTGTAGCATTTCCTCTAGAAGAATGTTGGATCCCCCAGCTGCCATATCTTCTTCACTTGTTAATTGTTCTAATTCTTCAGCTGGGGTTGTTGGTAATGATACAGCCTGTAATACCGCAGGGACTGAAGATCTACGGCCCTGGGAAACCAAAGTTGTTTGTACCAATTTGCCTTTCCCTGCTTTCGACGCAGCTCTTGTTTTTGGTTTGCCACTCATTCCACTCTCATTCCACACCTGTCTTTGGATTCAAGGTCAAGCTGTCAAAGGTTCCATGGGAAAGACAGGCCCCAGGATGAGTCACCAAGCCACAGAGAGACAAAACAAAGTCAGTTCTCAGGAAGGTGTAAATCCTAAACTCCACTAGAGGGAGTATAATTCAGTTCATGAAAGAAGAAACAAAGTTTCGGTCGCCATTAAAGTTCCTACAATTAGTCAAGTTAATAAATATCTTTAGAGAAGAACTTTTCCTTCTTGCAGAGCCCTCTCAATTTTGCCACAATAGATTCTTAAAAGGTGCAAAATACAGTTGCTTAATTGTATCCACCGGTAGGCATCTGTTTCAACTTTGTAAATGTATCCGCAACATAACTTTTACCCGCTGCAAGTCCAGGGCTAGGGATTTTCAAGTCTTTAAAGTTTTGAAAATTTTAGCAGAGAAGAAACCCCAATTGAAATAAACACAGTCACAGAAAAATAGAAATAACTTGCCTTTCCCTTAGATTTCAAAGCTTCTCCAGACGTATGGTATCCCTCTTTTGAAAACCTTTTTCTACTGCTTCCAGCTTGTCAGTTTCTTTGCCTTTAATCATTAAGCACCTCCGGGAGACGGACTTCCTTTTTCTCGTCTCCCGCTTTCAGCCGAATTCACAATTTGTAATCCAATCTCGAATGAATCCTACTCACGAGTAGTTGATTTGTAATCCAATGTAAAGGAAGAAAGGTCGGCGCTCATCGGTAACAGCCGCGCGGCTTCACTCCCGCAGAAAGAGCGATGAATCCACAGCACCGCTTCCCCTCCGCGCTTCCGGAGCCCCTTACGGGGTCCCTTCTTCGTTTTGGGGGTCGCTCTCGGTGCCCGCCGGATCCCACGGCCACGAGCTCGCTCTGCCCGTGGTTTAACTTAATGGGTCGTCGCTTCGCCGTAGCAAACAACCCTTTTCTGCGGAGCCCCTCTCTGCAGCGCAAAGAGGACCGCCATTACCCGTTTCGCGCCGCCTCCGGAAGTTTAAACTTCCATCTTGGACCAGTGCCAGATTAAACCCTGTGAAGGCCCCTAGACAGCCAAAATCGAGTGGCGTGCATCACAAATAATCTCCTAATATATTTTTGATTTTGTTGTTGTTGTTTAGTCGTTTAGCCGTTTAGCCGTGTCCGACTCTTCGTGACCCCATGGACCAGAGCACGCCAGGCACTCCTGTCTTCCACTGCCTCCCGCACTGGTCAAACTCATGCTGGTAGCTTCAAGAACACCATCCAACCACCTCATCCTCTGTCATCCCCTTCTCCTTGTACCCTCCATCTTTCCCAACATCAGATTCTTTTTCCAGGGAGTCTTCTCTTCTCATGAGGTGGCCAAAGTATTGGAGTCTCAGCTTCAGGATCTGTCCTTCCAGTGAGCACTCAGGGCTGACTTCCTTAAGAATGGATAGGTTTGATCTTCTTGCAGTCCATGGGACTCTCAAGAGTCTCCTCCAGCACCATAATTCAAAAGCATCAATTCTTCGGCGATCAGCCTTCTTTATGGTCCAGCTCTCACTTCCATACATCACAACTGGGAAAACCATGGCTTTAACTATACGGACCTTTGTTGGCAAGGTGATGTCTCTGCTTTTTAAGATGCTTTTTAAAAATTTTTTTTACCAACCAACAATTTTAATAAACCAAATTCAATGTCAAATCAATATTATTTTGATCTGCTACCGTTGGGCCCCTAAAAAGCATGGGGCCCAGAAGCCAGTGCCTATTTGGTAATCCGGCACTGCCTTGGACATTGGCAGAGCAATCTTATGTGAGCTTGCTCAGAAGTAAATTCCACGGTGTAACTCACTCTCAGTGAAGTGCTCATAGGACTGAAGCCAGAATCAAACATAATTGCTAGGGTTAACCACTTGTGCTCTTTATTAAAAGGACAATGCTCTCATGACTGCAGAATGCACATTTTAAGCACAGATAACAGAAAATGAAGAACTAAACTGGCCAATGACTTTGAGGAGGGAAAAAGGAATTGCATTACATAATTTGCCCATGACTCATGAGTGTGAGTCAGCTGAATTGCTCATTAATATACATTAACTAATACTGCTGTGTGAGGTTGTTGCGCTGTAATATAAGACTACTGTGGCCCGTTTGTGAGCATGATTAAGGCAGTGCGCTGAGCAAAGAATTTGCATAATACAAGTGTAAGCATATGGTGTCCCAGAGAAAGGAAAAGTTAATCACTTCTCCTAAATGAGAAAGCAAGTTTGTGTTTATTAGTCAAAGATTATGAAAAATGTGGCTTCTGTTTTGCTGTGTCGGTTTCAGTTTCTGTCAGAAGACATATGCTTCTGTTTGCGAGAGCATGAATACCAGCACAGTATATTCCTTGTGCCTCCTGCTTCTCTCTTTAGTGATTTTGTAGCCGGTAGATTGAGATTCAGTTGTTGTTTTTACAGCAATTCTGAAAAATCTGACAGAGATTTGTACCCTTTTTTTTGGCAAGTTTTTCTCTTGTTTACTCTTGTATTTCTTTGTCTCCAACAGAATAGCAGTAATGCCTTTGCATGTAATTGAACGAGAGTACTAAAAGCAGAGTGTTCTCCCTTTTTGCATTAGGATGGGAATCAATAGCTATTAGCTGTTCGTTCATTTGTCTTCCTTTCTGATGGCATCTTTCTCTTCATTTCTCATTTATGTACTCACATCATATGCAGAAATACTGTCTCCAAATGATTGCAAATATGCCTTCTAAGCTGTCCCTCTTTATTGCGCTTAAAACAAGCTTGCTCTGATTTTAGCTCAACATATACAGTCCAACTGTAGCATAACTCTAGAATAAGAATGGGCAAATCTGTCAGTTTCAGTTTTCCTCAATTTCTCTTTTACTCAGTATTCTCTTTTCCCCTCTCTTCAGTTCTCCACATTTTCATATTCGCTTGCATTATATAAAAAAAGTCCTCACAATAATTCATCAACATTTGAGTGTGAGCTTCTCCTAATGTAGATGGTTTTTGCAAAACAAATTTCTCTAAAATTATGCACCTCTGAGTGATTTTCACTAAGATATGTATTTTTGATGCATACCTTATGCTAGCGTTTGCATTTTGTACACATTACATGGCTGAAAAACAGCACTGCAAATTCCTTAGAAGTGTGAATTTCGAAGGATGGCTGTGTTTCTGTTCACATGTTATTTCAAAAGTGGGAATTATTATGCAGGTTCACCTTTAAATGTGAACCGAATCAAATTTCTCCCTAATCTCTGCTCTAGTGCAATGACTGCCAATAAGATGAGCGAAGGGGAACCTATATATTGTATATATCTTGTATCTTTTTTCCTTTTTTCCTTTTGTCTCACAGAACCCTTTGAGACATTGAGAACCGAGCCCTCTCCCCTGACAAAGCTGTTCTTTAAATCTTCTTGTCACACTAGAGTGTGACAAAGTAATGTTAGCCAAGAACTAGTGTATTTAAGTCATGGGTTGGCAAACTAAGGCCCGAGGGCCAGATCCAGCCCAATTGCCTGCATGGATCTGATTCTGACCCTTTGGGCTGCGCCATTCCCCCCCTCTCCCTCACACACACCGCAGCAGTGCCTCCTCCCTCCCTTCTCCTGGCTTCTCCCTGCCCTGCGGAGGAAGGGGGCTGGGCTTTGATTGGTGCCAGCAGCAGCAGTGTGATCGCTTGAGCGGCCTCCATTTAAAGCAGCCCCTCTCCAGAGCCTTTTCACATGCTGCTGATCCTCCCTCTGCCGCTGCCGTCTTCCGGCCCCCCACAAGGTCTGGAGGACATTGGACCGGCCCTCTGCTGAAATTTTTTGCCGACCCCTGATTTAAGTTTAGAAAAATGTTTGCTGGTAGCCCTATTTGGGTGTTCAGCGAACTCACATGTAAATGATCATGCAAAGTGGAAAGGGGTGTGATCTTCCAAGCTCTGTTCCCTCAAGAGCATCATCTTTATTCTGTTTCCTGGAGTTCGTGAACAGGAAACAGGATAAAGATGATGCTCTTGAGTGAAGAAGCAGGAACCTCCTCAGGAGGCCAGAGATGGATTGTTCCCATTTGGGCTGATGAAGAAAAAGACAGTGAGGCCAGCAGTAGACAGAACTAATGTCAAGCAGAGTCAACTGATTCTAGTTTTGTTGCCATTTTCTTCCTTGCTGAGTTCTACAACCAGGGTCACCCCAGTCTGGTTGTAAGAAGGCAGGCAAGGAGGGAAGGTTGGCTGAAGGTAGACAGAGCTTGGTAAGAAAGAAACTTCAGAAATTTATGGAGGCTGTAAATGGGGGGAAAGTGATGTTCCAGAGTATGTAAGATTTGGCAGAGTTCCCCCTCTCCCCCAGCATGATTGTTTGTATGTAAGTACAGGGCTTTTCCCTGCTGAAACTCACCAGAACTCTGGCACCTCTCAGGTGGGTGCCATTGTCATTATAAGAGAAGAAGAGAAGAAGAAGAAGAGTTTGGATTTGATATCCCGCCTTTCACTCCCTTTAAGGAGTCTCAAAGCGGCTAACATTCTCCTTTCCCTTCCTCCCCCACAACAAACACTCTGTGAGGTGAGTGGGGCTGAGAGACTTCAGAGAAGTGTGACTAGCCCAAGGTCACCTAGCAGCTGCATGTGGAGGAGCGAAGACGCGAACCTGGTTCCCCAGATTACGAATCTACCGCTCTTAACCACTACACCACACTGGCTCTCACAAGAACAAGAGAGGCGTTCATTGTGAGTTCCGGCACCTCTTTTTCTAGAAAAATAGCAATGGGTGCATTGGACACCCATATAGGGCTATTGCGTGTCGAGGTCCCCAGGGCCACCCCAATAACTCACACATCACACAGAAATTTTTGTTTAAGATTTTTGGCATAATTTTGGCCACAACTTTATTAAAATACAAATTTGTGAGTGGTTGCGTAGGCATTGGTTGCGACTAGCTGCCCCCACCGTGGGGGACAGTCTGACATTCCGCACGATGCGAAAGTCAGAACGGGGGAATACACTTGGGGGTTACGCGGAGCAGGGAACCTGCCCTCACCCCAAATGCAACCAGGAGCTCATTGCTATGGCCCGAGCCCCCTTGACAGAGTGGACAAGCAATAGTTAGCTCCCAATTCCTTTAACGGAATCCCTTGCAGCAGCAGCATTGGAGGGGCAGGCACAGCCAATCCATGCCCCTCAACCAACCAAACCATAAACCAATGCCTAACCGCGAACCTTACAAGTTGTGACGATTTGCTACGCAGTAGGCAAAAACCAAATGGCCCCAGCCAATCAGCCAGATGGACAAAATTCCTACCAGGCCCCCGCTTCAAAGCAGACGACCCCATGACAGGCATAGCAAGGTCAAAGCGAACAACCCTATTCTAGGGATGGAGGGACGGGCAATCCGATGCACGTGCGAAAAGAGGAAGCCCTAGCCTCGTGCCAGGAGTTTTACTATTTCTGGCTGTCAATCAATAAATGGCAACATTAACTTCTTCCCAACAACAAGGGAAGCCCCAATCGCATCAGTGGCCAACAATCAATTAGCCCGCCCCCAACTTTGGAGTGTCCTGGCGGCCCCCACCGCAACACAGGCTCTCCATGAAGGAGAACATGCTTTGTGAAAATTAGGAAGATGACCCTGTATTGCCTTGTGTGGAGGGGAAGAGGCACAATGTACATCTATTTATCCAGTACTTTTTTCTGGGGGGACGCAGGGGGACGCATACCCCGAAACATTTTGTGAATCTTTGTTCTTTTGCCCATTTACGCTATTTATTTTCCCCAATTTGAACTATAAAATGGTGGTTTTCTGGAGTTAAAATGAGAGTACCCCTAAACATTTTTTTCAGAAAAAAAGCACTGTATTTATCAGTTGCAGAAACAATCAGAGCAACTTCTGTGGGTAACATGACAGTGTGTGAAACTGAAACTTTGTTCTTAAGTGTAGCTTTTGACTCTCCCCAACACCACCGGTATGAATTGCAGCTGCTATATATTTAGTTTACTATCTGCAGGTTGATCATAAAGCATAAGGATCTCTTCATGGGAGCCTGATAAGTTATAATTGATTTGAAGGAAAGTTCCCTATTCTAGAGGGCCCCTCTCATTCTAGAGCCTCACTGTCTCCCGGAGTATAATGGATGCTCCTATTTCCTCACTTCACACTTTCGTTGAACATAATGGATGTCCCTTATTTCAGACACTACTAGTCCAAAGTGCCCTTATTTTTCATATTTTGCTCTGGTAGTGGCAACTGTGGAAAGCACGTACAGCCATGAACTGAGCACAATGGTACCATTTAGCATCTTTCAATTCTGCTGTTAGTTGTATGAGGACAAGTCAACCATATTTTCCCTGCTTTATTCCTTGACCTGTTCTTTCCACGCAATGTAGTAGACTGCACAGAACTTTCGTTGATAATTACATACCTAAAGTTAAGATATTTTTTTAAAGCCACAAGCTTCAGCTAACTTATTAACTCTCTGAGACATTGGAAACATTTTTTCCTTACAATTCCTTCCTTTCTATTTTTTTAATGGCCAGTATTATAAAATCTGAGGATTGCTTTGGATTCAGAAGTATTAATACTACAAGATTAAGAATACTGAATCATTGGATTCCAGTGTGGCATGGTGGCTAGAATGCTGGGCTGACAAAGCAATCCAAACTATAAGAACTTGATGGAATTTATGCTGGGGTCTAAATTATGCAGGTTTAAAATTACCCCTATTTCACACTTCCTTCAGGAACGCGGCTACTGTTGGTTGAGCTAAATTTGAGCCTGGCACAGGGAAAACAAGCCTTTAAAATTAGAGTTTGACTTATTATACTATCTTTTTCTTCTTCCTCTTTGTAACTTCTGCTGCTTTGATAGGCCATCTGACTAAGCTAAATGGAGTTTGAAATATGGGTAAGTCTCTTCCTGTTTTGTCACACACACACACACACACCATTCCGACAGAATGCCCTATTTGGGGACTTTCATCTTGCCTCAGTCAGCTTCAGATAAGCCCTGATTAAGGTGGGATGAAGAACTTACACTGGAATATATCCAGACAAGCCAGGATGAAAGGCTTGAGCCAGCTCAGCCAGCGACCATCTACCTATTTCAAACTCCACTCATCCCAGCGGATCTAGGTTGTGGGTTGCTCCTTTAGAAAGTTTGGTTTAGAGCAGTGGTTCCCAACTCTTTTTTTGGCCATGCCCCACCTAAGTATCTCTAAAATCCTGACCCACCCCCCACCGTGGCATATAATTCTTATTACAGTGGTACCTCGGGTTACATACGCTTCAGGTTACAGACTCCGCTAACCCAGAAATAGTGCTTCAGGTTAAGAACTTTGCTTCAGGATGAGAACAGAAATTGTGCTTCGGCGGCACGGCAGGAGAAGGCCCCATTAGCTAAAGTGGTGCTTCAAGTTAAGAACAGTTTCAGGTTAAGTACGGACCTCCGGAACGAATTAAGTACTTAACCCAAGGTACCACTGTATTCAAAAAGTGAACTCCTGTTCACTTGGAGGAAGCCTAAAAGGCCTAAAAGCCTAAAAGGACCAAGCCTAAAACTTGATCTAACTCATTCTCAAATTGCCCCCCTGTGGGGCATGTGCCCCACATTGGGAACTACAGGTTTAGAGCCTTGCTTAGTTGCAAAACCAGTAATTATATCTCAACCTATCCCACCAATTCATGCAATATTACATGGTGATGTACAGTATATTCAATAAAAGGTAAAACACCTTAAAATATTACAGAATGATTAAAATGACATGTCTGCTCAGTTTTTGCTGGGAGTGTGTTTCACAAAGTGGGACCAGGGACTCAAAATGGCTGACTTCATTTCCTCTGCTCCTTGTTCTACTACAAATTGGGTGAGAACACTTGGTTGCACAAGAATATGGGCACACATGCTTTGGCATATATGTAGAAGAGGATACGATTGTGCACACGCCCAAGGTTTTATCTCACATTCCCCTTTCAGCATCTCAGAACATGAACAACCTTGTATTGGTGAGAAGAAGCATAAACAACAATTGATGGTGTCCCGTTATGATGTTCAAGCAACCTTATATTTTATGCAGACAACACAACATCCTTATACAATTTACAGTACAATGTTCATGGGACGCGGGTGGCACTGTGGTCTAAACCACTGAGCCTCTTGGTCTTGCCATTCAAAAGGTTGATGGTTTGAATCCCCATGAAGGGGTGAGCTCCCATTGCTCTGTCCCAGCCCCTGCCAACCTAGCAGTTTGAAAGCATGCCAGTGCAAGTAGATAAAAAGGTACCACTGCGGTGGAAAGATAAAAGGTGTTTCCATGCGCTCTGCTTTCCATCACAGTGTTCTGTTGCACCAGAAGTGGTTTAGTCATGCTGCCCACATGACCTGGAAAGCTGTCTATGGACAAACGCCAGCTCCCTCCATTTGAAAGAGAAATGAGAGCCGCAATCCCATAGTCACCTTTGTCTGGACTTAACCATCCAGGGGTCCTTAACCTACAGTATTCTACTTGGGAACTTAATACACTCAACAGAAGAAGAAGAAACCCTCTATGAGCATTAAAAAAAACCCTAAACATTTTAAAATCTTATTTTTGCATGGGAGAGTTGTCAAAGATGATGCTGATAGCTTTTCTATATGATTCTCTGCAATGACTCAAAGATCTTAATTATTGCTTCTATTTTTCTTCTGTAGAATTCCCTTGGTGGAGAGAAGATGAAGAGAACATTCATCAGGAGACATTCATAAAAGCTCATAGTGCCTGCCAATGACCTTTTGCTGAACCCAAAAAACAACAAAAGATTAAGCATCATGTTAGGAGCACTCATTATATCAAAATAACAAATACAAACAAGAAGTATACTGCCAAATAAGCAGTTTCAGAAATGTAAATGAGCTTGGCTTTACTTATAATAAAACTTTTTTAAAAAAGAAAAAATGTTTGATGGAAATATTGTGAATGTATAATGATGTTAGGTGGCAGCAAAGCTATATCTCTAACCTAGATAAGGGACTGAAGGTCTCTCATGAGATATTTTACTCATTTTATCAAAACTCATTTTGCTTCTCTCAACATTTGTCAGTTGTTTCATCATCTCAGAAAGTACCTTCACCTTAAATTTTCCTTTTAGAAATGTGACTGTCAACTCTTGATTGACAGATTCCTACAATTGAGAATATGTTTGCACTCAAGGTCTAATTCATTGAAGCCCACAGCATCTCTTCCTTTGCTAGTTTATGGCAATATCTCAATGGTCCACCTACCCAAACTATGGTTTGGTCCATGTATCTAAAGTGACATACAGACTCACCTGAGTTGTTCCGACATACTTGTTCCGACATTCTTTAGAACATATTCTGACACCCTTTGGACATAGCTTTTGATCTGATAATCTGTGTCTCCATAATTTGCTGTGAATTAAGGTATACCTAATCAACACTACCAAATTTTGATTTTGCTGTTGTTGCTTTTAAGAAGGAGAGAGAAGAGCTCTATGCACACACTACTTATGTGTGAGGAATAAGCATGGGCAAACCACATTAAGTAAAATTGGTTTAATTCACGCAAATTTCGAAAATGCCTATGTGTATTAATGAAGGTATAACATGGAGAATGGCTAAATGTGTATTGCTAACATTGGGATTTCCCCACAGATTTGTAAAGTGGTTTCTGAGCTCCTTAATGGGCTGATAATTAACTAATGGTTGTTTTCTGCTAATTTTAAACTGAATGTAACCTTTAATCAGGTGACAAAGGTATTGAGTTGCAAATCACCATATTGAAAGGGTGATGGCTTTAGTCATTCTCTGAACAAAAATATGTGATAATGGCTCTCCAAAAAGCTGGATCCCCTTAGACAGGCTAAGACAGGCTGCAGTAGGGGGGGGAGACAGTTTTTCAATATTTTTTTTTGGGGGGGGGAATTGGAATTTTTATTTCTAAGAAGATGCTAAGCATGTGCTGGACATTGAACAAGATTTTATGGATATTTGGATGTATCTTTGATGTTTTAATTTTGTTTGGAAGAAAGTTCTGCAAGTAAATTTTGAATAATATTTTAATAGGTATGGGCAATGCTTCATTCCAAAAAGAACAGTTTTTATGCATCCAGTCACTTCAAACTGTGGAATATTAATATCTTCAGTAAACGAGTGTGGGGCCTAATTCTTAGCCCCACACCGCATATTAAGTCTTCTTTCTTTAACAATGAACCATTGTGTGTGGTTGAAGGAGCCAGTATGGTGTAGTGGTTAAGAGTGGTGGACAACGTGCATAAAAAGTAAGAAAATACTATAATAAGAAACTAGGGAAAATGCAGTGAAACATTATGATAGCATTCATCCTCTGTGCAAAGTTCCTGTGGTTAAGAGTGGTGGACTCATAATCTGGTGAACCGGGTTCACTTCCCCACTCTTCCACATGCAGCTCCTGGATGACCTTGGGCTAGTCACACTTCTCTGAAGTCTCTCAGCCTCACTCACCTCACAGAGTGTTTGTTGTGGGGGAGGAAGGGAAAGGAGATTGTTAGCCGCTTTGAGACTCCTTAAGGGGAGTGAAAGGTGGGATATCAAGTCAAAACTCCTCCTCCCCCCCTTCTCCTAGTCGTAGTCGCCTTCTTCTTCTTCTTCTTCTTCTTCTTCTTCTTCTTCTTCTTCTTCTTCTTCTTCTTCTTGTCTCTATAGAAATCCGAGCATAGTTATGTGCAAGACTTATGTGTTGGGCTGTTTATACAGACCACTGCACAGAGTGAAATATGTTAAAGAAAGAAGAACCCTACACGTGAATAACATGTAGATTATCTGCTAGAATGTACAAGATAACAGGAAATATACTGAGTAAAAATGCACAGCATTGGTGTACTAAGTCCCACTGTGCTCAATGGGGCTTGTTCCCTAGGAAGTGTGTATAGTATTTCAGTTGAAAGTAGTTCCTATGGTGCAGATTGGGCTTCAGGGTGAGCCTGAAAAGCTGGAGAGGCAGCATGCCTATGGACTACCAGCTGCTAGTAAACAATGCCATAGAAGTGCCATCACATTCATGCTCTGCTTATGA
Organism: Podarcis vaucheri; assembly: GCF_965113315.1. Taxonomy (NCBI): domain Eukaryota; kingdom Metazoa; phylum Chordata; class Lepidosauria; order Squamata; family Lacertidae; genus Podarcis; species Podarcis vaucheri. The sequence goes on along the minus strand of NC_138762.1, from coordinate 94,807,530 downwards.
GCTTCCAGAGGCCTCTGACTGGCTGCTATTTGAGCTTGGAAACAAAGCTTGCTACATGACTTTTGAATGTTCCAGCGACACAACTCTCACACTGTCATATTCTTAGAGCATTATTTTTGTTCTGCTGCAAATGCAGCAAATGATCTTTTCCTTTAGATTGACGGCCTTTGATGGTTAAAGATTATGCTTTCCTCCCCCGCACTTGTTCTCCTTTTCTCCTGCTCTTTGTTCTTCCTTTTATGTCCATCCATGACAATGTTTTAAATGTCTCGATGCTTTTAAATAATGACTGTAAGGTCTGCACATGTGGGCACACTGCTGTTGCACAAAAGGAAAGGGGAGAAAATCCTTTTTGTATGTTATTTGCTTTGAATGTCAGTCTAAACATATTTATTATACTGGGGGGCAGGGATAGAAATATTTCTCTTTTGTTGGATTGCCATATATGAGACAGAAATGGAGATTGATTGTTATTTATAAGAATGCCTTTGGAAGAAACCCTCAGTGGAAATTGTTAATTTCTTTATTTAGCCAGATGTATTTATTGCTTAATCAGTAATCATAATTATAATCTCTTAGCAGTTTATATAACATTGATATAAATATTCATTAAATATAGCAATAAAACAGTCTTTTAAAAAGTGAACATAATAAAACTATCAAAATGTAGACTGAAATCAACAGATTTTGAAAACAAATGCACACAATAAATTACATGTCCGGGTAGGCATTCCTAATTATTTAACATCTTTCTTTACTTTCAGTTTTTGGATAACTTAATTCCTTCAATACATGTGAAAGTTTCAGCCCTCATCAACATCTTGAATCTTGATCCACATATGCCAAATAATTAATCTTTCAGGGTCAAATCCAGCAGCAAGATCCACCAGGATGAACAGCTTAGGCTGCAGCGGATCTCTGGTTTAGCTGGCTGATTCCTGACTTTTTTTGAGACTTACACTGCCTTTAGCTCAGCCAGCCTCCTGTCTGAGGCTAGCTGAGCTGGAAATCAGGCAGCTGAACCAGAAACCTGCTGTATTAGGATAAGATCATCCCAATGGATTCCTCAGGATTGCCACTTAAGTACTCAGCCAGTAGTAGCTCCACAGTTGAACACAGTTGATCTGGTGTAACTTTACACTGGATTTATTCAGACTGTTTTGCTTCACACCAGTTTTTGTATACACAGGATTGCTCCTGGTGCCATGTGTAATTGTGTTGCTATAAAAGTGTGCAGGGCCTTTCCTGCCCTTCTACAGGGACGCGGGTGGTGCTGTGGAGTTCCTGCCCTTCTACAGGGATGCAGGTGGTGCTGTGGAGCTGGCTAATTACAAGGTTAGCAGGTTGAATCCCAGCGACAGCGTGAGCTCCTATCACTTTGTCCCAGCTCCTGCCAACCTAGAAGTTCAAAAGTGTACCAGCGCATGTAAACAAATAGGTACTGCTGTAGCAGGAAGGTAAACGGTGTTTCCGTGTGCTCTGGTTTCCATCATGGTGTCCCGTTGGGTCAGAAGCGGTTTAGTCATGCTGGCTGCATCACTCAGAAAGCTGCCTGTGGACAAACGCCAGCTTGTTCGGCCTGAAAGCAGAGATGAGTGCCGCACCCCATAGTCAAATTCAACTGGACTTAACCGTTCAGGGGTTGTTGTTTTTTGCCTTGCCTTTACATTTTTACATAGAGACTACTTGCTTTACCCCCCCCCCCCATCCCCAACCACCTCATCTCTATGTATAGATAAGTCTAAGTTTGGATGAGTTGTAAGAAAATATTCCAGGAACATTAAAAAATGAAATACCTAGGGCAATTTATCACAGAGCGTATAGGACTAGATCTACCCTGCAGTTTCCCTGAGGTAAATTTCACATGAAACACTCCCTGGGTTCACTTATAGTTCAGCATCTCCTTACACCAGGCAAGGAACACTTTCAGGATTACTTTGTCCCAGGGAATAGCCTAAGTGTTATTTAAATGCCTCAAGGCAGACTTGGAATTACAATGAGACAGCCGCGGGTTAACTTGGGCTGCGTGTATGACTAAGGTATAAATGTTTTTGAGTCATTACTAGTGATGACTGGTGTGCACGTGGACTCTCATAGGCATGAATACCACAATAAAATGGCTACTACATATATAAACACATCATGTGTGTAAGAGGAAATATACTTTTCAGGTGTTCAAAGTGCTTGAAGAGAGCAGTGAGGTCATGTGCCTCACTCCAAGCATTCAAGAGCTCCACAAGATTCATTCATGCATGGAATGGGAAGATTTGAGGGGGAATTCTAACCATGTCCAGTCGAATCTGCTTGGAATCCTTCCCACAATCAAGAAACTTGCAGCATCTCCCTGCAGATATTCACTCAGTTGTGAAGGCAGGGAATGGATGGGTCAGGCCAGCATCCCATGCACACATAGAAGGGCCCCCTATATGGTTTGAGCCCTCATGCATTTCCCCATAATAATCATAATAATAAAATTTTATTTATATCCCACCCTCCCCAGCCAAAGCTGGGCTCAGAGCGGCTAAGAACAGTAAAAAATACAACATTCTAAAATCATTTCATTATAAAATTAATTCAAATCAGATTAATGGCAACCATTGGACTAGAGTTCTGTTAGGATTGCCAAAGGAGGGGGTCAGGCTGTGCCCTGGACACAGTGAAGAAAGGCCATATGCCTGAAGAAAGCTGTAAGTTTTAGCAATGCAGTGGGTCATGTGGCCAGCATGACAAAACTGATTCTGGCACAACAGAACACTGTGACGGAAACCAGAGAGCACGGAAACACCGTTTACCTTCCTGCTGCAGTGGTACCTATTTATCTACTTGCACTGGTGTGCATTTTAACTGCTAGGTTGGCAGGAGCTGGGACAGAGCAATCCCCATCATGGGGATTCATACCGTCAACCTTCTGATCGGCAAGCCCAAGATGCTTGGTGGTTTAGACCACAGCGCCACCCACATCCCTTTTGCTTATAAGTCTGTTTGGATTATTTCATATTTTGTAAGGTGATGAGCCTGTTCTGGACAGCACAAGATATTGTATGGATGTTTTTGATGTTTTAATTCTGTTTTTAAGAAGGTTCTGCTAGTAAAAGTTTAAATAATATTTCCGTGGGTCTAGACAATGTTTCATTTCCAAAGGAGTCAGCTATTATGCTTCCAGTCGCTTCAAACTGCACAATATTTAATATCTGCAAAAGTGCAGTGTGGGAGGAAACAGGGGGAGACTGGCAGTGCCCTACCCTTGGCTGACCTCAGAAAGTGTGGTTGGTTCAGAACAAGGGGAAATGGAGGGGCACCTATCACAAGAAAACAAATGAGAAACAAAACAATACTTAAAAATATATATGAAATATATAAAACAGCCCAATGTCTTTTGGTGAAGATCTGCTTATAGGGAACTGACTGAACAATTGCCTCATATGGCTTCAGATTGCATCATGGCTGGACTGCAGAGGAGAAAATGAAAACTTGTTATCATTCCAGCCGCAGCAATTTTGAGGATAAGCACAGCACTAAATGGGAGAGATGCCCACAAGATAAATTAGGATGCAAATATCATACGTTACTACACCATTAATTTAACAAGAAATGTGCCCAGAACATAAATTAAGAGCGTTAATGTTTTTTTTTAATGGTCTGCACACAGAGAGAAAAGTTTTGATGCATGTCATTGTTCGTTACCAGCCAAAGCAGATCTGAAATATCAATAGTTTGTTATTCTGATATAGATCTTACCACTGTAGTTGTTTCTAAAATAGGTCTGCCTATCAGAAATGCACAATGAGTCAGAAAGCCTAATGGCATCAGATATTTGCTGAGTACTCCTACTGCAAACTAGCTAACTCCACAGTACTTAATTATATTCAAATGATATATTGTCACTTACTAATGCTCTTGAACAACAGTGCTCCCTGCAAGTCAATGTACTGTGTGCTGCAAAGGAAAAGGTTTGGAAGTTCAACAGCAGTGATTTATATTGTGAAGGGTTTGGGTTTTTTTTTAACAGGGACACATGGGTCAGACCACTGATTGCCCTGGCAGATGCATTCTGAGTCCCAGAACAGTGAGAAATGACCAGACAGGACACTGGGTGTTGGAATGAAATCAGGCCAAATATAGCAGGATACAAGTTGGCATGGTGGCAGGGCTAGGATCAGTCCATCATCCTGTTGCTGGAATGAGATCCACTGGGGTTGAACCATGACAAACCCATTGCATGGGAGTTGTCCAGTGCTGAACCCTGTTGTGTTGCAAGCCAGGCTGGCAAGTTTTCACTGGGTGACTGCAGTGAAATGCACCCTTTTTTGTGTTATTTTGACTGATATATGCATTTATGTTGGGAAACTGTGTATGTGCAGCTACTCAAACAGAGTCAATTAAGGTTTGGCAGACAGCCAGAAGGCAATCTGAAGGAGTAAGTCTGCCTGGTGATAACAGAGACATGAAGACTGCTCCCTGATTGTTCAAGCTCTCTCAAAGGATTGAGAATTAATGGCCTACTAACTGGAATGTGTTAGTTCAAGAGTTCAGAGGATCAGAGTTCTGTGTGTCAGTGTAGGAGTTGTGAGTCGTATCAGAGAGAGCTAGCATAAGATCCATGTTCTGTTCCTGTAAATAGTCCACTGTATATAATAAACACCTAGCTACAAGTTTCTGGTTCCTGCTTCGGCTATCCTGTCTGCAGCCAAGTCGCCAATTGCTTCCGTGGATTCTGCGTGTACTCTGCTAGGTCTGGCTAAGGTCCTGCAACAAGTCAGACTGTTGTGAAACACCAAATAGGCTTTGCCAATAATTTATATGTAGACTTTGTCCTGGTATCTGCAATCCTGTAAACATTACTTGGCTTGAGGGATAAGATTGGTTCAAGATGGTGATGGACTAACATCTCCAGGCAGAGTCTCCTCCGTAATTAGTGTTCCCCCTTCTTTCTTCTATTTACTTGGCTTGAGAACTGCATTGCACAGTTCAGAGAAGTATGAATGTCAAAGAATGGCTGGGTTTTGGTTCACATCTTGTTTCGCAAAGTGCAAATTAGGTACGTCCAGCTTTAAATGCAAACTGATTCAAGTTTATCCCCCATCCCTAACTGAGAAACAGTTTTTTAAAAAATAAATAAAAAATCTGAATAACAAATTTAGCTATTTGACACAAAGATTACAATTGCAAATTTTATACAATTATATGCAGCATATCAGTAGAGGATGAGCTCACCCTCTACTCAATGGAACCCAGTCCCAAAGTTGTGATGATTAAACAAGGCTTGGAATAAAGTAAGGCCTCAGTGGAGGTGTGCTTCCATTTAACATGACATATCTTTTTCTAGAGTTAGTCATGTTGTGGTCTGCTTAAACATAGTTCCTTTGGACACCTTTGTTTTCCTTTTCTCTATGAATATGTCATGGTGAAAAGACAGCAGTAGAAAATCCATTCATACCAAAACTGGAGAAATGTCACAGGCAGCTCTTGTTGACATCATGGTCAAACAAAACCATGCACTCCCTTACATCTGAAGTCTTGAATCCAGATTTGGGCATATTTTTTCTCTCCCTGTGGGGAAAAAAAAGGCCTACTTGAGAGCCAGTGTGGTGTAGTGGTTAAGAGCGGTAGTCTCGTAATCTGGGGAACCGGGTTCGCATCTCCGCTCCTCCATGTGCAGCTGCTGGGTGACCTTGGGCCAGTCACACTTCTCTGAAGTCTCTCAGCTCCACGCACCTCACAGAGTGTTTGTTGTGGGGGAGGAAGAGAAAGGAGAATGTTAGCCGCTTTGAGACTCCTTAAAGGGAGTGAAAGGCGGGATATCAAATCCAAACTCTTCTTCTTCTACTACTACTTTGGGGTATTGGTGCTGGTTGAGTTCACATGCTCACAATGGTTCAGGACATACTCTTAGCTTTCCATCCTTCTCCTTTGACCATTAAGATACTTGTTGCTACCATCAAAGTTGCAGCTAGTGGGTGAGTTGCATCCCTTTGTCCCATCAAAGGATTTGTGCAGCTAGCTGCACATCATCATCTTGACTGTTGAAAGCATATGCGCTGCTCCCATGTTATGGTTTCTCCCCTAAGACAACTGGTTAATGCTGCTGTGTCACACCCTATTAACCAAGCAAAGGTTGAGTTGTGAATCTGTTTGCAAGGGATGATAAAATTCATAACACTTTTTGTACAGCAGAGGACTGATGCGGCCTGGCAACAAATGTCATTGGTGTTCTATTGCCAGGAGATTAATTTGGAAAGAACCAGGGGCAGAGTCAATTCAATTGAACTTTGGTCATGTTGGCTGAAGAGTCAATGTCTATGGTATAATGTCTCATTTCATGTAGCCATGGCCGAATTTGTTGCACTGTTAAACAACTGTTTGGCTCCAAGTTTTTGGGCTCAATTTTTATTCTAATAGTTGTGATAAAATTATTAGTTTTATTTTGCTCCAATTGTTATGAAGATACATGACTTATTCCGTTTAGAAATTTTGGTGTGGTGGAAACTAAAATTAATGTAAATATTATTTACATTATTTAGTATTTGTTACGAAAGTAACAAATTTGTTCCAAAGTAACACTAAGTAACTCATTCTGTCCGTACACAGATTTGAGCTTGAACAACAAAACTTTCCCCCACTCCTCTCCCGGTTCTGTTTTGTTTTTCTTAACTCTCCAGAGCAGAGCTGAGGTGATTGTGGCGTGCACAATAGAGGGAACATAAGGGGGGAGGAAATTTAATTGAGCAAGCATAAATCCTTGTGTTGGTGAAATGTGTTAGTTGGACAAACAGAATGATGCTAGCATGGGCAGGAGCAATGCCACAGGCTCCTCCCACATGGCCAAGAGTTCTTCATGTTGTCTGAGTGGCAGAGGAGTAAGTCACCCTAAAGTTGTGTCCACACTAAAAGGCAATTATAGGGCTTAGGTTTTGAGGAAACCTACTTTTCCAGCAGAAAATCACATTTCTGAGTGGGAAGGACAGTGTAGTGCCACTGCTAGTCAGTAAAGACAATGCACTGACTCAGTAATAAGGCAGCGTCCCCTACATCTCTGATTCTTACAAACATTATATGTTGAAGGTGCTACCATTGTGAACGATTTCACTGCAAAATGAGACCTGAGAAATTTCCACCATCCTCCTGCATCAATATGTGCTAGGAGCTCATGGTATCACTCGACAAGCAGACTGAACTTATATACCAGGCAAAAGGAAGGAAGCAAGCAAACCCTCTTGTGGCTAGCAAGCAGGAATGCCATGTGTCCTGGTTTGTCCACCAACCTGTTGCAGGTTAATGACTCACAGAAGATGCCTATCATTGACTGTGAGCTGACAACACTCAAAATTGATTTTGCCGAGCTACAGGAGACCTCACTTCAAATGGCTGCCTCCAAGAGATTAACTACGCCTTTATCTGACAAGGCGTGCAGCCAGAAGAAGGTGCTTCACATAGGTTTCACGTGTCACATTCAAGCATTGCACTTAACTATGTATGCTGATGTAAGCAACTTCCCAATTAACCTCTCCCTCCATGCTTGCATTTCCATTATGAAAATCTGCCTAAGTCTTGCCTGCTTGATTTGACATCTTTCCGCAGCACCTGCAAGACCGAGTTGTTCTGCTAGGCCTTTGGTCAGGGCTCAGCCTGACCGCCCTTCTCTTTTTGTATACGAACTAGTATGAAAGAGATCTCCCAGCATTCTCACAGGCCCATATAAAAACAACATAAACAGTTGGGCCTGATGAACATTTACTGCTCCCAACCCTAATCCTGCGGAAAGCCATCTAATTAGATTTTAATTTGACCCTGACTTGTTTTTAGGAGGTAATTTAATTATTGTTTGATTTTATACTAATGTTATATATTTGATGTTAGACGCCCTGAGCCCGGTTTCGGCTGGGGAGGGCGGGATACAAATAAAAGTCGTTTATTATTGTAATGTGTATGCGTTGCTCGTGCGTAAGTTGCCGCCTCTCCAGGCTTTGTTGCCTTGCTAAACCTTTCAGTCTGGGCAGCCCTTCACTTCGTGGCTGCCTCAGTCGCTAGCAGAATCCGTCAGTGGGCGTTTCTTAAATCTTTTCCAACATAAAAATTGTTCGACACCCAGTCTCCTCCTACTCTGTCTGCGCGGAAGTCTTTTGCGCAGGGTGGGTGTGGGTAGCGGAGGAACCTTGCTCTCCCCGCTGGTGTCCGGTGAAGAGTCCTGGAGCCCTCTTGCCGATTCCCCCATCAGCCCCTCTATATCCCTGGTGTTGCGCTGATTTGCTTCCCCATCTGCGGAGCTGCCTCTCTCCCTGCTGGGCCCTTTTCCAGCATCATTTGAGAGCCTTCCCTCCATCTCTAGCTCCGATGTCAGTTCCCTGACAATTATTATTATTATTATTATTATTATTATTATTATTCACAATGACTTCTGTCTCTTGAAGCTGGCGTTTGCCTCCACAGATATACAAGGTTCCTTGCTGCAGACATTCATTTAAATCATATGAGGAGTCATGCAGCCCCAGGGGTAGGGCTAAACACACATCCCAACAGTCCAACTGTCTCACAGAAAACTCCCAACAGTCTCACAGTGAAGTCTCAAATCACGTTCAACAGAACATACTTAGAAAGCTTTTGCAGACTTTTGCACCATGTTTGCAAATGCCTAAAAAGGAGTCTGTGTGCTTGGGGACGTTGAGGGTAAGTCTTGAGTGCACAGCCCTGACTTGGATCCCTGATTTTAACCCTCAAATGTACAATCAAATACCTTAAGGTAGCTACAATAATGCATATTTCAATAGATATGAATGCATGTGATTTCCTCCCTAATTCAAGCTCTTTTCTGCCATGTATATGTGAACTCATGTACATACTGTGATCTCATTGGCAAAACACAAGTGCAATTTAACACCTGCATGTTGCCTTCCCTTCTTTATAATGTTTGATGGTTTGAAGAAAACCGTGGCTTTTTATGTCCTGAATGGAAGCATCCTGTACAATTTGATCTGAACTCAAATGCGTGGCTAAAAGCCAAAGTGACACATGGGACCCTAGACAGAATGTGGAACATGAAAAGGACATTTAAAATGTTATTAGCTTCTGAAAACAGCTTCAGAGAAGTAAAATAACATGTGTCTGAAGCTTGCAACCTGTAATGTGTTTGCTTATTGAGTGCTTAAGATATTCATTGTCATATTGCTCTAAGTTCTTTGAAGTGAAATAGTTCTCTGGAGTCTGAATAATCTCAACAAATCACTATGCATAATTCAGAGGTATCTTTTCATGCTTATCTCATCTCAAATTAAATAAAGCAAAGAGATTTTCCTGTGGCAGATTTGCTATTTCCCTCTATCCATACATTTCAGCAAAACAGTTAAAAATTGACAGGTCATTACTTGGTTGTACTTGCTTTCGGGAAAGATTTTCTTTACATTTGTAAGTTAATGTCTTGTCTCCACCACAGTGTTAGGCAGGCTGCAGTGTCGCTTGTGACAATTTTATCAGTATTAATGTCATAAAGCACAAAGCAAAGGCTTTATTCTTTTCACAAAGGTAATGGAAATAGTACCCTACAGAACACAAGGGATTTCAATAGCCAGGAAGCTGGCAGAGTTTGTTCTCTGGCTCTCCTGCTCCATGGGATTTAAACTACCTAACAGTGTGGATGATTGTAATCTAGATTTATATTATATATGGAACTCAAATATTTATTCCCCTGCCGCAATTCAAAGGTGTAGTGAGTGATAGCCCCTTAAAATACATACAGCACAATTCTACACATGCATGTTGTTCTACCTTGGTAAGAGTAGGATTGTAGCCTTAATTTATCTGTTTATTTACGTGGTGGTATATCTGAGTGAGAGGCAAGGGTGGAGCTTTGGTTTAAACCACAGAGCCTAAGGCTTGCTGATCAGTAGGTCGGCAGTTTGAATCCCTGCGACGGAATGAGCTCCCATTGCTCGGTCGCAGCTCCTGCCAACCTAGCAGTTCGAAAGCATGTCAAAGTGCAAGTAGATAAATAGGTACCACTCTGGCGGGAAGGTAAACGGCATTTCTGTGCACTGCTCTGGTTCTCCAGAAGCGACTTAGTCATGCTGGTCACATGACCTGGAAGCTGTCTGCGGACAACCGCTAGGCAGTGGTGGCATCCATAAGTAAAGAAATATCATTGTAAACTTCACACCTTACTCTGTCTTCTGGTATCAGAGGGCATGTAACATCTCCCTTTGCTTGTTGTCAGGACCTTTCATTATGTCAATACATGGATGTTTCCTATTTCTTCTGTTACTCTGTCCTTTATTCCTCCTCTGCAGTTTTCCTTTTGTGCTGCTCTCTGAAACATTGGGGGTGGGTAATACATTTTCAAATAGCTGTGTGCCAAGAATGAACTTAATCATGGAAACACTTTCCATACAATATTCAGCAAGTCAGCTATCTGATGTTTCCAGAAGTTACACAAAATGATTTATGGTGAAACTATTCTAAAATATTCACATGATTTCAAGCCATTTATTGGATGACCCTGAACAGCTTCTTCATAAAGAAGGCTATAATTGAATAAACAACGTAGGGGTGGGTGGTGAGAGAACACAGCTAGGTCAGCAGAAATGTTGTTCCCATTTGTAAGGCATAGTAATGGGACTGCACATTCCAAATTTTCAAGTATCTAGTAATTTTTCTTCCGTGACAAACTGAAATAACATTGTTTTGATTTTACTTTAATTTGCTCCTCGCTTTTTTCCTTTTGCGCCTGCTTGGGACAATGGAGCACAATGAGGAAAAGGAAGAGACCTTTTTTTGTATCCTAAGATATATAGTGGAAAAAGAGGAGGGGGGTGGCTTTTGGGTATTGATATCAAATAAACTTCTAAGGAAGTGAACATTAGCACAATGCAGGAAAAACTTTTATTACAACTGTCCATGGATGCATGTTAAAACGTAAGTATATTAAAACAAACCAACAGGTTGCCACTGAAAGTATAATGATTTGAGATTAAAACTACAGTCCCAAATGCACTGACTAGATTTAGCCTCCCTGAATATAGTGGGTTTATATGACTATACTCTAAATTCCTCGAAACTAATGAACTTAAGCTAAACGCATACCCTTAAACGTTTTGTGAATCTAAGTTTGGCCTCATTGAGGGGCAGTATTTCAATATGAGTAGGAAAATGAGATTACCCCTAAATATATATATATATATATATATATATTAGGGGGGGAAAGCACTGTATATGCCTTTCTATTGCAACAGGCCTTGGGAAACTGACTGTTTTTGAGGAAAGGGCTGGTGGCATGATGTTTTCGTTATTGTCTATGTTTCAAACTGAATTTTTATACTATTTTGATTCTATTAGTGCTTAATTGCATTTTAGTTATCATCTTTTCTAGGTTTTCAGCTTCTTCTATTTTATCTGTGTAAACAACCTTGAGTCCCAAACTGGGGAAAATGTGGGATGTTGTTGTTGTTGTTTATTATTATTATTATTATTTGGTACACAAAAATAAAAGCAAAGCAATAATGCATTTTAAAATTGGAAAGCGCCTTGGATGCCTTCGTAGGGAGTCAGTATATAAAGGCAATGGATAACTAATAATATAACATTATGTTAACTTCAGAGCAACACAAAACAACTGGGAGTTGAATACTAAAAATCATAGTAGTCACGAGCCATCAAATGTTAAGACAAACAAGAAGCAAGCCCCTAACCTGCAACAGAGTCAGTGCATGATTTATTTCCTGGGGTAAGGCTATTCTATTCCAGAGATGGGTGTCGCCTATCTCTTCTTGCCAGATAGATATCTGCAAGTTACAACGCAACCAAGAACTGGATCTCTGATTACCACAGTTTCCAGGCAGCTTGATATGGGAAAAAGAATTATCTCTGGAATCTTGGTCCCAAGTTGTTTACAGACTTGCAGGTTACTACCAAGGTTTTGTAGTGAATTGGCAGGCATTGCAATTCTTTCAACAGAGGTGTTACATGACAGGATCTCTTGTTGCTGTATTTTGCATTCCTGCAGCTTCTGGACCATTCATGAGGGCATCTCCACATAGAGTGCATTGCATTACCTGAGATTTGAGGTTGCCAATACATGGATCGTTTAGTTTGTGTGCAACCAATTGGGGCTTACTGCTGAATATATGTGCATAGGAGTGCACTGCACAACTACTGAACTCAACGGGTTGCATTTTAAGGCAAGCCTAGAAGGCAGTTTCTTCTAGCAGGGGAGAACCACATATTCAACACAGCATTCATGCCTGCAAGGAATCAGTGTATGGAAGTTGAGTCCACTGAGTCTTATGCAGCAAAAATCGATTCGGATTAATGCTGTAATCTTCAGCATACTTGATGAAGTTGGTTGGCCTTAATTCTGAGTCAGTGTGGAATGGATGGGATTGTAAGATCCATTGAAAGCATTCAAAGGGGATGTGCAGCACAATATTTGCAAAAGGGCCCCAAACTCTTGAAGGGAGAACCTCTCCTGCCCCTCCCTTCCATGAGGCTCCACAGGAGCCAAGATGAGGGCAGAAATGCGATTCCATTTACTGTTTTGTGGGTCACATGTCTCGGGGCAAATTTCCCCTGTATGGATTAATCTGAAAATTAGGCTTACCTGAGAAGCAGGTCCAATGAACTCAAAGAGATTTACTTCTGAGTATGTCTGCATAGGATCGAACTGTTGGACACATACTTTAAGAATGACAACATGTGTCTTATAAATTAAAATCTGATCAAAAATATAAGGGGATGACTAGCAAATCAGTAAACAGATCCTCATCATTATTGTCCTGCATTTGAAGAAGGATGTGTTCAAAAGAAAAGGACATAATAACTGCTCCCTGAGAGCGCTTTAAAAAGAAAGAAAAGAAAATCTGTTTGGTAGGAGGGAAAGGGAAATGCAGAGCAAAAGCACTGTATAATAGAGTTAGCTTGTTGTGTTACTTTAATCAAGTATTCATTGGTAATGTACTCTATGTCCCACTTTCTCCTTATACACTTAACACAAACAGACTTGAGCACAATGATAACTTTTTAATTATTTGTCACTTCGAATCTATATGAGTTAGAGGTTCATTAAGTTGGAAAGGAGAACAGTAGCCTGAGGGCCCTGGTGAGGTGAGGTGACTGAAACATAGAAAACCCATACCGTAGCGAAGTATTTGTATGTGCAATGTACAAAATAGAATTCCTTTAGAGAAAACTGGAGAAGCAGATAGATACACGGACAGCACATTCTGGGGCATCAGGTTCTGACCTGCATTAATTTGATTTTAATTTGATTTAATTAATGTTATAATGAATGTTTTAGAATGTTGAACTATTTTTATTGTTGTTAGCCGCCCTGAGCCCGGCTTCGGCTGGGGAGGGCGGGATATAAATAAAATTTATTATTATTATTATTATTATTATTATGAGAAATAAAGATGGACGAACCTGATGTAATACCCCTTAGAGAGGAGTATTAATAATGATAGTGGAATGATGGGAAACTAGGCCCCATACCTGGTAGGGAAGGCTTTCACATGGCTTCTTTCACAGTAAAGGTACCCTGACCATTAGGTCTAGTCATGGATGACTCTGGGGTTGTGCACTCATCTCGCTCTATAGGCCGAGGGAGCCGGCATTTGTCCGCAGACAGCTTCTGGGTCATGTGGCCAGCATGACTAAGATGCTTTTGGTGAACCAGAGCAGGGCACGGAAATGCCTTTTATCTTCCCGCTGGAGTGGTACCTATTTATCTGCTTGAACTTGACGTGCTTTTGAACTGCTAGGTGGGAAGGAGCTGGGACTGAACAACAGGAGCTCACCCCGTCATGGGGATTCAAACTGCTGACCTTCTGATTGGAAAGCCCTAGGCCCATATTTCTTTTGATCCTCATCCTTGCACAAAACCAGAAAACCGCATAAGCAAATTTACAGTTGCCTGACAGTGTGTTTTTGCAAAATTTTAGGGTGGGGAATCTTGGGGGGGGGCAAGGTTCACACACAGCTATTAATATTATGTAGATTGAAGTGACTGGAAGCATAAGAACTGACTCCTTTTGAACAAAATAATTGTCCTGGCCCATTAAAAAATTCTTCAAAGTTTTACTTGCAGAACTCTTCAAAAAAAGCATCAAAGATACCACCAAAATAGCCGTACAATGTCTTGTGCTGTCCAGCACAGGCTCAGCATCTTAGAAAATATGAAATGATCCCAAGAGACCTAGAAGCAAAGGTTTCTCACTTTAACAGCATCCATTTCCCTGGAACTGTTTTCCTTGAGAACTTCATTTACTTTCCTTGTGGCATTCAGAGAAAGACTAACAGCCACCATGCATTCAACATGGCAAATTTGCAACTCAGTATCTTTGTCACCTGATCTAAGGTTACAACCGTTTAGAATAACAGAAAACAACATGTGATCATTAACCCATTTAGGAGCTTAGAGTCCCTTAGAAAAACTGCTGTGGAAAACCCCCAATGTTAGCAATACACATTTAGCCATTTTTCATTTCTAAACCTTCGTTGGATTAACAGGTAAAAAGTGCTCAGATGTGGACAAGCCATTTTCCTCTCAAACCACAATTCCTAGCTTAACAGCAAAAGCACATATTCCCTTTTGTGGGGAAGGGGATGATCCAGCAATACACTTTTCCAAAAGTTGCATTCTGTGCTCTAACCCTGCAAATCTCAGAAGATCTGGACAATAGGTACAAAGATACAATTTATTTATTTTTTACAAATATCCTCAAGCATAATTTGGCCTCATCCCCCAGCCCCTCCAACATCCTAATAGGATTGCAGTCTGACCCAGAGAGGTTTCACAGTGCTACTTTCCCTGGAATTCATGACAATGGGATATATATATATATATATATATATGCAGGTTTTGGTGTCTTCGGGTGTCTTCCCGTGTAAGAGTCGGGGTGTCTGTGCGACGTTTCGACGAGGTCTCACTCGTCATCTTCAGGCTGGTGCTTTCGGCTTCTTGTTACTCTTGCTCCCTAGCATAGTCCTCCGGATCATATTCTTCATCTTCATGTTGTACTTGCAAAGCTGTGCTGTCAAAGTCAAGTGACATGTTTGGAATAATGTTTCTTGTTTCACCTGTTCCCCGTCCCCACGCCGCTAAAAGCGACCCCCTTCCCTCTTCCGCGTGACGACCGAACCTGCAGGTTCGGTCGTCACGCGGAAGAGGGAAGGGGGTCGCTTTTAGCGGCGTGGGGACGGGGAACAGGTGAAACAAGAAACATTATTCCAAACATGTCACTTGACTTTGACAGCACAGCTTTGCAAGTACAACATGAAGATGAAGAATATGATCCGGAGGACTATGCTAGGGAGCAAGAGTAACAAGAAGCCGAAAGCACCAGCCTGAAGATGACGAGTGAGACCTCGTCGAAACGTCGCACAGACACCCCGACTCTTACACGGGAAGACACCCGAAGACACCAAAACCTGCATTCCTGTACCCGTGAAAATCTACGAAAGCAAATATATATATATATATATATATATATATCCAGTTTGCAGTCTGGCAGCAAGCTTATTCCTAGTTTTGAAGTTTGTGAGCTCTTGGAATATATCAAGCTGGATATATTGTGTTCCAAAACGACTGCTGGTAATAAATTATGTAAATTAAGTAGATTTGCCTACATTTACTTCCCTTTGCATAATTCATTTTGCTTCCATTATGTTCCTATGTGCATGCAATGAATGCTGAGCTACACCTCTATATTTGTGACCTAATAATGTCAATGTCCATCAATACTTACTCTGAGATGAAACAGGTGAATCAAGAGCTAAATACTATCTAGGCATATCATTATTTTCTTCCTTTAAAAAGGGTGTTTTTTTTTTGTATATGTTGATGGATGGATGGTTAGTTGAAAGAAGAAAAGGAAAGAAAAAAATCAAAGGGCATCGCTGTATGGTGTTATATATGGATAAATCATTCTGACTTGTGAAATTTATGGATGGGGAAAATAGGGGATAAACTGCAGCCAAACAGCAAGCTTTTTCAATTTTGTTGTTGTTCTTCCATCGTATTACTTTCTTCATTGCTTATTACTCACTTTTTGCATATGCAGCTGGCTCACACTGCAGGCCCAGGAAATTTTGGGTCTTTGTTCATGTACACACACACACACACACACCTGCCACTCTGAAAGTTCACAGGGCACCGTAGTGCGATATTCACTATTCTGAAGCAGGCATTCCAGTTCCATTTTAATATTCCTAAGGGAAGCATAAAAACCATAAAATAATGTAGATTAGCCTGACTTTGTACAAATTTCACAGGGCAGGTATGAACTCTGAATGTCAAGTTAAAAGTGAATTTTTGCAAATATTATCTTAAAAAAGGGGAAAAAATATCCATAGGAGCGGGAGAGAGCATCCCAATTCTAATGAAGCACATGGCTCATGAATAAAAAGAATGTGCGCTCTCGGATTCTTTTAAAAGAGAAATAGGAAATTGTATTGCAGAAGAGAGAAGCAGTCTTCCATATTGTGGAAGGCTTTAGAAGAAGAGGGAGAGAAAACTTCCCCCAGAAAATGGATAAGTGATGAATGCAGCCTATTGGCAAGGATCATTGTACAAGCAGAGAAAGGGATAAATTAAGAAGTTACACGTGTGACACACCATCTGTGTCTGTTTTTGTTATTTTTGCCACGTGCATCTGTTTCTATTCAGCTATAGGGCAGCACTTTATCATCATTTGCAGTCCCTGAATATCACCAGGGGGCGGGGGGGGGGAGTTCAGTTTTGTTGGCAAAAGTCTCATCTACCCCTAAATGTGCAATTAAACCAGGAGTGTTCATTATGAACCAGCCAGCAAGCAGAATGCAAGGGAGGGGATGTTCTGAAAGTAGGCATTAAATGTCAAGCCCTTCAGATGACGAAGTCTGGAAATGTTGCTGCAGGGGCAGAAGGCCTACATTTCAGCATGCCCCGATGACTTGTTTGAAATGTAAGGCTGAAATAGTCCTCTTTCTGCAGTGAAGGCAGCTGGAACTGAGTAGGTAGGAGTGAGCCATCTCAAAATACTCTAGTTCATGGGTAGGCAAACTAAGACCCAGGGGCCAGATCTGGCCCAATCACCTTACATGAGCAGAATGTGTGCTTTTATATAAAATGCATCTCCGAGTAATTTGTGGGGCATTGGAATTCCTTCATTTTTTTCTTTTTCAAAATATAGTCTGCCCCCCCCCGAAGGTCTGAGGGACAGTGGACCAGCCCCCTGCTGAAAAAGGTTGCTGACCCCTGCTCTAGTTAGTCCAAAGCTCCATGCCCCTGAAATTTGAACCCCTTAGTTTATAGTGCTTCCATCCTTGCTTAATGTTCAACTATTTTGAACTATGTTCAAAATAATCCAAGCGTATTTGGATTATTTTCACCTTGGTAAGGATTTTAAAATGTCAGAATGCATTGTTTTTAAATGATTTTTAACGAGCTACCTAGCTAACATTCAAATGGGATTATCCTAATGTATTAGGACAGAATGCTGTGTTTCCCATTCCATATTTAATGCACAGTGCAATGTACCACTTGTTCCAATGCTAGGCACACTGTCTAAGCTTGGTAGTCAATGCTGCTACTGAGTGTTCTCTGAAAGCAACTCGTTTCTTTGGTTTGGTTTTACGGATCTATAATTATCTGCATCAACTGGGAAATACTAACTAGCTGTGTTTCAGGCATAACTGTTGACCATTGAGCAAAACAAGATGAGAAAGTCAGATTGATCATCTGTTTTTGAAAATTGAATTTAGCATATATTTGGGGGAGTACAAGTAATTAGTCTTTCGTAACTAAATAGGCCACAGCAAGCAGAACAAACTCCTCTTGTATTTGCTGGTACTTTTTCCTCTTGGGTGGACAGTCTGCTGCCCTGGCAGCTACACTAAAATCTTGGGTTTCCCAAATTACCGTATTTTTCGCACCATAGGACGCACTTTTTCCCTCCTAAAAAGCAAGGGAATATGTGTGTGCGTCCTATGGAGCGAATGCAGGGAGGAGGCAGGTGGGAAAAGCCCTCAAGAGCCGCACACAAGCTTCGTGCGCTCTTGCGGGCTTTTCACTAGGAGGGAGAAGGGACTGACTGGCTGCAGCAGTCCCTTCTCCCTCCTGGGGGAAAAGCCCCCAAGAGCGGCACCCTCTTTAAAGGCTGCGCGGCTCCTGCAGGCTTTTCTACGAGGTGGGGGAATCCCCCCACCTCCCAGAAAAGCCAGGAGAAGCCGCACAGCCCCTTTAAAGAGCGCGCGGCTTCTGCGGGAGGTGGGGGAAGCTGCAGCAGATTCCCTCCTCCTGGGCTACCTTTGAAGCAGCAATGTGGGAGGGGAGCAGCTTACACTCGTGTAAGCAGCTCCTCTCCCACTTTCCTCCTTCAAAGCAACCACGGAGGAGGGAAGGAAGGGGACCATGGATTCCTCCTCCGTAATTGCTTTGAAGCAGCAATGTGGGAGGGGAGCAGCTTACACTCGTGTAAGCAGCTCCTCTCCCACTTTCCTGCTTCAAAGCAACCACGGAGGAGGGAAGGAAGGGGACCATGGATTCCTCCTCCGTAATTGCTTTGAAGCAGGAAAGTGGGAGGGGGGCAGTTTACACTCGTGTAAGCAGCTCCTCTCCCACTTTCCTGCTTCAAAGCAACCACGGAGGAGGGAAGGAAGGGGACCATGGATTCCTCCTCCGTAATTGCTTTGAAGCAGGAAAGTGGGAGGGGGGCAGTTTACACTCGTGTAAGCAGCTCCTCTCCCACTTTCCTGCTTCAAAGCAACCACGGAGGAGGGAAAGAGGGGACGCATGGATCCTCTTCGCTGCTCGAGGCTGCAGCAGATTCCCTCCTCCCGGGCTCCCTTTGAAGCAGCAAAGTGGGAGGGGAGCAGTTTACACTCGTGTAAGCAGCTCCTCTCCCACTTTCCTGCTTCAAAGCAACTACGGAGGAGAGAAGGAAGGGGGCCATGGATCCTCCGCTGCTAGAGGCTGCAGCGGATTCCTCCTCCTTGATTGCTGGGAGTTTCTCTGGGCAAGAATTCCCTCAGCTTAAGTGGGGTGGGGGAAGTGTGGCAGGTAGGGGGGTACTGAGAGACACATGTCTCTCAGATGAAAATTGGGAGTGGGCATTGTGTGAAGTGGCTGTGGATCTCCTGCCACAGAACTGTAGGACTGTATAGAGTTGGGAGGGCCACCCAAGGGTCATCTAGCCCAGCCCCCTCACAATGTAGGAATCACAGCTAAAGAACGCCAGGCAGATGGTCCCCCAACCGCTGCTTAAAAGCCTCCAGTGGTGGAGACCCCAAACACCTTCCGAGGTCATAGAATTGCAGGGTTGGAAGGGAACCCCAGGAGTCATCTAGTCCAGCCCTGGTGGACAGCGGGCGCAATCCATCCCGTTGCGCAAGACTAAAGATGCTGCGCAAGGCTAAAGAAGAAGCCAAGGCAGTGAGCGGGATGGATCGCGCTTGCTGCCTTGTCTTCTTTAGCTGCACTGGAGAGGTTTAGCTCCTGGCTGGAGAGGTTGCACGGCTATGGATCCCGCACGCTGTCTTGGCTTCTTTGCTCTTTGGGGCTGGGGGGGGGGAACCCGGGCTTCCCCCGCAGCCCCGAGAATCTCTGGGAGAAGTGGACAGGCTGCATGCAGCCTGTCCGTTGCTCTTTGGGGCTGGGGGGGTTTAATATTTTTTTCCTTGATTTCCCCCTCTAAAAACTAGGTGCGTCCTGTGGTCCGGTGCGTCCAATAGAGCGAAAAATACGGTATTTTCTCTGGGTAGCACTATACCAGGGAAGATAGCAAACAGATAGGTTTTGAATTAAACAGGAAGTGTCTCTTCTATTGTGAGAACCTAAGAAGAAAAGGGAAGAAAAGGAAGACCCAAAACTGACTTTAAAATAAACCAGGAATGTGAATATTCCTTCTCCATTGTTTGGAGAAGGGACTAGGTGATTTTGAATTTTTCTTTGGTTTTCTCTCTGGCACTCATCAATCACAGGTCCAACTTCACCCACTGGTTAAAAATGCTGAAAGTTGAGAGCAGGTTCATATTTCACTAAGCAATTGCTTTGACTGGTGCCTGTAGATTTTGCTTTCTAATTTTGTTCCAAAGGGGCTAGAGACTTAGTTTAATTTTTTGAATGAAAACTCAGAGTCTGGGTCCTTTGCTGGCTCTGGGCGTGGTATAGATGTGATATATGTAACCCCACCCAAACTGGTTCTGGCCTCATTGTCATCCCCCAAATCAGCTCTCTGTCGTATTGCTTTGTCAATATATTTTAGGGTTTTCTCCACTATATATTGGGAGTCTGGATAGGAAATAATGCAGTATAGTATTTTGCCTTGGCACATTTAGTTGAGCGATTGTTGAGCTGAAAATATTTCACTGTGTTTAATTGCTCCACTATCTTTTGCTGCTGCTCACATTTCAGTGTGTTGCTAATTTTGTTGAGTGGTTTTTTTAAACACACACACACACACACACTTAAACACACTTCTCTATGAAATCATTTTCCTGTGTCAAAGGTAAATAACATCTGCATGTTTCTGTAGCATGTGCTACTGAGATACATTTATAACCACTCCCCGAGACAAAATTACATCAGAACCTTTATTGCCAAGAGTTGTCAAATGTTTCTAATGATCTTTCCTCCCTCCTCAACTCTCTCCCAAACCCCCAAACAAGCACAAAGCATGAGTTAGCCAATCAAGCACTTTAAAAACCAGCATTAACAATTTATGATATATAATTTGAATTTTAGCCCAAGGCATCTGTGCCCAGCTTGTTGTTTGTACCAAGCATGCATTCCAAGGGGGCTCTTATCAGTCATAAGTAGTGTGGATGCTGCAATGATTCTCTATAAACGACTGCAAAGGGAGGCATAAGACCACCAAAGTCTTTGAAACCCATCTGCCCTCTCCTGTCTCAGATGTAATCATTGTGACTCCAGTGACTCTGTTCACCTTCAGGCATGCAGAGAAATGTTAATATATCGAGTTGCTGCCATTATTATTATTATTATTATTATTATTATTATTATTATTACTATTTTAGTAGTAGTAGTAGAAGAAGCACCTGCAGTACTACTAGTAGGAGAATGTCAAACACATTTAGACTGTGATCCTTTACACCAGTGTTTCCCCAACTTGGGTCTCCAACTATTTTTGGACTACAGTTCCACTGACCACTGGCCCTGATAGCTAAGGATGATGGGAGTTGTAGTCCGGAAGCAGCTGGTGACCCAAGTTGGGGAAACACTGCTTTACACACTTACTTGGAGTGAACTTCATTGAACACAGTGGAAGACAAAAGTGAAAATAAACATAGGATTCCAATTTCACAATGTAGGTGGTCGTTTTCAAGGCATTCCTTCATATTATCAACAGTTTTATCAACTTCAATGCATTATCAATGGCTCTTTTTAATTAGACTAATGTCCAGATCCTAACCATTTTCTGCTTGGCGAAGGAAGGTGCTTGTAGAATGAGATCCCCCCTTTAATCCATATAAGATGTCTATTACTTTTTCAATTTTATTTTATGTATTGGATTTATATTCTCCTCCAATTATATATTGGATTTATAAACTCCTCCAAAAGGAGTTTAGAGTGGCAAACAAAAAGCAATAAAATGATTGATTTTATAAGCATTTTTAAAAAAAACATTTCCAATACATATGCAGACTGGGAAAGATCTCAAAAGGTTTGTAGGAAGAAGGTATTCAGTAGGTTCTGAAAAGACAACAGAATGCCACCTTTCTAATTAATATTTAAAAGGAAGCAATTTTTCTATTTCTTCCTATATACAGCATGGAGGAAGTTTGAAAAGGCTCTACTATGTTAGCATTTATTTGTTAGCTTCTGTGTTATGCCCATCTTTGCCATTTCTCCTTTTAAAAACTGTTTCCTAAAAAAAGAAGCTCAGTTGCGTCTTTATTCAAGCCTCTACTCTTGTTTAAAAATTCCATTTTCTTTCTCAGTGTTCCCCCATCCCTGCTCTACTCAAACCCCTGTCATTGTTTAAAACTATAATTTCCATCTCAGTGCCTTTCCATTTCTACTGTATTCAAACTCTTGTCATTGTTTGAGTACAGTGAGAAGGAAGAAACACTGAAAGGCAGGTGTTTTATACTTCTCTCTCCCATTCTTCAGCTGCCTTATGTGTGAAAGAGAAGGATGTGGATCCCTCAAATATTCCACAGTGTATTTCACTGCTGATACCATGGGTTATCTTCATCATGAAGTTCCAGATACAATTTAGTAAATCCGAAGAGAGATTTTATTAACACACAAACACCCTCAGCAAGTCTCTTTATTATGAGGTTTTTAGGATATCAAAGGATTCCTATCTGACTTCCCATGTTCTCCTGTCTGCTGTTCTTGATATTGGATGGGACACACAGCTTCTGCCTCTGTGCCCATTGCCCATTGCCATCAGTTCATGACCACTTCCTAGTCCTCCTTCCCCTCAACCCTACCATGGGTGGCATTGGGCTCATCATTCTTAAAGCCAACACTCCAGATAACTAGCAAATGAATTAATACATTTGAAACTGTGGCACACCACCTTGCATAGCTGTCAACTTTTCCCCTTTTTTAAGGGAAATTCCCTTATTCCGAATAGGATTCCTTGCAAGAAAAGGGAAAAGTTGACAGCTATGCCACCTTGCAATTTCAAAAGTTGTTTGCTTATATTATTCAGTACATCTACTGAGTTTTAAGCCAACATTGGAGATCAGCAAAGTTACTCAGGCCTGCTTAATCGCACCCATTAATACCCAGTTCAGTTTCTAGCCATGATGAATCTCCTATAGTGTCAGGCTTTGGAGAATCGGCTTCCTCCCTCATGGCTGTAAATGAGCAGATCAAATGAAAGGAATTCTTACCAGTTAGTTGAATCTGTTAACCCCCTCTCTTCCAGTGTTTCTTCCCCTAGCTGTTCTCCTTCTAGTATTTCCCAGCTTCTGCCTTCTGAACTATGCCCCTCTGCAAACCATGGTTCCAAATCTATGGTTCCAAATCTATACTGTCTTTCTGCTCCTGGGAAAATTCAGGATCAAGAGCAGGGGGAGGGGGTGGCTCCCACCATTCCTCCTCGGTTCAGCCCTCCTCGGCACAGTCCCTGACATCTAGGAACATTCTTTTGTTGAGATAATTGGTACATAGAAAAGGTGCTTTTAGGTGAAGCCAAAGTTATTGCCATTCTATTTGCCCTTATTCTTGAGAATTTGGACATGGATCAAGGAGGCTCAAGGAGAAGGAACTCTGAAAACTTATGCGGAAAAGTTAGCAGCACTCCAAGAGAATACATGCTTGTTACGTAGACTTAACATGTGAATCACTATAACTCCCAGACAACCCAGGAAATAGCTGGTACTTTCTTGATAAAGTTGACTTTGATTATAAGTCAAGAACTTGACTTCTTCATGATGAATAGTTTGGATTCTGATGTAATGCTAGTACAAAATATGAAACGGTGGGCTCCTGGACTGTAACTGGCTTCACAGGGCTTCTGCCACACAACAAGTAAATAACAATAATTCTCCTTTCATGGTCATATGCTACACATCTGCCAAATGTCCTACAAGAGATGCCAAGGGTAATTCATTGTGAAAAGACAGGCTGTTTTGTTAGTTTATCGCAGTTTTTGCTCCCAGCTTCACTGACCTTGACGCTAGTGTTCCGAGAGGAGATAATTACAATTTATCTCTCCCACTTCAAGAAAGAAGCTTTGCTATGTTGACATTTGTACACCTGGAGGACAGCCACACTCCAATGAACTGATAATAGATATCAACTCAGCTGTATCTTTCCAATGTTTTAAGGCTGCAGAGGTGAAAATCCTATATGAGGTTGGGACAAGTGTGAGGGACATGATAGGACTTGGGTTGTAACAGTAGAATATGAAGGGATCGTGAAGGACAGGATGTTTAATCACAGGCCACCTCCCATTTGTTCTCCTCAAGCCAACACTGAAATAGACTTTGAGCATTTCAATCAATCTTCCATAGACAGTTACAAAATGCTGACCAAATTGGAGAGTCTCAAAAGTCATTTTCCAAGGTCTATAACAGACATATAACAAATACGCTTATGCATCATCTACCCACATTTCTACAGATACACTGTATACAAGAAGTTCACAGGTGAGTGAGGTAGAGGTTAATCACATATTCCTGCAAGTGCCATTGATCTCAATGGAATTTTTCTGAAGAATTATAGCTAGACGATAAAAGGCACTGGAAGTAATGGGTCTATGTTGAGCCTTACTGGAAACAGTTCTGAGAGCATAAATAGCATATAATCAAGTATACTGAGCAACAAAAGTCCAATATTCAAATATTGTTCTAAGGATATCAACAATATATCGCATGTCAAGCATTCTGGGAAAGAAACTGTATTATTATTATTATTATTATTATTATTATTATTATTATTATTATTATTATTTACAACCACAGTTTCAGTCTGGGGAAAACAGAGTTTTATAGAGGATGGATTGTATGACAGGGCTTACATTTGTGCAAGTGGACATCCTCTTCCCATCCCCTGCACAGCCCTCATGAGCCCCAAAACTGCTCTGGATGAGAATTTGGGGGCATACAGGGGCTGTAGGAGGTGAGAAGAAAAAAAGATTTCATTACAGTATATGAGTACAAGTTGTTTCCAATGACACTGTTAGATGTTAGGCATGGGAATTATTAATAATTATTATTAAATAATAAACATTGTTATGAAAAATATTCATTTTTATTTAGCTATTTAACAAAATTTATATACCACTTGAATGTAAGTTGTTGTTACTAATAGTTGATTTATTAGTTGCTTTCTACAACAAAGCCTCTAAGCAACTTATAAAAGATGAAGAGTCAAAGAAACAATAGATCACAATAAAACCATTATAATAACCCATAAACAGACCTAACAAAAACTTCAGTAGCAGAAAACATTTAATCAATAAACAGCAGAACATATATCATCTGGCAATGCCTAGGAGTAGGTGTCTACCTCATAGCAAAAAAGATGTGAACCTCACTTGGGAGATCATTGTAGTGGGGAGCCACAATTGAAACAATCTTCTCCTTTTTTGCCACCCTCTTGTCTTTTCTCAGAGGAGGCATTCAGATGAGGGCCTCAGATGAAGGTCAAAGGGTCCAGGTAGGTTCACATTGGGAGAGGTGCCCTGAAAGATATTGAGAAGACCTGAACAATACAGTGCTTTGCATGTCGAGGTCCCCAGGGCCACCCCAATAACTCACACATCACACCAAAATTTTTGTTTAAGGTTTTTGGCATAATTTTGGCCACAACTTTATTAACATACAAACATGTGAGTGGTTAAGCATTGGTTGTGACTAGCTGCCCCCACCGTGGGGGACAGTCTGACATTCCGCATGCCTGCGAAAGTAAGAAAAGGGGAACACACTTGGGGGTAGCGACGGAGCAGGGAACCTGCCCTCAGCCCACCCCAAATGCAGCCAGGAGCTCTTGCAGTGGCCCGAGCCCCCTTGTCGGAGTGGACAAGCAATAATTAGCCCCCAATTCCTTTAATGGAATCCCTTTCAGCAGCAGCATTAGAGGGGCAGGCACAGCCAATCCAAGCCCCTCAACCAACCAAACCATAAACCAATGCCTAACCGCGAACCTTACAAGTTGTGACGATTTGCTATGCAGTAGGCAAAAACCAAATGGCACCAGCAAATCAGCCAGATGGACAAAATTCCTACTGGGCCCCTGCCCCAAGAGCAGATGACCCCATGACAGGCATAGCAAGGTCAAGCGAACAACCCTAATTCTAGGGAGGGGGGGCGGGCAATCCGATGCACGGGCGAAAAGAGGAAGCCCTAGCCTCGTGCAAGGAGTTTTAGCATTTCTGGCTGTCAATCAACAAATGGCAACATTAACTTCTTCCCAACGACAAGGGAAGCCCAATTGCATCAGTGGCCAACAATCAGTTAGCCCGCCCCACAACTTTGGAGTGTCCTGGCGGCCCCCACCGCAACACGTGCTCTCCATGAAGGAGAACACGCTTTGTAGGTCAAAACCATAGTTTTGAAATGAGCACAGAAATGTACAGGCCACCAGTGCAGCTATGCCAGGATTGGTGTTATATAATCATCCCACCTTAAGCCTGTTAGCAATCAGGTGACCACATTATCCACTAGCTGCATTTCTGAACCTTCTTCAAAGGCAGCCCATGTAAAGTGCATCATAGTTATACTTCAATGAGGAAACTAGAGGGCAGATTACTGCAACCAATCCCTGCCCAGATGGAGTTGCAGTTGGGCCACCAGCCTAAACAGATGGAAGGTCTGCCAAGACTACCTGTGCCTCAAGTGACAATAACATTGGAATTGTCATGAGAATGTCATCAAAATGGGTCTTAGAGAAGAAATGCCACTGAGTTCATTGGTGCTGACTTCTAAATAAATGTGCTTAAGATTGAGGCATAAAGAAACTTCTGCCCGTTGTTGTCTAAAACAAGAAATTATTTTTTTTAAGAGGGGGGGGGAGAGTCAAAGTGACTTATAATAAACAATACATCATGCTTCATGGATACATACAGTTGGAAGGGACCCTGAGGATCATCTAGTCCAGGCATGGTCAAACTTGGCCCTCCAGCTGTTTGGGGACTACAACTCCCATCATCCCTAGCTAACAGGACCAGTGGTCAGGGATGATGGGAACTGTAGTCCCAAAACAGCTGGAGGGCCAAGTTTGACCATGCCTGATCTAGTTCAATCTGAATATTCAGCTGTCCCATACGAGAATTGAACCTTGGCACAATCAGTGCTATTTTTCAAGGAAAAAGAGCTGCTGGAGTTCACCGTGAACCTATTCTTTTACATGAACTCTGGTGAGTTCCGGCGGGGGCGGGGGGAGGCCTGGGTATTGCTACTAAGTTGGAATACTTGGGAAATTGTTCATATATTCCTTCAGCTAATATTAATTGTATCTCCTTGATGCTTACATGCTTTCGGTGATTCTGTTGGCATTTTCAATTGCTGCTGGAATTTAAATTCCTGCCTTGACAAGTGCATCTGTATCTCATGGCTTATCGAGAGCACAAATGCAGTGTGAAATTCCATCACTATTTTCCAGTGCTTCAGGACTGCTGTAGCAGATGGACATCCTGATTACAACAAGTGCTGCCATTGAATTCCATCTGAAGCAAAATTGAGGGTGACATCTGCATTCTGATATTGCTGATGCTGTAAGGAGGCTTATCAAAATCTGTACTGTTCTGAATCTGCTACTTGTTCACCCACGAAGTACCTTCTTGAGTCTACCATCCATATGTTTGTGATACAAGGCACAAGAACTACTAAGTTTTTTAAATGAAAAATTGTCCAGTAGCACCTTAGAGACCAACTAAGTTGGTCACCAGACCCTTATGACTTCTGTTTCAGTGCATCTGAAGAAGTGTGCATGCACACCAAAGCTTATACCCAGAACAAACTTAGTTGGTCTCTAGGGTGCTACTGGACAAATTTTTATTATTTCGACTGCTTCAGACCAACATGGCTACCTACCTGAATCTACTAAGTTTTTTTATTATTGGTAATGGATTATATCACCTCAAGACTACAAAACTCTTCATGCAGTACAAAACCAACATAAATATGATTAGACTAGGAATGGCTCATGCAACCTTAAAATTATGATAAACCAGTTAGTTTTGGAAAATGGCTTTCATATGAAACATTTTCCTGAGGAATCCTGGAACTCATATGTCAAATACTCTCAGATGTTCTCAATATCTGTGATTTTATGCTCTCAATACAAAAATCCACATATTTGCTGCACATACAGGCAAAACAGGAAATATAACTGAAAATATTATCAGAGGATTTGCACAAAATAAAAAAAATCCCCACTGAATGCATAGCTGAATGTGCAATTAAGAAACTGCCAATATAGAGCACACAAAAATGTTTGTGCAACAATTTTTGTTAAGCTTCTTGGAATGAAGAATGTGATGCAGAGTTAAGTCAGTCTGAGGTAATAATATGCACTGATGCACAACAAGGGTCTGGATCTGTGCTGCAAAAAACCCTAAAACCTGAACATGAATGTCAGTGTTTAGAATGGATCTCCACATCCCTAAACTCCTAAGTGGTGAATGGAACATACTCTTTACACTTTTGTCATTTTCCTGGTGTAATCAACAGTAGGTCAAAGCATTGTTTAGATTATTAAAATTATACAACCTAGCTGTGCTTATGGCTAATAGATATTCGTCATGTCTGGATACAAAGTGAGTGTATGGAAGTTGTTAGTGATGAATGAGTCATAAAAAAGGGAGGGAAGCAAGGAAAGGAACAGCATTTATGTATATTCTCTTGAAACAAGATTGTAACAACAAGCATAATTTAATTTTCAGTCCATCAGCATTCAAAGTCATTAGGAATGCTTGAGGAATTCAGTCTTTGTATATTTTGATATTATCTGACCTAATCTGCATCTCCCAGGCTAATGTGCATACTGGAACTTATTGGAACTAACACATGTCTACTCAACATTGAGTTCATTTGGGCGTACACTGAAGTGAATTGACGATAGGATTACAGCTTTCGTTATCCAAATATTATTATTTTTTGCAGTTTCCAAATGCATTAACATAATTCTCAGATCAAAGATTATATCAAAATACATTTTAAAATGTGTATTTAGAAATGTACGCTTTCAGATGAAAACGCATTCAAACAAGAAGTTTCATCAGATTTTGAAACATGTTGACATACATCAAATACAGTCTTGGAGAGGTAAGGTATGAAAAATTTATCCTCTGTTCATTATTTCCTATTTATAAAACAAACTATATTATACATATTTTTTAATGTGTAGAGTTTATAAGCAGGATGCAGAAGCAATTAATTGATAGGATGAGTTGTATAAAGAAATAAAACATTAAAAGAAATGGAAAATGAAGATAAATATAGGAATGGGACAGAATGAATGCAGGGAAAAGTGACATGGACCCCATAATAGACTGATTGATGCATCTCATATTTCCATACACATCTGTATCCATGGGAAAAGTGCTGAAATATTATGGAGATAAGTATTGCTCCTGCATTAGGATTTGCTGGCATGTAGAGCAGGCATTAAATGGCAGGGCACCAGAGCATCTGTAGCTCATCTTTTAAAAACCATTGCAAGAGTTGTAATGCAGCAAAGGTAAAGGGTAAAGGGACCCCTGACCATTAGGTCCAGTCGTGGCTGACTCTGGGGTTGAGGCGCTCATCTCGCTTTATTGGCCGAGGGAACCGGCGTACAGCTTCCGGGTCATGTGGCCAGCATGACTAAGCTGCTTCTGGCGAACCAGAGCAGCGCACGGAAACGCCATTTACCTTCCCGCCGGAGTGGTACCTATTTATCTACTTGCACTTTGACGTGCTTTCAAACTGCTAGGTTGGCAGGAGCAGGGACCGAGCAACGGAAGCTCACCCCATCATGGGGATTCGAACCGCCGGCCTTCTGATCAGCAAGTCCTAGGCTCTGTGGTTTAACTCACAGCACCACCATTGTCCCTAAGTTAATTTATAAGGTGCTAAACCAAACCCACCACCTCTGTTGCTCTACCCTCCAGCACCCGGAACCTTCATAAGGGAGTTGCTGTCCCACAAACCTTCTGCTGGGTTTTTGTCTAAAATGAGACGAGTGCTAGAACACATGGAAACGCCGTTTACGGTATCCCATTATGCCAGAAGCAGTTTAGTCATGCTGGCCACATAACACAGAAAATTGTCTGTGGACAAACGCTGGGGAACAAATACCACAACTGAAAAGGGACCTGTTGGAATGTAATGTAAAAGTGCTGTCTAAAAGGTATAAAATATTATTGGAGTGGGAGACAATGGATGAGCAAGTAAAATCCTCAATGATACATTGGGCTATAGATTTTGGTCATATCGTAATACAGACATGGAAGCATGGGAATGATTGTGGAATATGGATATAACATTTACAGCATGTTATGGTCTAAGAGAAAATTATATGAAAATGATATATTGGTGGTATCTACGAGTAAATTAACAAAAATGTATAAATCTAAATCAAATAAGTGTTGGAAATGTAAAGAGAAAGAAGGTTCTTTTATCATATTTGGGGGTCTTGTAGTAAGGTTAAAGCTTACTGGGAAATGATATATAATGAATTGAAAAGGATGTTTAAATTAACATTTGTAAAAAAAGCCAGAAGCTTTTCTTTTGGGAATTATAGGGACAGAACTACCTAAAATGTATAGAAACTTATTCATGTATGCTACTACAGTGACAAGAATGTTACTCACCCCAAAACAGAAAGAAGCAGAGGTCCCAGCAAAGGAAGAATGTGTGTATATGTATGTGTGTGTGTGTGTGTGTGTGTGTATATATACTAATCTAGGAACTTCCTCTTTGCCCAGAACGTTGGAGGCTATACACCACACCCCTCAACAGTATTTATAGGAACTCAAACACCAGACTCTGCTCTGTTCCAGTAACAAGAAGCCGAAAGCACCAGCCTGAAGATGACGAGTGAGACCTCGTCGAAACGTCGCACAGACACCCCGACTCTTACACGGGAAGACACCCGAAGACACCAAAACCTGCATATATATATATATATATATATATATATATATATATATATATATACACACACACACAATATACACACACACACACACACACACACACAGTATATAAAGGAAAGCTGTCTGTGGACAAATGCTGGCTCCTTTGGCCTGAAAAGTGAGATGAGTCACTTTTGACTGGACTTAATCATCCAGGGGTCCTTTACCTTTACCTACAATGAGAAAGTACTGAGCACTGTTAATTAATCTATTGATAAGGTTTAGGCTCAATTTTAATGTATTGTAAATTAGAATTGGGAACTGATGAATTGTGTTATGTCGCAGCGGTCCTGTATAATTTCTGTCATGTTTATGCATCACCGTAGCCAGCTTGTTTTCCGTGAACTGCTCTGTGAAAAATGTAGTATGTAAATATATAGTTACTACTGTGGCTATTAGGTATGGAAAGATCTGACAGTCTAAGGTCTCCCAGTTTCTCATTTTTCCAATCATATATTCAGTTCTCCACATTTTGAAAATCCACCAGCATTTTAGTTCAGAATTTCCTAATAAACATTCAAAAGAAATTGTCCCTTATATAATGTATTCTTGTGTCCTATTTAACTGAAATATTCATTTTTATGCATGTTTTCCCGTAATTTATGCATTTTTGAAAGCATTGTTTGGATGGTATATAGTAAAATTCAGATATATGTGAATTTAGGATAGCTGTGTTTCAGTTTGCATATTTTTTCAGAAAGTACACATTTTTTTTTTGACCCCATGTAAGGTTTTTTTGGTAGTGGCTCCCTCTTAAAAGATACTTCCCTTGTTGCTGAGTGTTTTGTCTTTCCAGTACCAGGTAAAGAGATCATTTTTATAACTTGACAAGACCTTTTAATCTCATCCTATTATAAATTTGTTAAAAACATTTATGATCCTTTTTATACAGTACTGTTGTTTAAATCATTCATTTAGAACAGTTGTATTTTTATTGCTTTACATTATGCATTGCAAGATACCATGACAGGTTTATTTAAAGCTAATGGATGAGATATTACATGTTTTTAAAAACAGAATAAATAGTGTTAATGGTGTGTTAAATTGCAATGGCATCTTGAAGCGCCATATGGGAAGACCAATGCTTGTGATAAAGGATCACAATGCTGGCTATATGAATAGAATGGCATTAGCCTTCACTGCACAACTTATGTGATTGAGAAACTGTTGCTTGTTGATATAAAAATAAACCATGCATGTAGCAGTCCCAACTATTCTTAAAGCAAACCAGAACACACAGACAAAAGCATAAAGGCAATGTTGCTAGAGGACACCATTCCACCTCCATTTTGAATCCTCACGCTATCACTTTGGCTCAGAACAATCTCAATTTGCCTTGAAAAGTTAGTTGGAAGGGTAAGCAGAGTTTCAGTTCCCATAAACAACCTGTGCATTGGCATTTCAATATGCCCACTTAGAGGCCAACACCCTCTCTTTAGGATGCTTATCACATCCTTACCTGTATTCACCTTCTAGCAGCACCCCAGTCTTTTGAATTAAGTATAATTTCAGGAAAATTATAGAGAGATTTTACTTTCTTGGGCTCCATGATCACTGCAGATGGTGACAGCAGTCACGAAATTAAAAGACGCCTGCTCCTTGGGAGAAAGGCGTTGGCAAACCTAGACAGCATCTTAAAAAACAGAGACATCACCTTACCAACAAAGGTCCGTATAGTTAAAGCCATGGTTTTCTCAGTAGTGATGTATGGAAGTGAGAGCTGGACCATCAAGAAGGCTGATCACCGAAAAATTGATGCTTTTGAATTATGGTGCTGGAGGAGACTCTTGAGAGTCCCATGGACTGCAAGAAGATCAAACGTATCCATTCTTAAGGAAATCAGCCCTGAGTGCTCACTGGAAGGACAGATCGTGAAGCTGAGGCTCCAATACTTTGGCCACCTCATGAGAAGAGAAGACTCCCTTGAAAAGACCCTGATGTTGGGAAAGATGGAGGGCACAAGGAGAAGGTGACGACAGAGGATGAGATGGTTGGCTTTTTATCACCACTAGGATTTTAAGACTCAGGTCCCAACTAGGCTTCCATGGGCAGGAACATCCCCTCTGAACAAAATTCTGTTTACTGGACACTCCCAAGAGCAGAAGGGGAGAGGCACATTTTGGCAATCCCTTATTTCCTCTGCAGTCCTTTAGTGCCCCCTGAAAGTCTGTCCTTAAGGGCTGAGGAACCCTCTGCAGCAACATGAGAGGGGGCACAGGGAACTCAATTGCTTCCTCACCCTTGCTGGATCTCTGTCCCATATATGAATTGAATGGGTCCGCGTAGCTGTGGAGAAAAGGTTAAGCTGCAAAAGAAGTCTTAACTGAGGGTGGGTAGGGTGGGAGAAGCTCTGGAGCCAACTGACGATTCCCAGGTAAGATCCTTCCCCTATTGTGTGGGCAGGCTGGTCCCTCCCCCTACCTGGCCTGATCACCTTGGCAACGCCTCCCCAGGCGGGATTGGGCAACTGGCTGAGGTAGGCCAAGACCTCCAGGTATCCCACCTGGGGAAGGTGAAGTCAAGGCTGTGCTAATGGTGCTGCATATGGTCCTGGGGACTGCGCATGACCATGCAAAGGGCACCCCCCATTTAATGTGGGGAGCAGTCATTACAGATCTAGCCCTTACCTTTTCCTTTCGTTCTTTCATTACTATGTCACATGCTCTCGAAACTCTCTTTGGTTTCCTTGTAGGATTTGCAAAGGGTGTCTCCTCTCCCATATTTATTTCTAGTATAACACATGCATTAAGACTCGGGCCTTTTTAAATGTGGGTTCGATCACTACTTTCAAGGATTTTATTTTGCCAATGGAGTGAGTACACCCAATAACTGTCGTTAATAGGCTAAATAGTATGTGTTATGCAATCCATGCTTTCCACTTCAGATATGACTCTACTCAAGATAATGGGGCCACTTGCAGAATAAGGTGCTATTCAGCCTGGTAATGATATTAACGATGTCACCTTGACGCAATATTTATGCTGTGCCTTAAGAGCGGTAGTCTCGTAATCTGGGGAACCGGGTTCGATTCCCCGCTCCCCACATGCAGCTGCTGGGTGACCTTGGGCCAGTCACACTTCTTTGAAGTCTCTCAGCCCCACTCACCTCACAGAGTGTTTGTTGTGGGGGAGGAAGGGAATGGAGAATGTTAGCTGCTTTGAGACTCCTTAAAGGGAGTGAAAGGCGGGATATCAAATCCAAACTCTTCTTCTTCTCCCATTACAACAACCCTAATATTCACAAAGTTCTTCAAAAGCTGTTTTTAAAAATAATATTCAGATTGGTCTAGCCATTAATAAACGCATAATATGGCCCATGGGCAGCCCTTTCCCACTTCTTTCATTCACTGATTCTTCTCTCTCTTTCTCTCTCTCTCTCTCTCTCTCTCTCGAGCTCTTGAGCTCTTTAAAGCAATTGTTTTCAATATGAGATTAAGCAAAACTCTCTCCCACTTAAATCAGTGTGCTTACCTTTGGCTGGAGTATGACCATTTTAAATTGAAATGTGCTTTGCAAAACCAAAAGAAGAAAATAACAGCATAATACTAGCCATAATACATGGCTAGACAATAGATTACAACTTTCCTGCGACTGTCAACCGCTTTTCTAGTTTACTTAAGCAAGGAGTAAGAGTTGTTACTAATAGTACAAGAACCTCTCTTTTTGTTTTAGAGTGTATCATTTCGTAAATAATTTTTTTAATGTATGCAATGGCTTGAATTGGGTTGATGCATGCAATTGTCACTCCACAAAGGGAAATGCAAATCAGTTTAGAGGTACCTCTTCAGGAGAATTAACTTAAGAATTCCAAAAGTAGCCAACAGAGTTTCTGTGAAATTAGCAGAGCGGGTGATTGGAGTACGGGGAGAAGGAATCACACATTCCTACTATGAAATGATAGGGAACCTGTAATTTTCCATTCCATACCAATTTTTTGAATGACATTTGGGGGGGGGGCACAAATTGTCCAAGCTTGCCTAGGATAAGATTAAAGATATTTGTGCCACATAGAAGAAGAACACATGATTTCATGCAGAGTCACCTTTACTTTGATCAGGGCAGCATTTTTATTCCTCTGAATTATTACCCGAAGAAGAAGAAAAAAAGCCTTTTGGAATGTCATGCTTCTGTTGTGCTGCAGAATAAAATAAAATTAATGTAAATGCACCAACGGTGCCATTCATTTTGGTCAATAAGCAATTTCAGTTGCCTTCATACTAGTGCAACTTTCCCCCCTCTGGGCAGTTGATATTTTCCTATTAAATAATCATACATAAGAAATTTAACTAGGCTGCAAATGTCACCTGTGAGGTGTATATATATCAAATTAGTCAATATCAGCTGCTGCAATGTTGGAGGAAAACTTTTTATTCCAATGTTATTATTCTAATACTCAGTGCTGTCAAGCTGCTTGAGGGCTGAGGGGAAAGTCATTTCTATTCAGCACTAATACTCAGAAGGAAAGACGGCTGAGGAAGGGGTGGGACATGTTTCTAGTTTCTTCTACTTCTTATAAATCATGAGGACCAATGCTCATGATATGCTTAAATATTCAGATCATACTGCGGCAAACTAACTCTCACTTAGTTTTTGGGCCCAAGCAAAGGGACTGGTTTAAGAAGGTATCTAACTAATGCACGCTTGGGCGACAGGAGTTTCCCTCTTACCCTCCATACCCTCCCCATATCCTCTGGAGTTTGGGGAAATCCTTAGAGCAGATTTAGTGTGAATGCAGAGGAGAGGAAGCGAGAAGTCTCATTGTTCTAAAGGAACTGTGAATTATGCTATTTTGCATGACTACATTGTCAGCATTGTTAGCATTGTGAGCATGACTACATTGTTAGTTAAAAAGTAACAAAGGTCTGTTTAGTAAAAGCTATGGTTTTCCCAGCAGTGATGTATGGAAGTGAGAGCTAGACCATAAAGAAGGCTGATCACCAAAGAATTGAGGCTTTTGAATTATGGTGCTGGAGGAGACTCTTGAGAGTCCCATGGACTGCAAGAAGATCAAACCTCTCCATTCTTAAGGAAATCAGCCCTGGGTGCTCACTGGAAGGACAGATCGTGAAGCTGAGGCTCCAATACCTTGGCCACCTCATGAGAAGAGAAGACTCCCTGGAAAAGAACCTGATGTTGGGAAAGATGGAGGGCACAAGGAGAAGGGGACGACAGAGGACGAGATGGTTGGACAGTGTTCTCAAAGCTACCAGCATGAGTTTGACCAAACTGCGGGAGGCAGTGGAAGACAGAAGTGCCTGGTGTGCTCTGGTCCATGGGGTCACGAAGAGTCAGACACGACTAAACAACTAAACAACAACAACACATTTTTAGCAGACCCCTGTTCCCATCACAGACCTTTAATTCCCAGAATTCTCTGTGAAGAGGTTTTGATTGTTGATCCAATCTGGGAATTGTAGCTCTCTGAGGTGACCTGGGGTCTCCTCACAAATCTCAGCACAGACAGTGTAACTCCCTCAGTTCAGCCAGAGATACACCAGCATATCCTTGCATCCTCAGCTAGGTCATGTAACGTGGCAAGCAGCTGAGCATAGAGGATCTTAGGCTAGCATAAGCCCCCCAAAAGGGGTATTATGGGGGTGCAAGACTATCTTAGGTGCAAAAGATCCGGGGTGCCCCAGACTTCAAAACATTTTAAATGTTCTCATTACCGTTGAGATGCTCTCAGTGGCGTAGTGTGGGGGGTGCGGGAGGGGGGGCCGCACCGGGTGCAACATCTGGGGGTTAGGGTTAGGGGGCGCAAATCCATGGGTTAGGGGGCGCAAATTACTTGCCTTGCCCCGGGTGCTGACAACCCATGCTACGCCACTGGATGCTCTCAGAAACCTCAATAACTGAGGATATCGTTTGCTGTGCCCTCGGGAGAACTTCTTCATTGATTCTTGAAAGAGTCTGCCCATAACACCCCATGATGGTCTTTTGGATGTTAAACTGAGTGAGGAGAAGACATAAAAAAGATGTTTAAGCATCTGCTAGAGTTACTAAGAACCTTGTCCAAATTCTGTAGCATGACTTAATTAGTAAAAGTGAGTTATTATGGGAACATATTGTCTCATTCTCAGAACTTCTTCAGTCAGTAAACTGCATTTTTTTTGGCCAGCATCTGGTGCCATTGACAGCAACAAAACTCTTCTTGGTGGGCACCAGCTGGCAGCTGTATTCTCCCCCAGGTGCCTCCAAGTCTATGGAATGATGCTACATCATGACATGACCCAAAGGGGGACAAGGAACAGCAGCTGCTGAAAAGAGTTCTATTCCTACCACCAACACTGGTGTCAGCAAGCAATGCAATGTAGCATCAAGGAAAAATAAGGATAAGCATATTGCTGACTCACAAGCTGGAGTCCTGAATAGGAGCACTGTGTATTATGACATTTTGTTGCAGGTCTCACCTACTAATGCCTGGCCATGTCATCATGATTCTTCTCATGGGCTTGTTCACTTTGGTTAGGGCTAGCTTTATTAAGATGGTTGCCACCATTGCTTTTTTTTCTAAAAAAAATGTTTCAGGATACTCTCATTTTGACTCAAGAAAATCGCCATATTAT
This sequence comes from Podarcis vaucheri, assembly GCF_965113315.1. Lineage (NCBI taxonomy): Eukaryota > Metazoa > Chordata > Lepidosauria > Squamata > Lacertidae > Podarcis > Podarcis vaucheri. The sequence goes on along the minus strand of NC_138762.1, from coordinate 94,770,405 downwards.
GATTCAAATCGGGGAAAATAAATACAGGAAATGGACAAAAGTACAAAGAGTCACAAAATATTTAGGGGTATGCGTACCCCTGTGTAACCCCACCCCCACCCCCCAGAAAAAAAGCACTGGTTGCCACACTGTCATTGACACTGGCAAGATTGCAATGATCCTCACATATTGTTTCGGAGACACCTGTGTAAGTTTAAAAATGAGTTAGAATGCAAATGAAATACGTAAACAATTGCTTGGTGTGTGAAAGGGAGCCCCCAAACTGCTTCAAAATGGTTGCTTGCTAGCCCAGTATTCCTGAAGGAGCGTCTCCACCTCCCTCATTCAGCCCGGACGCTGAGATCCAGCTTCAAGGGCCTTCTGGCAGCTTCCTCGCTGAGAGAAGTGAGTTCTACAGGGAAGCAGGCAGAGGGCCTTCTCGGTAGTGGTACCCACCCTGTAGAATACCCTCCCACCAGATGTCAAGGAAATGAACAACTATGTGACTTATAGAAGACATCTGAAGGCAGACCTGTTTAGGGAAGTTTTTAATGTTTGATGTTTTATTGTGTTTTTAATATTCTGTTGGGAGCCGCCCAGAGTGGCTGGGGATGATAGTATATCATCATCATCATCATCATCACTTCAGTCCCCCACCACACGCACCTCTATTATTATTATTATTATTATTATTATTATTATTATTATTATTATTGCCATGTGGCCTCTTCTTCCAGGACACACCCTCTTTTTCAGGGGTAAAATTTGGGACAAATTGCATTTATTTGCTTTGAGTGCCCATCATAGTGTCCTCTTTTTTGCTCTTCAAAATATGGCGACCCTAGTTAATAAAGCCAATATAAAAGAAGTCCAAGGGTCAGGGGTGCCAACTCCAGGGGGCTTGGGGGACCCAGGCACCCACATAATTTTTGCTGTGGTTGCCCAGCCTCCAACACATCCCACCACTGCCACGTACCGCCTGCTGCCATCGTCATGAAAATCATGGACAGAGACATATAGTGATACAAGTGAAGGGAGATAAAGGCCATGGAAGGTTTTGATGGAAAGGACAAGTGTTCAGGAATAAGCAGCTGGCTCTTCATATCTGCGCATTTGCTGCTAGAAATAGAAGTGTTGCTGTAGGAAACATGATTGCCACGTAAAGTGTGAAGTGACTCCAATTAAAAATAAATTGGTTAAAATTCTGGATCAAATGGGATTATGCTGCAATACTCAACCAGCTCCCGATACTTGATTACTTAGAATTCCAAACCCCTTCCTATAAATGCTACCAGGTGATTTGACAGCTCGGAGGAAATATAAATCATTGTGGACATTACAGAAGGAGACAAAAATTCTTGTTGCAGAAGATAAATCACCCATTTTGATTTCCTTGTCCTTGAGACATGTAATTTATGTTGCCTCCTTTCCTGAGATGTAAATATTGTGGTCAAAGCTTCTTTTCAGTATTCAGTGCAATCTAAACATTATAATTGCAAAGGACTTTAAAATGGTTTAAACTTGTAGAGTCATTTTCTTATTAAATTCAAGGTCATGCTATTGTTGGGCCTGTCTTTTTAGCTGATGGCAGATTCCATCAATTTTTGCCCCTGTACAATGATTGATCTATATCCTGCATGCACTATCTTGATTGTCAGGCATGTAGGTTTATGAAGACTGACCTGCTGTCACCCATAAGACATCATCTGCCTAAATACTTGGAATATAAAATCTCATTTTTACCTCTGCTAAACGAAAACATCACTCAGTGTTTGCATCACAAACAATGTAAAAGTTTATTTAATTATCTTCTTAGATGCAACCAAAATAGGGACGTCGTTGTTGTTGTTGTTTAGTCATTTAGTCGTGTCTGACTCTTCGTGACCCCATGGATGTAATCATGTAAGGAAGGTAAGCAAATCCATTGTTTTGTTTTTTTGTGTCAAATAACCTGCTGGTCCTTGAAAAAGCAATAATGTGAGGGGGGTTGGTATTCCAGCTGTAATTGTTCGCTAGAAATGAAGGGCACAATACTGCTAAAATAAGCACATAGGGGGTCCCATTGATTTCAATGTGAGAGATTTAAACTTGTGTCTTTCCTTTTATCCTTTATCTTTACACCTATGGGAAATATCAATCGTTACACTTCTCTCGGGGTAAACATAGTTAGGGTTGTTATTACTTTAAAGAAAAGAAAAGAAAAGAAAAGAGGATTAAGAATTGCATGAAACTGGCATATGCTCATTTGTATGTATAGACGCTAATATAGAAAAAAATAGTGTAAGCTAAATAGAAATACAGTGCATCTCACCATAAGGGGGGGAGGGGAACACAGCCAAGTGTTCTGTGTGTCTGCCTAGTCAGTTGTCTAGATGCTGTTGACTGGCAATTTCAAGACCCTTGCTCTCACTTCCTATGCTTCTTTATCTTTCAACCAGATGTGGTCAGGACAGTTCTTCAAATAGAGTATGCAGTCAGATAGAGGACTCTCCTCCTTTAAGTAGGACATATTCTCACCTTATGATAGAGTGGTAAAAGCGGCTCACTTGCCAAAGAAGTGGTAGAACAACTTTCTTTTCTTTTTTCTTTATTTTCTTTATGGTTTTCAATTTTATACATTTCAATAATTTTACAATCATTTTAACATTTCGAAACTCGACTTCCTCCCCCCTCTTTCTGCGGTTCCTTAAATAATTTTTTTTATATTTTCTGCACATTCCAAATTAACTTATTTATTCATCTACTTCAAATATACACTCTTATAAAACTGCAGGTTATTACAATAATCTTGCCAATCGGTAGAACAACTTTTGCCAGTAGGGGCACCAAGGAGATGGGCAAAGTCTCTCTCTGCTTCTGTAGAGACAGGTTGAAAGAGACCTCCCATTAAAGAGAGAGGTAGATAGAGATCTGTTGATATACAGTCTGCCTGTCTCTCTGAACAAACAAGCACACTGTCAATCACAGCAGGCATTTTGCTAATACCCAGCAACTAGGATAATAAATTCTACTTTACTGATAATGCAAAAGTGTGTCCTGCAGGATAACCCCCCCCCCAAATCTACTAAATCCTAAAGAGCACTCTGAGTAACGGAGAGAGGCCTCATTTAATGCAAAGTTTTACTTTTAAAGTGGTTTTGCATGATCCAACCGAGACAACTTAAAAGGGTAATTCAGCAGAATATGCACGCCATGGGAGTGTAGAACAATCCAGACAGATAGTTCCTGGTGCTTGTAATATGTGTGGGATGAGACAGGTGGGGATATATAGAAATGAAATTTTAGCATCATCAAAACGTTTTAAAACAGAGTTAATACAGAAAATGAATAAACCCCATGAGAAAAGACCTTACAGTCTTAAGACATGAGTTATATGCATCCCCTGAGTAATAAATTTGCAGCATTCAAATATGTAGGGATTCGTTTGACTCTTGTAAATGATTCTGTAAACTTTTGAGATTGCATATTGATACTTCTCATTCCCCCCTTCATGGATCACTGCCTTGTCATGGCGAAGGGGCTTGAATAACTCAGAGAAGCTATGAGCTATGCCGTGCAGGGCCACCCAAGACGGACAGGTCGTAGTGGAGAGTTTGACTAAACGTGATCCACCTGGAGAAGGAACTGGCAAACCACTCCAGTATTTTGCCAAGAAAACTCCATGGACATAAAAAAGGAGAAGCTTTGAGGAGAAAGTGAGAGTTTCCAAGGCATGCTCTGGTTCATGGAGTCACAGAGAGTCAAACACGACTAAGACGACTAAACAACAAACAACTTCTTATCACTATTAGATTCTAGCAGGGAGTGCTTGGTGCTTCCCAGAATATTGGTGGGTTTTTGTAGGGGGGGAGGGAGATGCATTTTTAAAATGTGTAGCGTAATTTGTTTGAGATGAAGCAATCTCAAAATGGCATTTCAGTCTGCCATCTTGAGTCAAAATGGTGACCAGTGCCCAAACAGCGACAAAGTATGCTGCCCCACATTAGGAACGCTTGTGCCAGTTTTGGTGACAATATCTCAAGAGGGCGAAGTCACACCCAAGTAATGTTTTGATCTGACATCTTGATTCAAAATGGTAGTTTGGTCAGAATTGTGTCTACACTTCCAAAATTAATGCTAAATACATTACTTCTGGTAATTGAGCCAGCATAGTTGCTTGTGAAAATTTGTGTCCCAGGCTTTTTAGACTCCTCTACCCAGGGCCGGATTTAGGTAATGGGGCCCTTTATATGTTCAGTTGTCCTTTGTCAACAACAAATTATCGCTGGTTTTTGTGTTGAATATATGCTATATGGTAATTTATGGACCTAATAGGTATCTAAAGCCATTTGCACATAACAAAATATGTATTTTATCAAAGTAATTGTTGAACTGAAATACAATTAAGAAGTATATTAATAGTGAAATACAATTAAGAAGTATATTAATAATGAAATAATTATTAAGCTCTAACTTAAAATGATTTTTATTCATAACAAACTTAATAATGCAAACACTTTTTTCCTTTAAAATTTTTTGGGGGCCCCAAAAGAGTGGGGCCCTAAGCTATATTGTTTAGCTTATACGTAAATCTGGCACTGCCTCTACCCATGTATTATGTGAAAACAAAGGGGCACATCGGTTGCCAGATGTGATTCCCCCACTATAGCACCCTTAAGAGATTGCAGCTCTCATAATTCTTTGGGAGAAGCCATGACTATTTAAAATGGCATAGCCCTTTAAATGTATGGAGTTAATGTCGCCTAATTCATGCCTTCATCTTTCACTTGTCCACAACGCCAACTGAAGCATAGCACTACATCCAGCTACAGGGAAAGGACAGGCCTGCTTTTGTATAGTGTGTATAACATATAGCCAAGGTCTCATTTAAATACATAGATATAAATGTACCTTCATGAATAGGATTTTTGAGATTTACTGAGTCACTGTAGATTAAATCAAAATACACCTTCTTGGGAGTTAGAAGTGTCAAACAAGCAAACAAACCTTCAGACGTTGAAGGTGATACTGATTGGCAGAGCCTCATTAAATTCTTCCCTCCATCATTTATATAAGCAAAGAATCTGCTCTCAGGTGGCCACTGCAGATCATACCTAATTGGCATAACCTGCTATGGTGCACATATTAGCACTTGGCAAGCTGATAAACTGTATTGTCCTGCCAAATTATGTGAATTTTACCTCTTTGACCTTATTTAGGTAAGCAGTAAATATCAGCAGATACCTGCTACCACAACAAAAAAGTATCTCTGCTCATGGGGGTATTTCTCTACTGCTAGAGAACAAGTTTGCTGATGTTCAGGAATCCATGTACAGGAAAGGGTGTGATGTAGAAACCATTTGATGGGGGGCGTTTACTAGCCAATGGAATAGTGAATATTCTGGAGATACATTCAGTTCAGTTATCAGCTGAAGGTGAATCTACCCAATTCATACTTTGTAAAACAATACATGAACTGAAATCTAGCTGTCCTTTTGGAAATTCATACACTTCCGAATTTTGCAAGGCCAAGATGTCTGTACAAAATCCATATACTGGGGTAAACTGTGCAAAACAAAATCCATCTATTAGTGAAAAGATCATATCAAAATGCATTTTATTTTGTATTGTAAACTGTCCTGTCATCTTTGGATGAATGGTGGTATCAAAATTTAATAACCAACAACAAGAAGTTATAATAGAGGAAGTTTCTATATTAGACAAAATTACATACACAAATGTGAGTATTAGGGGAAATTTGCACAAAAATTCTGATGAATTTTAATGAGGACTTTAAAAAATCACAAACTAAAGTGGAAATGTAAAGAACTGAACTTAAGATAGGGGAAAATGAGAAATCAAAGAACCCAACATTGACAGATTCACCCATCCATACTTTGGACTGCAATTCAGTGCTTTGGCAAATAGTTACACCTTAGTCCAAAAGACTTTTTTTTTCCCCTAAAGGGAAGTTGTTTCAACTTTTTTAAAAAAATCAGTGCATATTTTTTTTTTTAAAAAAAAAGTTAATAGGAAGAACTTTTCTGGAAAACCAAGTCAGCAACCATGCTAATTTCAAGCACCCAGGAGCCAGACTCCTTGACTTCTAGTACTTTAGTTCTGTAATAAGGCAACTTCATCTATAGGTTGAAGAGGCCAGATAAAAAGAAAAGCACATGGGCCGTCAACTTGCAAGAAAATAGTGGGCTCAATATTGCACCCCCCAAAAATGATAATGAACAGTGCCCTGAGAAAAAGGCTGAAAAGCAGCAGACTCCTTCGCAAAGGCAGAAAACTCCAAAGAATTCAGAGGACTGGTTTCAGCACAGCTTTCTGTGATTAGTGTTTTCACAGAGGGACAGGCTAACAAATGTAGATTAGTAACTTTCTTTGTAACTGCTTCATTGATTTTAGTCAAACATGAAGGCATTGCTCACTTCTAACAAATGTATCAAACCCAATTCAGCCGTGAGCGACCTTAATATCATTACATCTTTATTAAATTCAACTAGCATAGAACTTTAGGATGCCAAAACAAAGTTTTACAGGGGAAGAAATTACACAGTACCCTGGCTGATTGTGTATGGCAATTACTCCGTTCCTTATACAAAATTCAATTAGAAAGGCTTCTTAATCAAGATAATTCAGTTAATTAAAATTGATAAAGTTAAGGTAAATTAAAAATGTTGCAGAGTTTAAGAAAGTAGTCAGGCACAATTAGTTGGGCAAACTTGGGTATTTTCTCCAGGGACTGTTTTCTTTCCCCCTTCCAACCCCCTTGTGTAGCCAAGCATTAAGTCTATGATGTGTGGGACAGAAAAGTCAATTCCTTCACCTTATAAAGTTGTTTTCTCATCTTTTCTTGTACAGGTCTGGCTGCTCGGGCCCTATTACTCTATCATACTTCCACTTGCAGACTTCAGAGCAGATGGCTTTGTTGGGAATAAGTTGTAACAGGGATCCTGGAAAACCTAGGTTGAAGTATGATGCACCACTTCATACACCAAGACAGACAGACGCCAACAACTGGTCTTACCAGTTTTGTGTTAATTTAGAAATATTATCTGCTCTTAATCCTATTCATACCACTGGAGCAAAAGCCTAGTGCTATACCTAAAACATGGAGGCAAAGCCAGTTGGCTGGCTCTGTCTTCAGGCTTAGATAACCTCAATTCCCTCCCTTGTTTCCCACTATGGCTGGTAGTTAGCTCCACATCTGCAACATTCTTTTAGGCTCCAAACCTTCCCCAGAAACAGATGGAGCAGTGCTAGGTTTGGAATAAATGGCATTTGGCTTTCAAGTTGTTTGGAAGACTGCCTAGAAGTCATTCTCTTCCCACATCCACAGCCCCAGGAGAGCATTCAACTGTGACTAAGAGAAGTGGGATATACTGCTATGGATTTTCAGGGGTCAAGGATCCACTAAAATTCCTGGGTGCCAGATTCTCTCTATAATTTCTGAAAATAGCAAATGTGGGGTTTGAAGTCAAGCCAGCTTCCTCAGGAGCTTGGTTGAGAGAGGTGCCATCCAAGAACAAAGACAAATGATAGCAGAGTCATTACCCTGGGGGAAATGTCAGACAAGGAGCAGGGTGGGGTTCCTTCCCCAACTGTATGATAGTTAGCAGAAGACAATAGCAGGTTGCCAGGGCAATAGAGGTGTGTGATGTCACCACAAGAAAAAGGAGGTCTCCTTTTACAACAGAGGTTTTGTAAGTAGTAGTTTCTGGGAAGAAGGAGCAGGAATCCTCTAGTCTATCTTCCTAAATGTGGGGGGGGGGGTTTGAAACAGTGACCCACTCCCCCCCTGTGGTGGTGATCCCAGGGTTCCCCGTTAAAGGGGTCTTGAGGGGAGGCATTGGCCATACGCCAAGAGGTTGTCATTGCTCTCCCCTGCGATGGCTGCGAAAAGGGGGGTGGGCTCTCTGCTTGAACAGACGTTCTCCAGAGCCAGCCCAATCCCCACACATTCTGGATAACCCTGATGTCTCCCAGATCCCTGGCTGGGGACTGGGAAGGATAAACACCCAATGCCTGAGCCAAGATCTCCCTACATCTGAAACTTAATAAAGTTGTGGCCAATTTTAATCCCATAGCACATTGTCTTGAGCCATTATTCTGCTTGGGGGTCGCCAGGGGTTGGAGGGACTCCACCTGTCCACGCAAAACCAGTTGTTTTAAAGATGCCGGTCGTTTGGCCCTTTGTTTACGAAATCCGCTATTTCAAAAAATGTAAGGGGAGGGCAACCTCTGCTGTGTACCCAATTCCCTTGTACACAGTGGCGTAGCGTGGGGGTGTAGGGGGGGCTGGCCACACCGGGCGCAACATCTGGGGGGCGCACGCTCACACTCGCAGCTCTCTGCCCCTACCTGGCTCACTCACTCTCTCTCACTGCAGTGCTGGCTGTGCGAATCCGAACCGAGCCGCTGGGTCACCGCCCACTGTGGAGGGGGTGGGTGCCAGGCGTGCAGTGCGGAGAGAGAGCGAGGTACTATCTGGGGAGGGACAGTGCAGCAGCCGCCCAGCGCAGCGCTGAGCGCGGGAGAGAACGACACCAGACCAGACCAGGCAGCAGCAAGAAGAAGCTGGCAGCGGCGGCAGGTTAGGGGGCGCAAATCACTTGCCTTGCCCCGGGTTAGGGGGCGCAAATTACTTGCCTTGCCCCAGGTTAGGGGGCGCAAATTACTTGCCTTGCCCCGGGTGCTGACAACCCACGCTACGCCGCTGCTTGTACATGTGCAGTCAGCTGCTTTGGGCTCTGGCCAAAAACCTGGAAATGTACCGTAGTTACTGAGAAAAGCAATATAGTTTCAGATTCAGCATCCAGCAGATAAAATGTATAGTCCATGGAGTGAGTTTCCATCAAACATAAGATTGATTAACCCATCAACAGTTTCAATTGAAGTCAGTCAATTCCAGGAATGCAAGATGCAGCAGTATCTCCCACCAGAACAAGGCAAGATCTCAGATAATATCCACTTACTCATTTTGTCTCATTTCTATTCCAATGCAAACATTATATAAAATACAAAAGCTCCTCTCTCAACATTTGATATTTTATATGTTTGCACAAAACACCTGCTGGGATTTGAATATTTGCAGTATGAATGTGTCTCATTTTGCTGTCCCCAAAACTTTAGAATAAATTCGCACACCATAATTCACTGTACTGCTTGTGCATATACAAATCACAGCATATGGAAACATTATAAGAGATTCATCAAACCTTTGGAAAGCCACCATACAGAGCTGATGGTCTACATTTCCCTTGACAGCTCATCAGTTATGTAAGCCTGGTGTATTTTATCAGCTCAGGGACATAGAAAAATGTCTCACCTGGAATTTCAGCAAAACGGGATCAGTTTGGATTTATTCATAAAAGCTTTACAAAAAGCCAATTTGACCTTTTTCGGGCTCCCGGTGTCACTTCTAAAGGAATTAAACTTAATGGAAGTACTGCTGTTTAATGTAGTTCAAACAGTGGCTGTTTCCCCAAAATAACAAATGCAATGGACAGAGTGATAATTTTATGGGTGCTCCAGTGAAACTTGGGTCAAAACCCCTTCTCAGTCTTGACTTGATTGATTGATTGATTGATTGACTGACTGACTGACTGACTGATTGATTTAATCTTCCCTGCCTTTGGGGCCTAAAATGGCTTCCAAACTGAAACACAGATACACAGGTTAAAAAACCACAGTGCCCCCCAAAAACAAAACATAAAAATCAATTAGAACAACAGCAGGAGAGAACAAACTTGTTCAGCTTCAAAAAACATCAGCACTTTTAAAACACTGGCAGATTTAAAGTATGCTAAAACAGAATCGACACTGCTCTGCACAATTTCAAAAAAGAGAGGGGGCCAACTGAGGATCTGGGGGTGAGATTCTACAATTAGGACACTACAACTGAAAAGACCCTGCTTCATCAAATCTACCTCAACAAAGGGACAGGACATTGAGCAAAACCTCTGATGGCAAGTCCAGCAGGTGAACAGATTCATATGTAAGTATTCCTTGAGATCACTGGTCCCTGGCCGTTCAGAGCTTTGTAGATAATTTGACTAAAATGATCCCAGAAGTGACCATCCTGCGCGTTGCATTCGCCATAAAATTTAGCTCTCCATAAAATAGATCACACTGAAGTAATCTACCGGTCAGTGAACCTTGGCAGTCATCTTTTCAACCTAACTTATTACAAAGGTGTTTTTTTTGAAAAATAAAAAATAAAACATTATAATCCCATGGATGGTTCTGAGCTTTTCAGATGACTGGTGGGATATGAGTGTGACTAATAGTTCTTGTGATATTTTTTTTAAACCCCTCAAAGTTCAATTTTGCAAAGCTACACTAATTCCCTGCTTCTCCCCCCTTTTCTTTCTCATGCAATTCCACACACAATTATGCCCCTACAAATTCTACCGACTTGAATGGGTTTTAACACGTACTTACAGAACTGCGCTTAATTGCACTTTAGCTCAACCACATCTCCTTTGAACTCGGCTCCTCATGCTTAGCTACTTGTGATGTACTGATTTTCGATCTCCTTTCACACAGAATAATTAAGCTCCAGGTACCGTGAAATATAACAGATATTGACTGATGAGAACCAACAGTGCTGTAATGTATTCTGGCATCCATCTGCGGCCTGTTTCAATTTATGTCCTGCTGACATGCAAGTGGTGTCCAGATACCTGATTTACTAATTCTACTGCATTTCCCAAGATACAAATGGAGATTAGGATCCATCCCTTCGTGACCTTTCAGCACCCGCACTTGTTACTGAGGAAGGGTAGCCACTTTTCATTTGTTACGTTACACAGAAGTGCCTCCATTAATTTTACCTCCATTACAAAGTGACAGCGGGAGTCTGGCAAAGGTCAAATTTTTTTCCCCTTCTTGCGCTGAGATACAGCTTGCTGTGAGATGAAATATAGGGTGACCGTGATTCAAAAGGGGTAAAGCTTTTGTCCCTTGAACAAGTGTGAATGGGATTCAGCGGGTATCGTTTGCTCTGGCATTGCATTGCTTTTGTAAGAGATATCCCACTGAGCCTTGGGCTTGCCGATTGGAAGGTTGGCGGTTCGAATCCCTGTGACGGGGTGAGCTCCCGTTGTTCGGTCCCAGCTCCTGCCAACCTAGCAGTTCAAAAGCACGTAAAAGTGCAAGTAGATAAATAGGTACCACTCTGGCGGGAAGGTAAACAGCATTTTCGTGTGCTGCTCTGGTTTTGCTAGGAGTGGCTTAGTCATGCTAACCACGTGAGCCGGAAAAACTGTCTGCTGATAAATATCGGCTCCCTTGGCCAGTAAAGCGAGATGAGCACCGCAACTCCAGAGTTGTTCACGACTGGACTTAACTGTCAGGGGTCCTTTACCTTTATCTCACATAGGAAAGCTCCTGCATTAAACCTAAAGCAGAGGTTGAGTAACTTTTTCAGTCCAAGAGTCACATTCTGTTCTGGGCAACCTTCCTAGGGGCAAGTGCCAGTTGTGGGCAGCAATGGCTGGAGCAACTAAAAACATTCAGCTAGAAGACCTGGATGGTGCCTAGAAGTCTAGGCACCATTGTGGGCTGTTGGGCAAGAGAGGCTTCCAACAGTGGACATCCTTCTCTGTCTTCTCTGTCTTCATATTTTGTAGGCCCTTCGGATGTTCCAGTGCCATCTAGCAGAACTAGGAAACAGCTCTCACCTTTGTCCCTAGCCCGCCGGAGATCATCAATCAGTGCAACCAAGGCAGTTTCAGTCCCATGGTGAGGCCTGAATCCCGAATGGAAGGGATCCAAATGGTCCGCATCCTCCAGGCATGCTTGGAGTTGTCTGACAACCACCCGCTCAATCATCTTGCCCAACAATGGTAAATTTGAGACTGGGCGATAGTTGGCCAAATTGGCTGGGTCTAAAGATTTTTTTTAAGAAGCGGTTTAATGACCGCCTCTTTCAGCGGGTCTGGGAAGGCTCCCTCACAGAGGGAAGCATTCACCACCCCACAGAGCCCATCGCCCAGCCCTTCCCGGCTCGCTTTTATCAGCCAGGATGGGCAAGGATCAAGGAGACAGGTGGTCGGTTTCACTTGTCCAAGCAGCCTGTCCACATCCTCGGAGGTAACAGATTGGAATTGATCCCATGTAACAGGACTAGACAGAACTCTAGCACTCTCCCACCCTGGTCCTGCTCCCATGGTGGAGTCTACCTCCTTCTGAATCTGAGCGACTTTATCTGCACAAAACTTTGCAAAAGCATTGGAGGAGATCTTGGGGTCTCTACCAGGCCTTGGTGGTTCAGGTGGTCCTGTGACCAGGCCACAGGCACGCCACATTCCAAACCCCACTCCCTCAAATCCCCAGGTGAGTGTGAACTGTCATGATATTTTTAGATCTTGATTTTATGGATTCCAAAATGGAATGATATTTCATATTATAATAGGCTGTGGGACACTTTGGGAGAATTAACCCTGAAAGACGACCTACCAATACCAAAATACCACACACATGTACAAACAGACTTGTGCCTCATAAGAATGTTCTCCTTGCAAACAAGTCTAGGGCCTATGAAGCAAAGCCTTTCCACTTGGCATGGTCCACTTTCCCTTATGAATTTATTTTCTGTGTCTATTTTATTTGAATAGTTTCACTTCAGAATAGATTACTTCCAAGTAGAACTACATATTGCTTTTTTTAAAAAAAATGTGTGTGGGTTTGGTTTTTTTTAAAAAAGAATCCTATAATTTCATTCTAATTGCTTATACTCCTTTCAAAAATGATCCCCACCCTCCAACAGTCTACATAAATTGCAGCTCTTGGCAGATTTGCTTTGGGGGAAAGAAATGTTTTTCTTTTTCTATAACTGCTACAACGCAATAGCAATTCTATGACTGTATCGTGAAAAGATACAATATCTGCTGTACAGTGGAAAGTTAATGTGAGATGATTTTATGTACACTTCTGCTGGTGGTGGCAGGATTTATTTATTTATTTATTATTTTGATCTCCAGCTTGCCCTTCATCAAACAAATAAGCCCAGTAATAATATAATTTGCTGCTGAAGCCCTGTGTTATTAAGGCTGTAATCCCAGCCCTGCTGAATTCAACACAATTTATTTCTGAGTAGATATTATTAGGCTTGCATTGTTTGGGCTCTGGATTAAGAGAACTGTGTCACCCTCTCCAGGCCCCCAGGGCTTCAAGGAGACAACCACCACATCTGCAACCCTGCAACGTACAGCAGACGGGGGGGGGGCGGGAACTCGCCACGCAAAGCCAATGGCAAAGAGGAGGTGGAGTTGCAGGATTCACGGCCCCACCATGCGTGCGGCAGCTGGGGGGATTCCTGACCACGTCAGCTCCTGGCCAGCCAATCGGCTGGCTCTGAGGGTGTGGCCTCCCTTATATAAAGCAGGATGTGGCCGGGGATCTCCCTCTTTCCTGCTTACCAGCTGTTCCTGCTTTTCCCACCCTTCCGCCCTATAAGGTTTTCGTTCTTTGACCTTGCTATGGACCTCGGTTGGTCGCCGTTAAGGGGCCTGGTAGGAATTTTTCCACTTGGCAAATTGACACCAGCCACTTGGTTTTCGCCTACCTCGTATCAAATCATCACAACTTTCTTGGTATTGGTGGTTAGGCATAGGTATTGCTCTGTAGATGGAAGAGGGGAAGTTACACCATCACCTGCCCCGGGTATTGAAGGGTAGTTCGGTAAAGGATTCCAGGGGGCGTGGCCCTTTCCAAAGCCTAAGGAGGTGAGGGCCTAAGGCACACCCCCTAGCGGTGACCCCGGGGGAGTTCGTAGTTGATGTGCATCAGCAGGTGGTTAACTCCTGCTGGTGGTTAACCCTTCCTGGACTTCTAGCAGATGGGCTGAAGCCGGATACAGTTGGTTAGGACCAATGCCTAAGCCAATACCGCTCATCAACTGTAACCAATAGAAGTTGTGGCCTTATTTAGCTCATTAACCTTAATAACTGTGTCATGTGTCATTATTTCCACTGGGGGGGGGGCAGGAACTCGCCACACAAAGGCTGCAATCCCAACCCTGCTGAATTCAACATAATTTATTTCTGAGTAGATATTATTAGGATTGCATTGTTTGGGCTCTGGATTAAGACAGCTGTGTCACCTTCTCCAGGACCCCAGGGCTTCATGGAGACAACCACCACATCTGCAACCCTGCAATGTACAGCAGACAAAGGGGGAGGTGGTTTCAGCGTTGACATCCAGCAGTTCTTGGGGAACCTCAGTTCTGTCCAGTCTCTGTTTTAGAAAAGCCCTGTTCTGCTGGCAGCACACATGCCTGTCTGGTGGAAGAAGGCGCTTGGATGCAAAGTGAGGTTTGGATTGTTATTTTAGTCTCACCAAGCAAAGAATATTGCAAGATTAAGCAAGAAAGCCTGTTTTAATTCTCAAGTGATATGTAAATACTCTAAAATACAACATAGGTAAATCAATGGGCTCAAAGATTGGCATGAAGGAGCTTTTCTTAGGTTGTTAATTTATGAAATGTGGTCTTCTGCAGGAATATTTAATATTCAGATAAGCAACTTCCAAAGATGGTCTTAAATGCACTTAACTGATCACTTCCATTTTTTTATATTTTCTCCATCCCCCCTGCCAGTGAAGTCTGATGCTTTAAAGCTGCTAAAAATAATTGCCCTTCAGGGTCTTTTTGAAGAGGAGAGTCATTTGAAAGGCTTTGTACATATGCCTGGCAATCATTACAAGACCAGATGGATAGGTGTTGTAGGTGTAAACCAGCTACTCATAACTCGTGGGGGAAATAGCCCCCATATTAGTAAAAAATGAGTCCATTTCACATTCGTGCCTGGAATGGCTATGTAATGGCAGGCAGCAACAGATGGAAAGGACTTTCCTTTTCTACGCTCAGTTTAATGGAGGTGTGTTTTCAATACTTCCTTTTCCTTTTTTTGTTGTTGCTGCTTTGAATTAATGGAAGCGAGGGTTAAATGTCATAAGGAAGAGGCCAAAAGACAGGCAAACAGGCCTCAAGCATAGGGATGAGAGAGAGAAAATAAGGGATGCAACCTGGAACAGCTACCACAATTAATAAAATTATATATGCTAATAGTGATCTCTGTTCTCCAAATAGTGCCAGCTCTTTCATAGTCAAAATGCTGTCACCCACACACAGAAACATCACCCACAACATAGCCTCCAACATTCCTCAGTTGAAAATAGGAACCTTCTATTCTACATCAGTATTACTGCTTGAGCATTTCATAGAATCACAGTTGGAAGGGACCCCAAGGGTCATCGTCCAACCCGCTGCAATTCAGGAGTCTCAGCTAAAGCATCCATGACAGATGGCCATCCAACCTCTGCTTAAAAACCTCCAAGGAAGGAGAGTCCACAACCTCTCATGGGAGACTGTTCCGCTGCTGAACAGCTCTTACTGTCAGAACGTTTTTTCTGAATCCGGAGTCAGAATCTCCCTTCTTGTAACTTGAAGCCATTGGTTCAAGTCCAACCCTCCAGAGCAGGAGAAAACAAGCATGCTCTCCTCCTCCATGTAACAGCCCATAAGATATTTGAAGATGGCTATCATATCTCCTCTCAGTCTCCTATTTTCCAGGTTAAACATACCCAGCTCCTTCAAGCACTGGTCATAATGCTTAGTTTCCACACCCTTGATCCTCTTGGTTGCCCTCCTCTGCAGACGTTCCAGTTTGTCAACATCCATCTTAAATTGTGGTGCCCAGAATTGGACACAGTATTCCAGGTGTGGTCTGACCAAGGCAGAATAAGGTAAAGGTAAAGGTACCCCTGCCCGAACGGGCCAGTCTTGACAGACTCTGGGGTTTGTGGCCCCATCTCACTCAAGAGGCCGGGGGCCAGCGCTGTCCGGAGACACTTCCGGGTCACGTGGCCAGCGTGACAAAGCTGCATCTGGCGAGCCAGCGCAGCACACGGAACGCCGTTTACCTTCCCGCTGGTAAGCGGTACCTATTTATCTACTTGCACCCGGGGGTGCTTTCGAACTGCTAGGTTGGCAGGCGCTGGGACCGAGCAGCGGGAGCGCACCCCGCCGCGGGGATTCGAACTGCCGACCTTTCGATCGGCAAGCCCTAGGCGCTGAGGCTTTAACCCACAGCGCCACGAATAGAATGGTACTATTACTTCCCTTGATCTGGACACTATACTTCTGTTGATGCAGCCTAGTTTTTTGTTTTGTTTTGTTTTTTTTGCTGCTGCATCGTACTATTGACTCATTTAGCTTGTGGTCCACCAAGACCCCTAGGTTCTTTTCACATGTACTGCAAGTAATCCAGGTGTCCCCCCATCCTATATTTGTGTATCTGGTTCTTCCTGCCTAAGTGCAGAACCTTACATTTGTCCCCATTGAAATTCATTTTGTTAGCTTGTGCCCAGTTCTTCAATCTGTTAAGGTCATTTTGAATTCTGATGCTGTTTTCCGAAGCATTAGCTACCCCTCTCAGTTTGGTGTCTTCTGCAAATCTGATGAGCATCCCCTCAATTCCTTCATCCAAGTCATTTGTAAAGACGTTGAACAACAATGGGCCCAGAACACAACCCTGTGGCACCCCACTTGTCACTTCTTTCCAGGATGATGAGGAACCATTAATGAGTACTCTTTGGGTTTGGTCAGTCAACCAGCTACAAATCCACCTAACAGTTACCTTGTTCAACACACATTTTACCAGCTTCCTCGTGAGAATATGAAAAGCCTTACTAAAATAAAGATACACTATGTCCACAGCATTTTCCTGATCCACCAAGTTTGTAATTCCATCAAAAAAAGAAATCAGATTGATCTGGCATGACTTATTTTTGAGGAACCCATGCTGGCTCTTAGTAATCACAGCATCCTTTTCTAAATGCTCACAGTTGAATTATCTGTTCTAGGACCTTCCATGGTATTAATGTCAAACTCACTGGTCAATAGTTACCTGGGTTTTCCTTTTTTCTCTTTCTGAAGATGGGGGGGGGGAATTGTCTGCCTCCAGTCTGTAGGGACATCATCTGTTCTCCAGGAATTCTCCAAGATATTATCAAATTACATCTGCAAGCTCCTTTAGTACCTTGGATGCAGCTCATCAGGCCCTGGAGATTTGAATTCATTTAAAATAACTAGGTGTTCCCTTACTACCTCTTTTCCTATCTTGGGTTGCAGCTCCCTTCTTATATCATTCATTCTGTTATCACCAAGGTTGGGCATCACTTTCCTTTTAGGTGAAGACAGGGGCAAAGTAGGTGTTGAGGAGTTCTACCTTTTCTCTGTCACCCAATAGCATTTATCTGTGTTCCCCCTGGAGAGGACTTACCATTTGCTTGTTCCTCCTCTTCCTTCAGACATTTCCTCCTGGTCATGTACAAAGTTACTAGAGGAAACACACAAAACTGCTGTATTTTAAGCACAGGAATCTTTGAATTTATATATTGCATTTATGGAAGCCTGAGGGGGAAATAAAGTCCCAAATCAATAAATATGTGTGGGTGTGGAGGCTATGTGATGCCATCCTGCATTTATGAGTATTTTGGAAGCATGATAACTTTGAACAACTGTTATTGTTGTAGTTGAGCTGGTCTAGGAGCTCCAATGCCAAGAGAAGAGGGAGGGAGGTTTCAATGTCTTATCTAGAACATTATGCTAGTTCTGAGACACTTGGCTGCTCCTTACCAAAAAAGAAAAAAGAAAAAAAGTGGACAGCAAGAGGGCAGCAAAGGATTAGAATTATAATTAAGTCGACTGTTATAAATAGCTGTAGTCAATTAATCATCTGGCTTCTAAATGGTTACTCAATGAAATGTAAAAAAGCACATCATATCCAAAAATGTATATTATTGCTCAAATTATCACAAAGCTGGTAACAGAAGAAACAGAACTTTGCTAGAGGCTGCCTCACAGAATGATTCTAGTTTGCTACTTTCCCTTCATTGTACAGCTGAGCTTGCTCCAATTGTACAACCCGACCGCTGGTTAAATTGCAAGAAGTGAGAGGGCTAAAACAACCACCACAGCAACAGCAACAGTGCATTGGAGAACTTATACAAAGACAATTCAGCTCAAAAACATCTGCAGCGGCTTTGCAGCAGAGCCAGAAAAAGGCAGCATCTCCAAGGTCCCAGACTGGGAAATGGTTTCTCCTCTGTAGATGATGAAAAGCTCTGCACTGGAACCCCACACCATAGCTAGAGATGAGGCCCCCACAGCTTCTCCCATACATTTCCTTCCACTTTTCTATCATCTGCTTACCTCTGTTGCATAGCTATCAACTTACAGATTTGAAAATAAGGGACCAGCAGCCAAAATAAGGGACCTGCAGCCTCACCTCTTCCAGGCACTCCAGTCTTCGTGTCCTCCTGCAGTCTGGTCAAACTCATGCTGGTCAAGCTTTGAGAACACTGTCCAACCAACTTTGTAACCAGAGGTTCAACTGAATAGAATCTGAATCACATGCACCACAAGGCCTATGCAGCCTCAACTTAAGATGGCTCCCCGGCCTGGCTTTGCACTGCAAAGTTTGCAGCAGCATGTGCAACAAAATGGCGTCCAGCATTCAAAAACCCCCTCAGCTTGCATTAACTAGCCACACACAAGGCATGCAAGCTCCACCCCTCCCAGTCGTTCTTAGACTTCTTATTGGGTGAGCAACACAGCCAAACAACACAGTTGGAGCCTCCCTCCTCCCTGGCCGGCAGGGAGGGAGGGAGAGGAGCTGCTTCCTTTGAAATTTAAGGGACATCATTTAAGGGACATTTAAGGGACAGCTATCAATAAGGGACAGCAGCGGGACATGGCGCTGGAATAAGGGACTGTCCCTTCAAACAAGGGACACTTGACAGCTATGCTGTTGGACACTTATGGCAGGTGTGAAGCAGATGGATGTTGAGACTAGGGAGGAATCAGTGTTGGCTTTCTCAAGGAATTTAAATGTAGAGTGCTAGTCTCAAGATATTGCAACCTAGCCACAGTAGTTGGGAGGTTAGTGTGAGAACCTGCTTTCCTCCGAACATTACAGCATGGAATCTAGTTCCACCTTCCCCAACCTGGTGCTCTACTGTTTTGGACTGAAACTCCAATGAACCTTGGCCAACCGAGTCACCAGGCTGGGGAATACAGACCTAGGTTTGAAACAGTCGAGTGGAATATGTGGTCCAGCCAGAGCTGCAGATGAATTCATAGAGAGGGAGCTTTTGAAGCAAGCCTCACTGAAAACAGAGGAATTTCCCCCTTCCCTGGAAGCTATGTTAATGGTGGGTTGCTTAAGTTCCGTTGCTAATAAGAGAGCTCTCTGAATGGCTGCTAAGGCAAATTGTGGAAACCTATAAACTGTTAGT
The DNA here is from genome assembly GCF_965113315.1 of Podarcis vaucheri. NCBI lineage: Eukaryota > Metazoa > Chordata > Lepidosauria > Squamata > Lacertidae > Podarcis > Podarcis vaucheri. Next base: position 94,751,133 of record NC_138762.1, on the reverse strand, counting down.
TCACCGCATATCACATTCGAGGAGTGTCAACATCTGTGAAGATCAAAAAGAATCAATGATCCATTGTTGTACTGCTGCCAGAGACAAGAACTCTTACATCTATATTCACAAAAAATAAAAATGAATGAACAAGGGCAGTGTCGATCTAACCCTCAGTAATGGGGATATCCGGTACGGATGACAAAAGGAAAAAATGCATCGCCTAAAGGAATAGATTAAAGAATCAAAAACCTAGAATAATGCCCACCATTGTTTATCAGAGACATTAAATCAACTGCAGAAAAATAGGATATTTGGTCAGTTGAAAAGCAATTTATGAAATATGTGCATAATTTGTTCAGGTACTAATAAAATTGTCAAATATAGGAATTAGGAGGGATAATTACTATTTTTAGGTACAGGCTACATGAAGATAATTAAAAAAATTATGTTCTAATATGAAACCGATTCCTCGTATATATGGGGACTACAGGAAAAGAAGGTAGAGCATCTACCTCTATGGGGCTACAGAAATTCTGCATGGGATTATTATAATTTGTGCTCATAACACACATCACTATAAAACATTTTGCAATTTGTACACTTTGTGCATGCCACTGCAATACACCTGTACATTTTCTTTTTCCTGTTTCTTTACATATTTAGTATTCCATTTAGAAGCCTACACATAATGGCTGAAAGTAATCAAGACCACGAATTAGACAGGACTGGTGCCAAAGAAGGTTTTAGTCAAGCTTCACACTTGTCCTTTATGAACTTGAAGGCTGGCTTATACTAGTGCTGTGCCAAATGCTGTTATCACCACCTAAAAAGGGGGCTTCTTGTCTTTATCTCTTTCTCAGAGTATGGGAGCTTCAGGGAGAACTGTTGAATGACCAGCCATCATACCAGTACTGGGAAAATATCAAATATAATTGAATAATTACAGGTTTTTTCTCTGGGCTGAAAGCATGCCCTATAGAGCAATGCTGATAAATCTCTATTGACTATGCCAGGACAAAAAGTCCCCAATGACTGAATAAGAACTATAGGTTTGATTGTACCCCTGGGAAGGGAAAATGTTAAATGTGCTTAAATGATTACTGATTCTGCATAAAGTGACCAAATAACTGTGTGTCAACAACTTTGAGGTTGATTTCTCCCCCAAAAATCAACTTTGAAGTTGATTTTCTTTTTTTTCTTTTTTAAAAAAGCTTGATAACTTTGAGGTCTTTCCGTGCGCTCTGGTTTCCGTCATGGTATTCCATTGCGCCAGAAGCAATGTAGTCATGCTGGCCACATGACCCTGAAAGCTGTCTGTGGACAAATGCTGGCTCCCTCAGCCTGAAAGCAAGATGAACACCGCAACCCCATAGTCACCTTTGACTGGACTTAACCGTCCAGGGGTCCTTTACCTTTTTACCTTCTTTTCTTTCAGCAAACTGGCTCATGTATATGTCAAACAAAGCTTTAATAATAAAGAAAATGGCAACACAATAGCATGCTGCCTGAGAGAAACTAAAACAACAGCATGAGGCAAGAAGCAAAAGTGACAGTTGGTCTCTCTAACTGAACTTTACTGAACACCTGAAGGGAGTGATTCCATAGCACAACACAGAAGCCCCGCCCACCATATGCCAGACATTCTACTAACCAAATTAGTCTCCAGTGTTTTCCTTACAATTAGGTAAAGGTAAAGGGACCCCTGACCATTGGGTCCAGTCGCGGCCGACTCTGGGGTTGCGGTGCTCATCTCACTTTATTGGCTGAGGTAGCAGGAGTACAGCTTCTGGGTCATGTGGCCAGCATGACTAAGCTGCTTGTGGCGAACCAGAGCAGCGCACGGAAACGCCGTTTACCTTCTCGCTGGAGCCGTACCTATTTATATACTTGCACTTGGATGTGCTTTCGAACTGCTAGGTTGGCAGGAGCAGGGACCAAGCAACGGGAGCTCACCCCATCACGGGGATTTGAACCGCCGACCTTCTGATCAGCAAGTCCTAGGCTCTGTGGTTTAACCCTCAGCGCCACCCGCGTCCCATTTCTTACAATTACATCACAGCTATTAAGGTCATTGTGTGTGTGTGAATCTCTCTCTCTCTCTCTCCATACACACACACACACACACACACACACACAGCAACAGGACTGGTACCACCAAACACCACGGTCAGGCAAATGTTGGGACCACACTACAGGCAATGGTTGGAGGGGATTCACTACTACCTAAGTTCTTTGCTCTTGTCTCCCCCTTCAAGGCAATAGCCATGCCTTTTGCTCATAAAATGTAAAAACAGGAATTTCCAATCAATTGCATTTCAGGAAAAATGTAGCCATTGAGGGAACTATCCTGCCAAGGGACCCACAAGCTGTTGAGCGCTGCCTGTTCCAAGTGTAATGTAATGAATATTTTTTAATGTAATGATGTGTATACCAATGTGAACCATTCCTAAGTATAAGTTATGTGTTTTAAAAAATGCATTGAAATGAAATCTCTGATGATTTCAAAGCAAAGCTCTTGTGCTAATTCTATAATGTTGACAGCGGGCCAGTCATCTTGCTTTCAATCCCAAATCTTTCTCTCTGTGGCATCTTTATAATGAGCAAATATTGTTTTTAGTCTGTGTAAGTCTCATTTCTTGGCAGAGAGATAGTGAAACAAAATGCTACTACTTGGGAATAAAGTTCATTAGCACTGATGGAATGCTTCCCATTGGCTATAATGGGAATTAAATTGGGCTTCAAAAGAGCAAATTACAGAGAGATGCAGCAGGATTACAGTGCAAAACTTTTACAAAGAGGGAAAGAAGCTATTGAAGTTGAATCTTCTGACGTTTCTGCACAGGTCATTAAGGAATCTCAAGAGTTCTCTCCTCTGTTGGGGTGGGGGGGAAAGGGCTTGAAATAATATCATTCCAATGGGATAGAGACCTAGAAACGCATCTCAGCCTGTGTTTTGTGTTGCGATCTGAGCTGATCATGTAAAAGTCCTTTCAGTTTTCTCTCTGTACACTGGAAAAAAATCCTTCCTATTCTGCCTCACAATGGGAGAGCTTTCGTACGCTCTGCATTTTACAAAATTCAGTATATTTTGATGCCCATTTGAAATCTCAAATCCTTTTGAAAATATCGCTTTGATTTTGAGCACTGAGCATCTGACAATGGATGCTCATTTTTATATTAATCCCCTAGTATATCTTTGTTGTGAACTGGAGACACAGAGTTGCTAGAAAATGAGAGGTTATCCAATGAGACTGAAAGTGCAAAGATGTACTTATTCTGGTTGTCAGTAATTGGGGGGGGGGGAGAGAGAGATGAATTGCTGAACAGAGTCAATGTTCAGAATTACCTGGCTGAAAAATCACAGTAGGAGCATTATTACTTTCAACTGACCATACAGCCAACACAGTTTCCCATAGCACATTAGCTTAGTCTGTGCACAATTGACCTCTCAAAATTCTCTATCTACAAGAGCTTTGCTTGTTGGGATTCTAACTCCATGAGATGGTTCTAGGAGCTTACAAAAAGTTTTTTAATGCAACAGCCCTCACTGACTTCATCAACTAGTATTCTGATATATTCTGCACTAGGAAAGAGGCTTGATTTAGCTAAAATGGTTAATAATTGTTAACAAGCCGTAAATTTATCTAATCCTTAAAAGAAAAGTCATAGGGATGATCAGTGCATCTTGTGGTAAGGAATTCTGTCAGTTAATTATAAACTAATTGAAGAAGTCCTTCCCTTTCTCTTTTTTATCTGCCAGTCAATGTCTTTGGGTGACCCCAGATTGGAGTTTTATTTCCTTAGGGCTTTGTACTGCTTATGAATATCACTGAATATGACATGCAGACAGATTTCTTCCTCCCAAATATGAAATATATATATAATTGAGAGAGGTGTGAGGAGGGGGGAATAAAAAAATTCTGAATAGTCTCTGGCATGGCTTATTTGCAGACAGATTACTGAGCAAAAGCTTATTTTCTGACTGAACTACCTAAAAGTTCTGGAACTTTGTGGGAAAGAAAACTTTTGGAAAGTCACCCAGGAGTTGGCTGGATATATAGGATAAACTCTGAAGATGATAATCTTTTAATTTACAAATTGCACAAAGATAGAGGCAATGCTAGTATTGCCGGAAAAACTTGCTAATGCCAAAACCCAGGAGCTACAAGTGACTTTGAGGAAAGACTGAGAACTGTGACTGATTGACATGTGCATTTATAAATCCCAACTTGTGCCTCGAGTGCTATAGATCCTCTGAATTGCTCATTCCAGAGATTTTGTTTGTTCGTATGTATGTATGTTTTGCCTCCTCTTTTAGAATAAAATAGCTTTTAAAATTCAGCACCACAGCCAGAGTGAACTTTATGGCATAATTTTGTCATGAAGAATTTCCCCTCCAATTACTCTTCTTTCGGCTCTTTTCCACTTCCTAAAAAGCATTCTTATCATTCCTGCAGTCTATTATTGCCACTTAGTCAAAATGTGTTTTAACAGCAAAATAAACCACTGAGCTAACGGCCCTTCCAGATTATGATTAAAGGCATGTAACTAGACACAACCCAATTAGATAAGAGGAATCCTTTTGTGTGTGCGCACACAGAGTTTAACTTCATACCATATTATACTCCTAATTATTTTCCGCAGTGCGCATGATATATTTGAGTCAGTGCTGGGGGTCATTTTTCACGATGGTTCATAAAGAATTCTGTATGCCAGACAGTAAGTGCTAACAAGCACACTACAAGCCTCTTGAACTACAGTCATCTATTGCCTTCTGTAACATGGAGGATGTTGTGTATTTTGTGTATAAGGGAACATTGGGAAATTAAAAGAAAACAAAAGCAATGCTATTTTTCTGGGGATGAAAGGTGCCTAAACTCACAATGAACTCACTTATGATGGTGATGGTGCCCACCTGAGAGGTGCCAAAACAGAATTCTGGTGAGTTCCAGCTACAAAAACCCTGAACAAAAGTATTAGCATTATTAACCTGCCAGGAACCAGGCAGAGGGCCTTCTTGATAGTGGCACCTGCTCTGTGGAACACCCTCCCATCAGATGTCAAGGAAATAAACAACTATCTGACTTTTAGAAGACATCTGAAGGCAGCCCTGTTTAGGGAAGTTTGTAATGTTTGATGTTTTACCGTGTTTTTAATATTCATTTGGGAGTCACCCAGAGTGGCTGGGGAAACCCAGCCAGATGGGCGGGGTATAAATTATTATTATTATGATGATCATCATCATCATCATTATCATCATCATTACCTCAGTTCCCCACCACACTCACCTTAAGAGTTTGATGGACCCCTTAAAATTATCCTGTGGGTTTGACGTCCTATTGCTTATATATAATAGTCATGTTATCAGGCAACATTAGCTGGTTTCTTAAGTGAGGAATACTTTGATTCTGTGTGCCAACAATGAAAGTCAGGTAAAGCAATTGTATTCTCTTTCTCTATCTATCTATCTATCTGAGAAATGAAAGCGTATGAGATTGGGAACAAAATAGCAAATCTATCAACAGCTCCAAATGGCGTCATTTCTGGAAATGATAAGAACCTGCCGGTTTAGGGTCAAAGCAATCCTTCTTTCTTTGGACTGCCCAGTGACTCCACACAAATAACTGTGGCTAGTAGTAAAAGACCCTGCCACAGTTGCCTTGCCACCCCTCCTTCTATAAGCAGAGCAATGAGAGAGAAGGGGCAATAATAGCATGATTTCATCTGATTAAATTGACATTTGAAAACAAACTGCTCATAAACTTCACACTTTGGATTAGAAAGCACGAGGCAGTGTTTTCTCATGAACAGATGGGGTGCAAATCAATGTTTTCCTACACGTTGGCAACCATACTTTGCTGTGGGCCGTTGTGTGAAATATGTCCCATCCCAATTTAGTCTGCTACACACCAGTGTCCAATTGTATACCTCAAACCTATCCATTCTTAAGGAAATCAGCCCTGAGTGCTCACTGGAAGGACAGATCTTGAAGCTGAGGCTCCAATACTTTGGCCACCTCATGAGAAGAGAAGACTCCCTGGAAAAGTCTCTGAAGTTGGAAAAGATTGAGGGCACAAGGAGAAGGGGATGACAAAGGGCAAGATGGTTGGACAGTGTTCTCGAAGCTACAAACATGTTGTTGTTGTTGTTGTTTAGTCGTTTAGTCGTGTCCGACTCTTCGTGACCCCATGGACCAGAGAACGCCAGGCACTTCTGTCCTCCACTGCCTCCCGCAGTTTGATCAAACTCATGCTAGTAGCTTCAAGAACAACATCCAACCATCTCATTCTCTGTCGTCCCCTTCTCCTTGTGCCCTCCATCTTTCCCAACATCAGGGTCTTTTCCAGGGAGTCTTCTCTTCTCATGAGGTGGCCAAAGTATTGGAGCCTCAGCTTCACAATCTGTCCTTCCAGTGAACACTCAGGGCTGATTTCCTTCAGAATGGAGAGGTTTGATCTTCTTGCAGTCCATGGGACTCTCAAGAGTCTCCTCCAGCACCATAATTCAAAAGCATCAATTCTTCGGCGATCAGCCTTCTTTATGGTCCAGCTCTCACTTCCATACATCACTACTGGGAACACCATGGCTTTTACTATACGGACCTTTGTTGGCAAGGTGATGTCTCTGCTTTTTAAGATGTTGTCTAGGTTTGCCATCGCCTTTCTCCCAAGGAGCAGGCGTCTTTTAATTTCGTGAGTGCTGTCACCATCTGCACTGATCATGGAGCCCAAGAAAGTAAAATCTCTCACTGCCTCCATTTCTTCCCCTTCTATTTGCCAGGAGGTGATGGGCCCAGTGGCCATGATCTTCGTTTTTTTGATGTTGAGCTTCAGACCATATTTTGCGCTCTCCTCTTTCACCCTCATTAAAAGGTTCTTTAATTCCTCTTCACTTTCTGCCATCAAGGTTGTGTCATCTGCATATCTGAGGTTGTTGATATTTCTTCCGGCAATCTTAATTCCGGCTTGGGATTCATCCAGCCCAGCCTTTCGCATGATGAATTCTGCATATAAGTTAAATAAGCAGGGAGACAATATACAGCCTTGCCGTACTCCTTTCCCAATTTGGAACCAATCAGTTGTTCCATATCCAGTTCTAACTGTAGCTACTTGTCCCACATAGAGATTTCACAGGAGACAGATGAGGTGATCAGGCACTCCCATTTCTTTAAGAACTTGCCATAGTTTGCTGTGGTCAACACAGTCAAAGGCTTTTGCATAGTCAATGAAGCAGAAGTAGATGTCTTTTTGGAACTCTCTAGCTTTCTCCATAATCCAGCGCATGTTTGCAATTTCGTCTCTGGTTCCCCTGCCTCTTCTAAATCCAGCTTGCACTTCTGGGAGTTCTCGGTCCACATACTGCTTGAGCCTTCCTTGTAGAATTTTAAGCATAACCTTGCTAGCATGTGAAATGAGTGAAATTGTGTGGTAGTTGGAGCATTCTTTGGCACTGCCTTTCTTTGGGATTGGGATGTAGACTGATCTTCTCCAATCCTCTGACCACTGCTGAGTTTTCCAAACTTGCTGGCATATTGAGTGTAGCACTTTAACAGCATCATCTTTTAAAATTTTAAACAGTTCAGCTGGAATACCATCACTTCCACTGGCCTTGTTATTTGCAGTGCTTTCTAAGGCCCATTTGACTTCACTCTCCAGGATGTCTGGCTCGAGGTCAGCAACCACACTACCTGGGGTGTACGAGACATCCATATCTTTCTGGTATAATTCCTCTGTGTATTCTTGCCACCTCTTCTTGATGTCTTCTGCTTCAGTTAGATCTTTACCACTTTTGTCCTTTATTATGGTAATCTTTGTACGAAATGTTCCTTTCATATTTCCGATTTTCTTGAACAGATCTCTGGTTCTTCCCATTCTGTTGCTTTCCTCTATTTCTTTGCATTGCTCGTTTATGAAGGCCTTCTTGTCTCTCCTTGCTGTTCTTTGGAAATCTGCATTCAATTTCCTGTATCTTTCACTATCTCCCTCGCATTTTGCTTGCCTTCTCTCCCCCGCTATTTGTAAGGCCTCGTTGGACAGCCACTTTGCTTTCTTGCATTTCTTTTTCATTGGGATGGTTTTAGTTGCTGCCTCCTGTATAATGTTGCGAGCCTCCACCCATAGTTCTTCAGGCACTCTGTCCAGCAAATCTAAATCCTTAAACCTGTTCCTCACTTCCACAAACATGAGTCTGACCAAATTGCGGGAGGCAGTGGAAGACAGGAGTGCCTGGCATGCTCTGGTCCATGGGGTCACGAAGAGTTGGACACGACTAAACGACTAAACAACAACAATGACTAGAGGCAAAACGTTATCATGAGAAGAAGAAATGCAACAGGACATCAAGAACTAATCTCAGAATATATATAACTTGTAAATGAATTTTTACATATAGGATGAATTGGCATATCAAGTTATAGTAGAATATTAGTGGGGAGGAAAACAAGAAAACAACAAAAAATAATATAACTGTGGCATACAACAATATTATCTTATTTGATTTGAGATTTCTGATGGGTTTAGTGGGCCCCCTAGAGTCTGTGGGTCCTTGTGCACCACATACATGCTTACCCTATATGACCACCATTCTTCCTGTCACCTTTGGTGGCCCTCTCTGCCTACTATCCATTTATGCACAATGGCTATCAACCAACTCATGTAGGGAACCCTTGAACCAAGTTTGGTGGCAATATATTTACATATAGCCCCTGTCTTTCTTCAATGATAGCAGGATCTATTATGCTAGGAAAATGCCTATCAAGTTTCCTTAGATGAAAGTTCCATAAATATAGACTGCTAGTGAGTATTCTTCTACAGGTAAATTTTGAACTGGATTGCTTCTCTCATGGTGCATACAAGTCCAGTTGGGTGAGATCTTTGGATATTGTGGAGGTGGCCATGGGATAAGGAAGATCAGGCTCTGTAATGGGGAGGGAGAAGCTTCGACACTACAGATATTAGACTATACATCCCATCATTCCTGACCACTTGGCATACTGGCTGAGGTTGATGCAAATTGGAGGTCATCAATACTGGGTGCTATATACCCCTGGTCTATAACCATTTAAAAAACCTCCTAATCACAAAAGCGAGTAAGAGTTACAAGCAACATTAGAACAAATACGTACCATTTTGAGAAACAAATAATCCCTTTGGGGGCAATGCATAACTAGCAGGAAGAAAATAGATTTTTAATTATTAATTTATGGTCTTATTGCAATCTTAGGTCGCTACTGAATTACTAGAATCTAGACAAAGGGGTTCATGAAAATTCTTAACCTGTTTGGGCAAGTAGTGATTTATGAAGCAATAACACCCCAATGTGCTTGAAAACTTCTTTTTTAAGCCTTTGTTTCCCAGAGTCCAGGAGTGCACCATACACAGAATGCATTTAGTATAGGCCTTAAGGTAATGAAGTCATGAATGAGGGTTGACAGCTCTAAATCTGAAGGAATTGTTTTTAGTCTTCCCATCAGGTAGAGTCAGACCATTTTTAGCAGGACCAAGTCTGTAAAACTGAATTACTTAAACAATTAATTATGTGTACCTCTATTCCGCACAGCTTTCTCAGTCTGCCAACCGACACCTCAATCTTGTCTCAATCCAGCCTCGAGAATTTCACTGTCATCCACTTGTCGAAATAAGCATTGAACCTGACTTTTCGCGGGTGGAAAAGAGAAACAGAACCGACCTGAAACACGTGGTCTTGCCCAGCAACCTTTTGTGCATGCAAAACAAGCAGTGGGAAAGACTGGAAGCCTGCAGAGAAGAGAGTTCAACGGAGAAATTCAAAAAGAGACAATGGGCAACATGTAGCCTTTGGGACTTCCCTGCCAAGAATGGAGAGTACTGTAATAACAAACTGCAGAGGTGAATTATTGCCATGCAATGTGTCCTAAACATCATGTCTCACAAAGCTTTCTGTTATGGATCAGATATCACACCAGTGACCATATTTTGTTTGAATGCTATCAAAGGTATTGGCAAGATGTTTCTGGAAGCTGAATGCATAATTGTTTTATAGGGGGCTGCATACTGCAATTATTCGTTAAAAGCTTAGATGTGTGTTTTTGGCAACTGATATGTGTTGAAATTCAGGCTCCAATACTTTGGCCACCTCATGAGAAGAGAAGACTCCCTGGAAAAGACCCTGATGTTGGGAAAGATGGAGGGCACAAGAAGAAGGGGACGACAGAGGATGAGATGGTTGGATAGTGTTCTCGAAGCTACCAGCATGAGTTTGACCAAACTGCGGGAGGCAGTGGAAGACGGGAGTGCCTGGTGTGCTCTGGTCCGTGGGGTCACGAAGAGTCGGACACGACTAAACGACTAAACAACAGCAACAATGTGTTGGAAAGTAAAGTGAATTGCACTGTTTGGATGGTTTTATAATCAGATCCATATCCACTCATTTCTGATCCCAATTTTGGGAAACTTTTTACCCTTGTGGCTTCTAAGGCGCCGCAGGATAGCAATCCATAGATTGCTAAGTTATTCTAAGGCAATGGTTTTCAACCAGTGTCCCATAGCACCCTGGGGTGCCTTAAATATAAGACCTTTCTCCACAATATCTTCTGCTACCCTATTTGCAACTCCAGCTTTCACTCATACCATATGTTAAGATCTTGATAACAGTATATACAGCATCGATTAAATTGCATTTCCCCATCATAATGGTATTTGCCATCTCTTCACTTCCTCAAACTAGGTTTCTCTCCCTCTGGAGTCACTCAATGCCAAATGGCATATTTTTGCTTGAATGCATATCAACAGGTTGGAGAAAGCACCTTCTTGCGTGTCTAGTGTTTCCTTCCTGGACAGCTATTTAAAAATTATCCTGCACTGCCAAAAACTGCAGGCCCCATCTAAACAGGAAAAGTAAAAGTCACATATTTTCCTGGTGGTTCTTCCTTCTTCCTTCAGTTGATTACAGCCTCTAATTAATCAATTGAATAGGTAAACAAATGAGAAGTTCAAATAATTTAAGCAGTTGCCACTTCAGGATAAATAAGTCCTGATTTTCTGTAGAATAGTACACATATTTAAACCTGATCCTCAGTGGACTATAATGAGTTCTTAAAATCTATTGCTTTTAACCAGAATTGTCCTAATGCCTATGCTTTAAGTATTTACTTTTTGTGTTGCTTTTTACCCTAGGCCCTGATTTATTTAGGAGGAGAAAGAATAGTTTCTAGTCCCTTGAACTTTTAGACATGTCAAGATAGTTACTCCAAGATATCGCCAGTGAGGCTATATATTGTTTTCAATTTGCAATTTCTGCTATCATTTAGTTCTCTGCAAGGAGCAGAAGGTTTGGGAATTGATTCAGCTCCAATGTAGCATCAGAGTAATAAACATTCGGAAAGCATTTCCATTTGTTTTAAAAGCACATTTTGCTGTAACTTTCCTTAAAGTAATGGAAAGATAAACAAAGACACATTTGCTTTGTTGGGGATTGCTTTTCCAGAAGTGAATTCTTATGCACAATGTTGCTCTTAAACTTTTTTCTGTTTAAAATACACATTTTTTTAAAGTTTATAGAGCAGCAATGCTCTATTAAAAAGGCTCAAACTGGTTTTGAAAAAATAGTACTATTCTGTATTTTTAAAGCATTAAAATATTCTACAATGTAATTCTTATCCCAATTATCTCAATATTTTCTCCCATATAACAGAATCATTTTTGAGGTTATTTTAATGCAAATATCATCTAACCTCTACTTATTTTCTCTATGTTTATGGCATATTTATTCACCACAAACCAACAAAAACTAACAAAAATGAGCCCCAGTAAACAGGCATTGTAAAATTAGTATTTTGGATGCATATTTCAATTCAAGGTGGCTATACCACCCTCACCAACCTTGTAACTATAAATATTAGCTAATCCCTTACCCAACAGAATCTTTCCCCCATTAACCCCACCAGCATTTTCACCAGAGGCTTTCACCACCCCTTCCCATCCCCAATAAAATATTCCAAGCAAACTGAACAGTATACAAATCGGGTCCTCCCTTAAAGAGGGCACGTGTTGCGGTGAGACCTGGCAACCAAACTCTATGTTGTGGGTGGGCACAACACCCAATTTGTAGGTCCCTTGATGGTAGGTCCCAATTGGTAGGTCCACAACACCCAATTGGTAGGTCCCTTGATGCAGGGTTTAATCAGGCCAATGGGATGCAGGCTAAACAAATCAAGGGACCTATATATACCTATGCACATGACCCAGAGCTTCCTCTTTCAGCTCGTGCATTCAGAACACCCGCCAACTCCCCAGGTCTAGGGGGGGCATTTGGGTGGTGGAGATAGCCTGTTCCCAGCTTTCTGTTTATCCAGGTGTTCACCCTAGGCTGACCTATGCTGGTGCCCTGGGTCAGCGCTACCTGCAACGGTGCAGGGAGCTACTCAAATCAGAGCCTATGCAACCATTCACTTGCTGTAATAAATAAAGTTGTGGCCTAAATTCTGCCAAAAACCAAACCAAAATTTGTGTCTTGTCTTAATTTATTTAAGGGGGGAGGTAAAGGTCTGAACACGCAAATGCTTAATATCTAAGCAAGCAAAGAAGCATGTCATACCAGCAGTTTGCCCAGATGGTACTTAGCAGAGTAACAAAATCAAAAGACTGGTTGCTGCCCTGATTGGCTAACATTTTAAATATAGACATGATAAGGGAGATGAGACATTCCTGGAATATGCAGTGCAAGCTTATTCATTACACTTCAGAAGTAAAGCTATGTACGCATTGTTGGGCACTCTCTTAGGTGGTGTCTGAAGTTGAGCACACATGCTGTTAGCCACAGTTCACCTGTATCCCATAGTTTCGTGAGAAAACTCTTCTTAGCTTCCATCTCATCTGAAAATGAAGGAAGAAAGCCTAAGCAGCATATACCATGTGCCCCAAGATGTACCCCAAGCCTGAGTAGAAAGCCTGCCTGACTAGAAAGCCTGCAATTGAGCCTGCAAACTCATAATGGGTGAACTATTCAACTATTCAAAGAAAGGTTGCCATGACCCAGCTGGACACTGTAAGAGTTGGCAGCCTTAGGGAAGAAGGAAGTATTATTATCTAAGGCACAGTTGAAACTTGTTTGGAGATCATAAGCTGCAGGGAGGAACCGGAGGGGTAGAATTCGTGTGATCTTATGTTTGCGTGCAAAAAAGTATATCTTGCTTTCATCAGGGCAGTTGTTGTGATGCCCATTCTGCTTGCCAAATAGCCTATCTTGCTTTGAAGTGCTCTTATCAGGGCAGCTGAATGTCATGGCTCGCTTGCAAAAATAGTATAACCTGTCTGTATCATGTCAATTTCTTGGCTTGCAATACAGTGGTGCCTCGCAAGACGAAAAGAATCAGTTCTGTGATTCTCTTCGTCTAGCAGTTTTTTTGTCTTGCGAAGCAAGCCCATTGACGGATTAGAGGATTAGCGCTATTGGCGCTATTAGCGGCTTTTAGCAGCTTATCAGCTTATCAGATCAGCTGATTAGCGGCTTAGAAAAGGGGGGGGGAGGAAAAAAACCCCGCAGGAACTCGCAAGACATTTTCATCTTGCGAAGCAAGCCCATAGGAGATTCGTTTTGCGAAGCACCTCCAAAACGGAAAACTCTTTCGTCTAGCGAGTTTTCCGTCTTGCGAGGCATTCGTCTTGCGGGGCACCACTGTATGTCCTGTCTCATACATCATGTCAACTTATTGACTTGCAATATGTCCTGTTTCATACGTCATGTAAACCTGCCTACTGAATACTATATGAGCCTGCTCTGAAATGATTTCAGGGCTTCAGTCTTTTGGGACTGTGGCCTAGCTGCTCATCAACAATAAAGACGTTTCCTCGAACAACCCGAGTCTGTCAATTGACTGAGAAAACTTGCAATGAAAACACAAGCCGCTGTTAACACAAGATGTGTACATTTCAGACAGCGGCTGTGCATCCACACATGACAGCTTAATCCAGGCTTCCTCAAACTCTGCCCTCCAGATCTTTTTGGCCTACAACTCCCATGATCCCTAGCTAGCAGGACCAGTGGTCAGGGATGATGGGTATTGTAGTATCAAAACATCTGGAGGGCTGAGGTTGAAGAAGCCTGGATTAATCGAACAGGAGTTTGTGGCATACAGGCATGGGGGAACAAATCAGGTGGTATGCATTGGATAAATATACCCCTGCTCCCTTTCTGGTGTATACAACAAGTGCAATGACTTGAAATGCAATGGGGGAGGGGGAAGAAACAATCTCATTGCATTTTAAGCCCCTAATGTGTCTAAGTCCCATTGCTTGCCTTACAGTGCAATCCTAGCTATGTCTACTCAGATGTAAAGTGAGTTCAGTAAGACTTATTCCCATGCAAGTGTTTATAGGATTGGCGCCTTAGTCATCTTTAGCTGTCCTCTAAGGATATTTTATCTGCATTTTATGGACGTTTATGTTCCTTTGCCATTTTTTACTCTCTAAAGCGAATAGCAGCATTTGTAGAATCATCATTTCTTCTCTTTCCCTCGTCCTCTCTTTGAACATATAAACTGTATTATAATAAATATAAATTGCCTGCAATCATACAATCCTAGAAGGAAAAATCTGTTTCTCTTTACCAAGCATAGATTACAACAACAACAACAACAACAACAACAACAACAACAACAACAACAATATAATTTATTATTTATACCCCGCCCATCTGGCTGGGCTTCCAAAAGAATATTAAAATACTATAATACATCAAACATTAAAAGCTTCCCGAAACAGGGCTGCCTTCAGATGTCTTCTAAAAGCCTGGTAGTTGTTGTTCTCTTTGACATCTGGTGGGAGGGTGTTCCACAGGGAAGGCGCCACTACCAAGAAGGTCTTCTGCCTGGTTCCCTGTAACTTGGCTTCTCGCAGTGAGGGTGCCGCCAGAAGGCCCTCGGTGCTGGACCTCAGTGTCCGGGTAGAATGATGGGGGTGGAGACGCTCCTTCAGATATACTGGACCAAGGCCGTTTAGGGCTTTAAAGGTCAGCACCAACACTTTGAATTGTGCTCGGAAACGTACTGGGAGCCAATGTAGGTCTTTCAAGACCGGTGTTATGTGGTCTCTGCGGCCGCACCCAGTCACCAGTCTAGCTGCCGCGTTCTGGATTAGTTGTAGTTTCCGGGTCACCTTCAAAGGTAGCCCCACGTAGAGCGCATTGCAGTAATCCAAGCGGGAGATAACCAGAGCATGCACCACTCTGGCGAGGCAGTCCGCAGGCAGATAGGGTCTCAGCCTGCGTACCAGATGGAGCTGGTAAACAGCTGCCCTGGACACAGATTTGACCTGTGCCTCCATGGACAGCTGTGAGTCCAAAATGACTCCCAGGCTGCGCACCTGGTCCTTCAGGGGCACAGTTACCCCATTCAGGACCAGGGAATCCTCCACACCTGCCCGCCTCCTGTCCCCCCAAAACAGTACTTCTGTCTTGTCAGGATTCAACCTCAATCTGTTAGCCGCCATCCAACCTCCAGCCGCCTCCAGGCACTCACACAGGACCTAGAGCAAGGTTGTGGTGTGAAACTGATTCAGTTTTCATAACTGAGATGGCTCCCCCATGCTGCAATAGAAATTTCTTAAATATGTACAAGCAAGAGTCAATTCAATCTTTACTTTGTTCTTGCTGAGGTTGCCTCGGGGGAAAATACATACCTGTTGGGTTTAACATATATGGCAGTCTTATTCAACACTGGACCATCCAGATGTTTCAGACTCCAAACCCTGCCAGCCCCAGCTGTCATAGCCAATTGTTAGGGTTGATGGGAGTTGCAATTTGTCAGATGAAGGGCATCACTTTTGAGAAGGCTGCTGTATAGAATGTCTCCTCTCCTCTTCATGCCATTACCAGCGGTTCCCAGGAAATACAAGGAGCTCAGTAGAAATGTTAGTCTCATTTACACAGCAAGAAGTGATGCTGCACCACATCAAGCCAGAGGCTGGGATGGGGGTGAAATTAAATTTAGTTCACATATACAGATGAATCTATCAAATCTGCACTTCATGAAACAACATGAGTACTGAAACACAGCCATCTTTTGAAATTCACACATATCTGAATTTCGCATTTCGCATTTTGAATTTTTATATAAAAAGCATATATTAGGGGAAAGTGTGCATTAAAATCAATAGTGTAAGTAATATACAAAAATGTGTTATGTTTTTATAAATTTCTTGCAAAATTGTACACATTCATCAAAACATCTTACAAATACAGTGGTACCTCGGTTTATGAACTTAATCCGTTCCAGAAATCTGTTCTTAAACCGAAACCGTTCTTAGACCAAGGCACGCTTTCCCTAATGAGGCCTACCACCACCGGTGCCCTTCCATCATTCGGATTCCGTTCTTAGACTGAGGTAAAGTTTTGCAGAGTTCGTAAACTGAATATTTTGTAAACAGGGCTGTTCTTAAACTGAGGTACCACTGTATGTTTATTTAAAACAAACTTTTAAAAAAGTTCCTCAAATTTCTGAATACAGTGGTACCTCGCAAGACGAATGCCTCGCAAGACAAAAAACTCGCTAGACGAAAGGTTTTTCCATTTTCAATTTGCCTCGCAAGACGAATTTCCCTATGGGCTTGCTTCGCAAGATGAAAACTTTTCGCGACTTTGTTTCCTATGGGAAACCGTGCATCGCAAGACGAAAAATTTGCTAGACGACAAAACTTGTGGAACGAATTAATTTCGTCTTGCGAGGCACCACTGTAAATGTGGAGAACTGAATATAAGATCGGAAAAATGAAAAGCTGAGAGAAGTAAAATGAATAGAAGAGATAGAAGATTCTTCTATCCCTAGCTAGTGACTGGGGTGGAACTACACATTTGAATGCTCTGCCATTTTTTTTGGTTTTTTTTTTGTTTTTTGTTTTATAAAAAAATCCAACATATAGTAAGCTATAATGACAGTGACAACAGTTCAACCTGAGACTGCTCCTGGCCTCTCCTTAACATGCAATCTTAATCCAGACTCCAGACCATTATGCTCCTAATGGCATAAAGGGGAGGCATCACCTCCAAAGCATTCCCATGGGGAGATTAGTTCTCACATTTCCTAGCATCCCCAGTTGTACAGTGGGCATTCAGCAATGCCCAGTTCCAATTTCTCATTTCACTGCAACAAACTGAGCATTTGTGGCCGCAAAGTGGCAGGTGGCACTAGGAATACATCAAGGATGGCAAAGATATGGTCTCCTTGTTGACCATTGCTCATGTTGGCTAGGACCGATGGGAGTTGGAGTCCAACATCTCTGGATAGCTTGGTCAGTAGAGCAGGAGACTCTGAATCTCAGGGTCATGGGTTTGAGTGCCACACTGGGCAAAATATTCCTGTATTGCAGGGGGTTGAACTAGATGATTCTTGTCATCCCTCCCAACTCTCCAATTCTATGATTCTATGAATGTATGAAGGCCTACAGATTCCCCAACTTTCTGGAATACCCAATTTGTGGTATTAAAGCTGTCTAAAGATTCCAGTCCTTGATATATGGTGATGATACTGCCATTCCCAATGCCTCAGGAACTCTAAGTACTCAGTCCAAATCCATATGACTAGTGTCATATCAAGTGTGAAAGAGATCAACAAAGAAAGACCCTCTACATTCAGGTGAAAATGTTGATTTGGGCTGGAGTTTGCTAGCAACCCTGATTCCTTCCCACATAAATTACTTACACGAGGAGCTGGAATAGTTGGGACTCAGTTTGTATTAACAGAAATGTAGCATCTGTACACGAAGAAAGCACTCTTCCCAACACCTTTATATAAGCTGTGTTTGTCATGCTGCAAGCATGCAGGTTATTACTAAACTTAATCATCCTGAAAGCATTTCTTTCAGAAAAGGATTCCTCAGCCAACATTTATTTGTAATGCATAAAAATAGAAATAACCTCTGCTGCTGCAAGAATCTTGGTTGAATCCTCATAACAAAAATGCACAGGGCCCACTTAAATATAGTAAGAATCAATATTGCTTGACATGAGATACGAAGGTTGCAAAAAGGAAATAATCTTCCAAATTCCCTCTCCATGCATAGATAAAACTGAGAGGGAGACAAGTTTCTTCCCCATTTTGTTTTATTATAAATAATTAGGGTTCTTTTCAAATAAGCCATATTCAGAGGAGACCCACTGAAATCCGCAAACTATGAAGAAAGTCTTAACATTTGAAATGGGCAAGTGTTTATTTGAAATAGGAAAGTATCTTTTTTCCAAAGATGATTGTCACTGCCACAAACATCACAGAGTCATAGAATTGTAGTGTTGGAAGGGACTACAAGAGCAATGCAGTTTTTTGGGTTTTTTTGCTCTATGTAGGGCTGAAACTCACAACGCCAAGATTAAGAGTCTTATGCTCTGCCAACTGAACTAAAGGCATTTTCGTTTTTAAGATAATAAACCCTGGAATGATTTGTACTGGAAAAGTGTGTAGACTTTAGGTATTGTCACTGAATTTCACTTACAATAATGACCTAATATTGCAGAATGGCTTGAAATATCAAATAAAATAAATAATCACTATAAGGTTATGTCCCTTTCTTAACGTGCTATATCTGTAGGTATGCTTGGAGTGAGCTTGTTTTCCCTTTTTTCTTTCATCCCCACTGTTGTGGTTGCTCTTGTTTGCAAATGCATTAACTTAAGAACAGAGTTATAACTGGGGCAGAGCTGGATGAGGAGTGGTGTATCTGCAGCTGTGATAGTTTGTGATGACCAGGGCAGAGGAGAGGGGCTTTTTTTGCCTCAGCAGTTCCCACTCTCTTTAACCCACCATTCCACAGAAGGAAAGTGGCTGCCAGAACTGAAGTAAATGAACATTTGGCCACTATTATTGTTCTGGTTATGCATAACTTTCAAACTTTAGAAACTACCCTAATTGTAGTATATATCTCAAGGTGATTTTGGGTGATCCCCAGCAGCTGAAAAGTCAGCGGCAAGAGCAGTCAAGAGCTAGCGTGCGGCAAGAGCAGTCAAGAGCTAGCGTGCGGCAGAGTGGCGATGGGATGTGGGAGGGAGCTCGCTCCTCGCCGCCGCCACCCCGCCTCTCGCCGCCTGACTCACCCGCCTCCCTCCCACGGCACACCAGGCAACGTCTCGCGGCACACTAGTGTCCCACGGAACACCGGTTGGGAAACACTGGTCTAGAGGTTGTCTGTTTTAGAGCAGGGGCCCAGTAGGAATTTTGCCATTTGGCTGACTGGCTGGTGCCACTTGGTTTTTGCCTACCGTGTAGCAAATCGTCACAACTTTGTAAGGTTGGCAGTTAGGCATTTGGTTCAATGTTGTTGGTTTTTTAGGTTGTTGTTTTTTTTAATTAATGTTGTGCAGAGGAGAAGTGGTTGGCTGTGCCTGCCCCTCCATTGCTGCTGCTAGGGAATTCTGTTAACAGAATCCAGGGGCTCGCCTTGCTTTTGTCCAAACCCTGCCAAGGGGCTAGGGCCACGCCAGAGCCCCTGGAACATCTGGGGTGAGCTGTGAGATCAAAGCCAGCTTCTCGCTCCGCCAGGATGCTTTCCCTTGCTGACATATGGTGGAGCCCAGTGTCAGTCCTGTTCCTGCCACCGTGCAGGTTCAGATAGTCTGGAATCAATGCCTAAGCAACCACTCACATGCTGTAATCAATAAAGTTGTGGCCAAATTTATGCCAAAAACCTTAAACAAAATCTGTGTCTGTTGTGTTTTTATTTTGAGGGTGGTTTGGGGGGTCTTCACATGCAAAAACACAAAACTGTGAAGAAGCAAGGAGTGCTTCACCTTTCCTTCTTTTGCTAAAGCCCATGCAGAGTTAAATTCTTATCTAGGCACACTCCCCAAAGACATGAGGACTTATAAAATAAATGTAGAATGAATAGTTCATTCCCTTAGATCAGGCATAGGCAACCTCAGCCCCCCAGATGTTTTGGGACTACAATTCCCATCATCCCTGACCACTGGTCCTGTTAGCTAGGGACCATGGGAGTTGAAGTCCCAAAACATCTGGAGGGCCAAGGTTGCCTATGCCTGCCTTAGATAAAAACTGTTAGTGATTGATAAGAGAACAAAAATGATGAATGCTTCTTTGCTAGACACTTCCAGTTGGAAGAATCACTAATTACACAGTCTAACTTGATCATTTAACCTCCTCTCCCTACTCCAGCTGTTAGAGAGCTAGGATTTGCCCCAAGGTTGTTTCAACGCTTTCCCGTAGACAATAGTTCATTAGCAGAGAGGAGTTTAAAAATCCTTCAGATTTTACAGCTGTAGACAGCAACAGCAACAGATCCATTATACGCATGAGAATTTCTAAGGAACTGTAATAATAGCAACAACAATAACATGCTGGGAGTTTCTTGTCATTCCTGCAGTAGAAAGCATGATGATTCCATTAAGTAATGCATGGCACCATTTTTGAACCAGTTAAGACACCCCCTTCTGTGAAACATTTTCAAGTCAGCTTTTATAACATTATTTTTATTTTCTCATTGGTGACAGTGAACCTCTCTTGCTCCCTTTGAGGACTCACTTCATATCAGTTTCTACCCATTCTTAGGGAGACATAATGAGGAACGCAAATATTCCCTTGTCATTGGCTCATTCACAAAATACATTTTAGACTACCAAAACAAAGCCAGCCAAGGGCAGCTAAATTTAGCCTATCAATGAAAGCAACACTATTTGCACTACATTTTTGAATGTGGGGATCTTATAGTGGAATATTTAAATGCACCATTGAATGATCTGTTTTCTCAATCTTCAATTAGTTGTGTAGTAGGTGTAGACAAGGGGACCTGCCACAAAGAGTCTCAATGTTCCATCACTCCCTAACAGAAGAGATTAGGGTACCAGTCAGGATAAATAGGAAAGCCTCCCCCACCCATTTTTTCATTAGTCTTTTCCAACTGACACAACTACTAAACATGCTTAGTTGGGGACTCCTTAAAGTTGGGGTTTTTTTAATTGCATTTTTAGAAGCTTTAGAGATTTTTTTTCCCAGGGAGGCTGAAATTAGGTCATTTCTCCGTGACTTGATTTTGCATCTAGTCCTATTGGCACTTCACATTTAGAGGGAGTGACAACTGGAAGCCATATCACCATATTGCTTGGACTGATGAAAATTATGCAATGCTCCCCCAAGCTCCTTGGTTCTTCTTATTTCCCTCCCTCTGCTCATTGCTCCATTTTGGGACTCACTTCTTTACTCCCCCAACTCCCATTTTGCACATCTGCCCCGCTTCTCATTACTTGCCATTCCTTCTCCCTACCTGTGCTTCTGTCTCCTCCATGTCTCATTTGCTCATTTACCACCCAAATGACAGTTCTGAAATACCAGTAACTTCAACTTAAAGAAAATTTAAACGGAAAAACCAAATAGCAAGGATTTGGTAGTTACAAAGGCCTGGCTGCTCTGAAATCCCAATGCGAATAAAGACAGTGAAACATCTTCTAACACAAATAGTAGATTTTGTAGCATGTTTCTATATCTTCTCTTTTAATTTATTCCATCATTGGGTTTTGTGCATTTCCTTGGGCAAACTCCATGAAGTCTGAGTACAGAGACTTATAATTTGATAGTCTCTGTCCGCATGATGTGTTTTCCAAAGCTCTGGTGTGCAGAGTGTGATCAGTCAACATGTTTTCTGGAGCATCTCTGTGGCAAATGTTATCTTTGCTCCATCCTCAAGTTGCTACTGAATAATTTACATCCAGCTGAGAGTGAGAAAGAGAGAGAGAGAGAAGACAATTGCAAATTTAGGCTATGAAATCATTAAACTTGGGCAGAACCCAACAGTCATTTTTACTCCTTATGCAACTGAAGCCTAATGAACTAAATGGAAATTTGAAGTACAGAGTCCTGCTTTATGGAATATTGAATTGAATAAGAGAAGGCCTCTCAGGATCACTCACAAGTGCAGAGTTTATGTTCTGCTGACTATAGTAGGTTGTCATATTTTAAAAGCACAAACTTAGTGATAAGTTTTTATGCTGACATGCTTACTTTTATTTATTATTTGTATTCCTGCTCGGCAGTCTCTGAGATCTTCAGGCGTTTCAGTCGAATGTGTTTTAGCAAGCATTGGTCTATTGCCCTGCAGGCAATTAATTAGCAATCAGATAGAAGCCTCCCAGCCTGGTAAGTATATTGCTACATAGTTAGTTTATTGATTCTTATACCATATTAGATTTTATAGCTCACCTTACAAAACTCCAGTGAGATGACATAGTGGCGCAACATTAATCACTGACAAGTCTTGCAACTTCCCGATAAAGAAAGATTTCTTTAGTGATGAACATTGGTTGTTGGGCGACTACCTCCTGCCAATCTCAAAAAGGAGGGATGGAAGAAAGAAAGACAAAGAGCACCTCTCTGAAGTCTTTAAAAAAATATTTATTGTAAAAAAAAAATACACTGCAGATGGATTTCAAAACCATTCTCTACAATTGCGAATCTGATCAATCTGCCGCTTCCGAAGTATTATGGGTCATGTCTGTGGGTTGTATGTAACCAAAAAGATGAGCCCCAACCCCTTATTTTCAAGAATAAGAATGCCACCTACTGTGAAGTTATTGGTGTAAATGTAAAGTTAAATGCAATGAATTGCTGTGCTGCTTGCAAAAACTTTCCCTGCCCATTGAGGAAAGTACTGTAATTCAGCATGCCACAACATCAGGTGGAGAGTTCTTCAGATAGGAACACCATGTTTTTGGAAGCATAAAAATGATTGGCATTGGGCAGGTGAAAACAAGTAAAAAAAATATTGTAAAGCAATAATTGGTAGAGAATGGGACATTGCTCACTCTCCCTTATAACACTGAGGCAGAACCTAGGATAACCAAATGAAAATGAATAGTGGTAGATCCACAACAGACATAAGAAAGTATGCCTTCACACAATGCCTAATTAAGTAATGGAATTCATTGAATTATGAGGTCACGTGATGCATAATTTAAGGGGCAATCCCATGGCAAGACCTGTTTTAGGATGTAACAAGTGTCTGATGCAGCTATTAATTTGATTTTAATTTGATTTAATTGATTTTATAATGAATGTTTTAGAATGTTGGATTATTTTGATTGTTGTTAGCCGCCCTGAGCCCAGCTTCGGCTGGGGAGGGTGGGATATAAATAAAATTTATTATTATTATTATTATCTGATTCGTGGCTCAACTGAGGTGAGCTGATCCACCATAAATATGCTGGCAAAATTTGCTCAGCTAGGTCTCAGCTGAAGCTTGATGAGTCAGTGCCAGTGTAAGTCCCCATAAGGGGGCATTCTGGGGGCATGGCAAGGGTCAGGGCCAGGGTGTCATGTGACCTGAAAACATGTTGTCAACTACTATTTTAAAAGCTTGTTTTCCCTCTGCAAGGCTTAGGCAGAGCAGCCACCGCTGCCCTACTGCTGAATGGGGTTTGAATCTGGAATAAATTACACTGCCTCAATTTACACTGGCTTGTTTTATCCCAGCTTCTTGTGCAAAGGATCATAGAATCATAGAATCATAGAATCATAGAGTTGGAAGAGACCACAAGGGCCATCGAGTCCAACCCACTGCCAAGCAGGAAACACCATCAGAGCACTCCTGACATATGGTTGTCAAGCCTCTGCTTAAAGACCTCCAAAGTAGGAGACTCCACCACACTCCTTGGCAGCAAATTCCACTGTCGAACAGCTCTTACTGTCAGGAAGTTCTTCCTAATGTTTAGGTGAAATCTTCTTTCTTGTAGTTTGGATCCATTGCTCCGTGTCCGCTTCTCCGGAGCAGCAGAAAACAACCTTTCTCCCTCCTCTATGTGACATCCTTTTATATATTTGAACATGGCTATCATATCACCCCTTAACCTCCTCTTCTCCAGGCTAAACATGCCCAGCTCCCTTAGCCGTTCCTCATAAGGCATCGTTTCCAGGCCTTTGACCATTTTGGTTGCCCTCCTCTGGACACGTTCCAGTTTGTCAGTGTCCTTCTTGAATTGTGGTGCCCAGAACTGGACACAGTACTCCAGGTGTGGTCTGACCAGAGCAGAATACAGTGGCACTATTACTTCCCTTGATCTAGATGCTATACTCCTATTGATGCAGCCCAGAATTGCATTGGCTTTTTTAGCTGCCGCATCACACTGTTGGCTCATGTCAAGTTTGTGGTCAACCAAGACTCCTAGATCCTTTTCACATGTACTGTTCTCAAGCCAGGTGTCACCCATCTTGTATTTGTGCCTCTCATTTGTTTTGCCCAAGTGCAATACTTTACATTTCTCCCTGTTAAAATTCATCTTGTTTATTTTTGCCCAGTTCTCTAATCTGTCAAGGTCGTTTTGAAGTGTGATCCTGTCCTCTGGGGTGTTAGCCACCCCTCCCAGTTTGGTGTCATCTGCAAATTTGATCAGGATGCCCTTGAGTCCATCATCCAAGTCGTTGATAAAGATGTTGAATAAGACCGGGCCCAAGACAGAACCCTGTGGCACCCCACTAGTCACTCTTCTCCAGGATGAAGAGGAACCATTGATGAGCACCCTTTGGGTTCGGTCAGCCAGCCAGTTACAAATCCACTGAGTGGTAACATAGTCAAGACCGCATTTTACCAGCTTCTTTACAAGAATATCATGGGGCACCTTGTCAAATGCCTTGCTGAAATCAAGGTAGGCTACATCCACTGCGTTCCCTTCATCTACCAGGCTTGTAATTCTGTCAAAAAACGAGATCAGGTTAGTCTGACATGACTTATTTTTCAGAAATCCATGCTGACTATTGGTGATCACAGCATTCCTTTCTAGGTGCTCACAGACTGTTTGCTTAATGATCTGTTCCAGAATCTTCCCTGGTATTGATGTCAGACTGACTGGGCGGTAATTATTTGGGTCCTCTCTTTTCCCCTTTTTGAAAATAGGGACAACATTTGCCCTCCTCCAGTCTGCCGGGACTTCGCCTGTTCTCCAGGAATTCTCAAAGATGACTGCCAGTGGTTCTGAGATCACATCTGCCAGTTCTTTTAATACTCTTGGATGCAGTTCATCTGGCCCTGGAGACTTGAATACATCTAAACTAGCCAAATATTCTTGTACTATCTCCTTAGTTATTCTGGGCTGTGTTTCCTTTGCTGAATCATTTGCTCCAAATTCTTCAGGTCGGGCATTGTTTTCTTTATCGGAGAAGACTGAGGCAAAGAAGGCATTGAGTAGTTCAGCCCTTTCTGTGTCCCCTGTTTGCATTTCACCATCTTCTCCTCTGAGTGACCCCATTGTTTCTTTGTTCTTCCTTTTGCTACGAACATACCCATAAAAGCCTTTTTTGTTGCTTTTAACCTCTCTAGCAAGCCTGAGTTCATTCTGTGCTTTAGCTTTTCTGACTTTGTGTCTACACGTGCTGGCTATTTGTTTGAATTCCTCTTTGGTGGTTTCCCCCCTTTTCCATTTTTTGTACACATCCTTTTTTAATCTTAATTCAGTTAAAAGTTCTTTAGATAGCCACCCTGGCTTCTTTAGGCACCTTCCATGTTTCCGTCTCATTGGTATTGCCTGACGTTGTGCTTTTAGTATCTCCCTCTTAACAAACTCCCAGCCATCATGAACTCCCTTTCCTTTTAGTATTGTTGTCCATGGGATCTCACCCAGCACTTCCCTAAGTTTTATGAAGTCGGCTTTCTTAAAGTCAAGAAATTGAGTCCTAGTATGCTTGGCTACTCCTTTCCGCTGTATAGTAAACTTCAGAAGAGCATGATCACTCGCGCCTAATGATCCTTCCACTTCTACCCCACTAACCAGGTCATCAACATTGGTTAGGACCAGATCTAAAATGGCTGTTCCTCTTGTTGCTTCTCCCACTTTCTGGACAATGAAGTTGTCTGCAAGGCCAGTGAGGAATCTGTTTGACCTTATGCTCTTGGCTGAGTTTGACGTCCAACAAATATCTGGGTAATTGAAGTCCCCCATTACTACTATCTCCCTTCCTTTTGCATGCTTGGCCATCTGTTCCAGGAAGGCATCATCTATGTCCTCCGTTTGGCTTGGGGATCTATAGTAAACTCCCACAATGAGGTCTCTGTTATTCTTCTCTCCCTTAATTTTGACCCAAATGCTCTCACTTTGGCTTTGAGGATCTAAATCTTGGATCTCTTCACAGGTATACACATCCCTGACATATAACGCCACTCCTCCTCCTTTCTTGTCTGGTCTGTTTCTCTGAAATAGATTGTATCCCCCCATTATTACATTCCAATCGTGGGACTTATCCCACCAGGTTTCAGTGATGCCTATTATGTCATATTTAGTTTGCTGTACCAAGAGCTCAAGCTCATCTTGTTTATTTCCCATGCTTTGCGCATTAGTGTACAGACATTGAAGTCCATTAATCATTCCCCCGTGTCTCTTATTTAAGGATTTTTTCCTCCCACCACTAGGTCCGCGTGCTGTTTGCTCCATTTGGTCTTTGACATTTGGATGAACATCTTCATTAATTGATAGACTCCTACCTTCAGGAGCACTGTCTCCCTCCCCCACATTAGTCAGTTTAAAGCCCTCCTGATGAGGTTTCTGAGATTTTTGGCAAAAACATTTCTCCCAACCGTTGTGAGGTGCAGCCCATCACTTGCCAGAAGTCCATCTTCAAGAAACTGCAGTCCGTGATCTAAGAATCCAAACCGTTCCTGTTTACACCATTTGCGAAGCCAGCTGTTCACTTCCACTATTTTCCCCTCTCTCCCTGGGCCACATCGTTCAACTGGGAGGACAGATGAGATGACAATTTGTGCATTTAGTTGCTTCAATTTCCTGCCGAGAGCCTCGTAGTCTCTTTTGATCTTCTGGAGGCTATTGCTTGCAGTGTCGTTGGTTCCCACATGAACCAAGAGGAAGGGGTAATTGTCAGTGGGTTTTATGATTCCTTGCAGTCGTTCAGTTACATCTTGGATCTTAGCCCCGGGGAGACAGCACACTTCCCGAGACATCTTGTCAGGCCCACAGATCACTGCTTCTGTTCCCCTCAGTAGGGAATCCCCTATCACCACTACACGCCTCCTCTTGGGTTTGGTCGGGGTTCTTCCGTGAGCTGTCCGTTCCAAGGTCGCCTGCACATTCCCTGAGGACTGACTTTGCTGCTCGTCTTCATATACCTGATCGACTGTAATGAGGGAGAGATCCTCAAATGGAGTCTGCTCTTCGTCTTCCATGCTAGGGGAGACGGATTGTTCCTTATGTTATTGAACTCATTGCCATAGGATGTGATTAGGACAACTGGCCTACATAGCTTTAAAAAAAGATGACACACAGTCATAAACAATTATTAACGATAAAGCAAAATGGAACCATCAAATTTACTGGTTTCAGGTGTCAGTGTGGTGTAGTGGTTAAAAGCAGTAGACTCGTAATCTGGTGAACCGGGTTCGCGTCTCCGCTCCTCCACATGCAGCTGCTGGGTGACCTTGGGCTAATCACACTTCTCTGAAGTCTCTCAGCCCCACTCACCTCACAGAGTGTTTGTTGTGGGGGAGGAACGGAAAGGAGAATGTTAGCCACTTTGAGACTCCTTCGGGTAGTGATAAAGTGGGATATCAAATCCAAACTCTTCTTCTCAGAGGCCAAAATTTCTACAAAGGTCATTCTGAGTTCCATTACAAGTTCTGGGAAAGAAAACATTCCTTTTCATTTCATGTACATCCCTTCCTGCTTTTCAAAGTTTCAAATCTATTATAGTTATTCACATTTTATTAAATATAGTCCTAGCCCTTCCTTACAAACAACAACAAACCTATCTGGCCTTGTGCCATTAAACCCTTAACAAACAAGCATTGCTACTTGTTTGTTAAAATTTGCCCCTAATGTTCTGGTGGAAGAAGCATTTTACTGCCATCAGACTATTTCACATTTCATTAAACGTGATTTTTTTTTTTAAAAGTGAGTAGTCCAATCAAGAATGTAACTAAAATGTTGAAGAAGCAGGTGACATCCTGTAAAATGTTAGACAATCATTCCACATTGCCATCTGTATGCATTTAATCAGCATTCCTAAGAGGTTTTTAGAATGCAAATCTGTTGCAAATGTATCACAGCAGTGATGACTTTATAGAGCATAGCAACTCCCAAGGAACATAACTGACATCAGTGGAGCCCATTGCTCTTAGAGAGGCACCAAAAAACTAAACAAAAAAAAGTTTATTGCAGATGCCTAGCAGGGAACCACATGTAGGTATTTACAGGTTCTGGAACATGAGGTTTATTGCATACCCTGTTAACTTGGTTCCCTCATTACTTGAATGCTGCTTAAAGCGAAGAGATCTACCCTTGATTTATTGCCTTGTTTGTCTTTGGTCTACTTACACTTGAGCCTAACCGAGCACAGGAAGTGGTGGAGATAATATAAGGGCTGTTTGAGACCTTCCAAGTGTCCCTATTTTCTAGAGACAGTTCCAGATTTACAGAAGCCATCCCAGTTTCTGATTTGATCCTGGAATGTTCCATTTTTCCTTAGGATGTCCCTACTGTTATTGTAGAAATGTCGGAGGGTATGGAGTTATGTGACCCCCCCCCAGCCAAGGAGATAAGCAACCATACAACCTTTAGAAGATATCTGAAGGCAGCCCTGTGTAGGGAAGTTTCTTTCAATGTTTAGAGTTTTATTATGTTTTTATATATGTTGAAAGCTATCCCTATTTCATCAGATACCCCTCCCCACCTTCTCACTATATAGAATGATCTGGCAACTTCTGTTTCAGTGTATCTGAAGAAGTGTGCATGCACACGAAAGCTCATACCAAGAACTAACTTAGTTGGTCTTTAAGGTGCTACTGGAAGGAATTTTTTCATCAGATAAATGTTAAGGAGTATGCTTTTAGGTGTTCCACGGCTAACAACAGTTTTATTTCATGCCAGAGACCATCTGAGGATCCATCTGAGGAAAAATAAAATATGAAGTAAACACTGGCCATGTCTGGAATTATTTTCCATGCTAGACAAAAAAGTGAGGACGATCAACATATATACCAGGGAGGAGAATCATGCTCACTCGATAACGCTAATCCAGTTTTTGTTTTGTTTTTCAAAAAATCATTTGACTCAAGTGTTCCCTTAGGTCTGGAATGGGTAGCCTGCAGCTCTCTGGATATTTTTGGACTGCAACTCTCATCAGTTCTGACTATTGGCCATAGTTGCCATCTCCCTGGGGCCCTGGGTGCCCGAACACCCATAAAATTCCTCATGAAGGGTCAGGGCACCCACAAATTTCAGTGCCAGGGCCATGCACTCTGCATGGCACCCATGGCCCCAGGCACCCTGCCATTGGCTATGTTGGTTTGGGGCTAATGAAATCCCTTAACATCTGAAGGGTTTCTTACACCCTGCTTTAGTTTCTTCCTGAATCCCCCACCCTAAGAGGAACCCTTTAAATCCACTTCAAATGAAATTGGATGGCAAATTAGTCCATGAAGAGAAAATGGCATAGAAAAGAATGGCATTCAAAAAGAAGTAAGGGGCACATTTGACACGGTGTTAATTGTGTGAGCATGAATAGCGCAGGTCAGCAATCAAATCGAAACATGGTGTCAGTGAAGTTAATCCTTTATTCAAGAAACCCAAACAGTGTCGGTCTAATGATCCCAGCAGCTCTTCCCAGTAGATCTTTCTCCAAAAAGGCAGTTGTGAGGACTGAAGAGTCTTGCCACCACTTAAAGGCTCCTCATCTCAGGGGTGTTTCCCAAGCAGTCACAAACTGCGCCTGTGCACAACCCGCCACCGTTCTACACTGTTCACTTCTCTGCATGTTCTAGGAGACCAGTGGGGAGGGAAGCTGGTCGCAGCAGGCGGGAGAGACTCCCTGGCTTCTTCAGCAATCTGCCTCTCTGTCTCCTGGCCCCACTCTCCTCCAGCCTCTGCTTCTGCCTCTGAGTCTGAACTGCCCTCTCCCACAACCTCTTCTTGCTCACCAAAGCCTGTTACCTCCTCTGCTTCTGACACCGCCTCCTCTCAGTCTGCTCTTTCTTCTCCCTTTGACCATTCATTGTCATCGCACCACCAATCCCCTGGCTCTGAGCCTTCTTCCCCTGGGAGATTCCCCAGCTGGTGCCTCTCACCACCCCTCTCCATCCAACCAATCCATAACACAGTCTGAAGCTCAGGGGCTCTGACTTGCCCACCACATGAGGGGGTCTGACATGTGCCGGGTAGAGGCGTGGGTGCAGGGGGGTGATCTTCATCCTTGTTCATCCCAGCTCCCACCCAGCTCCTGGGCTTCCAGGCTGGCAGGAGGTGTGGGCACAGTAGGGCAATCTTCACCCTCACTCGTCCTAGCTCTCACCTGGCTCTTGGACTCCCAGACTGCCAGGTGGAAGCTCGGGCACACGAGGGTGATCTTTGGCCTCACTCGTCCCAGCCCCCACCCAGCCCCTGGGCTCCCGGGCGGAAGCTGGGGCATGCAGAGGGCACCCAGCAGCAGCAGCGGGGAATGTTGCTCCCCTCAATATTGGGGGACTCAGCACCCTGCCCACAAATATTGAGGGGGCCAAAGACCCTTCCATCCCCTATAGTTGGCACCCCTGCTGGAGCTGGAACTATGGTTGGGCCTGGATGAAATAATGGCAGCTGGACTGGGTCAAGATCCAGTGGGATCTGGTCCGGTTCAGCTCCTCACTATTTTTGGGTTTTCCATGGGCTACGGTCAATAGGATTGCACCAACAACATTTCTGCCTGTCTGTTTGATGGGGAAAACAGGGACCGGTAGAGTGATGCTGGCAGGGCTGGGTGGAGAATCAGTTCAATCCACACCCATCCCATCCTAGTGCAAAGAGGGTTTGTGTTGCAGCCTTAATTTTTATTCCCCAAATTGTACAGTCTTCACCTGGAATAATAAAAGTTAAGCACTTTACGTTCTACCAAACTGTGCAATCAAACTCCATACTCATTTTCTCTTTACAAGAGCTCACCAATTTGTATCACAAAACCATCCTCACAAAATACGCTCCAAATGCCATCCAAAGCTTCACAACTGGCTGGTGTAATGTAAAAAGCTCAGTTTGTAATTGTTCAAGGCCCATAATGTGACTTTAATAGAATCTGTGGAACTAGGATTCATGTAATGGCCTGAAAATAAGCCTTCTTCTATATTAAATAATGCTTGCTCATACTACATGGAATGGACACATAAACATTTATAGATTGGAATAACTATATAGTAAGAATGTCATTTCTCCCTCCAAAAGCCATTATGGAAATACTTAGTTGATGGTAGTGTATATATATGCCTAAAGTACTTTTAAACAGCTAACTGTGACCTGTCAGCATTGCTTTTCTTCAAACTTTATTTCAACTTACATATACTTGCTGTGAAATTTAAGTCTCACTTTGTTACTTATTGTATGGTTTTAATCTTCATTAATTCATGTAAGCTTTGAGTGTTTGGAGTTATTCAATTACACAGAGAAAATCCTTGGTTAATAAAACTTTAATACAATTTAAGCTTCCCAAGACCATTAAATCACAAATGCATAATGCTATCAAATGTACATGTCACTGGAAGAGATTCAGAATTTAATCTTTTGGCATTCTGCAATTATAATGAATGCAAATCTCTGTAGGAATAAAAGATAATTCACAATCAGGTGCAGCACATTATCAGTCGGAATGACCGAAGTTTATCTAGACATACCACCTTCAGTGAGACAGCAAAACTCTTATGGAATTTTTAAATGGCAATGACATCACTTGCAATTGTTGCAGAGGGCTTCCTTTTGCACACTGAAGTAGACATGAATCAAAAGGACTCTCATAGGGTGGTGCTCATCCCAGTAGCTGCCCTAGCTCAAGGATTATAAGTAGTGCTATGGGACTTTCCCACTCTCCTCCCTCACATGCATTCTGAACCATCCCCAAATCTGCTTTGGGAGTTTGGGGAAATTACCAGAACAGATTTAGGAGAGGTTCAGGAAGAAGAGAGGTAGAGAACATTCAGTTGCAGAAGGACAAATCATTGTGATTCAAGGACCCGCCACCTGCTTGGGGATAAGAAAGACACATGGACACGGTATATTAGGTTAATGGGCTAAAAAAAGGCCACAACTTTATTGATTACAGCATGTGAAATATATTGGCTTAGGCATTGGATAAAACAACAGCCCCCTGCCAACGCGGGAAATGGCTCCTGCTCACAACTCCTCCCCTCTGTAAGGAGGAGAGGCTTTGCACTAACAAAACAATATGCTTAGCACTACAATGAATATAACCCTATATTATTATTGTTGGGAATCAAGCCTATATCAGGAGAAACTGGCCACTCTCCAGGCACCCGGCTTGATCTCCGGTTGACCTCCCTGTCTGCATTTCCCGGCAGGATACAGGCAGAGGTCACGATAGGCGATCCTTCTCAGCATGAGAAGAACACACCACTCTTCCCTGCCCCCCCCCCCGGGCAGGGGAAAGAGATAGACAGAAACGTATTTACATGCCTTTATTTCTGTCTTTGCAGCGTTACAGAAAACACGTCTGCTCTCTTCAAACTCCAGCAGCCAAGAGACAAATTCCTCCTGTACTTCCTGTACAGCTCATATTACACTCTGAGCTAATTCCGGTGCTTCGCACTGTGAATAGACTGTCCCTCTGTTTCCCACGGAACAGTCCCAACATTCCCATTATGTTTTGCTTTCAAGCTAGCAGCTTGCGGCCGCATTGCTTCTATATCGTAACAATTATGCCATACTTTGTCGTCTTATTTCCCTCCAGTCAGTTCAGGGTGTTGCTGTTTCCTGCTATAGGTCTGATGAGAGAACATAATGTATATAAATTCCAGTCTTCAGGGGTGTGGATGTGAACTTGCACCACCCACATGCACCAGAGTAAGGTATCAAGTGATTTGGGAAAATCTCAAGATTTGCAGAAGTTGGGCAGGGGGTGGATTTGAGGGGAAATACCCTATCAGAGGTGGTGGTTTGAAAAGGTCATCCTCAAAACAGCCCAATGAGGACTGAACATGCTCAGTGGGCATGGAGTGCTGACTGTGGAGGGCAAGGTTGGCAGAGGTTCTCTTACACTCTCAGAAGAGGTTAGGATCCAAGCCATTGCAACCAATGGATTTAAGCAAAATGAACTTACTGTTGGGTTATAGCCACTGGGTACAGAGGCCTTAAGAGACCAAACGGAAAGCAGCACATCAATATAAAGCAGGAAGGAAGGAAGGAAGGAAGGAGCATGTCAACTATGATGTATTTTGAAGTATGATAGCAACATCATTTCATACCCTCCAACATTTCTCTGATGAAAATACGGACATCCTATTCCATAATAATAGTATTAATGATTTTATTATATATACCCTGCCCATCTGACTGCCCCAGTCACTCTGGGCAGATATATGGATAGAGATAGAGATATGCAGGTTTTGGTGTCTTCGGGTGTCTTCCCGTGTAAGAGTCGGGGTGTCTGTGCGACGTTTCGACGAGGTCTCACTCGTCATCTTCAGGCTGGTGCTTTCGGCTTCTTGTTACTGGAACAGAGCAGAATCTGGTGTTTGAGTTCCTATAAATACACAGTTGAGTTCCTATAAATAAACACCAGATTCTGCTCTGTTCCAGTAACAAGAAGCCGAAAGCACCAGCCTGAAGATGACGAGTGAGACCTCGTCGAAACGTCGCACAGACACCCCGACTCTTACACGGGAAGACACCCGAAGACACCAAAACCTGCATTCCTGTACCCGTGAAAATCTACGAAAGCAAAGATAGAGATATATATACACACACACACTAAATATTAAAAGAAACTTCCCTATAAAGGGCTGCCTTTAAATGTCTTCTAAAGTTAGTATAGCTACTTATCTCCTTGGCTCGGGGGTCACATAACCATACCCTCCCATTTCTCTGATGAAAATAGGGACATCCTAAGGAAAAGCAGGACATTCTGGGATCAAATCAAAAACCAGGACCACTTCTATAAATCTGAGACTGTCCCTGGAAAATGTGAACGCTTGGAGGGACCATCATGTTGCCCACACACCCATAAGAAAGACTCGAGAGACATGGTGAATCAGAATTCCAGGTAGTATGGAGTTGATGAAAGAAGGGGAGCGCCAAAGGCCAATCAAAGGGCAATTAGCATGGCCTACACTGCCAAGGGCGGGAGGGCAGATGCTGCAAGAAAAGAGTGAGAAAGGTGCCCCTCCATAATTGGCCCAAAGGTCCAACTCCACTTCCTCCTTTTGGGTGGAAGACTTCTTCTCTTGGGTGGAAGACTCTTAAGACTTCTTCTCAAGGGTGGGGCACTTTTGTCCCCACTTCAGAGCATGACCAGCATTGGCTTTTGTGTCTGCTGAAGCCTTCTGGTTCAGAGCTTAGCTATAACAACCTTCCACAACTTCCTGGATATTTTAGACTACAAGTGTCCTCAGCTCCATTCAGCTTGGTTAAAGGTAAGAGATGATGGGAGTTGGAATCCAAAACATCTGGAGCCCACCTGGTTGAGGAGGGCTGGGTGTGAATCTGCCCTTCTGGCTAAAAGACTAGGGAGGGAGGTATGAAAGTATGGTTCAATCATATTAATCCCATTCTGAATAGGACCTCCTTTTCTACATTGATAAGGCCTCTATTTACCTATCATTCTGCTGATACAACCTTGCCTAGAGCCCTCTCTGCTATGAGTTGCACCTGTGTATCGTGAGAGAAATACATTTAAAATATGTATTTTAAAATCGTGTGTGTGTGTGTGTAAGACAGGTTTAGGACTCTGGTTAGAGACGGTTGTGCTATATTCTAATACTCACTACAAAATTGTAATTTATAAATCTTTTGGCTCAACAGTCAATTATAAAAATGTTTGTAGACATACATTTCCCCCAACTGTCATTTATTAAATATCTGCTTACTATCATTCCAAAACGGCATTTTAAAGTCTCTCTCTCTCTCTCTCTCTCTCTCTCTCTCTCTCTCTCTCTCTCATCCCCTGCAAGAACAAATGAACAAACCCTATAGGAACATATGAACAGCCAGATGGAGAATAATTTCTCTCTAGAAAAGTGACACCAGTTCCTGTGGCAGGCCAGCTGCAAAACACTCCAAATAGCTTCACAGGCTATTTGTGGTATGCAGATGACAGTTTTGAAAACATAAGATTAAAGTACACATCAAATGCCAGGCTTCTTTGTTAATAGGGGAATCAAAAAGATGTGTAGTGTATCCTAAGTACTGCTACCTTAATTTTAAATTTTTAAAAAAACTCATCAAGTTCATGTGGTTTCAAACACAATCTTAGAAGTATGAATGAATACCATGATGCATTGCTTTACAAAAACAACTCTTCTCAAATGCAACAATTGGTGCTCTTGGAGTTACTTTGTAAACTTCTGCAGAAATGAGACTGCGAAGACTTTCTTGGGAGGAAGAAAACACACACACACACACACTGTAATGTTGAGGCATCCATTCATAAAATCCCAATTTAACACTGGAACACTATCAGTGCAATCCAATTTATCTCTGTTCAGGAGTAAATTCTACTGAGCTCGTTGGGGCTTACTCCCAGGTACGTAAATGGGTACAGGATTGCAGCCTACATAAATACAGTCCTATGTTCTGGCTACCATTTCCCCAAAATCAATTGACCCCAAGTTATTTTGAGCTGTATTATGATGCTGCTGATGGCAGAGAGATCACTGGGTTCCACCTTAACATACTGGGACTACTGGGGCATAGAAGATTAGCTGATCGGAAAACAACTGTAATGAGACTCATAGTGTTTCATCCAGAGAATGCTTTATTTTTATCTTATCATTCACAACTTTGACAGCCTCAGGCTAGGAAGTAGTTCCAAAAAATGCAAAATCAATCAATCAATCAATCTCTTGGGAACCCAAAGTTGAAGATCACTGATAGGTTTGCTGCCCTTGGGTTAGGTGCGAGTTCTTAAAACCATCTCTGCCATTTATTTTAGTTAAGACCAGCTCTTTCTGCCATGGATAGCAAGGAATTATCTCCTTACCCTTTGTGGCAATGGAATGATCATAGAAAATTTCGCTAATTAATAGGAGCAGCTCAGGTTAATTAAGTAGACATTTCCCCAAATTGAGGGAGCCACTTAACCTGCTTCACAGCTACTTCAGTTGTTATAAATATCCCCCTCCCTTAAGCATCACCCCCATTGTAAATTTGACCAAATTATCAGGTACTAGTACAAATATTTCTGACTCCTAAAACCCTGGAAACCTCAGACATCTTTTTAAATATAGACCCAATGTATTAGCAGACTCTCATTCATTTGCTTGATTTTTATTTTATTTTTAGATTTTATTATCCCCTTCAACACAAATTGAGTTCCATTTGATACTGAGAAAACAATTACATTGGAAAAGGTTAACGATACAATAGCTTGAAAAAATAGCCATTAATAGTAAATTTGGCTATATTAATTGTTCTTTTAAATAGCATACTCGGATCGGCATTTCTGCGCAGTGCCCCTGAGCAGCTCATTTCCAATTATGCTAATGGCTCTGCATTATCTCCCTTGTCCTCCATTGTAACGGAAGAAGAAGGGCTTTTTTTTTTCTAGAAAAAGGTTCCAGAGCTCAAAATGAAGATTTCCCTTGTTCTCTTAGAATGACAAGGGCACCCACCTGGGAGGTGCCAGAGCAGACCTCTAGTGAGCCCTGACGGGGGGGGGGGGGGAGCCCTGGTGATGATTATGGTGATGATACAGAACAATGCAAAACAACAACAACAACAACATCCTTATGCTGGTCTGGGGCATGTGTCCATCTGCTCAGCTTTCCAGACCATGCCTCACACCCACCTGCTGCCAAACATGTGAACAGGAGTGAGACCTAGTAAGGTAAAAAGAAAAGAAAAGGTAAAGGATCCCTGCACACTTAAGTCCAGTCAAAGGTGATTATGGGGTAGTGGTGCTCATCTTGGTTTCATGCCAAGGGAGCCAGCATTTGTCAACAGACAGCTTTCCGGGTCATGTGGCCAGCAGGACTAAACCGCTTCTGCCACATGGAACACTGTGATTAGTGCCAGAGTGCACAGAAATGCTGTTTTTACCTTCCCGCCACAGCGGTACTTACTTATCTACTTGCACTGGCATGCTTTTGAACTGCTAGGTTGGCAGGAGATGGGACAGAGCAATGGGAGCACACCCCATCATAGGGATTCGAACTTCCCACTTTCTGATCGGCAAGCCCAAGAAGCTCAGTGGTTTAGACCACAGCATCACCCACACCCCCAGCAGCAGCAGAAGCCCATAGAAGACCTCAAAACAAGGCGTTCTGATGATGAGGAATGGGTGGAGCTGAGCTGGCCCAGAATCCGTTGGATGTATTGGACCCTAGGCTTGTCTTAGTACTGGAATGCAACAGCACTTGGCCCACTGTCCAGACCCTACAATTCCACATGCCCAGAGGTGTAGAGGGCAGGGCATGGTGGCCCCAGGAGCAAAATTATGACAGGGGTGCAGCAAGATGCCCCCCCCCTAAAAAAAGGCTTACTGCTGAACTTCTGCCACCTTCTGGAGCCATGAGGAACTAGGCTACACCTGGGCTGTGCCTTCTGGGTGGTGTCTCCTTCTCCTTGGTCAGTGGTGGAGCTACCTGCTCCAGCACCAGGAGTGGCATACATCTGGGGGTGTAGCTGGCACAGGTTCCAGGGAGCGGGGCGTGCTTACCATGGGGGGCTGCATGTCATGGCGATGCACGGCAAGTGGTGCACGGCCCGGGGCGTGCGCGGCGAGCGTCCCGGTGGTGCATGGTGGTGCATGAGTGTCAAGCATCCCAGGGGGGCGGCCATGTTGTCACTCCCCCCGGAAGGCACGTGGAGTGGGCCGCCTCCTGTCGGCATCTCCGTTACAACTGAGCTGATAAAGCTCGTCTTCCAGAATCGCCCTCTGATGATAATTAACGACCTGGGCCTTTGATGAGGCCTCAGGCACATTCCCATTCAGCAGAGAATCAAAGCAGCACACGGAAGGGATGAGATTTATGGCTACATGGCTAAAGAGTTTTATTTCCCGCTATGCAGACAGCAAGGAAAAAGACATCCTCTCTCTATGAAAGCAGAGAGGAACTGAAACAAAGGAATAGGAAACCAGTACGTCACATCTGTCTCCCGTCTCCCATGAGACTTCCAACAGTATGGAATGTGTGGAATGTAAACAGAGTTTTGTGACTCCAAAGCAGCTGCACAGTGGCAAACAGAAACTAACACCCCCACCTTCGTCTGCCAGTTTCCTTGGTCACCCATTTGTGCTTCATCCCTGGGCTGGCTGAGAGATGAGGGCTCGCCTGGCCTGTGAGGTGGCAATGATGAAGGCAGCAAGAGCTGGGGAGAACTGGGTGCCAGTGGGAGCAGTGTCCAAGGCCTAGTCTAGGAAGGAGGAGTCTGCTCCTGTGGAGAGGGAGCTGGAGAATACAATGTGAGGAATGCAGATCACATTTGCTTGACTGGTTTCCATTTCTGACCACAGGAGAACACATGAACTGCAGTCATTTCTGTTTCCTTTTCCATTTTCTTTGGAGTCCTCTGACATCCTGGACCATAGCAAGGTAATTCAGAAATGTATGAATCTAACATTTACATACCAGCATATGTGTTCCGGCTCGTATATTTGTCAAAGGCAAGGAGTACATGGAATTCATCTGGAAATCAAATCAGCTCTATTTGTTTGTCGGAATGCTGTTTTGATCATTGACACTGGGTCAGCCGCAATGTAATTCACAAGGATGTAATCCACTAGGCACTTTAGAGAGAACAAAGCTGAGAGACTAACACTCTAAATCAACGTAGATGGTATTTCTATTACTATGTGCTTTCGCCCTTTTTTGTTAAGTAGCTGAGTGAGTCAATGTTTAATCTTGCCTTCTGCATGCCGCAACAGAATTTTCTTTCTTACTCAATTGCCTGAAATGCTGGAATGGAAATTAAAATAAAATGTACAAGCCGATACAGAAGAAACGCACACAAAAAGGACAACTTCTTTGCCATGTTCCTGAATTTGGCCAATGCAACCTGACAATGTCAAAGCTGAAAGAATATTTAATCAATGTGAGTATTTAAGGGGAGAGAGAGAGAGAGAGAGAGAGAGAGAGAGAGAGAGAGAGAGCTTGAGCTGCCAATTTCAACTAATCACAGATGTATTATGTTGAAATCCACAGTAGAGAAATTACCTGTGCAAAGCAACTTCTGAAGTGACTGACAAGGAAGGAGAACGCTGCAAGCGCAGAGTGCCACTTAGGCTATTAATAGAAATGACATGGACAAAGGGAAAAAGATAACAATAGATGCTGACATTGCATAACATGAGCCATGAATCAATTTGCCCTTACACTCGCATCTTTGAAAGGACACCCATCTGATCCTATGATTAACTATGCCACAATCTGCATGTGAAACAAAACGGGGGACATTTCAATTTCATCTCTTTTGGAACTTCTAATAAGATGCATAACAAATAATCAAGTGTAATCTCCTTCATGTTGTGCCCAGTGTGTCCATTTAGGTAGTTCTGCTTTGTTTGCTTTTTTTTCTTTTTAAATAAACAAACAAAATGTCATAATTTAGGAGGCCATTTTAGATAGTGTACCACATCTGTATCCATTCCTTTCAGCGATGCATATCCACTGTTACCCTCACAACTACATTGGAGAGGGTCAAATTTACCTCATGAGAGCTGAGAATTTTCTTATTAAGTAAGAAAAGGTTTCACTTTCCTCAAGGTTTCGTAAGTATACTTGCTTTTTATGCATGCAGAATCATGAGCGAGACAGGTGTTGAACAAAGAAAGGAAAGGATGGAGGCGATATTAATTAGTGTTTCTGTTAGCAGACTCTCCATCTCTCTTCCCCCTGCCTTTTCCTTCCTCTACTTTTTAAAAAATGTTTTGCTGCATTAGCAGTGGCAGAACTGCCAGTCTCTACCCTCCTCAGATAAAAAGTGGGTGGCGCTGTGGGTTAAACCAAAGAGCCTAGAGCTTGCCGATCAGAAGGTCGGCGGTTCAAATCCCCATGACGGGGTGAGCTCCCGTTGCTTGGTCTCTGCTCTTGCCAACCTAGCAGTTTGAAAGCATGAAGTGCAAGTAGATAAATAGGTACCGCTCCGGCGGGAAGGTAAACAGTGTTTCCGTGCACTGCTCTGGTTCGCCAGAAGCGGCTTAGTCATGCTGGCCACATGACCCAGAAGCTGTACGCTGGCTCCCTCAGCCAATAAAGCGAGGTGAGCGCCGCAACTCCGGAGTCGTCCTCGACTGGACCTAACAGTCAGGGGTCCCTTTACCTTTACCTTTTTACCCTCCTCGGAGGAGCATTGCATTGTACCAGAGTGAGACCTTGTGGGCAAGGCAGTCCATGAGAATGCTTGTGCCGTTGCCATTTTGCAGTAGCAGTTAGAAATTATGTTTCTCCCTCACCAATAATTTTATTGGTTTTCATGTAAATACAAGAATGACATATAACTACAGTGACCCATCCAGTGGTACATTCTCATTAAGCTTCATATGTAGTACACAGTACACAGGCAATATGTTTATTTATGCGTTGTCAGTTCAAGTATCCTCTCCACAGAGATTCTTGTGTTGTTGTTGGAATAAAAGTATTTTCTGTCTCATTTATAAAGGAAAAGATTGGAAGCCAAGTCTCGCCAAAAGTGTCTGCCTTTGAAGTGCCTTTAATTACCTTTCTGTGGTGAGTAAGGTATTTCAGATATTATTTACACAGATGTCAATGGGGATTTCTATACGTTGTTTCCAGTCTTGGGTTATTGTTAATTGAGCTGCTGATAATGGGGGGGGGGGGGGGTTCTAAGTCTCTGCATTTAAGGTTATTGTTTCAATTTGAGTCTGATGATCACTAGGCAAGAGCTGAATTGGGTGGAAGAGTTTGCTGCATAATTTTGGAAATAGTGTGAAACACCATTAAAGGAGTATACCATTGTGCAACTCCACCATACATAAAAAAAATATAAGCCTATCTGCCCGTAACCTTCCCAGCATAGGAAACTATGTTTCAAAATGGTTAAAAAATTAAAGTTGGTTTTAAGGGATGATGTGAATCGTAGTCCTAAAACAGCTGGAGACCCAAGTTTGCAAAACATGGGCTTAGAACAAGGTGAGGAGAACCCTATGCTCTCCAGATGTTGCAGAGCTAGAGCTCCCATCATCTCTGGCCATTGGTCATACTTGTTGGGGTTGATGGGAGTTGCAGTTCATCAACATCTGGAGGGTCAAGGTTTTCCCACACCTGGTTTAGGTGGGGCAGGGCTATCACATGACATCCACAGCTCTGTCCTGGAGTGCCTCAAGACTTGCTCACTTCCTCTAGCAACTGCCAACTCAGCTGCCATCCTTTCCCTAATGTTAAGACTCTGTGCATTAAATGAGAGTGCAGCCAGGATGTGTCCCCAGAACATTCCTAGACTTCCCATGACTTCCACAGCAAACAAGTCAATGTAATAATCTGAAAGCAGACCATTTAAAGGCAGTATTTTATGCTACTAAAACAGTCATGGGGTACAAATTATACCTGAATTTGCTTTTTCTTTTACTCTTCAAAATCAAAGGAGATGTTGCTATCGTCTCTGAGATGACATATTCTAACCTGACAGCAAAATTGTTCTTTTAGTAGCGAAATCACTAATGTGAAGGGAAAGTGAAAAGCATTCTTTTTGAAAAGCAGTTTGCTGAAACTTTTAAGAATCTGATGTTCCTTTGTTAACAACTGACCACTTGAAACCACCTTATTTCCAGAATGGAGATATGCCATTTGACTAAATCATCTGTACATCATCTCAAAATTATGTTTCAATAATCTGCCAATTCGCCCTATCTAGTTTGGCTCCAACACTTCCTCAGGGAAAAGTTGGGAGATAAAATTAAAAAGCAGTGTTCAGTGTCTTATGGGATTCAGATTTTAAATTATTAGATAACAAAAAGAAATTACTTTTGAAAGAGCAATTTTTGTGGGTTGCTCGGATCTTGACAGCAGTACATTTTTTAAAAAACACACCACACAGTTGTGGTTTACCACAATAAATTCCCTTCGAACCTCAGAGGCATATCACAAATATAGCTTTAATTATG
The DNA here is from genome assembly GCF_965113315.1 of Podarcis vaucheri. Lineage (NCBI taxonomy): Eukaryota > Metazoa > Chordata > Lepidosauria > Squamata > Lacertidae > Podarcis > Podarcis vaucheri. The sequence goes on along the minus strand of NC_138762.1, from coordinate 94,709,156 downwards.
TCCACTGTCTGATAGAGTCTTGATAAGGTTTGTTGCAGTATCAAAAAGAGAAAGAGGAAAGAACAGTTCCTCACACAACATAGGCAGAACAGTAGTTATTGAAATTTACAACCTATAGGGGAGTCTAGCATACGTCTGATTTATTTCAACTGCTTTTATCCATCAGTGATACATGGTTCATGGGGAAAATTTCATCCTACTCATTTGATATCTGATTTCATTGAAACACCAAAGTATTGTGTATAATAACAGCAGAATAGATAACTTCTGTTGCTTGGTAACATCACATAAAAGCTAAGTTGATGGCATAAAAAGTCAGAACACTGTTGACTGATAATGATGTATTTCCAAATATATTTGGAGTGTATGTGTTTTTCTCTGTATGGAAAACATATGTTCTTATTATGCTGCTTCAGAAAGCACTTTAACTCCAGCATTCGACAGAAAAAACACTGAAAACCATAGAGGACAAGAACTTGCGGGTAGAGTCTAAATATATATGCAAACATCATTGTTCACTTGCTTCTTCTTCTCCCACCCCCCACCCCCACCATAAAACACATCGCTGTCTGGAAAACTGTATTGTAACATTAATTCCCAATCTACCTTTTGCTCCTTGTAAAAAAAAGAAAGTATAGCTCTCCTGGACAACAACCAACTTAACCAACCCTCTAGCCTTGCTCTGCCATTTCTGGTCCAGTTATAAGATTTTACTTCTTGAAGCAAATGACACATTGTGTCCATTTCTTATTTATTTATGAAAGTATTTATATGCCACCCTCTCACAAAATATCAGGTGAGTGTAGAACTACACACAGACACATATATATGCAGTGGTACCTCGGGTTACATACTCTTCAGGTTACAGACTCCGGTAACCCAGATATAGTACCTTGGGTTAAGAACTTTGCTTCAGGGTGAGAACAGAAATCACACAGCGGCAGCGCAGCAGCAATGGGAGGCCCCATTAGCTAAAGTGGTGCTTCAGGTTAAGAACAGTTTCAGGTTAAGAACAGACCTCCAGAACGAATCAAGTTCTTAACCTGAGGTACCATTGCATAGTAAAGGGAAAAAGGACCCCTGGATGGCTAAGTCCAGTCAAAGGCAACTATGGGGTTGCAGTGCTCATCTCACTTTCAGGCCGAGGGAGCCAGAGTTTGTCCACAGACAGCTTTCCGGGTCATGCGGCCAACAGGAATAAACCACTTCTGGCACAACGGGACACTGTGACGGAAACCAGAGCGCGAGGAAATGCCATTTGCCTTCCCACCGCAGCAGTACCTATTTATCTACTTGCACTGGTGTGCTAGGTTGGCAGGAGCTGGGACAGAGCAACGGGAGCTCACCCTGTCACGGGGATTCAAACTGCCGACCTTCTGAATGGCAAACCCAAGAGGCTTAGTGGTTTAGACCACAGCACCACCCAGATAGATAACAGAACAAAGGAATGCAACCAATAACAGAATTTCTGTGGCATATTCTCCTGAAGGGCACTACTACATTGTGACAAAGGTGCATTATAAAGAAGATTTCCATGCCAATAAACAGAGGAATAGAACAGTAGGCAATGAAGCAGCTCCTGTGTGAAACTCAGTCATGCTCTTGCCTTGGTTCACCTCCTGCTGCTCTTTGGCTCTCTGTTCCCAGTTGCAGCTTACTTGGAGGTGAACTTCTGTTGTTATATTTGCTCCGCTCGTGAAGAAGCACAGGATTCTTTAGGGTCAAACAGTCACTAAAATTCCCATTTCATAAATGGAGAAGTGAATGTGGAATGCATCTACTCCTGCAACACCAACTGAAACTGATCAATTGTACACACAGTGCCAGATTCACATAATAATAATAATAATAATAATAATAATAATAATAATAATAATAATAATAATATATTTTTATTTATACCCTGCCCTCCCCAGCCATGGCTGGGCTCAGGGCGGCTAACAAGCAATAATAAAAACAAGTTGAATGATTACAACTTAAAAACAAAATTAAAATACAACATTAAAATATTAAAATATAGCCGCATCGCAGGAGGAGAAGGAAAAGAAAAAAGAAAGAGAGGGAGGGAGGGAATCAAATTGGCTCCAAGCCAAAGGCCAGGTGGAACAACTCTGTCTTACAGGCCCTGTGGAAAGAAATCAGATCCCACAGGGCCCTGGTCTCATGAGGCAGAGCGTTCCACCAGGCCGGAGCCAGTGTTGAAAAGGCCCTGGCTCTGGCTGAAACTAATCTAACTTCCTTAGGGCCCAGGACCACTAGAGTGTTGCTATTTATGGACCTTGAGGCTCTCCGTGGGGCATACCAGGAGAGGCGGTCCCGTAGGTACGAGGTACATATAAGCTAAACAAGCTACAGCTTAGGGCCCCGCTCTCTTGGCCCTCCCCCCCCCAAAAAGGGGGGAAAACTGGATGTATATTTCCAAAATATAAGATAAAAAACAAATAAAATAAAATTACTTTGATAAAATACATATTTTGTTATATACAAATGGCTTTAGATACTTATTAGGTCCATAAATTACCATACAGCATATATTCAACACAAAAAACAGCAATAATATGTTGTTGAGAATGGACAGCTGAACATATAAAGGGACCCATTACCTTCAGTAGCATAGGGCCTCATCAAACCTCAATCCGGCCCTGTGTGCACATTACATATTGCCACCTGGAAAAATCCCACCTATTATATATTATGTTATGTTATGTTACGTTTATAATATGATATGATATTATAATGTTGCATTACTCATATAAATGACTCAAGGCGACTTACAGACACAGTAAAAATACTAAAGCCAATTATAAGAATCACAATAAATAAAAAACTAAACACACACACATCCCCCATACATCTTGTATAAATAAAAGACAAGTCTTCATAGATCTAGTCCCCTTAAAAGAGGCCCTATGGAATGCCCTCCCATCAGATGCCAAACAGATAAACAACTATTTGAACTCCAGAGACATCTGAAGGCATCAAGGAAGTTTTAAATGGGTGTTACTTCGTTGTGTTTTTAATATTTTGTTGGGAACCACCCAAAGGGGTTGGGGCATCCCAGCCACATGGGCAGCATATATGTAATGAAATTGTTGTTGTTGCTGCTGCTACTACTACTACTATGTTTTTTTATATAAAAAAACCACTTCCAATTATGGGCCAAAAGCCTGGATAAGAAAGGAAAGTTTTTGCTTAGCACCAAAAAAGTTTTGCTTCGGGCGCAAACTGGGTGGAAAACCAGCAGAATTCCTAATCTGTCTCAATTGCTGAGCATCAAGTGCAGACACTCTAGATCTCAACTCAAGTGGATAGGAAACCTGGAGAGAGGGATGGCATTTTTATAAACCACAACAAACCTCAACCCACCCACCTGTCAATTCTGCTCTGGTGCTGCACCAAGTACCCAGGTGGGAATGGTTGGCTGAGGTCAACTCCACCCTTCTCAGCCACATAGGTCTTGGGAATACAAACCAGCCCTCTATCTAGTCCAGGATATTGTTCTCACAGAGGTTCACTAGATGCCCAGAAGAAGCCCACAAGCAAGGTGGAAGTGCAGTAGAATTATTCTTCTCATGATCCCCAGAATACTACCTCTCATCCTGAAAATAATATACCGTATTTTTCGCCCTATAGGACGCACTTTTCCCCTTCCAAAAATGAAGGGGAAATGTGTGTGCGTCCTATGGGGCGAATGCAGGCTTTCGCTGAAGCCTGGAGAGCGAGAGGGGTCGGTGCGCACTGACCCCTCTCGCTCTCCAGGCTTCAGGAAGCTGTCCGCAAGCCGTGGGAGAGCTGCCTGCACCCCGAAGCTCTCCCACCTCTTGCGGAGACCTGCTTTGGAGGCTGGTGGTGGGGAGAATGGCACTTCTCCCCATCGCCAGCCCCACAAGCTCGGGGGACAGCGGGGAGGTGGAGCGCCGCCATCCCGCTATTCCCCGACCTGCTTTGGATGCTGGCGATGGGGAAAAGCGCACTTCTCCCCACTGCCAGCCCCACAAGCTCGGGGGAAAGCGGGGAGGGGGAGCGCGCCTTCCTGCTGTTCCCCGACCTGGTTCTTCCAGCCCTGCACCTGGGGGGGGAATATTTTTTTTCTTTATTCCCCCCCCCAAAAAACCTAGGTGCGTCCTATGGGCCGGTGCGTCCTATGGGGTGAAAAATACGGTACCTGCTATGAGTATTAGCCATTGATGCCTACTAGATTATCTCTGTAGGAATCCAAGGAAATCACACACCAATGCAGGCAGATGGAATTTTCACATTTCAGTAGCTATTAGCACTATCTCTCCTTATAGAAACAGGAATGATCACATGGATATGGTAAGCAGAGATGCACCTTTCTGTCAAAGGATTATCACTTCTGTTTGAGGTCCAGCCTAGCATCTAGATAAACTTCTCTAAATATAAGAGTCCAGATTCGTGGTTAGGTGAGCAACATGACACCACTTCACTCTGCCATCTAGTAGTTTCCAGGGCATTTTATTATTTAGTCACTCCAAATTTTGGAATCCAAAAGCTTGCAGCAGCAGCAGCCTATGAAAGAGCAGAGAAAGGGTATTATAATTCACTGGCATTAATTGTCTGGAGAAGAGGTTTAAAAAACATAACCCCTTCCCCTAAGGGATAAATAGTTATTACAACGTGAAAGAACAGGATCCTAAATTATGGCCATGCAGTCACAAAAGTAACATTGAATTGCAATTTCCCTTATAAATCTCTAGTTTTCCAGGTTTATAACCTGATCATAAAATTTTGCTTGGGGCTAAACCATGTTGCACAAGCTCTGCAATTACAGGTGAAAAGGAACAAGGCTGTAATTTTTTAAAAAAGTTTGGTTTAGTTTAAGAAAAAACGGATATTTAAAAATTCCATGAGTGTGTGAAATATATATATATATATATATTTGCTTTCGTAGATTTTCACGGGTACAGGAATGCAGGTTTTGGTGTCTTCGGGTGTCTTCCCGTGTAAGAGTCGGGGTGTCTGGGCGACGTTTCGACGAGGTCTCACTCGTCATCTTCAGGCTGGTGCTTTCGGCTTCTTGTTACTGGAACAGAGCAGAATCTGGTGTTTGAGTTCCTATAAATACTGTTGAGGGGTGTGGTGTATAGCCTCCAACGTTCTGGGCAGGGAGGAAGTTCCTAGATTAGTGTGCCTTTTCTTCTTTTGTTCCTTAATTACTTGAGGGATATCTTGAGTGATTTCATGAGTGATATTCTGAATACCACTGGGTGGGTCATTAAGTGCAGATTAGTTGCTAAAGCTTTCGTGTCTTGACCTCTTGAGCTTGTGAAGAGTTTTTCTGAGAAGATGGCTGTGCTGCATTTAGTTGTGCTCTGGCTTGGCTTCGTGTATAGGGGCGAGCTGTGATTTTGTGCCTTGTGCCAGCCAGATCTGTGTAGGGATTGCAGGGGGGTGCAGCATCCGGAGGTGCCACTATAGTTTGGCTACTGGATGGAGTCTGTAATATGTCTGTGGAGAGGGTCTGGGTTTGGGTCTGGTGTGGTTGATTGGTGACGGCGTTCTGTGTGCCTCTGGTTCTGGTGTCGGTTTTTGTGGGGAGGGCTAATTTCCAGATGTCTGGCAGGCGGGACGTGTCGTCACGCTTGTTCATGTTGTGAGGGTGTTTCTCTATCTCGATGGCTTCCATGATTATTCTCTTGTGGTGATGTTCCATGTTAAAGAGCAATTTGGAATCTGCAAAATTAATTTCGTGTCCTGTTTCTTTCATGTGTTGGAAAAGAGAGGAAGTTTTTTCTTCTTTTTTGACGGCATTCTTGTGTTCTGCGATACGTGCATTTATTCGTCTGTTTGTTTGTCCAATGTACAACAGACGAATGTCCAAACAGACGAATAAATGCACGTATCGCAGAACACAAGAATGCCGTCAAAAAAGAAGAAAAAACTTCCTCTCTTTTCCAACACATGAAAGAAACAGGACACGAAATTAATTTTGCCGTCTTAAAAAGCAGAGACATCACCTTCCCGACAAAGGTCTGTATAGTTAAAGCCATGGTTTTTCCAGTAGTGATGTATGGAAGTGAGAGCTGGACCATCAAGAAGGCTGATCGCCCAAGAATTGATCCTTTTGAATTATGGTGCTGGAGGAGACTCATGAGAGTCCCATGGACTGCAAGAAGATGAAACCTATCCATTCTGAAGGAAATCAGCCCTGAGTGCTCACTGGAAGGACAGATCCTGAAGCAAAGACTCCAATAATTTGGCCACTTCATGAGAAGAGAAGGATCCCTGGAAAAGACCCTGATGTTGGGGAAGATTGAGGGCACAAGGAGAAGGGGACAACAGAGGACGAGATGGTTGGACAATGTTCTCGAAGCTACCAACATGTGTCTGACCAAACTGCAGGAGGAAGACAGAAGTGCCTGGCGTGCTCTGGTCCATGGGGTCACGAAGAGTTGGACACGACTAAATGACTAAACAACAGCAATATTTGCTGAGATAACCACAGAGAAATGATGCACGGGATGGTTACTTGTTCTGTCTTCCTTCATTTATCCTACCCTTTGGGCACCTTGGCTGATACCCAAAACCTCAGTCCTGCCTACAGTGGTACACTGGAACAGGTACCCAGGAGACCACAGGCTGCAATAATGAAGAGTCCAGCAGGACTCTTGTTAATGGGTACCCTACTAGGGTGTGTGCCATCAGCAGATGCTCAGCCATGCTGACCCTTGGTGCTAGCTGTGTTCCAGCTGTCCTCTGGGAACCTGCCGAACAAGTGCCTATCTGCTTCCAATATGTTGTCTTGAATTATTTGAAATAAAGGCACTGTTACAAAGGCAGCACAAGTCTCCAATGCTCTCTCATCCAAAGGAAACTAGCACAATGCCATGCATAGCAATTGTGCTGCACTGCCCCGAGAATGTCTTATGACCTAGGGGAGCGGGGTGCATGTAAAATAGGTCTTGGGAAACAGATCATGTCGCCTATGAGCTGGTGTGATTGAGCCAAGAGGGAGCAAATAAAGGCAGTCGCGTAATCAATCAGAACATCCTAACACAGAAAGCTGGAAATCACAGCGGTGATTTGCAGGGAGAAATAAAGCAACGGTGAAAGTCAGAGCCTTAATTGATCAGCCACTAAAGGAGAATCACCTGCAGAGCACGCAGTCAGGGGGTGCTGATAAAGTCTATCACCAGGACAAACTGTTGACAGTCCATGGCTGAGAATTAGGAGGCTTTAGCTGTCCAGAAACCCAGCAATGAGAGAGGAAAAAGTTGAAGGAACAGTTCCGGGAATAGGAAGGAGCAAATTTTCCTGGGGAGAAGTGGTGGGACAAGAAGAAGTGTCCGCCTTCCACTGGATTGCATTAAAGGTGGGTCTCAGGTCTGAAACTGTTGAAATCTGCTGCCCTAGAAGGTTGAGCTGGTGAGTAATGAAAATTCAGCCAATGTGCATTAAATTAACCCAGTACTTTGAGAAGAAACATTTCAGTGAACACTTACCATTGTTCCCTGCATTAATTTATGGACTGCTTCACTAATTTAACCCAAGCAAACAAGGATTGCTTGGGGTGTGGCTAACAGCTTGGGAAAGAAGGATGAATGGGAAACCTAGCTTTGTCTGGTTGCCTAGGCAATACAGTGTGACTCTGTTCCCTGTAGCTGCTCCTGTCTGCAGGAGACCAAGGAGACAAGTTTGCAAATTGCAATGCACTCCAAGGCAGCCAGGTTGGCAAACAAATGACTGCAGAGATTTGGAATTGCCACGTTTATTTGGAAGCAATACAAGTGCATTTGATCCTAAGCAAACACAGTTTGTATTGTGGCTCATGATGCATTTTATTTTATTTTTTTAAAAAATGGGAAATGAAACAGACGTGTTCAAAGGGTTAGGCCAGTCCCTTAGTTGAACACACATAGGAGTAAATGTTTCCATGCACTTTGCAGCGGGATAGCATTTTAATAAATAAAATTATTAAAGGCAGAGTAAGTCAAATTCCCAATCCAGTACAGGAGGCTTGGCTAGACAGAGAGAATTGGATGAGGCAGAGATATCTCTGTTTAGCCCTGTCTGGCACTGCTGACCTCTGCCAGCGGGAGATCCCTGCCAGCAAGAAACACCTCAATGGTGGTAACCAGCAGAAAACCTTAAAATGGGTTGTTTGGGGGAATGGGGCACAGGCAGGGTTGGCAAATTTTCCTGCCCGCTCCCTAACTTCTGCCCTCTACCCATCAAGCCTTTCCACCAATGGCAAGGGCTTTGGGTTGCACTCTACAACATGGGCAGTTTTGAGATTGTTGAGTTTGAGGGACTTCTGGTCCCTTTTTCCTTTTTGTATTAAAGATCAAAGTCACTCTGGTCAGGCTGAAAATCTCTGCACATCTGCAGGGTGCTTTTTGCTCAAATACTCAAAGCGGCCAACAGGTTGATGATACGGCATGGACTTGGCCTCCCTTTGTCACTGTGTGTGTGTTGGTCCCATTGTTCTAGGTGCATTTTGTGACAGGGAATTTCATTAGCGAGAGCAGTTTCTGAGCTCTGGGTGCAGTACTGCGCCTAAGATTTCAGATTAAATCTGCAGAATGGAAGGAAAAGAGGACCTTTTTCTGCCTCCCCATTTCCAGCTACTCTCTGAAGACTGGAGAAGATACCCTCTTAAGAATATTAGAGGGGTGGCCAGGAGAAGGACTAGACCATGTGAAAAATGAACATTATAGTTTAGCTGCAGTCCATTCATTTTCAGTTTTGTATTCTTGTTATTAAAAGAAGTGTGTCTAGACATTCCAATGTTGCACCCATAACCAAGGTTTAAGGTGCCATTTAGCTCCTACCTTTCGTATCTCAGCTTCGAACACTGAGCTTCACCATCTCTCAACCCATAACAAGTTTACTCTAGAACAGAGATGAGGAACCTGTGCCATCAGATGTTGTTGTACTACAGTTCTTATCATCCCTGACTGTTGACCACAGCCGCTCCAGCTGATGGCAGTTGGAGCCCAGTAACAACTTGGAGAGTCACTGGTTCCCCATTCCTGCTCTAGAAGCACAGCCTAGTGCAGGCATCCCCAAACTCAGCCCTCCAGATGTTTTGGGACTACATCTCCCATCATCCCTAGCTAACAGGACCAGTGGTCAGGGATGATGGGAATTGTAGTCCCAAAACATCTGGAGGGCTGAGTTTAGGGGTGCCTGGCCTAGTGACTTCAACTAAAGAGCTTTAGACCTAGTGGCTCATAGAAGGCATATGTGTGGTTGAACATTAGCTTGGGGGAGGAAGAAGGATAATATTTGCCATAGGCCTAAGCCACATGGTAGGTCACTCTTCTGTTTTTAAGCCTTTCTGCCTGGTTAATGGGGTTATATAGTCACTTTGTACCCAAGTGTGATATGGCAAAGCTACTCTTAACTCCCTCTTTCAGTTCCACTCTTTCATTTTTTCAGACAATGCCTGTCTGATGACTGCATATGTCTTTGTTTTTGTGTACACTTAGTAAATTAAGAATGTCATTTATGAAACACAAATTCCTTCAGCATTACTGGAAGTGTACTGGTAGGCATCTATCTGAGACATGGCGACCCTTGCCAAGTTAGGTAAGATTTCCTAATTATGAAGAACAGAGGGACAGCAACATTGGAGATTGTTCTTATTCTTAATTAATTGAATTTGTACTGCACTGCCCTTCATCCATAGATCTCAGTGTAGTTCACAGCATAAAATTACAAGATAAATAAACAAAGTACATAACAAAAACAAAATAAAACGATAACCCTGCCTCCCCCCACCCCGTCACACAAACACATCAAAAAGGATATATTAGTCAACCAAAGGCCTGGTTGAAGAGGAATGTTTTGCCTGGCACCTAAAGGTGTATAATGAAGGTGCCAGGCAAGCCTCCATGGGGAGAGCATTCCACAAATGGGGAGCCACTGCAGAAAAGGCCTGTTTGCGTATCGCCACCCTCCAGACCTCTGGATTCTCACAATTCTCTGTAGTCGAGTAGGAAACAACTGAACCAATAACTTTTTGCAAGCTACACTTTACCTTGAATGTAAGTGATTCAAAGCAACAGACACACACACCTCCCCCATGAGTGACCAAAACATTTGTCTTTGTGGCACTGGGGGGGGGGGAATGGTAGCCATTTATTGTGTGTGTAGAATGACAAGTTTTAAAACTTCCAAGGAAGTTGTAAGTTCCCGGCAACAGCTGTTAAGTCACCGCTTTCATTGCTTAATGTGCGCTTACTCGAGTTTATCCTCACCTCATTTTTGATTTGTTAAGAAAGACATTGTCAAATGATACTAGTAGACTTTGTTCCTGTACAGGTTTTAGCCTGCTTTCTGTTCCCTGTGGTGTACTTCCATTTGGATTTATGCCTGTCAGTAATTTATTTCCAATTTTAGCTACAGCTTATCAGACATAATTGCTGTTTCCTTTATGCTTAACTTTTTCTGACGTAAACTCTCTTGGCTACTTACAGTGACATTACACCAAACAGCCGTGGAACTTTGGTAGCTCTCGTCTTTGTTTTTCTACAGAAATCAAGTACAGTCAACAATTTATTTCCAATTTTAGATAGTACTTACGACTGCAAATGTATCATCGAAATCTCATTCTGCTCTGGACTATACACACCTTCTGCCCACTCCTCCATCCTCTCTCTCTCTCTCTCTCTCTCTCTCTCTGTGTGTGTGTGTGAGAGAGAGAGAGAGAGAGAGAGAGAGAGATTTCATGTGAGTCTGTTCACAGGAAGCAGTGAACAAATCAACTCCTGAAATGCCAGCAACAACACAAGTTGTATTACTCATGTCAATTTGTCCATGTAGTTCTTATCAGAATGATGTGTGAATGCTGGAATGCTGAATATAACGGGGGATAACTAATAGTAAATTGCAGAGTCACAAATGCCAATGGAGGAAATACTTCATTGCCAAGGTTTTGTGCCATTTAATTTAGCATCTGAACAAATTCAGGAGTTTTGCTCTCCTGAAAATATTGTCACATACTGTGAAGGGCTGAGCCGTACAAGTTGTTGAGCATCGCAGGTGCACACATGAATTCTCCATTGGCATTATACCCAGGCCATGATTGTGTAGCTGGATTTTTGTGTAGAGCCTAATCTTATGTGTGTCTGCTCAAAAATCCAGCTAAATTCAGTGTGCTTACACTTCTGCATAGAATTGCAGCCTGTTGCGTGCTGAGGTCCCCCAAAACCCCTACCCCAATAACTCACACATCACACATAATTTTTGTTTAAGGTTTTTGGCATACTTTTGGCCACAACTTTATTTTCATACAAATTGAGAGTGGTTGCTTAGGCATTGGTTATGACTATCTGTCCCCCCCGCCTTGGGGACAGCGCTGACTCCCGTGAGTCAGCGTGTGGAGGAACAAGACCAGGGACAGCTGGGACTGCGACACAGACCCTCAGCTATTCCCTGCTTGTTCCTTGGGAACTTACACGGCCCGCACCCTGCTCCAAGGGTTTGGACGAAGGGATGGTAAGCCCCAGAATTCCTTTAACGGAATACCCGTCAGCAGCAGCATTGGAGGGGCAGGCACAGCCAATCCATACCCCTCCACCAACCAATTTAACCAATGCCTAACCGCCAACCTTACAAGTTGTGACGATTTGCTAAGCAGTAGGCAAAACCCAAAAGGCACACACTAATCAGCCAATTGGAAAAATTCCTACTGGGCCCCCGCACCAAGGCGAACGACCCCATGACAGGCAGAGCAAGGTCAAGGCGCAAGCCCAAGCAAGGGAGGGCGGGCGGGAGATCCGATGTCCACAGCGAAAGAGAAAGAGAAAGCTGTGGACCTTGCTTAAATAACCACTGATCCCACCCCTAAATTGGCAACATCAAATTTACCCCAGTAACACCATCCTCCAATCTGCTCCAGGCCCCTTGAATCTAATACTGCCTGGCAACCAAGTGGAGTTTTGTTCGGCCCCATCCGCAACACGTGCTCTCTTTTAGTGAGAACACGCTTTGCGTGCTGAGGTCCCCCAAAACCCCTACCCCAATAACTCACACATCACACATAATTTTTGTTTAAGGTTTTTGGCATACTTTTGGCCACAACTTTATTTTCATACAAATTGAGAGTGGTTGCTTAGGCATTGGTTATGACTATCTGTCCCCCCCGCCTTGGGGACAGCGCTGACTCCCGTGAGTCAGCGTGTGGAGGAACAAGACCAGGGACAGCTGGGACTGCGACACAGACCCTCAGCTATTCCCTGCTTGTTCCTTGGGAACTTACACGGCCCGCACCCTGCTCCAAGGGTTTGGACGAAGGGATGGTAAGCCCCAGAATTCCTTTAACGGAATACCCGTCAGCAGCAGCATTGGAGGGGCAGGCACAGCCAATCCATACCCCTCCACCAACCAATTTAACCAATGCCTAACCGCCACAGAGCCTTAGCTCACCGCCAAACCACTCACAAATGCAACCCTTCCTTCAATCCCAAAGCAACCATAGCCAACCAGGTGTCGTTCCCTATAGGGGAAATATTCACCCTAAAGCTGGCAGCAGCCTTGAAGGTAATCACAGGGTGCAAAATCATGGAACCACCTGAAGCAAAGCCTATTTTACTTTATTATTTTTATTTTATTTTATTTTATTATTATTTTATTTTATTTTACACTTCCTTATTAACATGCTTCCCGGCCTCTTTGGTGGTAGTTTGTCTAGGCACTGGTTCCTGACTAGCTGCACCTGACCTCAGCAGGGCAGCACTGACGACTGGGCCCCACCATATCGTCAGTACCAGCAACATTGTGGGGGAGCAAGGAATCCCAAGGCAATCGCATCCCGCCAGGTGTCGTTCCCCATAGGGGAAAGATGCACCCCCCATCTGCCCCAAAGAGGGGAACAGTCTTGAAGAAAATAGCAGGGTGCAATATCACAGAACCACCTAAAGCAAGGACCTATTTTATTTTATTTGTTATTTTATTTTATATGTTATTTATTTGATTTACTTTATTTATTTTATTTTCCACCGCCATATTAACATGCTTTCTGGCCTGCTCGGTGGTAGTTTGTCTAGGCATTGGTTCCCGACTAGCTGCACCTGACCTCAGCAGGGCAGCACTGACGACTGGGCCCCACCATATCGTCAGTACAAGTAAACAGCGTGGGGGAGCAATGAACCAGGATCAGACTCAAGCTCACCCCAAATGCTCCCAGGGACTCTTGCGTGGCCCTACCCCTCGAAAGGGGTTGACAAAGCATGGCAAATCCTTGGTTTCCTTTAATGGAATATCTTTGCGCATTAGAGGGGACAGGTGCTCCAACCCCCCCTCCAGACCACCTTGAACCAAATGCCTTAAATTATTTTGAGTCCAGGGAGAGCTGCCATCAACTCAATCCAAGCCCTCTTGCATGCAGGAATGCAAACTTATGCTGGAGGAAGACAGCAAATCATTCTTGCCCAGCTGTACCACCAGCCCTGCGGGAGGACCTGCACAGGTCACACTCGACCGCACCAAAGGAAGGACCTCCTCCCAAAGCATTCCCCATCTGGACATCCAGTATATGTCCACATGGGCAGGAAGACTGAGATGGCGCCCCAGTCCAGACTTGTCAGCGCGCTTGCCAGCCCAGTGTACAATGCTATGGCCCAAATGTGCACCGCTGCTCCTATGAGAAAAGGAAATAACAGACAAGCATCAGCACAGACATCATTGTGACACTTCCTGATATAACCCTTGTCAGCGTCAGACTTCCAATGACCCGTATTCACAATCCTGTCTACAGACAGGCCCCCAGTGTGCAGCCGTTGCAGCAGCCCTATTCGGAAGGAATGAGGCGTGTTCAGTGGTAGGCAAGCCGCAGGCCGTAATAACTGGTGCACGGCGTAAACACATTAATGCCTGGCTAACGGGAACCCATTTTCATGCACTAGGAGTGGGCCAGCCCCCAGGGGAATGAAAAGCCAAATTTTTCTGGTATCCATAACCGTGCAAGGGCCCTCCTCATCTGTAATGGGAAGCCTGATTGTGGCACTCCTGCCCACTAAGTCTGTTTTAGAGTTCCCAACTCTAATGACAAGCTCCAAAGCAGATAAGGATAAGTCCTGAAGCAATAAGCCTCCAGACTCTCAGCCCTGTGCTGGCTCCAACAACCATTTCCCCAACCTTCAGTGCCCAAAATGCAATGGAATACTGAAAGGAGTCTCGCCTTGATCTTTTACCAGCAGACAAGTTTTAACTTGTTGCAGATCCTGCATAGGTAAAATTGACCGACTTCCTGCCCACTGTCCTATGAGGTTGGAGCCTATTCCAACCTTCCAAGGCCCTGCGCATTACAAACTTTATGCAAGGGTCTCTGAAAAATAAAGCTTCAGTATAACAGACATTGCAGCGGACTGAATTCTTATAGTTATAACAGGACGCCCAATCTGCTGCAGGTGGACCAAATACTGCAGGATCTGCTCAGAGGATGGGGGCCAGTTCATCTGAATGGCCGAGGACTGCCAGCTTAAGGCTAAGAAATCCATCCAGGCCTTCCCATAAGAGCTAAAAGCAGAAGGGGAAATGGAAGCTGCTGCTCTCTGTAATTACTAATTGTTGTCAAAATGCCACAGGTGGTCTGGAAAAGTCTGGCAATAGCTGAGTCTGGAGCCCAGGATCTGAAGCGCTCCATCTGAAAATGGGATAGAGTGTCAGAGACATCATTAGAGGATCCCGTAATCAGGAGAGCAGAAAGCACAATATTAAACCTTAAGCGGTGCAGCTCAAAAGCATGAGCGGAGGGGCGGAGACTCTGCTGGAGCGTGAGAACTGTTTAGCCAAGACGCTCACCACTACCTGGTTATCAGACCAAAAGCAGATCCGATGGTCACTGAACTCCTCGGGCCACATGTGAACTGCTACTACAATGGGGAAAACTCAAAAGTTAGGTCACATGATTGCCTCACCATACCGGGCTTGAGGCCATGGCTTTGCACACCAGCAGCCCCTGAAATAAAAAACCAAAGGGCAAAGATCCAGCAGCATCAGCATGAACCTGAAAAATCCCTGTGCAAGTATCCTGCCATGGCCAACTACTATTGCATACATATAGGAATTGCAACCATTGCATGAGATCCCATTGCATGAGAAAGGTAAGGGAACCTCAGGCCGCAGGCAGCCTGGCCTAGTGGGAAGGGAAGGGGCGGCCTGGGGCAACCACTCTGCATGCAAGATTAATTAAGTGACCCGGCAAGATCGGATCTGATGAAGCATCACTTGCTACAGAGGAAGTATTACAAAATAACTTCCTTCAAGGCAGACAGCTTCTCCATAGGCAAGTGGTATGTTTTAGCAACGATATCCAACTGGATCCCTAAATAAAATGGGAATATGGGCAAAAAGCATTGAGGTATTGCTTGCCAGCTTCCAGCCCCGCTTGGGCAGGGGGCATCTTGTGCTGCCATCATAATACGTAAATTTACAGGGCCGATGCTGGCCAGAACCGCTAAAAAAGTCCCGACAAAACTGCCGCCGAGCCAGCTTCCTTTTCAGACACACACTGTGCAATGCAAAAACACACTCCGTGCAGTGCTCACACAATCCATGCAATGCAACTATACTCCGTGCGATGCAGCTACACACTCCGTTCAATGCAACTACACACTCAGTGCAAAAACGCACTCCGTGCAATGCAAAAACGCACTCCATGCAATGCAACTACCCTCCATGCAATGCAACTACCCACTCTGTGCAATGCAACTACACACTCCATGCAATGCAACTACACACTTCATGCAATGCAACTACACACTCCGTTCAATGCAACTACACACTCCGTGCAATGCAAAAACGCACTCCGTGCAATGCAACTACCCTCCATGCAATGCAACTACACACTCCGTGCACTGCACACACCCTCTGTTCAATGCAACTACACACTCCGTGCAATGCACTCTCTGTGCAATGCAAAAACAAAAACAAAACCACACACACTCTGTGCAAATGCCACTACACCCTCCGTGCAATGCACACACATTCTGTGCAATGCACACACACCCTCTGTGCAATGCACTCACACCCTCTGTGCAATGCGCACAACCTCTGTGCAATGCAAATCTCTCACGCAATGCAATGCAAATGCAGCCCGTGCAGCGCTGTGCCCTGCAACGCACAGAGCAAACTGCAGTGCGGGCACACAAAGGTGCTTTCTCCCGCTTGCATATTGCAAACGTGGCGCCTGTTACATCCCTCGCAGTGAGGGAACCACCAAAAGGCCCTCGACACTGGACCTAAGTGTCCAGGTAGAGCAATGGGGGAGCATGCAGCTGTCCCATATAGGGACCAATCCTGCAACCTAGGCATTACCGGCACTATGCGCTGACCAGCTGAGCTATCCAGGATGATCCCTAAAGACCCGGGACAGCCTCACCCTGACCCCTGTAGAGGTCCAAGGTGATGTCTGAATCATGATCCCTGCTCCTCTTTGCCCTCCTCCTGGATTGCAGCCTTCGAAGATGCTTCCTTCTGGAAGAAGACACCTGGGGCGTCCACAAGTCATCCCCTGCAGGAGAGGCAAGCTCTTGAGGCATTTGCAAAAGCCCAGTCATAGTCCGCAAAAACTAAACAATGTAAGGAACTGGTGAAACCAATGCTTCATGGACCACATGGGGACACTATTCAGGCCGGAAACGCTTCCAGGCCATCGAATTCTAGGGCAAAGCCCTAGGATCACCTGCCAGGCCAGGCATAAATGTTTCCAGTGAAATAGCAGAGTTGAGGCAGCCCACAGCTTGTCCAGGTACCCCTGCTTGCCCTTTTAGAGGGAAGCACCCCTTCAAGAAACCCAAAGTTCTTTTATCACAAATGGGCCGAACTACCCAGCAACAGAATAGCCCCAAAGGAGCAGTTTGTTTTGTTTTGTTATAACAATGGCTAAGAGGGGGATATGAACCCTGTCTCCCAGGTCCTAGTCCTACACTTTAGCCACTAAACCACAATGGCTTGCCTCTAAAATGGCAGTCGCCACTATCAGGGCAAAACAAACTTAAAGAAAATAAACTTGTTCAGAAACAGCATAGTTCAAGAGCATATACAGAGTGCTCATAGTCATTGGAAGCACAGAGAGCCTCTGCCGCCCTCTGTCTGCCTCAGATATACATTAGCAGCAACTGAGCCTGCAAGCAGGTACATTCTTATAGAGAGGTCAGAGACTTAACAATTAACTGCTACCTGTAGCATACTTAGGCTCGGAAGTTATGCCCAGGCCGAATAGGGCTCCATGCCTCTGCTCTTGAGAATCTTAGTCTCATAGCAATATTAAAGGAACTCAAAATAGTGCTCCCGCCCAAGGCTAGATTAAAATTTGGCCAACAGCACTGCACACACTCAAATAAAGCCAACCTTCGGGGGTGCTATAAACGAAAGTGATTCCAGCTAAGCTGGGAACAGCCCTGACTAGCCCCACAATTTACAACAGGATAAATGGGGGAAACCTTTTTGCGAAAGAAAGGCAAGCCACAGATACAGGGAGAATCTTCCCACAGGGCAGGGTAAGGGGTGGGGTGGGAAATTGAACAGGAAAAAGGGGAATTAAATTATTTAAGGGACTAAAGAGGATTAAAAGAAGGGGGAAATAAAGAAATGTAACCAGACAATGAGAAGTTTGCATCACTGTCCTCCAGACAGTCCAAGTGCTCCATGTGATCCGATGTCCACAGCGAAAGAGAAAGAGAAAGCTGTGGACCTTGCTTAAATAACCACTGATCCCACCCCTAAATTGGCAACATCAAATTTACCCCAGTAACACCATCCTCCAATCTGCTCCAGGCCCCTTGAATCTAATACTGCCTGGCAACCAAGTGGAGTTTTGTTCGGCCCCATCCGCAACACGTGCTCTCTTTTAGTGAGAACACGCTTTACCAGGAAACACCAGCATACCTCAATTTTTCCCTCATACTGCTCATTTTTCCTGGAAAGGTTAATTGGCAGATTATGGCTAATCAGGAGAGGATGAGTGACATGATTGCAGGACTAGTTATCACTATTTATTAAGGTCAGATTAACGTTGTCAGGCGCTCTGGTGCAGTTCCACCAGAAAACCCTGCTCCCCCAAAAGAATATATGAAATAAGGCACCAGAAAATACATCTTGAGGTATCTTAAAGGCTGACAACTGTGTTATTTCGTGGGGCACCAAAGCTATTCTGAGTATGTGCAGGTTCGCAGCTCTCAGCAAAACACAAGCAAACCTTCATAAAAAGAAAACACCCTGAGCATATGCAGTTTCTAATTTTAAACTCACTTCTCATTGCTTTTGGTCACTTCATTACAATTTGTATATTATATTTCTTTATCAATAAAACCTGTTTTTCCCCTGTTATGTACTGAATTGAATAGGACCCAAAATGCAGCAGTCTGATTGGTCCTAGAACAGTAGGATTCAGAATGCAGCAGTCTGACTGGTCCTAGAACAATGCAGCAGTATGATTGGTCCGCAGGAGCTACTCAATCCAGCTCCAGGTGGAAGTGAATCCACAACCTGATTGGCCTACAGGAGAATCCCAGAATTAGCCAATCACGTGCAGCCCATTGTGTAAATAATGTATATAAAGTACATATTTTGGGGAAACTTTCATTCCTCACTACTATGAGCTGAATAAAGAGGATGAAATCCACACTCGACTCCGGGTATATTTCATCCCCCAAAACAGAAAAGCTCTGGCCTCATCTCTGTTGCTCCCTTCTGAGTACATTACAAGGATACTCCATGACCTAGTCCTAAGCCAAAGTCCCTAACATGGCCCACACTGTCTTTTGATAAAATGTGCTAGTTTCTGGGCCATTTCTGGTAGACTGACAACAACATGTCTTCTAGAAGAAGCCTGCAGTGGGAAGAATTTCCCCTAGTTCTAAAGTAATGCCAATAGTCATTCATGTTCATGAACATGGAGAAGAAGGTTTTAGGCATATAGCAATCCATGTCTTGAACAGGCATGGGAACAAGCTATGTTAATTAATTACTACTCTGCAGTCAAGTGGTGCTATCTATTGTCTCCCCCCCCCCGCCTCAAACTGAACTCCTTTCCAATGCCAAAAGGAAGACCGTGTGGCAATCACACAGGGTCCCCGGATGTTAAACGGTCTATTGATCCCTGTGCCACCACTGTGATCGCTTCCCCACTGCCACCAACCCGTTTCTCTCTGGTACACAGAGTCCAGACATTTGTTAACATTAAACCAAATACACAAGTTTATTTTATAAGCTTTAACAAGTTTATGGTTTCAGATCATTTTTCTTGTCAGTTTCTTAATCTTAGTTACTTTACCGGCCTATACCTTCCTAATAACTTCTAACTCGTTATCCCAACTGTCTATCTGACTCCTCTTAACAGATTCTCTCACTCTCTTTTTTTTTATATAAAATTTTTATTAGTTTTACAAAGTTTTTTAAAAAACAAACAAACACTTAAAAAGACATACAAACACGTATAATTTCATAACATATTTTTTTCATAGACCTCTTTTCCGGGACTCCCCCATACCCCCCCCCTTTCTGCATCCCAATGTCCAAAATTTATAGCAACTCCCAATTGTTCCTTTCCGCCCTCTGTCATCTTAGTCTTTTCTTTATTCTGACCTTATATCACTGTATCCCTTTATTCCTAAAAACCACAACATTCTAACATTCATCAAGTTTATAATAGTCCTTAAGATAGCTTTTAAATTTTCTCCATTCTTCTTCCGCCGTCTCTTTTCCCTGGTCACGAATTCTGCCTGTCATCTCAGCCAATGTCATGTAGTCCATCACCTTCGTCTGCCATTCTTCCAGAGTGGGTAGATCTTGTGTCTTCCAATACTTTGCGATAAGTATTCTTGCTGCTGTTGTAGCATACATAAAAAAAGTTCTATCCCTTTTTGACACCAAATGGCCGGCAATGCCCAAGAGAAAAGCCTCTGGTTTTTTCAAGAAAGTACATTTAAGTACCTTTTTCATTTCATTATAAATCATTTCCCAGAAGGCCTTAATCTTCGGGCATGTCCACCAAAGGTGATAAAAGGTACCTTCAGTCTCTTTACATTTCCAACACTTATTATGGGGCAAATGATAAATTTTTGCCAGCTTGACTGGGGTCATGTACCACCTGTAAACCATTTTCATAATGTTTTCCTTTAAGGCATTACATGCCGTAAATTTAATACCGGTGTTCCACAACCATTCCCAGTCAGCAGACATGATGTTGTGACCAATGTCCTGTGCCCATTTAATATTAGCCGATTTAACTGTTTCATCTTGTGTATTCCATTTCAGCAGCAAGTTATACATTCTTGATAAATTCTTAGTATTAGGTTCTAACAATTCAGTCTCTAATTTTGATTTTTCCACCTGAAAGCCAATTTTCCTATCCTGTTTGAAAAACTCCATTATTTGATGATATTGAAGCCAATTTTGTACTTTATGTTTCATTTTCTCATAACTTTGCAGTCTCAATTTGTCTCCCTCCTGTTCCAAGATTTCCCAATACTTTGGCCATCCGACCTCCATATTGAGTTTCTTCACTGCTTTGGCTTCCACTGGAGACACCCATCTAGGGGTTTTGTTTTCCAACAGATCTTTATACCTTATCCAAACATTATACAATGCTTTTCTAACAATATGATTTTTAAAGGCACTATGCAGCTTAATTTTGTCATACCATAAATATGCATGCCAACCAAATGCATTATTGAAGCCTTCCAGATCCAAAATGTCTGTATTTTCGAGGAGCATCCACTCTTTCAGCCAGCAGAACGCTGCTGCCTCATAATACAGTTTTAAGTCCGGCAGGGCAAAGCCCCCTCTTTCTTTAGCGTCTGTTAATATTTTAAATTTGATTCTGGGTTTTTTGCCCTGCCAGACAAACTTCGAGATATCTTTCTGCCACCTCTTAAAACATTCCATCTTGTCAAGAATCTGCAAGGTCTGAAACAAAAATAACATTCTAGGCAATACGTTCATCTTAATCACTGCAATTCGGCCTAACATTGACAATTTCAAATTTGACCATATTTCCAGATCTTTTTTGATTTCTGACCAACATTTTTCGTAATTATCCTTATACAAATTCAAATTTTTAGTTGTCAAATAAACCCCTAGATATTTCACCTTCTTGACCACCGTCAACCCTGTCTCCTCTTGAAATTTCTCCTTCTCCATATCTGTTAAGTTTTTTCCTAGAACTTTAGTTTTTTGTTTATTCAACTTAAATCCAGCTACCTGGCCAAACTGTTGGATTATTTCTAACACCTTTTTCGTACTAGTGTTTGGCTCTTGCAGAGTCAATACTAAGTCATCTGCAAATGCTCTTAGCTTATAATGTTTAGCTCCGACCTGTACACCTTTAACCTGCTGGTCATTTCTAATCATATTCAGCAACACCTCCAGAACAGAAATAAAAAGCAATGGGGAAATTGGGCACCCCTGTCGTGTTCCTTTTTCTATCTTGAGTTCCTCAGTTATTACATTGTTTACAATCAACTTAGCTTTTTGTTCAGAGTATATTGCACCCAAGCCGTTCTCAAAACCCTGGCCTACCCCCATCCCCTGAAGATTCTTTATCATAAAGCTCCAAGAAATATTGTCAAAGGCTTTCTCCGCGTCCACAAAAATCAGTACTGCTTTAGTATTTATGTTCACTTCTAATTTTTCCAAAATATCTATTATATTCCTTACATTGTCTGATAGATGTCTTTTTGGGAGAAAGCCTGCTTGGTCCTTATGAATCTTCTCCATCAACACTCTTTTAAATCTTTTTGCCAAAATGTCTGCAAAAATTTTGTAATCCACATTAAGTAACGATATTGGGTGGTAGTTCTTAAGTTGAGTCTTTTCAGTCTCTGTCTTTGGTATGAGTGAAATATACGCTTCTTTCCACGATTCAGGTGCCTTTTTTCCCTCTAAGATCTCATTACAGACCTCTTTTAACGGTTGAATCAACCACTCCTTCAAAGCTTTGTAATATCTAGAAGTCAGTCCATCTGGTCCTGGAGATTTGCCCAATTGCATTTTCTGAATGGCAGCCTCTATAACAGATTCTCTCACTCTCTCACATCAAACTAGCCCAACCTAGAGACTTATCCTCCCTCTCTCTTCTCTAACACCCGACTGACTCCTTAACAACACTAACTCTAACTCCTCCCCTTGGGTTTCCACTTGCCAATCACTTCACACTCATATAACCCTTTCCTTATGACCCAGCATGATGTCACCTAGGAGGGCAAACACCACAGACCACGTTTCAGGCCAAGAGCACTTCCAGATTGAATCCCACCCCAAAATAGCAGCATTCACAAAATGACAAATTCAGGTGGTGCAATTAAAGATGATTTGGAGGTCTTGGATGGTGAAGCCCAGTTCGTCGCAAATTAATAAACAGGCAACATTGACTAAGGACTTACAAAGTTTGTGCAAACAAATCTGGATGAATGCTTTAAAAAAAAGGTAATCTGGAAGCGATTCAAGATTGTGATGGAATTGTTATAGAAAGAAGCACTCAAAAATCCCACAGCACATGTCTCAGCTCTTATGTGCACCTTAGATTATACCATCTCTCTCTTGAGCGCATTATAACTCCAAGTTCAAGTTTAAGAGGCAATTTTATATAGGCATACATATCATACAAATAAAAATGAATTTTGCCTAATGGATCCAAGCTGCATATTTCCTAATGTGCTTAGCCATTTTATAGTTATTTTGCAATGTAACAACAAGAAAGCCCATTTTCCAGATAGTTTGAAATTAAGGAAAAGTTCATCAAACCTCGCTTTCGATTTCTACCTCTCTTTTTTTCTTTCGCCAATATCCCGAAATATGCCCCAAACCACTTGTATAATATAGTCCCGTGTTCCGTTCAGAGGAACAGCCCATATGCTCCCTAATATTAGTAAATTAATGAGGCTACTTAAACTCAAGCAGCCTGGCAATCTATTGTCTACTTTTAAGGGAATCATTTATCCCCCTGAATTGCATCAAAAGGCAATTTTGGCTAATTATTCAGTGAATATTGAAATGTTAGCTCTGCCCCCATGGGTACTTGCACTAAACTGTAAATGATAGTGCTTCTGAATGTAAAATAACTTGGCATGCTGTGTAACTTAGAAGGAGCCTGCCATTAAAATGATATGAAAATCTTAAACTACTGATACACTATCTCCCAAGCTATTTCCTTGCCTCATCATTTTTTAAAATTTTTTATTTTACAAGATTATAAAACATGAACTACAGCTTTCATATGTGTTTTTATTTTATAACCAATATGTTGTGGTGCTCTCCGCTGAAGCGGGGATGTTGCCAGCTAAATTTCCATCTTCTCCCAGCCTTGCCCAGCAAGAGCAAATCAGCAGGCATAGAGAACAGTGGTGATATTGATAATCATGGTCTTCTCTTTAGAGGATATCTTTTGGCCTAGCATTGCAACTGTGGAATATTGAGCAGAGTTGCCAACTATTTTACCAGACCTTATTTGTTGTGCCGGGGGTGCACAGATCAGGGTAAGACAACCTGTTTTCTTGTAGATATTGGCAGACAACAGCCCATCCATCCCTATCACTGGCCATTGGCCATGCTGCATGGGACTGACACGTCCAAGAACTCTTGAAAACCCTCAGGTTCCTTACCCCAACTATGATATTCTAACGCTGATTTCCATGCCATGAAAAGGTTCATTGGGTGACTTTTGTTGGTCACGCTTGTCTACTTGACTGAGCAGCAGGCTTTTTGTGGTCTGTTGGCAACCATTGTCATTGCCCTATTTATTGTTTTTATTTAATAGCTTGCTTTTTCCTCAGTGGAGTACATGGTGCCCCCTCCCAGATGTTAACCTCTGTGTAATAGGTGAGGGTGACCCAACTACACACACACAAAAGTAGGTAACTGTGATGTTAACATATGAGAGTGCTGGAGGTGAAATAGTTAAACAGGTTACCCAATCAGAAGCCAGGGAGTGGAGTCAGAGGGACCATAAAACCAGCTCTGGGAGGGGAAAAGGGAGGAGTTCGTTGGGAGTTGGGCGGTTGGTTGGAGTGAATTGGGATAGAGTCTGTGGGTGGGTTGAGTTAGTGTAGAGAAATAAGCTGAGTCAGGAACAGTTAGGAGCTAGGAAGACAAGTAAATATCTGAGAGGTGGTTTAGTGAGTGAGAGCAGGTAGTGGAAGTTATACGTCTGGATAGGCACCCCATGATTGTAACTGACCAATACCGTTTATGAAACCACACGCTTGTTAAACTGCAATAAATAAGCAGTAGTTTATGTTCCAATTTAAAACCTGACTGGACTCAGTATTGTACCAGGTGGTGGCAGCGAGAAGTGGTGGCATAGAGATCAATAGATGGTGAAACATCTGGGAACCCTGTGTGATCGCTACAGTAACCTTTATGGCCCTGTGGGAATTTGGTTTCCCCAGCCCTAGCCTGGGTCAAGAACAATTTCCCCATGTCATGTTGCATATACTCAGCATCTCATTTAAACCTTTAACTATTTGGTGTGCAAAGCCCAGCAATGTAGATCCTGTTCACAAGCAAGTGCAGCAATCAGGTTTAAGTGACCATTTGTCCATGTGTATGCTATTCTTTGCTTGTCTAGCATCATATTTACATTAGGTCTTAGATATCATCTAGGAAAATATTTTGTAATTATAACTTCACAAAAGCCAACTTCTGATCAGATAGAACAGGGATTGGAACCTGTGGCAATCAGGGTGTTGTTGGACTACAACTCCCATCACCCCCGAAACTAGTCCTGCTGGCTGTGGCTGATAGGATTTGGAGTCCAACAACATCTGGGAGACCACAGGTCCTGCATCCCTGAGACAGAATTATTATGGGCAATTGCTGATAGAGAGGTTGTTGAGTTTTGGTACTTCTGCATGTTTATTTTAGAGACCACCACAACAGCATTTCTTTCCTCCTTCTCTGGGTTAAAATCAAACTCAAGGCACCTTACAAATAAAAATATATAAATCACAGTACAATTAAAAGGTATCCATTTTGAGACTACCCCAATTTACCTTGCCCTAGATATAGGTAGCATGGAAAACACATATGTCAGTGTGCAGATCTAATTAGACATCACAGACTGCTATCAGGGGAGAAACATATACATGTCTGGGTTCGGGAAAGAGTTTCATCCAGAAGATCACACCAAAAAATCCACACGGGACAACAATTTAGGTTGCAATTCTATTTCCACTTATTTCCTAATTATGCTGCCATCCTATTACCACATACTGGTGGATAACTTCAACTGAAGTCAACAGGGCTTATTTTGAGTAGACATGTTAGGAGTTCATAGTTAAATGTTCAGAGTGTGGAAGTAGTTTCAATCACAGTGCAGGTCTTATTTTGCATGGAATGGATTCACATAGGGAAGAAGCTACTTAAATACTTGGAATATGGAAAGGAGGGTTGGTACAGTGATCAGGTCTGGATTGGGCTAGGATTCCATTAAGTCAGGGCAATGAAACCAGATCAGGATTCAGTGGGTCCTGGACTGGATCAGCCTCTCCCAGGCTCCACTTTCCAGGCTACGTGGGAAAAGACCTCAAAGGCAGGGAGCCCTTCTTCCAGGATGGACAGCCAACTGGAAATCCCAAGGTTCCTCATCCATGGTGTAGATACCAACCTCCCAATCTGTTGTCCTTGCAGCCTGCTCTTCCTGCAGATGGTGTAGAACAGGGGTCAGCACACTGAGGCCCAGGGGCTGGATGCAGCCCCCCAGGCTCATAAATCCGCTTCGCAGACCCTGCCGCCCACTCAATCAGTCCCCGCACACTGCAGATGCCTCACCGCCTGGGGACTGACTTCCACAACGCTGGCAGAGCTTCTGGGCAGGAGGCGACACTGGCGCGGCCTTGGATTAGCTGCAGGAAGTTCCTGCAGCCAATCTGAAGCCTCGCTGCCCAAGGCTGAGGTAAACCCGGCGCGACCATGGATCGCAGGTGGGCAGGTGGCGGGTCTGGGCCACGCCATGGGCATCATGATGGGCGTGTCACGGGGCTTAAGTCGGAGCTTGGCGTGCCTGCTGGCCCCCCACTGCTGCTGGTGGTGTGCTCAGTGGCTGCGCTGGAGCAGCTGGAGGGCGAGCTGCGCACCACCTGCCCGGCGCACCACATGCGTGGCCTTCCTGCCCACCTGCCCTCAGACGATGGGCCACAGCGTATGGTGCATGTCACCTGGGAGCTCCACGGGGACAGGCCGATGGAGCGGCTGCTGCTCGTCAACAATGCCAGTGAGCGGACAGTGCCAAGACGTGCTCCTGAGCGCGTGCAGAGTGCATTCCTCTTCTAGGTCCGGAGGCAGCTGCAGGACCAGCTTGCAGGATATTTATATTTTTCAAAATAAAATCCAGCCCCCCACAAGGTCTGAGGGATAGTGGACTGGTCCCCTGATGAAAAAGTTTGCTGACCCCTGGTGTAGAATGAACAGCTGTTTCACTGCTGAGTGGTTTTGTAAGGTAGCTGAATGGGTGCCCATCATTTGCAAGGTGAAATATAGGCTGCATCTACACAGATATATATATATATATAAACAACACAATGAAAATGCTATGGAAAAAAGTTATTAAAATACACATGCAATTTGCCATAGAGCTCTACAACACCATTTGGTGTCACATTTTTATAACATATGTATAACGTTATAATTGCAGCTATGTAGCTGAGTCCACATATAGCTAAAGTGAAGACAAATTCAGCCTGCAGGCTTGCAGTCCACCAGACTGTGTATATCTGATGTTCCCCACCCCAGTTCTGAAGAAGATACTTTTGTTGTTCTTGTGAAAACTGGTTGTATAAGATATCTTCCTTCCATTATGCTTCTTTTGCTTACCAATTCTACCTTCATCTCTTAGTTTTAAAAGGATGGAAATAAGAAAAGAAAACAACAAAGAGGCTGCAATGGATAAATGCACCATCTGGACATCTTGACTAGGAAACCACTATAATAAAGAAAGAACAAGATACTGTTCCAACCTCATATAAATCTATCTTCACATTCCTAAAACTGCCTTTCTGGAGACAGACAGTATTACATACCATCGTATAATGTGCAGCTTTAGATATCTGCAGCAAGCCGATGCCTGAGAACCAATAAAGAGGAAGAAAATGTGTGCTATTACACATCTGTGGGTTCTGTCCCCCTCCTTCATGCCTAGATATTTTACTTTTATTTTCTACAGTTCTGTGAGTTTGAATCTGTTAATTAATGTCGACTCTGGCAACCTGAGAATCCCAGCTAAGGACCAGTGAAATTTCACAAATAGAACAGTGATGGAGTAATAGTGTGTCTCAACTCTTCCCTAGATAGTTTATGATGCCCACCACAATATGGGATAGCTATATAGTGCCACTACAGCACAGGGCTAGAGAAGATCTGCCCTGGCACCATCTGTGTACTTTTTGTGTTCTTCTTGGACGCTGCTCCTGAGACAACCAAGACCTTTCCCTAAGCGCTGGAAGAAACACCTTTTCCCCCAACAAAGAGAGCAGAGGGACAATGATTTTCAAAAAGACATCATGTTTTGAAGCTTTTTGCATCACTGACTGACTGCGTCAGAAGACAGAAACCCCTGGCATATATTGATGACAGGGTTGCCATTGGTGAGGTTGCCACCAAATACATTTCCCTTTGGGGAAATCCTTTGGGAGTCTTTAGGGTGCTACTACCCTCTATGGAGAAGGAGTCTGGGTGGTGTTCCTGCCCAGGTGAGCCCAATGAAAGTTGCCAGGTACCCTGAATTTGACAGCCTGAAGTTGGCAAAAAACTGGCCTTCCCTGGGTGTGAGACAGGGCAGCTGCTTTATGTATGTTATCATAAAAAGGTAAAGGTACCCCCTGACCGTTAGGTCCAGTCGCGGATGACTCTGGGGTTGCGCGCTCATCTCACTTTACTAGCAAAGGGAGCCGGCCTTTGTCCGTAGACAGCTTCCAGGTAATGTGGCCAGTATGACTAAGCCACTTCTGGCGAACCAGAGCAGTGCACAGAAGAAGAAGAAGAAGAAGAAGAAGAAGAAGAAGAAGAAGAAGAAGAAGAAGAAGAAGAAGAGTAGTAGTAGTAGTAGTAGTAGTAGTAGTAGTTTGGATTTGATATCCCACTTTATCACTACCCGAAGGAGTCTCAAAGCCGCTAACATTCCCCTTTCCCTTCCTCCCCCACAGCAAACACTCTGTGAGGTGATTGGGGCTGAGAGACTTCAGAGAAGTGTGACTAGCCCAAGGTCACCCAGCAGCTGCATGTGGAGGAGCGGAGATGCAAACCCGGTTCCCCAGATTATGAGACTACCCTTCTTAACCACTACACCACACTGGCGGTGTTTACCTTCCCGCCGGACTGGTACCTATTTATCTACTTGCACTTTGACATGCTTTCGAACTGCTAGGTTGGCAGGAGCTGGGACCGAGCAACGGGAGCTCACCCCATTGTGGGGATTCAAACCACGACCTTCTGATCGGCAAGCCCTAGGCTCCGTGGTTTAGACCACACTGCCACCCGTGTCCCTCTGTATGTTATCATATTATATTGCAAATTGCTTTGGGGTGCCTTGTGGGAAGTAATTCATAAATGAAATAAATTAGTAGATATTAATAATATAGTAGCAGCATGCCAGCATTTCCTGGACTGCTAGTTTATTGTAGCTGCAGACTGCAAAATGTTAGTGGAGGATCACTTGGCCAATGTATGTTGCTTTCATTTTTTCCCCCATCCCTTAAACTTCTTTACTGCAGTGGTATTCTTTTCATCTCTAACCCTGTCACCTTTTGCTCTGTGTGGTTCTGTCAGCCTCCTCTCAGTCTTCCTGTTTCCACTGGGACATCTACAAAGGGAAGAAAGTGATATAAAAACACTTGAGGCAGAACAGGGGAGAGGTTCCATCCTTCCTCTTCTACATGAAAGCAGCCAATAGGAAGTGTGCGCATGGAAGCAACAGAAAACTGGCATAACTTTGCTCGATAATAGCTCCTAGGGACTCTTCTTTCATCATGTCTGCAAGATATGCATTAGTCGTACACCAGGAGGCCTTTTCAGCATCTGGTTTCAGTGGCTCGTTCTCCTGAAGGACAGATGTCACCCAGAATGGAGAAAAGGCAAGACTGAAAAGGAACTGCATGTGTGCATAGCTAATAAATGAACACATTCACTTTCACATTCCTTCAGAAAGGAGATGCTTAGCAAAGGTTTCTTTGAATCAATGTGAAGATACTGAACAGCAGCTGTTCCACAAGCAGAGCAGCACAGCAGCTCTGGGGCTGTGGAGTTGGTAGATATTTTGCCCTTCCTGCTTCTCATTTCCCCCCTCATAATATCTCACAGGATCTCATCTCGCAGGATTCTCCTCTCAACAGTTCTATCCAGACACCTGCAAAGCGGATGCAGCTTGGTGGAGAATTGTGCTTCGGGCCCCCAAACCCATCCCCCGTGGAAATAAAGACACAGTGGAGACAGAATTTAGTTTAAATGTTAATGGGCAAATTTTGGCCACAACTTTATGAAAATACACAAATGTGACTGGTATTGGTTTAGGCATTGGTATCAAACTATATCTGGCACCTGCCCCACCCTGCAGGAAGTCTGGAAGGGTAAACAACCAGCAGGGGGAGCTCCATCAATGTATACAGACTGGTGCTCACCCCTGGGGTTCCCAGGGGTCCTGGCATGG
Source organism: Podarcis vaucheri (assembly GCF_965113315.1). Classification (NCBI taxonomy): domain Eukaryota; kingdom Metazoa; phylum Chordata; class Lepidosauria; order Squamata; family Lacertidae; genus Podarcis; species Podarcis vaucheri. The sequence goes on along the minus strand of NC_138762.1, from coordinate 94,679,551 downwards.
CCCTAGCCCCTCTCCGGGCTTCGGAAGAGATCCAGAACCTCGGATTCCTTTAACAGAATACCCTATTCATTGGAGAGGCAGATGATGGCTGCACCTCCTCTCCCCACAATCCCCTAAACCAGTACCTAACCGCCAAACCTTACAACGTTGTGACGATTGCTAAGATGTAGGCAAAAACCAAGTGGCCACAGCCAATCTGCCACATTGGAAAAAATTCCTATCTGGCCCCCATTCCAAAAACAGGCGACCAACCAAAGTCCAAAGCAAGGCCAAACACAACCTAATTAACGGGCGGGTGGGCGGGTGTTCGGCAGTGCAAAGCAAAATAAGGTCCCTATATCGTGCTGCCAAATAAATACCCCCAACCTTGCCACGCTGCTGATTGGCTAAAGGCCATTGGCATAACTGTGGCACCACCGGCTTGGAGTGGGGCAAGGCCCGCCCACAAGCCGGTTAGGGAAGAGTTTCAGGGCTGAGCACAACATGGACCCTCTGTTAGGAGGATCCAACTTAGCAAAGCCATGGCATGCTTTGTGGTTTCCCAGGGTAGCCTGGTGATCCATTGCCCCCTGGATCAGGTATGGCTGTGTGGACCTCTTTTGCCCAGATAGTATGCACTGGTTTAAAATGGCCAGTGAAGCCTGGCTTGGCAACCTAAGTTCTGGCCTCTGTTTGCTTACAGAGGTAGGTGGGGTCCAGTGCGGCGAAACCGCCAAGAGTCCCTCCCAGCCATTGAGCAAAGGCAGATTGGAATGATGATCCGATCCTCACTCTGCTGCTCTGCCAACCACATCTGCTGTATAATCAATGGAATTGTGACCTAATTTCACCCAACGCTTTTGTCCAGCGTGAATCATTCATGCTGCACCCACAAGCTGCAAATCTGCAGCTGCTAGAGAAAAGGTTATAAGAAGAAATGAAGGGGCATACCAGGCTATAGCACTCTCGGTGACACCATTATTCGAAAATAATATGAATAATCGGATTATCTTGATGAAAAGTGTGAGAAATACTGAACTGAATATTGTTCCCTTCTTATATCTCTGCTAAATGAAGTATTGTGAACTGCTGGGGTGTGGGGGAAGGAGATCAATGCCCGATGCATGTAATTGGCTTGCCAAGAATATGGAATACAGCAGCAATGGGTAGAGCTGCAATCCTACACAAACTTCCTTGGAACTCAGTAGGACTTAATTCTGGTAAATGTGGGAAGAACTGGGTGAAAAGATGCAAGCAAGAGGACTCATATCAACGTCTCTGTGTGAAAAGCCCAAGAAACCTGCAGCAGGTCAGAAACAGAGAACTCTCTGAGGACATGTGTAGGGTTGCCATACAGCCAAATTTTCCCAGATATGGCCAGGATCCGAAAGTTGGAAACAGTGTCTTGAATGTATGGCAACCCATGTCGAAAGTGTAGATTTTGGCATGTATGGCTACCCTACCACAGTGTGAGTGACACAGAAAGTGGTCAGGAGACAAGACTCTGTTGGACACGTGTGTATTAAAGTAGACAAAACAACAACAACTTTATTGAGACTTGGCCTTTATTTGGCATTATCAACATAATAATGCAGATTCATTTGTCATGTTCTTACTTCATTTCATAAGTATCTGTACATCTTTTGGTATATTTATGTCTATGGGAGCAATCCAACTAAGATGATTATCTTTAGTTGGCTCATGCCCTATAGTTACATTGCTTAATTTTTATTTGTTTGTTTGCTTGCTTTTTTTTGGTTTTTTAAAGTACATTCAGCCAAAGTAACATAACGCTAGTAAGAATCTTCCACAACAGCAAAATTCATCTCATAATTGTTTGATCCACTTCCCTGCAGCTTCTCTTCTGAGCGATTCCATTAAAGTTAGCAACTTCGGAGAATCTGCTTTGCTTTCATGGGTATATTGGAGAAAAATCAGTGTGTTATATGAGAAGGCATGAGCCAATGAAGCATATATAGCTTTCAAAAAAGATGCTTGTGGTTAGTATACCTATAGCAAGATATTTATTCTATTTTTTAAAGGAAAGAAAAATAATAGATAAACGGGGAGGGATGTCCAATAGCAATATCAGTGTGCTTCCCCTTCTTTTCTGTATCCCTCAACTGCCGTCCCAGTATGGCTTTGTATGAGTAAAGCTGCACCACAGTCCCAATTATGCACTACCTGCTGCTACTTGGATTAACAGAAAACACTTTTCAGAGGGAAATTGCTTCCTAATTACTAGCAAAAAAATTCAAGTAATCGGAACATCTTGAATCTTTCAGAACGGCAAATGCACTGCCATTCATGCCACCTCCCTTCCCCAAAGAACACGGACATTACAAAGGCAGTAAACAGAAGTACTTTGTCATTAAATATATATATAAACATGCACATGCTTCCTAGAGGCCATTAAAATCAATTTCCCTGGCTCATGATGAAATGTGTCTGAAGATGAGCTGTCATTGTGCATGATGCATCCTCCCACATCCACAGCTGTGTGTGTGCCAGAGGAGATGATAGCTCCAGGGCTCAAGAAACCTCTTTCCCACCCTCTTCCACTGCTAGTACTCAGCTGGAAGCAAACAGGGATGTAGCTGGCCAGGTGTAACTTCTTGGCTAGAAATATTTGAATGGAAAAGGTGATATCTGCTGCTTTTGATGGGACCCAGCTGTTGAATTCAGCCCAGATTCGGCTGCTTTGTTTCTTGCACCTGCAGTTCCAAAGTGACTTGCAGAGTAGATGAAGGTTATTCAATGTATTTTGTTGAAGCCAAAACAGGTCCTTAGTTAACAGCTGTACTTACCAAAAAAAAAAAAGTCATTCATGCTTTTAACTTGAAAAGTGAGCCTCCTTTCTGACTCACTCATACTGGGTGATTAGCTGAAATCTGTGTGTGCTAAACAGAAGCTGGTAAGGGAATGAAAGCGATCTGTGTCAAATAGGAAGGAAAGAAAGAAAGGCAAGCAGATTGAGGCAGCTACTTCAAGGATGGTTGCAGCAATGGCGCAGCGTGAGTTGCCAGCGCCCGTGGCAAGGTAGTGGGGTGTGTGGGAGGGAAATGGATGGATTACACATGTGCATTCAACTGCCTAATGGTATCGTCATCACCCAGAAGATCGCAGCTGCAGAGATAAGAAAAGAAGAGTCATTCCATTGTCACTTCCTGGTTCGTATAGAGAAGCTGTTTACAATGGAGTCCAGAACTGGAAGTGCACAGTGGTACTGTCAGGATGCTGTCAGCGGCTCCTGGCTGGTTGCCCAGGAAAATATAAATTTATTTATATTTAAATTTATTTAAAAATAAGTTTATTACTGTCCTTTTTTATTTCAATATTACAGAGAGAGGCTATAGAACCCAGCCTCTTTGATAATGGCGTCCTGAGTGAATCTCCACCTCCTGTCTCTCCCACTTCTCATTTGTCACTTCTACGGGTCCTGCTATGTGTCCTCTGTCTATGAGCTCTTTGATCTCCTACTTTTAAGGCTCGCAAGGTTCTGGGAGATGGAGGGTCTGGAATACTTTCTAAAGACACTGTGTCAGCCAGCTGCCGTTCTAGTCCTGCCTCCTCCTCTCCCATTATTTCCCAACTTTCCCCATCATCTGTCTCTAAACTGTGACCTTCCTCAAACCTCTATTGTCAATCTATACTGTCTTCCTCTTCCTCCTCCCTGGAGGGGTCAGGATGAGGAGACAGTCTCCACCATTCCTCCTCTGCCCAGTCCCTGACAGATACTGAGACAACACCAGGTGTTGAAATTTTGCAGCCCTCATAATTTTGCACCCAGGGCAACTGCCCCTGTGCCCCACCATGCTATACCACTGTGCCGCAGGGGGGTGGAGGGCAGAAAAGTGTTGGGAGGGTGGTGGCAAGATGTTGCGTTCCATTTAGCTCTCCCACCTGCTATCCTGCTGCCCTTCAGAGTTTTTTCCCCAGCTGGAACTCATTTCTGGCACCTCTCTGGTGGGCACCGTTGCCATTAAAAAAGGACATGTGAAGCCTTCATGTTGAGTTCTGACACCTCTTTTTCTAAAAAAAATAGCATTCTTGTCCTACATTTATGTGGTGGATACTGTCTCATCATCAGTGTGGAATTTAGATTCAACTCCCAGTCAAGTTGGCTTCTGTACCTATCATGGGAGGGGGGGCATCTTGTATTTTGTCTCAGGAAGAAAAATGTCGTGAGCCAGCCCTGTAAACAGTAAAATGGTTTAGATGACATTCATTGGTAGTCCTTTCTTCATGGACATACACATCTATGACTGGAGAACTAGATGGTGCAGGGTATCATTGATCTGTTGGACCTTGCACCAGCTTCTGATACCTTTGACCACCATGAGAAGGTAAGTTCTGTTGGGTGCTGGATGGTTACAGCAGGTGCCAGTTCCTTGGCTTAGAAGTGGGGTCCCCTCTACCCCAGGAATTCAATTACCCTCTGGCAAATGTTCAAACTGGATCACAGTTTATTTGTGACCTATCTGGTTGTTTAATATACTCCCCCCCCCACTGCGTATAGATACTGCATTGGAATAAATGGCAGAATCTACCTGGAAATACCTCCCTCCCAACCATGATGCCTTGACATCCTTTATAAAAAAGATTTGCAAATTACAGCACTGGTTGTGCTACATCAGCAAGCAAGCAAGCAAGCAAGCTCTCTTTTGGGCTGTATAATGAAAGTATCCATCAAAGTCTCAGATTTTTGTATGGAAATTAAGAGTGTATCAGTCAGTCAATCAGTGTCCTGATTTTTCAAAAAGAAAGAAAGAAAATTAAAGTTTAGAAGGGATTGCTTGCATTATGTATAGATGGTTAATGTGTCTGCAGAGATGATCACACATTCACTCTTGAATTCTCTCACTCTGCAGGAAATAAAGGGGGAAATGTATAAAAATTAATTTTAGGAATAGATTATTTGCATTATGTATTGATGTGTAGTTTACAGCAGAGTTTACTGCATGTTTGCAGTTGTTTGCATTCCCATTTGATTTGCACAGTCCACATCATATTCTCTTCAAATGCCATTCTCAATGTAAATTTGGCTTTACCTTATATAGAGATATACTCAGGGTTGCAAACAATTTGCTTTGGAGTTTTTACATAGGTGGATCAAGTCTTACTTTCTGCTACCACTTTCCACCCTCACTACAGTGCTTTCATTCCTTTTCCTGTCATGATTAAAACTATTTCCAGGATTCTCCTGAACAGATTAGCATTTGTGTGTGTGTGTGTGTGTGTGTGTGTGTGTACACTAAATTTTAATCCCTTAGATTTGCACAAAATCAGAAAACTGCACAAGCAAACCACAGTAAAAATTTCTACACCAGATATTACTGAGCAATCTGAAAAGGTTGTGCTTTTAATATATTTTCTGGTGCTGTTCTTAACATTTCCGGCTCACTCCTGAATGGAAGAATGTGTGTTTATATTTGTGTATTTGCACAAGACAGATTTGCACAAGACTGTCCATGTGTTTTTCCAGTGAGAGCCAGTGTGGTATAGTGGTTAAGAGCGGTAGTCTCGTAATCTGGGGAACCGGGTTCGCATCTCCGCTTCTCCACATGCAGCTGCTGGGTGACCTTGGGCCAGTCACACTTCTTTGAAGTCTCTCAGCCCCACTCACCTCACAGAGTGTTTGTTGTGGGGGAGGAAGGGAAAGGAGAATGTTAGCCGCTTGGAGACTCCTGAAGGGGAGTGAAAGGCGGGATATCAAATCCAAACTCTTCTTCTCTTCTTCTTCTTCAGTGCTGTTTTGAAATCTGCATTTACAGAGTCAGGGTTGTTAGGTGGCAGCAGGGAGAGCGAACCACTGGCAAGACCAGCGCAGCCAGCTGGGTGCCTTTCAAATGCCATTAATACCATGAGCAGTGCATCCAAAGATCTTGAGAACTTCTGTACCCGAGACCCTGCTCCAGCCTGATCTAGATGGGATATTTTTTGCATATCTGTGTGTATGGCTAAAACCAGTGTTCTCCAAGTGAAACACTTCATCAGTGAAGTGTTAAGGGTGAAGAAAATGATGTCCAGTGAGCATTCTCTTTTAACACATGCTTTTTATGAATTGCACATGAGAGGGGAGTCCATTTGCTACCAACATTTCATGTTAAGCAGAGGCTTGACAACCATATGTCAGGAGTGCTCTGATGGTGTTTCCTGCTTGGCAGGGGGTTGGACTCGATGGCCCTTGTGGTCTCTTCCAACTCTATGATTCTATAATTCTATGATTCTATGTAGATCTATGCCTGTGTGCAGTGACATCTTGATTCGGTTCATTTTAGATGACATAATGCATACCATAATAAAATGGAAAGCCATTTGAGAGTTTGGGCACAATGATAATGAAGAATAAACATGTCATGTAGTTAAAGGGTTAATTGAAACTTGTTCTGGTTCTAATTATAGCAGGGCAGCCCACAGGAATGATCTCATGATGAGATACACAAGTGAAGAGAAAGGAAGCAGAACGAACAAGAAAAGGGCCATTTTGCTAAATCACCCCTGAGCTTATGGCTTAAAGACTCCACAAAGGTCTGAGGGGTGTCAGTTTCATTATAGTCAAAGACTTGCAAAAGAAACTCAATGGCAGGCCACCCAATAATTTGCATGATCATTTAGAATGCACAGACCAGATATTTTTCTGACACGATCATTAGCCACTCTCGTATCTGTCTCAGTTCTCTGTGGATCAGTAGTAATTGCATGCTCAGAGTAAGAAAACAAGGAGCACGTCATTAGCTTTTTTCAAATAAAACTAATTAGAGGGAAAATAACACAGCAGTGTTTGTGAGAGTGTGATAATTAAAAAGAAGAGGACAGATAATCATACAAGGGTAATTAAGTGCTATCAGGTAAGAAAGATTGATGTTGCATATTAAATCACCACAATTGTTGTTTTAAAATCTCATCTTTTTGAAGAGGGGTTGCCAAAAATCTGGTGGTAACAAAATTTTGATGAATTCCTAGAGATTAAGCTGAAAACTTACCAGAATCATTTGGCGAATTTGGCAGGTTTTTGATGTGCCTAGGATTTGATTTCACAGCATGGGGTGAACTTTCCAGAATCCAATGTTTTACGAATTTGGATCTGGAAGTTACACATATTCAAACTTGAGAAAACTGTTTTATCAAATCTTTTTATATAGTCGAAGAAAGTGTCTCCACCCATCTTTATGCTTCCATGCATTCATATTGGATGCAGTATCTAGAAGGAAGTTATATAACTATAAGTGCCATTCCAAACTTTTCCGCTGTTGTTTTGTGAAGAGAAGGAATTGCCCTAATTCATGCCAGTGTGATTCCTAGGGATATTCTTGGGGAAAACGATGGCTGCCTCCACTGGGCAAAGCGGGAAACCTTTCCTCCCCCACCCCACCCCACCCCTGGGTGTCATTCCCACTGGGGCATATTAGGAAGAATAGTGGCCTCAGTTTCCACTTTATATAAAGACAAAACTCTGCTGCCTTTTCTTTATTGTTAAGCACCCACAAAAAATTCTTAGAACTTGCCTTTCCCTGAAAGTTGCAGAACTGCTTCCCATGCATGTTTGTGGGGAACCAATGACCCCACAAAAATGAAGAGGGAATATTTGGCTTAGCACTGCACCTTCTGCAGGTGTTGCCCAATTGTATTGCAGCTGATCCAGTGTCTCCAGGGGCGAATCTACACTCGTGGTTTTTAACGCTAACAAAGAGTTAAGGAATTGTTCTGATAACCGTAGAGCCACATGGCGTTCTGCTCTTAACGTTATGAAAATGTGACACCAGAGGCTGTTGCAGAGCAACCACAAATCAGGGAGGAAGTGGGGAGAAAGCAAAAGAGAACATTTCCTGATTTGACGTTCTAATAACGTCTAAAAGGTCCGTGCAGATCCAGCCCAAGTTTACATCTTTTAGTTTTTAATAGTATTTCCCTTTGCATTTTCTATATATCAGCCTGTGAGGTTCCCCATGAAAATGAACACAGCCTTTGTTATCTAAATAGTCCCTTTCCTAAATGCTATTTGTTGATTTATTTGCATGTAATGAAAAATGTCACAGCATGAACAACATATAATGCTTCAGCTCTATAGGGCAGAGACAGCTGACTCTTCACTTTTCATACCACAGATGCAATGTAGCCATATTTCCACTTTGCATTTTCCTTTTTCTACCTTGAACGGGACTGTGAGTCCTGGGAGCATGTAATCCCAGGCAGCTCACTGGACTAGTCCCTTGCCTCAAACTGTGAGGTTCAACTGTACAATCCTCTACCCTTTTTCTAGTTACAGTTCTCGCCCTTCCCCATAGTTGTTATTGCTGAAATGCGTCATACCCTCCAGTATCTTGAGTTCCATAACTGGTATGCGCATCTTCCCACCTGTGCTCCTGTGCAAGTCACATGATCCATAAGAGATAATGGAGTCCAAAATATTTGCTGCTTTCTTCTAGAAGTTTAAAAACTACTACAGAGGATGCTCGGATTGTGAACGTGATCCGTGCGGGATGCATGTTCGCAACCCGCAGCATCTGCAACCCGCAGCAGCATGTCTGCACATGCGTGGGTTGCGATTCGGTGCTTCTGTGCATGCACAAAGTGCGATTTAGTGCTTCTGCGTATGCATGACCGCCGAAATCCGGAAGTAACCTGTTCCAGTACTTCCAGGTTTTGGCGGTCCATAACCCGAAAAAACGCAACCTGAAGCGTCTGTAACCCAAGGTATGACTGTACTGCATTTGGGGGAGACTGATTGGGAGAAGAGACGATGGTTTAGAAAATATCCTCATGTGGGAGCTGCTTGCACATTTTGAAGTACCTGTTAATCTCTGGATAGGGCATGTGTGTCTAGTGACCTGCTGATTTGATCCATCTTAACCCACCCACCCAAAGTTATCTAGTTTCGAAAGATAGTTTGTCTCTTATTGTGTTTCCATCACCACCTCTTAAAACTCAATTTTGCCTATAAGTAAATGCATAATCCTTTGCCCTTGTATAGTGACTTGTTGTTCGCAAATCATTAAATGCATCGTGGTGAGATGTGCATACTAATTTTTGTATTCATTATTTGCAGTTCTAGCACAGGATTAGAAATGCCTGCTATTTACTGGCACCCAGAGGTACTAAAGCCTGTTTCTGGCAGATTATCCAGCTTGTTAATTACCTGCAAAAAGTGGTTTGAGAGAATTCATTACCTGCTTAAAACCCAATAATTTCAGGGCAGCGAGAAACATAATTCTTTTGTCTGTAAACAAGACTTATGCAAAGAAGGAAACATTTTGCATCTCTAACAAGCAAAACGGTGAGTGGAAACTTATTTTGCTGTTATTCATATGTGACCTGAGAAATGGCAGTTGAATCTTGCCACGTAATCAAAGAAGTCACACATTTGTACTGCTCTGTAAAAGGCCGCATATCTGTTCAATGATAAATGTTTGTTTGGCATTCGGGAATCGGAAAGTGTAAATGCTGAAATCAGAAAGCTTAAAACAAAACTAGTAAATATTTGCTACACACACACTATTCTATCACTTTGGAACACTGTGTTGCACAAATGCCAAGGTGGTTACTGGATTTCAACTAAAGTGATGTCCAAAGTGAATTTTGAGGTTCTACCAGCAATGAAATATCTGATAATTTTTCAGGGAAGCCAGGGAAGCCAAGTCTGGTCATGTAACAGAGTTTACTCTCGCTCTCTCTTAATTCCAATCTCATGCAACTTTCCAAAGCTTCTCTGGTTGTTCCAGATTTGGAGATGATATGGGGATTGTGCAGGGGCAGGAGGGAGTGAAATTCCATTGCATGGTCATGAAATTGCTCCACTCATGGAATGACTTTGTTGGATTCAACCCATGAGAATGCACCAGAATTTAAAAACATGTGCAGGGGAGGGCAACTAAGATGATCAAAGGTCTAGAAGCCAAGTCTTATGAGGAACAGTTGAAGGAGCTGGGTATGTTTAGCCTGGAAAAGAGGAAACTGAGAGGAGATATGACAGCCATCTTCAAATATCTGAAGGGCTGTCACGTAGAAGATAGAGCAAGCTTGTTTTCTCCTGCCCTGGAGGGTAGGACTTGAACCAATGGCTTCATGTAACAAGAAAGGAGATTCCATTAAACATCAGAAAAAACTTTCTGCCAGTAAGAGCTGTTCAACAATGGAACACTCTCCCTTGGGTGGTTGTGGACTCTCCTTCCTTGGAGGTTTTTAAGCAGAAGTTGCCATGGATGCTTTGCAGGGAGTTGGACTAGATGACCCTCAAGATCCCTTTCAACCCTACTGTTCTTTGATTCTATTCTATGAAATGCTCTTATAAAGGAACTCTTGACTACTGTCGTTTCCCTTCAGTTCAGCCTGCCTTCCTTTTATTACACCTAGTCTCTTCCAATTACATTAAACCCCAACCAATTTCACTCCCAAATTCCTGGCCCTGTCCAAAGCCAATCCCAAACAAACCCATTTAGACTTAATCATGTGCAGGAGCAGCAGTAATTAATACCTCTGGTTTTTCCTCCACAACAAATAATGGCTACTGTCACATTTCCACTCTCAGAACATACAGTGAGAAATCACTCCAAATGCCTACTACACAGCCAGGTTTCTGGGAGTTCAGCGGGAGATGTCCTGAAACTCATACAGTCGTTTATTATTCCAGCAATCCTTTAATCTTGTTAGCTGTAACTGTGAACTCTGGCATGCACTGCAAAGCCTTATGTCTATGGTGCAACTGAGAAAAGACTTGGCTAGTGGCAACACTGAGATGTCCAGAGCAATGCAGGATGTCAGCACCTTACCAAGATAAAGGAGGAAGCATCCAGTAAACATGCAGAGAACTGGAAGAGGTTGTGCACAGGATAGTTGTAGGTTCAGGGAGGGCTAAAGCAGAACAAAGCAAGGAGCAGCAGAAAGACCAGCAGGGTTGTGACACAGCCAGAGATGTCTAATGAGAGCTGGTGAACAACACCTTCCAGTTTTCCTTCTTATAACGACTATTAATAGGCTGGAAGCAGGGAAGCTGAGTAGTGGCATCAGGTAAATCTGTATTCCAAGGCAAGAGTGAGAACTCACCTGAGGCCGCTTGGTCTTGTCTGGCTCTAGCCTACCAAGAACCTTTACAAAATGGAAACAAGAGGAGTGATTTCTGAATGACAGGAGGTTCTGCTGATTATTGTCATGAGATCTTGATCCTATCATCCTTCTGGAGGCCAATTCAATTCTTCTCCTCCTCCTCCTCCTCCTCCTTCTTCCTCCACTCGTAGCTGAGTAAGATTGCCTTCCATGAACACGGTCTTAACAGTGAGTCCGTAAGTGACTGTGGAGGCCAATTCTGGATCCACATGTCCTTCCACAGCGGGGACATAGGTTTCTGGGTGGGAGTTGATCATGGTGAGAGTTTGCCAAGCATGCCTTCCTCTTAGCACATTTCTACCTTTCGTCCTGAATTTGAGCGTCTTCAAAGCCCATGACACCTTTGGTAAAGGCTGTTCTCCAATTGGAAATAGCTAGTTCAAATATGTTATTTGCAGCCTGGGACCTGTTTGTTGTGATCTATTCCCATGCTACATGAGCATGCTGGCAGTACTGGAGAAATTAATGACCTGGCCATGCAAATGCTTGTATTGCATTTCTGGAACAGCACCGGACCACATCAAAGCAGTTGTAATGCCACAAAGGAAAAGAGATCTGCATCATGCAAGTCTTCACATAGTAGGTGGCTTTGGAGCCTGATCTTTTTTTTTTACAGTGATTTCATGTAAGTAATTAGCAAATCAGCTGAATGTGCAGGCCAATCTGTTAGTACAATCTGAAACCCCACCCCTCGGGAAAAAAAGAAAAAGAAAAATGTCTTATTCTTGGAAATCACAAGGACAAAGCCAATTCATTTATCAGTGCCCTCTAGCCTATGTAGAAACTTGTGTTGCTTCTACAATTCACAGCTAATGTGCAAAGAAAGGACTGTTCCCAGAAACAGAAGCTGAAAAAGCTATTTTGAAATGTGAGATTTTATGGGGGGGGGATAGGGATAAGCATGAACAAAAGAGAAAAGGAGGTTTTTCCTATATAAAGAGGCATCCTAGAGGGCTTCAAACGCTCACGTTCCCTGCCGTTAGCTCGAAGTTGGTCTGGATAAAATTGCCAGAGTGCCTACTTTGCAGCTGACAGCAGAAAATCAGGGTGAAATTTACATTCTTTGAGCCTAATTGTAGCACAAGTATGCCTTTTGTTAATAATTTCTGCATGAGAAATGTTAGGGAATATCATAAAAAACCTGCAATAGAAAAAGCCAGTGCAACTTTATAACCCTTTCATTTAAAAGAACACAGGAGGGAGTAAATGAATTTCTTTTAGACTTGAATATGCATCTTAATGGTATACTAATTGAATCGAGCTTCCAGAGTATTAGGAGCCTGAAACAGAAATTTTTCAAAACCATATCGGAAAATTCTTTTGCAAGAAATATGTTATCCCCTATTGCAAAAACAGACTTTTCAATATTCTGCCAACTTATTCCTTTAGCCAGTGAAGATTTGGTCAGATACTGACATCATATTAGCTTTCTTTAATCTCTTGCAATATTTTTCTTTCAGTGGTGAAAGAAAGAAAGAAAGAAAGAAAGAAAGAAAGAAAGAAAGAAGGAAAAACACCCACACAGAATGGACAATGCACTTTTAACATGTGTTTGTTTGGATGCATCAAATACATTTTGCATTTCAAATGATGTTACTACTATATCGTCTGCCCTTTTAGCAGATGGGAGTTTTAGTATGCTTTACTGCATAGGAAGCTGAAGATTAATTCATTTTAAGCAAACTACTACAATATTCCATTGTAATACTTTAAAAAGAATTTGCAAGCACCAGAGTTAATAAGACATTTCAAAACTGTCTCAGGAAGCATTTAGCTATTTCATTTTTGAAAACATTCAAGGTCTAACATGCCAAATGCTCCACGCTGTTCTGAAGGTGATATTGTTTATGGGATTTTCGTTCCCCTAACCAACAGTTTCAAAAACTGCTGAATAGTTGTATTGCAGTGTGCTGTAAGGAGCAAAGAATTTGGAGAAATTTATGTATATTTTTTGGAACCTTTGCTGCTTCAAGAGAATGTTCAAATCTAAATCCTAGTTGGCCTTCAGCAACTTCATTGCCTCTTACTTGAAAGAGAGCTTCAGGTGCTGAGAGTGTCACGGGAAGACTCATCAGTCAGCGGATATTTCATACAGGGCTGCATTTTACAGAAGGATAATGAAGAGCTGGAGGTCTGGATTCAGCAAAGCAGTTACAGCATCTTGTTCTTTCAGCCTGTAAGTAGATCACTGTCTTTTGTATTTTTAATTGCCTCTCCCTAATGTGTTTGCCATGGGTTTGGTCCCGAGGCTGCAAAGAAGCCTTGAGGCACTGCTGACAAATCACTGAACATCCATTGTGTATGATCACCCCTCTAATTATAGCCCCGGGGAGCAATATCAGAATACTTGCTCTCTGTCAGGTGGTGTGGGATGAAGCACCCAGCTGAGTCATTACATCGCCTTCCAGGAACCAATGCTAGGTCAGGCCTAGTTAGTTAGTTGTATATTTGGCCCAGGAATATCTGTTAAAGGGATGGGGAAACTGTGCATAACCTCCAAGATTTCACTTGGAAAATAGGGGTGTCCTGTTCAATAATAATAGTAATAATAAATTTATTACTTATACACAGTCCATCTGACTGGGTTGCCCCAGCCACTCTGGGTGGCTTCCAACATATATAAAAACATAATAAAACATTAAACATTTAAAAAAAACTTCCCTATACAGGGCTGCTTTTGGATGTCTTCTAAAGATTGTATAGTTACTTATCTCCTTGGTTCAGGGGACACATAATTCCACACCCTCCAACTTTTATTTCTCCAATGAAAATAGAGATGTCCTAAGGAAAAGTAGGACATTACAGGATAAAATCAGAAACCGGGATGGCTTTTTGAATCCAGGAATGTCACTGGAAACTAGAGACACTTGGAGGATCTGCATTTGTCAAGCTTTCCGCACCTTGCCCCTCTTATCTTTCTCTCAGTAAGCACCAGTGAAAGGCTTCGTTGGGAAACCAGGAGAGCAAACAAGCTCACCCGCATTGCCCTACCAGCCTGCTGCTGCCTAAAACAATCACCTCTCTTCAGCCTAACCTACTAGAAAGGGAAACAGATGGTTCTGGGGTCTACACCACTCAGCTGCTTGGGCTTGCCGATTGGAAGGTCGGCGGTTCAAATCTATGTGACGCAGTGAGCTCCCGTTGCTCTGTTTCAGCTCCTGCCAACCTTGCAGTTTGAAAGCATACCACTGCAAGTAGATAAATAGGTACCATTGTGGCGGGAAGGTAAATGGTGTATCCGTGCACTCTGGTTTCCATCACGGTATTCCATTGAGCCGTAAGTGGTTAAGTCATGCTGCCCATTTGACCCGGAAAGCTGTCTGTGGACAAACGCCGGCTCCTTTGGCCTGAAAGCGAAATGAGCCCCGCTACCCCATAGTCACCTTTGACTGGATGTAACCATCCAGGGGTCCTTTAGCTTTACCTTACTTGAAAGGGTGGTGGGGATAAATTGGGAGTGTGTGAAACTACATACACTATCATGAGTTCCATATATGCCCAAGAAGCTGGTGCCAGAGTCTGAAGCTGAGTGATTTTGCATGTTAAGAATGTGACACCTTTAAAATTAGTAGCCAGTCCAATAATACTAGGGAATGCATGCTTCAAAGAATGACAAAGAGAAATTTAAAGATTTATCAGGAATGGGGAAAAACCGAGGATAAAAAATAAGATACTCACAGATGTGAAAGAAAGAGGTGGTTTTTCACTTCCAGATTTAAAATTGTATTATGAAGTGGCATCCCTAACATGGATCCAAGATTGGATCAAGCTTGACAAAGAAGAGATAACAGACTTGGAAGGGCATGATAATAGGTTTGGATGACATGCCTATTTATGGTATGGAAAAGCAAAAATCCATAAAGGATTCCACAACCATATACTAAGGAAAGTGTTGTTTAAGGTATGGGGCAAATATAAAGAATTTAATCAATGGCAGGATTTAAATAAACATCCGCAATTTTATTGATAGGGAGCAAATAATGCAATAAAGGGAAGATATGATATGTTGTAAAAAAACCAGCAGAATTCAATAATAAAGATAACAAATCAGAAATGGGAGTTGAAGGACTTCCAAAGGGAGGGAGGGGGAGAATGTTTTGTGAATTGTTGTCAGAGCTGCTACCAGGTCCCAGCTCACATAGGACCACGCCACACAGCGTCCACTTTAAAAGAGTCTTTATTGAGTTACAGGTTTCATTTCCGAACTGCAGCGTGCAGCTCTACACCTTCTGCTCTAGGTCGGCGAAGACCCGTCTGAGTCCCCGCCTCTTGCACACCAGCTTAATACCCTAGCCTTGCTCCACCTCCTTCGCCTCTCCCTACGTCTCTGGGTCCTTCTGCCCCCCTGGGCCTCCTCCCTTCTACTCTCCTCTGACGCTGACCCCCCTGATCCTTCTGCCTCCTTGCGGCGGGCTTTAGGACCTGGCTCACTCTCCGGGCTGCTTACTGCTCCAGCTTCCGCTGCATTTGAACTTGGCGCGCGCGCCCAACTCTCTACTTTCCTCTTAACCGTTGCCTCGCTCTCTGAGGAGGGCGTGACCACCCCTGACTCGTGCCCTCCCTCCTGCTGACAGCCTCCGGAACCCGATGCCTGGCTACCTTCCTCCCTGCTGCTCTCAGTCTTGAGCGTGGGTCCCGACTTCCAGCTGCTGCCGCCCTCAGTTATGAGCGTGGGTCCCGACTTCCAGCTGCTGCTCTCTGAATCTCCTCTGTTCCCTTCCTCCTGGGGTGTCCCCCCGGATCCCCCCCTTGCTCTGCTCACTGGGGCTCCCTTTTGGGAGTCCTCTGACTCACTGCTTAGGCTTGGAGATCTCGGGTCGTCATCATCACTCATTCTCCCTTCGGCTTCCTCCCCCTCGCTCTCTGTTTCCACCCTTCTCTGCGTCTCTGCTTCTGAACCCCTGACATCCATCCCCCCCTCGAAGCCCCCCCTTCCCCCCTCCCCGCTGTCAGGTGTGGGTGCTGGGCGCTCCATCATCATGGGAGGGAATGCTGGATACAGGTCGCTCCCCGTGGGTGGCCGCCAACTGAAGACCTCCGAGTCTTCCCCCTCGCGGTCGTCGACGTTGACTTGTTGCTCTTCCATCTCTGTACCGCCGTGCTCGAACCCGAGGTCCTCCCCGAACACGTCCATGTCAGTCTCTGCGTCGGTCGCTCGACCTGGCATCTCCAGCCACTTCCTGCGCCATCGCTCCTCTGGTCGATCGTCCCACCAATACGAGTTGCCTGATGCCGAACCTGCCGGTGAACCTTCTGGGGAACGGGTGCTCCGTGCGGGTTCCCCTTCTGAGTCGAATCCATGGAACGTGCTGGAAGAAAGTGTGGGTGTGAACAACCAGTCGTCGAAGAAGCTCGCTGGCATGGGTTTGTGTGGGAAGAGGGCATGAAACTCGTCCTTGAGCAGGGGTTCCTCCAAAGCGTAGTCTGGTACCCAGCTATTGGCGCTGGCCCGGGTGCCCTCTCTGGCTAAGAGGTATTCGACTCCCTCTTCCCCCCATCTGGAGTCCAAAATCTCCGTGACCTCGTTGATGTGGTCCTGGTGCTTCACCTCCCGCGTCTCCGTCCGTTCCCGGAGCGGACTTGGCGCCGTCCCTGGCTCCTGGAACCTGTGAGGTGCCTTGTAGGGAGTGAGCACCGACCTGTGGAACACCGGATGCATTCTGGAACCCTCCGGCAGCGCCAGTCGGAAGGCTACCGGGTTGATCTGCGCTTCGACTTGGTACGGACCGATCTGCTTGTGCCCCAACTTCTTCTTGGCAAGCGACCTGGTCGGCACTGCGTGGGCTGCCAACCAGACCCAGTCTCCCACTTGGATCACTTCGCCAACCCGCCTGTGCTTGTCAGCTTGCACCTTGTAGGCGTGCTTAGCTAGCTCCAGCTGCCGTCTGAGTTGATCGTGGACCGCCTGCAGCTCTGACGCGAACGCGTCCGCCGTCTGTGGTTCTCCTTCCCCCACTCTCTCCAGTCCCGGGAAGGTTCTGGGATTCCTCCCATTGTTGGCAAAGAACGGCGTCACTCCTGTGGACACGTGCTTCGTGTTGTTGTAAGCGAACTCGGCTAGCGGCAGGTAATCCACCCACGTCGCAGGCTGTTGATTGGCATAGCATCTCAGGTACTGCTGCATGATGGCATTGACCCTCTCTGCTTGCCCGTTGGTCTGCGGGTGTCTTGCTGATGCCAGATTGACCTTGACATTTAGAAAACCCATCAGCTTCTGCCAGAAAGACGAGATGAACTGGCGTCCGCGGTCGGACAGGATAGACCGTGGCAGGCCATGCACTTTGAACACGTGATCTATGAACAGTTTGGCGGTTTGTTCCGCCGTGGCCACCTTCGCACACGGAATGAAATGTGCCATCTTGGTGAACAAGTCCACCACCACTAGCACAGCTGTCTTGCCTCTCGAGTTGGGTAAATCCGTCACAAAGTCCAGGGCCACCCTCTCCCACGGTTCAAACGGTGTTTGCAGCGGTTCTAACAGTCCCGCCGGTGGTCTGTGTACCGGCTTGGCCCTCTGGCAGGTGTCGCACCTCGCGACGTAGTCCGCGACCTCTCCTCTCAGCCTGGGCCACCAGAAGTCTCTCGCGACTAATTCCATCGTTTTCTCTGTGCCAAAGTGACCGGCCGTGGGTGCGTCGTGCAACTGTTGCAGTACCTTGGCGCGAAGGTCGTCTCCTGGTACATAGACAGCCCCTTTGCGTAGGAGCAAGCCGTCCCGCACCTGGAACTCGTCCGTGGTAGCCGTGCCTCTGAGCAGTTCCGCCATCTTGTCTTGCGCGAATGAGTCGTCCCGCAATGCACGTCGCACCGCATCCAGGTCTACTGTAGCTAAGGCACACGCCCACGCCGTCGGTGCGAAGATGTGCATGGCCGCCGCTGGCGTCACCTCTTCTAGGTATTGCGGTTTTCGGGACAGTGCATCCGCCATGATGTTGGTGTCGCCTGGGACGTACTCTATTCGGAAATTGAAGTCAGCAAAGAACTCCGCCCAACGTATCTGCCTCTGGTTCAGGAACTGAGCCGTGCGCCAGTGCTCCAGATTCTTGTGGTCCGTGCAGACCTGCACCGTGTGCTTGGCGCCGATTAGGAAGTGCCTCCACGCCTTGAAAGCTGCATGAATGGCCAGCAACTCCCTGTCCCAGATGGTGTAGTTCTGCTCCGACTTGCTGAGCTTTCTGGAGTAGAACGCTCCCGGCCGCCACACCCCCTGCGGGTCTCGCTGCAGCAGGACAGCTCCCACGGCTCTGTCTGACGCGTCTGTCTCTACCCTCAACGGTTTACTGGGGTCGATATGCAGCAGTTGCTTCTCCGATGCGAAGAGATGCTTGAGCGCTTGAAAGGACTGTTCCGCCTGCTCCGTCCAGATGAATTTCTTTTTTTTGGAGCTGAGCGTGTCCGTAATTGCTGCCGTCTGCATCGCGAACCCCTTGATAAACTTGCGATAGAAGTTGGCGAAGCCGACAAACCGCTGGACCTCCTTCCGGTTGCGCGGGCTTTTCCAATCCAATACCGCACGAACCTTGGTGCTGTCCATGGCTATCCCCTTGTCCGACAACTTGTATCCCAGGAAATCCACCTCCGTCGTGTCGAACTGGCACTTCTCCAGCTTGGCGTACAGTCTATGTTGTTGCAACCTGCTGAGCACCTCCCTCACGTCTCGGTCGTGAGCTTGCTGCGAGTCAGAGAAAATCAGGATGTCATCCAGGAAGCAGACGCATGTCTTGTAGAGGAGTCCCTCCAACACGTGATGCATAAAAGCTTGAAAACAGTGAGAGCCATTTTGTAATCCAAAGGGCATAACTCTGTATTCGTAGGTGCCCAGCGGTGTGAACATGGCCGTCTTCCACTCATCGCCCTCCCGCATGCGGATGAGATTGTACGCCCCTCGCAGGTCCAACTTGGTGAACACGCGTCCCTTGCGCACCGTCGCGAGGAGGTCGTCAATCCTGGGCATGGGGTAATCAGACGGTTTGGTCATCTGGTTCAAAAGGCGGTAGTCCACAACTAGTCTTTTTTGGGGCGTGTCTTTCTTTTTCACGAAGAAAACGGGACTGCCCCCCACTGCCTTGGACTCTCTGATGAAGCCACGCTCCAGATTATGCTCGATGAACTGTTTAAGTTCCTGCATTTCATCTTCAGACATGGAGTATAGCCGCCCCTTCGGCAGCGTCGCCCCCGGTAGGAGGTCAATCTTGCAGTCATATGGCCGGTGAGGGGGTAGCTTGTCCGCCTCCTTCTCGCAGAAGACCTCCAAAAAGCTCGCGTATTTGTGGGGGACCGCTTGCAACGTTCCCAACTGCAGTTGTGATTCCTCCTCCTCTCCCTCCCGTCGGGGCAGGATGCAGTGTTCTGCGCAATAAGAGGAGCCGAAGATCAGTTGTCTCTGGTACCAAGCCAGTGTCGGACTGTGCCTGTCCAGCCAACTCATGCCCAACACAATGGGCGTGTCCGACAGTTGGGTGACATTAAAACTGATGACTTCCCTGTGGTTGCCAAGGCGCATCACCATCGGTGGCGTCTGCTTCACCACCTGCCCCCCTAGCAACTCTCTGCCATCCACTGTGACGACTTGCAGGGGCAGAGTGGCAGGCAATAGCTGTATAGCGTGCTGCTCCACAAAGCTCTGCGCTATAAAGTCTGCGTTGCTTCCAGAATCCACAGAAAGCGGCACTTCGATAGTGACGCCGTCGGGTAGCTGGAGAGATGCTGTGAGCTGCACTACTGGTTTGGGTGGGAGGGGATCCGTGGGTTGCAAGATTGCTGGGGACTGCTTCACAGATGCGTCTGGCTGGGCCCCAGTGCCTCCGTCTCCAGCCAGACATTGTCGTTTCCCTGCTGTGGTTCTCCTTGCTGCGTTGCTGCAGTCACCATTGCTGAGGCTGCAGTGTGCTTGTGGAGCCTCCGGGGACACTCCTTCGCCAAATGGCCTGGATCCTCGCAGATGTAACACTTCCTGTTCCCTCTAGGAGGCTTCGCTTTCACTGCTGCCGGTGCTAGGGCTCTGGCTGCTGACTGAGCCCTTGCACCTCCAACCTCCATCGGTTCCCCTCCCCCTCCTGGCGGAGGTGTGGATTGCGCACGCGCTGCTTCCCTCGGAACGAAAGAGAAACTTCTCGCTGCTTCGCGCCCTCCACGTCCTTCATCTCTGCACCATGGACGTTCTTCCAGCCTCACCCCCACAGTCAGCGCCCTTTGGACCACCTCCTGCGTGCTTCGGGGCCTCTCCCCCCTTGCAATTTCATCCTTAACCGCTGAACTTAGACCCTCCCAGAAGAGGTCTCTGACAGGGGGCGAATCCCGATCCCATTCTAAAGCACTGACCAGCGCAAAAAATCGGGCGTGATACTGCCGGACGCTCGCCCTCCCTTGTTTTAGTCCATGAATCTCCCGTCTGGCAAGATCCACATCAATAGTAGACAAAAAACACGCATCCATCGCTTTGATAAAGGCATCTGCATTCTGAAGCGCCGGATCTTTATCCCTCCACAAATTGCGCAGCCAGGCTTTGGCATCCCCATGCAAATGGGACAATATGAACCCCACCTTCTCTTCCTCATCTCTAAAGTCTTTTGCCAGCAGTTGCAGTGCGCACATTACGTCTGCTCTAAAATTAGGGTACTGTTGCAAAGTCCCATCGAAGTGAGCCACAAGCCCTCCTGCTCTCCGTGCCAATCCCACGCCCTCCGGTCTGGGTCCCGGTTGCCCTTGCTTAACAAGCATTTCAAACCTGGCGTGTAGGTCTCTGTAGGCGGCTGTAGTCTCCTCCTCCCGTTTCTTGGAAGCCAATACCTCTGAGGACAACTGGGTCACTGCCTCTTGCAGCGCGGAGATCCTCTGTTCTTCCGTCATCTTGCTAACCTTTGTGAGCTCGCTTACAGACACCCCTCTTCCTCCTCTAGCGGCTTCTGCTCCCGCTGCGAGGTTTCAGGTTTCTGAAGCTTTGGCAGACGGGTCTTACTGTCAGAGCTGCTACCAGGTCCCAGCTCACATAGGACCACGCCACACAGCGTCCACTTTAAAAGAGTCTTTATTGAGTTACAGGTTTCATTTCCGAACTGCAGCGTGCAGCTCTACACCTTCTGCTCTAGGTCGGCGAAGACCCGTCTGAGTCCCCGCCTCTTGCACACCAGCTTAATACCCTAGCCTTGCTCCACCTCCTTCGCCTCTCCCTACGTCTCTGGGTCCTTCTGCCCCCCTGGGCCTCCTCCCTTCTACTCTCCTCTGACGCTGACCCCCCTGATCCTTCTGCCTCCTTGCGGCGGGCTTTAGGACCTGGCTCACTCTCCGGGCTGCTTACTGCTCCAGCTTCCGCTGCATTTGAACTTGGCGCGCGCGCCCAACTCTCTACTTTCCTCTTAACCGTTGCCTCGCTCTCTGAGGAGGGCGTGACCACCCCTGACTCGTGCCCTCCCTCCTGCTGACAGCCTCCGGAACCCGATGCCTGGCTACCTTCCTCCCTGCTGCTCTCAGTCTTGAGCGTGGGTCCCGACTTCCAGCTGCTGCCGCCCTCAGTTATGAGCGTGGGTCCCGACTTCCAGCTGCTGCTCTCTGAATCTCCTCTGTTCCCTTCCTCCTGGGGTGTCCCCCCGGATCCCCCCCTTGCTCTGCTCACTGGGGCTCCCTTTTGGGAGTCCTCTGACTCACTGCTTAGGCTTGGAGATCTCGGGTCGTCATCATCACTCATTCTCCCTTCGGCTTCCTCCCCCTCGCTCTCTGTTTCCACCCTTCTCTGCGTCTCTGCTTCTGAACCCCTGACAATTGTATATTATGGATATAAGTATATTTGTAATGAGAAAAAGGAAAATCAATTAAAAAAATTAAAAAGAAAATAAAAAGAAAATGAGTAGCTGGTAAGTATGGACAAGATATAGACCTGCTGAGTTTCAGCAAGGCAGAGACCTCCTGTGCCTTCAGATCCTACCCTACCCTAGCATTACTATGAGAATGCATGTGAGTAATGTCATAATTATTCCTATGTTACATCTCATACTTCTCTGACCCTTTATTGCAGTTGTTGATGGACAATAGTGGAAGAGATGGATTTAAGTGGACCTAGGAGATTTAGACGAGCAGCTTTTGTGCATGCTATATCTGTAATGTGGCCCTGACTCCTTGGCAGCACCCATGTCACAAACATTACTATGAATCAGGCTGTAGCTCTGAGTGTATATTACAAGGAAAAGAATATAAACTCTTGAAGAGCTCTCCTGGGTTGCATCCTTGGTTTCACTATTACATGACTGAATCCCCTCTTCTAATTCTGACTTGCAGCTATTTTTATTGATCATAGTTTAGTCATTATTTATTGCCATTGTTAAGAGTGAATTTCTGTTTAATTATTATTTGCTGGTGTCTTGAGAGTTAATTGCATTGTGTACTATTATATTATAATATATTATTGAATATTAATTTATTTGATATAAGATTGTTATTTTAAAGTTATTGTTATGAGGCCGGCGTGGTTGCTCGAGGGCGAACAGGCAAGACTCCCACCGGTCTTTTCCAGGCTTTATTATCTGTCCAAAAACAGTTACAGTACAGAGCGTCTCAAGTCTGTGTCTGCTCAGTCGCTAGAAGAATCTGGGAGTGGGTGGTCCTTAAACTTTCCCCAGCATAGCAGTCTTTTGACCCCCATCCTATGCCTCCCCTCTCTGCGCGTAAACTGTACAGAGGGTGTGGGCAAAGGGGGACCTGCCTCCTCCCCCCCCCCTGCTTTGCTCAGGCCCAGTGTTGCAGCTCTCTCTAGCATCTTCCAAGCCCTGCATCCCTTCCCCACTGGAGGCGGGGCTTCCCTCCTCGCCGGAGGAAGAACTGCTTGGCACGATTTTTGGAGGCTTCCTGTAACCCAACTGCCCTTCCACCTCTCGCCTCTGAGCTGATGGCAGTTCCCTGACAGTTATGTTTTATAATGATGCTTTGTATTGGATCAGATTATTATAAGGTTATGTTGTTTTTGTTGCTGCTGCTGATGTAAACTGCCTTGTGTATAGAAATATAGAAAGGAGGTACAGTCATACCTTGGGTTGAAGTAGCTTCGGGTTGAGCATTTCCGGGTTGCGCTCTGCAGCGACCTCGAAGTAATGGAATGCGTTACTTCTGGGTTTCACCGCTCGCGCATGCGCAGACGCTCAAAATGACATCATGCGCATGCACAGAAGCGGCGAATCATGACCGCACACATGCAGAGGCAGATTGAGTTCACTTCAAGATTGAACGGGGCTCCGGAACGGATCCTGTTCGCATCCAGAGGTACCACTGTATACAAATTAAAAGTGGAATGAATTATAACCAGCTATCAACATGGAAACAGCATCTTGTCCAGAGAGTCATCATGCCTTGCAGCAGTTCTCAACCTGTGGGTCCCCTGATGTTGTTGGACTACAACTCCCATCATCCCTGAGCTCTGGGCTTGCTAGCTAGGGGTGATGGGAGTTGTAGTTCAACAACATCTGGGGACCCACAGGTTGAGCAAGGCTGCGAGGGACATCAGGTTTGGGACGGACACTGATTTCACCTGGGCTGAGATTTCAAGGTGAATGTTCTGGTAGAATGTCTGCTGAAAGCAACAGCAAGATTGATGAGACTTGCAAAATCACTTCCCTCTGCCTTTCTTTCTGCCTGCTCTCAGACTCATGCCCATATGATTCCTGTTCTCATCAACGAAAGGGTGTGTTTGGACGTTGCCCAGGTCCCCTCCCACCCTGCGTAACACATAATTAGCACTCAGAAAGCACTGATTTCTGCAATCTAATGGATAGTGTTCTTCAGGCATTCACAATCTGTCAGTGGGGTGGAAAGGGATGTCCTTTAACTTGCTTTTGAATTGCTGGGACCAGGAGCCAGTGGGGAATGAGAAAATCTTGGCAGACCACTAAAAAACTGGCCAGATGGCTGGCAACCCTAAAAGCTGAGCAAGCTGACAGCTAAGCTGAGCTGTGAGGAAAGAATTTGGCGGATCATAACTCGTGCTCTTAACCATTGTACTGCAGCCGCATGTTTAATTCACAGTATTTAGAGTGGACATGATTTCAGGCAAAAAACGCCCCATTATTTTTGTCTTTTCTTTTATGACAATACGCATTTCCATTCCATCTGTGATAAATAATGTACAGTCCTCTAGCCTCTCTTCTTTCTTTTCAGAGCAGCAGTGTAAATTCTGATTCTCTACTTTTCTGGCATGAAATCAAGTTCTTTTTTTGAAAAAAAGAAACCCATAAATTTTTCTGCATCCTGAACAGCACAGGATAAACATTCTAAGTGCCTTTTCTGTCAAATGAAAAGAGAACACAGTTATAGGTTAGCTGTGCCAGCCAGTTCATTTTTGCAATCAACACTGCTGCTGGTGCCAAGTACTTGAAAAGATCAAAAACACAAAAGTAACACCTTGGTTTGAGTGATAATGTTGATACCCTACAAGAATACCTTGGCTGCATGCCAGGCACGTTCCCTATTATTTAATTCTTCCGGCAAATATTTTAACATACTGTGTGCCTACCATTTGAAAAATGGTAGAGTTCAAAAATGTCACCTCGTAGAATTGGGAACCCTTTGCATTGTACTTGCAAGAGCAGAAGCAGGGAATCAGTGGCTCTCAAGATGTTGTTGGGCTATCTCCTCATCACCGGCACCAGACCATTCTGACTGGGCCTGGTGGGAATAAGAGGACCAGAGCACCTTCTTCCCAGGGAACTCTCTGAATCGTAGCTCTGTGCAGCGAATAGGAGATTCCGAACAACTCTCAGCACCATTAACAAACTACAGTTCCCAGGATTCTTTGGGGGGAAAACCGTGACTGCTTAAAGTTGCATGATACTGCTTTAAATGTACAGTGCAGAAAGTGTCTCTTATATCATAGAATCGTAGAGTTGGAAGGGACCCCAAGGGCCATTGAGTCCAGGGATCTCAGCTAAAGCATCCATGTCAGATGGTTGTCCAACCTCTGCTTACAAACCTCCAAGGAAGGCAAGTCCACCACCACCCAAGGGAGACCATTCCATTGTCAGACAGCATTAACTATCAGAAAGTTCTTCCTGATGTTTCATTGGAATTCTCCTTTCTAGTAACTTGAAGCCAGAGCAGGAGAAAGCAATCATTTAATGTTTGCAATGTGACTGCAATTATTATTGTTTATGTAAAGCGTGTTCTCCTTTATGGAGAGCACGTGTTGCAGTGGGGGCCGCCAGGACACTCCAAAGTTGTGGGGCAGGCTAATTGACCATTGGCCACTGATGCGATTGGGCTTCCCTTGTTGTTGGGAAGAAGTTAATGTTGCCATTTGTTGATTGACAGCCAGAAATGCTAAAACTCCTTGCACGAGGCTAGGGCTTCCTCTTTTCGTCCGTGCATCGGATTGCCTGTCCCCCCCTAGAATTAGGGTTGTTCGCTTTGACCTTACCTTGCTATGCCTGTCATGGGGTTGTCTGCTCTTGAGGCAGGGGCCTGGTAGGAATTTTGTCCATCTGGCTGATTGGCTGGGGCCATTTGGTTTTTGCCTACTGCGTAGCAAATCTTCACAACTTGTAAGGTTGCAGTTAGGCATTGGTTTATGGTTTGGTTGGTTGAGGGGCATGGATTGAATGCTGCTGCTGCAAGGGATTCCGTTAAAGGAATCGGGGGCTAACTATTGCTTGTCCACCCTGTCAAGGGGGCTCGGGCCACTGCAAGAGCTCCTGGCTGCATTTGGGGTGGGCTGAGGGCAGGTTCCCTGCTCCGTCGCTTCCCCCAAGTGTATTCCCCTTTTCTGACTTTCGCATCGTGTGTAATGTCAGTCTGTCCCCCATGGTGGGGGCAGATAGTCACAACCAATGCCTAAGCAACCACTCACATGTTTGTATTTTAATAAAGTTGTGGCCAAAATTATGCCAAAAACCTTAAAAAAAATAATTGGTGTGATGTGTGAGTTATTGGGGTAGCCCTGGGGACTTCGACACTCAAGAGCATTTCTCAAAAAAGAAAAAAAGAGAAAAAGCAGCTTGTTTAGGTGGGAGATGGAGATTAGAAGACCCATATTCACTTTTTTATTAAGCTGAAATGTATTTCCTAATACATTGTGACACTGCTTTTCTGATGGCTCTCACAGCTTTCCCCAGGCTGGTGCCCTGTAGATGTTGTTGGGTAATATTTGTTGTAATCCAGCAACACCTGGAAGGTACCAGCCAAGGGAAGCATAGAATTATAGATTCAAAAGGGTCCCTGGGGATCATCTAGTCCAAACCCCTGCAGTGCAAGAATCTTTTGCCCAACAACCCTGAGATTAAGTGTCTCATGCTCTAACAACTAAGCTAGGATATAGTCAGGTGTGTTGAATTTTTCAGCTTTCAAATTTCAATGAGTGGGGCTAACAAGTTGTAACATGACTTAGGAATTCAAAATATGTTTTGGTTAAATCAATATGATTTAGTTTTACTTGGTAAATAACTGCATTTTAAAAAATGAACATTTTTGTGGAATTTCCAATACATTTAAACTTGTCTTAATAAAAAAAAATGTGAGTAAATTTGCATTAAAATTATTAAAAATGATTGCCAAGTTATAATATATATCAATATTGTTTTTATTATCCTCACACCCAAAAACATATTTTTAAGACCCCTCCCTGAAGAAATTTGCAAAAATTAATTTTCACCCCCTAAAATGACATGCCATAAATATAATGCTAATGCTTTCTCTTCTTCCACTCATAGTTTATTGGATGCAAGCTGATCAGCGAAACTCTTCAGGAAGCTTGTTCATTATTTGCAAGTCTTTATCTCATCAAGTAACAAGACTAAGGATGGGTGAATCAGTCTATTTTGGCCTCTTACATGTCCACCCAGAAGTTTGATCCATCTGGTTTCTGCGTTAATCAAATACATATTTCTAAATATCTCAAAACATGCATTTTTAGTAGAGTTTTAAGTCAAGATCTGTGTTGGAACATCTGGAAAGGGTAAAACTGAGTAAACATAAATAACTTAACATGTACATATAATTAATCTAGCAGGTGCGTATCAAGTCAGTTTATCAGAATTGGCGAAGATCACATTTCTCAAGCATTCCTACTGCTAACACATTTGTTTTGGACACCCTGAACCATCTTCATCCTTAGATCTGTTTCGACCCAAGGAACAGCTGCTCCATAATGTTTGCTGTGCAACAGCCAAGTGTTTCAGGCTACTGCTAACACGCTTCAGCTAAATTCATTGGACCTACTTGAGCGAGCAACAACATTTCACCTCTGTGCTATATCTGCAGGCATCTGTAATGACTGAAGAGATGGAGGCAGTACAGCCTTAACTGTTCTATGATTAATAAATCAAGTCTCCTTGAAGTAGACAGTAAATTTTTGACCTGCAGAACTTTGACAGCCATAAAGAGAGAGACATCATATGGACACCAGCTAATAAAACCCGTGACAGATGAGTCTGTAAGCAGGCTATGACATGACCCCCAGCAGTGCAGAATCTATCACAATGAGCAAAGCTTGGAGTGGCAGGAACAAAGGCTCGATCAAGTAGGGTTGCGGTATTTCAAGAAGTAAAAATCTGGACACAAAAAGTTGTGGGGCTCAACAACTTCCCAGACAACCCAAATTGCCCCCTGGATGTTAAATCTGTCCTTGGAATTGTGGACGTATGGACACCCCCCAAAAAAACCCATAGAAATTAATAAGTGGTAGGATTTTGGTTAATTGGGATATGAATGAAAGTACAACATGTAGAGCTGTGCTGGACAGGGAATCCCTGGCCTGGCTTATGCAAACCAGCCTGGCTGGCCTAGCGAAGGGCCAATCTGTAAACATGACAAAAGGTGTTGATAGACGATCTGAGATGTCCTTTGGTCTGGGGAGAAGGATGTTGCCAAGGTCCTGGCATTTGGTTTTGAGATGACAGGAAATGAGAATTTATGAGCAAGGTGTTCTTGGAAGAGGAAGAAAGAGTGGGATCCATCTTGGGCAGGATATCTGAAGGCTTTGCCGCACTGCTATGGGGCACAACAGGCTGAGTGGTAATGTTAGTAACAAATTTTAACATGTTCTGTCAGCGCAAGGACTTACACTTGAATGATGAAATTTCCTTTATACACAGCCCACATACTCCCCAAATCTGTTCCGCAAGGTTTGGGGAACCCCCAGAACAGATTAAGGGTGTGTGGAGAGGGAAAAGAGGGAGGAAAATCCTACTGCACAGGCCTGAATCCTTATGTTGATGGAACAAGTTACTTACTGTGAATACAACCATTAGTCCTGATAAGATGGAAAGATGTGGATTTTTTTATTTTATTTTTATTTTTGCAGACTAGTAGGTTGGTGGCTCCAGTGTTGGTATCCTGGGGAAAGGCTAGTAGATTTCCCTTTGTTCCTCATCACCTTTCCAGGACTTTGCAGTAGCTAGCTTGTGGGTTGCAAAATTACCATCTATTTTTGTGCTAGTCTGTGGAAAACACCTGTGCTCGTAGGATACTTTTGCTATGTAGTAAACCAGGTGAAGCAATCAGAGTTACTGTATGTTACTGTGGACTTAAAACAGCAAACCCAGTCCCTGAAATTGGCTGTTTCCAAGAAGTGTCCTTACTTTGTGGTCATGAATCTGAGTGGGAACTTCTTTTAAATAACAGAATTGTTTCATAATCAGCATTTCTCGGTGATATTGCAGCTAGTTATGCCGAATGGGGTTTGAGACGCCAATGTTTTGATTCTGTTTTCTATTTAAATAAAGTCACTAGAAGCCTTTTAGTGTATCATTTAATTAACACTTGGGAGTTATTTCCTAATTATACTTCCTAATTACTTTTATCCAGTCCCTATAATTAATCTCTGATACTGGCAAATGTCCAGTTTTCTATTGGGGGAGGAATTTCTTTTGTTTTCTCAAGCTGTCGTCAATGCATGTCCTAACTACTTCCTTAGTTGTATCATTTGAGTTTCTATAGTAATTTTACATTATCATTTGTTAGAGCTATCTTGGTATATAGCACAACACCACACATGAGAAGGAGGTATTAGCAAATTTGCAGGAACCCCGTGGCTTGCAGAGGTGCAAATCATTTTGTGGGTGTGCATTAAAATGTAAAATAATTTCCTCTGTTGTCCGTACTCATTAGTGGCCAGATTTGCTGTGATAGGGACAATACCACACACAATGTTGTCAAGATGAATGCTGTGTGTTGTCATAGAGATGCTTTCGTGTCTTCAAGCATTTGAGCATTTCTCCTTTGGATTCCTTTTTGATTAGGCTTTCCAGTCCTATTCCATTTTGTTAGATAGCCATTCGTATCCGAGTGTATGGTCTGAAGGCATGGTCTGATGGCACAAGAGAAAAGCTAGGAAATTCTGGGTCCAGGGTTTTTCCTGCCCAGCCAGAACTCACTGGAACTCAGTTCCTGCACCTCTCAGGTGGGTGCCATTGCCATTCTAAGAGAACGAGGGAGGCATTCATGATGAGTTCCAGCACCTTTTTTCTAGAAAAATATCGCTGTCTACCTGGAAACCAATGCATGTGACATTGAGTTCTGTGGAAGAAAGCAGGAATTTGAATGCATTAACAGAACAATTCATACACTTTATGGCAGACTTAAGGGGGGATTTAATTCAGCAGAGATATCTCTTGGCACAGCCCAGCTGCCCTCTTGTTGACTGTTGTGTCACTGGTGCAAAGCCCACCCACCAAATTGTGTCCTCATCATGGAGGGCACATGTTGTGGTGAGATCACTATGACTGCCCTCTCCGTTTGTGTGGGTGGGAGCATTTGGATAGCCACAACAACATGATTGGGTCCCTGTGTTGCTGGGGTAATTCTGGCCAATGGGGTTGAGAGAATTTGCAGCCGGGGGACCTATTTATACTGCTGCATGTTGCGTCGAGTTTCCTCTTAGTGTCTCGTGCATCAGATCCCTATATTTAGGGTCTTGCTATGACCTTGCTGGGACGTGGGTGGCGCTGTGGGTTAAACCACAGAGCCTAGGACTTGCCGATCAGAAGGTCGGTGGTTTGAATCCCCGCAACGGGGTGAGCTCCCATTGCTCGGTCCCTGCTCCTGCCAACCTAGCAGTTCGAAAGCACAAAGTGCAAGTAGATAAATAGGTACCACTCAGGCACAAAGGTAAACAGAGTTTCTGTGCGCTGCTCTGGTTCACCAGAAGCGGCTTAGTCATGCTGGCCACATGACCCGGAAGCTGTACGCCGGCTCCCTAGGCCAATAAAGCGAGATGAGCGCCACAACCCCAGAGTCGGCCACGACTGGACCTAATGGTCAGGGGTCCCTTTACCTATGACCTTGCTATGCTGTCGTGGGTCATTTGCTTTGCGGTCAGGGGCCCGATAGGGATTTTACCATTTGGCTGATTGGTTGGTGCCACTTGGGTTTCGTCTGCCGCTTAGCAAATTGACATAACTTTGTAAGGTTTGGCGGTTAAGCATTGGTTCAGGTTAAGAAAGGACCTCCAGAACGAATTAAGTTCTTAACCCAAACTACCACTGTATCTGCACTGGATTTAATTAAATAGCTTATATACCTTTCTTAGGGACGTGGGTGGCACTGTGGTCTAAACCACAGAGCCTAGGGCTTGCTGATCAGAAGGTCAGCGGTTTGAATCCCCGCAATGGGGTGAGCTCCCCTTGCTCGGTCCCAGCTCCTGCCAACCTAGCAGTTCGAAAGCACGTCAAAGTGCAAGTAGATAAATAGGTACTGCCCTGGCGGGAAGGTAAACGGTGTGTGAACTTAATTCATTCTGGAGGTCCTTTCTTAACCTGAAACTGTTCTTAACCTGAGGTACCACTTTAGCTAATAGGGCCTCCTACTGCCGCTGTGCTGCCCCCATGCGATTTCTGTTCTCATCCTGAAGCAAAGTTTTTAACCCGTGGTACTATTTCTGGGTTAGTGGAGTCTGTAACCTGAAGTGCCTGTAACCTGAAGCATCTGTAACCCGAGGTACCACCAGTGGCGTAGCGTGGGTTGTCAGCACCCGGGGCAAGGCAAGTAATTTGCGCCCCCTAACCCGTGGATTTGCGCCCCCTAACCCTAACCCCCAGATGTTGCGCCCAGTGCGGCCGGCCCCCCCTGCACCCCCCACGCTACGCCACTGGGTACCACGGTATATGAATCAGCTGTATAGGGTTCCAGGGGCAGGGAATTACATGGCTTAGCTGGGACAGGGTCCATTGGATCTCCCTGCTCCCACTGCTCTGATGTGATCTGGCCCATTCACTGCAGCAACTCTGCTACCCAATTTCTTCCTTGGTTTAACTAACCTAAGGCTATTGATTTCGATGGATTTCTCTGAGTGTGCTTTAGTTAGATGCAGCCCTAAATGAGCACCAGCTCTATGGGGGTTTGCAAATGGTTCTGTTTGTTTTCAGCTCTTGTTGTTATGGCCTTTGGGTGAAAAAATAAAATGTAGGAATAATATTTATACAGTTGGTAAGAGGTTCTTCAGTACTTGTTTCTAAAATATCCAGACTTCTCTCCCTCCCTCCCTATTATTTTGGAGTGCAGTTAGGATGTGAATAAATGAGCCAATTCGCAACATCTTTGCCTACCCACTGCAAGCTGTTGCTCGTGACAAGTCTCAGAACTATTTGCTTAAAAAGCACAGTTTGCACCATTGCCCCTTTTTAAGAAAGGACAGCACATTCTGAAGCATTATTTGTCCTCCATATGTAATAGATAAAGCATGATCTGTCTAACTTGCTCCCGGCTGTATGTACCAGTTTTAATGAACACAAACAGCCATTTTGTTTTCTTTTTCACTGTAAGAGAAAATGCCACAGGCATTTCATACATTATCAGTAAAAAATACACAAGAACAAATAAAAAGAATACGCTCTGTCATTTGGTGCTGGAAGTTTCAAAATATACAGTACTTTGGAAGAAAATGTAGATTTTAAGCCAGCAATTTAAAATATATCTACAAATAACTTTTGGATTGGAGTCCCACCATCACCTCCCCTTGAGATTTCATATGAAATATATTTCATGGCATGGAATAATTGTCAACATCCTATATGTGAAATATTTAAATTACTTTTAAAAAGGAAAAACAAGGACCAAACTAAGGGAGCAATCCAAACCCAAGATCCACTAGAATGTACGATATTTGGCATAAGCAGATCTCTGGCTGAGCTGGCTCAGTCAGGTCTATGCTGGCTGCAGTCGCTCATCCTGCGACTCAGCTACATTAATAAAAAAAAAAAAATGCTTTAAATGCGTTATAACACTGTGACACCAGATGGAGCTGCAGAAATCTATGAAATTTTCCATTGTGAGCTTTAAAACTATTTTTTCAGAACCTTTTCAGAGCATTTTTTATACAACCGTGTAGATGCAGTCCTGGTTTAGCCAGAGTTAATGTCAGGGACTGGGCAGAGGAGTAATGGTGGAGACTGCCTCCCCATCCTGACCCCTACAGGGAAGAGGAAGAGGAAGACAGTACAGTGGTACCTCTGGTTATGAACTTAATTCGTTCCGGAGGCCCATTCTTAACCTGAGGTACCCCTTTAGCTAATGGAGCCTCCCGCTGCCACCGCACCGTGATTTCTGTTCTCATCCTGAGGTAAAGTTCTTTACCTGAGGTACTACTTCTGGGTTAGCGGAGTCTGTAACCTGAAGTGTTTGTAACCTGAGGTGCTTGTAACCCGAGGTACCACTGTATAGATTGACAACAGGGGTTTGAGGGAGGTCACAGCTCAGAGGCAGATGAGGGGGAAAAGTTGGGAAATAATGGGAGAGGAGGAATAGGCAGGGCCACAGCAACGCCCAGCTGACACAGTGCCATTAGAAAGCATTCCAGACCCACCATCTCCCAGAACCCAGAGAGCCTTGAAAGTAGGAGAGCAAAAGACCTCAAAGACAGAGGGCAGGTAGCAGCACCTGTAGAAGTCATAAATGAGGAAGTGGGGGAGATGAGGGGTGGAGATTCACTCGGGACAATGCCATTATCCAAGAAGCTGGGTTCTATAGCTTCTCTCTGTAAAGTGTGAAATAAAAAAAGGATGGTAAGAAACTTTTTGTTGTCTTTATAATCTCCTGGGCAACCAGCCGGGAGCCGCTGACAGCATCCTGACAGTTATGCTAAGGAAGTCATCTATCCTGACTTAGCCAGGTAAGTCTCAAAAGGGAGTGTTCCAGGGTGGTGCTGTTGGGAAGGCAGGGCAGGGCAGGTGGAGAATTACCCCTATTCCAATCTCTGTTCAGCTTGGCCATGTGTCCTAGCAACCCAGCAAAAGTGACTGGTGAAAAGGGTGGCATGAATCAAACTCTATTTTAAAGGCTTGTTTTCCATCCTCCAGGCTCAGACAGGCTTAGCTGGAATTAGCTGCACTCCTGAGTGGATTCTGGAATAGGGGCAAGTTACACCAGCATAATTTACACCAGCAAATTGCACTGGCTTCTTCTAGTTTGGATTGCTCTGCAAGTGTTACACAGCACACTTTTAAAGAAAAAACAAACAAGAAAACAACTTCAAAACTTGAGAGTCTGAATGGAGAAATGGCAACGGCAAAATGGCAACCCTTTCCCCTCTGTGAGGACCATCTTCTGCTCAAAATCGACATCATGGAATACTGTGTACAAAAAACCCAGAAATCTCTATTGCAGGACCAAAGAGATTTTGGATCACAGAAGTCAGTGTGGTTGCCTAACACTGGGTGCAAAGAGGTCCTGGGGTTAGCCCTAGAATCGGGCAGAGTGAGGTGGCAGATGCTATGGTCAGGAAGCAGACAGTGATATGTATCACACGGTCAGATCTGTGCCTCCCTGAGCTAGCATTTTGGCCTCGTGTCCAGTGAAGACACTCCATCTGCAGTGTTAAAAGTAAGACTTAGCTGCCATTCTGGTCATCTTCTGGACATCAAATGTGAGTGTTTGAGGGATACTTGAGGAATTAGGTCTTTTTTAGTGCCAGCAAGAACACACTTGCAATGCAACTCCCAGACTAAGGTGCAGATGAGAATTTAGGATGCAATCCTATTCATACTTACCTGGGAGTAAAACTCATTGCATTCAGTGAGACTTTCTTATAAGCAGAAATGCATAACACTGTGCTACTGAGAGTTGCATTTCCTCAAGATTCTGATGCAGTTATTCCTTTTTTAAAACAACAACAACAACAACAACAACAACAACTATTAGAGTAGGTTTATTCTGGCAATGCTATGGAGTGGATTTATGGGTTGCAATCCAAATAAATAAATTAGGGCACACAATTAAACATTGTTAAGTCTCATTGTATTCAGTGAGAGATCTATAAGTACATGCTTAACCCCCTCCCTGACATTGATTTGTTTGGATAGTGCTTTATTTTTTAATATCATGCTCGTAATGTACCATAAATGTGACTAATATTTGCTAAGGATGATAACCAATTACGTCCTTTCAGACCCAGTGAAAGCGATGGATTTAGGTTACGTGATTTCTATGGATCTGTTCTGAGTAGCTCTGAATATCACCTTATGTTCAAAATACTTGCAAAAAAAGGAGCCTCAGAAAAGGTGGTATTTAAAAAAGGAATGAACAGAAATTTTTATATATATATATATATATATATATATATATATATATATATATATATGCAGGTTTTGGTGTCTTCGGGTGTCTTCCCGTGTAAGAGTCGGGGTGTCTGTGCGACGTTTCGACGAGGTCTCACTCGTCATCTTCAGGCTGGTGCTTTCGGCTTCTTGTTACTGGAACAGAGCAGAATCTGGTGTTTGAGTTCCTATAAATACTGTTGAGGGGTGTGGTGTATAGCCTCCAACGTTCTGGGCAGAGAGGAAGTTCCTAGATTAGTGTGCCTTTTCTTCTTTTGTTCCTTAATTACTTGAGGGATATCTTGAGTGATTTCATGAGTGATATTCTGAATACCACTGGGTGGGTCATTAAGTGTAGATTAGTTGCTAAAGCTTTTGTGTCTTGACCTCTTGAGCTTGTGAAGAGTTTTTCTGAGAAGATGGCTGTGCTGCATTTAGTTGTGCTCTGGCTTGGCTTCGTGTATAGGGGCGAGCTGTCCCCTATACACGAAGCCAAGCCAGAGCACAACTAAATGCAGCACAGCCATCTTCTCAGAAAAACTCTTCACAAGCTCAAGAGGTCAAGACACAAAAGCTTTAGCAACTAATCTACACTTAATGACCCACCCAGTGGTATTCAGAATATCACTCATGAAATCACTCAAGATATCCCTCAAGTAATTAAGGAACAAAAGAAGAAAAGGCACACTAATCTAGGAACTTCCTCTCTGCCCAGAACGTTGGAGGCTATACACCACACCCCTCAACAGTATTTATAGGAACTCAAACACCAGATTCTGCTCTGTTCCAGTAACAAGAAGCCGAAAGCACCAGCCTGAAGATGACGAGTGAGACCTCGTCGAAACGTCGCACAGACACCCCGACTCTTACACGGGAAGACACCCGAAGACACCAAAACCTGCATATATATATATATATATATATATGCTTTCGTAGATTTTCATATATATATATATATATATATATATATATATATATATATATGGCATCACATTCATTGTCTCAACCCAGTCAGATGGGTGGGGTACAAATAAAACTATATTAAATTAAATTAAATTATTTTTATTATTTATCACCCTTACAGCAACCCTAAAAGGTAGGTCAGTCTTAAAAGCTCTGTGTTGCAGATCAGCAGATCAGGATACCAGGCTGAGAGACAGTGATCTACCCAAGGTGACCTATCAAATTCATGGCAGACTTTGGAGAATAACCCTTGGTTTCAATAATGCTACACAAGGCTCAAGAGCTCTCTTCGTCTAAATCTTTCATGCGTGACCTAAAGGAAAACCACAATCTGAGCTGGCTTTGAAATAAAACTGAAACAGTATTTGGAATTATTTGTGACTCTCCTTGGAGATTCCTTTGTTTGAAAACTTGTCAGATAGTGGGAAACCAAAGTTCATTGGTCTAGTCAACAAGAAACATAGTGGAAAATGAGAAACCGTACAAGTGTACAGGAGTGGGTTTTGTTATGTTAAATTAAAATACATTTAGATGCAAGCTTATATTCTGTTATTGACCGTACTGTATCTCTCTATGGACAGAACTCCCTTCACTAAAAAGTTAGTAGGTATTAAATAATATGTCCTATGTGACATGGAAGGTTTTTTTTTTTTGGTTTTTTTTAAAATACTATTTATTAAATTTTCCACTTTAACAATCCAATCAAACCATATCAAATATTCCAAATTATACGTATTATTCAATAATCAAGCAGTACAAATATTATGCCAAATTATTTAAAAAATGGAGGTATCTTCCCATGTTCTGAGCTCGGGGGGTCTCTGATCACCTCATACTTCTACTGCTATCATAATTTTAGCAATAGTTCCCATAAATCATTCCGATGTTAATCCTCATTACTTTTCACAGCATCTGAGTTTATCAGACAAGTGAGATAAAACAAAACAATATATTCTGTGTGGAATTTACGTCGTGACTTTGGATGTTGGACACTTGTCAAGGAAGAATATGGAAATAATTCTAAATGACTGTTAACTGAAATAATATAATGTAGTCTGTTATGCATATCATGTAGACCGGAGGTTTTCAACCTTTTTTGAGTCTATACCTCCCTTAACCAACTACATTCTTTCGGTGACACCCCTGTGAGGCTCAGGAGCCCAGTTATGTCACCCCTTGCCTGCAGAGCTGGCAGCCTTTTTCGAATACCATCTCCTTGTGTGGAGTATTCCCTCAGCCTCCTCTCCTCTCTCTTTGGGGGTCCTCCAGGCAGCTGCTGCTGCTGACCATGGTCTCTGAGCTGCCCCCCACAACCGCCCCAAAGTGCCTCCCAGCGGCACCATTTGCCTGCAGAGCTTATAGACAGGGCTGCTGCAATAACCAGGTGCACAAGCCTTTGAGAGGCAGAGGCATGAGAGGGCATCGGAGGAGAGAGGGAAGGAAAGAGGGACAGAGGCCAGTGTTGCCTGCGACACCCCTGGCCATTACTCAAGGAGACCCAGGGTGCCACAGCACACTGGTTGAAAACCACTGATGCAGACCATTCTGTCTTGGACCAGTGTCATAGAATCATAGAATCATAGAGTTGGAAGAGACCACAAGGGCCATCGAGTCCAACCCCCTGCCAAGCAGGAAACACCATCAGAGCATTCCTGACATATGGTTGTCAAGCCTCTGCTTGAAGACCTCCAAAGTAGGAGACTCCACCACACTCCTTGGCAGCAAATTCCACTGTCGAACAGCTCTTACTGTCAGGAAGTTCTTCCTAATGTTTAGGTGGAATCTTCTTTCTTGTAGTTTGGATCCATTGCTCCGTGTCCGCTTCTCTGGAGCAGCAGAAAACAACCTTTCTCCCTCCTCTACGTGACATCCTTTTATATATTTGAACATGGCTATCATATCACCCCTTAACCTCCTCTTCTCCAGGCTAAACATGCCCAGCTCCCTTAGCCGTTCCTCATAAGGCATCGATTCCATGTTTCCATGAAAGTGAGATTATGAAACTCATAAGGCATCGTTTCCATGTTTCCATGAAAGTGAGATTATTAAACCAGTCTGGAAATCGTTGTTCTCCAAAGAAGGAACTCTTTGGAAGAAGCCATGATGGAAAAAGAGGTATAATAGTGCTTTAAATATAAAAACATCTCCATTGCCCAGATTTGCTGCTGTGTTGTTGTTGTTTAGTCGTTTAGTCGTGTCCAAGTCTTCATGACCCCATGGACCAGAGCACGCCAGGCACTTCTGTCTTCCACTGCCTCCCGCAGTTTGGTCAAACTCAAGTTGGTAGCTTTGAGAACACTATCAAACCATCTCGTCCTCTGTCATCCCCTTCTCCTTGTGCCCTCAATCTTTCCCAACATCAGGGTCTTTTCCAGGGAGTCCTCTCTTCTCATGAGGTGGCCAAAGTATTGGAGCCTCAGCTTCACGATCTGTCCTTCCAGTGAGCACTCAGGGCTGATTTCCTTCAGAATGGATAGGCTTGATCTTCTTGCAGTCCACCGGACTCTCAAGAGTCTCCTCCAGCACCATAATTCAAAAGCATCAATTCTTCGGCGATCAGCCTTCTTTATGGATTTGCTGCTGTAGAGATGGGTAAATCTGTCAATTTCTGTTTCTGTATTTCTCATTTCTCCACTATTTAAGTTCTGCAGATTTACACATCAGTGTGTGTGTGTGTGTGTGTGTGTGTATGTATATGTATATGTATACACACACACACACACACACACACACACACACACAATCATACCTCGGGTTAAAGTAGCTTCGAGTTAAATCTTTTCAGGTTGCGTCCCGCGCAACCCAGAAGTAACGGAATGGGTTACTTCCGGGTTTCACCGCTTGCACATGCGCAGACTCTCAAAATGACATCACTCGCATGCGCAGACGTGCAGGCGTGGGTTGCGTTCTGCTCAGGATTCGAACGGGGCTCCAGAACAGATCCCGTTCGCATCCAAAGGTACCACTGTATATAAAAAGTTCACAGGAAAGTTAACCAGCATTTTCGTTTTACTGGTTATAATGCTAATGCTTCTGTCCTCGTGTCTAATGTTCCTTTTATGTATCAGTACCTGCTGTGTATCTCACTCTCATTCATGTCAGTGGGCATGGTGTGCTACAACAAGAAATATCATTGGGCATGTCACTATACCTCCCCCCTTTCCATGCACGTGCACTTCAGTTAACCCATGATTCCCCATGCAATATGCTGAAATACTGCCCCAAATTTCATTATGTTAGGGTGGAGGCATGATCCATTAAAATCATGAGAAACCTGTAGCATCAGGCGCCTGCAAATTTCCAGGGTTCCTAATAAAAATTCTGGAAATGGCACAGAAATGAGCTCTAGACTCATTTCTGGTTTCTGCTAGATTTCCAAAATTATGTGACAGATCACATAAAATGTGGACTTTGTTTTAAAGGACAAATGCGATACAAATATACAAAATAAATACTATACAAATAGGTTTGTGAGTTAACAAGAAAAGAAAGGAAAGAGGTAGTCTGAATGTAGCATCAGTGTGAATTTCTCCTAATCTTCCTATTTACATAAAAATGTAGGATGTCATCACGCTCCACAATAGGTGACTTCAATAGGCATTCCCTATTCAGGAAGGTCTGCACAGGAATTTGGGGGGGGGGGGCTGTGTGCCTCTTTAAGACATTATCCATTTGCCCAGCATTCCCTGAAGAGGGCCTGTGTAAAACCTTTCTCTTGTCAAACAATTGAAAATTCACATTATGAAGGTGGAATATGCTTTTTTAGACAAATCACAGGCAAGTGTGCATAAATCCATTAAAATATACTAAGCACCAGTGCACCCTCAGTGTTAATGACAATGATCAGTTCATAGTAGGTATATTGACCTCCAGGACACAGCAGAGATCACTAAAGGGTTTTGATGTGTTTTCTGCAAGAGATGTAATCTGGATCAATACTCCTTTGTGATAGTGTAACTGTCAATCCAGTGATATGCATGTACATTTGATTACCAGAATGGATAACAGCCAGTAATGAGATTTGGACATAAGTAAAATTCACTGTTATGCAGTCCCCCCACCTTTCTAACATCTAACCCTTACATTAGGCATAGTGAGGTGGCTGTCTCAAGCAGCTGGTTTTGTTTCTCATGAAAGAAGGGCAGCAAAGTAATATTTATGTGCTGACAGCCCATATGCTACCAGGCCAGGTTCAAGGTTATTGTCCCGACATAGAATCATAGAGTTGGAAGGGACCCTGAGGATCTCCAACTTGCCTCAACTAGAAGTTGAGCATCCCATTACCTCTCCATGGCTGCTGGTGGTGGTCTTGGACAGCTTGTAGTGGCTGCTAGAGAGCAGATGTGGAGGTCTGGACAAAAAAAAATGGGGGGTTGAGGAAGGTCAGTTGGAGGGGAGTGAGAAATGTCCCTATTTTCATCTGAGGAATGTTGGAGGGTATGCATTTAGTCTTGCGAGTTC
This sequence comes from Podarcis vaucheri, assembly GCF_965113315.1. Classification (NCBI taxonomy): domain Eukaryota; kingdom Metazoa; phylum Chordata; class Lepidosauria; order Squamata; family Lacertidae; genus Podarcis; species Podarcis vaucheri. The sequence goes on along the minus strand of NC_138762.1, from coordinate 94,639,544 downwards.
CATACTGTGGAATGTTCCATACTGTGAATCTCTAGCAGAGATTCAGTAGGAAGACAGCAATGCATTCATTTATTTTTTACATTAGCCAGTCTCCTCAATGTTGATCTGTATTTCTATTTGTATTAAAACAGCGTTTTGCAGTTTAGCATGGTAAGCTGCTCTAATATTTTATGATATGGTGGTACAGAAGTACAGTGGTGCCCCGCAAGACGAATGCCTCGCAAGACGGAAAACTCGCTAGACGAAAGAGTTTTCCGTTTTGGAGGTGCTTCGCAAAACGAATTTCCTAAGGGCTTGCTTCGCAAGACGACAATGTCTTGCGAGTTCCTGCTGGTTTTTTCCCCTCCCCCTTTTTCTAAGCCGCTAAGCCGCTTATCAGCTGATCCGATCAGCAGATAAGCCGCTAAAAGCCGCTAATAGCGCTAATAGCGCTAATCCGCTAATCCTTCAATGGGCTTGCTTTGCAAGACGAAAAAAACCGCTAGACGAAGAGAATCACAGAACAGATTCTTTTTGTCTTGCAAGGCACCACTGTACTTTTATAAATAAACTACCGTATTTTTCGGCCCATAAGACGCACCGGCCCATAAGACGCACCTAGATTTTTGGGGGGGGAAATAAAGGGAAAAAATTTTATTTCCCCCCCCAGGTGCGCTGCGCTACACCAGGAGCTTGGGGCGTGCGGAGCTCAGCGCGCCCCAAGCTTCTGCATGCCGGCAAGGTCTCCGCTAGCGTGGGAGAGCCGGGCGCCTCTCCCAGGGCTAGCGGACCCCTGCGCTAATCCAGAAGCTTGGGGCGAGCTGAGGTCAGCGCGCCCCAAGCTTCTGCGTGCCGGCAAGCAGTCCGCTGCCGCCCCAAGCCTCGCGCACCCGGCGGGAGCGGACTGCTTGCGCGCACCTAGAAGCTCGGTCCCAGGGCTAGCGGACCCCTGCGCTAATCCAGAAGCTTGGGGCGAGCTGAGGTCAGCGCACCCCAAGCTTCTAGGTGTGCGCAAGCAGTCCGCTGCCGCCCCAAGCCTCGCGCACCCGGTGGGACCTCCTGCCGGGTGCGCGAGGCTTGCAGACACTCGCCTGAAGCAGGGGGAGCCCTCCCGAGGGCTCCCCGTGCTTCGGGCGACAGGCTGCCGCCCCAAGCCTCGCGCACCCGATGGGACCTCCTGCCGGGCGCGCGAGGCTTGCAGGCATTCGCCCCATAAGACGCACCCCGATTTCCCCTTCATTTTTGGAGGGGAAAAAGTGCGTCTTATGGTGCGAAAAATACGGTAATTTATATTTTACTCCCAGGGAGAAGCCCTTTGGGGGGGGGTCTCACATCTCAGGTGCCAAATAGATTGGCTATTATGAATTAGATTGGCTTTGCTTGCGACAAACATGGTGTGTGATAGGGCGGCGTCATTTGCAGCCCCAGTTAGAGCTGCTCCACCTTTTGGTTGGATGCTGGTTCCTCCATTAGAAGTTCTGCAAGGTACTGTAATATTGCCAATATGGTTGGTTTTTCCTTTCTGAAATGTTCAGTTATACTTATGGTCCTTGGTTCCACGGAGAAATAGCTATGAAAAATGAGGTACTAATAGACTCCCACACTTACTACAAAGGAAAGTGAACGATTACGTTTCTTTAGGATGTGTGACAGTTAAAAGGATGTTGTTTGGCAGAATGTCTTTATTGGTGCCTCATTTGTGATGCCCTGTATAGCTGACTTTTCATTTTAACGATGAGAATTAAACTGCAGAGGGCTGCTGTCTTTTAGTCTGACCTGTCGTCTTCACTGATAATAATGGTTTCCTTGCAAAAATAAATGAAAACATTAAACAGAACAAAATGAATGCCCATGGCAAGCAGGTTAACAACTGTTCTTTATGACTTAAGGAATAAAGTTTAGCCAAAGATAACGGTTAGCTCTTGAATTATGTTTGGGTTGAACTTATTCTTTCTTTCCCAAGGAATCCTGTACTGCAGAAACCAGATTTGCTAGGTCTGTTGTTCACGGCAGAGAAAATGATCTCCTGATATATACAGCATGATCACTAAACCCAGTCTGCAAATATCCAAGCATGAAAAGCAACCTGGAGATAAATCAGATGTGTCAGATAATAATACACATGGCTCAGCGGTGGAACAAGCAAACCCAGCGTATGTGTTGGTTTTGAAGGAGTGAGTGTTTTGAAGAAGTCTGACTTAACTGAAACCCATCATACGTTTGATGTAGCTACTTTGGGGTAATATAAATGGCTTACAGTTGGCTGAAGAAAAGCAAAGGAAAAATAATAAGGATTATTTGTAACATGTGAAAAAGAATGAAAGGGGGGGGAAAGACAAATAGTAACACTCAACATTTTAACTAAAATTATAGATATATTTGAGTTAACAGTTTTTATGATATTCTAAATAGTGAATAAATTAATTCTATTTACTTGCAAAAGAAATGTAAAGGTAAAGGGACCCCTGACTGTTAGGTCCAGTGGCAGATGACTCTGGGGTTGTGGCGCTCATCTCGCTTTTTTGGCCGAGGGAGCCGGTGTACAGCTTCCGGGACATGTGGCCAGCATGAATAAGCCACTTCCAGCAAACCAGAGCAGCGCACAGAAATGCAATGTAGTGTAGTAGTACCCAAATTGCTTGTTGGAAGATACCTATACACTTTATCCATAAACAATCGAGGCTCTTTTTTGCCATTCATTGATTAAAGAGAAATCTGTTTTCTCTGTTTGTTAACAACTTCTGCTACTGCAGTTATAATTACATTAGGCACTAGTTCCCTGTTGCCTTGTTTATCTACTACATCTCACAAATATCCCAGAAGAATAACTATTGGAGCTAACAGGATTGTTTTTAAAGCCTAAAAGAATGCACTGTTTGCATTACACCTTGCTATGAATAACACAGTTGTAAGCTATCTCCTCTGAGGATTCGCTATGGATGCTTTAGAAAATTGATCTGTGTGCATTTCTGACCCAATCTTGCTCTGCACTTTTTGGACTAAAACGTGTGGGCCATAACTATCTATCAAACTGTGCCTTCTCCAAATGTTGTGATGCTGTTCTCAACTCCAAAAAAATAATAATCAAAAATATCAAAATGTGTTTAGAAGGAATACAAATTTCAAGAAACTACATGGATGAATTTGTATCTTGAAACTATGTTTATAGTTACTTATCTAATTACATCTTTGAATGAGAACTCTATCCAATTATTTTAAAGTAAATTACAGTGGTACCTCAGGTTGCATACGCTTCAGGTTACATACGCTTCAGGTTACAGACTCCGCTAACCCAGAAATATTACCTCGGGTTAAGAACTTTGCTTCAGGATGAGAACAGAAATCGTGCTCTGGCGGCACGGCGGCAGCAGGAGGACCCGTTAGCTAAAGTGGTGCTTCAGGTTAAGAACAGTTTCAGGTTAAGTACGGACCTCCGGAATGAATTAAGTACTTAACCCGAGGTACCACTGTACAACCAAAAGGGAATAGAAGAAACTGATGAATGTGCATCTGTAGAAGAGATAAAACTGGGAAAGGCTAATGTATCCATTCCTTGTCCCACTGAGGGACTTGTAATGTGTGCTTCAGAGTGTGCTTCAAGGCAAACACATTGTTGTTGGCATGTGTTGACAATCAAGTGCACCTCTAGAGGTGAAGTCAAACCACTATGTTATCAGCATTGATAACCTCCCCAGGCCACAAGCCTGGGCAGTGTGTGTGGAGACCCTGGGCTACTGTCCAGATGTCAAGACCTCCTCTCGGCCTCGTTGATGTGGTCCAAAGGAAAGTAGACTACCGTGATGGGAAAGTTTGTTTTTGTTGGGCAGGTTGGGTCTACAAGTGCTTTCTTTTTCTTTTTCCCTGACAGCAAATGGTTAACGAATGGTAGCTTATGATTGGCTGGGATTGCAGGAGGGGGAGGATTTGTAGAAACAGTTTTTTAGGTTGGGATAGATGTTGGAAGAATAGGTTGGGAGACAGGGAGGGAGATAGGGAATAAGAGGAGAGAGAGTTGGTTCTGGGTAGAAACATCCACTCTGAAGAATATATCACAAGCTAGAGAGTTTCTGAGCTTAGTGTGAAGGACAGTGTGTGGTGTCTTGTGAGAGTAATAGGCCAGGAATTAACTGGGACGCTGAGGCTGAGCCAGGAGAAGTAGAAGCTGTGAGAATACAGTCTACTTGGGACTCATTCCAGTCAGGAGGGGGGAGATTCTTCTACAAACAGAGAAGACTCCCAAACCAGTTAAGAGGGGTGTGGAGATCCCTTGGGTCTGTTACTTGGAGTACCTCAGGAGTAGGGTTGTCTAAGGGGTGTGTAACTGACAGGAAGTACCACCTTGTTTAAGAACCAAAGTATTAAGCGGCAACAACTGAGAAAGAACTGAAGTGAAATAAGATTAAAATCTGAAGTATCTTATGTTTTACCCACTTTGTGTCCTAAACTTCCTTTATTTAATATAATCATTCTTGTTTATTTGATCAAATATTGCCTGAGACTCCAAATTATTAAGTTTTCCCTCACACAAGGCCCCCACAAGATAAACTGGGGTAAGGTAAAGGTACCCCTGCCCGTTCGGGCCAGTCGTGACCGACTCTAGGGTTGCACGCTCATCTCACTCAAGAGGCTGGGAGCCGTCGCCGTCCGAAGACACTTCCGGGTCACGTGGCCAGCGTGACGAAGCTGCAACTGGCGAGCCAGTACCAGTGCCACAAACAGAAACGCCGGGTGGCGCTGTGGGTAAAACCTCAGTGCCTAGGACTTGCTGATTGTAAGGTTGGCGGTTCGAATCCCTGCGGCAGGGTGAGCTCCCATCGTTCGGTCCCAGCTCCTGCCCACCTAGCAGTTCAAAAGCACCCCTAAGTGCAAGTAGATAAATAGGTACCGCTTTATAGTGGGAAGGTAAACTGGGGTAGTTTGCAGGAATTCGTGGAATCGGTGTTCTGTGAGGTGGGTGCACTATATTTAAGCGAAGGCAGGCACAATGGCGCCAGGGGGGAAAGTGCTGCAATGCCGTCGCAACTACATACTGTTATTCTAGCAGTACCAAAGAGACTTGGGCCCAGTTAATGCATTTATAGACCCTCCAAGTGTCCCTATTTTCCAGGGACGGTCCCAGATTTACCTAAGCCAACCTGGTTTCTGATTTGACCCCAGAATGTTGAGCTTTTCCTTAGGACATTCCTGTTTTCATCGCAAAAATGTTGGAGGGTATGGAGTTATGTGACCCCTGAGCCTAGGTGACAAGTAGCTATACAACCTTTAGAAGATATCTGAAGGCAGCCCTGTATGGGGTAGTTTTTGTATGTTTAATGTTATATTATCTTTTCATGTAAGGTGGAAGCCACCCTGAGGGTCTGGGGGACCCAATCAGATGGGTGGGGTATTATTATTTTTATTATTATTAAATAGGACATCCCTATTTTCATCAAAAAAATGTTGGTGGGTATGCATTTACTGGACTGATAGTATTTTAGCATGGTAGAAAAGTATCAGCAATCTCCTCATTCCTACCAGGCACATTTATTGCATCAGTGTGGTTATTGCACAAAAAGGCCTATATGCCTGGAGGCGTGATTTCCACATTTTTTTTCCACCTCAGAACAAAAGGAAAAGGCCATGTAATTTGTATTTACATACAAATAGGCCACATCACGCCCACCTCACGCATTACATGCCTCCACAGTTCAAGAGAATTGTCAATTCTGTAAGCATGTTAATGAGTTAACTTGCAGACTGAACTCGGAGACCTATCTATTCTGTAATCTCACAGATTACATCCTTTCTGTGGTGAATTCAGTGTTTGTAAATGTCAGGGAGCCAAGAGCATGCAGAGGAGCCCTCAGATCAACAAATGGTTTTATCAAAAAGAGTGAGGCCTACCAGAATCGTACATGGCTGTTTGATGTGAAGGACAGGGAGAGACATCGAGACCTAAGTAAAAATGGGTTTGAGCTGCTTCAAATTCTGGAACTACTAGAAACAAAAATCATTTCAAAAACCTAATAACTGAGGAAGCCAATGTTGCACAGCGCCTTGCCTTCAATCTGAGCAGTGAGTACTCTGCATGTGTATTCAAACAATATCATGAAAGGGAAATTTTGAATCAAAAATAGAATCAACAAAGCGGCCTGAGACATCCCAAATTAAGCTTTCAACATGCTTATTTAAAAACAAGGGTCTACGAGGCATTAGCTAACAAAAATACCAGTCAGAATAAAGCCACCATAATTCCCTAAAATATGCAAACTCCCCTCCACCAGTCCATAGAAACCATGCACTGAAATATTAACTCTGTAGGTGTACTTTGATTCTCCAGGTTCTCTGTGATTCTCTGTGACTCAAACATAATAGGTAGCAATCTTGGTTTTCCAGAAATGAGCCCATGGGACTTTCCCCTAAGATATATCAATCCACATTAGCAGTCAAAAGCAAAATGTAAATCCCCCTGCCACAATCTTCTGCTCATAGAATCCTCTAAATGCTGAATGCATTAGTTGCAAGTGGTAAATCCGCTCCACTTCCCAGTGGGGAGGAGTTGTGGTGGACCACGTGGCCACCCACTCCCCTCCGGGGGCGGGGGACAAAGTCCCGCATCACTTGCAGGTTCCCAGCTACATCATCGTCCAGCCAGCCAATCTGCTGGCTGGGGAGGCGTGGCCGGGCCCCATTTAAACTGAGGCGCAAGCCGGAGAGCTTTCTCTTGCCTCGCTTCTGCTCACATTCTGTAACCAATAAAGTTGTGGCCTAAATTTGCCCAATAACATTAACCTAATATCTGTGTCCTTGTGTCTTATTCATCAACGAGGGGGTGGTCTTGACACGCAAAAATGCAAGTGTCAGCAGTTACCGTCTTCATGAGCCAATGTAGTTCAACTCAGCAAAAACTAGTTAAATGTACACTACACTTAGGTTTTCTAGGAGCTGTTACCAAAGAGAGGGCAAGTCAGTCTCTTCTAGTGCCAACAACTTGCCCTCAAAGGAGGGGGTCAGAGAGTCTGCTTGACTAGAATCCTCACCCTGGCTACCCAGTGAGACCTTGACAGCTTGACTTGCACCACGACAGGATTCAGCACTGGTCAGCTCCCATGGAACAGGTCTGGTATGGTCCAACCTCAGTGGATTCACCAGCATGGGGTGGTGGGAATGTTGAACTGATCCTGACTCCATTGCCATGCCAACTCTGCCTGTTGCAGTCAAGAAAGGTTTGATCTGATTTTTCCAGTGTTTAGGACACTGAATCCTTTGTGGCTGAAAGCAGGTGTGAAATTCTAAACTTACAACAGGTAGTTAAAATTGTATTACAGACAGGCCATCTGTTTCTCAATCCGTCTGAACTCAAAAGCACTGTCAGGTTTTTTGGTAAATACGAGAACCAGAAAAGGTATCTTGATGTCATCATGAAATACGTAGCTCTTGAAACAAAAAAACAAATATTTGGGTGGAGTTTTCTCACTCTTTGTTCATTTATCATTTTTTTCTTTCCCCTGATAAACAATTAATTACAATGTCACTTTTAATAGATGCTCCAGCAAATGAATTCAAAATCTTATTAAAAACTCTCTGGTAGAGGCTGAGCAACTAATTAAAGCCCAATAGATACAGAAATCACTGTGTATAAATATCTAATTATAAAAAAGTTTCGAAAAACACCCCAGTAAACCATCAGTGTTCTTTTTGAATTACAGAAGTTTAAAAGAGAAGAAACTACACACCAGCAAAACAAGGTAGTTAATATTCCAGTACTGATCATTTTATTCTCACAACACAAATCTCAGTTTTAAATCTAAACTCCCCTGTCTTTTAATACACTGGTTTTATTATTGATCTCACATTCCACTTTCTAGCATGCACCAAATTACATTCAAATATATTACTGCTCTGTGATTAACGATGCAAAATGTGCTTTCCTTAATAAAATTGTTAACATGTTTTATTTTAAATAAAACTTCCATGGGGATTGTGCCCAGTGTCTTAAGCAGCAGGATCTTGAGTGGGATTTTGTTTTTAGGCCTTGGTTTTAAAACTGGTGCCCCAGACTTCTTTTAATCTCTCCCCATGCACAGATAATTACCTTTACCTTTAAAGTATGTAAGGTAAAGGACCCCAGACTGTTAAGTCCAGTTGAATTTGACTATGGGGTGCAGCGTTCATCTCCACTTTCAGGCTGAGGGAGCCAGCATTTGTCCTCAGACAGCTTTTCCAGGTCATGTGGCCAGCATGGCTAAACCACTACTGGCGCATGGAGCACCGTGACGAATGCCAGAGCGCACAGAAACACTGTTTACCTTACCACCGCAGCGGTACCTGTTTATCTACTTGCACTGGTATGCTTTCAAACTGCTTGGTTGGCAGAAGCCTGGGACAAAGCAACGGGAGCTCACCCCATCGCAACAGATTCGAACTGCTGACCTTCAGATCAGCAAACCTGAGAGGCTCAGTGGTTTGGACCAAAACACAACCCACGTCTCTACAAAACTCCCTTTAAAAGTAGATCCAGGGTGGGCACGGGTGAATGGGCAGGCTGCAAAGGGATTGTCAAATATGGAGGAGACAACTGGTGTGAGGGAATAACACTGTCAAACTGGCAGAGCAAAAAGTTTAGTATATTTATTTATACATACATTACATCTGGCTGGGTTTCCCAAGCCACTCTTGGCAGCTCCCAACAGAATTAAATGCACAATGAAACATCAAACATTAAAAACCTCCCTAAACAGGGCTGCCTTCAGATGTCTTCTAAAAGTCAGGTGATTGTTTACTTCCTTGACATCTGATGGGAGCGCGTTCCACGGGGCGGGCACCACTACCAAGAAGGCCCTCTGCTTGGTTCCCTGTAACTTCGCTTCTCGTAGTGAGGGAACCGCCAGAAGGCCCTCAGAGCTGGCCTCAGTTGTCTGGGCTGAACGATGGGGATGGAGACACTCCTTCAGGTATACTGGGCAGAGGCCCAGTGATGCTGGGGAATTTCAGACCCACTTTTAACTCCCCTGCCCCAATAGTTTACGAAGAGTCGGACATGACTAAACTACTAAACAACAACAACATTATAAATATGATATATACATCTCAACTATAAAACATTTGAAGGTATGCTCACCAGGATGCTGCAGTGATCAGTATGATGGGATGGGTAAACAAGTGTACAAGTGGCATTACATGCTTTCTATGGAGGGGCTTTGGCCCTCATTGCTCCACATGCACCAAGGCCATTGGTGTTAACAAGGAGCAAAATCAAGCTTGCCTTCTGAAAAGGCAGCTCCTACCATGTACTGTGGTGAACAGGGATGGATGGCTTGAAGTGATATCAGAGGCAAGCAGGCAGCTCTGACTGCAAGCCAGAGCCAGACATAGCTAAAGCCAGAAGTGCATCAAGCAGAGGCATTTGATAGCAATAGGCAAGAGAAGAAACACAACAAACACACAGAGGAGAGAGGCAATTTTCTGTAACAGCTGTCAGCCAATCCTCAGCTTGCTATTAGCCAGCTGAGCAGTCTGGCAAAGCAATAGTATGAGCCACGAATGAACAGCTTTTAATTTAAAGAGGGCCAGTTATTTCTAACTGGATTAACTGGATTAGCAACTTGCTCCATCTCAAAAAAAAAAGAAAGAAAGAAAAGACCAGACCTTTAAACATAATATTTTAAACAATTAGCACACAGACTTCTGACTCAGAAATAGCTTTCTGTTAGACAAAGGTGCCTGTCATCCTTCCCTTTCAGCTGGCTCGCTATGTGTGATTCCACAACCAGCAAGTGGAAATTCAGAATTGCATACTTCTGAAAGAAAATTTGCTAACACTTCAGAGTGCCTTCTTCCTTCGCTTTAGTTCCATTTGCCAAAAGGATTAGACTGCTCATTGTTTAGAAACACAGGGATGCAAGATCTTTAGCAAATCTTTATCCACTCCACAACAACTGCTATAAAGAGGCAGAACGAAACCTCGTTTAATAAACTTGGAATGACTCCATGCACCAGGTAGTCAGGGGTAACTTTTCCCTCAGTTGATTGTTGTTTGAATATATCAATAATTACTTCAGTCAAGTAAAAGATTTGACACCTGCCTCCTAAATCACATTACTCCCTCTGAGCTTTCCTGACGCAAATGGCAGGGCAGTCTATAAATTCAAATAATGATAATAATAATAGAATAAGGCCACATCCACATCACACTGTTATGATTTGGGGATGGGAGGGCATATGCTCTATGCCAATACCCTTCTAATTCCTGGGATAGCCTGGCTAGCTTCCTGGTGAGGCAACGAGTCATTAAGAAAACAAAGACAGTGGCTCTGTGCTAGATAACAAATGTCTGGAGGGGCCCTTCCCTCAACTCCTTGGTAATTAGAAAGTCAAGAGTTGAGAATTGAGCTATGTGAGCTGGAAGCTGGAAGCAAGGCAACAGGCTGGGAAGGCAGAGGATCAGAGCCATGCCTGATTCCTGCTGGAATACAAGGCTGCAGTTATGGGAGAAGGAAGACCCTACTGGGGTGTTAATGCTGTGAATCCCTCCGTCATAGGCACAGGTTGTGTGTATGTGTAAATAATCCATATATCGTAAAGACACAGTCTTGTCTGTATCTCATACCAAAGGAAACACAAACCCTGGTTAAGTGCCTGGAACCCCTGAAATCTTGTGGTGCTCAAAGATTGGGGTTGGTACACAACAATATTGTTATAAAAGTTGTGTACCACCCCCACTTTCTGCAAGAGTTGAGAAACAGTGGAGACTTTAAGAAATATGGTTTATTCACATATCTACACCTTCAGTTTGCATGGAGGGAGTCCAGATCTTACAGCATGGTCATTTCCCACAGCACTGCAGCCAGCCTTCAGCCAGTCTGCCCAAGATGAATATGAGTCTTCCCCCCCCCTTCTTCCCAGAACTCCTTGCTAAAAACTCCCTTTTACTGTCACCTCACACTCAGTTACCCTGGCAGCTTCCCAAACCCCCAGTCTGTGAAGGACAGTTCTCTTACATTGCCAATGCATTGCTAGTCTATCAATGCTATCAATGGTCTTGTATTGTTTCTTAATGGATCTAGCTTGGCCAGGAATTCCTCTGCAGCTTGTATTTCTTCCTTCACACCCCAAATCAAAATCATGCCATTTATGCAATTTAGTCATGCTGGCCACATGACCAGAAAAGTTGTCTGTGGGCAAAATGCCGGCTCCTTCAACCTGAAAGTGAGATGAGCGCCGTACTCCATAGTTGCCTTTGACTGGACTTAACCGTCCAGGGGTCCTTTAAAAAAAGGACCCCCGGATGGTTAACTCCAGTCAAAGGCAATTAGAGGGTTGCAGCGCTCATCTCACTTTCAGGCCGAGGGAGCTGGCATTTGTCTACAGATAGCTTTCCGGGTCATGTTGCCAGCATGACTAAACCTTTTGGTGTAATGGAACACCGTTACGGAATCCAGAGCGCACGGAAATGCCAGTTACCTTCCTGCCACAGCAGTACCTATTTATCTACTTGCACTGGCATGCTTTTGAACTGCTAGGTTGGCAGGAGCTGGGACAGAGCAACGGGAGCTCACTCCGTCGTGGGGATTCGAACTGCCGACCTTCTGATTGGCAAGTCCAAGAGGCTTAGTGGTTTAGACCACAGCACCACCCACTACTGTACCACTTTTACAGTCATAATTTTTTTCCAAATCATTCCAGGAAATGTCATTTGTTAAAGGTGCTGACAGCTGTTCAAAGAACCCTATTCCTCTCACAGAGCTACAATTTGTAGAGTTCTGTGGGAAACGGGATTCATTGTTAAAATAACTCAAAAAATTGTAGCACTGTGAAGGGAACTACAGTTTCCTCACAACTCTCAGCACCCTTAACAGACAGAAATTTCCAGGATTTGACTGTGGCCTCAATTCTGTGAAGAGCCAATGCTCTGTAGGTCTTAGAAAAATGGAATTAAAACTTAAGAGTGCACCATTAAAAAAGAACCTGCTTACTGATGGATGGCTATTTCTGTTTTTGAAATCTGATATTTGCAAGTGTGTTAGGCCACTCAAAAATGAAGGGCTATATAAGACAGTTAATCAGCTTTTAGCTGATTTATTTTTAGCATTTATTATAGCAATCAAAGTCCTGGTAAGTCAATTTGCATCCATACTTGAAAAATATATTTCTTTGGCGTGCACTGAAAAGAAAAAGAGAAAACAGAGGAGCAAAACTCCTTCCGTGCTCCTATGTTCAACCTGACACTTCTTTAGCGACATTTCATGTCACAGAGAATTACTTCTCACCACTTCACATTGCCTGCTATGCCATGTCGCCCTGACTTAACAACAGAAAGGCAAGGCAATGCAATGTGACATAAACTTAGTGATATTATACAGCATTCCAGGGAAGTAACAAAGAGACCTGGTAACTTTTGGAAGACCAGAGACTTTAAACTAGGTTTCATGCTAAAACTGAACCAATGCTACTAGATATCACAAAGGTTAATTTTTCTGGAAAGCAGATAAGACCACTTCTTTGGAGTGGGGGAGGGAACCCAAACAAGTTCTTTACAAAAGATTTCCCACACTTCTCATTTTGATGAATTAAATAGGTATTTTCCTTCGTTTGTTTCAAAACCTGTGGGAATATTAGTGCTAAAAATCCTGACTTGTTTTCAGCTTGTTTAAATGTCTTTTTTCCTAATCTCAAAACTTATGGGCTACCACTTCCATAAACCTATGCTGGCTCAAGATGATGGGAGCACAAGGCTGAGAAATGCTAGGTTAAGATGTTTGACCCCTGAACTAGCTTCACCCTCTCCTCCCTGCTAGAATGATTTATTAATATGTTTTATTATTGCCCTTCATCATGCCAGAAATCCCACAGCAGTTTCCAACATATAAAATGCATTTAAATAAAACAACCAATAAGAATCAAAACACTACTGCAGCAATCCAGCTACCACTAGAAATGGTGGCTCTCATTCATTAGCCTAGGTAAACAGAAATGTTTTCACTTGGGGGTTAAAACTCATCAAAACTTCACCACCTAGGGATGAACCAATTTGTCCATTTTAAGTTCTCTCTGTTTCTCATTTTTACAGTAGTAAACTGAGTTCCCCAAATTTCCACATCAGTTTGCATTTTTAAAAGGCAGCATGAAAATTCATCTGCATCTGGATGTGAATTTCTCCCAAATATATATTTTGAATATAACTTTCCCTAAAATAGTAATTTCTGCATGTTATTTTCACCAAATGTGCATCTCTAGGGACAATAGACCCCTGAATGTGCATGTTTGCACACATTACTTGACTGGAGAACTGCATTACAAAATTCAGAGAAATGTGAAATTCAAAGGATGGCTGGCTTTTTGTTCTTGTATTTTTTTGGAAGGTGCAAATAAGTTAAGTTTGCCATTAAATGTGAACTGAAACAGATTTCTCTCCATCCCTAAAGTCATCCATGCCTGCAAGGAACAACAGAGAGGACCCTATCCTGTGCCATACAGTCAGCTAAACATACTGGGATGACTATGAGAAGAGCATGCCTACTGACTGCAGGGCCTGTGATGGTGGACAGATGAGAAGATGCTTCAACAGATTGCTCAGCAATGGGATAGCCCTGCTTTGTGTCTCTCCTTTTGTTCTGAAGCCAGATGGTAATAGTTGCCACAAGGTTATGGCTTTGGCACTGGGGAAGAAAACCCCACCCTGAAAGATCTACATTGACTCTCAGTATGTTTCTGAGCACAATTCAAAGTATTGGTGCTGACCTTTAAAGCCCTAAACAGCCTCAGCCCAGTATACCTGAAGGAGAGTCTCCACCCCCATCGTTCTGCCTGGACACTGACATCCGGCTCCGAGGGCCTTCTGGCAGTTCCCTCTCTGCAAGATGTGTGGTTAGAGGGAACCAAGCAGAGGGTCTTCTCGGTAGTGGCGCCTAACTAATCCAGAATACGGCAGCTAGACTGGGGAGTAGGGGCGGCCGCCGAGACCATATAACACCGGTCTTGAAAGACCTACATTGGCTCCCAGTACGTTTCTGAGCACAGAAAGTATTGGTGTTGATCTTTAAAGCCCTAAACGGCCTTGGCCCAGTACACCTGAAGGAGCATCTCCACACCCATCGTTCAGCCTGGACACTGAGGTCCAGCGCTGAGGGCCTTCTGGTGGTTCCCTCACTGTGAGAAGCAAAGCTACAGGGAACCAGGCAGAGGGCCTTCTCGGTAGTGGCACCCGCCCTGTGGAACGCCCTCCCACCAGATGTCAAGGGAAAAAACAACTATCTGACTTTTGGAAGATATCTGAAGGCAGCCCTGTTTAGGGAGGTTTTTAATGTTTGATGTATTATTGTGCTATTAATTCTATTGGGAGCCACCCAGAGTGGCTGGGGAAACCGAGCCGGATGGGTGGGGTAAAAATATATTATTATTATTATTATTATTATTATTATTATTATTATTATTATTATATCTTCAATGCTAAAAATTAGTCAGTAAAACCACTGAAATTAATAGAGATATCTAACTAAAGTCCACTGATGTCAGTGGGTCTACTCAACCTCGTTGGCTAGAATTCCTCAAATGACAGATAAGGAACTGTCACAACTTCTGGCAGTGAAACTACGGAAACAACTAATTACATAACAATAACCTGTTCACCTTACCTAATAGTAAGGTTGGGCCTAAGCAACAGCAGCAGATCAGGTGGCATTGTTCATCTGGTTTCCTAACACAAAGGTCGCTGCTTGTAACCAAGAGGGGCGATGTCAGAGATTGTACCTGAAGAGGAGGGGGAATGGTGGAGGTCTCCCCCGCCCTTTTCCTGTAGATTACAGGGAAGAGGAAGGCAGTCTCAAATTACAGCAGGGCTTTGAGGAAGATAGCAGCTCAGAGACAGGGAAACCGCCAAGTTATGCTATGTTAGGAGAAGGAGGGAGACAGCATACCCAACCCCCTTCTCCCAAAAAACGGTGTTCGTTAAGGGTGCTAGAACAAAGAGCCCAGAGACAATTGTCCACAGACAGATGCCGTAGAAGCAGGTGTTGTTCTTAGAGAGGGAAAGGGGAGGAGTTCAGTGCGAGCAACTCCATTATGGAGGAAGGACTGGAATTCTTTGTCTTTCACCCTGATGACTGAATAAATCATACGTAAGAACTTTCTTGTTTCCTCCCTGCCTCTTGGTGCCATCGGGAGAAGGGAGAGGATTCATCAAGCCTGACAGGCGACGTGGCAGTGAGGTGGGCGCAGTGCATATGCTGCAATTGGAGCATTGATTTGGCTCCATCGTTGTGCCTGCACAGCACCAATATCCCCTCTGCCTTGCCACTCTCCAACAGCGACTGTGTGCTGGGAAGCCAGGGGAACAACATCACCCCAACACTTTGCTATGTCAGACATTACTGGCTCCAGAGAGAGGAACCAATTAGAACTTGTTTTACTGCATGAGGAGTCCAGAAATGAAATTGTATGGGGGGGAATGGGTGTATGATGGGCAACTTCACACAATATTCATTGTGGTTTGTCCTCAATGCCTTCCTCTGTCCCCCTCCCCCAAGCTTTATCAATCTCTTGAATCCTGAAGGGCAAAAAGCAGTTTGAGGGATATTTTTCCATAGAAAAGCCACCAGAGGGAGAAAGGTTAAGGAGATCGTCTTTCTGTGTTTCTTTCACTTTAGACAGAAGCCTCCAGGGGTACATTTTGTAAACGAAACCTAGTGGATAAACTACATTGGCTGAGCATCATATATAGTTTGGCCCTAAGTGAACACACAGCATTGCAGTCATTATGTTTAAAAAGCCTTTTTTTATCGCTTTGTGATCTGACAATACATTAGATGTAACACATATTTTGACACAGTAAACAAAAGGAAAGCTCTTCAGCAATATTGAAAATGTCTCTTTGACAGTACCCTTGCACTCTCATTTTTGGTGCTTCTTTCCTTCTGATTAATTTTTTTTTTAGTGCTGAAAAGGAAGGAGCGTGCGGAAGGGGATTTCAGTAGAGCTGTTCAATTGGGGGCTGGATTAGGCTTGGCAGGGAAGGGGGATTAGGAGCAAATGGCCTTTTCAGAGTCAGAGAAAACAGAGCTACAGGCTGGAAGCCAGGGAGATGGTGAGGTTCATAAAAGCAGAAATAAAGTAAACTGAAATGTTTAAATCCCCTGAATATGTATAAAGTTGTGGCAGGGGAATGGTCAAATCACCAAAACATGACCTAGCATTGTAATAAATATTTTAATTTATTTGCTATGTTGGAAGAAACACAACAGGAGAATACAAAGAGATGCTGTTTGCCTTTTACCAAAGGGTATAATACCCACTATATTAAGGATGAAGCTACACCAGGGATAGGGAAACTGTAGCTCTCCACATGTCTTCTGTTGAACAGTAATTTGTGATGAGGTGTTTGGGAGGTAGAATTGGAGGCAGTGTGCCTAACTTGAATAAAATATTGGGGGGGGGGAAAGCTCCGTCCCACATAATCAATCACATGATGCGGTGCACACACACCATTTGAATAGCAATGCTGATCAACTTTGAGAGGCCCAGCTCTCTCAACTATTTTATTGCGGGGGGGGGGGGTAAAGACCCCTCAGCCCCTAGGAGTTGGCTCCTATGATTGGAGGGCAGGAGGAGATTGCTTAAAGATGCTGGGTTTATATATGCTCCTGGACATAGATAGAGGAAGAATGGGATAAAGGCTGCAGAAAGGGATTCTGGGTAGATAGTCAAGTCATCCTGTTTAATAGAGCCAAGTTTGATCTCACGTTCCTTGGTGTAACGGGAGTTGCAGCAGTGGTGAGGTGAGTGTGAATGTGTGTATGTTGCACAGTCAGCTAATGCAGCAGACAACAAAACCTTTACATCCTACAGTACAATATGCAGTGAATGCAAAACATTTCTGCAGCAAAAGAGGAGATATATTGCTGGAGACAACAAAGAGCCTTCGCTGTAGCCTTCTTAGACTTTACTGACTGGTGGGGTCTGCGTTGCTCCTGGTCGGGAGGAAGGAAGTCAAATGACACCGAGGTTGATTCAGAGAAAGAGTTTATTCTGCTCTCCAGATAGCAGAAGGCACTTGCGTGGTCAGTCCACAGCAAGTCCAAAGAAATGAGAAATTTCATGCAGTATATTTATCCTCCAGGCACCCTCTCCCCCCTTCCCCAGGAATCCAACCACGTCAGCTTATACACGTAAGCTTATCCATGACCATAAACAGATATTCCTGTTCCGATACTCTTGACCATAAAAGGTTGTTCCTGTTCCTATACTCTTATCTTGGGGCAGGAGGTCACCAACTCTAAGAACACTCCTGGCGCCCTTCCCGGGTCTCTTGTCAAACCTGACAAGGTCTGTGCATCTTTGTGGTCAGGATGTAAGATAAGACCCAGATGTGCCACCCCTGCTCCACTCTGGAATGGACAAGGCCATTCATTAGGCGTCACGGACTGATAAAGGAGAGAGCTTTGTTTATACAGCTGTGTTCTTGTTATGCATTTGCTCAAGAGCTCAAGTTAATGGTTTTTAGCTAATGCATCCTTGGAGAAGGAAAAATGGATTTTGGCGCCCATTTCAGACTGATTTTAGATTTGGGAAACCCATTCCTTCACGCAACTGTTCCAGCAACACTTTTCTCTGCCAATGGCAATTATATCTACCAACACACTGAAGTTAAAATGTGAAACATGCACACACATGCGAGTGTGCGCGAGCACACACGCACACACACAGCATTCTCATTTCTTCCAAAAAAATACCCTTTTTAGGAAACTCTTTAATTTGGATGGTTAGATGAGGCTTTTGCCATCAGCAACATTTCCCAAGTCACATAGAAAAATGTACCGAAAGAACAAATACAATGAAAATGGCTTGATGTCTGATCACTGATCTCCTTCCACTAGACCGTTTCCAACAACAAGAAACCGAAAACATGCTTCCAGCCAACATCTCTTCAACTGAGGTGTGATAGATTCCATATCAGAGCCTGGGCAGCTGTGACATGTTATACAATCGCTGTGAAGGGAATGAAAATGTGGAGGAGCAGCTGAAACTGGTGCACTGTTGTGAGTTAAATGAAGAAAAAGAAAAAGAAAGAACACATGTGAAGGAAGAGCCAAGATTGCTCTACTCATCTCTGCTGTGCCCAGAGGTTTAATATGCATTTCAACTTCACTTTACAGAAGAGCAGCTGATAAGCTGTGAAATGCCTAGATTTCCATCAAAGCAAAACTGGGTGCTGTCAAGGCTGAGAGATTGGAGGCAAGGAGAAAGGGCAGGCTGAGAGCTTGTGACAAGTCATCTTGGTGGTAGCAAGAGTAAAATCATTTTAGTGTGAGACTCCATCATTTGGTACTCCTGACACATTCAGATCCATGGGAAATAAGCAAAGCAGATGTCCCTAGGAAGACAAAGAAATGAGGTTTTCCCCTTAGCTTTACTTAGCTGCAAAAAAGCACCCACTCGGAGGTTTAAGGACATGAGGCTGTTGACAGAGATAAAAGTGTTCATCCATTCCAAGTGAGGGCAGGAAGCACTGCCTTCATTCTGAACTGGCATTGGGAAGTGAAATAGCTGTTTCTGATTGGCCATTTAGTCACACATTCAGAATGAGGGCAAAGGTTCCCAACTTCAGACTACATTGACTTTGTATTGGGACCAGCAAGAAGACCAGCCGCTGGAATATATCATTGCCCTTGATATTATTAGATTGTGTATCTAATTTTAGTAACTCTGCTATTGTTGTTTTATATTGCATTTCTGTTGTTGCATATTGCATATTTGTTGTTTTGTATTGTGAGCTACACTGAATATTATTTTAATAGTAAAGCTGGATATAAATATGAGCTCTAATCTAATCTAATCGGGCAAGTCAATCAAGTCGGCAAAACTATGTTGGGACATTGTCACATTTTTTACATAACCCCCAATTGCCTGGGAGACTTCAGACAAGGACGTGTGTGTGTGTGTGTGTGTGTGTATTCTTCTTATTTGGTTTTCAAAAACAGAAAAAGAAAGAAAGTAAACATACGTCAAAAAACCATTCAATATCCACATATCGAGATCACCCTGAATCTCTTGATTTCCCCACATCCCCCTCCATGGATCCTTTGGGTTCTATTTTCTACTGCATATCAATACTTCTCCAATTTTTCATCTTCCTAAGTTATCTATACATTCTATTACATTACATGTTTAAAATCCTGCTAATGTTTTAACCTGTTTACGATGATTTTATAAATACATTATAAACATTTCCCATTCTTTTTTTAAAAATTATTGTTTTCTTGATTCCTGAGCTTCCCAGTTAATTTTGCCATTTTGGCATAGTCCAGGCTTCCTCAACCTCAGCCCTCCAGATGTTTTGAGACTACAATTCCCATCATCCCTGACCACTGGTCCTGCTAGCTATCATGGGAGTTGTAGGCCAAAAACATCTGAAGGGCCAAGGTTGAAGAAGCCTGGCATAGTCCATCAGCTTGATTGTCTCTTCCTTTCATCTCTGGTTACAGATAAGGACATTTGGAATGGGTGAAGGAGTGGTGAAACAACAGTAATGATGAGAGCAAACTACTACAAAACTAAAAATGTTGGTGAGCACTGGGTGCAGTTCTCATTGTTTGAGGGAATCTGATGAAAGAGAAGCCCTCACAATTGCCTTCAAAATTGCCCTACAGGTAGAAAACACTGCAGCACCATATACTGGGTCTCTTTCAGTCTTCAAATATGTCAGGAGGATATGGAAGAGAAAGACCTGGGTCACTGCATCCTGGGGGTGCCCAATATGGGAGGTGCGGGGGATGTTCTCATAATTCGAAAGCAGCTCTTGAATCACCACACTGTTTGCTTTTTAAAAATGTGAACAGAAATAAATATTCCCATTCCCATTTATCATTTTTTAAATGTTGCAGGGTGTGAAATTTGATTATATAACTATTATGTAGATTAAATCAATGCCATGCCTCTTTTCCGAGACAAAACAAGAACCAAATCTGGTTTGAAGATGAAGCAAATTGTAAAATATTACACATTGGTTAAAACACTTATTTTCAAAACTCCTAAGTTAACACAGTGTAAAAAATTCAATGAATTTTTAATTTTTCTTATTACATGCACTGATGGTTATTGTCTCCAAATATCAACTCCCTGAAAAACGATCCAGCCTGAGTGTTACATTATATGTTTGTATGCAAGATAAGAATTTTACAACGGGGAGAAAACTGAGTGGGAGAAAATATGGTGTCTACCTTAAGATTGAACCAACGCATATGGACAAACTCGACCCGATTGTCTCTTTGGAAACTTGGTCACAGCTTAAACACCTGATGGGGGAGTTGTTCCAAACAGCATATAGTGACTTGTTATGTATATATTAGCCATAGCAGAAGCTCATGTTTTACACATGCTGGCACATGTTAGCCTGCAGTAAACTATTTAAACACTAGATGTAGGCTATAGCATATATTGTATACAGAGGAGAGCTGAATTTGTAAGAGTTACGCAGAAAAATAGACACAACATTAAAACTGTAGCCTCATCAGCCTTAAAGCGGAAACCTCAGGATTCTTGATCACAGGGAAGCTAAGCACAATCAGAAGATATGTTTAGAAGTAGCTTCCAGAGGTACTGAGTTCTGCCCCACATGGGGGGAGTGTCGTCTCATTCAATGAGTGTGACATCACACATACAAAACACACGTGTGATGTCACACAATCAGGAGGAGACTCGGAGGCCTGGAGGGGCCCTCTACCACTGTGAGGAGGCCCTGCAGAGCCCTCCACAGCCCAGCCCCTCAAAATTGTTAGCATGTTACTCCTCCCATTGCAAGGATCATCTGATCTCCTTGCTTACTTTCTGTTCCACAAGAAAGGAAGCCAGTCTGTATGACTTCCATCTCTGTTACTATTGTACTTTTTCTTTCTGCTCTGTCTTGTGACAAAACATGATATCTGTATGAGGGCTGCTCCTCTCATATGTGTTTGTTATGTTCTTTAATCTATAATTAGTAGAAATAAAGTAGGTATGCCCAGATACCTCCTCAACGCCACCTGCGCTGCTTTAACTCTGCTATACCAGGTGTTCACAAGAGAGCATCTGTGAGTCCCAGAACACCAGGACCCCTTCCTGGGAATGCTGCGTAGCTGTTCCAGGGCCAGTGGAGGCCATGGAGCCTGCAGGAGAGTTCCATTAAAAATTGGGGGGGGCATCCCCACATGCATTGGGGGGTTCAGCCCCATAGAATTGGCACCTATGGTACCTTCAGATCTTCACACTAAATATGTAATTTTCAAGAGCGAAGAAAAAGGTTAACCTTAACTCTGGCCCTCTATATATGTTTCGCCCTGCTGCCTTCAGGAAGAAAATAATTTCAGTTTGCGTTGAAAGGAGAACCTAACAAGTTTTCATTTACTGAACCAGCACATAGATTAGTGGAAATGAAATGGACAGAGCCATCCATCTCTAGCAGTTCACACTTACAAAAAATCTAATGCAGTTCTACATCATCCTAAAGTGGATCTTGCCATAGGATTATCTCCTTAGAAATAGGTCTCCATTGATGCAGTTTTTAGGCTATCTTAAATGAGACTATCCTACATATGCTCACAGCTGCTCTACATTCCGCTAAATTTGACGTGTATTTACTTGTCCAAAGATTATCTAAGTTTTCTTTTTTAATTTATGAACACATTAGTCTTATTCCCCCCCCCTCTAGTTTATCCGTTTGTAAGAAATCGGGAAGGAAATTGTATTTTAATGCATCTGCCCACCCAAACCATTAATATAGCACCTATGAGAAAAGAGAATCACATAATTGACATAGGATGGGCACTGAACAGTCTTTCTCTTGGGTATGGAGTAAATAAAGCTATTGAATTTTTAATTATTAAAACAGGGCACAAAAGAGACAGAGACAGAAATTCAATGAAAACTAAAGCAAAATAGACATGATACATAATCAGTACTCTCAGTTTTCTCTACATGTTTACCAAAACACTGGAAGCTCTATTCAATTAACATTTAATGGGTACCAAAAAGAAAACAACTTGTATAAAATTCCATGCTAATCATAATCTTTAGTATAGTGTGAGCTTCAGAAATCTTGCCTTTGATAAATATGCAGCAAACTAACAAAATTCAGGGTCTAAACTATACCATTCCTAAGAGGCTACAGAAATTTAAAAAATTGTCTAATATGTATTATTTATTGGTGCTTAGTCATGCTTTAAAACAGGAACGTATAATACTTTCCACACTCTTCCAGATATTTGGGGCATTGGAGAAAAAATGTGGAATCTGCCAGTGGGATAAGGCTCATATTTTTTCCTGGAATGCCTGAGAATGATGAGTTGTCCAGGACGTTCTGGCAAAAACAAAATGCCAAAGAGCTGGCAATGTAAAATAATAATAATCATTATTATTTATACCCCACCCACCTGGGTGGGTTTCCCTAGCCACTCTGGGCGGCTTCCAATGAAATATTAAAATACAGCAGTCTGTCAAACATTAAAAGCTTCCCTAAACAGGGCTGCCTTCAGATGTCTTCTAAATGTTGTTGTTCTCTTTGAGGAGGGTGGGAGGGTGTTCCACAGGGTGGGTGTCACTACTGAGATGGCCCTCTGCCTGGTTCCCTGTAACTTGGCTTCTTGCAGTGAGGGAACTGCCAGAAGGCCCTCGGTGCTGGACCTTAGTGTCCGGGCAGAACGATGGGGGTGGAGTCACTCCTTCAGGTATACTGGACTGAGGCCGTTTAGGGCTTTAAAGGTCAGCACCAACACTTTGAACTGTGCTTGGAAACGTACTGGGAGCCAATGTAGGTCTTTCAAGACCGGTGTTATGTGGTCTCGGCGGCCGCCCCCAGTCACCAGTCTAGCTGCTGCATTCTGGATTAGTTGTAGTTTCCAAATCACCTTCAAAGGTAGCTCCACATAGAGCGAATTGCAGTAGTCCAAGCGGGAGATAAGCAGAGCATGCACCACTCTGGTGAGACAGTCTGCAGGCAAATATGGTCTCAGCCTGCGTTCCAGATGGAGCTGGTAAACAGTAAGGTCTTCTGCATCTGCTGTCAGAGGTGGGAGGAAAAAAGGGTTTTTTTGCACAAATTAGAAGGGGAAGCGAATATGAATGCAAATACAAATTAATGAATGAAACTAACAAAAGAGGTGCCAATGAATGAAAGACAAATGAACAAGGCTTTCTACCTTCAACAAATGAAATCTGAAAATGAAAAGAACTCTCTCTCTCTCACACACACACACTTGCAAAATACGCACACATTCTCCTCCTGCCTGTAGCCTAATATGTAAAAATGGTTATGTGTCTGTGGTTTTTTTATATTTCAGGTGTATGAGTCAAACATCTGGCACCCACTGAGGGATCGCAATGAAGGTCATTCAGAGATTTGACATAGCTCTACAATGCACTGGTGATCAGCTACACCCAGCTTATTGGTTCAGGTATACTTCAGATTGGGGGATGCGGGTGGCGCTGTGGGTTAAACCACAGAGCCTAGGACTTGCCGATCAGAAGGTTGGCGGTTCGAATCCCCATGACGGGGTGAGCTCCCATTGTTCGGTCCCAGCTTCTGCCAACCTTGCAGTTCGAAAGCACAAAGTGCAAGTAGATAAATAGGTACCGCTCCAGCGGGAAGATAAACGGCGTTTCCCTGCGCTGCTCTGGTTCACCGGCTCCCTCAGCCAACAAAGCGAGATGAGCGCCGCAACCCCAGAGTCGGTCATGACTGGAGCTAATGGTCAGAGGTCTCTTTACCTTTACCTATACTGCAGATTCCACTGTTGATCCATGTTTTGCCCCTTCTCATATTAATATTATCATAGAAGAAGCATCTAACATCAAGGCACTCCTGTGTTCACACAACTGTTTGTTTAATAACTAGAAGTCATCATGATGAATCTGCGCATGGGAAATAATATATATGGAAAATTAGTAGATTTTCCATAATGAAAGTTGAAGCCAAATGCCATATTAAAGCCTGATTTGTTCCGTTGCTGTCAGGGAAGCAACCAAGTTGTTAAAAATGCATAAATAATAGGTTCATGATACCCAAGAAGTCGTAATACATTTTGTTAATCAATAGCTTAGCCTTTTTTCCTGGAATACTAATGCATAGCCTTTCACAAAAATTATGTCACATTTCAGTGATCCAAATAATTGTGAAAGCACTATTTTCACCGATCTTGCCTGCAGACTTTTGCAAAGGATTTAATCTCTTGACTTCTGTGTTCCATAGGCCCAGCACTGCTGCAGTGAATGCACACAAGCACATCATTGGTAGGTTATAAGTAACTATACAACCTATGGAAGTTTTTAATGTTTAAATTTTTTTGTGTTTTAATATATGCTGGAAGCCATCCAGAGTGACTGGGGCAACCCAGTCAGATGGGTGGGGTACAAATAATAAAATGATGATGGTGGTGTGTGGGTTTAATGAGAATAGCCTTCTCCTTTGGCAAAGATCCCTTCTGCACTCTTCTAACCACAATCTTCTTCATAAGCTTATCTTTCTAGAAAGCTGCTTTCTTCTAGGTTATTCTTGTAGCATGGCACATATCAGTTGTCTACAGCTCTTCTCAATCTTATACCCTGAGCATTTATAGACAAGAGCAAGCAGGATTACAAAAGCAAGCCCTGCTCCCAGGAACAGGAAGATCTGAAGAAGGCTTCTAATGAAATACCCCTCAGCTACCTCAGCAACAGTTCCCCTGGAAATTCTTAAAAGGCATCCATCCTCTGGAAGTCACAAAATAATACACCAAACTTTCATGTGAGATAAATAGTGCAACAAAATTGGAGATGTGACATTTGGTACACCTTCATTTTACATAATGTACAAATAAGAGTAGGCAGGACCTCTGTTAAAGTTCCATAGGTTGTTTAAACTTTCTAGGAATATGCCTGAGAAAACTGGTTATGGCTGTTTGCTGTATGTCAGGAAACTGGCAGTACTATGGGGAGAAGGAAGAGGATCCCAGCAAGGGGTGTAGCCGGGATTGGGCAAGATGAGGAAGGAGAGGTTGGTGTAGGAAGTACTCACAGGATGGTGAGGTGATGTAGAACAGGGAAACATACTGGACTAAGGTTTTGGTACAATCTGAGCATGCTCAACAGTGGTGGGGAAATCTAATCCCGCAATAAAAATCTAACAGACCATGAGGAATTTCCTTTGTCTATAGACAGTTGCGTGGTAAGACCCTCAAGCCGACCCCCCATTAGGGTAAATAAATTCACACAGACACGGATATTTTGTTTAAGGTTTTTGGTCAAAAATTTGGCCATAACTTTATTGATTACAGGAACGAGAGCGGTATTGGCTTAGGCATTGGCAAGACTCCTGCCACCCAGGCCAGGGTAGGGGGAAAACAGGTTGAGAGCCTGCCCTCAACCAGGACCATCTATTAAGATGATCCCATCTATTACACATGCTCACGCTGTTTGCAATTCAGACCAATCCCAGGTAGACAGCATGTGCATACCAATGAATTTTGTGTGTGTGTGAGAGAGAGAAACAAAAATATCTGATTGGGTGACTGAATTTGAAATTTCTGTAATGAATATAAAACCTGTTGGATTCTTTGTTCGAGGTCCAGTATCCGCAGAGAAATCCCATTGGATCAAACCTCTGTGCAGAAATAAAGGTTGCACTCCTTTTTCTCACACCCTGCCTCATGTGCTTTTTGGTTTACTCATGAGAAATGGGGGTCAGTGCGCAGGAACCAGAGCAGCAGGACCCATCACCAGAGGAGCCCCTGTCTCCACGAACATGGTGGGCTCAGAGATGTAGGGAGCAGTGGGTGGGGTGTTCCAGGAGGCTGAGGCAGGCAAAGGCCTGCAGCTCAGCTCCTTAGCTGGCCAGGTGGGGCTTGCTAAACCTGGGAAGAGGTATGTGATTTTTCATCTTGAGTAGGCTGGGAGCAGGTGAGGGTCACATGCTTCACCAAGCCCAGATGCTACAATCAGCAGGCATAGTATAACAGAGCAGCAAAGCTAAGGTGCTGTGTCTGCTCTTTTGCCCATGTTTAAGGACTTCAGTTTGGATGCACCAGGATCTCAGTGGGACTCTGGATTGGATTGACTGGGGACTTGGCATACTGACTTGCTGCCAGGTAGGCCAGGGGGTCAGGACACTGTATAAATAACAACATACAGAGTATTGATGGGCTGGCACCTCTATATTATGAAGACCAATAAAAATTCGAGGGTTCTGTACTGTTCTACCTGGAAGAGTGGCTGTGAAGGTATGGAATAAGGGTGTGAACTTTGCATTTAATCTGTGATTTTTTAAAAAAAAAATGGTTTTGCAGCACTCTGTATTCCACTTGAATCGGCAATTTGGTTTCTGAGCTGATCTCTATAAAAATAAAACTCTCTTTGTTCTCCAATCACTCTTATGAGGAATCCAAAACCAGGTGTAACTTGCCTTCTGGGGGTGGCGTTTGTAGGTACAGGAGCCCCTCCAGACAGAATTAAGCCTACAAAAGTGCAAGTAGGTCTAGAGCCTTTTGTGGGAGAAGTAAAAGGGACCCACTTTCTGTTGGGATACTGCCAGGGAGATAAAGTCCATCGTGGCCCCCCAAGCCAGCTGCCAGACGATCCATCGATCCCTGTAGTCACGCAGTATGAGCGATTAGTAGCGACATGAGATGTTTCTAGAAAATACCTTGCCACATTCCAGAGCTCATGCACACCTTTTATCAGCAGATAATGCACAGCAAAAGTCGCACCCAGGAGAGTATTATTTACAGGCTTTATTCAGCGTTGATCAGAACAAAGAAAGACATGACCCTTCTGCGTCAGTGTCTTCGACAGAGAGACAAACGAAAGCAATAGCTAACATAAACATCCTGTGAACAGGAAATATGCAGGCTGTGACACAAACATCCTGCTCCCTTTTAAGGTGGAACGGAAATATCCCAACACTTTCTTCTATAATTCATATATGGACTATACTTTTATTATGTCAGGTACAATTTCACATCACATTTTTGAGGAGGGAGCAGGAGTTTTTCATTTGGTCTTTATGACCTTTAAACAATTAAGAGGTGGCTGGATGGTGTATACCAGGCATCCCCAACCTTCGGCCCTCCAGGTGTTTTGGACTACAGTTCCCATCATCCCTGACCACTGGTCCTGTTAACTAGAGATCATGGGAGTTGTAGGCCAAAACATCTGGAGGGCCAAGGTTGGGGATGCCTGGTGTATACTCTTGCAGAGGTTAGAAAGTAATGGCTCGTCTGCCACATAATCTATTTTCAGAGGAACTGAGACCATAGGATTGTTTGGAAATGCAATGAGAAAACAATCAACCATTGTTTTTTTAAAGCAAGCAGATAAATACCCTAAGCATTGCAGATGGTGTCGGAGAGAGCAAGTAATCTATTGTTGATTTGCTGATTGGCATGTCGGTCAAATGCCATGTGACCTCAGGGGAATGTCAAGTTGGAGAATTTCAACAAGCCCTCTTTTACGATATGAGTTAGCTCTTCCCCATGTACTTAATGCAGTATCTTGAAATAAAATGGTCATATTCTGAAGAAGAAAAAATAGTTTTCTTCTCTGTGACAGGGTTTTGAAGTTGGCTTAAACTGAGTCGAAATTGGTTGTGAACATAAGAAGGCAAAGCAAAAGTCAAAGAAAGGAATGTGGAGATAAGTTTGAATATATATATTTAAATAGTGGTGTGTTGGAAAGGATTTCAGACACCAGAAATCAAAGTTGTTGTGCGTTTTTGTAGTGCAGCCAAAGAATGATAAGGTTTTCTAAATGGTTATCAGAGGCTGCAGGAAAGAGGTCCTGTGGGTTGTGAATAAGGGGAAAATGTTAATGTCTAGACTGGGAAAGAAAAGAGCAAGAATACTGCTCATAGCACAGTTCCTTAAAATAGACATTTGTTCCACTGTGAAAGGTTTTGAACAAGCTGGCCTTTTTATGGTGTTTTTAAAAAGTTGATGGCACTTGACATCTAATGTGTGTAGCAGCCTATCTCTGTGAAGACTATACTTTATGAACTGGCAATTAAAAAAAAATCTGAATCCATAGATCTATGTGGGCACTCTACTTGTGTGCAAACCTTATATGAGCAGGGAGGAATGCACTAAGCTCTATAACTGTGTTGCCATACCTGTAGCCCTCCAGTCCTAGAGGACAATGATGTGAAGTAGGGAGCCTCCGCTAGTAGTGGAGGTTACCGCACAACTTAGAACCTGCACAATCAGGGTCCTAAAGTCATGCCAGAGTAGTGTCAGTGAGTACAGCAATACACATGAGTTTGCCCAATGCACAGAATGGCTAAGCAAGGCTAGGGCAATGTCTGCAGTCTCTGAAATGTGCCTTGCAGTTCTTTTGGAAGATATTATCCATGCAGAGTTGAAGAAAAACGATAAAGGTGTAATTATTAGCAGAAAAAAGAAAAAGAAAGAAAGAGAGAGAGAGAGAGAGAGAGAGAGAGAGAGAGAGAAAGAAAGAAAGAAAGAAAGAAAGAAAGAAAGAAAGAAAGAAAGAAAGAAAGAAGTTGAAACCAAGTGTGGAAAACAGTAAAGAAAGAAAGCAAATATTAGAGATAAGAATTAGCAACCCAAGGTGTATATATATATATTGTTTTAATGTTTTGATGTTTCACTTTTAATTGCATTAAACTTTTAGATAGAAAGGCTTGAGTTTTTTGTGTTCTGCACTTGTGACTCTCCCTTATGCTGCATTCTAACTCTCCTTATTTACCCTTGAAAGCCGGTTTGCACATCAAGATGGCTATGAAAACAATGGCATCAGACTTTGTGGAAGCTATTGCAAATTTGATGGGTTTTTCTACATAATGGCATGATTAAACTATGCATTTTTATTATGCAAGTAGGTCCCTTTGACCTTTGTGGAATTTACCTGCTCTGTGCAAGAACATTTCCAGGGTGATTTGCAAACTTCCACAATAACATGCCTTTCACTTGCAGTTTTAGGCACCTACCCAGTCTGGGTGGTGTTGTGGTCTAAAACACTGAACCTCTGGGGCTTGCTGATTGGAAGGTCGGTGGTTCAAATCCGCATGGCGGAATGAGCTGCCGTTGCTGTGTCCCAGCTTCTGCCAAACCTAGCAGTTCAAAAACATACCAATGCAAGTAGATAAATAGGTACTGCTGCAGCAGGAAGGTGAACGGTGTTTCTGTGGCCTCTGGTTTCCATCACAGTGTTCTGTTGTGACAAAAAGCGGTTTAGCCATGCTGGCCACATGACCCGGAAAGCTGTCGGAGGACAAACGTTGGGTCCCTCGGCCTTAAAAGTGAGATGAGCGCCGCACAGTGGTGGAGCTTCATGCTCTGGCACTGGGGGGCGGAGAGCATGTGGGGGAGTACCTGGCACACATCCCGGGGGCATGGTGCGCATCCCAGGAATGTGGCATGCCCGCAGGGGTGTGGCTCGCATCCTGGAGACATGGCACACGTCCCGGAGACATAGCGTGCCGCCCGCAGGGGCATGGTGCATGTCCTGGGGGTGTGGTGCAGTCGTGATGGCACCCCACTGGGATCGCACTGCCAGGGGCGGTGTACTCCCCCACCCCCTCTTCCTCCACCAGTGGCACCACACCCCATAGTCGCCTTTGACTGGACTTAACCGTGCAGGGATCCTTTCCCTTACAACAACAACAACAACAATAATAATAATAATAATAATAATAATAATAATAATAATAATAATTTATTATTTGTACCCCGCCCATCTGGCTTGGTTTCCACAGCCACTCTGGGCGGCTTCCAACAAAGATAAAAAATACACTAAAATGTCACATATTAAAAACTTCCCTGAACAGGGCTGCCTTCAGATGTCTTCTGAATGTTAGGTAGTTGTTTATCGCTTTGACATCTGATGGGAGGGCGTTCCACAGGGTGGGCACCACTATCAAGAAGACCCTCTGCCTGGTTCCCTGTAACTTGGCTTCTCGCAATGAGGGAACCGCCAGAAGGCCCTCAGACCTGGACCTCAGTGTCCGGGCAGAACGATGGGGGTGGAGACGCTCCTTCAGATATACTGGACCGAGGCCGTTTAGGGCTTTAAAGGTCAGCACCAACACTTTGAATTGTGCTCGGAAACATACTGGGAGCCAATGTAGGTCTTTCAAGAGCGGTGTTATATGGTCTTGGCGGCCGCTCCCAGTCACCAGTCTAGCTGCCGCATTCTGGATTACTTGTAGTTTCCGGGTCACCTTCAAAGGTAGCCCCACGTAGAGCGCATTGCAGTAGTCCAAGCGGGAGATAACCAGAGCATGCACCACTCTGGCGAGACAGTCTGCAGGCAGATAGGGTCTCAGACTACGTACCAGATGGAGCTGGAAAACAGCTGCCCTGGATACAGATTTGACCTGTGCCTCCATGGACAGCTGTGAGTCCAAAATGACTCCCAGGCTGCGCACCTGGTCCTTCAGGGGCACAGTTACCCCATTCAGGACCAGGGAATCCTCCACACCTGCCCGCCTCCTGTCCCCCCAAAACAGTACTTCTGTCTTGTCAGGATTCAACCTCAATCTGTTAGTCGCCATCCATACCTTACTGGCTTATTCTATGCAGTTTCACTCAGATGAAATTAGTACCAGTCACTGAGATTAGCCAGTGTGATAAATCAAATCTATTTTTAATTTTCACTATGTAGGACTTTAAATTATTGCATTTTAAATCAAAACTTCCCATTTTCTTATGGAAATATTCTGTTACTTTTCACAAAACAGCCTGCCCTCTAGAGAACCTCCTTTAGAGGTTACTGATTTGTGTGTGTGTGAATGTTTAACACAATTATGTAACACACTGAGAGGCATTAAACATAATTCTAGTACCCTTTTATACTGTTTGAATAATGCTCTTGTTAAAGGCTCAGCCAATGCCTAGAAGTTGAAAACTAAAAAGTAATAAGCTGAGGGAAATGAAAATTGTGTAGGATAACATAAGTTACATTTGACAATATTGGATCCCCTCTTCCTATTTCTTATTCAAATAGCAAGTATCACCCTTACAAAAGAAGTGAGTTTAAAACCAAAGCTTACACAACCAGTAAAATATGGAAAGGCTGGCAAATAGGCATGAACAAATTGAATGAGTCTCTCGTATTTACATACATTTTCTGAAAAAGTAAAGCGAATAAATAGAAGAGGGTGGTTTTTTTAAAAAAAATAATAAAAATCCAGGCG
This sequence comes from Podarcis vaucheri, assembly GCF_965113315.1. Classification (NCBI taxonomy): domain Eukaryota; kingdom Metazoa; phylum Chordata; class Lepidosauria; order Squamata; family Lacertidae; genus Podarcis; species Podarcis vaucheri. The sequence continues at coordinate 94,608,439 of NC_138762.1, read as the reverse complement.
GGTAGATCATAGAAAAAATCAGACTGCAAATTGAATTTGTGTACGGAACTGACATTTATTTTATTTTATTTCTTAGGAGCAGATGATTTCCTTAGATTGCCTCTAGAACATCTATCACGCTGGATAAGAATTTATAGAATGTTTGAGATGAATGATGAGAAACTAGTAATGCTGAAAAACAGGCTGCGGACAAGAGAGAAATACCAACAGTTGAATTTGGATGGGTAGCAGAGTCCAAGCCCTCTTTGCACCACTGGGTGGGTAGGGTTTGACTTAATGGAGATACCCCTCTGCCTAGCCCTGGCCTCTGCTGGCCTCCTGTAGCCCAGATCAGAGATAGCCATTAATGTCAAAATGCAAATATATTAGGAATATTCTTGCCAACTATTTCAGTCCTCTCATTTCTGGAACCCTGGCTTCTGCCAGCCTCCTGCTGCCTGTATTGGAGATAGCATAGCCTCCAAGTGTCCTGATTTTCCAGGGATAGTCCTGGAATTAGGAAAGCCATCTGTGCTGGTCCCGGGGGGGAAAGGTACTAATACCGTATCCGAAGTTCAGTCCAGAGTCACCAGCAGGGTAGACGATCACTAGATGAGACGCGAGGTCCGAAACAGGGAGCCGGGCAGGGGAGCAGGAACGCTGGTAGGGCAGCAGCAGGAAGCCAGGCGGGTAACAGGAACACTGGTAGAGCAGAAGCAGGGAGCCAGGCAGGGAACAGGAACACTGGTGGGTCAGCAGCGGGCAGCCGGGCGAGGAACAGGAACACCGGAGAGTCAGGAGCAGGAAGCCGGGCGAGGAACAGGCACACCGGGAGTGCAGATCTTGGTCTGGGTAAAAGCAGGTACTCCACAACGACGTTGCTCCCGCAACCTGGGACCGGGCTGCCTGACCTTTATCTTCTTCTAAGGCCGGGGGCGGTCCTGGCCCCCAGGAGCCCCGCCTCTCCTGGCCTTAAGGCGAGCACTCCTCCTGGGAGAGACCAGTTCCCTTCACCTCTGTGCCCTAAGCCTCTGCAGTTCAGGAGAGGCCGAAGGGTTACTGGGCCCCGGGGGAGGCTCACCTGTAGCCACTGAGTCCTCCAGCACCTCTGGGGCCAGAATGGTCTCACCTGGTGCCTGCCCCTGAGGATCTGGCACAGGTGCAGGCTCCTCAGCATCTAGGCCTTGCCCCAGTTCAGCCGGCCCTGGAGGCGGGGACTCCTGTGCCGGCTGGGATTCCTCCGGTTCACTCTCAGACTCGGAATCCCAGGCCATCACACCATCCCTGCTTCTGATTTGATACTGGAAGGAGGATGATCCCGTGCTTGTATTTGGAAGAAGGGAGTATAGGAAGCTGTCTTATACTTGGTCAGATCAATGGTCCATTTAGCTCAGTATCATCTACATTTACTCACAGTGTATCTCATTGGTTTCAGACAAGAGTCTCTACCTGTCTTACCTGGAGTTGCCTATGACTGAACCTAGGACCTTCTGCATGCAAAGGTGATGTTCTACCACTGAGCTACAGCCCTGCCAGAATTTGTTTGCAATTTAGGTGAGCTAATGTTGTGCATGGGTACTACAGGTTAAATTGGGATGCGGGTGGCGCTGTGGTCTAAACCACTGAGCCTCTTGGGCTTGCTGATCAGAAGGTCGGCGGTTTGAATCCCTGCAATGGGGTGAGCTCCTGTTGCTCTGTCCCAGCTCCTGCCAGTCTAGCAGTTTGAAAGCATACTAGTGCAAGTAGATAAATAGGTACCACTGTGGTGGGAAAGTAAACAACATTTCCGTGCACTCTGGTATCCATCACGGTGTTTCATTGCGCCAGAAGCGGTTTAGTCATGCTGGCCACATGACCTGGAAAGCTGTCTGCAGACAAATGCTGGCTCATGCAGCCTGAAGTGAGATGAGTGCTGCAACCCCATAGTCGCCTTTGACTGGACTTAACCATCCAGGGGTCCTTTACCTTTTACCTTTACAGGTTAAATCCTGCTTCTCATTAGCAGGCCTTATCCTTGCCAGTAGCATAGGCACTCTAGAAAATCTGAGATTCAGATGAGATCTAGTTGATGGTTGTGTCTGTGTTTCAGAGTCAACATTCTCTTGAAATGCTGAATTTCTCTGTTAAAGGTATTTTTTAATTCCCATGATTTTCAAAAAATAAGTTGGGCATTTATAAATGCTCATATAAAAACAAAAATACGTTTACATCATTTTCTTAGAATTTCAGAGTATCTTCCCCCATCTCTTTCTGCGCCTAAAACTTTCAAAAATTGAATTTCTGAATGTTGGTGTTTGATGTTCATTAACATTAAATTTGGATTTCATTTTATCCCTTATTTAAATAATTGCAGAGGGGTACCTTTAAAAGCCAATTTGAGAGGGGTGAAAAACTAGATTAAAATGATTGATGAATATATAAACATTAAGCAGTATACATTCATTAACTAGAGTGCACACTACATTAAACAATATTGCTATAATATGCTTCAATTTTACAAATTTTGCCTCGGCGACCTAACCAATGAATCAAGAAAATTTGTGAGGATGTCATCAGAGTCAGATCTCCATCTCACTATTGCTGCCTCATTCTCTCTTAAGAAGGACTCCTTCTACACTGGGGGATATTTTCTTTCAATGACTATGGTTAGAAAAGTTGAATCTTAGTGAGTTGTTTGGGTATCATCATTCAGAGTTGTCTTACATTACGTGAAGCAGGAATGGGGCAATTGTGGCCCTCCAGATGTTTTGGGATTCTAATGGCCATCATTCCTGACCAATAGTGATGCTGTCTGAGGTTGGGGGGTTGGAGTCCAACAACATCTGGAGGTTCATAGGTTCCCCATATATCCAGTGTAAGAGTGTCATGGTAACCCTGGAATACCTGCTTTAAACCTTACCTTATTTACTTGTCCTTAAAGTACTGATATATTTGCTCATAATATATTTGCTCTGGGGATCCAGAACAAACCTTCGCAGAGACGGAGAGATGAGGGGGAGGTCAAAGTAGAGTTCTCCCTAATCTCCCTGCTACTGCACTTCCTTGTCATGGTTCCATTGTGGGCAATGGATGCAGTCTGTCTTGAGCTGGGAAGCAGAATACTTCCTCTGAAGTGGGTCTTCCTCAGCTTGGTTTGGTTACATATAGCTATAGATGAGTCTTAGTCATTCTTCTGTCCAAGCTCAGACAGGTCAACTTGAATCGATAAAGTTACCTCTGTAGACCCCTGTCTTGGTCTCCTTACTCGAGTGGCTACTGTGGATACATGCCCTCAGATATCCTGGCATTCTCCATTTGTGCAGAGGGGCTGTATCCATGGCTGGTGGAAGGCCTCAGGGACAAAATGCCCTCTGGGGTGCCCCATCATACCCCCCACCCACCCATTTACCATTGTAAGAAGTGAATTATCTTCAAATGTTGCCATATTTTACTATGTAAACTCCTCTCTCTCTCTCTCTCTCTCTGTGTGTGTGTGTGTATATAAATAAATATATATAAATAAATATAAATATAAGCTCTGTTGAGGATTCCTCAGGCAGAGAATCACAGTGTTACATCCTCAGGCCTGTAAAGTGTTGGCAGAATGGCTTCCTTTTATGCTGTTGCTTCTAGGGCAGGTAAAGATTAGTTTGACTCACTCTGCAATGTCCTTTTACCCGCTGATTTTTCCTATCAAGTCCACAACTTTATTCTCAGAATAGAGAAATCTGGACCCCGAGGTCAGGACAGAAACACACCCTGTTCATGTTTATTGGGGGGATATGATCTGTACCCTTAGAAAGTCCATCTTTGACTATTTTGGGTACCCAGTCTGAAGGAAATCAAATGGCAAATGGCTGTCTGAAGGTTTTTAACTGCAAGCTTCTCTCTGATGCCAATGTTCATTGGAAGAACAACAGATGGTCAGCCAGAACTATTCCATGTCCTTGTCACTTGTGCATGTTTTATGATGATTGTTATTAAAGGTCAGAAACAATGCAGAACATAGCCCCAAGGACTAACATTAACCATTTTTCTATTACTTTTTCTCAGTCCTTTCAGATTCAGCAAACCAGAATGTCATCTGTACAAACCAATACTTTGCTAGACACCTTGAGGGAAAGCATTAAAAAAGTTCTAGATGAAAATTCTCATTTGAATGTGTACTTAAAATGCATTTTCTCAGTGTTATGAGTTTGGGGTATTAAGCTGGGTGGCAGGCCCCTCTAATTTTCGGATCTAGCAAGTGTTAGAATTAAATCAGGACTTCTGTTTCTTGGAATAGCCAAGCTAGCTTCCTGGTGAGGTGATAGCCGGGTGTGTGGGTAAGTGTGTGGGTAAGCCATTAATGGGCAATAAGGGGATCAGTACTGTTGGGAAACTGTGTACATGCAGCTACTCACACAGAGTCAATTAAGGTTTGGCAAACAGCGGGAAGGCAATCTGAAGGAGTAAGTCTGCCTGGTGATAACAGAGACATGGAGATCGCTCCCTGATTGGTCAAGTTCTCTCAAGGGAGTGATAATTAATGGCCTACTAACTGGTAGTTCAGTAGTTCGTGTGTTCAGAGTTCAGAGTTCAGAGTTCTGTGTCAGTGTAGGAGTTGGAGGTTGGGAGTTGGGAGTCATGTATGAGAGAGCTAGCTAAAGATCCGTGTTCTGTTCCTGTATATAGTCCACTGTATATAATAAACACCTAATCACAAGTTCCTGGTTCCTGCTTCGTCTATCCTGCAGCCAAGTCGCCAATTGCTTCCGTGGATTCTGCGTTTACTCTGCTAGGTCTGGCTAAGGTCCTGCAACTAGTCAGAAAGTTGTGAAACACCAAATAGGTTTTACCAAGAAGGCAAATGGGTGCAAGGCCCTCCCTCAGCAGGAAAAGCTAGAGTTTAGAGGGTTTTTGTAGCAATGACGTGACCTAGAAGTGAAGCATTGAGCTGGAGGGAGAATCAGAGCAATGTTTGACCCTTTGAGGTGTTCATGCTGTGAAGCCTCCATCATAGGCTCAGGTTGTATATACGTATAAATAAAGCAAATATTATAAAGACCTATTCTCAGCATGACTGGCAACTGGTCACCCGACCATCTGTTCATGCTCTGTCTCTGTCCTGGGGGACAATCGGCTGGGCTGGTTGGCTCCTTGGAATGGCTTGAGATGTAGCCTTTTCCCTTTGGTCCACTCATAGGTCATATATATGATGAATGACCTTCAGCTATGACATAAATATGTTTCCCATCAAATGTTCAGTTTCCAGCACATTTCCTCTCAAAATAAAGCACATCTTGATATCTCTTTGGCTGAGAACTACATCAGAATATTTGGGGTTCATGAAGTCTGGTGGAAATGAAGTTCCTTTTTGCACATTATAAATAAATAAATATAAATAAATTTTTATTTATATTCCTGCCCTTCCAGGTTTAAAAACCGGGCTCAGGGCGGTTAACAGCAAATATGAAACATTGATTAGAATGTGACTTAAAAACAGCATAAAATACAACATAAAATGCAGCATCAATATCAATAAAATTCTAAAATTCAGGGGTCAGTTTGGGAAAGGAAACAAACAAACAAACAAACCCCAGTCAGTAGACATCAAATGATCACCAGGGCTAACTGGCCAAATTGGTCCTACTAGGGCCAGATAGGCGACTAGGGAAGAATTTAAGTGTGGGGTCCCAGAAAGTGTTATTTCATAGAAGAGGAAAGGGGGAATAGAGGATCAGGCTAATTCTAATTGAAGGCCAGGCGGAATAGCTCTGTCTTACAGGCCCCGCAGAAGGAGATCAAGTCTTGCAGGGCACTAGACTCGTGGGACAGAGCATTCCACCAGGTCGGAGCCATCACTGAAAAAGCCCTGGCCCTGGTGGAGGATAGTTAAAGAGGCGCAGGTGATTAAATCAGTTCATAGTGGGATTCACAGATTGAATTCCTCAATCATCTCTAACTGTAAGCATGAAGGCAACAGGCATGCACAGACCTTATTCCTGGACAGTTTAGGGGCTTGAGGCTTTAAAAATGAAACATGTCCTTTCTCAAGTTCAGACCCCCTATTTTATCCCTCTTCCTCCTTTCATTTCATGGAATCATGGAATCTTAGAGTTGGAAGGGACACTAAGGGTCATGTAGTTCAACCCCCTGTAAGGCTAGAATGAGTGACCACATAAGGGAAACACATTTTGCTAATAGGTGGAGGTTAGGCATTGGAATGTGTTGTTGGTGTATGGAAGGGCAAGGTGTGGCCATCGCCTACCCCTTTACTTATGGGTATTCCGTTAAAGGAATCCGGTGGTCGTGGATCCTGTCCGATGCCCTGTGTGGTGGGGCGCCATGGCACGACCCCCGGTGACATCAGGGGAGAGCTTATAGTTGTATTTGCATCAACAGACTCACCCTACTGGTGGTTAACCCCTCGTCAGACTCACCCCTCTCCAAGTGGGTAGAATCAAATTTGCTATTGTCCAGTGCCTAAGCCAATACCTTCTCACATGCTGTAATCAATAAAAGTTGTGGCCTTTTCTAGCCCATTAACCTAATATACTGTGTCCACGTGTCTTTATTATTCCCAAGCGGGGGACGGGTCCTCGAATCACAAATATTGTCCATCATAAATACTTGGTTCTGAAGTGTAACTACCAACAATAACAAAGCCTTTTCTCTCTCTAAATGTTTTATGCAAAATAATATCAAATGATTTAAGCAGTCCTGAAAACAAACCACTTGAACATTAGCATGCCTATCCATTCAACAGGTTGTCATGACCTTCTAGTTTCATTTGAAGTGTTTAAAGGAAAGGTTTTCATCCTTATTCTGCTTGCAATCTATGTAAGCATTTGTGTAGCCAGTGGAGTATGTATTCAATACAGGTGAACAACTTTTTTTTTTTTGGGGGGGGTGAACATATCATCACTGAAAATAATGGAGCTATCTATGTAAGAGATTTCTAGTGTGACCTCTTCACACTAGAAGATGTAGCTTTGGGAATGGTTATCTAGAAATGCTTATCTATAATGCAGCGTTGCAAAATGAGCAAACTAACAGAGCACGTATACACTGGCATGTTTAGAAAAAGCAGAATTTGCTGGGAAATATTACTCACTGATTCTGTGGCACAACATATGGCCAAAAGACTAATGTGGTCAGATGTAAAACCTGACAGCTTAATATATCAGTGAGGCAAATGTGGAAGATAACTTTGCAACCAATGATGCTCAAAAGTATGGCATTAGAAGGGGGGGGGAGAGAGACTCGGAAGCACATTCCCCAAACCCAGAACTTCGATTGGCCTGCTGTTCTGTTCATTAATATATTTACTTGATTCAATAATAATATAATATATTTATGCCCCACACACCTGACTGGGTTTCCCCAGCCACTCTGGGAGGCTTCCAGCAGAATATAAAAACATAATAAAACATCAAGCATTAAAAACTTCCCGATACAGGGTTGCCTTCAGATGTTTTCTAAAAGTTGTGTAGTTTTTTTATCTCATTGACATCTGATGGGAGGGTGTTCCACAGGGCGGGTGCCACTAGTGAGAAGGCCCTCTGCGTGGTTCCCTGTAACTTCACTTCTTGCAGTGAGGGAATCACCAGAAGGCCCTTGGAGCTGGACCTCAGTGTCCCGACTGAATGATGGGAGTAGATGTTCCTTCAGGTACAGTGGTACCTCGGGTTAAGAACTTAATTCATTCTGGAGGTCCGTTCTTAAACTGAAACTTTTCTTAACCTGAGGTACTACTTTAGCTAATGGGGCCTCCCACTGCCACCGCGCAATTTCTGTTCTCATCCTGAAGCAAAGTTCTTAACCCGAGGTACTATTCTGGGTTAATGGAGTCTATAACCTGAAGCATCTGTAACCTGAAGCGTCTGTAACCCGAGGTACTACTGTATTCAAATAGTATTCTGTGGCTTTGATTCTGTAAAAGTTCCATGGATATTCATGGGACTGAAGAACAACTGCTGGGACTCATAATGTTACAGAGAGTATTCTCAGACACAATGGGAGATTACGCATGCTCTCTCTCACACAAAGAAACTCAGCTGGGAATCACTCCTCTACAGACTGGCTTGCTGCCACTTATGAGGACCTTGCTCATTCCTGTACTTATCCTGCTGCCTAATTGGTCAGAGCAGTTGCACAAGAAGATAAAAGATTTTGCAACCATCTTGCCCTTTTCCTTTGCACCTCTGATACTGGGGTGGGAGAAGTGGAGGGGGAGGGCAGTAAAAGGCTTTGGGCAAGTTCTAATGGGAGGCAGTTTGAGCAAGCTTTAAGAGGAGGGTTGCAGTTGGACAAGTTCCAAGAAGAAGGGGTGCCTTGAGAGAGAGGAGGTTAGGTGGGTAGGATTGGCACTGTCAACAATGTCATAAATGCAAAAATCCTTCAAATTTTGGAATTTTGATTGCAAAAAAGTTGGAACTTTCCTCCTTTTAAAGGAAAATAGCCCAGCTTGCTGAGCTTGATTCTGAAATTGTTGAGCAGAGTTTATCTCTCTCGAGTTTGAATAAAACATCTGTTGTGTTCTGAGGCAGTAAATGTGTGTTCCCGTTTATATGAGAGTAAGCCTCATTGAAATACTGTTAGGTTTACTCCTGAGTAAACATGGGTAGGATTAGATTCCACATTTCGGAAACGTGCAAAGAATGAGAGAGCAAATGATGTTTGAATTAAGTTAAAGTTGAATTAAGTTACAGTTTAATTGGATTTGTAAATCTGAGACAGTTCTGGTTACTCCTCTTCAGTATTTGGTCTTATGTCAGCTAGTTTTGAACAAGTCTAAATCGGAACTTTTTTCTGCTAACTGTGAGGAAATATGGAGTATATGTAATACATACACTGCAGTTTTTCGGAATAAAGAGATCTGTGATTCATCATTTTGAAACCAAACTCTTACCCTCTGGAGATTTTGGTCACACTTGCACTCAGGAATGACAGATCTTTGCTCTGAACATTTGCCTATAGCGTGCATGTCTTTTTCATGATAAAAAGGTAAAGGGACCCCTGACCATTAGATCCAGTCGTGGACAACTCTGGGGTTGCAACGCTCATCTCGCTTTATTGGCTGAGGGAGCCGGCATACAGCTTCCGGGTCATGTGGCCAGCATGACTTAGCTGCTTCTGGCAAACCAGAGCAGCACACGAAATGCCGTTTACCTTCCCGCCAGAGTGGTACCTATGTATCTACTTGCACTTTGACGTGCTTTCGAACTGCTAGGTTGGCAGGAGCTTTTTCATGATACAGAAACCTTAAAAGACTGTTTACAGTAGTGGTCAGTGCTCATTGGGACTGGAAAAAAGGAAGGATGCCAAAGTGGGTAAAATCAGAACCCATGACAGATGTGGAGCCAACTAATTCAACTATTGCCCTCAGCCTCCTCCCTGCTGCATTCGACAAAGGCAAATATGAGACAAAGGAGGAAGGAACTCTCAGTCAGCGACTCTGAACTGCTTCTAAGTAAGAAGACAGACTGCTGGGCTTGGAGGAATCAAGACTAAAGTTAGTGTGGCAATGTCCAATTTGCCCTGATACTCCAGCCTCCACTGCCTGGTTGAGGCCTACATGATGGAAAAAATGAATATTTTCTTGTTCCTAAGTATTGATAGACACTGGAAGACAGCAGCACCCACTTCCATCCAATTCCCCCTAAGAGTGACAGAACACCATCAAGTCCTGTCACTCCCAGAGACGCCCTTGCTGTATTTGCATGCAAAATCTGTGACAGCAAGGCTGTGGTTGATTGGGTTACCATTTTTTTAAAGGCCTGGAATTATTTTACAGCTCTGGAGGCCCTGATGCAGTCCTTATTCCACCTCATAATCAAAGTTACGTCAGATTTTGAAGTAGACTCACGACTCAATCTGGTTCATAATCTGCCCAGATTGAATGAGATAAATCTGGATCTCTCGGCAGATACAATCAACCATAATATCCTTCTGGACCATCTAGAGGAGCTGGGAGCTGAGGGCACTGTTATACAGTGGTTCCGCTCCTTCCTCCTGGGCCATGTCCAGAAAGTAGTGGTGTCCAGAAAGTGTTCAGACCCCTGGGCCCTCACTTGTGGGGTGCCTCAGGGTTCCGTCCTCTCCCCCATGCTTTTTAACATCTACATGAAGCCGCTGGGAGAGATCATCAGGGGATTTGGGCTGGGTGTCCATCAATATGTGGATGATACCCAGCTCTACCTCTCTTTTAAATCAGAATCAGTGAAGGCAGTGAAGGTCCTGTGTGAATGCCTGGAGGCAGTTGGAGGATGGATGGTGGCTAATGGATTGAGGTTGAATCCTGACAAGACGGAAGTACTGTTCTTGGGGGACAGGGGGCGGACTGGTGTGGAGGACTCCCTGGGCCTGAATGGGGTAACTGTGCCCCTGAAAGACCAGGTACGCAGCCTGGCAGTCATTTTGGACTCACAGCTGTCCATGGAGGCACAGGTCAATTCTGTATCCAGGGCAGCTGTCTACCAACTCCATCTGGTATGCAGGCTGAGACCCTACCTGCCCGCGGACTGTCTTGCCAGAGTGGTACATGCTCTAGTTATCTCCCGCTTGGACTACTGCAATGCACTCTACATGGGGCTACCTTTGAAGGTGACCCGGAAACTACAACTAATCCAGAATGTGGCAGCTAGACTGGTGACTGGGGCAGCCACCGAGACCATATAACACCAGTCCTGAAAGACCTACATTGGCTCCCAGTACATTTCCGAGCACAGTTCAAAGTGTTGGTGTTGACCTTTAAAGCCCTAAACGGTCTCGTCCCAGTATACCTGAAGGAGTGTCTCCACCCCCATCGTTCTGCCCGGACACTGAGGTCCGGTGCCGAGGGCCTTCTGGCAGTTCCCTCACTGTGAGAAGCAAAGCTACAGGGAACCAGGCAGAGAGACTTCTTGGTAGTGGCACCTGCCCTGTGGAACGCCCTCCCATCAGATGTCAAAGAGATAAAAACTACCTGACATTTAGAAGACATCTGAAGGCCGCCCTGTTTAGGGCAGTTTTTAATGTGTGACGTTTTAATGTATTTTTAATCTTTGTTGGAAGCCGCCCAGGGTAGTTGGGGAAACCCAGTCAGATGGGCGGGGTACAAATAATAAATTATTATTATTATTATTGCTCCGATGCCCAATGAGAGCCTAGATGTCATGGAAGAAGAATGAAACATCCGATAGAGTCCTGCTTTTCTCTATCATAAAACTGTAATTCATTAAAAGGGATGCATTCCGCCCCCTTAAGGATAAATCCTGCAATGCATAATTACGTTCTATTGTGTTATGTTGCATAACTAATTGTGTATTAATTAAAGAAATAAATGGGGGTAACATATATTGAAAAAGGATGTACAAAAATGCTACCTGTGCTAATTTTGGACGAGGGGAACAGAGGAGTCGCAAATCAAGATGGCTTGGTGCCATGTTGTGCTGGAGACAGGCTACAGCTATATAAAGGAACACATCCTCCTTGAAATGCTCCCTAAGGGGCTCTCTGCAACTGGACACAGTGCTCTATAGTCAGAGATAATAAGATCCTTGTTATGGGAGCTGCAGTCTTCTGCTCTCACAGCATGGCAGTGCATTTGATTTAATAAGCGCGGATCATTATAACATCTGCTTTGCCTCTGTGCTTTAGCGTATGCAGAAATCTGTGCTGTCTCAGGATCCTCAAGATAAGACTTACACATTCATCCCATGAGCCGAGAAACTTGCACTCCTGCTGATGTAGCAAGTTGTTTTCCCATCGCAGCTTGGTGGGAATTTTGACATCCTTTACAGAACAGGTGAAGCAGTGCAAGAGAGAGAGCCTAATGATTACCAATTTTGAAGCATGCCTCTCCTTCATCTCCAGCATTGCTGCAAACACACACTCAACCTTCAACAAGGAAAGACTCGGATAGGTGGAAAACACTGTGTGCGCGGTTTGTGACAGAATTATTATGTCATAAAATTGGGCTACAGCACCAACTCTCCAAAAGCAGTCATTTAACTGAAGCTTTCTGTTGGCTTAATAGCTAACTCTTGTGCGTATTTATTTACCACAGAGATTTTATGGTGGTTTTCCTACTGTATAGTTCAGGGATAATTTTATAAGCAAAAGATGTTGTAAAATGGGATGTGCGGAATGTATGCAAATGCCTGTCAGCTAAATATAACAACAACAACAACAACAACAATATTAATAATAAATAATTTATTATTTATACCCCGCCCATCTGGCTGGGCTTCCCCAGCCACTCTGGGCGGCTTCCAAAAAAATATTAAAATACTGTAATACATCAAACATTAGAAGCTTCCCTAAACAGGGCTGCCTTCAGATGTCTTCTAAAAGTCTGGTAGTTGTTCTTCTCTTTGACATCTGGTGGGAGGGCGTTCCACAGGGAGGGCGCTACTACCGAGAAAGCCCTCTGCCTGGTTCCCTGTATATATCTTGAAACGGTGTGTGTGCGTGTGTTTGTGTGTGTGATGGCCATCAGTTCTGGTAGCTTTTAAAAGAGAATTACACACGTTCATAGAGGATACGACTATTAGTCATGATTGCTGTGATCTACCTTCAATGTCAGAGGCAGTTTTCTGGGAATCACAAGTTGGGGGAGAGCTGCTGCACTCAGAACGTGCTCATGGGCTTTCCATAAGCAGCTGGTTGGCAATCATGAGAACAGGATGCTGGAGTAAATGGGCCTTTGTCCTGGCTCAAGAGGGCTCTTTGTATGGTTCATATGTAGTTTGACGCTGTGTTTATGTCATACATTTAAATTTTACCCCCCCTCCAAATAAAGATGATATATTGAGCTTCGTGACTGATACGGAGGATCTGAATGATAGTCGAACACTCTAAGCACTACACCACACATCTCAAGGATTCAAGTCTTTTAAGGCCGCTTTTTTCAGACAATGAACTGATACACCAACATGTATTTCAAATTCGTCATAACGCACAAGGCACACATTTACAGAAGGGTCAGGAGGTGGCCATCCAAAAGGACAAATCAACTCAAAGAGCATTCAGCGACATAGTCGACTGTTTTATTGACTTGAGCACTTTGTCAGAGAAAGGCATCGCTTCATACAGATTCAGCTGCTAGATTAGGCTGCCGGCTGCCCTTGCCAGTTGGACAGATCTAGGGATGCTTGTGGAATTTGAGCTTTGCAAATCCTGATGCAAACTGACATGATCCATGTCTTTTGGACTAATGTGGAGATTGGAGATTAGTTCTCCACTGGCTTCCGCACGTCTCCCGATGTTTCAATGCAGTTCTCTCTGGCATGCACATATGAACAAATACAGTTTAAAATCTGTATTTTGAGGGTGTGTGTGTTTATCTTACTTTTTATTTCATAAAATTTATGCACTGCTTGACTGTAAAGAACAACAACCAACAAACCCTCAACCCTGTACTCGTGCCAATTCGACTGGTACCAAGTTGTTAAGTATGCTAATAGTACAGAGGTGCCGCCTTGTGCTGAAGATTGGCAGTGGTAAAGCATGGTGCGTGTGTGATGTCGCACACACAATGAGTGCCTGTGACATCATATACGCGTCACTCGCACATTGTCGGGAGGAGGCCTTGCCTGGCACTGAACAGCTTCAATGGTTGCAGTTCCTTCTCTCTTGCACTCAGGAGGGGCCTTCCTTTGATGTTGTACTGCATTCAGCTCAGCAGTCCCCCTCAATAGTGTGTGTGTGTGTGTGTGTGTGCGCGCGCGCGCACATGCACGCAACGTACGCTCGCATGTGCGCTGAGTCCCCTATTAAGGAATTTTGCCACTTGCTATCAACATCAGCAGGCAGAGCTTAAAATCCTCCCCTCCCCTCAGACTCTCCCCTCTCATACACCTTTTTTCTATTCTGGGCATACAAGCAGGTATTTCTGCATCTGTGTACTTAAATAACAATTTCCAGGAAGTATGCAAGAACAAGGGACACGGGTGGCGCTGTGAGTTAAACCACAGAGCCTAGGACTTGCCAATCAGAAGGTCGGTGGTTCGAATCCCCATGATGGGGTGAGCTCCCGTTGCTCGGTCCCTGCTCCTGCCAACCTAGCAGTTCGAAAGCACGCCAAAGTGCAAGTAGATAAATATGTACCACTCCAGCGGGAATGTAAACGGCTTTTCCGTGCGCTGCTCTCGTTCGCCAGAAGTGGCTTTGTTATGCTGGCCACATGACCTGGAAGCTGTATGCTGGCTCCCTCAGTCAATAAAGGGAAATGAGCACCGCAACCCCAGAGTCGGTCACGACTGGACCTAGTGGTCAGGGGTCCCTTTACCTTTACCTTTATGCAAGAACAAATGTTCCCAGCCTTGAATAAGTTTCACATACGGGAAAATGGAAGTTTGTGCTTTGGGTGCATAATATCCATTTGCATTTAAAAACGATAATACTGAGTTCATGAGTAGAGGCAAGTAGCGCAGGGCGCCAGGGCGCCAAGTTCTGGAGGGTGCCAGGGAAGAGGCAGAGGCTGGACGAGGCAGCTCCCGGCATTAGCTTGCTGCCCTCGCCCACCTCTGCCATGCTGCGCCGAAGCAGCGCCACATCCAGAGCCTCCGCCTGCCGTGGCCACCATGGCATGGGTACCAGGGAAGAGGCAGAGGCTGGGCGCAGCACCTCCTGGCATCAGATCTCCGCCCTGGCCCAACTCGCTGAAGTAGCGCCGCGCCCGCAACCTCTGCCTCTTTCCCGTCAGAGGAGCCACTCTCTAGCCGCTGCCCGCCTCCTCCAGCCCTGCAAAGCTGCCGGCAGCGCCGTAAAAAGGTCGGCAACTCTGGGAAATGGGGGGGGGGGACGGGACACTGGAGGGTTCTTTGCACCACAGCGCCAGATATACTTAAGTCGGCCCTGCTCGTGAGCAAGCATGACAAAGAGTAGCAGGGACTACACTCGAAGGCAGTGGACTCGCCTTCACTGGAAGTCTTTAAGCAGAGGTTGTCCCTATGTAGCATTTTACCTTCTTTTTTCTTTATACTGCATTCAAATTCCACCACCACCCTATGGCATTCAAGGGGCACATAATAAACGGGAGGGAGGGAGGGAGGATGGATTAAAATGTGACACCAGAGGGTGGAGCAAAGCAACCAGCAGCAGAGACAGAAACAGTGTTTTGGAAAATGGTGTGGCTAGGTATTACGTAAAAATTAAAAAAGAATGTTTTAATTAACAAGTATGCCCCGCGACGTTTTAGAAGACCATCTCTACTATCGTTCTAATAGGGGGAAATAATGTTAAACAGGTCAGTGGAGATCCAGCCCACACTGGATCCTGTATTTGGACCTCCACTTTTTTATAGCACATATGGTCCCTGAGAACAGAGAATATAGCCACTCTTGCTTTAACTGAGCCTTCCTCCACCTGATGCCTTTTAGGCATTTTGGACCACATCTCCCATCATTGCTGATCATTGACTATACTGATTGGGGATTGCAAGTATTGCAGCCAAAAACATCTAGAAGGCACTAGGCTGGGGAAAGCCACCTTAGAATTTTACCCTGCTGCTGTACAATAAAAATGTAAAGGGGGAAAAAAAAGGATGAGTTAAATCTATAAGAGATCTAATAAGAGACAGCAACAGAAGTGATAGCATGTAATGGCAATAAACACATTTTATTCACTTTCTCCACATTTTGTCTTCAGTTAATACCAGATGCCAAGCACCTTCAGCATGACCCTGTCTATTCCCTCCATCTACTTCATTTCCAAACACAGCCTCCCATTGTCCTTGACTGCTGCCCATTAACAGCACTCTCCATAAATCTTAATTGAACACAGCAGTGCATCACAGGCTTATCCTTTCTCTAGTGAGTTACTTAACCCTTCAGACACAGAGTCCACAGCAAATAACAGGTGAAAGTGATGAGGTGTTCAGAGGGGAATGCAAGTGCTCGGGAAAACACAGAGATCACAGAGAAAGCCGCAAAAGGTTGAATTAGCTATATAAATGCAAGGAGTAATTTTTGTGTACATTCTGTCACAGCAAATCCAGGGAAGGGAGGGCAGGCAGAGGAATTAGAGAGCCATCATCTCTATTTGCAGGGGGTGGGAGGTCTAGAAGCCACATTCTAATGCATAACACACAATACTTTTCTTCAGATGCATGACACTAAAGTCCTGAAATACACAAACGATAGCCGAGGTGGTGAAATTGTTCCCAGAAAAGTGGACTACTTCAAAACGCAGGTGGGAGCAGTAACAGTTGAATACTCTCCACTACTGAAAAACAAGCAAACCAAAACAAGCCTCTGACACGCAGAGGTCTTTGATATAAGCTCAAGTAGTTTACAAAATGAATGCACGAAGGGGGGATGAGAGGAGGTGAAACAGGAATGCTCAGGCTCTGCTCTGGACTTCTATACATTTATTTGGAAGTCTGCATGGAGCAAGATTAGAAAGCCATAGGTTTCCCATCAGCACCTACCCAGCATGGCCAGAGATGTCTCTGACATGAAGCCTCCATGCATGCAACTTGCTTTTCAAGGTTCCTGGTTGTGGATAGAGAGTACTTGGGTGGGGTGGCATTGCTTACTTGGGTTCCCAGTGCAAAAGGTGCTGCCAGTAACTGAGAAGGGTAGGGGGCAGTGGGAAGGTTGCCACAGTGCAAGTGCAGTGGGAGGGCAGGAATGTTGGGTTGGCCCTGCCACTGCACCAAACTCCCCACCATGTCCTCCTTGGTGGCGACCTCTGCATTGGGAAGTCAGGTAAGCAGCACCACACCACCGAGCCAGCCACTACTGGTACAAAAGGGTCTACTGTTTGAAGACCATCAAATGAACACATGAAAGTGAGGATGAGCCTGTTCCTTCAGACTCACATCTGTTTTACACACGTACTGCAAGACGCCATTGGACCCACATTTCCCATGTAGCAATATAGAAATCTGTGGAGCAATTACACTTAAAATACCGAGTACAGTATTGCCTTCCTTCAGAAATGAAGAGGAAGAGGAAGTTCATGGGTCTGGAGTGTTTTCCCTTTGAGAAAAGCTTTAGAAAAAAGAGAGGAGTGTTATTAAGTTATGCTTGTTGTGGAGAAAGATGCAGAAACATTTGTTGCCATAGAATGCAATAATAACACTGTCATTGTATTCATGATTACACAGAAGTACACCCCACAGAGTTCCATGGTACTTCCTCCCAGGTAGATGTATACAGATTTGTAGCCTAAATGCATTTTGCAGCATAGACATCAAGAAGAAGAAGAAGATTTTGGATTTGATATCTCGCTTTATCACTACCCTAAGCAGTCTCAAAGCGGCTAACATTCTCCTTTCCCTTCCTCCCCCACAACAAACACTCTGTGAGGTGAGTGAGGCTGAGAGACTTCAGAGAAGTGTGACTAGCTCAAGGTCACCCAGCAGTTGCATGTGGAAGAGTGGGGAAGCAAACCCGGTTCACCAGATTACGAATCCACTGCTCTTACCCACTACCCCACACTAACTAGGTGCCCAGTTAGCAGAAAGATGTCCCATGAACCTTCCACCCTGACCACCATGCACGGCACATGTAAGTCCTAGATGCAGAGGATGCTAGGACTCAATAGTGTATGAGGGCTTTCCATAGGCATCTGGTTGGCCACTGGGTGAAAAAAAGCTACAGGACTATACAGATGACTGGTCTGACCCAGCAGATCTGTTCTTATGTTCTGATGAGACAAGCGTTTCCTTTATCTCAAGTTCACCCAGAAGTTCTTCCATAATTATGCAATGTCACCCTTTTGCACAGAAGGGCAGGACTCACTTAATTTTTGCAAATGTCAACTTCCACCCGCATTTTATCTACAGCACTGCTAATGCCTTCAGTAAATCCTGGTAACAACTGCCAGGTAAAGTTTGATGCTGTGAATGAATCAAGAACCTGTTGAACCACAACGAAAGGAACTGACCACTGGATGATGCTGTTGCACTACGGAAAAATGCCAGCTGGCTCATTAAACTGGCTGTAAATCCAAAGAGGCACCAACACAAAAGTTCAGAAGTGATAGTTTCAGGTGTTTTGCTTGTCTTTAATTACTTATAATCATGCAGCGACAGATGTCACATTCTTCCTTTTCTTCCCTGGTAACTGCAATTTGCCCACACTTACATGTCATTTTGAATTCCCAAGCACTACATATGTCTCACCTCAGAGATTTCAGAATCTGTCGCTGTAAAAAGAGGCACCATTCTTAATATGCAAAAGAAGAGGGAAACAGTCAATGTTTCATGATTTAGCAGGATTTTAATTTCACAATCTGTTGAAGGTGAAAAAGAGTATTGCACCGTGGAATAGAGCTGGGTTTACAGCTGTTTGCCAAATGTAACGAAGGGTGTGCATTTTTTTTGTTATGCGGTGTCACCGTTTTATTAGCAGGCCATTCCTAACAGCAGGAATTCAATACAAAAATTGGCCACTGAGTGGGAATATTCTTATTTTCATTTCTAGCAGCTTTTTGATACTTTATCTTCCCAACAGCTGTGGGGAGGTGGGGGTTAAGTCTTTTTGAAAAACACACACACAAAAAAACAATTTAGGGGTACCTCATAGCTCACTTCCAACACTCACATCTCATCAAAGAGAACTATCTAGATACAGTACTTTAACAATCAAAATATTGTTTGCCTTTGCTTCATGAGATTTGCTTTCTGGCTTTACTCAGATACCACAGTTGAAATATAGGAGAGAGAGAGAGAGAGAGAGAGAGAGAGAGAGAGAGAGAGAGAGATCAGAAGAACAGGTTAGAAAACAGCGTGAAGGGAACTGAAATTAAATACCTTCAAATTATTATGTGTGGTGTTCAGGGAAGACCCACTGAAATTGATGGACATAACTGAGGTCCACTGACTTCACTCTGAGTAAAACTTAGTTGGATATTGTTCTGTATGTATCCAAAATAGAGGTCATTAATCTTGGACTCCTGAAACAAGTTGCTAGTCCCTCACTGCCTCTGCCAATATTACAGCTGGTCCGAAGGAAAATTACAGGTGCCTCAGCAGATCAAAGCATGTTTGGACAAAATGATAATCCTAAAATATGTTTAAAAGTAGGGTAAGAGTCAAGCACATTGGGTTGAATCCAGCACATGTTATTACCTTCCTGCTGGAGCGGTACCTATTTAACTACTTGCACTTTGACATGCTTTCGAACTGCTAGGTTGGCAGGAGCAGGGACCGAGTAACGGGAGCTCACCCCATCGTGGGGATTCAAACCACTGACCTTCTGATCAGCAAGTCCTAGACTCTGTGGTTTAACCCACAGCGGCATCCACGTCCCTCTTATTTGAATAAAGAATGGTTAAATTAGTCAGGACAAACTTAATTCCCATTAAGTTTAGCAAATCTGCCCTAAACATAACAAAATCTGTATTCAAGTCCATTAAGTAAACTTCATATAATATGAATCGGTACTGAATCTGTGTTTCTTAATATAATAAGTGCACCCACATTAAAAGTATAGAACATTGCTAAATAATGAGGATGCTCAGATTTAGGAAATAAAATCTGAATTACAGGAGGAATGCAACCAACAACACAGAGCAGACGTTTCAGAATGCAAGTTTCAAAAAGATTTGAATTTAAAGTTTTCTAGTTCTTTGCTATCACTAATCTAGCTGCAAGGATAAGATCTTAATTAATTGTATTCTTAAACTGAGGAGTGTACCAAGATAATAGGGCTAGTTTGAGATCTGGTTGTAGTAACTGTCGTGTCACCTGATTAATTATTTGAAATATTTTTCCCCCAAAGGGAATAATTTTTGAGCAAAACCACTTCATGTGTATTAAGGAACCAGGCAAATTGCATTCCCGGCAGCAGAATTTGGATGTATTGTGGTTAATTTTATTTAAAACGACTTGGAACATGTACCAGTCATGTGCTATTTTTAGATTACTTTTTCGAGTCCTAATTGAGATAGATCCCAATGGCAGTCTAGTCCAAATTTATTTCCAATGTCTTCCCTCTACTTCTCCAAAAGCTTTCCCCCATTTTAGTCTTAATGATATAAGGGCAGGGGTAGTCAATTGTGTGAGGATTTCATATAGTTGGGAGATTATTCCTTTTCTGAGTGGGCTGCTAGAATCAAATAATTGTTTAGGTTGCGTAGTGCCTGAGCCCTTATGTTTGGTTGGTTTAGGAAGTGTATGATCTGATGCAGCTCTAACCAGTCACACGATATATCTCCTAGCGTAAAGTTTTTTTCTGGCCAGACCATGGCCAGATCTAGGTGTTATTGCAGATGCATTACTGGTGCCAAAACAGCAAAAAAAAGCCCCTTCACTTTTTCTTCTCTTGATGACATGTACTAATACAAATGTGTGATGCGATGCTATCAGGCTCCAAGTTTCTTTGTCCCCCACTGTGCTTCCTTGCCTGTCTTTTGTGGAGTGTGGCTTTCTCCCGATTGAAGTGCAGAGTGTTTGAGGACCGGGGCATTCGCAGGGAAACCAAAATGCTTGTTTACAAAGTTATTGTACTACCAACCTTACTGTATGCTTGTGAAATATGGACCACTTATAAACACCATCTCTAACTCCTTGGAAGATTCCATCAACAGTGTCTCCGAAAAATTTTACACATCACTTGGGAAGACAGGCAAATGAATGCCAGTGTACTGGAAGAAGCAAAGATCACCAGTGTTGAAGCAATGATTCTTCAACATCAGCTTTGTTGGACTGATCATATTGTGCGGATGCCTGATTATTGTCTTCCAAAGCAACTACTCTATTTTGAATGTAAAAATAGAAAGCATAATGCTGGTGTTCAACAAAAGAGGTTTAAAAACTGTCTCAAGGTAAATCTTAAAAAATGTAGTATAAATACTGACCAATGGGAAACACTGGCCTGCGAGTGCTCCAATTGGAGACTAGCCTTTACTAAAGCTGTCATGGGCTTTGAAGACACTTGAACTCAGGATGCAATGGAGAAACGTGCTAGGAGGAAGGCACGCTTGGCAAATCCACACCGTGATCAACTCCCACCTGGAAACCAATGTCCCCACTGTAGAAGGACATGTGGTTCCAGAATTGGCCTCCATAGTCACTTACGGATTCATTGTTAAAACTGTGTTTATGGAAGACAATCTTACTCAGCTACGAGTGATCACCAAAGAAGAAGAAGATAGGGAAACAGGAAGTGTGACAACAATGCCACTCAGTTTGTTTTACTGCGCACAGGGAGATACAGTGGTACCTCAGGTTAAGTACTTAATTCGTTCCGGAGGTCCGTTATTAACCTGAAACTGTTCTTAACCTGAAGCACCACTTTAGCTAATGAGGCCTCCTGCTGCCGCCGTGCCACCAGAGCATGATTTCTGTTCTCATCCTGAAGCAAAGTTCTTAACTTGAAGCACTATTTCTGGGTTAGCGGAGTCTGTAACCTGAAGTGTATGTAACCTGAAGAGTATGTAACCTGAGGTACCACTGTATATATTAAATATACATTTTTCACTTTATTTCTCTCTCAAAATACACATTTGTAAATGCATTGTGCTACTTTTGTGACTGTTTTGTGTCAATACATTTGGGGAGTATAAAACCCAGTGGTTCAGTGAGGTATCAGTGTACACAGTAGTCTGGGAGGTGCAGATCAGGTAAAGTCATATTTGTATTGGAATTCTTACAAATTAAAATCTTCAACTATCTCTAGTGGCAGCCAATATCACCAGTTAGATCTAGTTATGATTTAAAAGGAAATAAACCCTATGTATATGGTCTGTGCTCCTTGGAGAAAGTGTGGCGTATATAACTGCAATAAGTAAACATGTGGTTTCCATGCAGCTATGGATACGGGTGTGTCTGGGATACAGTTTCCCCACTTTCTATAGCTTCTAATGCCTGGTTGTGGATTTGTTACTAACCAGTGTTAGGAAGAACTGCAAAGGGGGATGGAAAAAAATAATAATAGAGCTGCAAAGAACACAGGCTCAAGTGACACCTCATGATCTTAACTGATGACGTTTACAAATGACATGCGCTGTTCAGTTGTTGTCTGTAAGTAATCATCAGTTCTTATCTGACTGAAACTTTGCAAATACTTTCAGAGTGAAACTTGTTCTTCCCAGATCTGAAAGCAATTTTAGACAACATATTACTGCAGGAGGCTTATCAGGTAAAGTGTCTCAGTCAAAGGAAACTGTACACAGAATACAGATTTTGCCAGAAGCCAACTTGCCCATTTTAGAGAGCTGCCACCAAACAAACAATATGAAAGATTTGATCGCCGGGCACATTTGTTTATTCTGGAGAAACTCTTTTAAGAGAGGCTGTTTAACAATAAGATTAACAATAAACTGGGCTGGTCTCAGACACTACATTAATTGTTCAACAATGCTGTCATAACATATGAATCTCTCAGTGAAGCTGTTCACAAATCCATGTTCATAACCTGAAAACTGCACCTTCAAGGGGTTCCTCATATGTGAGTATGAGCCTTGATATAAATATTCATTTTGGCTCCACTAAACCCACCCCATAAAGGGATGTGGGTGGCGCTGTAGTCTAAACCACAGAGCCCAGGGCTTGCCGATCAGAAGGTCGGCGGTTCGAATCCCCGCGATGGGGTGAGCTCCCGTTGCTCGGTCCCTGCTCCTGCCAACCTAGCAGTTCGAAAGCACGTCAAAGTGCTAGTAGATAAATGGGTACCACTCTGGTGGGAAGGTAAATAGCATTTCTGTGCACTGCTCTGGTTCGCCAGAAGTGGCTTAGTCATGCTGGCCACAAGACCCAGAAGCTGCCTGCGGACAAACGCCAGCTCCCTCGGCCAGTAAAGCAAGATGAGTGTAGCAACACCAGTCGTCTGTGAATGGACTTAATGGTCAGGGGTCCCTTTACCTTTAAACCCACCCCATCTTACCTCTTTTCCAAAGGCATAGTATATCTGCACTGCTAGATGCTATACAATCACAATCCTCTTACAATTTCACATACTAGCTAACACATCTTTCACTACTAATATTCCAGAGTTCACCTGGACCCAGTAGTGCACAAAATGGGTCTAATACTACCATTTTTTTCTGCTGTGTATTTTTCCTTCCTACATATGCTTAACTTTGTTCATCAACATGATGCTCCCATTTCTTCTCTTTCACACCTCTAAAGAGTCGTAGAATTGGAAAGAACCCCAATAATCATCTAATCTAACACCTTGAACACTCTCGCAGAAAATCCAGAATTGCAATATTCTTGATAGGTGGCCATCCAGCCTTTGCTTCTAAACCTCAAATGAAGAAGAGACCACCACTTTCTGAGGCTGTCTGTTCCAAGGTCAGACAGTTCCTTCAATCAGGAAGTTCTTTCTTATGTTGAGGTTGAAATCCTCTTTCTTGCCCACATGTCAATCACCTGATATCACTGTGACATTAATTGATGCTGTGCTCTGAAGCTCCAATTGCTGGGACTTCAAAGCACAGTGTGGACTGTTTCAAAGTCCTTTTGCATACAGCCATGCTCTTTAAACAACCAAAAACTGAAATCTTGAAGAGCAGTGCAGGGCTGTCTGCAAAAGGGCTCTCAAACAGCCCACACTGTGCTTTGAACCTTGCACTTGAACCTTCCATGGAAACCAGTGTTAAATTGAAATGGAGTGGGGGAATCTATTTTAGCAGCCATTTCAATGTAAGTCACTTCCTCTTCCTAGCATATGGCACATTCTCACTGCCCACCAACTGGCTGAATCTGGGACCTGCGGCACGAAAAGCATGTGTTCTGCCATCGAGGTACAGCTCTTCCCCATAGCTGCCATTGCCTCTTTAATTGTCAAGGTGGTCACAATGAAATGTAATCCATATGAATACTTCCTCAGGAAGCGCTACACCAAGCTGAGTACAGCTATTACGCCTCTATTGCTATGCAAAAGAAAACAATGAAAAAATGGGCAGGAATATTATGAGCCGCATGCTTTTGCTGTGCTTGTGTGATATGGGATGGCAGCAGGCTCCCGTTCTGCAGAGCCTGTCAGAATTTTATCTCGCAAGTCCCTTCATCTCTCAGGTGACTGTATCTGCAATAGTTTCACCCCACCAGACTTCATTGTTTCAAGCCTTCTTAGGGCTGAGTGACAATTCAATCAGAATGCACTTGGGAACAGGATGTACAAACAAATGTCCAACTCCTGCTAAAACATTCTGCAGCACACATCTGCTTTAGTTTCATATACTTTCCTTTATCGTCATATCAGTGATTAGTGGATGGAGTCTGCTATATCAAAAGAGCCAAGCTGTCTGTGAAAACTACAGCTGGGCGGAAAGCAAAAGAAGAAGAAGAAGAAGAAGAAGAAGAAGAAGAAGAAGAAGAAGAAGAAGAAGAAGAAGAAGAAGAAGCAGCAGCAGCAGCAGCAGCAGCAAAGTAAACATGGCTGCCTCTAAACACCTCGAGTGCGGGAAACGCAGAATAGTATGGAATGATTTCAGAGTACAAAATGTATTCTGGTAGTTCCAATGCAGTCAAGCATGCATGGAAGAGATGGTGCAGAGTGCACATAGTCCTTTAAAAGAAGTAGTAGGTAAGTCAGGTTAGCCATATTGATTTGTGTGAATTTGGGGAGTTTGGGGCCTGTGTACATAATGAAGGTGTCCTCTTCCGTTTATCCCCGTGCTAGCTTCAATTTGTTGGTTAGCTTTTCTAGTAGGGCTGTTTCTCCTAAAGTTTGGTACCAGTGGTCCATGTTTACTCTTCTTCCCCAACCTTATCCTGTCTCACATTGAATATATAACTGATCTGTAGAAAAGATTCTACGAACAGAAGAAATTGTTAATGTTCACTTATTTGTCCTAAAAAGAAATCATGAATTTATGAATCCCCCCCCGCAATGAAACCCGATGTGAAGCATTTTGATGATGCAAACTTATATTTTGTTACTACCAGTTCACAGAATGCTAGACCGAGATTTTTGATAGATTGCCCCAGACAGAGGACATATGGTCAGCAAAAACATTCCAGTAAACTTTGTGTATCACTTGCTTTCCCCCAAGGTATTGCAAGGAATAACATCAGCACTGCAGATTCATTTTAAATATACTTTGCGATTTTGTTCCATTTTAAAACTAGTAGCTAATGGAAATCAATTACAGAAGTGAAGCTTATCCCTTTGAATGATGTTTCCCATAAGCTTAAGCAAAGCGAGGAAGCTTAGCAATTAAGTGCAACATATCTCAAGGTAACGTCAGGACTGTATGCTAACTATGATTTATACCTTTTTATTACTTACATATTCCAACTGTCAAAATGGCAATCTGACTTAAAGATAGCTTCCTCAGGGTAGCCTTCACTTTCCTCACTAAATGCTTTGTAGCTGTTAAGATGTTCCTGGAAGAGAGGCAAGCTTTTTGCCTGTATGGAACAAGAGAGAGGGAGGAAAAATATGTCTGCTGTTTCTCAGTACAGTGGTACCTCGGGTTAAGTACTTAATTCATTCCGGAGGTCGGTACTTAACCTGAAACTGTTCTTAACCTGAAGCACCACTTTAGCTAATGGGGCCTCCTGCTGCCACCGCGCCGCCGGAGCATGATTTCTGTTCTCATCCTGAAGCAAAGTTCTTAAACTGAAGCACTATTTCTGGGTTAGCGGAGTCTGTAACCTGAAGCGTCTGTAAACTGAGGTACCACTGTATATACATTTTCCTTGCTAATCATCCCCCCCTTGAAATCATCAGGGGGAAACTTAAAATAGAAACATTAGTATTTCAAAAATACTGCACTCAATATTACACAGATTTCCTCATTATATTTAAATATCCAAATTCCAAATTAGTAATGGAGAATTCCACCAATATGTGTTTTATGCACAAATGAGCTTTAGTCATTCATTCCTGCTGTGTTTTGCATTAAGCATTTTTGGTCAACTGCAAGTTTCAATGCGGTTTAAAAAAAACCCCAACTCCTATAACTTTCTCTTAGGCATTCATTACTTTTGTTCTTCCAGCATTTTAGCAAAAGGTTAGTCACACGGTTAGCAATATGTACAACAAATAATTCTGCAGCTGATCTGCAGGACTGGTTTGAGATGATCTGCATTTCTTGCACTTTGAATTCTGCTTCAGGTTCTGAGCTGCTGTGTATAAAATGAAGCTCTGTGTTTTCCATTCATTGGAATCTAAAACAACTATTTCTTTTCACCCTTTTGGCCAAAGTGGACAAAATGCTCAGGTTCAGGAGTGCTCCTAGAGTGGACTAAGCCTGCCAGTTTTGGGGCGAATGCATCAAAGAGTTTTGCACAGGGTACCCTTAAACTTTGATTATTATTTTTTCAGATATAGGAGAAATCTCTTAACTTTTTGATTTTCTGCTAGAGTTGGATGCAATGTGTAGTCATGGTCATCCCTTTTAAGGTGATGAGGCCTGGAAAATTTCAGAATAGTAGCTATAGTGGGTCTCGCCAGTGGGATGGTAGAATAGGAATCAAAGCGGGTGAGCGGTTGAAAACAGAACGTGGATCTGCAGGAAAGACTGGATCTGTAGACTGAAAGCAGCAACAGGAACAGATGTGAGTTTTATTCACTGGATTGATTTCTGTTCCAGACATGGGACAAATAAGTAAACATTAACAATATCTGCTCCCATTTCTGATGGAATTCTTCAACCCCCAGTCCCAAATGAAATTGTTATCTAAATGTTGTTAGTAGGGGTTGGCTTCTGCTGCCTCACCTTTGGGGGGGGGGATACCCTGAAAATCTGACTGTAGTACCCTGTGAAAATAATTCTGTGATAAAGAGACCTATTCATCAAAATGAAAGATTATTCTCCCCCTCCCCTTACTGCCCTCTCCTCTTGAAGTATGGGTGTTTCCTCAGTCAGTTTTGCTTTATTTCTTGTGGGGTAGAGACAATCATGATTTAATCGAGAGAGAGAGAGAACTCCACAGGGCTTATTAAATCCCTGTTCCACAAGATGCCTCGCTAACAGCACAATCTTACTTGGGAACGTGAGCACCTTCCCCAGTTCGCCCCAATTTGCCTTGTAATTTTGGGGTATGCACAGAGCTGATGTACATATTTAGTGCATACCCACCACAGATGTAAAAAGGTTGCTCTTTGGATAGAACTATGGCAGATAACAGTTTTTGCATTTGCCCCTCAATCCAAAAGCTGAAAGTTCAACAATTCTGTAAAAAGCACAGCCTTTGTTCTTCTTTTTTAAAAAACAAGAAGTCACAACCTTTCTCATAATGAAAAGCATGATGCGTGCTTAGGATGTGATCTGTTGATATGATGCAGTGGGAGGGGGGTGAGGGAAGTTAGATTTAATGCATCTGTTCTCTAATGTGAATGCAGTTAAGTTATGTGAGCTGTGCCAGAAAAAGGGGTGAGTTATGGCAATTGTCCCTCAGGCTCAAATAATATCTCTGGATCTATGATTTTTTTTGTACATGACACTCAATATAAGTAAGAACAGTCCACACAAAGGCAGCCAACAAGGGAATGGGCAAATTTGATAGGCTATACACATCATCCTACCACGAAAACACTGGCAACAACTTTGTGAAAATAAAATTGAGATGTACTGAGCTTAAGCAACTAAAGAAGTTTTAAGGGAAGTTTCCTGGGTTTCTTCTAGAATTTGACTTTTATTGACAGTAT
The DNA here is from genome assembly GCF_965113315.1 of Podarcis vaucheri. Classification (NCBI taxonomy): domain Eukaryota; kingdom Metazoa; phylum Chordata; class Lepidosauria; order Squamata; family Lacertidae; genus Podarcis; species Podarcis vaucheri. The sequence goes on along the minus strand of NC_138762.1, from coordinate 94,580,960 downwards.
ACTTTAATATGCATACAATAATATGTATTGCTCCTTGGTGGGATGAATTATACAGCTTTGTACTGTTTGACATCCCATCAGATGTCAAACAGATAAATAACTATTTGACTTTTAGAAGGCATCTGAAGGCAGCCCTGTTTAGGAAAGTTTTTAATGTTTTGTTATGTTTTAATATTTTGTTGGGAGCCACCCAGAGTGACTGGGGAAACCCAGGCAGATGGGTGGCAAATAATAACAATAACAACTCAGACTTTTCTGTTACATTTTATTTCTGAGAACTTAATTTTAGTTATTAAGGGTGAGTAATTATTGCCACCTAAAGTAATTGTGAAATCATCTGTTTTGTCCAAATTAACCACCACTGAGTTTTATCCATTTTTCATTTTCATTTCCCTGGAGGTTTTCAGCCATATGGACTTTGATAGCAAAGTCACAAAAAAGTAATCAGCAAACTATTCCTTTAAATTCAAATTTATGGTTATTGAGATTAAAGTCCCCTGCAGTATTCCTGTTGGAGGTTTCTTTGACACCCAAGAGTACTGGGGGCCACCCTTGGACATGTGGATTTCATGGACACAACCCATGATATCTACAGCATGTGCATGTTAATGTCTTGAAATGCTTTCTTTCTAACTATAACCTTGCTGAAGATGCAAGCCAACTTTGGTCCACATATGCAGATCCATGGACTTGGAAAAAAGATCAAAATGGGCCTAGCCGAAACAAAATTACAATCCTGTTGTCAGCTCAGAAGTAACTTCCACTGAATTCAGGGAGGACTCAGCTATACAGCTGCAAATAAAACATTTTAAGCATTTTTAAGCATTAAACATTTAAATGTTTTAAGCGCAATATACAATGTGACACTAGATGGTGATGGTGAGCCTTATGGAAAATTCAACGTACAGTGGTACCTCTGGTTGCGAATAGGATCCATTCCGGAGCTCCAGTCAGTTCTGGAGGAATTCACAACCTGAGGTGCCGCTTCTGCGCATGCACATGGCACAGTTTAGAGCGCTTCTGCACATGCGCGCGCAGCAAAACCCAGAAAAATACTTCCGGGTTTGCCATGTACACATCCCGAAGGATACATAAAAAAGTATTTTCAGAACGTTTTTTATATGTGTGTGGATTCCTCCCTACTCTCAAGTAAATGTGTCTAAATGCTTTTCACTGATGTACTTTAGCACTCTGTTTACTTCTGTAAGTCCAGTGACTCTTCCTTCTTGATTTTTTTTTTTTTACCCTGCCATTTCTAAAATGATGTGCAAGTTGTAACCAACTATTAGCTATGAGCTATTATTGGCTGCTACTCTCACTTGTACAGATTTTAATTTATTTATTTACGGCTATTAGCCCATAAAATATATACAAACATAAAAGGACAGAGGCATAAAAACCGATATATTCGGCACCAGAAGGAGAACATCACGATGCAAGGGTGGGTCATTGAGCAGAGCCAAATAACAGCTTGGGGCCCGGGGAGCTCCAAGGGACGGGTCGCAGAAAGAGGAAAACTGAAGACGAGATCAGACATGCACTCTCATCATAGCTGTCCGATTAGTTTTGGTGATGTTGTTGTTTTTTAGTGGTTTTTGTGTGTGAGATAACCGCGTTCAGGAATCTCGCTACCTGCAGAGTTACAGAGGGATCTGTGTCCTGCAAAAGTAGTGCGGCGTGTGACTCAACAGGCCTGCCAACCAAGCGCAATAAAACAGGACCTAGGAATTTAGTCCTGGCTATGCTATGTAGGGGACAGTTGAACATTATATGTGGAAGAGATTCAACAGTTTTCCCGTCACACACGCATAGCGGAGACACCAAACCCTTGGAAAATCTGTGGCTCAGCAGGTTCGATGGAAGGACATTGAACCTTGCACGAATAAATGCAAGTCGGTGTGGTACAGATGAAAGAGATGACATGTATGCTTGTACAGATATATTTGGATTTTCTTAGGGCTTCTAATTTTATAGATATTCCTTTAATAAAACCCAATTCATTCCCAATTTTACAAAAAGCTTATTACAAGGATTATGTGAACAATGAAAGCTTTCTGCCTACAGCAGAACCATAACACATTTGAAAGAAAAACACCCAAGGACATTAAATGCATTTGCTGCCAGCATCGCTTTCTTTTTATTCATTCGGTTGTTTAGTTATATAGTGCTAGGACTATATGGTTACTTTGGTTTGTACATCCAGGCATGGATCTTAAGGTAAGTTAGCAGCTTAGGGAAATGCACAGAAAAAGAGTTTCACATCTCCTCTTTCGCACCACAGTTCCCTGTGAGGTCCAAAGGCCACTTCAGATCCTTGTGGTCTCTTCCAGAACATTGTGCATTGTGTTGAGGGCACTGCTGGTACAAAACACCTTCTGAGAATGTTCTCTAACATTAACTTACCTTACAATCCAATCATGATTTCAGACAATTCTGAGTCTCCCATTAACAGCTGCATCTCACATTGTCCAGGAGGCCTCACAACCTTCCGGAAATGTTTTGCATGGTGCAAGTGGTTTCAGCAAGGGTTAGGAAGCTTTTCTTCTTTGAGTCCTCTTGCCTTAGGATCCGAGCCAATGATAACACAATTAAATAACAGGTCACAATTATATCTATATCTGTGAACAGGATTTTTTAAAAAACAAAACAAAACAAAATGTTATACCTAGGAGCACTCATGTGCAAAGCCAAAAACTTTGCAACCCTGGTTCTCAGCTGAAACTACTTGTCTGTTTTCATATTTCATATTCCACTAATTGCAAAAAGTGAGCCCTGTCTTTATAGGGCCCACCCATTGGGCCTGTCAAAATTTGCATCTGTGTTTGCTTACAGTACAGGAAACCTCACAATGAAATAAGGCACATCAGAGCATTCATTCCTGTGCAATCTAATGCCCCTTGCATGTTTCCTTAATCGGCACCGTGGCCCATAAAAGTGCGTTCACAAAGAAACAAAGTGTGCCTCCGGACAGTCAGTATTTTGCGAGAGGGTCTCAAGCACTCACCGTGAATGTAAGTAAAGGTAAAGGGACCCCTGACCATTAGGTCCAGTCTTGGCCGACTCTGGGGTTGCGGCGCTCATCTCGCTTTATTGGCCGAGGGAGCCAGCGTACAGCTTCCGGGTCATGTGGCAGCAGGACTAAGCCGTTTCTGGCGAACCAGAGCAGTGCACGGAAACGCCATTTACCTTCCCACCAGAGTGGTACCTATTTATCTACTTGCACTTTGATGTGCTTTCGAACTGCTAGGTTGGCAGGAGCAGGGACCGAGCAACGGGAGCTCACCCCGTCGCGGGGATTCGAACCGCCGACCTTCTGATCGGCAAGTCCTAGCCTCTGTGGTTTAACCCACAGCGCCACCCACGTCCCTTACCGTGAATGTAGGTTTGTGCAATTAAAGTGGATTAAAGCACTCCCTTGCAGCAAATCCACTTAAAACAAACAAACAAAAAACCAAGGAGACTCAGGAGACTGATCTGCCCCACAGAAGACATTCTGTTTCCTCTTATTTTCCATACCTTTCATAAGGCAAATGTAACTAATGGATGAAGCTATCTGAAGCTTCACTTCTCCTTTCCTTCTGCACTAGGTATAGCAGTGAACTCTAAGAATGGCTGCCAGAACTCTGCAAGTTCCTGAAAGAAGGAGAATAAACAGAATATCAATCAAGGCTGGTGGTGTCAGAGTCCCACTTAACAGGGTCTAGGGAAAACCCCAGCTCTTATGGACAACACATTCCTCCTTGCAAAACATTGCCATTGTTCAGGCATGTTCTTGGATCCTGTACAATTTTTTTGATGCTTTCCATATTGTCCTGTAATGTTCATTTTTAGGGCAAGCAGCCTTCTGCTTGCTCATCTCTTTTTCAAACAAAGCAGTGAAACTTAAAGTAAAGAAACAGATAAAAGTATCTGTATTCAATGTTGGATCTAATCCTGAGATTAAATGTTAAATCTCATGATAATGTGCCTAATTACCAGGCTTATCTCTATATAGCCTGAAAATCTCTGCAGGAAACTTACTGATTATTAATTAAACTATGAAAATCAACCTTTTAATTTATCAACCAGATATGAATCCTCGGCTTGAAAGCTCAATTATACTGGATCTTTTAGAGTAATGTTTACATTGTATCATCTTTTAGTCTGAGATCAAATCTAAAATGAGCCTTTTGGAACCAGAATAAATCCCCCAAATTGTCACTTAATAAAAGACCAACTTTGAAGTTCCTCTGCGTTTTAGCCCCTTTATGTGTACATTACTACATCGCAGGAAAGAACTGCACTTTGGCTGATCATTATGAAAGGATTTGGGAAAAGACAGCCGTCTGTTTCCACCCCACCCTGCTTCCCGATATAACAAAACAATTCGTTAAGTGATGGGTTTCAGTTCTCCAAGTCGTTGCTGTGCTATGCTTTCCACTGAGAGAAATATTTTCCACAAAGACTATTGAATCTATTTGGTACTTGTGGTGATTGTGGTTGTGAGAAGAAACACTGTGGATGAGTTGATTCAGACTTCACATACAACAAACAGACTTTTTTAAAAATCTCACTATTGGTGTGTGTGAAGAGGCATTTTTCTTGCTGACTGCCCACCCTGGAAGGCACACTGCTGTCCTCCAGTGCAATCTCCTATGTTGTTTTGGAGGTTATTATTATTATTATTATTATTATTATTATTATTATTATTATTATTATTAACTGCCCTATACCTGGAGGTCTCAGGGCGGTTCACAGAAAAGATCACAATATATAAACTCAAAACCAAAACAATACCGTATTTTTCGCCCTATAAGACGCACTTTTTCCCCTCCAAAAATGAAGGGGAAATGTGTGCGCGTCTTATGGGGCGAATGCAGGCTTTCGCTGAAGCCTGGAGAGTGAGGGGGGTTGGTGCGCACCGACCCCTCTTGCTCTCCAGGCTTCAGGAAGGTATCCGCTAGCTGTGGGAGACCCAGCTCTCCCAGGGCTAGCGGAGAGCTTGCCTGCACCCAGAAGCTTGGGGCGCGCTGAGCTCCGCACGCCCCAAACTTCAGGATTAGCGCAGCGCTCAGCTAGCCCTGGGAGAGCCGCGCGGCTCTCCCACGGCTAGCAGAGACCTTGCTGTCACCCAAGGCTTGGGGCGTGCTGAGCTCCGCACGCCCCAAGCTTCGGGATTAGCGCAGCGCACCTGGGGAAAAAATATTTTTCCCCCTTTATTCCCCCCCAAAAAAACTAGGTGCGTCCTATGGGCCGGTGTGTCTTATGGGGCGAAAAATACGGTAGTTCAAAGGCTTGGTTAAAAGGAACATTTTTGCCTGGTGCCTAAAGCTGTGTAATTAAGGTGCCAGATGAACGTCCCTGGGGAGAGCATCCCACAGATGGGGAGCCACTGCAGAGAAGGCCCGTTCTCATGTTGCCACCCTCCAGACCTCTCGAGGAGGAGGCACAGGAAGGAGGGCCTTGGGAGATGATCTCAGGGTCTGGATAGGCTCATATGGAAAGAGGCGGTCCTTGAGGTATTGCACTTCTGAGCCGTTTAAGGTTTTATAGGTCAAAACCAGCAGTGGACAGTGTGTGAGGTGGTGCCTGGGGGCCACAGGGGATAATCAGGAAAAAGTCCCCCCTCATTCCCATCAGTGGGAACATCCCTTGAATAAACTGCTGGTTGGAGGATATTTCCACTCTGACTCTTGATTCCCCCGCTCCTGCCTCTGATTCTGGACTGTTCTCTGGCACAGCCTCTGCCTGCTCACTAAAGCCTGTCTCCTCCCTCTTCTCTCTATGATCATAGAATCATAGAATTGGAAGAGACCACAAGGGCCATTGAGTCCAACCCCCTGCCAAGCAGGAAACACCATCAGAGCACTCCTGACATATGATTGTCAAGCCCCATCAAAAATCCCCTGGATTTTCTTTCTGGGGGTTCCCTTGTGGGTTCCTCAGCTGGTGCCTCCCACCACTCTTTTGCATCCAGCCAGTCCATGACATGAATCTTTGCACCTGGGAGGCAGCACACCTTCCGTGATATCCTGTTATCTCTGCACATTGCTACCTCTGTGTCTTGCTCCCAGAATCAGTGTCTGAGGTGAGGGAATATGATTGATTTTGCAGCCCCAGTGAGACAGCATGGATCCTGACAGTCCTGCTTCTATGTGTCACACATTTGTCTCTTGCAATGGGTGATCTTCTTCCTCCCTTGGGGCAACCCACCTGTGTTGTGGTTCCTGTACCATCCGCTCTGCCCTATCTAGAATTTCCTCATCTTGCCCAGGAGTTTGAAGTATGGACAGGTGAACATCAAGTTGCTGAACCTTCTCTTCCAGCAACCAGCATTCCCTTGCTGCAGGTGTAGTTTTGCACATTCTCAAGCTGGAAGACAAACATATACGTTATACGATATATACAATATACGATATCTTTGTCATTGTCCCATACAGAACAATGAAATTGAAAAACTAAAAACCCCTAAAAACTCTGAAACCCCATTTTAAAATACACTATACTATACTATACTATACTATACTATACTATACTAAAAAATACACTATACTAAAAAATACACTATACTAAAAAATACACTATACTATAGACTCTAGAGACCCCTTATGCTGCATTTAGAACTAGAATTGCATTTGCATAGAAACTGTTTCTCAGGCGGCTAGTCCTGGCTTTTATAACTCTATACTTTCTTCCAGAAGGCAGAAGCGAAAGAGATTATTTCCGGGGTGCATACTATCCTGCGTTATCTTTGCCGCTTTCTTATGGCACCTGGCAGCATAGATTTGATCTAAGGTGGGAAGAGTGCACCCAATTATTCTCTCTGCAGACTTTACAACCCTGGATAGCATTGTTTTTTTCCTGGCCGTGCAGCTCCCAAACCACACACACAGACCATAAGTTAATACGCTCTCCACAGTGCAATGGTAAAATGCCATCAACAGGTCCTTTGAGAGATTGTTTTTCTGGAGCATTCTCAGAAAATATAATCTCTGCTGTACTCTCTTCATCAGGTCTTTGCTGTTTTCTCCCCAGGTTAGGTCGTCTCTCAACTCCATTCCCAGAAATTGAAACACCGAGACCTGTTCCACATGGCAGAGTAGTTCCTTCACCGTCTATGTCTCCACGAAACCGCACTCTGGGTCTCTCCCTCAAAACACCCTTGTGAATGCCTCAGTTTGCTGGTCATGAGCTTCCAGAAGCTGCAAACAGCTAAATATTCTGCTGCTGGCTGCTAACTCCTCTCATTTCATGTGTGTATCCACAATGTGCCACACAAATAAAACTCTCCAGGGCTAACTTCTCTGCATATCGAAAAGGTGTACGGTATATTTCAGAAGGGGGAAATGTTGGTTTTCTTTGGCAAGTAAATATTTGGACACTCTTGCCAGTATTAAAGTCAACAATTCAGCAGATTTCATCAACCACTGGTGCCTGTTAGACCATTGCAATCATCATTTCCCCAATCTCTTGCTCATAGTTGCATGGCTTGGAAAAAGCCCTGCAGTCTAATCCCTGCAGCCTCACCTCTTGCTCTCTTGTGCATGACTCCCATTTTCAGTATTGTTCATGGATAAGATACTGAAACAACAGCAGCAACATTGCACTAATTTTCGTGCTAAATTTGCAAGACAGTTTCGCATGTTGGCTTAAAGCTAGCCTTGGTATTAATGCCAGCATTGATAGGACATTGTATCACTGTTAATTCTAACAGTGGGTGTGGAATTATGGGTGTGGAAATAAATACAGTAGTAGTAGGAGGTGGAGACGAAGCACAAATTAGAATTAAGAGACTGGGAACATTTACAACTACACAAAGTCATAGCAAGACTACAGATACATAGAATCTCTGTTTTCTTCTTTGTATTGTATCTGTGCTGATTCACTGAACAGTGGTGAAGCATTTTCAGAGTTGCAAGGGCATGGTTTTGCAACAAGGTTACACTCTTTTACTTTGTTCACAATATATTATCAATATATTATGTTGTTCTTCCACTATATTCTTTTGTAAACACTTTACAGAAACCTTCTTTGGCTCTGAGACTGCTGAGCCCATCATAAAACTACCAACTCTTGCTGAGTTTTAATTTTCACCCTAAAGAAACAATCAATAAAAGTTTTAAATGTTTTTCATTGGTTTTTTTTAACCAAGGATATTCTCCTAATCTACACCATTATTAGAAGCCAAACAACATGTTCGGTTTTTTAATGAAATCCCACACTAGGGCTACCACCGGTTAAATTGGCTCTTAACTCTTTGTTATGATTAAAAACCACATCATTTTCAACTGGCACCATTAATAAAACATGGTATAAAGTTTCTGATAAATTATTATTATTATTATTATTATTATTATTATTATTATTATTATTATTATTATTTCTTACCTGCCCTTCAACATAATGTCCCAGGTTAGGGGTTACAGCAATTTAAAAATACAATACACAAATTATAGAAGAAGAAGAAGAAGAAGAAGAAGAAGAAGAGTTTGGATTTGATATCCCGCCTTTCACTCCCCTTCAGGAGTCTCAAAGCGGCTAACATTCTCCTTTCCCTTCCTCCCCCACAACAAACACTCTGTGAGGTGAGTGGGGCTGAGAGACTTCACAGAAGTGTGACTGGCCCAAGGTCACCCAGCAGCTGCATGTGGAGGAGCGGAGACACGAACCCGGTTTCCCAGATTACGTGACTACCGCTCTTAACCCGGTTTCCCAGATTACGTGACTACCGCTCTTAACCACTACACCACACTGGCTCTCAAGAATAGAGTGGATCCTAAAATGAATATAACCTATGTGTCAAATGTCATGGGAAAGAGGCGTGTCTTCAGCAAAGTGGGGGCCCACCTATTTGCCCGCCTGTCTGCACGGGGGTTGGGGGGAGCTAGCTGGCTGGTGCAGCCCTTGGCAGGCAGAGAGGAGCACCAGGCTGGGCCATGCTACGGTTGCCTGCATGGGGGCACCTAGTTCGTGCCCCCTCAAAAATTGTGCTCCTGGTGCTATGACACCCCTGACACCCCCATGCTATGCCCCTGGCCCCCATTGGACATAATGTCCAATTGCCCATATTGGACATAAAGATGGGTGGGAGCTCTGCATAGACTGAAGAAAAATGAACTTCTGGAATATGGACCTTCTGAGTATTGAATGAATGCAACTGATCCTCAAAAATGCATAGCAGGGGCACCGATATGGGCCCAGAGTTATGGGTGCCCAGTGTGCGTGACATGATGTCAGGATGTCATGTTGCGACATGACATTAGGACATCACATGCACTGTGGCACCGGAAGTCAGGTTCCGAGGTCTCATAAGGCCTCTGATAGCATCTCCAAGGTCTTGCGAAGCCTTGGAGATGCTGTCTGACGCCTTGCGAGACCTCTGATGTGACTTCTGGTGCTTTGTGAAGCCCCAGATATTTTTTGTGGGTGCTCTGGCCCCCAGGACGCCCTATAGTTTGTTACCATAAAGCACCAATGCTGCAGCAAGCAAAGGCTCCAGCAGCTCAGTCAGCTGCTTGTGGCTGGAAAGCCAGACAGGATGTTTGTGACTGTTGCCATGGAAACAAAGGGGCAGTCCATTCTGTACTGAGCACCGGATGTTAGCTCAGTGTGTGTGTCATATGACCTGTACTGGAAGTACATGGGTGGAGTTTCTTCTTGCTGTTGTCGAGTGCAGACATGTTTCTCTGTACTGATATGACAGACAGAAATAAAAGATGTAAATAGTTTTCTGTCTGCTTCTTTCCCCTCCCTGGGGGACACCAAAGGGGAGAGATGATGAACGGTGTGTTCCTCTCACACATCTGAGATGAATCGCCGGGACCTCGCCTGCTTATCAGCAGAGTGGAGACGCGGGGAGGTCGACAGGAATATCTGCCGGTGCCTACTCTGTGGCACATTCCTCTGACCCAGGCAGATTTCCAACAGTGGCAGCCTTCGGATGGTTGCTGTCCATCGGACATCTGCATGAGAGGCTGGTGAATTGTCCTCCTCTGCTCCATGGAAGCCTGAAGTGAGAGGCTGATTCTCTGCAGCCAGAAGCTGACCAGAAGAAGCTGACAGCTAAGCCGATGCTCAAGGTATGAGACTTTAAGGGCTTAAAAGTGTGAATGCAGCTTGATTCATTCTCTGCTTCACGGAGGAGCGAGTGTGGGAAAGCAGCTCCAACTTAGAAGAGGCCTGCATACCAGGCATTTTTGTGGTTTCCTGTCCGAGGAAAGGAATGCACTGTTGCTAGGCAACGTCCTTCAGAAGGCTGTGCCTCAGAGAGGAGAAATGGAAAGTTACTCGAGAGGGCTGGAAGTCAGTTTGTGCTTCAGAGAAGCGAAAGCAAAGTTTTGTTATGACTAGGTCCTCACGAACTGGTGGAAGGGACTTTCCAACGCAGCCAGAGTCAGAGTTGCCAGGTGTAAAGAGAGTAAACAAGCCAGCTATTGGATTTTAGAGGCTTGTGTTTGTTTCAGAGTCAATGCAAGGACTCAAAATGGATGCTAAGAAGGGGGGAGGCTTGCCTTCTCCACCCCTCCTGACCAATGACAATTATTCATCTTGGTCTGTAAAGATGAAGGCCCTGCTGCAGAATCAGAGACTGTTTGGGGTGATTGAGAATCCCATCCCAGCAGCACCAACGCGTGCTTGGGAGTCACAGAATGTGAAGGCTAGGACTGCTATAATTCTGTGTGTCTCAGATGAGCAGCTTGTGCATATACAGCATTTGGAATTTGCGCAAGAGGTTTGGAACGCGCTGCGTACAACGCATCAGAGAGATGCTGGTTCTTCAGCATTGCTGTATTTTGAGAAGTTGACAAATCTGAGATTAGCGCCTGATGGAGATGTTCAAGCGCACCTGACAGAGATGAAGTTTCTACGTCAACAGATGGTGGAACGCAATTTCCGTCTACAGGAGGAAGTGTTTTGCTTCATGATGATAAACAGCCTGAACCGCACCTACAAGGTTGTTGCCAGTCAGCTTGGTTCGCTACCTGCTCAGGATCTGACCGCGGAAAGAGTGTGTGCCGTCGTCCTGAACGAACACGACAGACTTGCTGCACTGGAAGTGAAAGACAGAGGGAGGCAAGAACAGAGTTCAAATCTTCCCACTGCTGATGCTACTGGAGAGCATGCCGTAGCATTGAGTGCCGTCCGATGCTATAATTGTGGACAGACTGGGCATCTACAGCGAAACTGTAAGAAGCCGCGCCAGTCAAAAGGAGCCATGAACAGCTCTACGAAGCCTGAGGCGTCAAGCAAAAGCCGTACCAACTGCCAGGTGAAACCTGCAAAGGCTATGATGGCGAAAGGAACCACGCCAGATGTTGGGAACGCATTCATAATCGACACGGGCGCCACGAAGCATCTCTGCCCACACAGAGAACTGTTTTCGACGTTGAAGAAGCAAAGCTTCACTGTGAAACAAGCCAACGGTCAAGAACTGGAAGCGACCGGAATTGGAACTGTGTATCTTGAGAGTCTGAACTTGACTATAAGCGATGTTTACCTGGTTCCAGAACTGAGATTTAATTTGCTGAGTGTGTCCCAGATTGCAAAGAAGGGACTAAAACTGTACTATGATGCTAAAAGATGCAAGATCTACAAAGATGGAGAACTGTTTCTTACTGCCAAAGAGAAAGATGGACTATATTTGTTGACTTTTGATCAAAGTGATTACATGAAATGTAATACTTCTGATTCTAACGAAATTTCTCTTGCAGGTGTGACCAGTGTGAACACCAGGAAGGTGTCTAAGAAGGTCCACAGAGCTTTTCAGCGGGTGTATGCTGATGTGATTGGTCCTTTAGAACCATCTAGAGGCGGTGCAAAATATTACCTTGTGTGTGTTGATTGTTACACAAATTATTCTTGGGTTTATATGATGAAGAAACCGCAGGAAACTTTAGAAAAGTTTCAAGAGTTTTGTGACAAGGTTAAAAGTATGCATGATGCTAACATTGATTGTCTTTTCACAGATGACAAGCCAGTTTTTCTTTTACAGGATTTCCAGAGGTTCCTGGATGAGAAAGGGATAAGACACAAACTTGCTAGTTCCGAAGAAGCATGGAAGAAATGTGTCTGTGTTAGGGTGAACAAAGAATTGCAAAAGGGGATGCATGCGCAATTGCTAAGTTCACATTTACCACATGAATATTGGGCCGAATCTTTAGCGTCCTATCTTCATGTGTGGTTGAGAAAAGTCTCAACAGAGTTGGGATGTTCTCCTTTTGAGAAGCTGTTTAATAGAAAACCTTCTGTTGCCTATTTTAAGGTTTTCGGGTCTCATGTGAGAACAGAAACTCCAAGTGGGGTAAAGAATGCCAGAGGCATCTTTGTGGGTTATGAAAAAGGTCTCTACAGAGTAATTTTGTCTGAATCTGGTCAGGTGATTCTCACAAAATTTCTAGAGAGTGCTCCCGAACAGGAAAGAGTGATTGTTCAAACTTTTTCCACAGATGATTCTGATGATGATGATGATGAGTTTGATCTTATTGAGTTCAGTGGTACTGATGATGATGACACTGATAGCTCAGACAGCTCAGTTGTCACAGTCATTGAGAGGAAATCTCAAATGATGACTAGACCCTCAGAAGAGGAGGATAAACCACTGATTAAGCTTAATACTGGTTCTCCAGAGAGTTCAGAGGCTGAACCAGAAAGCAGAGAAGAGCAGCAGCTCTTACGTAGGTCTGAGAGAGCAACGAAGGGTGTACCACCCAAGAGGTATTCAGAGGAGTTTGCTAACCTTGCATATGTTGCTGTTGTAAACGATCAAGGACAGATTGAAGCTGTGTCTGAGTCAGAGACAAAGGCACAACAGAAAGTTGTTAACCAAGGAAATGTGAAGTCACACAACCAGAGAGGTACATTGGTTAAACCAGTGGCGGGTAGTTCCAAGGGTGGAACTGAAACAACAGGGGAATGTTATAAGTATAACAACTGTTTGTTTTCTTCTCTGGATGACGCTTTGCTCGCAGCACGCATTGATACTTTAGGGGGAGTATGTTACCATAAAGCACCAATGCTGCAGCAAGCAAAGGCTCCAGCAGCTCAGTCAGCTGCTTGTGGCTGGAAAGCCAGACAGGATGTTTGTGACTGTTGCCATGGAAACAAAGGGGCAGTCCATTCTGTACTGAGCACCGGATGTTAGCTCAGTGTGTGTGTCATATGACCTGTACTGGAAGTACATGGGTGGAGTTTCTTCTTGCTGTTGTCGAGTGCAGACATGTTTCTCTGTACTGATATGACAGACAGAAATAAAAGATGTAAATAGTTTTCTGTCTGCTTCTTTCCCCTCCCTGGGGGACACCAAAGGGGAGAGATGATGAACGGTGTGTTCCTCTCACACATCTGAGATGAATCGCCGGGACCTCGCCTGCTTATCAGCAGAGTGGAGACGCGGGGAGGTCGACAGGAATATCTGCCGGTGCCTACTCTGTGGCACATTCCTCTGACCCAGGCAGATTTCCAACATAGTTGGCACCCCTGGTGCATGGATAGAGCCAAGCACCCTGTCTTGACATGTCAGTTTTGTTGTACCACTTGCTTAAATGTATTTAACCACATTTAGATATAAATAACCACGTTCAGAAAGAAAGGTGCTCAGAACATAATTGTTCCCAAAGTTAGTACCCATAATGAAGTCTAGCAGCAATGTCTTATTTAGAAATGCCAGCATGCATCGTCATACCAACTTATTCTGCCATTTGAATTCTTATTGCTAACTTTAAGTAAATCTTGTGCATACCAGCAGATGGATTAGACCAGGAATGCATCCTTTTGCCATTATTTTTGTGTGGAAGATGCTTAAGACTTCTTTGCTTATACGAAATGGTGGCGAATGCATTCATAATTGCTATCGTGGGGCTGAAGCTGTGCCATATGGTATACAATGAGAATGTGCTCATCTAGATTTACTAGAGCAGAGTAGATTTTCTTAGTCGGACTATTAACTCATACTCATTCATTCCCAGGCATTCTGCTTCAAACCTGCAGTAATACATAGTCATGAGCTGTACTGGTTTCTGCTTCGGGTGAATTTAAGAAAACAGACTTCTAAAAATAAGTTTATAACACAGTTTTCAGTCTCTGGAAGCCTTAACTTCTGACATTTAAAATGCACCTGTTGTATTGTATAGGTTGGAGATAGTTATCCCTGGTATTATAAAGAGAAGCTGCCTTACATATAGATTTTCCTGTGTCAAGGATGGAATGTTTGGATTGTCAGTGAAAATTGGGAAGGGCTGTCCTGGCAAATTTCCACATTTTGATACAAAAATGGCTTATTGCTATTTTTTTACAGAAGGTGGGGTTCTGTCTTTTTAATTTTAGAAAAGGATAAATAGCCTTTCCTTGTAGTGTTACTCAGAGCAGGCAATGAACTCTTGCCTTTGTGACATGTCACTGTGACATATGGCATTTGCTTGCTTGATGCTTTTGCTTACCCTAATGCTTTCTGAATCAAAATCAGGACAGAATGGGGTTGAAATGGTCTTAGTCATAACTTACTCTGTGATCTAGAGAAATTGTGGGAGACAACGTACACTATACATTGTCAAGATCTAAAGGATAATCAGAGTAGCAATGTGTTTAATTAAAACTAAGCCTGCCACAAAAATACATGAATAGCAATGGGAAAAAGTAATTAAAACATCTTTTGTAATGCTTGATGAGGTGACATGGGAATACCCAAATACCAACCAGTATTTCAGTACTGTTCCATAAACAATCATTTGCAGTAGTCTACAATTTTTAGAATAGTATTTATAATTCAGTGAAGGGGGAGACCTTTTCTCTGCAGAAATACTTTTGGTTACCTTGGGTTAAGTACTTAATTCGTTCTGGAGGTCCGTACTTAACCTGAAACTGTTCTTAACCTGAAGCACCACTTTAGCTAATGGGGCCTCCTGCTGCTGTTGCGCCGCCGGAACACGATTTCTGTTCTCATCCTGAAGCAAAGTTCTTAATCTGAAGCACTATTTCTGGGTTAGCGGAGTCTATAACCTGAAGCATATGTAACCTGAAACGTATGTAAGCCGAGGTACCACTGTACTTAAACAGGTTACACATAAATCCATCTGAGCATTATAGTTCATCCAAGATATCCTATTGTACAGGAATCAAACTTGGTCCAAAAAGCCAAAAGAACTTTCTGAGATTAGAGACATTTGAGGAATTCCTTATTTGAGAATTGCTATGCAAAATAGAATACACATTTTGAGAGAAAATGCACATTTTGGATGCAATCCCATGGTCCATAGAAGGGCATCTTGGCGGTCATAGAATAAAGATCCCTCCTCTTGGTCTATAGGTAGAGAAGGGCATCTGCCATTGCAAACCTCCCTGCGTTGTGTGTTGTTTTTTGCTTCTTCTTCTTCTTCTTCTTCTTCTTCTTCTTCTTCTTATTATTATTATTATTATTATTATTATTATTATTATTATTTGCTGTTGCTACTTTGCTTCAGTAACAGTAAGAGCAGGAAGTGTTTTGTGCTAGGGCAGACTTTTAATCTATTGGAATGGGAGACAAAACTTCATAACAGAATGGGGGAAGTATGCCAGTGCAGGAGCTGCAATGTTTATCTTTCATCACACTGGAATCAATGAGATGGGATTCTTTTTGGGGGCGGGTTGAAAATCAAGGTCAAAATGGGGAGATGCCTCCATTTTCTGCCCAGCATAAGCATGACTGGGATTTGGCTTTGAGAGCTTCTCCAGCTTGCTTGGATCCTCCCTAGCTTCACAGCATGGCTCTGTCAAAAGCACAATTTGTTCGTTTAAATGTCAAGAACATGGGTAGGCAAACTAAGGCCTGGGGGCCAGAACTGGCCCAATTGCCTTCTAAATCCGGTCCACGGACGGTCTGGGAATCAGTGTGTTTTTACATGAGTAGAATGTGTTCTTTTATTTAAAATGCATCTCTGGGTTATTTGTGGGGCCTGCCTGGTGTTTTTACGTGAGTAGAATGTGTGCTTTTATTTAAAATGCATCTCTGGGTTATTTGTGGGGCATAGGAATTTGTTCATTCCCACCCCAAATATAGTCTGGCCCCCCACAAGGTCTGAGGGACAGTGGACTGGCCCCCGCCTGAAAAAGTTTGCTGACCCCTGGTCAAGAACATGGTCCCCCAGCCAAAGGAGTCTGCCTTGGAAAGTGAGCTAAGCGTGGAAGCGGCTGACTCTGCAGACGAGCTGTCACATTCCAGACTGGGCAGCCTGGCTTGCCTTTCTTCCAGGGCAGACTCTGTTAGCTCGGAAGGAGAGGGAGAACTGGAAGACGGCCAGAGCGAAGCCCAGCTGCCAGCAGAGGTAGAGTCGATATCTAATGGGAGTGGGGAGGGGGAAAGCCAACCCATGAGCCCTTGGAAGGGTAGAGAAGCTCAGAACATTTTCCATTCCTCTTGAGCATTTTAAGGACCCTCTTGGACTGTCTAGATTTACTTCAAAATGCCCTCTAGATTAAATTGCTAAACATACAATGTTGTAGGTGACAGGTGATTTGAATAAACAAAGCTCCTAAACTCTGAATCCCAGTTGTAGTTGTAGCTCTGCAATGCAACTTAATTGCACTGAAACTGAATGAAAAACTTAAGTCAGGATGCACAGACAGTCAACTTCATTGCTTCTATTATTTAAATAGCTCTAGTTTTGGTGTTGTGAAACATGTCTGTAGTTTTTTAAAAATATGGTCTTATATAAAACCATGTTGAAAATACGTGATGCGTCTGTCTTGCCAACAAGTCTCTGGAGTTATTTGTGTTTTCTTAATGCTATTTTGTTTTTACTACACATTTCTTAAGTAAAAGTTTGTAACCTGTTAAAATGAAGAGGGGAAAAAAGAAATCAGTGGAAGGGGCGGGGAAATAAGATTAGGCTCTGGCATCATTCCTGCTGGGGAAGGAGCACTGATTCAGATTAGCCAACTGTTGCTACTGCAAGGCAGCAGGAAGACCTGCTCTCGATGTGTTTTTTCTGTAAATAAACCAAAATAGAACTGAAGGCATCTCATTACTGCTTATCCAATTGCTTGCCTGCCAGAGATCATTATATTAAAAAGGTATTTTGAAAAAAAATATATACATGTAATCCTAACTATGTCTACTCAGAAGGCACTTTGAATAAGTGGAGTCAGGATTGCAGCCTAAATGCAATTTTTACAGCTCTTCTTCTTTTTGGGCAATCACTCGTAGCTGAGTAAGATAATCCACACTCAAGTACACATCTAAAGAGGACTTTAAAAACCCGATTAATGAAATCCTGAGTAATGAAATCTTGAGTAAAAAATGTGAATCGTAAGATGAGCCAGATATTGACAGATTCATCCATCCCCAGCTGAGATGAGTTCACAGACTTTTACGTTTACTTTTGGCTTATACAATTAACATTCTAAAAAGAAGCTGTGACTGACAAGCTAGAAGCTCTTCTTAATATAGCAGCATGTTGAATTAATACATAATATAGCAGCATGTTGAACTCGGCTGTCAAATGCTTCGGAAGTCGAATGTTTCGGCTTTCAAATATCAACAATCCGGAAGGGAATGCTTCCATTTTTGAACGCGCCTCAGAAGTTGAATGGCTTCCAAGGTGCGTTTCTCCATTTTCTCCATTGCAATTGCTGACCAGCAATTGCGCCTTGGTTGTTGAATATTTCGGAAGTCAAACGGTCTTCCAGAATGAATTACATTCAACAAGGTTCCACTGTATGACAATATGTAGAAAGGAAGGAAGGAAGGAAGGAAGGAAGGAAGGAAGGAAGGAAGGAAGGAATGTTTTTATTATGCATTTTGTGCTTTTATATTGTAGCTTTGTGTTGTGAACTGCCCTGAAACCTACAGGTATAGGATGGTATACAAATTAAATTAACAACAGCAACAGCAATAACAAAAATAATAATTTGCTGTGTAAGATGGTTTGCTTACATAGTCATACATTTAGGTGTTGTTGTTGTTTCAAAAAGCAGCCTATAATCTTGTAATGACATGGAGATTAATGTGGTCTGGGCTCTTCTTTTTGGTCTTCTTAATGCCCAAAACATGTGAATTATCAGAGAAGAGGGTGACTTTGAGACTGGAGTTGAAGAAAAGGGGATGTGAGGTGGCTTTGAAAGAAATGGGTTCATTTCAAAACAGATTTTTAAAGTGAGGTGGTCAGTATGTCCTAATAGATATTATTATAGGTCCTTAATGGGGATGACATCAAGGCCTCAGCATGGAAAGGCCTGAATTAAAGCCAGTGGGCGAATGGCTGGCCAGGCATCTAGGGCAAGAGTTGTTATCCTGTGGCCCTGAGATATTGTTGGACGCCAGCTCCCTTCAGCATAGACAATAGCCAGGGGGACAGAAGTAGAGATCCAGTAATATCTAGAGTCCCAAAGGTAATCCAGCCTTGGCTTACGGGAATTCTGACAGGCACAAAGGTGTAGCTAAAGAACAACATCCGGCCCTGAGCTTTGTGCAGGTAGAAGAAGTGGGTGATAGGTTCCTCTTGTTAGCAAATCTGTGATTTCTGCATATTGCCTTACTGAATGTTCTTCCACCCAGCTTGAATACAGCAGCAAATAAGCTAATCGGTTTAGCCCACAGTCTAGTGCTGACAGTGAGGCAGGGTAGTAATTTCAAGAAAGACAGAAAATGGATAGTACAAGAATCAAGCCCAGTTACAATGCCTATTCTCTCTCTCTCTCTCTCTCTCTCTGTGTGTGTGTATGAATGACACAGTGCTAAATATGGCTCAGTTCTCCTGGAATGCTTTTTTTCAATTTTTTAAATTGATTTTCACAAAATTATAAACACACTAACAAACAAACAAACAAAAATCATAACCTTATTAAAACTAATCTTATTAACATTGTTAAGTGACTTCCTCGTATCCCCCTGGTTGAATTTCAATGTATATCGTTTTAACGGTTTTCCAAATCAAAATTCTTATAAACTTAACTTAATCACTTAACATCATTCTTTCTTCCCAATTCAGCATTAAACATGTTAATTCATCACCTTACTTATTTAAATCCTAAGCCTAACTGGTAATTGCAAGCTTTTTCCAATTAATTAAAGTATTGAACTAAATAATCATTAAATTTTGTCCATTCTTCCTGGTACTCCTCCTCGTTCTGGACTCTTCCGGTCAGGTCAGCTAGTTCCGAAAGTCCATCATCTTCATCTGCCATTCTTCCACAGTCGGTATTTCTTACATTTTCCACTTCTTAGCTAGTAAAATTCGAGCAGAAGTTGTGACATACAAAAATAATTTAACATTCTCCTGGAATGCTGTTGGTGGGTTTCACCTCCAGAATGGCCCAGCTTAATCTTTAGTTGCCCAGATTGCAAGAGCAATTCACACTTTAATTATGAGGCACAGCATGTTTAGATGGCTATGTTTCTCAGGATAGAAAGAAAACATAGAGAGACCAGTCTGATGTGTTCTCTTGCTGCTACCATGCAAAATTCACAAAAGAACCTCTTACACCATATCATTGACAGACCTCTACATGTATCTTGAACCTGGGTGCCTGTAGCCATCTGGGAAATGGGGCCTTACCGTACCTGCTATCACAATGGTAGTACTGGTGTAGTAATGTGTTCTTCCTTGAAGATCAAGAAACAAGACTAGATCTGAGCTCCTCTGAGATGCCCACTTGTGACTGACAGTCTTGACACAAAGACAGAGTGTATCTAATTCCTTTACAAAAGTCCCCCAGTTGAAGTACAGAACTTCATTTAGATAGGATAGCAGGGGACATAGGCACACAGAGACTTTGATACCCTTTGTGATTTCGCCCTTTTCTATTATCATAGCAATCAGAGCAATCGTGTTCTGCTCTGTTACAGTGAAACGAGAGTGACATGTGGCTGATTATCTCTTATGAGATGCAAATTGTCTATAAGAGGATTAGCTTCTAGGAGCACCAGCGTTTGACACCAGGATGACCATTCAAGAGCTCCTCAGAAGTCAGAATTTGATTATTGAGGAGATGAATTATGCACCAATGCTGGGCTGAAGCAATTTTTATTGCTTCTGAGGAGATAATTATTTTCTCAACACGCTTCTGTTGCAGAGAGCTAGAAGCCTCGGGATTCATTCTCAGTCCCTCTTTCCCTTAATGTTTTCTTCCATGTGACTTCCCCTTACTCTTTTGTTCGTATGTTGCATAGTCTCTTAAATAAACATTGTTTTTCATTTGAGGATCTCAAAGTATATTGCAGGTATTTTCCTTACAGTAGTACCTTGGTTTACGAACTTAATATGTTCCGAAAGTCCGTTCTTAAACCAAAGCGTTCTTAAACCAAGGCATGCTTTCCCATAGCAGCGGGGGACTCAATTTACAAATGGAACACACTCAACAGGAAGCGGAACATGTTCTTATTCCAAGGCAAAGTTCACAAACCAAAACACCTACTTCTGGGTTTGCAGCGTTCTTAATCCAAGTTGTTCATAAACTAAGCTGTTCTTAAACCAAGGTACCACTGTATCATCTAACCCCAAGGCCATAAGGTACCCTTTTCCAGAACGGATAAACGCAGCAGATGCCAATGACAGAAAATTCCACTTTCCCCAAATAATTTACTCTATAGCAGGGATAGGCAGATGCTTAGCAGGATTTCCCCACCCTATGCTATTTTATTGGGCCCCTGGAAAATTCTCCATTTCTTAATTACAGTCGGGCAAAGCGTTTGCCATAGTTTTGCTCAAAAGCAAAATAGTGGGGAAACAATTATGTCCTGGCCCTACATTTCAATTTTATAATAGAACAAACTGAATAAAATAGTAGTCAGAGAAACATCAAACAATCATTAATTGATATATATACATCCCAATACAGTAGCAGTCATAACAAGGAGCTATCAGACCAAGACACAGTTAAAAAGCATAAAACTTTAATCATACATAGAGGTGGTACTATCTGGATCTCTCATCACAAAATGTGGCTATTCAGCTTCAGTTTTTATCCAAGAAGGTAGTATTGAAATTACAAGTTTTGCATAATGTTTCTCTCCCTCCCCCCTAAAGCATCATTTGCTCCATTTCCTAATTAATGAATGATCAGGACAGGCATTCTTGTTAAATATTGGTGACATGTAAAAACCTATTTATATATTTATTTTTGTTGTTGGTTGGATGTTTTCAGTTGCTTTATTCCACTTGCTGAGGTGATTACACAGATAAATGTCTTGAATGTGATGTGAACCTTGAATAAAGAACAAGAGTCCTGCGCGGAATGCCAATTTAAAGCTTTGTGTGGTTATTTACCTTAGAGAGCACAGCATGGATCTCAGCGAAAATCTGAATTTTAAT
The DNA here is from genome assembly GCF_965113315.1 of Podarcis vaucheri. Taxonomy (NCBI): domain Eukaryota; kingdom Metazoa; phylum Chordata; class Lepidosauria; order Squamata; family Lacertidae; genus Podarcis; species Podarcis vaucheri. The sequence goes on along the minus strand of NC_138762.1, from coordinate 94,559,697 downwards.
TTCAGAGATCTGAGTAAGTATTGTGAAAGGCGTCTGCCAAATGCAAATAGCAGAAAAGTAGCATTCTACGATCGCTTAGATTCAAGGAAACTGATTCTGAAGCAAACAGTTAAGTCCAATGATGCAGTTCTACAATTAAACTTGTTTGCCAATTGTCCCAATGTTTGTTTGCTTTGTTGCAACATATTAAAATAATAATACAGTTCATCCTGATAAATTTTAAAGAAGCAGCCTTAGAGAAAATGTGTTTTTCTTCTTCCAGATATATAGTTTTCATCTAAATGAAGTGTAGGGAGGGGGGGATGGGCAGATAGGTCTACTTCTGGTCCCTGTCAGTGTGGCATATCAGTGTGTCATCTGATTTATTATTATTATTATTATTATTATTATTATTATTATTATTATTATTATTATTTCACATCTGCCACATTTTAATCCGCATTTTTAGCTACACTACAAAATTTGGAGAAGAGTGAAAACTGAAGAATAACTACTTATTAATCTGCTTATTATTACAGGAAGTGCAAATCAGATCAGCTCCCTTAATAATACAGAAAGAACATAATCCTCAAGCACTGTTACTCCCAACCTATTGTTGCATGTGCCCATAGATCTACACATAGTGGGCCCTGATCTAAGTTGGCCATAATTAATGCCCCATTGATTTCAAATGGGCTTAAGTGCAGCTATCATTCTCTGGATTGATGCCCATATGCACAGGGGTTCCCATTTACTTCAATAGTATAAGTCAGAACTCCTTCTGATAAGTCAGATAATTGCATCAAGATGAATAATATATCCCATAGGTGCTGGCTCCTAGGGGCTGGGGGCACCCCCTCCCAAATGGATTTTGAGGGGGCAGAGCCCTGTTCAGGTGGTGTTTGGCTCCGCCACGTCTCCTCGCGAAATCGTGAGTGTGACATCAGGGTGTTGTGTCGGGCTCCCCTATCATCTTGAGAAGATGGAGCCTTTTGTGCCCCATAGGCACAAAAAAGACCCATATGGGGTTAAAGAAAAAGATTCCATCTAGCCCAGGTATGGCTAAAGTCCAGCCTGGAGGCCTAATCTGATTGATTTAATCTGGCCCCTGTGGCAAAAAAAAAAAAAAAGCTCAATAACTTTGGTCGGCCCTCATGCATGTTTACTTCATCAAATCTGGTCCTCTTTGAAAAAAGGTTTGGACACTCTTGATCTAGTCCCTGATTCATAGATTGAACCAACATGTGTGTCTTTTAGTAGCTGGCCAGAATGTTCAGTTTTAAAAACAGCTACTAGGGGAGTGAATTCAGTCTCACAATTCCCTACTGCTGTTCAACAGTTGATCAGTGCTGCCAAAGCTGCCAGAGCTTACTGGTGAAGATGGTTGACTTTGAGGGAAAATAGATAACTGTGAGTGTAGTTCAAGGTAGCACTGAGGAGATCATTCCACCACTGAAAGCATTTCTGCTTCCCAACAGAACAATCTCCCATCTCCTCTCTTTCCATGCAGTGTTTGGGTGGGGTGAAGTTTCCCTCTGACATTCCAGTTGGGATTTGAGAGAGGCATTGGGGGCACACAGGAGAAGAGGAGGGAAGCCCCATTGCACTCGTGTTTGCTTCCAATAGCAGAACGGGTTAGTAGAAACCCATCATAAGTGCAAAAAGTATTCCGTGGCGCTGTAATCTTATAAACAATATCAAAAGTTATGTAGTGCTTGGATTCTGGGCAGGAGGTATGGTTGATTTGTAGAAAAATATAGCAATGCTAAGAATCACCCAGAAATAGCAACTCCCAAATGCATAATTTGCGATTGCAAAATGACTCCTCTGTGCTTAGGCTAAAAAGGTCTCACTTCACATTTATAGGTGTTATTGTTTCATTGCCAAGGCAACAAATTGTTCAGTGGAATACCGGAGCCTTCCACCTTTGGAAAAATCAGAGTGTAAGCACAACAAAGACACATTCTTGAGAAAATTAGCTGCGGTAGTTAAAATATATCTACTTTGGCATAAAGATATTCAAAAGCTATTGAATTCGCACTCAAAAATGGAAAGATCAAGAAGCATTCTGTTATGGAAATAAAAAGAAATATAGTACAGAAAGTTAGTTCAGTGTGTGCACACATTCATGGATATCTGCTTTGATACTGAAATTAAGGCTGAGTCAAAAGAGGAAGCTCATTTTACAAACATTTTTCTTTGGTTGTGGATGAAACACACCTTCCGTTTCCGTAATCTTTCACACCATCTTGTGAAAAGGAGTAAAATTATTCTGCCCTTGAGACTGACCCAGAAACTCCAGCAGGTGCAGAATGCCGCTGCGAGATCACCTTCACCCGGTGCTATACCAGCTGCACTGGCTCCCGGTGGAGTATAAGATCAGGTTTAAGGTGCTGGTTTTAACCTTCAAAGCCCTATACAGCCTAGGACCCTCGTACCTACGGGACCGCCTCTCCTGGTATGTCCCACAGAGGAACTTACGGTCTTCAAACAAAAACATCTTGAAGGTCCCAGGCCACAGAGAGGTTAGGCTGGCCTCAACCAGAGCCAGGGCTTTTTTGGCTGTAGCTCTGATCTGGTGGAACGCTCTGTCACAAGAGACTAGGGCCCTGCGGGACTTGACATCTTTCTGCAGGGCCTGCAGGACAAAGCTGTTCCACCAGGTCTTTGGCCAGGGCACAGCCTGATTCCCTCCTTTAGCAATCCTCACAGAACTTCTAGCCCAATGGTTGCCATTAATTTGATTGGAATTAATTTTATAATGAAATGATATTAGAATGTTTTATCGTTTTACTGTTGTTAGCCGCTCTGAGTCCGGCATTGGCTGGGGAGGGCAGGATATAAATAATAATAATAATAATAAGGGGGTACATTTCACAGTGGCGCAATCTAGATATCCCCATTGCAGAGGCAGTTGGTCAACATATCTTCATCCTGATCTGGCCATGTTTAGTAGATTAACTGCAGTAGACATACGTACTGTAGGTGGAAGTGGTTGTTTGAATGCACATCCAGCTGAATATTCTATAATAGTATCTCTCTGAATCGGATTAAGTGGAGAGAGACTTTTCTTCCACTCCTGGTACTAGAATTTGGGACTATCCAATAAAATTGAGTGTTGGAAAATTCAGGACAGAACAAAGCTGAAGTGCTTCTTCACACGGTACATAAACTGTGTATTTTTCTCTCTCACAAGATGTAGCGATGACCACCTACTTGGGTGGCTTTCAAAGAATAGACAAATCCCTGGAGATTAAGGCTATCAATGGCTACTACCAAGTGTCAGAGGCAGAATGCCTCTAAGTGCCTGTTTTTGGGACTCACAAGTAGGGATAGTACTGTTGCACTTAGTTCTGGCTTGTGGGATTTCCATGGGCATCTGGTCGGCCATGATGTTTTAATATTGCATTCTCCATTTGCGTGGACAGGCGGAGTCCCCCAGACCTTGGGCGGCCCCCCCTCATGTGGAATAATGACTCAAGACAACGTGCTATGGGATTAAAATGGCCACAACTTTATTATATTTCAGATGTGGGTAGACCTTGGCTCAGGCATTGGGCGTTATCCCTCCCCAGTCCCCAGCCAGGGATCAAGGGAACATTAGGGTTATCCAGTGTGGGGGGGGGGGATGGGCCGGCTCTGGAGAACATATGTTCAAGCAGAGATAGCCGCCTCTGTTGCGCCGCCATTGCAGGGGAGAGCAATGATGACCTCGGCGTATGGTCAAAGCCTCCCCTCAGAAACCCCTTTAACGGGGAACCCTGGTATCGCCGCTGCAAAGAGGAAGAGGGCGTGGGTCACTGCTGCACGCCTCCCCCATTCTGGAAGATAGACTAAAGGATTCCACCTGAGGCTCTGGAGCCAAGTGAGGATTCCCAGGTAAGATTCTCCCTCTATTGTGTGGGCAGGTAGTCCCTCCCCTACCTGGTCTGTTCTCCTTGACAACGCTTCCCCCAGGCGGGATTGGACAACTGACTGAGGTAGGCGGAGACCTCCAGGTCTCCCACCTGGGGTAAGGCAAAGCCAAGCCTATGCTGATGGAGCCGCTCCACGTCCAGGGGCTGCGCGCGTCCACGCAAAGGGCGCCTGCCGTTTAATGCGGGGAGCGGTCATTATTTGTAAGCCACTTTTCACCACACGTGTGGTCCAAAAGCTGTCTCCAACACAAAAGAAAACACAGGATTTATTGCAAAGTGACAGCTGAAACACAAATTAGCAGCAGCAATGCATAGTACAAGCAACCCTATAATTCCAGATCAGACTCATCTAAGCCCTCCAAAAACCTGGAAGAACAGATGTGTTTTATAATTAAGTGACTTGTCAGTGATGATGCTCATCAGTGATGTAGCCATCTGTGGCATCTAGGGGAGGGAGTTTCACAGCCCAGGAACAATTACTGAGAAGGGCCGATCTCACATCCCATACAGCAATCATTAGCTGGTGGGTCAAGGAGGGACTCTGCCCCTGCTAATCTGGGATCTAGGCTGATTGATATGAGAAAAGGTGCTCTATTAAAGTCTCTCAGGGCTTGATAAGTTGATTTATTGACAAAAGTATCTACATGTCACCTTCTCATAAAATATCAGGGCAGAATAGAGCAACATAAATTATTATTATTATTATTATTATTATTATTATTATTATTAATTATTATTATTTCAAAAAACCATTAGAAGCTGTACATATCAAATTAGCATCTTGAATTGGGTCGAGTAAGGGAGAAGCAGTCCCTGCACATCTCACAAAATAGGTGTCACATGGACTGGCATACATGATGGGAACATAACCATAAGAGAATGCTTATGCAGAATGCTTACTTTGCCCATGGACGGTATTATATTTTACAATGCTTTTTGAAACACTTAATATAATAAAAGTCTTTAAGTGGCTAACAATAAAAATACAGAAACAACTATAAAAATGCAACTAGCATTACCCAAATAACTAGATAATTGCCTAATTGCCTAAAGAACTAGATGAAACAAGATTAAAAACACAATTGCATATCACAAATAAAACTGTATGGGGTTTTTTTTGGTGTGTTTTTTTTTTAGTTAACGAAGTCCAGGGAAGCTTTGGAACAACAACAACAACAACAACAACAACAACAACGTATTTTTGTACCCCACCCATTTGACTGGGTTGCTTCAGCCACTTTAAAAAATATAATTTTTAGAGGCATTTAAAGGCCATTGCCATTAATATACTAAAGTAGCGCCAATACCTTAGGGACAGACCACTTTGAAATTTATATGCAATTCAGCTTAGGTTGCTCTATTAAAAAAACTCTGTTGTGTATTCATTTGTACCCCACTAAATGGGTCCCCCCCATTTTACTATGTATTTTGTGTTCTCGTTTTGTATTTTTATGCTGTGAACCTCCCTGTAATCTTTGGGTGAAGGGTGGTATTCAAATTAAATAAATAGTATTAATGACCGCATTTGCATCATTAGCATTTCCCTGCACCGTTTTAATCCTAGGCTGCACAACACTGTCTAAACATAAAAAGTATTGTGGATCTGCACAGTTGCCTTAGTAGCTGAGAGGGATGCTTTATAGCACTGGGAGCCTTGCATAATTCCATCTGTAGACCTAAGGGTCAAGAATACACTAAAACAAATAAAGAACTTTGGTACATGCTTTCACATCCAAAGAGCAGGATTTTAATAAATCCCTTTGATACACCTAGTAACACCCACTTTGTGAAGTCTGCCTTCCTCTATTCCCATGCATTCCTCCTTAATTTATCTCTTTCTTTTATAGCCCTGCATGCTCTTCTGCTTAGCTGATTTGTTGTAGCTTCTTTCTTTCTTTCTTTCTTTCTTTCTTTCTTTCTTTCTTTCTTTCTTTCTTTCTTTTTCTTTCTTTTCAGGGGGTTGCTCTAGATGATCCTCAAAATTCCTACCAACTCTGTGATTCTTTCTTTCCCCTTTCTTCAATGCCTTGGGATGGGAGAGCCAGAAAAGGGTGCTTTGACTTGGTATCAGCTGTTCCCTGTCCTTACCTACAAAATCAATAAAAGACTTAATAAAAACATAGGGAAAAGAACTCACGTATCATGTTTGCAATAGTATCTGTGGCAAAATTTAATCTGGCAGGGCCCCAGATGGTACTTCATTTCTTCTTTCCTATTAAACAAAAAAAATTGAAAAAAGTAGCAGGTATCAGAAAATGATAGGCTGCTCAGGAACACCAAGTCATCCAATTTAAGACTTATCTCTTTGGAAAATGTATCAATTACAGTGGTGCCTCAGGTTAAGAACTGAATTCGTTCTGGGGGTATGTTCTTAACCTGAAACTGTTCTTAACCTGAAGCACCACTTTAGCTAATGTGGCCTCCCGCTGCACGATTTCTGTTCTCATCCTGAAGCAAAGTTCTTAACCCGAGGTACTATTTCTGGGTTAGTGGAGTCTGTAACCTGAAGTGTATGTAACCTGAAGCGTATGTAACCCGAGGTACCACTGTATGTCTCTACTAACATGCTACTCACATATAGGTCTGTGCTGTGTTGATGGAGAAGTGGTGGCTATGCTTTCAGCTCCACACCTGCTGTTACTGCTCATATTTGCAAACAACTTCATGTTGTTCATGGTTGTCACCAGTGCAATTCTAACGTGTGAACTCCTGGTTAGGTTTAGGGTTTCCACATGGTTTGTGATTGCATAAAACCCCTGCTTATAAGCAGATGTTTGCCTGATGGAATCTCACTGCAGAGAACATACTCCAGCCTCCTCCATAAGACAGAGGGTAGGTAAACTGCTGAAAAATATATGTAAAGTTTTCTCAGTTTAAATTAGGGTCTAAATTGGAGAATGCATGACCGTTGCTTGACTTGATGAGTCATATGTGTTACTCACATTTATAATCCAAACCACAGAATTACTCATTTGGAGACGTCGTGTAGAAGCACTGAGCAGGTAGTATTGCTGATGGGCAATTTCATATGTTCTTTGCATAGTGGACAGCTATCATTATCAGCTGCAGCCTGCTCAACCAATTTGTCATCGACCTGCAGCCCTGTCTGAGAAGATTCCTTTACATTTTGGTTCCTTGGACAAATGGGTTGAGTAGAAAGTGCCACACACACACAGAGAGAGAGAATAAACGGACATAAATCTGACATCAAGAATCACAAAACAGAGAAACCAGTAGGAGAACACTTCAATCTCCCAGGACATTCTATACAAGATCTCAAAGTAGCTGTTTTACTACAAAGGAATTTCAGAAATAGACTGGAAAGAGAAGCTGCTGAATTGCAACTCATTACCAAACTTAAAACCATGGAGAGACCTGGTCTGAAAAAAGACATTGGATTCTTATCTCATTATACATGACTAAGCCATTTTTCACCTTCTCATCCCTTGCCTTTTCCTGTAAGACCTATTGCAGTCGTTAAGAGTCGTCAACAGGCTCATCTCAGCTATCTGCCAATCTCCCATTCCCACCACCCTTCTGAGTAATACCCCTCCCCACCTTCTCACTATATAGAAGGATCTGGCAACTTCCGTTTCAGTGTATCTGAAGAGGTGTGCATGCACACGAAAGCTCATACCAAGAACTAACTTAGTTGGTCTTTAAGGTGCTACTGGAAGGAATTTTTTTATTTTGACACACACACACACACACACAGAGAGAGAGAGAGAGAGAGAGAGAGAGAGAGAGAGAGAGAGAGAAGCATACCTCGGAGGTATTTATTTTGTGTTTGGTTGCAGACCGCCACAATAAAGCGAATATTGCAATAAAGAAAATTGCACAAAGTATCCCAGTACAGTGGTACCTCGGGTTAAGTACTTAAGTACTTAATTCATTCCAGAGGTCTGTTCTTAACCTGAAACTGTTCTTAACCTGAAGCACCACTTTAGCTAATGGGGCCTCCTCCTGTTGCCGCGCCGCCGGAGCCCGATTTCTGTTCTTATCCTGAAGCAAAGTTCTTAACCTGAAGCACTATTTCTGGGTTAGCTGAGTGTGTAACTGGGTTAGTGGAGTGTGAAGTGTATGTAACCTGAAGTGTATGTAACCCGAGGTACCACTGTATATATAAAAGTTGTGTTCACACTATACTATTAAGCCAGCTAGCCCCCCTTGGCTGCAGGGGTGGGAAGGGAAAAAAACTAGTCTCCAACCCTATCTAGCCCCACTTGTGTGGCTAGAAGAGGGGCAGAGGGGGCTTCCTTCCCTTGGAAGTGGCTGGGCTTTCTGCCGTTGCACCCGTGTCCTTGTAGTGAGCAATATCTGTGAAGCACAATAAAACAAAGTGAAATAAAATGAGGTATGCCTGCATATAATACTATCATCTTTCCAACATACAGATGAAAGCCCTATTTTAACCTAGCTTCTGACACATTGGAATCTATGCAATGGCCCAGTCCCCTGGTGTTGTTTGCTCCCTCTGTGCTTGTTAAATTAATTTTGCAATGTAGCTGGGGGAAAGTACAATGCAGTAGTTCATCCTCAAGGTGACAGAGTCAAGGATAATCACACTGTGTTCCGTGTCCAAAATAAAATGACATAACACTTTCTGCCAACATTCTCTGTCAAAGAACAGCAGTCAATCGACAACTAGACTTATATGTGTAGCTAGACAGAATCAGGACCTCTATTGATGGTGGTGGTAAAACACGTGTTTTAAAAAGAAACATGCAATACGTGAACGTTTATGTCAGGGGTAGTCAATGGGGTGTCCTCCAGATAGGCGTGGAGGAGAAATTCAATTCTGTCTGCATTTGAAGCTGGATCTATTAAATTTGTGCTTTCCGAAACCATTTGAGAACCAAAACAAAATCTGTCCTTGAACTTCATGCTTTGCAACACAGTTCTACAACCAATGTTTATAAAAATGCATATATTGGGAGAACATGTGTCTAAAAATAAATATACTAGTAAAAGTAGCAAAACAAAAAAGATTATATTGGGAGAAGTTGTTCACGAGAATATGTGCATTAGTAGGGTTGCCATATTTCATTTTTTTGGAGGGGGCAAATTTGTTGTGCTTTTTAAAGTTTTGCCCAAAGTTGTTAAGCTTATTTTGCTATTTTTAAAGAAAATTGGAAACAAATTACCCTGCCAGACATAGCTTCCCATGCATCTGGATTTTTAAGGACATTTTGCCAATTTCCACCCGGACACTACTTCTAACTACAATATTCCATGCATGTCCAGGAAATTCCAGGCATATGGCAACCCTAACATTAGACAAAACTGTGTATAAAAAATGTAACAGGGCAAAATTGCACTAAGCTGCTGAAGAATTTATGTGAGAATTGAACTGTACAGATCCTTCCATCTATCCCTTCATCCCTGACCTTGGGCATGCTGGCTGTGACTGATGAGTCTTTAGAGCCCAACAACACCTGAAGCATATCACATTGGTCGTCCATGGTCTATACAAATAGACCCTGATTGTCTCCATAATCCTTAAACTTCCCAAATTATCATTATTTTATTAAATATTTTAAAAGGTGCTCAGCTTTGGCAAAGGCTTCTGAAAACCATCTACGGTTGTGAAGCATGAATCCAGTCTTACTGATATGAACCCATACATTGCAAGAATGATAAATACAGTGGTACCTCGGGTTAAGTACTTACCATATTTTTTGCACCATAACACTCACTTTTTTCCTCCTAAAAAGTAAGGGGAAATGTCTGTGTGTGTTATGGAGGGAATGCCTATGGGTGGCATGCCTACGGATTTTCCTCCTCTAAAAACTACGTGTGTGTTATGGTCGGGTGCGTGTTATAGAGCGAAAAATACGGTAATTCATTCCGGAGGTCTGTTCTTAACCTGAAACTGTTCTTAACCTGAAGCACCACTTTAGCTAATGGGGCCTCCTCCTGTTGCCACGCCGCTGGAGCCCGATTTCTGTTCCTATCCTGAAGCAAAGTTCTTAACCTGAAGCACTATTTCTGGGTTAGCTGAGTGTGTAACCTGAAGCGTATGTAACCTGAAGTGTATGTAACCCGAGGTACCACTGTATATGCTAACAACAACAACAACAAATTTGTACCCTGCCCAACTGACTGAGCAGCTTCCAGCATATGTAAAAACATAATAAAACATGAAACATTAAAAACTTCCCTAAACAGGGTTGCCTTCAGATGTCTTCTATAGTTGTTTATTTCCTTGACATCTGATGGGAGGGCGTTCCACAGGGCAGGTGCCACTACCGAGAAGGCCCTCTGCCTGGTTCCCTGTAACCTCACTTCTTGCAGGGAGGGAACCGCCAGAAGGTCCACGGAGCTGGACCTCAGTGTCCGAGCTGAATGATGTGGGTGGAGATGCTCCTTCAGGTATACTGGGCCGGGGCAGTTTAGGGCTTTAAAGGTCAGCACCAACACTTTGAATTGTGCTTGGAAACATACTGGGAGCCAATGTAGGTCTTTCAGGACCTTTCTCAATATGCCACGGTCAATCCCAGCCCAGTATTGTTCAATTACACCTGAAGTCGCTGTCCCAGGTCTCATGCTAGGATATTTCCCAGCTCCGATACCTTAAAATTTTTAATTGATGATACTCAGTATTGAACTTGCAACCTTAGGGACAAAAAGCATGTGTCTTACTACTGCGCTATGGAACCTTAGCTTAATCCCATTGTCAAGCAACCATCCTGCAGTAAATACTTATCTGGGAAATGGGAAGGATCCTAAGTGAAAATTCAGTCTCTCTGCCACACCAAACTCAATGAGGGTAATGATGATTTAAGTTTTAAATTATTATTTTCTGCATCGTCATATGATTTTCTTTCTTCTTCTTCTTTAAGTGGAAAATGGCCATGAGTATCCCCACGGGGGTGGCTAAAATTTAAATTAAGGCTAAATAACTCAGTAAGTTTAATTTAATATTCCAACCTGCTCATGACCCAGCAGGATCATAAGGCACAAGTTTCTGTCTTGCTTAGGGAAAATGAAAAAAAAAAATATGCTGACAAAAATAAGATTTTTTTTTTAAAAAAAACATCAGCAGGCTTTACACGCACAAAGAATATAGGGCAAAAAAAACAACAACTGTGCTACAAAGCTGAAACAGGCTTTCACTGGAGGTGGTTTGGGGGCACTTAACTTTTCTGCTTCCTTTTTTTGTATTAATTTGGAATTTTCTTTAGAAGGAACGTAGATTGCTCCTGAATTAATGACTGAGATCTAGGTGTGTGTTCCTATCATTTGAACTGGAGCAAAAACCATTTGGGCCTTTCCATTAGGATTCAATGGGCGCTGTAATGGGTATGAGTTACTCGTGCGTAAACTGGTGCCTTTCTCGGTTAATTTGCCTTGTTAAACCTTTCTGACTGCACAGCCCCTTCTCATGGTGGCTGCCTCAGTCACTGGCATAATCCGTCAGTGGGCGTTTCTTGAACCTCTTCCAACATAAAATTTGTTTGACACCCAGTCTCCTCCTCCTCTCACTGCGCGGGAGTCTTCTGCGCAGGGAAGGCGTGGGTAGCGGAGGACCTGGGCTCTTCTCACTGATGTCCAGTGAAGAGTCCTGGAGCCCTCTCTCCACTTCCCCCGTCTGCCTCCCTTTATCCCTGGTGTTGTGCTGATTGGCTTCCCCCTCTACTAAGCTGTTTCTCCCCCTGCTGCTGGGTCCTTTGCCAGCATCATCTGGAAGCCTCCCCTTCGCCTCTCGCTCCGATGTCAGTTTCCTGACAGGCGCACATGCTGTTTTAGTGGTTTTTCTAGCCTCTAGAAAAAGCAGGGGGGAAGCAGCACATACATTTTAAATAAATGTTGATATAGCTATAGGCAGTGCTTTTCCCCTTAAAAAATGTTTAGGGGTACTCTCATTTTGACTCAAGAAAATCACAGTTTTATAGTTCAAATGAGGGAATATAAATACATTAAATGGACGAAAGTACAAAGATTCACAGAATGTTTAGGGGTATGCGTACCCCAATGCGTACCCCCCCCCAGAAAAAAAGCACTGGATATAGGAGAAACAACCTTCCCCACCCCGTTCTCATCCTGGATTTGGGAGGGCAGATCCATACCTCTGTTGCGGCACATGAGCTGCCACTGTGTTCATTCACGTGTAAGTTTCCTGTACATTCAAGATGCTGTATACAATATTAACAAATACCAGGACCAAAAAATATGTACAGTGGTGCCTCGCAAGATGAAAAGAATCCGTTCTGTGATTCTCTTCGTCTAGCAGTTTTTTTCGTCTTGCGAAGCAAGCCCATTGACGGATTAGAGGATTAGCGCTATTAGCGGCTTTTACTGGCTTTTAGCGGCTTATCAGCTTATCGGATCAGCTGATAAGCGGCTTAGCGGCTTAGAAAAATGGGGGGAGGAAAAAAACCCCACAGGAACTCGCAAGACATTTTCGTCTTGCGAAGCAAGCCCATAGGAGATTCGTTTTGCGAAGCAACTCCAAAACGGAAAACTCTTTCGTCTAGCGAGTTTTCCGTCTTGCGAGGCATTCGTCTTGCGGGGCACCACTGTATAGAGGAATAAAAAAGCAAGAGGTGGCAACAGAAATAATGCCATATACATAGGCTGAGCCCAAATGTAATGCTAAGCCTACCTATGGGTTCAGCATGAATGAGCAAGTGTGCTGATGCACAGTTAGACCATGATGCTTCTCCCGTGATACCACTGCTGTCATGTTAAGTACAGTTGTACCTTGTAAGTCGAACGGAATCCGTTCCGAAGTCCGTTCGACTTCCAAAACATTCGAAAACCAAATCACGGCTTTTGACTGGCCGATCAGAAGCTGTGGAAGCCTTGTCGGATGTCCGGGTTCCGAAAGAACATTAGCAAACTGGAAGAGTCACTTGCGATGTTTGGGAGCTAAAATGTCCGAGTTCCAGGGCATTCCGGATCCAAGGTATGACTGTATAGTAATTTAATTCACTGAAATTGTAAATACTTGTATGTATTAATATGTGTTTAAGTTTGATTGGTTGGTAACTGGATTCTAGAGAGTTCCCTAGTAGTTCTCATGTGACTGGCTAACGTAGGTATCTAGTGTAGGAGAGACTCCATTTTATGTGAAGTGAGATGACTGTGTTTGAGAATCCCCTGTGAACACGGTTAAGTCAAATAGAGTGTTGGAGTGCTGCTTCTCTGCTGGAAAGAGCAAAGCTGCAGGAGAAGTTGAAAGTGGAAATTTCTCATAGGAGTTGCAGGGCATAGCCTAACTGATATACATAAGGCTGAAAGTGCTGAGCTCTAGAAAGAGAGGAAAATAAAGTTGTTTGCAAGTTAGAAGAGATTGTAGGCCCATGCTTGGAGAAGCATGTGACTGTAAATATTATGCTTTAGTTCATCTGTAAGTAAGGCTTTTGAATGTTAAAATCTGGACATTGGTTTAATTTCCAAGAAAGTCAGTCATATATATGATTTGAGCTTCTTAGCTGCATTTTCGCTACCCTTACTTCAACATGCCTTGCCACCAGGAGCCAAGAAGGATACAAAATAAATACCAGAAGGGGAAAACATCCTATTCTTCACTGTAACTAGATCCTGTTAACTGAAATATTTCGTTCGAATTTGAATTTGTGGACTTTGTTTTCTCTACATGCGGACCTAGTTTTACAGAGCTTAATATCTGCTTGTTTATTTGAAGAAGCCTCACAAGAGGGCAAGTATAATATCAGTCAGCTTTGTGTTAAGTTTCAGCTTTTTTCTTTAAACAGTTAATCATCTTGCATTCTGTTCTTCCAGATGGTCAGAAAATGAAGTCCTTTGAATAAAGTCAAGGATCTAAGTCCTCTTGATTAATAAGGAGTGCCTGCTTTTCAGTGCCCTAGATCAGTTGTTCCCAAACTCCCCACACCACCCCAGGCCACTTGAAAATTGCTGAGGGTCTTGCCAGACCACTTTCTCTGTTTGATGTACCAACCGTAATGTGATGTCCTTGATGCTATATGAGTTGTTGGGGAGCTTTTGCTTTGTTTATTTCTTGTATTGTAGCCTTTTAGACCTTTCCCATGGGCTGGATGCGCGTTGCTCCCTGGAGGGAGGAAGGAGTCAATAGACACCAAGGGTTGGTTCAGAGAAAGAGTTTGTTCCTGCTTTCCGGATAGCAGAAAGGCACTGCGTGATCAGCCACAGCAAGCACACTTAAAGAGCAGTTACATACAGCTTATATCCCCTTCAGGCCCCCTTTCCCCCTCCTCAGGAATCCAGCCTCGTGAGTTTGTACACATAAGTTTACATCCTTGAGCATGAACAGAAATTCCTGTTCCTGCACTCTTATCTTGGGGTAAGAAGGTCACCTAACTATAGGAGTACTCCTGGCGCCATCCCCGGGCATGGGGGCTGACAGGCCTGTCTTGCAAGGTCTGTGCATCAGCGTGGTCAGGATATTTACAACCTATATGATAAGACCCAGATCTGCCATCCCGTCTCCACTCGGAACTGACAAGGCCATCCATTAAGTCCTCATGGACTGATAAAGGGGAAGGCTTTGTTTATACAGCTGGGTTTGTGTTATAGAGCTCAAATTAATGGATTTTAGCTGATGGATCCTTGAAGGAGGAATCTTGGGGGCCCAGTTCAGGTGGCTGCACAGTCAGGTTTGTGTAACCTGTTCCTTCAGTATTACAATTTGAATTCCACAGAACTCAAACTGTAATATAGGAAAATGCAACATAAGAAATAACAGAAGCCATAAAAAATAAGATTAAAAATCAATATGAAGATTTAGTGCAATAGATATGCCATTGCCTGTCTTCAACCACAAATTAACAGACACACCATCAATCACATAAATGAAGCTTGTGGACTACTGGGAACCTCTGCCTAGATGAAAGTGCACACCTGATTGATATCATCACTATTCATACATTTGTCTTCTGAATTAAATAAAAATGTGAGAGTCAGGATGAGAGAGTGCTAGCTCCATTATCACCTGTCACCAACAAATTCCATGAGGTGGGGGGCAATTGTTTGCCATGGAAAGTGTGACTCATACTGCCTCTCTTCATAATATGTAATTTTTGAAAATCCGGGCTATATATCTATCCCACGGAGAACCTACGCATGTAAGGCCTACTCTCTTGTGTAAGTAGTTTATAGAAACCAACTGAGCTTCCACTGAATTGCACAGGTCTATTAAGCTGGCAAACGGCAGATTGCCTTACAGAAGATTTTACAAAAATCTAAACGGAAAGGATTCTATAGTACAGCTTCCTGATCCAGTTGAGCTTAGAAAAAATGACACGAAACTATAAAAAGCTAGCTACAGAAGTATGATATTTAATGGACCATCTTCTGTGGGTTAAGTGGAATATTAGCTGTAAGAGGAAACTTTTCCCCATACCAAAATTGGAGAACTAAAAGGTATTCCAATACTTCATCATTTTTCTCCGAAGCTAATGTAGCAAGAACTTTCTATACATAATAGAGTGGTGGTGAGTTCAGAGTGATGCTACCGTGGGAATTGGTTGCATTTTGAAAGGTGTCACTCCCTATATAAGACACACAGAACCTGAGCTTCCCATCTTCTCAGTATTTAATATTCTTGCTGACCGGCAGGAATTACAAACACAATGCAGACAGAGCCAACCTGGTGGAAAGATGAGTAAAATATTAGACAATATGTCCCTCTTCTGTTATTTATTTCCTTTACGCTAGTTATTAAGGTGCTGAACTAGGAGACTAATAAGACACCATCCTGGACACTGTCACGCCCTGGTTCAGTAATCTTGATACTTTTCAGACCTGGCACCCACCTTTGGGATTCACCTTTTGCCTAAAGATGAATAATGGGATCCACTTCTTAATTTTCTATCATGGATGTGTAGTGTTGCTTCCGTAACTCACCTGAGATCAGACAGTAATGCACACCCCCAGCTGAAGACTGTAGTTAAGGAAATAAGCTGTAACCTGAGCAATCATATCTTCACTGAGTCTTGAAATCACTGGATAGAAAATAAGAACTTGATCATGCCCTCATTACCTTTCTGGCCATGGCCCTATGACATCATAGCAATCCCTATGAGGTCAGTAGGCACCAGTTGACACTGGGACCTGAGTATGACAAAACAAACTTCAATAGTACTATTGATTACTAGTGATTACTGACTAAATCCCTGGTCACATTACAGCACCCCCCATTTCAGTGTGCTTTCTTTGTTCGTTTACTTTTCAGCTTGGCTCCTCAAGCATCACCAATTATTTTTGGGCTGAATAAGCAGGTTCTCACATATTCCTGCTATTTGATTTTTTGGGAGAACAGTCATAGTTGGGTACTGGTTGGATTATTTTTTATTGATATGCTTTTAAAGACACTCTTATTAATGCCACTTTTGGGCCCAGAATGCTGACCTAGTTGGGACTCTTGGTCTAATGAAGTAGGGTTCTTATTGTGTTGTGAGCGGCCTTAAGGTGTCTGTTGGAAAGGTGGGATGATGTAGTTTTTTAGTGTACAGACAGGACTTCAGATTTCAGGGACATTTGCATGGGTAGCACAGTTGGTTAGTGTGTGAAGAAGAAGAGTTTGGATTTGATATTCCGCTTTATCACTACCCAAAGGAGTCTCAAAGCGGCTAACATTCTCCTTTCCCTTCCTCCCCCACAACAAACACTCTGTGAGGTGAGTGGGGCTGAGAGACTTCAAAGAAGTGTGACTAGCCCAAGGTCACCCAGCAGCTGCATGTGGAGGAGCGGAGACGCAAACCCGGTTCCCCAGATTACGAGTCTACTGCTCTTAACCACTGCACCACACTGGCTCTCATGTGTGGTGTTGATAATGCCAAAGTTGCAGGTTCAATCCCCGTAAGCGGCAGCTGCATATTCTTGCACTGCAGGGGGTTGGACTAGATGATAAATATATGGGCCATTTTTAGAAGCCTGAAGCTTTTAGATCTCCTAAGTGGTGATTAGCTTCTTACCACATTGCATGATTAAGGCTCATCATTGTATTCAGGCATAAGTTCTATTGTATCAAACGTAAGTCTCAAGCTAGCATCCTTGACATTTAGCATATCTTGGAGAAAATGCAAGCAAAGTGCTCTCCAAATCATTGAAAAGGTAATCTATTCTCTGCAAATAAACAGCCAATTTAAAAAGAAACCCCAAGGTAATCCGCACTTCTGTTGAACACATCAAATAAGTAGGAACTGAGAATGCTCTTGAGTACTTAAAGCCAAACTTTATGACTAGTTCAAGAGTGGCTGAATTATTTGCGAAAATTTAAAATGCCAGTATTGAGTACTGTAATACAAGCTGGATGAAGGATACCAAATCACCAAACTAATGTCTAAAGTCTATGAAAACAATATGGTGAAGATTTGGAAATAAATTGGAGATGTGATTATAATGTCCTTCACTTTCAGTCTTCAGGTTCAACTAGTAGTTTTAGTGGTGCAGACATACTTTCTGGAAACACACTGAAAATGAAAATGTTCTCCCTTTAGGAATCCTTCTTTGTACCTTTTTTTTGTCATTGGTGGCTGCTGTTGCTGAATCTTGAGTGTATTCCCTCTCCCACCTTGATAAGAGAATCCACCTCAACAGAATACCTGTCTGGATGTTGAAGTTCTGGTTTACCAGATCAGAATTCAAAATTTCAGGATGCAGTGGTACCTTGGTTCTTGAGCGGAAACAAATCGACTCCCAAACATTGTAAACCCAGAAGTAAGTGTTCCAGTTTGTGAATGTTTTTTGGAAGCCAATCGTCCGATGCGGCTTCCACTCAGCGCAGGAAGCTTCTGTAGCCAATCGGAAGCCACACCTTGGTTTTCGAACTGTTTCGGGAGTCAAACAGACTCCCGGAACGGATTAAGTTGGAGAACAAAGGTACCACTGTACATGGTTCTTCAAGAGGTTCATTTTTGGAATTTTGTGAGTCATTGATTAATTAATACATCAGGCACAAGGTAGGGACAATTAGTAAAGGTACACAGAAAAGTATTGGCCCTTACTTTGCATGTTGTTTCCCAATAAGAGAAATAACAAATAACTGATATTAACAATATCACAACAGAATGTGGCTTTCTCATAAAGACTCTAGTGAACTATGGCAATATTTTCATTTCCCTTATCTTAGCTTTAGGCTGTAATCCTATACACATGTAGAAATAGGTAAAGGTACCCCTGACCATTAGGTGCAGTCGCGGATGACTCTGGGGTTGCGGCGCTCATCTCACTTTACTGGCCGAGGGAGCCAGTGTTTGTCCGCAGACAGTTTTTCCGGGTCATGTGGCGAACCAGAGCAGCGCACGAAACACTGTTTACCTTCCCGCCGGAGAGGTACCTATTTATCTACTTGCACTTTGACGTGCTTTCAAACTGCTAGGTAGGCAGGAGCTGGGACCGAACAACGGGAGCTCACCCCATTGCGGGGATTCGAACTGCTGACCTTCTGATTGGCAAGCCCTAGGCTCAGTGGTTTAGACCACAGTGCCACCTGCTGTAGAAATAAGTTTCATTAAACTGAATATGACTTGCTTCTCTGTAGACATGTGCAGGATTGCCCTGCTTATTACATCAAAAACAGAGGCTTACTATCTCTCTCTACAGATTTACTTGAAATCTGGTGAATTCGTAGGAATCTCCTGTGCCAGAAGAAGAATTTTCACAAGATTGGCTTCTCATTACAGTCTCCCATGCTCTTATTTCTACTGGGATCTAGAGCCAAGATCAGCAGTGCTGTAGAGAGGAGAAGCACGATCACTGCTATGCCATTATGAGGGATGATGAGCTGTCAAATTTTTTATTACCTCACAGTTCTTGGGAGTACAAGTATTAATTTGTTAATTGTACAATCATGTTCTGCTTTCCTCTCTGCAGGCCTAAAATGCCTAGCAAATCATAAATATTAGGGCAGCCTTGAATATTCTCTAGCTGAACCCTCATATCAAAAAGACCAGCTTCCATACATATCACAGAATAAGAAGGAAAAACCCTTGCCAGTTTTTTCTGCAGCTTGCATCTTTTTATTGGTGTGCTTGCAGAGATGGCAACTGCCTCCACTGGTAAATGTCATCCCCCGTCTTTGGAAGAGAGAGCTGACCTCAGGTGCAAGGGAGGGTGATATCCCATCATCAGCAGTGAAGTAAGATACAACTGCAAATTCTGTACATGGAATAGGAATGTGAAAACATCTTGTCCTTCACCTCTGGGAGCAAAGTGTCTTGGACCAGCCCTCTGTGCTTGCTACTGCTTCTCATCACTTCTTTATTCCTTTTCATTCTCTTGAAAATCCTCACCCCCATTTGATCACACTGCTTAATTTAACACCCTACATAGGAAAAAAAAATGATATCTGCACATTCTGATACATACTTACCTGATCTTCCTTTCTTAGAGTGAAGTACGGATCTGAACCAGAGCCTAGGACTTGCCGATCAGAAGGTTGGCGGTTCGAATCCCCACGACGGGGTGAGCTCCTGTTGCTTGGTCCCTGCTCCTGCCAACCTAGCAGTTCGAAAGCACGTCAAAGTGCAAGTAGATAAATAGGTACTGTTCCGGCAGGAAGGTAAACGGCGTTTCCGTGCGCTGCTCTGGTTTGCCAGAAGCGGCTTAGTCATGCTGGCCACGTGACCCGGAAGCTGTATGCCGGCTCCCTCGGCCAATAAAACGAGATGAGTGCCGCAACCCCAGAGTCGGCCACGACTGGACCTAATGGTCAGGGGTCCCTTTACCTTTACTAGGTGCTTATGGCATAGAGCCCATGAAATTGGGCCTCAACAACATGTTCTTCCAACTGTTAGCGTGCTGGAAGTGATATGCATGCTTATATAGCCTGTAACCACTTTGTATCCTAGTTGAGGGATTTTGAATCAACTGAAGTTTCCAAACAGTTTCCAAAGGCAGCCCCCGCACAGAATGAATTTCTGTAGTCTAGATCATGAATTATTAGGTAAAAAATCATGGCCAGGTCCCAATCATAAACCATTCATTGAACAAGAAGTTCCAACAGGGTCATACTTCCTCTCTCACTCTCCTAGAAAAAGTTGTCCGAAAGTGCAACCAAGGCTGTTTCTGTCCCAGATTCAGGCTGGACGCCGATTTTAAATGGGTTCACATTTCACCTAGGAATGCCTGAAGATGACCAACCATTACCTCTGTGATCATCTTACCTAATAAAGGGATGTTGACAACTGAATAACAGTCATTTAAATTGTCAGAATCACATATGGGTTTCTTAAATAGTGGCTTTAGGACTATATCTCTCTGGAGGGCCAAGTCAAGCATTGCTTGTCTCCAGGATTGAGTCGCCATCTCCCAGCAAGATATAATTGGCCAAGATGAGCAAAAGGTCAAGTAAGCAGCCCATAGACAACTATGACAAGCACCCTAACTGTGTCATTATTTTGCAACAATTGAAAGACTAATAATAATAATAATAATAATAATAATAATTTATATATACCCCGCCTTCCCTGGCCAAAACTGGGCTCAGAGCGGCTAACATTAGATATACAACATATTAACATAAAAGCAATCAATCAATTAAAATACATCCTAAATTCAAATCAGGATCAAAGTGAAATCCAATAAGATGGCAACCCACAGATTAGGGTTGGGAACATTAAATGCTCACCAGGCCTAACTGTTTATGCTGATCTTATATCAGCCTGTGAGAAAAATTAGGGGGCCACTTTCATGTAAGTTCCTATAAGGAGAGAGGGGAGTCAGACTGGACCCCGACCAAAGGCCTGGCGGAATAGCTCCATCTTGCAGGCCCTGCGGAAAGATGTCAGATCCCACCGCCCCTGGTCTCTTGTGACAGAGAATTCCACCAGGCCAGGGCCATGGCTGAAAAGAAACAAATGCCACTTGGCTATAATCTTAAAACATCCAGCTGCTGTACTGCTATGGCTGCTGAATGTCAGTCAGAGTGCATGGGCTCACTTACTGCTATCATCCCTGATGAGCAATATTCCCTTCCCTACAGAAAAAAGCTGCACAGTAAGGCCTTGTGCTGACGGAGTGATGGTGGAGGATTAACTCCGGTTCTCTGCATCATTACCTCCTGGCTTGTTATGTTCACTGTGAGTCTTTTCCCACTTGCACTCTAGCTATTTTCCCACCTGTTCTGTTGCCCCCCAGTTTCCCAGGAAACCAGGGAGTTGATCTGGCTCTGCTTCATCAGATACCACAATACATTCCAGCAGCTCATGACAAAATGAGCTTGTTGGTTCCTCAGGGGCTTTTTGCTGTGTTACAACCCCACAGCCCCCTGCAAGCGGCTTACAGAACCACCCATCTAGAATTTATCCATATGGAAAGCAGGTGCATATAGCGTTTGGGCTTCAATCGCCCAAGATGCTCATTGCAAACTGCAACTATAAATCGTGATTGCATTCCTAAATCAGTCAGATGAAATGCTTACAAAAGTAGTATGAATTAAATCTTGGGAATCTGTTATATTAGCATTCTACACATCCCCAATCTAGCGATCCATCTCCTTCTCCATTTTCTACTCTGCCTCCCCCTTTAAATCGTGAAATGTGCTGTGACTGGATATTTCTGACCTGTGGAAAGGCTTGCGAGATCATTATTTGACAGAAGCAACTAATTGTTCCCTTTTATAGCCAGTCAGTGGGTGATTTCTATGCTCAGATGGTTCAGTATGTCACAATGTTTTCTAGCTTCGGGGCTTTTTTTATTGGAAGCAAAAAGTAACAAGGATGTGTTTGTATAAATTGTGTCATCATTTGTTACCGTAATAGTTCCTCTGCTTCCAAGTTCACAGTCCAATGTGTTCCTTTCTCCTATATCATCGTAAAGATGCTGGGGTTTCTCTTTTCTTCCTTACATGCTGCATGGTGTATAAAGACTGACTTTGCTTATGGAATAGCCTTAGGTCTATTTTCCACAACTGAGAATGTAAATGGGGGGCGGGGAGAGAGACAGTGAAAATTCATATTTTGATCACTAATTAACAATTAGCATGGGATTAATGCCCTCTTCTTAAACATCAGCAACAACGTTGGAGCTGTTTCTCAGTGAGGAAAGTCTCAGGCATTTTGCCCTTATTGACTTATTCACAAGTGGTGATGTCACCTGGGGATTTGAAACATGGTGTCACCAACATGCTGACGACACCCAGATCTACCACTCTGTTCCATCTGAATCAGGAAAGGGTGTGCAGGTGCTGTGTCAGTGTGCCATGACTGCAAGGCTGTCTAGGTGGCAGTGTCTTGAATGCGATGGGTATTTGTCCCCCATCTTAACAGCCTTTGGCTGCCAACTGTAGATGTAACTGTTGGTCCAAGCTTTGGGGATATAAATGGACTGTGGAACCCAGAGTTTGAGTATAATAGTTTGGAGCATAGTTTGGTTTTCAGATCTGTAGCTGTTATAATTAGTCTACATTTATCCATTCCCTTTCACTCCCTAAAGGACCATCAAATACAATTATACTTGTACTTTGGAGTATTTCACATTTTCTAGTGTTATTTTTCTAGGAAAAAATAGGTGGCAGAACTCACCATGAACACCTGCCTTGTTCTCTTGTAATGGCATCCACCTGAGCAGTGCTGGAACTGTGTTCTGGCAAGCTTTGGCTTAAAAAAACCCCAACAGATTTATTATAATTATATCCTACATTCTTTCAAGGAACTGAAGATGGCACATATAGTTCTTCTTCCCATTTTATCCTCAAACCAACCCTGTAAGGGAGTTTAGGCTGATTGAAGGTCACTCAGTAAGCTTCATGGTTGAGTGAGCATTTGAACCCTCGTCTCCATAGGCCTAGCCAAACACTCTAACTCAGGCACACTTCCCATGACAGGACTCTGCTCTTGAGCTTTATACAGCTGTCTACCTTCATGACTTTTATGTTCCTATCAGGTTCACCACTGGAATTCTTCATCCAGGACTCAACTATTGACACTGTATTTCTTGTTCCATTATTATTTCTTGTGTGCTGAGGTCCCCCAAAACACCCCTACCCCCAAATAACTCACACATCACTCATTATTTTTGTTTAAGGTTTTTGGCATAATTTTGGCCACAACTTTATTAAACATACATATTGTGAGTGGTTGCTTAGGCATTGGTTATGACTATCTGTCCCCCCCCCCCCGCCATGGGGACAGCACTGACTTCCGGATTCCAGCGAAAGCCAGTGTGGAGGAACAAGATCAGGGATAACTGGAGCTGTGACACAGACCCTCAGCTTCTCCCCGCATGCTCCTAGGGGCTTACGCGGCCCAAACCCGATTCCAGGGGTTTGGACGAAAGGATGGTAAGCCCCTGAATTCCTTTAACGGAATTCCCGTGCAGCAGCATCACTGGA
The DNA here is from genome assembly GCF_965113315.1 of Podarcis vaucheri. Lineage (NCBI taxonomy): Eukaryota > Metazoa > Chordata > Lepidosauria > Squamata > Lacertidae > Podarcis > Podarcis vaucheri. The sequence goes on along the minus strand of NC_138762.1, from coordinate 94,536,522 downwards.
GGGGCAGGCACAGCCAATCCGTACCCCTCCACCAACCAATTTAAACCAATGCCTAACCGCCAATCTTACAAGTTGTGATGATTTGCTACGAAGTAGGCAAAACCCAAATGGCACACACTAATCAGCCAAATGGAAAAATTCCTACCGGGCCCCCGCACCAATGCGAATGACCCCATGACAGGCATAGCAAGGTTAAAGCACAAGCCCAAATCAAGGGAGGGAGGGCGGGAGATCCGATGCCCACAGTGAAAGAGAAAGCAGCTTGCTGTGGGCCTTACTTAAATATCCTCTGATCCCACCCCCAAATTGGCAACATACAAATTGCCCCAGCAACACCAACACCAATCCTTGCTAGGCCCCTTCCTTCAGTCCTGCCTGGCAACAACAGGGTGCTTTGTCTGGCCCCAGCCGCAACATGTGCTCTCCTTTAATGAGAACACGCTTTCCACATGTGTGGGCTCCATCAGTCTTTTATCTCTTTTGCCAGTTGTGGCTGCTCTATCAGTTGAGAAGGTACCACCCTCCAAATCCATTTTCTCCTTTCACATTTCTTTGGGCAATGCTTTAGAAGGGACCACCCTCTTATTTCTGTTCCCCCTGAGCTGCCTGTTCCATAAGCAGGGTGGAATGAGTCATGGTGGTTCCACCGCTTCTCTCCAGTCTCCTTTTTCTGATTCCCAGGCAAGACTCCACATCCCTCTCAGCATTTCTGCTTCATCCTTGCACACCGAGGAGGAAGTCTTGCTGTCCTGGTTTGTTTCATCACTGCAGAAAAGCAATACAGTAGCATAATAAATAAAAGAATATAATTTCCCAAGCAATGCCAGATTGCACTATAGGGAAGCAGGTACCAACAACAGCTTCACTTTCTAGAGGAGAGCCAACTCTTGAGCTTATGTGTCCTCTATTTGCATGATGTACCCATCAAAACTGATGGGGAAATATGCAAAATCATGTCAACTTATACCCATATACAAATCTGCCCAACATACACCGACATATGCTCCACCAGTACATCCATTTGTTTTTCGTTAATGGATCATGAGGCCTCTACAGCTATAATTGTACATATATAAGCCCCAAATCATGCTTAATGTCTTGTACAGTGTGTCTCTGTGTGTGTGTGTGTGTGAGAGAGAGAGAGAGAGAGAGAGAGAGAGAGAGAGAGAAATACAAACATGAGACTTTCTCCTATGCTCCTTGGCACGTAAAAACTTTCATCTCCCTATTCGAAGCATTATGGGGGGGGGGAATCAGCAATATGAGGATGCATTTCATATCATCTTAGAAGCTTCAACAGCATATCTCAATGAATTGTTGGGCAAACAGCCAGAGAGGGAACAATTTTTTTTAGGAGTTTCTTTCATGACAGCTAGTCGTCCTGAGAACAAATTATTTAGAAGTCGACCGCAGACTTAAGAAGCAGCTGGTAATTCCATTCCATTAGATATCTAAACATGTGTAGCTTTAGTGAGATATTTTTGATTTACAGATTATACAGCCAGCCTGTAAAAATCCACATCACTTATCAACAAAAGTGCACACATAAATAAATAATAAATAAAAATCAACGCTGTGCGAGCATTGAGGTTGGAATATACTTCCTAATACATATTTTAAGGGCCATATAATGTTCCGTATAAGTTCTTGAAGAAAACCTGTTATGTGTACCCTTGCAGCTCAAATTTAATAATATAAAAGGACTCGGTGAAGAAATATATTGCTTACAGCATGACAAAAGAAAAGAAAAGCCAATGGATAGAGCTAAAATAATGAATAAAATAATTTGTTTTAACACAGCATGCTACATTTTCCAGTCGTAACCAGAGCTACAAGGCTGTACATTTTGCCTTTGTACACATTACAGATTAATATTAAGGGTGAAAAAAGAGAAAGAGATGCTTTTGATCACATTTATAACAAGTGCATGGTCACACAGGACTTCACGGTTGTCACTAAGCTGCAAACCATGGATATGCCAAATTCACAGTGACAGCAGGGAAGAAATGTAGATCATTCTGTTCAAAGAGGCACCATATCCCTGCAGTCAAGCAGGTCATGTATTCCATCTGACAAAGGTTAGCACTATTTGTATGAAGCAACCCTTTTATTCCTTGTTCAGCCTTCCAGAATCAAAAAGAGACTAAAGTCTTAACCATCAGAACTGAAGCCCATGATAGTCTGCGCAGCTCACCATCTGAAGGTCCTTATAAGAGAATCTTGATTCATCTAGCTACTGTATGTAGCATCTGTTCTGACCAGCAATCTCCAAGTTCTCCATTGATCAATGGGACAATGTCATACTTTCCCAAAAGAATCCCCTGGGAATGATGCTATGTAATGATGTACTTTGCTTCCATGGGACTTGCGGTGTGCTGGGAATGAACCAGATCATTTGAATGAAGTTCACTGAAGTATCTCCGAACCACACCTGAAAATAGTTCCCATCATTGACAGGTGAACGAAAAGCAAATTATACTAAATTTTGAACAGAACTGCAAACAATTTCCGATTAATATTCACGTACGTGTCCCTCTCTTAAAAGCATTGTGGATAGCGCAAATTAAACAGAGAAAGTCGCTTCTTAATACAGTTGTGGGGAAAGTTTCATTTGTTGCCATTCTGTCTGTCAGACATCTTATTCCTTGTGTATTGATTTGCTTTTGGACACTGAATTTCATCTCTGCAAGATTTTACCATTTTGAACAACCAATTTGTGGGGGGGGGGCGTGCTTCAGCCCACCCACCCCAATCTGCAGAGTGCAAGCAAATATGCTTCACCCTGTTCTGCAACTGTTCTTCCCTCTTCTGGGTCCAAAAGAACCTGAGCATCAGCAATCACACATTATTCAGACCAGCCTAAAATGGTCTCCACCCATATTAAAATTCTTCTGCTGAGAAGGAATACTATCAGGGGACAGCCTGAACACCACCTGGAGTGATGGCAAAAAGACTAACCTTCTGCCATCTCTTTAAAGGTAAAATCTGCCATCACCCAAAAATTCTAAGTCACGCCAGGAAATTCACCCTAACCTTGGTGAAAACTTCCTTTTGGCCAGTAATAAAGATTGACGTGTCTGGGCAATTTCAGATGAAGCATAATTAAAACAGCAACAACATAAAATGGCTGCAATAGGAGATGGGTGAACATGAATCTGTTCATTGGTAACTTTGTGGAGATGGGTGCAGCAGGCTATACATATTTGTTTCTGGACTTGCAGAACTTTAGCCTCCTCTCTTACCACTTCTGGAGAACACCCAAAGCAGCCCTTACGTTATGCAGATTCCAAAATGTGACTTCATCCATTTTGCCCATGTATGGGTATACCCCAACATTAAATCCTGCTGGCACAGATTGTCTCACTCACGCATGCTAAAATGTTATCCAAGAGTAGTTTTAATAGTGACAAGGCTGTGAGGTCACCCAGAATGATCTTTGAACCATGACTTTACCCTTAATATTTTATTGGAATATTAACCACAGACTCCTTCTCAAATTGCTTACTGCAGACATATTTCAGCAGAACCAAGGCAAACTATGCGATTTTTAGTATTGCATTCATGGTACTGGTTTGTAAAGTCTAAAAGGCATCGTTAATTTTTTATTTCAAATTACAATGCTTTCGAAAGAATGGAAGGAATAAACCCTCTTTCTACATCTACATTTCCTCCCTTTGGGCTCTCTGCCTTGCTAGTCAGAGAACTAAGGGGTTTTAAGTCCCAGGTGTAGCACATTTGTTTTTACATTTAGCTACACTTTACAGACATTAAGATTTAATTTCTTGCTAGGCCTAACAGATGACCCTGAGATAGCTCACCAAACAGCTCTCCTACCCTGATTACTTCTGTTAATAAGGCCTGAAGGTTGATTAAGAAAGTTGACAAGATGAATGTCACAATTCAGCATGGGCCCGTCTCTTGTAAAACTTCTGTGCCACCCCCCACCCTTTTAACATATTAGCAACAGATGGGACATCAGAAGGTCACTATCTTGAACTTCCATAGTACTCTAATGTTTCCAGTGTTATTTCTAAAAGTTTAAATTCACACTACTAAATTCACCATATATTACTTTTTTCTCCTTTTTATATAAGATTTTGGCAAAAAGGTGAGGTAGACAGATTTCATGTTTTCCTTTTATTTATAAAGCAAGGAGATGCTTTTTTTTTAAAAAAAAAACCCTCATGATTTAACAAGCATTCTGGTATAAAATAATACATATATTCAGCTGGAGAGCGAAGAGGGTCACCCACCCCAAATACTTCAAATAGAAACTCATAGCTCTGACAAAGCATGTTTGCTTATCGGAGTAATGCTTCATAATTATGTCATACTTTCTTTGAGCTCTCAAAGCTCTTCATGGACATTATATAGCCAATAAGGTTCCAATTTCCCTGTAATACAGGCCATTAAAATAACCGTAATAGACTGGAGGTCTGTGGCTCTGGTTGAGATGCTGACTTTCACAAATCAACACGAAAACTGCATAGCTGTGGTAAGATGTGAAGAAAAATGGGGGCATTACAAAGAAAAGGAGAGAAGGAATCTTCAATTAGTAGGGATGGATCAATCAGACTATTTTCTGTGTTACTATTATACAATTATGAGTCTGTTCCGTCCCATTTCTACTTTATTCAACCTGTGACTTTTTAAAACAACAACAACACACAAGTCCATTAAAATATCTGCATTTAAATGTGCATTTATACATTTTCTCACAAAACATTGATCCTAGGATTCACAGGTGTTTTAAAAATGAATTTTGGTATGTTTTTTGAAATGAGACCTGCATCTGAAAATTTGAAGAACAGTGAAATTTGAAAGGAAAATTAAAATCCTATTTGTGAATTATTCTGGAATGTGCAATTTAGGTTCTCCAGCTACATCAGTAAATGCCAAGGGACTGTTTATGAAACAAGAACAGTGTGTTTATACTTTTTCAGGGAGGAACAGCATCCATTAACAATTCAAGTTGAGAAGCAAGAATGTAAAAAAGAAGAAGTTTAGATTTATGTGCAAGGAAGACCTGGTAACCTTGAATGATTTGGATACACCTTTGGAATGGCTGTTATTTCAACCTTTCACCTGTCTCTCACATAGCCTCACGTAGTCAAGTAGGAATATAAAACCAAAAGTTCATCTGCCCCATCATGTTCCTACAGTGGTCCCATTCAGATGCACATAGGAAGGTCACAACCAGGTCATGAGCCCTATTAGGACTCTCCTAGGTGGGTTAGCAGGGACGCGGGTGGCGCTGTGGGTTAAACCACAGAGCCTAGGGCTTGCCGATCAGAAGGTTGGCGGTTCGAATCCCTGCGATGGGATGAGCTCCCATTGCTCGGTCCCAGCTCTTGCCAACCTAGCTGTTTGAAAGCACGTCAAAGTGCAAGTAAATAAATAGGTACTGCTCCAGCGGGAAGGTAAATGGCATTTCCGTGCACTGCTCTGGTTCGCCAGAAGCGGCTTAGTCATGCTGGCCACATGACCCAGAAGCTGTACGCCAGCTCCCTCGGCCAATAAAGTGAGATGAGCGCCGCAACCCCAGTCGGCCACGATTGGACCTAATGGTCAGGGGTACCTTTACCTTTTAGTTGGGTTAGCAAGTGGTATTCAGAAGCAACTGCATCTAAGGTACATCCCAGAGTGTCAAGGCAAAAGGCAAAATTGCAAATGAGATAGAAATGGCAGCAGCAGCCCACTCCCACATCTTTTATTATTTTTATTTTGCTTGTTAACTGAATATTTATAGAAAACCTTTATCCACAAAACGGACAAAATGTGTGGTCTCGCTTCTGTTATTTTATATTTATATTCCTTAAGTGTGAAATTATGACTGCAACTTTATTTAGCCTTCTTCCCTCTTATTATCTGAGACCATAAATGTTTGCATTGTGTTTCTGGGAGGGGGGGGGGGACGACAAAAACAAAACTTGTGTGTGTATGTTTAAGTACTTTGCCTGTTGCAATGAAAAAGTGCTTCAAGCAAAATTAATGGCTGACTTGGGATCCTAGTGAAATAATTGCTTTTTCTGCCTTGGGAGCAATTATAGAGAGCTACTTGAAACTGCCCTTATTATTTTCATTCTAAACCAGTGCAACTCACTAATTGGTCTGGAAGCCATGTGGCCCGCTTCCCTCTTGCCTATTCTTTACTTTTTAAAACACAAATGCAACACTGATATGTTTTATTATACTCTCAGGCCTATTAAGCACTCTATACGTCTACAGTAGGTCTTGGCAGTTTCATGTTGAACACAACTGCTCGGAACTGATAGAGCAATGACTAGCTTCCATTCAACATTATGCACCTGCATCTACTGTATATACTTAAAAGCCTTCTGTCAGGGAACTGACATCGGAGGAAAGGGAGGTGGAAGGGCTCACAGAGGCTGGGAGGGAGTCAGCAGCGAAAGCAGGGACCAGCAGGGGGAGTGAGGGTACTCTGGAGGAGGGTCTCAGGAATGCTGAGAGAGACGCAGCAGCCAAAGCAGGAACTAGCAGGGAAGAGGGAGGGATGAGGGACACGTCCAGTGAGAACAGCGGGGAGGTGTCAGAAGCTCCCATAGGGAGACCCATGCTTCGCCGGAAGCTGCCACGTCGTGAGTCCAGAAGACGCGTTTCCGTTAAGGAGCTTCTTTGCTGGAAGCGCTTCCGCAGACAGCCACTGTCGGAATCTACGAGTGACTAGAGCAGACATGTTTGAGGAGCTCTGTCACACACCGAGGTTTGTGGAGCTGCACAAACTCTGAGGGAGCACGATTTTACGCACAAGCAGCTAATCATCCCATCATAGCATTCCGACAGTCTCTGTACGCTGCCTGTGCAGGAGAAAGCATCATGAGCGACCCAGCCGGAACCGAAGGAGCAGGGGTTGGAGCTGGTCCAAGCTTGGAAGAAAGATACCGAGCGTTGGAAATCCAACTTGCGCTGCAGACGGCGAGGCTTGAGGAGAGAAGGGCTCAGGATGCAGACAAGAAGGGGAGAGCCACCCAGTTCCCCAGAAAGGTACCAGGATTGGTGCAGAAGTTTGGGGGGGAACCCAAGGACTACCATGCCTTTAGGACAGAGATGCAATATGCCCTTAATGTGCAGTTTGATGAGTTCCCTGATGAGGAATCGCGAGTTGCGTTCGTGATTGGGCATCTTGAGAGGGGGGCGAGGGACTGGGTTAGACCCCTGATGGCAACGCACAATGACGTCCTAAAGGACACTATGAAGTTCTTTCGTGCAATGGATATCATGTTTTCCAGCGATATTGAGGAAGGGGTGGTGCGCAGACAGCTAATGGCTTGCAAGCAGGGAAGCCAATCTGTCCGTGAGTACTGGACTGAGTTTACCATGCTGGTTCACAGATTGGGGTGGGATTTATCGGCGGCACCCATTCAGATGCTATTTGAAGAAGGTCTTTCTTCGGCTGTGAAAGACGAACTGTCCCGGAGCCCCAGGGCGGTGTCTATGGATCAGCTGACCAAATCTGCACTGACCATAGGAGCGCGCCAGGAGGCAAGAGCCTTGGAGAGGCGGGAAGGGAAAGGGGAACGTTGGAAGGAGTTCCGCATTCCAGACATTCCTGAGCCAGCTTTCCCGCCGGCAGAGCCGATGGAAATCGGAACAGCGCGCGCGCGCGCAGTTTCAAAGCCCAGTGAGGGGGGAAAGAAGGAGGGAAAAGGCGCCCGGAAGTGCTATCTCTGCCAACAGCCAGGCCACTTTGCCAGAGTCTGCCCCCAGAGGAAGGAATGGCAAGGGATGGTGGGAGCTGTTGAGGGAGGAGAGCAGGGAGAAACGGAGCAGGTAAAAGCCAACGCCTGGTTGCCACAGTCTGGGCACAGCAGCCAGGCCAAAGAGCAGTGAAAGTGCCCGTGCCAGAAGCTCCTCAACCTGCTCTAGTGATTGAAGTGTCGCTAGAGCTGCAAAATGGACACCCCCTAAAAATAAAGGCGCTGTTGGACTCAGGCAGCTCCTGCAATTTTATGAGCAAGGAGTTTGCTGCTGAACACCAGATACAGACGATCCCTTTAAGCAACCCCCTGCAGGTGACCACGATCGATGGCAGGGAGTTGTTGGGAGGAGGAGTCAGCTTGCAGACCGTCCCAATGATAATGAGGGTGGCAAGGCACACAGAACTGATAGCGTTTAATGTGGCCACCTTGGGAGGCGCTCCCATTATTTTGGGAATGAGCTGGCTAGCGCTACATGATCCGCTGGTGGGCTGGCATCAAAGAGTGGTTTCCTTTGGTTCAGCACATTGCTCAGAACACTGCAAAGGGGAAAGGGGTTCAGCAGGGGCCCAAGCCACCCTGGCAGGGACTGAAGTAATGGAGAAGGCGAAGGTACCACCACAGTATGCAGATCTCAGCGACGTGTTCAGCGAGAAGGAAGCCGACCAACTACCCCCGCATAGGCCCTTTGACTGTCAGATCAATTTACTCCCTGGAGCACAGCTTCCTGTGGGCAAGTTGTATGCCATGTCAGACAGGGAAATGCAGGAGTTGCGAGAGTTCATTGACAAGAACCTGAAGAGAGGCTTCATCAGAGAGTCCAAAGCAGCGGGGGGTAGCCCAGTGTTTTTTGTGGATAAAAAGCACACGGACAAGCCGAGACTTGTATGTGATTTCAGGCGGTTAAATGCAGTGACAGAACCAGTGGCTTTCCCTATGCCCAGGATTGATGATATTTTGACCAGGGTGCGGAAGGGAAAGATTTTTACAAAGCTGGATCTAAGGGGGGCGTACAACCTGATACGTATAAGGAAAGGGGATGAATGGAAAACCACCATGTTCACCCCTTTGGGGGCATTTGAATATCTCGTTATGCCTTTTGGATTACAAGCAGGCTCAGCGTGCTTTCAATCGTTTATGAACCACGTACTGGGGCCTTTGCTCTACAAGAATTGCGTGGCCTTCCTAGATGATGTGTTGGTGTATTCGGAGAATGAGGAGCAACATGTGAGAGACGTCAGAGAAGTGTTGAGCAGGCTGCAAGCCAACAGGCTGTGGGTGAAACTGGAGAAGTGTCAGTTTCATACCAAGGAGGTGGAATTCCTGGGGTACCGCCTGTCAGACAAGGGATTGGCCATGGATCCCGGCAAGGTCCAGGCAGTGCTGGAATGGAAAACACCCAAAACCAAGAAGGATGTGCAGAGGTTCCTAGGGTTTGGAAACTTTTATCGTAAATTCATCCGAAACTTTGCCCACCTGACGGCGCCCATTACGGACTGTCTCAGCAGTAAAAAGAAGTTTGTTTGGACTGCGGAGGCGGAGCGAGCGTTTGAGGAACTGAAAAGGGCCTTCGCCTCTGAAGGACAACTTCTGCATGTGGATTTACAAAAAAAGCTGAGGGTCGAAACAGACGCATCTGACAGAGCCATAGGGGCGGTGCTTCTTCTTCTGCAGCCAGGGAAGGAGGGGTCAGAGTGGCGACCGTGTGCCTTCTTTTCGCGAAAGCTGAACAAATCCGAGAGGAACTACACGGTGTACGACCGGGAACTTCTGGCTATTCATGAGGCTTTCCGGAGATGGAGGCACCTGCTAATTGGTGCACAACATAAGGTGCAAGTGTGCACGGACCATAAGAATCTAGAGTATTGGAGAACTGCGCGAGTGCTCAACCAACGGCAGTTGAGATGGGCCCAGGAGTTTTCCAAATTTAACTTTGAGATTTGTTACGTGCCAGGCCCAGAGAACGTTAGGGCGGACGCTCTCTCACGCAAACCTGAATATTTGGAGGGGGAGGGAGCACCCGAAGAGACCCATGTCATTCCAGAGAACCGCTGGGTGTGTGGGGCGGCATTGGTGGGGCAAAGGGAACTGGTAGAGGGAACGGTGCATGATGAATACGCCCAGGACAAACTCAGGGGTCTCAGGAGGGAGGGAGACAAACCCGGGGGTTTTGAGGAGAGAAACGGGGCGTTGTACTACAAGGGAGCGTTATATATACCTGAAGGGGAATTGAGGGAGAAGGTACTCAAGCAACTGCACGATAGCCCTACAGCAGGGCATTTTGGGCAACACAAAACCATGTGGCTGGTTACCAGGGAATTTTGGTGGCCCAAGGTCAGGGAAGATGTGCGGGAGTATGTGAGAGGGTGTGACCAATGCCAACGAGCCAAGGGGGAGAGGCGGGCACCGGCAGGGTTATTAGAACCACTACCCACACCTGAAAGACCATGGGAAACAGTGGCAATAGATTTCATGACTGATCTGCCAAGGTCCAGAGGGAAAACAGCCATCATGGTTGTGGTAGACCTGTTAACCAAAATGGCCCACTTTATAGCCTGCTCACATGCGGTCACGGCAGAAGAAACTGCTAAATTGTTTGTAGAAAATGTGTTTAGGTTGCATGGCGCCCCCTTGAGGGTGGTTTCAGACCGAGGGAAACAATTTACTTCCAGGTTCTGGAGGAAGCTCATGAGCTTACTGCATGTAGAGGTTAATTTCTCTACTGCCCGGCATCCGGAAACCAACGGGCAGGCGGAAAGAGCTAATGGTGTCCTCCAGCAATATTTGAGGTGTTATGTGAATGACAGAGAGAATGATTGGGTGGAGAAGCTGGTGTTGGCAGAATTTGCCTACAACAATGCAGAGAACGTGTCCACGGGGATGAGCCCCTTTTTGGCTAATCACGGGTGCCATCCCCGAGCCTTCCCAGGGGGGGAAGGGGAGAACTGGAGCGTTCCAGCTGCAGAACAGTTCATTGAAGAAATGGAAGCAATCCATCGCCAGCTCCAACTTAACTTAAACAGGGCTAAGGAGGAATATAAGAGGCAGGCAGACAAAAACAGAAGGGAAGGTGAAAGCATTAGGGTGGGGGACCAGGTGTGGCTGTCAACCCAAGGGTTACCATTCAAAGGGGGTTGTAAGAAGTTAAGACCCAAAAGGCTGGGCCCATTTGAAGTCACGCAGCAGGTCAACCCAGTGGCTTTCAGACTCCGGTTACCGAACCACATGAAGCTGCACCCAGTTTTTCACAGGTCGTTGCTGCCACCGTATAAAGGGGACAGAGAAGGGAGGGTCAATAGGGGACCAGCAATGGAGGAGAAGGAACACAGCTACCATGTAGCGGAGATCCTCGATTCCAGGTGGAAGGGAGATCAAGTAGAGTATTTGGTAATGTGGGAAGGGGAGCCGGAGTCGGAAAACACCTGGGTCATGGCAGAGGATGTAGATGACGAGGTTTTAATAGAAACTTTTCATCAGAGATTCCCACGTAAACCTCAGCCAGTGGCGAGGTTCCGGAGGGAATACTTTGCCACCACCGACGAAGAAGAAGAGTTGGAGGGGTTCTCAGATTCCGAGGAGGAGGAGGATACAGCGAGCCGGAACGAAGACCGATGGAGGGAAATGTTCGAGACGTCTGAAGATGAAGAGGATTCTTTTCGGGGTTTTATCTCCTCACCGCCCAGAGGAGAGAGTATGGGCGGGGGGGAAGGGGGCCCTGGAGGGGAGGTGGATGTCAGGGAACTGACATCGGAGGAAAGGGAGGTGGAAGGGCTCACAGAGGCTGGGAGGGAGTCAGCAGCGAAAGCAGGGACCAGCAGGGGGAGTGAGGGTACTCTGGAGGAGGGTCTCAGGAATGCTGAGAGAGACGCAGCAGCCAAAGCAGGAACTAGCAGGGAAGAGGGAGGGATGAGGGACACGTCCAGTGAGAACAGCGGGGAGGTGTCAGAAGCTCCCATAGGGAGACCCATGCTTCGCCGGAAGCTGCCACGTCGTGAGTCCAGAAGACGCGTTTCCGTTAAGGAGCTTCTTTGCTGGAAGCGCTTCCGCAGACAGCCACTGTCGGAATCTACGAGTGACTAGAGCAGACATGTTTGAGGAGCTCTGTCACACACCGAGGTTTGTGGAGCTGCACAAACTCTGAGGGACCACGATTTTACGCACAAGCAGCTAATCATCCCATCATACCTTCATATTATATATCATTTATAAAGAAAACACATTTGCTGGTCTGAGACCGAATGCCCAAACTTCATGGTGATAACATGAACACAGTGAAAATGTAGTTCTGAGTAAATATGCAAAATATTGTACTGTAAAATGGGATACTTCCAAAGTGGGAAACCAAGTCTTGTAAAAGTCAAGGAAAGATGGGGTGTAGACTGTGCTATTTTTTTAGAAAATGAGGTGCAGCTCCAGCGAATTCTGGCTGAAAAATTGCCCCGTGTGTAAGAGGGTTGATGGGTGGCAAAGAGTATGGAAATAAATGTTTTCTCTCTTTCAAGTGTCCTTTTCAAATCAACCTCACAAGCAAAATAACAACAACAACAACAACAACAAGTAGCTGGTGGAAATTCTTATTTAGGTTTCAGGAATGCCTCTTGAACAAACAATGTTAGAGGAAAAGGATTTATTGTGAAAACCAATGAAACCCAGGGAGAAGTCTCTTTATGGTCTCTTCAAAGACCAAAACAGCATCTGTTATATAGAAAAAAATATTCCCCTATTTAAAGTTACCAACTTTTGAAATAAATAGATCTGATATCTGAGTGGGATCTCAGGTGAGCCCCATGTAGATTTCTGGATGAGGCCCAGAGTAGGTCCAGTTCTGGAGCCAGATAGCAGGAATCTATTGCATGCATGGGAGCAGAAACCAACAGTTTGCAGTTATTTTCATTGTGTGTTGAGTCCCACAGTTGCCACCCCCCAATAATTCACACTTCACACATCAATTTTTGTTTGGGTTTTTGGCATAATTTTGGCCACAACTTTATTTAAATACAAAATATGTGAGTGGTTGCTTAGGCACTGGTTATGACTATCTGTCCATGCCCTCAGGGACAGAGCTGGCATTCCGGACACCAGCGGAAGCCAGAGGCATTCCGGACACCAGCGGAAGCCTTAGTGGGAAACAAGTATTGGGTGAGCAAATGAAGCTGGGCATCAGTCCCTCACTACTCACCCTCATGTTCCTTTGGGGCTTGCACGGCCCAAGTCCGATGCCAGGGACAAGGACGAAAAGAATGGCAAGCCCCTGGATTCCTTTAACGGAATTCCCTTCGCATCATTTGGAGGGGTAGGCACTTACCCCTCCAAGAACCACCTTAACCAATGCCTAACCGCCATGGAGCCTCAAGCTCACCGCCAAACCACTCACAGCCCCAGTCAAGCCCTTAGCTTAGCCACCACTGCACCTAGCCAAGCCTCGTTCCCAGAGGCAGAAAGATGCACCCCCTCAGCCCTAAAAAGGGGCGTAGCTTGAAACAGTATCGCCGGATGGGAAATCACATCACCATCCAACTCAAAAATCTTCTTAGCCACCGCAGAATTGATGCGTTTCCTGGCCCTTTCTGTGGCTGCCGGGCAACGACTGCCCAACCAAATGCGGCGTTGCAATAGCTTAGACCAAAATATCTTAGCTGACGGCACCAATGTTCGCAGCATCTCCAAGTCACTCAAAATTGCAGCACAAAGTGAAAGACAGTCCACGGATACCAGGTCGTTCTCACCCAGCTGCACCACGATAGCCGTGGGCGGCCCTTCCAAGAGCAACTGCCTCCGAATCCTTGGCAGGAACTCAGACCAGCGCATTCCCCGCCTGGACAGCCACGACAGCTGCACATGTGGAGGGAAGCCGAGACCTGGACCCAGCCAGGACTGCCGTGCTGCGACACCAGCCCAATGGATGATGCTGTGCCCTACCAACCAGATGCGAACAGCCGCCAGACCTGAGATAAACAAAAACAAACAGTATAAGAGTCCGAGAGTACTAACAAACATAGCCCCGAAAGGCATTCGACTTCCAGCGCCCCAAATCCTTTATCCTGGCGGCCGACAAACCCCAATGAGCAGCCGTTGTTGCAGCCCCAATCCTAAAGGAGTGAGGGGCGAAACCATCTGACGTGCCGTCACAAGCGAGAATCGCTTTACGCATCACCTGTGCAAACTGGCGTCTCGTTAGGGGCGACCCATTTTCATGTCTAAGCAGAGGCCCATCACCCGTGACGCGTACTGCTAAGTACTTACTGACATCCTTCACAGGGCAAGGGCCTGCCTCTCCCGTGGCAGGGAGACGAATAACGGCACCCCTACCCTACTGATCAGTCTTAGAAGTTCTGACTGTGACTCTCAATTCTGCGGGGGTTAGCTGCACATCCCTGAGCAAAAGGCCCCTGGAACGACCATCTCTGTTGTCTTCAAATACCAGTTCACCCACTCTCATAGCTCCAAAAAAAGCAATAGAAAAGGCAGCCGAGAAAAGGCGAGCCTCGTACCCCGACCAGCACACCACCCTCAGCCTCTTGCGCATCCTGCTCAACAAATCAAAGGAAATGGGGCACCGAGAGGCTGGCTGGGATGGACGAAGTCTGCCCCAGCCTTCGAGGGCCCTGCGCACAATAAACCTCGCACATGGGTCCTTATCATAAAATGTCTTACAGAAAAAGGCAATGGCAGCCACCTGTATCTTAATAGTTCTTGCTGCCCACCCCAATTGAAATAAATGTGCTAAATAACTCAACACCTGCGAGGAGGTGGGGGGAACACCTTCTAAATTAGAGGTTGTCTGGCGCGAAAATGTCAAAAAATCGGTCCAAGCCTTTTTGTAAGATCTAAGGGTAGAAGGGGAAACCGAAGCCGCTACTCCCTGCAAAACTAATTGCTGCCAAGGTTCCAGAGATGATCCGGGAAATATTCCGGACGTATCCGTGCCTCTGGAACCAGAAGTCTGAACCGCTCCATCTGAAAACGGGACAGAGCATCAGCAATTTCGTTAGACACCCCAGGAATAAAACGTACAATGCTGTGGCTCAAATGTGCACAGCTGCTCCTATGAAAAAAGGAAATAACAGACAAGCATCAGCACAGACATCATTGTGACACTTCCTGATATAACCCTTGTCAGCGTCAGACTTCCAATGACCCGTATTCACAATCCTGTCTACTGACAGGCCCCCAGTGTGCAGCCTTTGCAGCAGCACCTAATCGTAAGGAATGAGGAGTGTTCAGCGGTAAGCAAGCCGCAGGCCGTAATAACTGGTGCACGACGTAAGCACATTGATGCCGGGCTAACGGGAACCCATTTTCATGCACTAGGAGTGGGCCAGCCCCCAGGGAATAAAAAGCCAAATATTCTGTTATCCATAACGGGGCAAGGGCCCTCCTCACCTGTGGCGGGAAGCCTGATTATGGCACTCCTGCCCACTAAGTCTGTTTTAGAGTTACCAACTCTAATGACAAGCTCCAAAGGATAAGGAAAAGTCCTGAAGCAATAAGCCTCCAGACTCTCAGCCCCGTGCTGGCTCCAACAACCATTTTCCCAACCCTCAGTGCGAAAATGCAGTGGACTACTGAAAGGAGTCTCACCTTGATCTTTAACCCGCAGACAAGTTTTAACTTGTTGCAGATACTGCATAGGTAAAAATTGACCGACTTCCTGCCCACTGTCCTATGAGGTTGGAGCCTATTCCAACCTTCCAAGGCCCTGTGCACTGCAAACTTTATACAAGGGTCTCTGAAAAATAAAGCTTCAATGTAACAGACATTGCAGCGGACTGAATTCGGATAGTTATAACCGCATGCCCAATCTGCAGCAGGTGGACCAAATACTGCAGGATCTGCTCAGAGGATGGGGGCCAATTTTCCTGAATGGCCGAGAACTGCCAGCTTAAGGCTAAGAAATCCATCCAGGCCTTCCCATAAGAGGTAAAAGCAGAAGGGGAAACGGAAGCTGCCGCTCTCTGAAATTACTAATTGTTGTCAAAATGCCACAGGTCTGGAAAAGTCTGGCAATAGCTGAGTCTGGAGCCCAAGATCTGAAGCGCTTCATCTGAAAATCGGATAGTGTCAGCGTAATTTGGAGAGTAGAAAGCACAATATTAAACCTTAAGTGGCGCAGCTCGAAAGCATGAGCGGAGGAGCAGAGACTGTGCTACAGCATGAGGACTGTTTTGCCAAGACGCTCACCACTACCTGGTTATCAGACCAAAAGCAGATCTGATGGTCACTGAACTCCTCGGGCCACATGTGAACTGCTACTACAATGGGGAAAACTCAAGAAAAGTTATGTCACATGATTGCCTCACCACACCAGGCTTGAGGCCATAGCTTTGCACACCAGCAGCCCTTGAAATAAAAACCAAAGGGCAAAGATCCAGCAGCACCAGCATGAACCTGAAAATCCCTGAGCGGGTTCAAGGTATCCTGCCATGGCGAACTACTATTGCATACATTCAGGAATTGCTACCATCGCCTGATATCTGCCTTCACCACGCTTGGTAGGCATACACAAAGGTAAGGGGACCTCTGTCAGCATCGCCCTTGAGCCAGTGCCACCAACTGGACTCATCCACTTCAGCCCCAACTGGGCTAGGCGAGCTGGGTAGCACTTCCAGAGACCACCTTCTGCACAGGGACAGGTCAAAGTGCTGTGGACTCACAGCTTAAGAGTTGTGAGCACCGGATTCACTCCCACAAAAAGACAGTCGTCACACAGCAGAGTACAGCAGAGTATATAAACAACTCGGAGAGCAGCTCTGTAGAATATCTTCTTTATTCTATCTACAACTATACAAACTATATACAGAGCTTAATAGGTCTAAGTATAAATAAATGCTGCACTGCACTGAGTGTCTGCAGCTGCCCTTAGCAGCAACCTTATCTCTACACATGATCTCTAAGACTCAGTCTCTCTCCCTCTCCGACACTGACTGACTGACTGACTTGGTGCTGAAGCAGAATAAGTAGAGACCAGAACACGCCTCCTCCTTTCTGGAGAATCAGCAGACTCCTCACGAGATTCTTGGATATGGGAGGGATGAAATCTAGGCAGCCTGGCCTAGTGGGAAGATTAGTTAAGTGACCCAGCAAGATCGGATCTGGTGAAGCATCACTTGCTACAGAGGAAGTATTACAAATTAACTTCCTTCAAGGCAGACAGCTTCTCCATAGCCAAGTGGTATGTTTTAGCAACGATATCCAACTGGATCCCTAAATAAAATGGGACTATGGGCAAAAGGTATTGAGCTATTGCTTGCCAGCTTCCAGCCCCCGCTTGGGCAGGGGGCATCTTGTGCTGCCATCATGATATGTAAATTTACAGGGCCGACGCTGGCCAGAACCCCTAAAGAAGTCCCAACCAAGCTGCCGCCAAGCCAGCTTCCTTTTCAGACACACACTCTGTGCAATGCAAAAAACACACTCCGTGCAGAGCACACACTCTCCATGCAATGCAACTACACACTCCGTGCAATGCAAAAAGCACGCTCTGTGCAATGCAACTACACACTCCGTGCAATGCACACACAAACCCTCCGTGCACTGCAACTACACACCCCGTGCAATGCAAAACACACTCCCTGCAATGCACACACCCTTCGTGCAATGAACTACACTCCATGCAATGCAACTACACACTCCGTGCACTGCACACCCTCTGTTCAATGCAACTACATACTCTGTGCAATGCACACACACTCCGTGCAATGCAAAAAACAACAACAACACACTCTGTGCAATAGAACTACACCCTCCATGCAATGCACACGCCCTTCATGCAATGCAACTACACTCCATGCAATGCAACTACACACTCCGTGCACTGCACACCCTCTGTTCAATGCAACAACAAACTCCGTGCAATGCAACTACACGCTCCGTGCAATGCACACACACACTCCATGCAATGCACACACCCTCCGTGCAATGCAACTGCAAATCTCCTAGCAATGCAATGCAATTGCAGCCCGTGCAGCGCCGTGCTCTGCAACACACAGAGCAAACTGCAATGCGGGCACGCAAAGGTGCTCTCTCCCAGTTGCATATTGCAAACATGGCGCCCGTTACATCCCTCGCAGTGAGGTAACCACCAAAAGGACTTAAGTGTCCAGGTTAAGCAATTGGGGAGCATGCAGCTGTCCCATACAGGGACCAATCCTGCAACCTAGGCATTACTGGCACTATCCGCTGACCCAGTGAAACCAATGCTTCATGGACCACATGGGGACACTATTGAGGCCAGAAACGCTTCCAGGCCATTGAATTATAGGGCAAAGCCTTAGGATCACCTGCTAGGCCAGGCATAAATGTTTCCAGTGAAATAGCAGAGTTGAGGTAGCCCGCAGCTTGTCCAGGTACCCCTGCTTGCCCTTTTAGAGGGAAGCACCCCTTCAAGAAACCCAAAGTTCTTTTTTCACAAATGGGCCGAACTACCCAGCAACAGAATAGCCCCTAAGGAGCAGTTTGGTTTGTTTTGTTATAACAATGGCTAAGAGGGGTATATGAACCCTGTCTCCCAGGTCCTAGTCCTGCACTTTAGCCACTAAGCCACAATGGCTCATCTCCAAAATGGCAGTCGCCACTATCAGGGCAAAACAAACTTAAAGAAATTAAACTTGTTCAGAAACAGCATAGTTCAAGAGCATATACAGAGTGCTCATAGTCCTTGGAGGCACAGGGAGCCATAAAGCCAACCTTCGGGGATACTATAAACGAAAGTGATACCAGCTAAGCTGGGAACAGCCCTGACTAGCCCCACAATTTCAACAAGAGAAATGGGGGAAACCTTTTTGCAAAAGAAAGCCCCTAACGGGGGCTCTCTCCCTATTGGGAAAGGCAAGCCACAGATACAGGGAGAATCTTCCCACAGGGCAGGGTAAGGGGTGGGGTGGGAAATTGAACAGGAAAAGGGGGGAATTAAATTATTTAAGGGACTAGAGAGGATTAAAAAGAAGGGGAAAATAAAGAAATAAAGGAATGTAACCAGACAATGAGAAGATTGTCCAAGTGCTCCATGTGATCCGAAAGCAAAACGGCCAAGAGGAAGTCCAACCCCTGGCTCCCTATATTTATAGACTCTACCCCTCCTCTGAATTTAGCAACATACAGAACTCCCCAGCAACCCAATATTAACCCTTTAACAGGCTTGGATTTTCTCAAATCTGCCTAGTCATGGCAAGGTGACATGTTTCCCCAACCGCAACCCGTGCTCTCTGGTTATGGAGAACACGCTTTATAGAGACTGGGGAACTGATTATACCTGATACAATCTGTTATATCTATGGCAAATCAGAGATGTGGGAAACCTACGGGTCTTTAGATGTTGTCAGATTCCAACTCCCATCATCCCTAATTACTGGCCATAGTGGGTGAGGCTGATGAGAGATGGAGTCCAGCAAAATATGGAAGCACAAAGAACTCCCGAACAGCTTAGAAAAACACCAAACCATTGGCTGAGGGAGGGAAAAAAATCTCTTGCATTTGTGGCAGCTGATCCCCTCTAAAGTCAAGGCTGTTGCATTTTCATGGTCAGTTGACATCTCTTTACCTATTTGTGACCTTTCTTCTAGAAGCCAAGCCTGCAGAAACCTGAAGCAATTAAGGCATTCCTGCTTAAATGAGGTCCTTGAACTCAGCTGAATAAAATATTTTTCTTCTGACCTGTGGAGAACTTCCTTCAGATTTTTAACATTTATTATCTGGATCAGTTCTCGGATGTATGACATGTTTTAAATAATTACAAGGAACAGTTTGTAGGGCTACGTGCTAAAGTGATTGTGACTTCGTTACAAATGTACTTTTGTTTGAATTACTCTGGTTTTTACCTTTGCAAGCAGATATGACCTCAAACAAACCTGCTCATGAGCAAATATCATTTTTTTTTAATATAACCCACTCATAAACATTAAAAAAAAGATTGGAACACTAGAACAAGCTGAGACTGAAGGAAACTATATAGTTTTCTTATGTGGCCTATGAAATTATTAGTGGGGAGAAATACAATGGAATTGACAAGGCAAGACAACAAAGAATCTATCAATATGAAATTGCATCTATTCAACTGAATAAGGGAGAACAGGGGAGATATCTCAAAGCAAACAGAGTATTTACCAAGAAACAAAATATGGAAGTTACTAGGCAGATGTAGATGAATAGACCAAGGAAGACCAGAAAGAATCTATCACCTTGTACACCGTAATTGCTCACAAGACATGGTGCACGCACACCCTTAGAATGGCAATTCCCATCACTGGGGGGACAGCCCCCTCAAATATTTCATTGGGAGTGCCAAAGGGACCTCACCCCCTAGGAGTTTGCTCCTATGCTTAAGACACAGTAGATCTCAAAGTAGCTGTTTTACTACAAAGGAATTTCAGAAATAGACTGGAAAGAGAAGCTGCTGAATTGCAACTCATTACCAAACTTAAAACCATGGAGAGACCTGGTCTGAACAAAGACATTGGATTCTTATCTCATTATACATGACTAAGCCATTTTTCACCTTCTCACCCCTTGCCGTTTCCTGTAAGACCTATTGCAGTCGTTAAGAGTCGTCAACAGGCTCATCTCAGCTACCTGCCAATCTCCCATTCCCACCACCCTTCTGAGTAATACCCCTCCCCACCTTCTCACTATATAGAAGGATCTGGCAACTTCTGTTTCAGTGTATCTGAAGAAGTGTGCATGCACACGAAAGCTCATACCAAGAACTAACTTAGTTGGTCTTTAAGGTGCTACTGGAAGGAATTTTTTTATTTTGACACAGTAGAATAGTTTGTAATAATTGTTGTTGCATGTCGAGGTCCCCAAGCCACCCTCAAATATAACACAATTCACACAGAATTTTGTTTAAGGTTTTCTGGCATAATTTTTTGGCCACAACTTTATTGATTATAAAATGTGAGTGGTTGCTTAGGGCATTGGTTCATGACTATCTGTTCCCACCTAGAGGCAGGAACAGAACTGACATCGGCAATCCTGTGAAAGTCAATAAGGGAAAATATTTTGGGGAGAGAATAGAGCTGGGTGCCAGGCCCTCACCTCTCCCCAAATGCTCCCAGGGGCTCTTGTGTGGCCCTAGCCCCTGGACAAGGGTTCAGACAAGAGCATGGCAAGCCCCTGGATTCCTTTAACGGAATACCCTTGCAACAGCAGCATTGGAGGGGCAGGCACAGCCAACCATATCCCCTCCACCAACCAAATTTAACCAATGCCTAACCGCAACTGTCAGGGAACTGATATCGGAGCGAGAGGTGAAGGGGAGGCTCCCAGATGATGCTGGCGAAGGACCCAGCAGCAGGGGGAGAAACAGCTCAGTAGAGGGGGAAGCCAATCAGTGCAACACCAGGGATAAAGGGGGGCAGACGGGGGAATTGGAGAGAGAGCTCCAGGACTCTTCACTGGACATCAGTGAGGAGAGCCTAGGTCCTCCGCTACCCACGCCTTCCCTGCGCAGAAGACTCCCGCGCAGTGAGAGGAGGAGGAGACTGGGTGTCAAACAACTTTTATGTTGGAAGAGGTTCAAGAAACGCCCACTGACGGATTCTGCCAGTGACTGAGGCAGCCAAGATGAGAAGGGGCTGTGCAGTCAGAAAGGTTTAACAAGGCAAATTAACTGAGAAAGGCACCAGTTTACGCACGAGTAACTCATACCTACCTTACAAGTTATGACAATATGCTACGCAGTAGGCAAAAAACCAAATGGAAAATGGAAAAATTCCTACCAGGCCCCTGCCCCAAAGCAGACGACCCCATGACAGGCATAGCAAGGTCAACGCGAACAGCCCTAAATATAGGGAGGGTGGACGGGTGATTTGATGTGTGCAGTGAAAAGAGGCGGCTCAGTGCTTCACTCAGGGAATAAATAGGCCCTTGGGTGTCAATCATAAAAAATGCAACATCAAATTCTCCCCAATGTCCAAGAGGTGCCCAATAAGATTTGTGACCATCCAAACTAACCCGCCCGGCAACAGAGGGATGTCTTGTATGCCCCCACCGCAACACGTGCTCTCCATGAAGGAGAACAGGCTTTGTGCATAGTGGGAGATCTATGAAATATTAACAAAGGATGATGTTGCAAAATGGGTTAAGTAAAACCAATTAGAATTCCACTGTTACTCAAACCATAGCCTAGCTATGTCATAGAACTAATGCTAAACTCACAAGCTAATAATGCTAAATGACTCTGTGGGGGCAGAGTGCACCAATTAATGTCCCCATCTTGAACAAGTGCTGGGCTGGTTGGGCCATATATCATGAACAAATGTGCTACAGCGATAGAAATAAAGCCACTTTTACTACTTTCTAAGGTGTTGTTCATTTCTTACAGCAGCAGTAAGGGAACTGCTTTTCTGTGTTCACCCCACAGCATTGCAGCAATATGGAAAAGATTGGTCCTCTCGGGTAAGGCCAACCATTGGATCATTTCCAGTTGACAATCATCCTCCTATTTTGTGGTTGGACGGTGATTGCATGGACTTTGCCTTCAAACATGATAGTACTACTATGAGTTGAAAGAACTGGGGGGTGGGGTGTTGGAGCTTTTTTCCAAACATGGTTGGAATGTTAAGATAATCAAAACCCCCAACAAACTCCAGAAACCTTGGCGCTATGTGCGTTATTTGTCAAAAATGAACATGTTACTGTTCTAAATTACAGAAATCCACAATAATGAAAGACATCCTGTAAACCCAAAATAATTCTTTTCACTGTGAACACTTACTAGCACAACTTCTTTCTTCCAAATTGCATTACCCCTATTCATACATTACTCATGTGCAGAGCATTCATGTGTAGAATGAAGAGTGAGACCACATTGCTGCCTTTACCACCTATGTCATATGACTGGGTAACCACACTTCTGATGTCCATTGATTGAGCTCAGCCTGAAGAGGAACCTCTAAGCATGAGTAGCTGCTCATGAAGTCTTCTTCAGGTGTCCAAGGATGGTGTCACCAGCAGTTGGGCATTGCTCCTCTTTCTACACATGAATGCCTGTCAAGGTAGTAATGCAAGAAGAGGAGAAATTTCACACAAATTTGTGCCTTTCAGAGCTTCTTTGAGGTTGAGATGAAAATCAAGCCAACTGAGTAGCTGCCAGGACAAAAGCCTGAAATATAGCAAACTATATATTGGTGCTGTGGGTTAAACCACAGAGCCTAGGACTTGCCAATCAGAAGGTTGGCGGTTCGAATCCCCACGATGGGGTGAGCTCCCGTTGCTTGGTCCCAGCTCCTGCCAACCTAGCAGTTCGAAAGCACGTCAAAGTGCAAGTAGATAAATAGGTACCGCTCCAGCGGGAAGGTAAACGGTGTTTCCGTGCGCTACTTTGGTTCGCCAGAAGCGACTTAGTCATGCTGGCCACATGACCCGGAAGCTGTACGCCAGCTCCCTTGGCCAATAAAGCAAGATGAGCGCTGCAACCCTAGAGTCGGCCACGACTGGACCTAATGTTCAGGGGTCCCTTTACCTTTATATATTGAGACAATGGGAATCATTTACAACTCAGGGAATCTATCGCTTCGGATATGTGAGGGCAACTTCGATTGGGGCAAAAAACAGGGGAGGTCTACTGCCTTTATGGACTGCTTGTAAGCTTCTACTGCTCCTATGGTCTGATCTAGTATGGCCTTTCTGCTCTTAAGTTCTCTCACCTAAGTTAAAACTTAGGCCAAATCCCTATTAGTCCTATCTCAAGCTCAAGTGACTGGTTTAGAGTGTGTCCCAGAGTTTCTCAAACTTGGGTCTCCAGCTGTGTTTGGACTACAGATCCCATCATCTCTGACTACTGGTCCTGCTAGTTATGGATGATGAGAATTGCAGTCCCAAAACAGCTGGACATCTAAGTTTCGGAAACCCTGGTGGAACCCAACATATGGTTGGGTTGTGGGAAAGGCATCCAGAATTTTTTTTAAAAAAACACTTCTGCATAAGCTGCAATTTATTTGGGTACGGCAGCTTTTCCAAGCTTGATCAAGGCTACAAGACTTGCGATACAAAAATTACATCTACAAGACTTGTTAAAAAGAAAGAGAGTGAATTGAAAAGGGCAGTAAAAAGTACTCTGAAAATAGAGGCACCTTTTTGAACATTTACACTAATCAAAGCAAAACTAAAATGACTACTTCAGTTCTTCAACCCGCTTGCTGTATTTCTTAGGATATTCTCAAGAATGCTATACGGAATCCTGGATTTTTCCTGTTTTCTCTCTCTCTGTGTATGCCTTTGGCAACTTGTGGTTACATGAATTAATATCGAGCAGTGCAATGCTGAAATCTCCTTCTATGTGGCATATGCACCTAGTGTTGAAACAGCACTGAAAGCATAAGTTCTCGAAATAATATCTCTTCAGAGTTATTAGCTTTGACATTGGCTTTTTCAAATATGTTTCCAGCTGCAGAAGCCCATTGTTTAACTTTGCTATGTGACCTGAACTGCTCATAAAAAATCTACTACAGCTCTCAGCATTCCTTTAGGATGGCCTGGGTCATTAGTGCCAAAAGTAATGCACAATGTAGCCATAGAGGAGAGCCTCTGACTCACTCATCAGATCTTCCTTCTAGACACTGCACCAAAGGGAACATGAGATCATTCAGCATGAATCTCCATGATGACTTTGAAAAGCTAAACGGAAAGGTTGTTTGCTGTCTCCAATCTTTGTGTTCATGTGTGATGTAAAACACACACACACACACACACACACAGAGAGAGAGAGAGAGAGAGAGAGAGAGAGAGAGAGAGGTGTAGCTCCCCTAGCTCTGCAATTTGTTTGTTATTTGCTGCTTTATGCAGAATACAGGTTCAGGTAGTACAGCCCAGCAGTGTCTCCTTCCCGCCCCTTTGTCCTTTTCTTTCTGACAGGCTACCATGGGGCAGGGACTATTGGATACAATTTATGGCTAACAAAATGCCTTCAAGAAGGGGAGATGTAGTGGTTTGGAGTTACTCGTGCGTAAACTGTCCCCGTTTGGGAGCTTAATGGCCTGGGTTAAACCGTCTTGACTGCACAGCCCATCTCCGCGCGGCTGCCTCAGTCGCTAGCAGAATCTGTCTGTGGGTGTTTCTTAAACCTTTGCCAGCATAAAAGCTGTTTGACACCCAATCGTCTCCGCCTCTCATTGCGCGGGAGTCTTCTGCGCAGGGAGGGCGTGGGTAGTGGAGGACCAGTGCTCTCTTCACTGACATCCAGGGAAGAATCCCGGAGCCCTTTCCCCTCTTCCCCCATTTGCTCTCCTGGATCCTTGGTGTTACGCTGATTTCCTTCCCCCTCTATCAAGCTGCGTCTCCCCCTTGTGCTGGTACCTTCTCCTGCAGAATCGGAGAACCTCTCCTCCTGTTGCTCCGATGTCAGTTTCCTGACAGAAGATGAACAGCCACAGTTTTCCGCCGGTTCAGACTTTCACTCAGTAAATGCTGGAAGGGTGGATACTGGCAATAACAATTACTGTTTAGCAAGACCAAACAAATTTGGAGACTCTTGTGTGGGGATTAGTAAGTCGTGAATGAAACACGGAATTTAAACCATTTGTACAAACCATTGTGACTTTAAAGTGGCAGAACCGACTGAATTGTGCCCAGACTTCCTGCTGGAAATACTAATTAAGAGTTGGCCACTGAAATTTCATCCAAACTGAAATAAAAAGTAAATGTTGTTGTTCATCTTCTGGCGAGAAGCTTTTTGAAAGAAGTGAAGGAGTCCCATTAAAACCAGTAAAACCACCCAGGGAGGTTCTGCATATTTCTCGTTTTCACTAGATTTGACATAAAGTGGATTTTTAAGCAATATATCTGAGATGTTTCAAGTGAAGCTAAAGGAGTTTTAATAAGACAGGTGCCTGTTGCTGATAAAGCAAAAAAGCAAAATAACCTAGCCACTCTAAATGAATTAGTCTTCAGTGCCAGACAAATAGCATCCGAGGATACAAGAAGGAACTTGTAATCCCAGAGCCTAGGTCTATAATCTAGAACAGGTGAAGTGTCATGAGACTGGGAACAGACAAATGTTTTTTTCCATCTTGTTTTAAGGGAGTGGGCAATAGGCAACCACTAAATCCAGCTTGACATGCTTTGCAATGTTTTAGAATATATTATTAAGAAGTCAGTGTAGGAGCATTTTGGGGTGAGAACTTTCCTCACAAAGAACCAGAATGGGTTTCTCAGAAAAAAGTCACACCAAACCAACCTTATCTGTTTTTTAAGTTACCAGCCTGATAGATCAAGGGAATGAGCTTCAAGTAATATATCTTGACTTCAGCAAGCCCTTTGACAATGTCAGCCATGGTGATAAGGTTAGCTGCTGGATGTGCTCATCAATGGCTTCTTGACTGGAGAGCGAGTGTGGGGTAGTGGTTAAGAGCGGTAGACTCGTAATCTGGTGAACCGGGTTCGCTTCCCCGCTCCTCCACATGCAGCTGCTGGGTGACCTTGGGCTAGTCACACTTCTCTGAAGTCTCTCAGCCCCACTCACCTCACAGAGTGTTTGTTGTGGGGGAGGAAGGGAAAGGAGAATGTTAGCCGCTTTGAGACTCCTTAGGGTAGTGAAAAGCGGGATATCAAATCCAAACTCCTCCTCCTCCTCCTCCTCTTCTTCTTCCTCTTCCTCTTCACAACCTGGATACAAGTGGCAAAGCGTGTTCTCATAGAAGAGAGAGCACGTGTTGCGGATGGGGCCAAACAAAACCCCAGTTAGTGACCAGCCCATTGGGGGCAATGGGCTGGAGCAGATTGGATGAAGTTGTTACTGGGGCAAAATTGATGTTGCCAATTTAGGGGTGGGTTTAGTCCCCTTATATAAGCAGGGTCCACAGCTTTCTCTTTCTCTTTTGCTGTGGACATCGGATCTCCCGCCCGCCCTCCCTTGCTTTGGGCTTGCGCTTTGACCTTGCTCTGCCTGTCATGGGGTCGTTCGCCTTGGTGCGGGGGCCCAGTAGGAATTTGTCCAATTGGCTGATTAGTGCATGCCTTTTGGGTTTTGCCTACTGCTTAGCAAATCGTCACAACTTGTAAGGTTGGCGGTTAGGCATTGGTTAAAATTGGTTGGTGGAGGGGTATGGATTGGCTGTGCCTGCCCCTCCAATCCTGCTGCTGATGGGTATTCCATTAAAGGAATTCTGAAGCTTACCATCCCCTTCGTCCAAACCCTGACGGCAGGGTGCGGGCCGTGTAAGCTTCAAGGAACATGCGCGGAGCAGTGAGAGTCTGTGACGCAGCTCCATCTGACTCTGACCATGTTTCCTCCGGGACTGGCTAGGGAGTCAGTGCTGTCCCCCAAGGCGGGGGGGGGGGACAGGTAGTCATAACCAATGCCTAAGCAACCACTCTCAATTTGTATAAAAATAAAGTTGTGGCCAAAATTATGCCAAAAACCTAAACAAAAATTATGCGTGATGTCTGAGTTATTGGGGTAGGGGTTTTGTGGGACCTCAGCACGCAACTGGATACGTGGGGTGTCTTAGAGCTTTGCCCTTGGCCCAGTGTTATTTGTCACACACACACACACACACACACACACACACGAGAGAGAGAGAGAGAATGACATAGACAAAGGGGTAAAAGTGATACTTGCCAAATTAGCAAATGACACCAAACTCAGTGAATGGCTGACATTTTGGAAGACAAAAACAGGATTCAAGATGATGTTATAAAGGAGAACTGGGCCAAAAGTAACAAAATGAATTCCAACAGAGATAAATGCATTTTTGTAGGAAGACTGTCTGATGCACAAATACAGACTGGGTGACACCTGACTTGAGAGCAGTAATGTAAAAAGGATCTAGACGTTTTAGTAGCCCACAAGCTAAGCCTGTAATATGGTGACTAGAAAGATTAATGCAATTCTAAGCTCCATCGACAGAAACATAGCATCCAAATTGCAATACGTAATGGTAACTCCGTTATGTTTTGGAGTACTGTCTGGCATCACAGCTTCAAAATGATATTGGAAAACTGGAACATGTCCAGAGGAAAGCAACAAAGACGGCCAGGGGTCAGAAGTCCAAGTCCAAGGAAAGACTGAAGGAACTGGGTACCTTTGAGAACTGATGATTAAGAGGATACATAGCAGCTATCTTGAAGTATTACACAGAAAACAGACCATATTTATTTTCTGTTGCTCAGAGAATAGTACCCGCCCACTCTTCTGATAAATAATGGTTTAGACGAAACATTACAAAGAACTTTCTTATGGTGTTAAGCTGCTCAACAGTGAAACATGCTGCTTTCGAAGGTGATGGACTCTCATCCATCAGATATATTTAAGCAGAGGCTGGATGGTCAGCTATTAGTAGTAATGGATTTCCTTCATCTTCTGTACAAGGGGTTGTCCCTTTGTATTCCCTTGCAACTCCACGATAGCTTAGATTGCATAATATGCTGACTAGACTACTATCAAGGTTCTCTGGGTAGATTTGTGCCTTTGCAGACAATAATTTGATAATAAAGCAGCTGCATGAACATTTGCAAAAGATCGAGTGAAAACGAAAGTGCCCATAATGCATTTCTCATGGAAGAGCTATTTGCATAGACTGGCAATCTTCCAGGAGCGCTCCAATTAAGTCTTTTAAAAGCTACTTTACTTATGTTCTTTAGTAGCAATTTTGGTGTCATTGTAAAGTACAAAGGCTGTTCCAAAAAAGCACTATCCTTCTTCTTATGGTCTTATTACTCTGTTGTAGAAAATGGAATATACAACATTTGTAAACAGTCGTGTTAATGATGATGATGTAAGGTATTTATCATGTCAGCTTAACTTATCCCACCCCCACCCCCAAAAAAATCATTTGACACTATTTACAGAAGAGTTATCCAAATGAGAGCTCTTTTATAATATAATTAAGGATGAGATTACAAGACCGGCTTATACTTCACTGCACTAAAATGAGATTTAATACCTGCTTATCCCATTGAAATATGAGCAGTATTTTTGTACTTTATAAAGCTTTATATTTTTTTGTAGTAGCGTGGCTCTGCAGAGAGAAGTCAAAACTTTTAATGCTCTGCTCCTTCTATATTCATAGAATCTATTATTTAATTTGCATAAAGAATCATATTTACATGAGAAGAAAATTTTAACCACAACAACACTTTCTTCTTTTCAACTTCTTTTAAGAAAGTTGGCTTCCTATGGCATAGTTCTTTAGAGCTCTTCCAAGGACAGCACAAAGGAACAGTTTGAATTGTAATATTGTAAGTGATATCGGCGTAATTTGCTTCTAACTAGAATTGCTGGTGGAGTAATCCTCCATGCAGGAAGGCTCTTTGAGCAATCTTGATGTTTATAATGTATGAACTGACCTGCTCTGCACTACCTGGACTGAGTATAGACTGGGACTTAGTTATTCACTGCCTTTAACATTTTCTGAAATGTTCCAATGCAATTCTTGGCTCAGAAAGTATTGACAGTAAGACAGAAAATCTCAAAATCTATTTACAGTAAGACAGAAGATGCATTTACAAATGTGGGTGCTGAGTGAATATATGTTTGGAGTGTGCATTTAAATATTATTTAAATGTAAATATTTGTGTAGGGTTTTTTAAAGGGGGGAGGACCCTAGCAGCAGCAACAGCCTGTAAATTAATGATGAAATGAGGCAGAGTGGACTCACACCTGAACAAATGTACCAAGTGACATGAACAATAAATAAATTCATTAGTAAATCCTTATCATAGAGTGGTCCACGTTAGCACCTCAGAGAGGCACTACAATACTTTTTCCTAAAATGAATTTTTGAGACAAAATTGTTAGTTATTGCTTAGGCCAGGCAACCTCATCCGAAAGTCATGAACCTGGCCCATAGACATGTTTCCTCTTCTCTGTATTCAATTTCAGCTGAGCAGCCTGAAGAAACAGTAAAAAGAAAGAAAATAAAGTCACACTGTATGCACTACATATAAACTTGTTAAATAAGAACGTAGCAAAACTCTTCTCCTATTAAGTTTTCCAATGTGAGAAAAGGACATTTTTCATGTATTCTACATTCTTGGTGGTTCTGAACAATGCACCCCCCTTTTGGCAAACTTTTAGTATTCCTTGGAATAATACTCATTTTTATGGCCTCATTCTCAGGTGACATCAGTGGAATAATCACTGGTAAAGGTAAAGGTAAAGGACCCCTGGATGGTTAAGTCCAGCCAAAGGCGACTATGGGGTTGTGGCGGTGTTTGTCCAAAGACAGCTTTCTGGGTCATGTGGCCAGCATGACTAAACCACTTCTGGTGCAATGGGACACCATGGCAGAAACCAGAGCACATGGAAACACCGTTTATAATCACATAGCTGATAGTGATTGACCATTTAGGATGAAGATATCAGGCAGTCTACTGGATGATCTCTGGGGTAGGGTTGTGCATGTGAAACTCCAAAAGTTGGGAGGGAAGGGGTAAAAACAGGCTGGGAAAATATTGGGCTGATAGGATTTGGGGTGGAGAAAAAAATATTAAATAATGAGAACAGCAAAATTGTCTATACCACAACCATTATTAGTTTTAAGCTGAAGATTGAAATTGGGGGATGCTAGAACAAACCTCTGGTTCTGGTAGGCTATTGTAACATAGAACGGAAAGGAAAAAGTTAACACATGGCCTTTATTTCTAACAGTGGATAGCTAATTTTAAGAATCAAATTGTAAGTTGTGTAATAATTCCTTCAGCGTTTCAAAAAGGCATCCATATGGGGTTTGGGCAATATGCAAAATTATTTGCATTCAAACTTATTAAAAATAATATGCTTGGTCAATTAAAATTATGCTATCAGTAGATGCTAGACACAAAGAGAGAGCTTTCCTAAGAATAAGGAAGAAAAGCAACCAGGAAGTAGAAAGTTAAAAATATACCAAGCAAACAAAAACCAACCTTTCAGTTTGGAAGCATCTATTCACATGCCATCTCAAATTATCTTCAGGAAAAAATAAAATAAACACTTGCCATATGGTACGCTGATTAAACAGGAAGCCATTCAACTTGAATGATAATTAATAGAGCTGCATTATATAGGCTATTTTTATATAGAACCAAAAAGAAAATTACTGCTTTGTTCAATATTTCCCTTCCAAATTGATGCTGTTGTATACAGAATTGTCCTTTCGTTAATCCCCTCTGGGAAAGACGGTCATCCAGAAATCTGCACCTGAAAGTGACTGACTTGGATGCAGCTGACATGGAAGCTGCGTTCATATGGAGAGCAGAGAGGGTCCTCACGAATCTCCTCACTTTCAGCTGAATGTGTGGAATGAGCCTAACAATCATTGAATCATCGAACTGTAGAATTTGATGCAGCTGGGGAGGGGGAGCTGTGTCTGTGCAAAAGGAAGGCACATTCGGAAAGCCAGCATCCTAGTTTCTCCATCCTGGTAACTCCTTTTCCCTCAAACAATTTCACAGATGAATCCACTTCCCCTCTTCCCCTCTTGGTCCTTCCCCTTTACTTTCACCTGCTCAGGTCTGATTTGAGCCTAGAAAAGCACAAAGAGATGAAGGAAGAATTTGGGTATGTCGCCCTTTGAAGTACCCCTTTATGTTTTACACACTTTTTAGGGTGGTGGTGACAGAAATATAACAACCCTCACCACTATATGACAAAGGGTGAAAAGGGGATGGCTCAGAGACTTGCTGAGTACTGGGGGGAAACTTCAGTGGTACCATTGCTCCCTAAGGAACCACACTGGGAACCTCAGCTGTACTCCCCATTCCACGTAGCATGTTATGCTATTGCT
The DNA here is from genome assembly GCF_965113315.1 of Podarcis vaucheri. Taxonomy (NCBI): domain Eukaryota; kingdom Metazoa; phylum Chordata; class Lepidosauria; order Squamata; family Lacertidae; genus Podarcis; species Podarcis vaucheri. Next base: position 94,505,105 of record NC_138762.1, on the reverse strand, counting down.
ATAGTCATTGTGACCACAGAATTGTAGAGTTGGAAGGAACCACATGGATCATCAAGTCCAACATATTTCACCCAACTTGGGGCTTGAACCCACAACCCTGTGATTATGAGTCTCATGCTCTACCAACTGAGCTATCTCAGTGTGTTTTTGCTGCCAAACTGAAGTACCCTGGGGTGTCTATTTTTGTTGTTTGATTTCTTATTACAACTGCTTTAAAGGTAAAGGTAAAGGGACCCCTGACCATTAGGTCCAGTCGTGACCGACTGGGGTTGCGGCGCTAATCTCGCTTTATTGGCCAAGGGAGCCGGCATACAGCTTCTGGGTCATGTGGCCAGCATGACTAAACTGCTTCTGGCGAACCAGAGCAACACACGGAAACGCCGTTTACCTTCCCACCGGAATGGTACCTATTTATCTACTTGCACTTTTACGTGCTTTCGAACTGCTAGGTTGGCAGGAGCAGGGACTGAGCAACAGGAGCTCACCCCATTGCAGGGATTCGAACTGCAGACCTTCTGATCAGCAAGTCCTAGGTTCTGTGGTTTAACCCACAGCGCCACCCGCGTCCCTACTTTACAACTCCTTTACTTCACTTCATTGGCAATGCAGAACTGTGGATTCATTCCCCCCTCCTCCCTGCTGGAGCCATTTCATTCAGATGGTGTCTTCTTTTGAAAGATAACTAGATATATTTCAACACACTCATAGCCTTTCAGGCCAATGGGTCATGCATATTGACACTGAATCTCAAATGGCAGGATAATGTGCTACGTTTATGCCAGTGGCATCCAATCATTTTTAAATTAAACTGCTCCCATCTTATCACTTACAGATGTTCTTGCTTATGGTAATTTAATATAGGATGACATGCTGTAATTATTCATTATTGAAATACACGATATACCACTAACATCTGACACACATAATTTCCCATGTGTTTTATTTATTTTTAGATACGAGGCAGCTATATCAATTAAGTTCAATGTTTGGTATGATTTTTTTCTTCTAATATAAACCAGCCTGAATCAAGTTGTTTGGTTCAAGTCAAAATTCTGACAAAATTAGCATTATGGTAATTCTGTCTTTACCTTATGGTTCAAAGAAACATTAGATTCCCTAACATTATAAAGAAAGTTGTTTTCTTAATAAGCAATACCTAAAGAGATAGATCAGGGTGGGGTACGGGTGGGAGCGGTGACGTTACTACTGAATTTGCCTTAAATAAAATGTTGAGGCAAATTTGCAGGTTGCTGCTCAGGCAAACTGTTTCCAGACAAACAAAAATTGTGAAAAGACAACCAATTCAGGGAGGATGGGGCTACGTTCCATAATTCCTATGAAGAAATATAAATCAATTACAGTGGAACCTCGGGTTAAGTACTTAATTCGTTCCGGAGGCCCATACTTAACCTGAAACTGTTCTTAACCTGAAGCACCACTTTAGCTAATGGGGCCTCCTGCTGCCGCCGCTGCGCCGGAGCACGATTTCTGTTCTCATCCTGAAGCAAAGTTCTTAACCTGAAGCACTATTTCTGGGTTAGCGGAATCTGTAACCTGAAGCGTATGTAACCTGAAGTGTATGTAACCCGAGGTACCACTGTACAGTGGAACCTTGATTTTTGAACATAATGCATTCTACTCATTTCATTATCAAATATCCTTTCCATTTTTTTTTAAAGGAAAAATCGTTAACCATTTCACATTTTCCCATAGTAAAACAAACTACATTTTTATCACAACCTCTTGTCTGCCTATCCCTTGCTTATCCACCCCTCACTCAGTTCCTTCATTACAGAATGGAAAATTTGTATTTCTGTTTGAACTGTGCCCCCAAGACTTATGTGCCTGGGAAGAAGTATTACCACATACCATTTGTTTATGTGGAATTTGTACTTTGGTTGAATTCCAGGTCTCAATTTTTTTTGCCCTGGTCTGCATCAGAAATGCCTGCTCACCACAAAGAAAATTGACACCTAGCATGCAACTCCCCCCCCCCAAAAAAAAGCGCTTCACAACTCCTCATAGTATAGATAGTATTGTCTTTCCTAGGGTAAAATTACCAATGCATGAGCTGTCACGAGAGGGTGGAAAATACAAAGCATAAAGACTTCAATTATCTGTATCATCCATTTTCAGACCCACTTCACCGGGAAGGACTCTTCAACACTGCATCCTTCAATCATGCTAAAGACTTAAGCTAGTGCTTCACAAGGCTTTGACAACAGCATTTTAGTTAAGGATTAACTGATTCTGTTGGGGAATGATACAAATCCCAGTAGAATCATACACCTTGAATGCACAAAGGTAACAGGCAGGGTTGTTCACATTAGCCTACCATTTCTCTTGTCTCTGAAGCAGAAGAGATATTGCAGAGAAGTTGGTATACTTAGCATTTACCAGCCAAAAATCCAAAGGGTTAAAAATCAATACAATAGTCCCTCTGGTTATGAACTTAATTCGTTCTGGAGGTCCGTTCTTAACCTGAAACCGTTCTTAACCTGAGGTACCACTTTAACTAATGAGGCCTCCCACTGCCGCCAGAGTGATTTCTGTTCTCATCCTGTGGTAAAGTTCTTAACCCGAGGTACTACTTCCGGGTTAGCAGAATCTGTAACCCAAAGTGTTTGTAACCTGAGGTGTTTGTAACCCAAGGTACCACTGTATTAAGCGTCAGAATTTCTTGTTGCGATTCAGTACAGTCATACCTTGGGTTGAAGTTGCTTCAGGTTGAGCGCTTTCGGGTTGCGCTCTGCTGCGACCCGGAAGTAATGGAACACGTTACTTCCGGGTTTCGCCGCTCATGCATGTGCAGACGGTCAAAATGACATCATGCGCATGCGCAGAAGTGGCAAATCGGGATCCGCGCACACGTAGACTTTGGTTGCGTTCGCTTCAGGATGCGAACGGGGCTCCAGAACGGATCCCGTTCATATCCAGAGGTACGACTGTACTTAGTAGTTGCTAGTTGCATGGCTGCCGCTGACAACAACAGTGCTAGCTCTCCTCCTGGTTTGTTCTCATTAATGCAAATTATAATGTGTGGCATCATTTCCTCTGCCTTGCCAATGTTTTAATTTCATTGCCTGCTGTTAGCAGTGGTGCAAATACTCGTGAGTGTGAATGCTATCATGCCATGCATTTCCCTCTGCTAAGCAATTCCACGGATACGGGGTTTTCTGCAGGAAAACATACATGTCTGCAGTAACATTTATTTCTGGTGGTGGGCCAGAAATCAGAATGCATAAATGAATGAATGAATGAATTCCTGGAGAATAGGCGAAGTCCCGGCAGACTGGAAGAGGGCAAATGTTGTCCCTATTTTCAAAAAGGGGAAAAGAGAGGACCCAAATAATTACCGCCCAGTCAGTCTGACATCAATACCAGGGAAGATTCTGGAGCAGATCATTAAGCAAACAGTCTGTGAGCACCTAGAAAAGAATGCTGTGATTACCAATAGTCAGCATGGATTTCTAAAAATAAGTCATGTCAGACTAACCTGATCTCGTTTTTTGACAGAATTACAAGCCTGGTAGATGAAGGGAACGCAATGGATGTAGCCTACCTTGATTTCAGCAAGGCATTTGACAAGGTGCCCCATGATATTCTTGTAAAGAAGCTGGTAAAATGTGGTCTTGACTATGCTACCACTCAGTGGATTTGTAACTGGCTGACTGACCAAACCCAAAGGGTGCTCATCAATGGTTTCTCTTCATCCTGGAGAAGAGTGACTAGTAGGGTGCCACAGGGTTCTGTCTTGGGCCCGGTCTTATTCAACATCTTTATCATCGACTTGGATGATCAAATTTGCAGATGACACCAAACTGGGAGGGGTGGCTAACACCCCAGAGGACAGGATCACACTTCAAAATGACCTTGACAGATTAGAGAACTGGGCCAAAACAAACAAGATGAACTTTAACAGGGAGAAATGTAAAGTATTGCACTTGGGCAAAAAAAAAAATGAGAGGAACAAATACAAGATGGGTGACACCTGGCTTGAGAGCAGTACATGTGAAAAGGATCTAGGAGTCTTGGTTGACCACAAACTTGACATGAGCCAACAATGTGACGCGGCAGCTAAAAAAGCCAATGCAATTCTGGGCTGCATCAATAGGAGTATAGCATCTAGATCAAGGGAAGTAATAGTGCCACTGTATTCTGCTCTGGTCAGACCTCACCTGGAGTACTGTGTCCAGTTCTGGGCACCACAGTTCAAGAAGGACACTGACAAACTGGAATGTGTCCAGAGGAGGGCAACCAAAATGGTCAAAGGCCTGGAAACGATGCTTTATGAGGAACAGCTAAGGGAGCTGGGCATGTTTAGCCTGGAGAAGAGGAGGTTAAGGGGTGATATGATAGCCATGTTCAAATATATAAAAGGATGTCACATAGAGGAGGGAGAAAGGTTGTTTTCTGCTGCTCCAGAGAAGCGGACACGGAGCAATGGATCCAAACTACAAGAAAGAAGATTCCAACTAAACATTAGGAAGAATTTCCTGACAGTAAGAGCTGTTCGACAGTGGAATTTGCTGCCAAGGAGTGTGGTGGAGTCTCCTTCTTTGGAGGTCTTTACAACCATATGTCAGGAGTGCTCTGATGGTGTTTCCTGCTTGGCAGGGGGTTGGACTCGATGGCCCTTGTGGTCTCTTCCAACTCTATGATTCTATGATTCTATGAAAAGAAAAACAGCATATTTTGCAGATCCAGCTAACACACTGGCCTCCACAGGAGCAAAAGCTTCTCTAACACTAGTTGAACGACAGCTTACTGTGGAAACATGTATTAAAAAAGGTAAAGGGACCCCTGACAATTAGGTCCAGTCGTGGCTGACTCTGTGGTTGCGGCGCTCATCTCGCTTTATTGGCCGAGGGAGCCGGCATACAGCTTCCGAGTCATGTGGCCAGCATGACTAAACCGCTTCTGGCGAACCAGAACGGCGCATGGAAATGCCGTTTACCTTCCCACCAGAGTGGTACCTGTTTATCTACTTGCACTCTGACGTGCTTTTGAACTGCTAGGTGGGCAGGAGCAGGGACCGAGCAACGGGAGCTCACCCCGTCGCGGGGATTCGAACCGCCGACCTTCTGATCGGCAAGTCCTAGGCTCTGTGGTTTAACCCACAGTGCCACCCGCGTCCCTAACATGTGTTTACCTGCATGCTTTTAAGCTTACACTGAAATTGCAAAGCCCTGTTCATGCAGAAGTAGCATATGTGAATTGGAACTTTGCACGTGTAGCCCATGCTCTCTGAGCTTGCATAAATGCTACCTGCATCTCTTCCAGCAAAGAGTGAGACAATTGCCCTCCCCTTCTTTTCCTGGAGTCTCAATAGTAGTTTTTCAGCGTGAACTGATTGCTCTCAGAAGAATCTAGCAGTTCATCCTGGGCCAGGAGCAGGCTCTCACCTGGAGGGGTTGGGAAGGGCTACAGATTTAAGTTTGCTGACTTTCATGGGCTTACTTTTGACCGCTTACTAGCATGTGCTGGGAGAGGCCTTTGTTTAAGAAATATAACATGAATAGTTGTTTTTCTTCCTCATTATTTGAATTATGTTAGACCTTAATAGTGACTATATATGGTAAAGGGGGAAGGCCTGTAAAGTTTGTGGACTAGCATGTGCTGAGATCACAGAAGGCCCCCCTTTTAAGCAAAAGAGTAACATTTCTTTGTTTTAGGAAAACTTGCTATTATTGTTGTTTACTATTTTAGAAGTATTATAAGCCTTGCAACAGAAAACATACAGTAAAAGGAGTTGGGAAGCGCTGCAAAGTTTGGAGACCCTTTTTAGGCCTGCAAAGTTTGCGAGACCTTTGAACCACTTGCTGGATTCAGGGGAACAAGAAAGGGCTGATTTCTTCAGAGGATTAACTGAACATCGATTCTAAACAATTGGGAGCCATTTGGACCACAACACCTTTCATTTTTATGCTGTATTTTTGCTGTCCTATACATCTTAAATGTGCTGGGGATATTTGTATTTTATTTATTAACTAGACAAAGGTTTTGTTGCTATAACACAACAGCGATCAGATTGATTAAAAGTATTCAGAGTTATTGCCACTGCAAACTTAAAATGTTTAGGCTTTATTTTTGTTGCCATCCCTTTTCTTTAATATTACAATTCAGGTTTGGGCTAGTCCACTGCTGGGTGGGAGTTGCCCTGTAAATCCTGATCAAATGGCCCAATCCTGCAAACATCAGGGTTATATATATGTAAATACTGCTGGATCAGTATTTGTTGCATGTTTTAAATAAGTGGCTAATCTCTACTCAGAAGTTAAGATTCACTGAGTTCAATGGAGTTTACTGCCAGGCACATTTATATTCTTCTTAATTATTTATTAAATTTGTACACCACCATATACTCGTAGGTCTCAAGGAGGGTACGGCATAAAATTACAATATAAAAGCACAAAATACATAACAAACCCCCAGTAAACTGCCCCCCCCCCAAACACATGTTAAAAGGGCATTGGATGTCAATCAGCCAAAAGCCTGGTCAAAGCAAAACATTTTTGCCAAAGGATTTATATAGGATTTCGGTCCAAATTAACACATATAGGTAGATTTAGGTTTCACAACGTTTTCAGCAGTTCTCCATTGCGAAGTTTCTTTCTGTAGGCATCATTTGTAACTCAGTGTTTAGGCTGTTTCCTATTACTTGATTTCTCACATTTGGTTGTGTTGAGAATCATTTCATTTGAAGCGATTCCATGTGGTATGAAAGCTCTGTCTGTGGTTTTGATCTCTGGTGAATCTATCACCTGTGGCCTGAATCAAGATAATTTCTTTTCTTTCTTTTTTTGCTAATGCTACTTCAGGTGTTCATTAAATGCCAAACTGTTTCTGCTATCACCAACGTTGCTTTGTGAATGGGCACCGAGTCTATTTTATGTACACAACAGATTTAATATTTGTCACTCTTCATTTGGTTTTCTTCTGTTCTTATCACTTTCATTGCACCATCTTGAAAAAAACCCCCACCTCTGTGTGTATGTATGTGTATGTATATTCCATCATAAAATAAAACATGGCTGCATCTCTGGAATTTGGTTGTAGATGGATGGCACAATCACTCATTTAAGTTAAAGAGTTATGCTGCAGTCATGAGGAGATGAATGCACATGGTGAGCAAGCTAACATGAGACAAGCTCTTCCTGAGCTGCTGGGAGAATTTCAGTCCTCTTCTAGAAAAATATTTCACAACATGTTCTTAATTTGCCATTTGGGACATGCTTCCTGTCTCCTCCTCACAGCCTCCCCACAGAAGCAGGAGAGTCCCCAAGGTTTGCTGCTGCTCATACATGTTGAATACAAACTATAGTTTAGGGTTATGTACAATATGGACGGTTTGGTTACATCCTTCATTATTTCTTGGTGGAATGAATTATTCACTAGCATATCCTGCTTCAGAAAGGAATAATGGACAGGCTTCTTTAGAGTGAATGAACATCAGACAGATTTTCCAGGGACGTCCCTGATTTAGAGAAACTGTCCCAGTTTCTGATTTGATCCTGGAATGTCCCACTTTTCCTTAGGATTTTCCTATTTTCATTGGAGAAATGTTGGAGGGTATGGAGTTATCTGACAACCCGAGCCGTCTAAAGGCAATCCTGTGTCGGGAATTTTTTTAATGTTTATCTCTTGATGTTTATCTCTTGATGTTTTATGTTTTTATATATGTTGGAAGCTGCCCAGAGTGGCTGGGGCAACCCAGTAAGATGTGTGGGGTATAAGCAGTAAAATTAGCATTATGGAATGGGACGTCCCTATTTTCATCAGAGAAATGTTGGAGGGTATGGCATTATGGTAGGGTGGAAGTTTGTGTAATGATCATGTATTTAAGAAATGGGGCGATAGAAAAGAACCCTTTTGGTATGGAATAAACGGACATAAATCTGACATCAAGAATCACAAAACAGAGAAACCAGTAGGAGAACACTTCAATCTCCCAGGACATTCTATACAAGATCTCAAAGTAGCTGTTTTACTACAAAGGAATTTCAGAAATAGACTGGAAAGAGAAGTTGCTGAATTGCAACTCATTACCAAACTTAAAACCATGGAGAGACCTGGTCTGAACAAAGACATTGGATTCTTATCTCATTATACATGACTAAGCCATTTTTTCACCTTCTCACCCCTTGTCTTTTCCTGTAAGACCTATTGCAGTCGTTAAGAGTCGTCAACAGGCTCATCTCAGCTACCTGCCAATCTCCCATACCCACCACCCTTCTGAGTAATACCCCTCCCCACCTTCTCACTATATAGAAGGATCTGGCAACTTCTGTTTTAGTGTATCTGAAGAAGTGTGCATGCACACGAAAGCTCATACCAAGAACTAACTTAGTTGGTCTTTAAGGTGCTACTGGAAGGGATTTTTTTTATTTTGACTATGGCAGACCAACACAGCTGACTATCTGTAACTGGAACCTTTTGGTATGGTTCAGCTAAGAAGAGGGTTCGAATCCCCAATCTTCCATGAAGCTTGCTGGTTGACTAATCTACTTCACAGAGTTATTGAAAGGATGCAGTGGTTGGGGGTAGAACATGAGGGTTGGATGAAAATGTAATAGCTTGCTTAAAAATGAGTAAACAGGTGACTCTATTTTGTGGAATGTTGAAGTATACAGAAATTAATATTCAGAATCAAAGTCTACAAATGATGGCTTATAAAGTTAATTCATATCATTCTGAGCGGCAAAATACATATTTGAATCATGAATTTGAAATGGTTATTCATATAATTAATGATTGTGGTATTTTATCACATATTGCAATTTTATTCAGTTATGAGCTAAGCTCTTCAGCTAGAATTTAGTTTTGCTATGTTTTTCCGAGGCTGGTTCTTATCAAGTGAATAATCCTGATGGTGCTACGTTAAGAAATTGTGCTTAATGTCTTGTGACTGCTTATTGTGCCACAAGCTACTTGGTGAAGTAATGTATGAAGGGATCTTTGCAAAGCCTCTTCCGTAGTTTTGTAAAGCTGTGAAAGATGAGAATGCCTCATGTCATAAAAATAATTGAAAAGGGTCATGGTCACATCTCAAGGTATGGAACAATATAATATACTTTTATACAACATTAGTCATACTGAATTATTGTTGGAGTAGTATTTGAAGCCTTCAAGAAGCCATTGCCTGTGAAGTAAAGCCAAAAGTTAGAGGTCATGGATTAAAAGTGAACCAGCCTTTGGTTAAAGAGTTCTTTGTCCTTAAGACTGAAGGTATCCAAGTGTGCCATAAAGCGCTTGCTAGATTGAGCTCCTCTGTACCTGCTGGTTGCACAAATTATCCAACACTAGCCTACTGGAGGACAATGCTTTTGAATTAGAGATGAATCTTTTATTCATGTACAGAATGGTTCTATGCAGTAGGCTTTATTCTTCCTTCTCTGATGTATGCCTGCAGTGTTTGATAGAATAGATTGAGGTCAGTAAAGAATCTAGAAACTCTGAGCAACCATGACAACCATGTCAGAAGCCAGAAGGAAGAAGAACAGCATCAGGAATATTTTATTCAGCAAAGATCTTGAATGATAAACAAACACAACAAGTTTGCTCATGGGAAAGTAGTCTCCACCTCAATATGTACACTCAGAAGAAATTCTCAGAAAGCTTGTTATTTACTGCAAAGTAAGAAGACAGTAGTATTGCATGCACAAAAGTGCTTTATACTGAGTCTGACCATTGGACTATGTAGTCCAGTATTGTATTGTCTTTGGTTAGAAGCTGTTTGTGGCTTAGACAGAAGTTTCTTCCATCCAAATAGAGATAGCAAGACTAAATGTGTACAGAACACATACTCTTAATAGTGAGTGATCTGCCCTACCCAGGAGAAAAAAAGGAAGATTTTGTCAGGAAAAAGCACCAAGGCAAAAGCCAGCTCCAGATGGCTGGAATGCAAAACAGGATGTTGTGTTTTGCAGATGTACTGTTGGAGAAAAGGTGGAGCCTATTCTCTGTACTGAGCACCGGATGTTAGCTCAGAGTGTCATGTGACCTGTGCTGGAAGTACAGGGGAGGAGTTGTGTCTCTTCTGATGGAGTCTGAAGGGAGCAGTCGCATTTCTATGTACTGCTGAGTGACAGGAATAAAACATGTAAAAAGGACTCCTGTCTGTCTCATTTCCCCTCCCTGGGGGAATGCAGGGAGAGAGAGAGAAGATCAGAGAAGCAGAGGGTGTGTTCTTTCTCACAACTAATGAGAAGAATCGCCGGGTTTGTTTACCTAGCCTGCCGGGGGTCGCAGACGGATGGTAAACACAGTATCTCGCTCAATTGCCTCGGGGGAGGCCAGGTACCTCTGACTGTGAGCTGAAGATACTAACAGATTTATATTTTGGAACATAGAAATATAACTTGAATATAGGGCAGAACCTCTAAATCTGAGAACTCTCTCAGAACACTACAACTTATGGACCGTCCAATGAAGCCGAACGTTAGAGCACAGAAAAAAGAAAATATTTCGTCAGCTTACGAACTAAGGAATTTGCTCACATAAGGAGCAGTGGTGGTTACCAATTTGATTTTAGAAGAAGAAGAAGAGTTTGGCTTTGATATCCCACCTTTCACTCCCTTTTTAAGGAGTCTCAAAGCGACTAACATTCTCCTTTCCCTTCCTCCCCCACAACAAACACTCTGTGAGGTGAGTGGGGCTGAGAGACTTCAAAGAAGTGTGACTGGCCCAAGGTCACCCAGCAGCTGCATGTGGAGGAATGGAGACGCGAACCCGGTTCCCCAGATTACAAGACTACCGCTCTTAACCACTACACCACACTGGCTCTACTTTTAAAAGAGGATTAGACAAATTCATGGAGGATAAATGCCTAATCCTGAGGGCTATTTTCTGCTTCAACTTTGGGAAGCAGTATACTTCTGCATACCAGTTGCAGGAAACTGCAAGAGCAGAGTGTGCTGTTGACCTCATGTCCTGCTTCTGTGCTTCCCATAGGCGGTTGGACATTGTGAAAATAATGGCCAACCAGTTGCCTTCTTAGGTTCTTGCAGGACCAGATGGACCACTGGCCTCCTCTCAAATCTTACCAAAGGACTGTAAAACAGATCACTTTTTAATGTAGTGTTTTGTGATTGCTTTCAATTATTGTAGATATTGCTATGTTATTACAGTGGTACCTCAGGTTACATGCGCTTCAGGTTACAGATGCTTCAGGTTACAGACTCTGCTAACCCAGAAATAGTACCTCGGGTTAAGAACTTTGCTTTGGGATGAGAACAGAAATCGTACAGCGGCGGCGCAGCAGCAGCAGGAGGCCCCATTAGCTAAAGTGGTGCTTCAGGTTAAGAACAATTTCAGGTTAAGAACAGACCTCCGGAACGAATTAAGTATTTAACTCGAGGTACCACTGTATCTTATTATTATTTAGTGAAGTGATTGTATGTTATTGTTTATTCATGTTTGAGATGTGTGTGCATGTGTGGTGGAAAATTTCAAAGAATGAAAGTGTAGACTTGGTCTAGGGGATAAAGTCTTACCCTTATGGTTACCCAAGGTTGGATAAAGTCTTACCCAACCATGGTTACCCATCAATGGTCACAACAGCATACTTTTGAGTCCCCTTGTGTTATTTATCTTTCTGAATTTTCATATTAAGATGCAGGGTGTACATGTCACATCCATTCTTGCATAAAGCTATATGCGATCCAAAGGAATATATTATGAAACTGAATGTCCGCTCTGACACAATCACATTGCCAATGGCAAAGTGGTCATTACGTTCTGAAATCATAGCAGGTGAAGTCCAAGGGCAATTTCCAAAGACAAATCTAGCAGTATTTCATAAATGGGGTGGTGGGATGGAATCATTAATGATTATGTCTTTATACTAATCAAACTCCTCTTGAGCTAACATGCTATTCAGATTTCCCTCTTTAGCCTGACAAGATACATCTGTTTTTGTTATTCTCATTTGGCACAACACATTTTACAAACCAAGCAATTAGAAGTGAGTATTTTAGCCTGACATCCTGATGGTGTAATCAAGAGTGAAATGAAATATGATTTTATTATTGCAATCAATAGGTCATTCTAAAATTACGTCCTGAAAAATGGAAACCAAAATAGTACTCAAAACATAATTAGGATGCTTTAAGTGTCAGATTCTCTACTGATTATTTAAGGAAACTTTAAAGTGATTTATGTATTATGGCATGTCTGACCTTGAGAATAGATTGCTTCAATGCAAAGTGAATTAAATTTGTAGTGCAGGGCTTTTAATATGGCCAGGAGAAGCTACTGTATTATGTAGTAGCAGATGTGCCAAGAAGTTATTGTTTTCATCTCTCCTTAGGAAGCCATATATGACCTTTGAATTTAAAAATGGAGCATCCTGGTTTTATTTTTACATTTGTCAGCTTTGTTAGACACTTCCAAAATATCTAAAATTCTGGAAAGTGAAGATTAGAATGAAGCATCTTTTATGCACTAAATGTGTAAATAAAGGTAGATGGAGGTGCTTGCTGTGATTTGTCTTGTGATTTTTCGATTTTCTGGAGAATTGTCAGGAAAAAGTTCAAAACTTTTCAATGTTTTTTACAAGAAAGGTTTTAAAAATTTTCTCCCTCACCAGCAAATCTCACATATAACACCCCCAAAAAACACACCTTAATTTACTTTTGAAGGGGCGGGAGTCACTGTCAGGGAGAGTTGGGTGGTAGTGATAGGATGTAATTTCTGAATATGGGTTTCTGATCAGATTTCTGAACTTGGAAGTTATCAGTTTCCACAAGCTCCTCCTGATTTTATTCATTACAACCAGAATGACCATTGTGTAGCTGGAAAACGTTTAGGCAACACTTAATTGGAAAGAGGAAGGAAACGAGCCACTAGTTCTTGTTAGGAAAATAGCACAGGAGCATACTAAAAATCATAATCATCTCTTACTCCTCTCTAAAACAGTTTTGCTTTGAAGAATTCTGAAAGAAAGGAAAGAATGGGACTTCTGAATCCTTCCATGAGGGACATGGGGAAACTGCATTGAGAAGGCCATTATCTTGGTTGATTGATTGATTGATTACCAACCAGAGTTTTATGGAAGTGGAAGTAACAATTCATAGCAATGCCTCAGATCATTGCCTAAGCCAGTAGTTCCCAACCTTTTTGGTATGAAGATCCACAAGCCCAAATTTATTTGGTACAGTGACCCATCAATTTATTGTCACATGAATTTTTGACTTTAGGTCTTTGGCAGCTATCGGTTTCATGCATTTTAACTGCAAGTTTCACTGTTTTATAACCATTACCATGTAGGCCTGTGTTCAATTCATTCAGATTACCAAACATATGCAAACTTTGCTAGCCAACTTGTGCTCACCAAATGATTTGCAAATCTAGGCTTTTTGTTCCATAGAAACACGAGTACGTTCAAAGCGTTTCTCCAGCAAATGTCTCCTTGACACCCAGCAAACATCTGTGTGAAGTAATAAATGTGCCTGTTCAGAACGCATTTCTGAACATAAGATTCCAAAGACATATATATCAAGTGAACTGGCTTTGATAAAGTTTATGGTTTTCACTGCACTGGTAAGTATTTTATGATGTAATTCGCCTAACTCTAGCCGAAGACTAGAGAAGCGAAGCTACAGGGAACCAGGCAGAGGGCCTTCTCAGTAGTGGCACCCTCCCTGTGGAACCCTTCAGATGTCAAGGAGATAAAGCATTATACAACTTTTAGAAGACATCTGAAGGCAGCCCTGTATTGAGATGTTTCTAATGCTTGATGTTTTATATTTTTAGATACGCTGGAAGCCGCCTAAAGTGGCTGGGGAAACCCAACCAGGTGGGTGGGGTATAAATACTAAAATTATTATTGGGGAAACCTAGACAGATGGGTGGGGTATAAATAATAAATTGTCGTTGTTGTGTTTGTTTCCCAAATAAGCTCAAAAGTGAAGTCATCAGAGAGAAGCTACATGTATTGACTGGAATGTATTCATTGTAAATTTTGCTTGCATTTAACATTATGAGTAGAGCTGCTTAGAAAGGGATAGCTGAAGACGGGAGCATGTTAAATATGATGCTCTTTGGTAGGGTAGTTTAGATTTATTACTGCCATCTACCATGCTTATTTGCAGCATCTGCTGACATACGTACAATTAATTTTGTCCTCAAAGTGAAGTAGCTAGAGGCAGCCAATCTGCAAACTCATCTAAGTGCTGAAGTGCACTTTATAAATACAAAAGTGTTACTCATACCAAGTACAGATACGTCCAACATAATTATGTAAGCAATAAAGATGAATATGAGAAGATAACTTTGACTGAAATTGGAAACATAGCCCATTTCTGGTTTGCCTTAAGCAAACATGGAATCATTGTATAGAACCCAATAAGGTTTCTCTTAGCAAAACCTGGATTCATATATCACGTTGGGGAAAGAACGATTTCAAAAACTTCCTGCTTCCTTTCCCTGAGAGGAGCAGCCCTCCCAGGAATACTCTTTAAAATGCCCCTGAGATTCCTCCAAAATCTTATTGGATTACTATGGTTGTCGCAGTTATGCCTTCTAATATCAGCAAATGTTTCATTAGTGCGTAACTCTCCATTTCCAATTGGAATTTGATATTTCATAGCACCTTAGTTATAGGTAAGGGGAAATATTTGGACGGACCTTTTTTTTCCCCCTGGGGTGGGGATTATTCTCAAAATAATTTTGCTCTCCTTCCAAATCCCCACTGATGCCTCCCCTGAACTATTTCTTTTTCTAAAGAGAAAAATGTTTAGGTAACCACAGCAGCTAAGTAGAAATTCTTAGTTGTATAAGTGTTTGAGTATGGTTTATCAATGCAAATTTTAGCAGTTGACTCACACTTAGCTACAGTATTACAGTGTATTTAGGGAAACCAAAATGCTTGTTTACAAAGCTATTGTACTACCAACCTTGCTGTATGCTTGTGAAATGTGGACCACTTACAATCGCCATCTCCAGTTCCTTGGAAAATTCCATCAACAGTGTCTCCGAAAATTTGTACACATCACTTGGGAAGACAGGCAAATGAATGCCAGTGTAATGGAAGAAGCAAAGATCACCAGTGTTGAAGCAATGATTCTTCACCATCAACTTTGTTGGACTGGTCATGTTGTGCGGATGCCTGATTATTGTCTTCCAAAGCAACTACTTTATTCCGAACTTAAAAATGGAAAGCGTAATGCTGGTGGTCAGCAAAAGAGGTTCAAAGACTCTCTCAAGGCTAATCTAAAAAAAAGTAGTATAAACACTGACAAGTGGGAAACACTGGCCTGCGTGTGCTCCAATTGGAGAACAGCCTTTACCAAAGGTGTCATGGGCTCTGAAGACACTTGAACTCAGGATGAAAGGGAGAAACATGCTAAGAGGAAGCTACACTTGGCAAACCCACACCATGATCAACTCCCACCTGGAAAACTATGTCCCCACTGTGGAAGGATGTGTGGATCCAGAATTGGCCTCCACAGTGACTTACAGACTCACTTTTAAAACCATGTTTATGGAGGACAATCTTACTTGGCTATGAGTGACTGCCAAAGAAGAGAAGACAAGTATTATGGTCCTCTTGTGACTCTTTGCCCCGTGGAAAATACCACCTACCGTAGGAAACTGAATTGAACTTTTGGATTTGGTTGAAGATGTTGTTGTTTAGTCGTTTAGTCGTGTCCGACTCTTCGTGACCCCATGGACCAGAGCACGCCAGGCACTTCTGTCCTCCACTGCCTCCCGCAGTTTGATCAAACTCAAGCTAGTAGCTTCAAGAACACCATCCAACCATCTCATTCTCTGTCGTCCCCTTCTCCTTGTGCCCTCCATCTTTCCCAACATCAGGGTCTTTTCCAGGGAGTCCTCTCTTCTCATGAGGTGGCCAAAGTATTGGAGCCTCAGTTTCACGATCTGTCCTTCCAGTGAGCACTCAGGGCTGATTTCCTTCAGAATGGAGAGGTTTGATCTTCTTGCAGTCCATGGGACTCTCAAGAGTCTTCTCCAGCACCATAATTCAAAAGCATCAATTCTTCGGCGATCAGCCTTCTTTATGGTCCAGCTCTCACTTCCATACATCACTACTGGGAAAACCATGGCTTTTACTATACGGACCTTTGTTGGCAAGGTGATGTCTCTGCTTTTTAAGATGTTGTCTAGGTTTGCCATCGCCTTTCTCCCAAGGAGCAGGCGTCTTTTAATTTCGTGACTGCTGTCACCATCTGCACTGATCATGGAGCCCAAGAAGGTAAAATCTCTCACTGCCTCCATTTCTTCCCCATCTATTTGCCAGGAGGTGATGGGCCCAGTGGCCATGATCTTCGTTTTTTTGATGTTGAGCTTCAGACCATATTTTGCGCTCTCCTCTTTCACCCTCATTAAAAGGTTCTTTAATTCCTCTTCACTTTCTGCCATCAAGGTTGTGTCATCTGCATATCTGAGGTTGTTGATATTTCTTCCAGCAATCTTAATTCCGGCTTGGGATTCATCCAGCCCAGCCTTTCGCATGATGAATTCTGCATATAAGTTAAATAAGCAGGGAGACAATATACAGCCTTGCCGTACTCCTTTCCCAATTTGGAACCAATCAGTTGTTCCATATCCAGTTCTAACTGTAGCTTCTTGTCCCACATAGAGATTTCGCATGAGACAGATGAGGTGGTCAGGCACTCCCATTTCTTTAAGAACTTGCCATAGTTTGCTGTGGTCAACACAGTCAAAGGCTTTTGCATAGTCAATGAAGCAGAAGTAGATGTCTTTCTGGAACTCTCTAGCTTTCTCCATAATCCAGCGCATGTTTGCAATTTGGTCTCTGGTTCCTCTGCCTCTTCTAAATCCAGCTTGCACTTCTGGGAGTTCTCGGTCCACATACTGCTTGAGCCTTCCTTGTAGAATTTTAAGCATAACCTTGCTAGCATGTGAAATGAGTGAAATTGTGCGGTAGTTGGAGCATTCTTTGGCACTGCCTTTCTTTGGGATTGGAATGTAGACTGATCTTCTCCAGTCCTCTGGCCACTGCTGAGTTTTCCAAACTTGCTGGCATATTGAGTGTAGCACCTTAACAGCATCATCTTTTAAAATTTTAAACAGTTCAGCTGGAATACCATCACTTCCACTGGCCTTGTTATTTGCAGTGCTTTCTAAGGCCCATTTGACTTCACTCTCCAGGATGTCTGGCTCAAGGTCAGCAACCACACTACCTGGGGTGTACGAGACATCCATATCTTTCTGGTATAATTCCTCTGTGTATTCTTGCCACCTCTTATTGATGTCTTCTGCTTCAGTTAGATCTTTACCACTTTTGTCCTTTATTATGGTAATCTTTGTACGAAATGTTCCTTTCATATTTCCGATTTTCTTGAACAGATCTCTGGTTCTTCCCATTCTGTTGCTTTCCTCTATTTCTTTGCATTGCTCGTTTAAGAAGGCCTTCTTGTCTCTCCTTGCTGTTCTTTGGAAATCTGCATTCAATTTCCTGTATCTTTCACTATCTCCCTCGCATTTTGCTTGCCTTCTCTCCCCCGCTATTTGTAAGGCCTCGTTGGACAGCCACTTTGCTTTCTTGCATTTCTTTTTCATTGGGATGGTTTTAGTTGCTGCCTCCTATATAATGTTGCGAGCCTCCATCCATAGTTCTTCAGGCACTCTGTCCAGCAAATCTAAATCCTTAAACCTGTTCCTCACTTCCACTGTGTATTCATAAGGGATTTGGTTTAGATTGTATCTTACCTGTCCAGTGGTTTTTCCTACTTTCTTCAGTTTAAGCTTGAATTTTGCTATAAGGAGCTGATGATCTGAGCCACAGTCAGCTCCAGGTCTTGTTTTTGCTGACTGTATAGAGCTTCTCCATCTTTGGCTGCAGAGAATATAATCAATCTGATTTCGATGTTGCCCATCTGGGGATGTCCATGTGTAGAGTCGTCTCTTGTGTTGTTGGAAAAGCGTGTTTGTGATGACCAGCTTGTTCTCTTGACAGAACTCTATTAGCCTTTGCCCTGCTTCGTTTTGATCTCCAAGGCCAAATTTGCCAGTTGTTCCTTTTATCTCTTGATTCCCTACTTTAGCATTCCAATCCCCTATAATGAGCAGAACATCCTTCTTTGGTGTCACTTCAATAAGGTTTTGTAAGTCTTCATAGAACTGGTCAATTTCAGTTTCTTCAGCACCAGTAGTTGGTGCATAAACTTGGATTACTGTGATGTTAAAAGGTCTGCCTTGGATTCGTATCGAGATCATTCTATCATTTTTGAGACTGCATCCCAGTACAGCTTTCGCCACTCTTTTGTTGACTATGAGGGCCACTCCATTTCTCTTACGGGTTTCTTGCCCACAGTAGTAGATATGGTAGTCATCCGAACTGAATTCGCCCATTCCCGTCCATTTTAGCTCACTGATGCCCAGGATGTCAATATTTATTCTTGCCATCTCATTTTTGACCACATCCAACTTACCCAGGTTCATGGTTCTTACATTCCAGGTTCCTATGCAATATTTTTCTTTACAGCATTGGACTTTCCTTTCGCTTCCATGCATATCCACAACTGAGCGTCCTTTCGGCTTTGGCCCAGCCGCTTCATCAGCTCTGGATCTACTTGTACTTGTCCTCCGCTCTTCCCCAGTAGCATGTTGGACACCTTCCGACCTGAGGGGCTCATCTTCCAGTGTCATAACTTTTATATGCCTGTTGTCTTTGTCCATGGAGTTTTCTTGGCAGGGATACTGGAGTGGCTTGCCGATTCCTACTCCAGGTGGATCACGTTTGGTCAAAACTCTCCACTATGACCTGTTCATCTTGGGTGCCCTGCTCGGCGTAGTTCATAGCTTCTCTGAGTTCTTCAAGCCCCTTCGCCACGGCAAGGCAGTGATCCATGAAGGGGTTGGTTGAAGATACCTCTTTGTAATTCACTTGCAACTTTCCTGTATGTGAAGAACTTTTATTTCTTGGTCTGTCTTGTCCCAAGCTCCGATAACAATGGTAGACAAATGGGGATAATGTTACAGAACTTTCAGAATGCAATGTTCTCCACAGGAGGTTTGGACAGAAAAGTAATTGCAGTTTAAGGCTGCATTTTGCCAGCTTTTGGTACAAAATGTGTGCTCCAAGGAACTTAAGTCATGCATACACATCACTATCCCAATTGGGGGAAAGATCAATCACAGCTCTGAAAAAATCAATCATGAGAGACCCCAGGAGTGAACGTTTACTTTCCAGCTCCATCAGTAGAAAAGTAGTGTAGCTATAGAGAGAGACCTGGAGAGAAGATAATTACTGGGTCGCAAAATAACTTTCCCCCATACATAAAACAGAGTAGTATAGTAGCCACAGAAAGAGACCCCCAAGAAAGGTGCAATTAAATAGGAGAACATCAAAAGCATTTAAATGAACAGCCTAGCCGAAGCAAAGAGGGAAGAGAATGGAAACTTGCCATTACTAGAATCCAATTTCTTCAACACTTTGTTGGAAGATATTATTAGCATCCAAAGGGATTCTTGTCCTCTTTCTCCCTGAATAATTAAAATAATTTATGTTCTATATCTAGCAAACCGTTCATCAGTGACGTTATCCAGGTGAAAGAACAGAGAAGGATAAACATGACAACTGAAACTTTGTGCCCCTTGGTCAAATGTTGGTTTGTTCTTCTGAAGTTTTTACACGCTGAGATCAAATCTGGAAGTCGTCTGTTATTATTTTATTCTGGCAATAAAAAAATGTTGTCAAATAGATATATTTCTCTTTAATTTATGTTCTTGTGAAATTCTTGACAAAGGGCAGCGTGAGCTTTCAACTGGGCTAAAGAGATACATGGGAATAGCTAGTTCCTCTCTTAAACCTTCACCAAACACACAGCAGTTGAAAGAATGGAGCTTTCCAGGCATGTTGACATGGGGGGCCTAAGGCCATGAGGTGTGTCCCTGCGCCATTCCACCCTCAACTTATTATTTCTTTGTGTGGGGGGTGGAATTATGGTTACTGAGTTGATGGCATGTATGGTAGTAAATTCCATTTTGCAGGAAGCCCTGTTCCACTTCTCTGAAGGTATTGGGCAGAAGTCTGAGGGTGGAGCTAGCTCTCTGTTTAAGGAGCTGTCATCCACTTCCTCCCTCTCTTCATGGCAACAGTACTGAGTGGAATAGGAGCAACTGAGCCTTTCAGCTGCGGCAATTTTGGAGACATTGGATAGTGGTGGTGCAAAGAGCAGCTGGAGCTGGGAGAATGGAGATTCTCACTCCTTCCTTTTTGCATGGTAGTGGTTCACTGCGACTGTGGTGTAATAGAAACTCCCCTTCGCTCCCCCCGCCCCCAAAACCCAGAGTCCTTTCTGTTGGGGATAACTCAGACTGAAATTCCCAGGTGTCAGAAAAGGTTATTCGTGTATGCAACAACTGAGGCCCATGTTTTGTTAGCCCCAAAATGGAAAATGAGTGAAGTCCCAAGAAGATTGGCAGCTTAAGTTGACAGAATATGCACAACTGGCAGACAACATATAGAATAAGAGAACAAGAAGAACATATGTTTAAAGAAGATTGGAAAATGTTTAATGGAAAATAACTGTGTACAGCTGAAAATGCTGGCAACGTTAAGAAAAATTCAACAGTGTAAATAATCTTTGGCGGATGTAATAATGGAAAAATGATGGGTATAGTTTTTATTATATATGCAGGGACATAAGATATGCAAAATGAACCATGGAAAGAGAAGAAGGGAAGCCATTGATATTTTAAGTGTGTAAAATGTTTATCTGAAATGGTAAAACAGAAAATTTAATAAAAAGTATATTAAAAAAAAAAGAAATTGGGAGTGCCAGGAAAATCAGGAATACTATTCACTTGTACAAATAGTAATAATTATAAATGAACAGATATATTTGATTAAGTAATATTTTGTCTTTGCACAGTGTTTTTCAGCACCAGTTTTCTACCTATGTATGGTGAAGCTATGATGAAGTGAAACAACTTCCTAAAATGAAATCTTGCAAACAAACACAACATAAATTGTTAAGAAATGTAATCATGGTTGAAAATGATGTCTCTCTTCCATTAAGTTCTAGTTTTCAGTGTGCAGTTGCTAAAACTTTACTAATTTGATGGATTTAGCCTTCACGTGTTTTTAATTTCTGCAGGCAGGTTTAAGGATTGCATGAATTTTCATCTTGTTGCAACAAAACTTCTGTAAAATAAATGAAAGGCTGTTCGTGCAAAGTATTTCCAGTGGCATTGAGACTGATGTTTCTAAATCGAACCAGCAGCTTTCACTTGGAACACAAATATAAACAAGGTCTTTGGTTACAGGTTAACAGCAATCTGTTTTTACAACAGGAGTAAATGCCAAAATCACGTCACTCTGGCCTGCCATGTTTCCACAACAGGTGAAGTGGATGGCGTGAGTGCCTCTATTTCCAACAATTCACAGACTAATGCAGTCCCTTGGAAAGCAAGTTACATTATAAATGTTTGCATATGAATGTTGGAATGGAAGTTAGAACTGGAACCTTTGCCATCTCACTTTAGGAGCTAGGGGACTTTGGGCTAGGGATTCAAATGATGGAGAGTGATTTGTAAGAAGTTTAAAAGCCTGGGAAAAAAAATGTGTAGAACGTGGTGAATAAATTATTTGGAAGTGACATGAAAGCTGTCTGCTACTTGGCTAGTTGAATTATTCACTGTAAACAGGATTCATTCATTGCAAATTTAGCCTGCTTTTCCGTTGGTGAATTGTTTGCAAACCAACCGTGAGACTTGCAAATCTATTCAAGATGCATGAGAATTTGTCAATGAGCTGTTTGCAGCTGCTCACCAGTCAAAATTCAATGAAAACCCATTAACAGAAATGTGGTGATCTAGTTTCAGCGTACACAGAGGGAGAGGTACTGAGAGACAAAGTGGGGCAACAAAACCATTTTCTAGTAGTCAGATTGTAGAAGCAATGACCAGACTTATGTAATATATATATATTTCAAAGCTAAGTGCCTGAGATTAGTAACTAGAAGTATCCAAGCACAAGCCTGCTTGCTGATTTTGACCTCCAAACCTTTTATGGCTTAGCACCTGAAATATTTTCTTCTTTCTCTTGAGTTTACTTACTGTGACTCTAAGGTCATTATCAGAGTGTAACATCTACTTAGGACATTAGCGTTGATTATCCTCTTCTTTCTTTCCCTCTGTTGTCTTTTTGTCAGGAATAGGAATTTATATTCCTTTTCCTTATACTTGATATTAAAGGTCTGTGAACTCCTGTGAACTAAAGCCAGTAATTTCTGGTATGTGTGTGAGAAAATTATTACAGGATGCTGAAGGTTTCTACCAAGCACACGAGGTCCATTATGAATTATAATCAAAGTTGCTTTTAGGTTGGAGACAGAGTTTGTTAAAAGAAATTATAGCTTCCTGGAACATTAGTGAACACCTGGCTAGAGAGGATGAAATTACTGGTTGAGGCACTGATAGAATTCCTAGAAAACTACTGCACCTAGAAGTTGTATTTCTGCACCAAAAATTAATGGTACTACTTCACTCTTAAGACATTTAGAATTTGGTGTGTTAATCCCAGTTACCTAAAATTTGTATGATTAAGCCAAAATGGTTTGAGTCCTTTTGTTTTGTTTTTTCTTTATAGAGCTAAATATTTTGAAGGGGGAGGGTACCAAATTCAGGCATTGTTTGAAATCACACATCTCATATTTTTGAACAGTTCTCCTGCAATGGAACATGTACAAAATGCACCTACTAGGGTAAAGTGTGCAAAAAAATGCATATGAAAACAACACACAGTAATGCATTTTATTATGAGAAACTGCCTTGCAAAAATGTGCATAATAATAATAATAATAATAATAATAATAATAATAATAATAATTTATTATTTGTATCCCGCCCATCTCGCTGGGTTTCCCCAGCCACTCTGGGTGGCTTCCAACAAAGATGAAAAATACACTAAAATGTCACATATTAAAAACTTCCCTAAACAAAATTGCATGTAAAAATGTGTATATTCAGAGAAATCCACACTAAAATGCTGGTGAATTTTCACTAACACTTAAAAAACAGAAATATTGACCATGTGGGAAATGTGGAGATCTGAACTTAAGATAGGGGAAATGATAAACTAAAAGGCACCAAAATTAAGTGATTCACTCATCCTTAATTACAACGAACAAATCAGAATTCAACCTGGAGGGTTGTTGTTGTTTTTTTTAAAAAAGTATTCTAGCCTCTGAAAGAGGTACTTGGAACACAAATTCAGTTATCTGTGGTATACATTGATTCTACCATGTATATACTCTTTCTTTAATTTTGTTTTAATACAGATCTAATAAACATTTTTTGTCTTATGCGTGTATACTGTGATGTGGATTTATAACAGTTTTATTTGGGTACCAACTGTGGAACGAGTCAATTGGTTCTTTTCTCTGCTAGAATTTGTAACTGATAGGAAAGATCCTTCTGAGCTTTCGAACTGTGATTCAATAAAATGTAGGGTGAGAATCTTTCTGGCCCAAGAGTTGGTGGCCTTGTGAATCCCAAGAATGTCACAGTTCTATGGAGAATAGTTCTGCCCCCCACTACTGATACTCCTGATTGCCATTCTCTCCTTCTCCTTTCAACTTCTATGTGTAGTTCTTTCACTGAAAGGAGATCCTGGGTGTGCTGTGATGCCCACCAATGTGGATGTACATGCAGAGAACCCCTTTTCACACATGCGGCACAAAGAGCATGGCCCCTGTACAAGTCAGTGTTGGGACTAGTCCATATGACTGAAGAACTGCCGTTTGTTCTTGTAATTAACCAAGCAAACTAAACCGCCTTAGTATGTTAACCAGTCAAGAAAATGTGCTAATCATAGCATTCTGAGCTGATGTTCCCTTCAAGCTGATGTATGCAATTTTTTATTTGTAACCTGAGAGCTGACTCATGACCTCCAAATGGAAATATAAGCTAGAGCCAGAAAGACTGGAAACTACATTTTCTTTCTCTGAAATTTGACACTCATAGCAGATCCCTATCTGTACATTCTCTGTCCACTTTCCTTTCATAAAGAGAGAATCTTGAGGCCAAGTTGAACAATCTGAAGGATTTTAACTCTGAAAGCCCATAGACTTTCTGTCATCTTCACACAGTTCCCACTACTACTGAATTTAGGTTCCAAAATCCACAGGATGGGAGGCTATCCATTTGTTTAGCTAATAAAAAGTCCAATTAACACCGATAAAAAAGCAACAAAAACAACACAAATGTAAAATCATCAAGTCGAAGCAACCTAATTCAATCTTATTGTGCTACAAGAGCAATTTTTGAAAAATCACCATAAAACATTAATACTACAGTGGTACCACAGGTTAAGTACTTAATTCATTCTGGAGGTCTGTACTTAATTTGAAACTGTTCTTAACCTGAAGCACCACTTTAGCTAATGGGGCCTCCTGCTGCCACCGCGCCGCTGGAGCACAGTTTCTGTTCTCACCCTAAAGCAAAGTTCTTAACCTGAAGCATTATTTCTGGGTTAGCAGAGTCTGTAACCTGAAGCGTATGTAACCCGAGGTACCACTGTATTCTGGTGTCACTAACAGGGACCTCACATTGGTGTCTGTAGAGTAATTAAAGGTAAAGGTACCCCTGACCGTTAGGTCCAGTTGCAGACGTCTCTGGGGTTGTGCGCTCATCTCGCTCTTTAGGCCGAGGGAGCTGGTGTTTGTCCGCCGACAGCTTCCAGGTCATGTGGCCAGAATGACTAAGCCACTTCTGGCGAACCACAGCAGCACACAGAAATGCCGTTTGTCTTCCCATCGGAGTGGTACCTATTTATCTACTAGCACTTTGACGTGCTTTTGAACTGCTAGGTTGGCAGGAGCTGGGACCCAGCAACGGGAGCTCACCCCGTTGCGGGGATTCAAACTGCCAACCTTCTGATCGGCAAGCCCTAGGGTCTGTGGTTTAGACCACAGCGCCACCCGCGTGGTGTCTGTAGAGTAATTAGGGCCACATGATTCAACTATGTGAGCTAGCCTTGTGCAATGTTAAGGATAACAGAACTCTGCCAAATGATCGGAGCAACTTTGACATTCTTTTTGTTTTCTATTTGGCAGGTGTGCAACGTGGCAACACTGACAGGTCAATTTATGGGCAATCACCTTGAAAAGCTCTTGAATTATCCCCCTATTATTGCCGCCATTATGCATGCACGTTTCCCAGCCACCACAAACCTGATACGAAACGTGGTTCTGATCATGAATCACACAAAGAACCACTTAAGATATACAGAAAAAGCCCACGAGTATAGGACAAATGCTGACAGGAAGATTAGCTTGTATGATGAATGTTAGAGCAAGAGAAATTTCTGTTGGAGAAGAAACTATTATGCAGGAAAACTGTAGCACTTAAAAGTTTAAAACTGCTGCAAGTGTAGTGGCTGAACTTTTGAGCCCTGGTTTAAATCTCACATCCACTATTAACTTATTAAGTGGCCTTGCGTAAGCCACTATCTCTCAACCACAGCCCTACATTTGAAATAAATGGTTAATAACAATCCCCTCTTATTATTGAGAGTTGGTTTTTCCTAAGCTTCTGTATGAAGATGAGACAGCCTGGACAACAAGGAAAGATGCAAAGGAACCTTATAAAAGGCTAGATGAAACCAAAGGCCTCTTTACCTAAGCATCAATATTCCCACAATTTTCCCACAGCCAGATGCCTCTTAAAGGTAAAGGGCCCCTGACCATTAGGTCCAGTCGTGGCCGACACTGGGGTTGCGGCGCTCATCTTGCTTTATTGGCGGAGGGAGCCAGCGTACAGCTTCCGGGCCATGTGGCCAGCATGACTAAGCCGCTTCTGGCGAACCAGAGCAGCACACGGAAACGCCGTTTACCTTCCTGCCAGAGCGGGACCTATTTATCTACTTGCATTTTGACATGCTTTCGAACTGCTAGGTTGGCAGGAGCAGGGACTGAGCAACGGGAGCTCACCCCGTCGCAGGGATTTGAACCGCTGACCTTCTGATCGGCAAGTCCTAGGCTCTGTGGTTTAACCCACAGCACTACCTGTGTCCCTTAGATGCCTCTTAGGAGTCCACAAAACAGGGATCATGAAGGCAAGACACTTCTTTTGCTGCTTTCCCCCAAGTGACTGACATCTAATCCCAAAAGAGCATAGGAGTTCTATAGAGCCTACATTAGGAAGGTTCTCTTCAGCCTGCCAGACATTGAGTTAAAGTTGATTTGGGAGGAGGTGCAATTTTGGGCTTGTCCCCTATGATCTCAAGGTTTTTACATTAACTGAGTAGCATGGATGTCACTGTGGCAGCTTCCAGGACACTGGGATGTTAATAAGAACTAAGCTTTAATAATTTATATGAAATACTTTGAACATTCAATAAGCACTTACTGTGTTTATTTGGTATTATTGAAAGGCAATTAAAACTCTACTTAAGTGAACAGGTAGTAGTAAAAATAGGAGGCACAAGAGGAAATGTGATATGGATTGAAGCAAGACCTAAAGTAGACTTACAAAGTCAATATTTTGACTACAGCCTTCATTACCTCTTCAGAGATTTAAGGATTTCCTAGACTTAGTATACTCCTGAAGTTTTAACAGTTTGAAGGCAATAGAATCCATCTTTGTTTTAGCCAGAGAGCAAGAAGTGATAATGTTCTCTAGAACATGGGTGGGATATCTCATGTTTGCAGTATCAACTTTTTAAACTACAACGGGGTGGAAGTCATCAACTGGATTCACGTGCAAAACTGTAACTCAAGGACAGAAGGAGACCGACATAAAATGATAATTGTTAAGTGCCAGCTTCATCTAATGTTTGTACAACAGTCTGTTCAGATGTAATTTATACACGAAGCTTGAAATATATATATTCCAATTCGATCAAACTCTCTGTTGCCACAAAGTAGCTGTTAATAAATGAAATTCTTTCGTGTGTGTGTGTGTGTGTGTGTGTGTGTGTGTGTGTAGATCTTTCAGTACCATATCCTGGTCATTAATTACTAACTCTCAACCTGTCAAAATTCTATAGAGTGTTGTCTGAGTTTTTCTTATACTAATACACAAGACTAAAACATCTCTTCGTTTATTTTATAGTTTAGCTCAAGCTCCAATGGTTATTGCCACTGCTGTCCTTTCTGGTTATTGCAAAAAGTTCATTAAACCATTGCTAGGCCTGATAACTGTGCCTGTTCAGAAATCCTTCTTAAAGGCTATGCTTTCACATTATCAAATGATTCTATTCTCAGTGGTTCTTAACCAGTTCACAATATTTATTATGTACTTGAACCCAATATCACCAGTGCTTTGTAAGTTGCTTGCTAATTCTTTTTGCAACACATTTTGCTTCCCTGTCCTCTTGTTCTGTGTATAGTCAAGTATTTAGATTTTTCCTCCTATTTATGTAGCAATGCCTTCCATGGGTTCAAAGAGGACTACATTCCATCGCTCCTATGCCCGATCCACACTTTTCTGTTTTGGACTTCTGTCATTCCTTTGTAGTGCATAGGTATATTACTTTGCTGCTTGGATGAAAAATTCTGGATTCCCACCCACCCCATGTGTAGCTTTGTACTGACGGGGTGGGGTGGGAATCAATTTCATAATATTTGGGGGAAACAGAAATATTACTGATCTGTTCACAAAAAATTAGAAATAAATAGCTTTCCTCTCCTATTATCTCTTGTCGGTCTGTTTCCTACATATAGTTGTTCACCTTCAATTTACACATGGATATTTGTTCCCTCCTGCGTTAAGAGGAAATCTACTATTCATTTCAGTGGACATAAATGAATTCTCTCCCACTGACTGCAGTATTGCTTGCAAAGTTCAAGTTATTCTTGATTATTCACAAGCGGTTGCACCTCTCCCTCCCCCCCCCATGGACCTCATAGCCTTTTTTTTTTCATTTTATCATACCTCCATACCCAAGAATTTGAGTCACTTATGTCCGGCTGTGTACAAAAGCTTGGGCACCCACTGAATCTCCTGTGGTTTGCAATAAGATTGCTTTTTGTGACTGTGAAATAGAAACAGGAAATTCAAGGTGTGCTTTGGAAACCCAAATGGTAAAAGATAAGACTATGGTTCTCAATGACATTTTGTCCCGTAGCAAACGTGGCAACATAACCTTTTATGTTCTGATGGTTTCTAAATACAAAAACATCACGCAAGGAAACCAGTACTGAACATGCAACAGTTTATTTTAGTGCCTCCTTCTTTGTGCTTAATGATATGGTGCCTAAAATATATTGACCACCAGGCAGATTGAATTTATCCAAACTGGAACCTCCATGGTTAGCATGGAAAGCTTGATATGTGACAAGAACTTCAGCATCCCTTAATAATGAGAA
Source organism: Podarcis vaucheri (assembly GCF_965113315.1). Classification (NCBI taxonomy): domain Eukaryota; kingdom Metazoa; phylum Chordata; class Lepidosauria; order Squamata; family Lacertidae; genus Podarcis; species Podarcis vaucheri. The sequence goes on along the minus strand of NC_138762.1, from coordinate 94,476,801 downwards.
AATATTGAGGAAATTTGGGATGAAATGAAACTCTAATGGTAGTCATTCTGCAGCAATTTTACAAGGTAATATTAAATATTACTGGCAGTGCTTTTTCAATTGAGCTATTTATGTGTGGTGGGAAAACCTATTACTGCTGCCAAGGGATTTTGCGTTGTGACAAACCGATTCAGCTGCAGAGGTTTGAGGAAATAGTAAACAACTGTGGATAATGAATGGGCAATAAATATCCTTTTGCTTGACTGTAGAAGTGTTGATGACTAGGGAGCCATGTTCAAACTGTGGGTAATAAACTGAAATCTCCCATGAGTTATTTGCTGAATATGACAAAATAATTAAATATAAGTGCAGGTGTTTAATGCATTTGAAGTTGCTATGAATGAAAGGAGATATTGGTGGTGTGGGAGAAAGGAATTATGAAGTTAAAATATCTAGGTCCCATTTTATCTTGGGTCATGTCCCCAATGCAGAACATCTAAGTAGCATCTTGAGTGGCACTTGAACAGTCCAATCCAGCTCTGTAGTCCAGTGGTTACTGGGTCAATCCTGCATAGAAGTGACTGGAAGGTTTATTAGTATAAAATGCAGTGGCCAGGTTGGTCACTGGGGCAAGACAGACTGGAAATATAGCACCAATCCAGTCCTGACTGCCAATTGGCTTCTGGACCCAATTCAAAGTCTTGGTTTTGGCCTATAAAGCCTTAACCGGCACAGAAACGCAATACCTCAAGGACTGCCTCTCCCCATATGAACCAACCCAGAGCCTATCATCACCATCTGAGGTCCTTCTTTGTGTGCTTCCTCCACAAGAGGTCCGGCGGGCGACAGTGAAGGCCTTTTCTGTGGTGGCTGCCTGCTTGGAGATGTTCTCTGGAGGGAAGCTGGCCTATTGCCTTTGTTACATAGCTTTAGGCACCAAGAAAAGACACTCCTTTTCTCCCAAACCTTTGGCCAATAAACATGCTATGGCTATTCAAATTGTGTGTTGGGGGGTATTATTTATGTTTGTTGTGGTGGTATGTATTTCCCTATTGTCAACTGAATACATAACATCAACCACCCTGTGACCCCTGGATGAAGAGCAATATATAAATTTTAACAAGTTACTAGTGTATGGGACGCGGGTGGCGCTGTGGTCTAAACCATAGAGCCTAGGGCTTGCCGATCGAAAGGTTGGCAGTTCAAATCCCCACGACGGGGTGAGCTCCTGTTGTTCGGTCCCAGCTCCTACCCACCTAGCAGTTCAAAAACACATCAAAGTGCAAGTAGATAATAGGTACCACTCCGGCAGGAAGGTAAATGGCGTTTCCATGCACTGCTCTGGTTCGCCAGGAGTGGCTTAGTCATGCTGGCCACATGACCCAGAAAAATTGTCTGCGGACAAACGCCGGCTCCCTCGGCGAGGAAAGCGAGATGAGCGCTGCAACCCCAGAGTCGTCCATGACTGGACCTAACAGTCAGGGGTCCCTTTACTTTTACCTTTAGTCTATGATTGGCTTGTTCAGGTCTTTTTTTCTGGTCTTAGAAGAACTTCTGTAGCCGCCTGTTTGCTTCATGCTTCCCTTCAAAGCCCTTATAGCATGAGTTGTAAGTACACAAAGCAGCGTCTCCTGCCTAAGTGCTCCACCCATGCCACTACCCTCAAACATCCCCTTTGGGGGGACGTACAGAGCCTCATCTCAACCGTCTTAGGGGAACTGAATTTAATTCTAAATTATATACCGGAAACATGGGATATTACAAGGGGTCAAAAAAAAAAAAAGAATAATGGATGTAGCGTGCCATATTAGGGGCAAAAAAACTTGTTCTGATGAATTGGAATAGCCGCAAAAAGATTCCATTGAGCACATGGGTTGATAATATGGACAGACTAGCTACATACGAACGAATTGCATGTTGATGCAAATTAAGAGTGGATAAATATGAAGAAATCTGGAAGGAATATTTAAGTGATAAGGTGGACAGTGGTGGGGAGTAGGGGGAGGAGACGTGGGAAAATACTGTTAAAAAGGTGTAGTCATAGGTATATCAGTACTCAAATCTGAAATGTTAAATTGTGTTATTAGTGTTATTGCAGTTTTTGTGGTATGTGGTTTTTGTGGTTTTTGTTTGTATTGAAAAAATGATTAAATTATTATTATTATTTAAAAAACCATCTTCAGCTGAGCCCTGACTGAGCCAGAATGAGCAAGTTATCTTCAGGTTAGCCAGAGTTGGGGACATAATGTTGGCTGAGCCCGACTGCTCAACGTATGGGCCATCTGAGCCAAATATTTGCTGCATCCTAAACTGCTTATTCCACCCAGCCTTGCCACAGAACTGTCCCCTTAATTACTGTTTAAGGAAGGCAGCACTTTTCTTTCTTTAAAAAAACAATAACCATGCTGAGTGTTTTAAAAGTGCCACATGCTTAGAGCAATCATTTAAAATTCCAGCTGTGTTACTGTTGATTGAATAGTGTTTGAGCTATCCCTGTTTTCTGATCAAGTTATTTTTTTCATGGACGATTACTTAGTTTTTGACATTATCCTTCTAGGATCTGGAACTACTTGTTTGCCTATATCTCAAAAGTAATAATAGCTGGATCCAGACCAAGTTATTAGCACTAAGGTTCCATCGAGAACAGTTATTTCAATGGGACCTAAGAACAACGGACTTGGTATGGATCCAATCCAATGTTTGTTTGGTAATTGCAGCTAGACCTTCAAACAGCATGGCATAAGTCAAGTCATCTTCATGCAGGTATAATCATGATTTCCCCGCCCTACAAGAGAATGTGCTAAATGAAGTGCTTAATGGTTATTAGTGGGTACCTGATTGAAATAATAGTTAGGGCCACTTTTACATGTTCACTAATCGAAATGGGCCATGTTGCTGCATTAAGCACTGACAAGTTAACTATTTCTGTCTTGTGTAACCAAAGTAATCTAATAAAATTATTCAATTAATTCACAGATTTGTTCATTACTGAGATAAATTGTACATAAATGCAACAAGCAAAATGAGCTCTAAAATAAAGAGGGCATTATAGCTAACATACAATAAAAAATTACATGAAGCCTCATGTAAGCCTCAAGAACACTTCTCCTCCTGAGTCAACTATTTTATTGAATTCCTAAGTGCCATTTAACAAAATTTGCTATGCAACAAATATACTTTAAATTCACTCAGATGGAGGGAAATGTTCGAGCAACACACACTTTCTCTCTCTCTCTCAACTGTACAAGATGCATACCCATTCTGAGGCTGAATGAATAGATTCAGTGTGATAAATCAGATTACAATAAACTATACTAGTTAAATGGGGCAACTCTTTAGTTAACTGTTTGATGTTGACAGTACAAAGACTATTAACGACAGCTGCTGCAATGCTCTGTTTCTGAAATTCCTTTTAAAAAATGAATGAAACACCCCGTGATTTGGGGGAAGGGGTGGGTTGAGAATGAAGTTTTTCACTTGATTGCATCAACATTCCTTAAACATAAGTATGGCAGCTATGTTCAAACTGAAAATATTTTGGACAAAGTAGCTGGAGACAAAAACAACAATAAAATCCCACCAAAGATGGAAAATAAATTAAACAGAAAGCAAACTTCACATATGCTAATCCTGAAATTAATTCAAGAAGTTATCTGTGGACAATCACAAGGCTGACAGAGCAGAATGGCTGGCACTGCTATTCCGTGGCTAACACATGGGAAAAATTGGGATATATCCACCCCCCTACTTTTAGTTTCAACTCTTTTTAATTTCTCATGCTGGTAACTGGACTTCCATAGGCAGTAGGAGTTCTTTTGTGTCAACAGTAACAGCAGAACAAGTCACAGTAGGACAAAAATATATAGGGAGAGTAGAAAAGTGGACAGGATTTGTCGCGATTCAGTACTACTCATAATTTTGTTGGAACTCAAAATGGCTCTGAAATTCCTGTAGTACTTTCCTGTACACCTTCCAGGAGTTCAAGTTATAGTCATCTCAGCATGGGTTCAGGACTTCTCAAGAAGCGGCAAAGGTGCCCATGACATACATAATCAGCTACTGATACAATAGCACCTTCCTGCTATAACACATGCATTCAGAGAGAGAGAGAGAAAGACTTTCAAGGAAGCTTCTTACATAAGTAATTATAGAAATACTTTCTGCAGGATTTTTCAGGTATACAAATTGGTTCTCCTGGCACTTCCTCCGCCACATGATGCCGTGCGGATCATAATGACCGTCTAGTCAAAGAAGACAGCAGGTTGGCTTTCCTTTCTTAAGATGAAGATTTCCCACCATGCAGATGTAGTAGGAAATTCTGAAATTAATCTACCGTGGCATGAGAGCTACCTGATCTTGAGAATATGATGTGTCTGTTACCCTAAAAGAGAGAGGCGTAGAATTCAAACATAGAACTCTACCTCATGTACTGGTCTTCCTCTCATTATATCCATAAAAATGTCACATTCTTCAATTCAAAAACTTGAATTTCTTAATAATGTCTCAAGTTCCTTCCCCAGCTGCTGCTGTTAAGGAAAATGTGTCAGATGTTCAGAAGGCTGGTTTTTCATTTATTAACAGATGTCAAGAAATAATACACCAGCATTACCTAAATCTTGTTCTATCTTTATTGAATCCCATGCTCTAAATTGCTATTTTGATCAATGTAATGACAACTGATTTTGGTTAGCCTGCCTTTTGTCTATTGTAATATTTGAGTTCTGTTATCAAATATTTTATGTATTGATATCTACCACTTTCTGTTTTGTCCCATGATCAATGTTTATACATCCACCTAGAAAACACAGAGCGTCTGTCAGAGAACCCTCAATGTTGCAGATGGTAAGAGGACCATGTTCACACAGGTCTTCAACCCTACGTAAACTTACATGGCCATTGTGAAAACAAGATGCTGGACTAAATGGTCCACTGGCCTGATCCAGGATGATATTATGTGCTTAAGTGTGTGGCTTTTATTTGTACCCTTCCTTTTTTCCTGATGTGACTCAAGGTGGCTTAGAGATAAAAACAAGAATGGTTAAAAACAGAAAAAGCAATTATTAAAATGAAACTAAACACTGATAGATTGAAAACTATATACATCCTTGTGCAAATTAATTGAAACAAACAATGAATTTAGTACAGTAGTTTATTGTACAAAACTCACATATATGTACATTAGTAAAGGATATGACCTCTGCTATTTTTAAGCAGCATTTGAACATGGTTTGGCATGGAGTCTACTAGTTTCGAACAGTCACTGTTGATTTTCGGATCGCAGTACCACACTTGTATCAGCGCCTGAATGAGCTTCTCCATAGTCATACAGTCTATAGCACGGAGGCGACTTCTGCATATAGCCCACAAATTCTCAATGGGATTTACATCCGGGGAATTCCCTGGCCAATCAAGTACCTGTATTTGCTGCTCTGTCATGAATTTATTCACCACTTTTGATGTGTGACATATGCAATATCCCAGTACCATCAGGATATCTCTTTTCCAGCTCTGGAATAACTCTCTTTCATAGAACCTCAATATATTGTGGTGAGCGCATCATTCCTTCTATTGGCTAGACCATAGAAGGACACCATAATAACTGAAGCATCCCCATAACATCTTCTTTTGTGGGTGCTTGACAGACTGATCGATGTGGCATAGAAAACACGCGTTGTTTCAATTAATTTGCACAAGGGTGTAGATATGTAAAGTCTGTAATAATGACAATAAAAACAGCATGGCACCATCCCTTTAATTAAAAGCAGTCTATTCCCAAAAACCTGTTGGAACAAGTAAGTTTTCACCTCCTGACACAAGGACAGCAAGGAAGGAGCCAGTCTAGCTTCTCTAGAAAGAGAATTCCAAAGTCTGCAAGCAGGCACAAAGAAGGCCCTCTTCTGTGTCCCCACCCAATGTGCTCACGAGAACGGTCTCCCCCAAAGTTCTCAAAACCGGGGAAGTTTTGTATGAGGGAACATGGTTTTTCATATAGCTTGGAACTACGCTGTTGCAAAGCTTTATAGGTCATAATCAGAACATAGAATTATGCCCCCAAACAGGCCAGTAGCCTGTGGACCTTTTCTAGGCAGGGAGTCATATGCTTCCCACAACCAGCCCCAAACATGGCAAAGTTCTGGACAATATCTTTCCCCCTCTCCTCCCATGCTCTTACAACGTGTGGTTGAAACTGCAAGATATAACGGAGAGGAACAGCTGGGACTGTCAATGGGAGCTTCTCTTGCTGTTGGAAGTACCGTACATGCGTTAGACACACACTTTACAGAAGTAGCCAGAGAATGCAAAGTCTAGTTTCCTCTTCTTGTTTGGAACACTGAAGTGCCTGCATTTCCCTTCTCAATCGACACCCCCACACCTACCCCTTCTAGCTCCCATCGCAGGGCCATAAGAAATGATGTAACAGCAGCAGCAGCAACAACAACAACAGCAACCACACAATCACCACCACCACATTTTATTTATATCCCACTCATCTGACTGGGTTGCCCCAGCCACTCTGGAGGCTTCCAACACGCATAAAAATAATAATGAAACATTAATAGTTACAATCCGATCCTATACAAAAAGGCATTAAAAATTAATAACATATCAAACAAAGCAATATTCAATAATCCGTTAGAATCCAGTAGTAAACAGCAACAGAAATGCAGCTTCTTCTTTGATTTTCATCAATGCCTTTTTCTGCACATTTGGTCCTAGTAAACACATTTTGCATTGCTCGTCTGGATAGCAGAATTGCAAAATTCAAAAAAGTGTGCGTTTCAGAGGATGGCTATGTCTTGGAATCCATAGAGGGGTTCTCGGCCCCTGCCCACATCCCCATCTCCTTGTTGATGTAGGAGGACTTTACCTGATCAGCCCTTTTACAAGTTGGTTTATAGGGCTCGTTGGGAAACGGAAATCAAGCGTGGGAAAGAAAGAACGGCAGGTATGCCTATTATCATTTGGGAAGTGTGCTCAGCCCCTCAAATATTTTATTGGAGGGGCTGAAGGGGTCTCAGCCCCTAGGAGTTGGCTCCTATCAGTCCAGCCTAGCCACAAATAAGTATTCAGCCCTCTGTAAGGGTAAGTCCAATTGAACTAAGGGGTGTGAATTATCCTGCTAATGTTGTGCTTTAAGGCAAAAATATAATTGCTCCAGAAACAGAACTACTCTTCTACACACCTGTAATGGGAATTGGGGGTTGCTTGTGCGTAAGTTGCCGCCACTCTCGGTGAGGTTGCTTGGATAAACCTTTCCCTGGCTGGACAGTCCTGATTCCACGTCTGTCTCAGTCACTGGCAGAATCCGTCAGTGGGCGTTTCCTGAACTTCTTCCAACATAAAAGTTCCTTGACGGATAGTCTCCGCCTAGCCTCCCTGTGCGGAAGTCTTCTGCGCAGGGTGGGTGTGGGCAGTGGAGGACCAATGCTCTCCCCGCTGGTCTCTGGCGAAGAGTCCTGGAGCCATCCCTCCGAAACCCGCCTCTGCCCGCCTTTCTCCCTGGTGTAACGCTGATTTCCTTCCCTGGTCACTGAGTCCCCTCTTTTCCTGCTGGGACCTTCTCCGGCATCGCTCGGAAGCCCTTCCACCACTCCTGACTGCGATGGCAGTTCCCTGACAACACCCATGAAGTCTGGGAGGACTATTACAACAAGCAGATTTAATATTCACACTTTAGGAGATTTGGGTTACAGTGTTCAGAAAGCCAGAGTTATCTTAACACACACACACCTAAAATAAGGGGGGGGGTGTAATTAAAAGAGACCTAATCCTTATTACAATTTTGTTCTTCCTTTCGAGTAATAAATAATTCATTATTGACTAATACATTTGTTTTCCCTAAGAGTTATGCTGAAGTGTATAGGAAGTTGTAATTTTACCTTAATTAGTGTCACTTAATAAAATGTTTCTTCCTGATAAATATTCATCGTTACTTGTCCTTAATCCTAAACTAATCCACATCATTAGAGTCTGTCCAAATTCAGTTTTGTCTAAACCTTCTTTTCCGCGGTAAAAAGAATATCTACAAATATATTCTGCTCAAATAGTCTGTAAACATCATTTAAAATAATGCCCATGTTCAAATATTAATTATCTTCATCCCCTAAATCTGAAATGATATTCTGACACATCTTGCTCCTACTGTGTTCTTCAAAAAAGAAAAAGAAAATATATATTAAAAACTGCATTCTAAATATGTGATTGTTTGGATGCAGCATTTCATTTTCTGACAGGAAAAAAGGTAACAACTCTGTAGCTTAAGAGGACAACCGCCTAATGGTATTCACAAAATATATGATCCAACTTTATACAAGGAACTGCAATTGGAGTTCTGGCTTTAGTGGTTGTATTATGAATTAAAAGAACGGCTATAATTAGCAACGAGTTTATTTTCTAGCATGCTAAGCAAAAAAAAAAAAAAAAAAAAAGGCAGTCCCTTAGCAGGTAAAAATGGAAGCAGCAAATTAAAGTGGATCTCAGCCAGTATCTTACTAGATCAATAGCTGGCAGTGACACATCTGCATAGCGGGATTCAACTGAAGGCTGGTTTTGCTGCTACCAGCAACTGCTGCATTTCAGAGAGATGCCGAGAAGCAGATGAAGCAGGCACCAAACTCAATGAAGGAATCACATTCATGAATGGTCTAAGATGGTCTCTCTCCCTTTATATACAGAAAATCCATTAGGATGAGCATAGTCTCTGGCTGAGTTGGCTGAGTTTAGCGCTTAAGTGCCTCATCCTGTCTCAGCTGGTGATACAGCAGTATACGTCTTTCCAAAGTGGTTCCAAAACCAAAGCATTCCAAAACCAAGGCTGCTTTTTACCGCACTTTCTGGGGTAAGAACCACTACAGTTTCTATCCGACATGTTTCTGTTTCTGTGGTCTTGAAGAAAATCTCTCCATAGCAACAAATGATGCAGCTGGAAACCCACAGCGATATACCCTATATAAATAGAAGGAATTTAGGATTTTAGGAAATCCAAAAGTTTCTGGGAAGTGGATTTCCCCATTTTGCAAGACAGCAGACATGTTCCATCTAACAGAAAGCAGGACAAGTATCCCTGCAGAAAAGTTCAGGAAAGCTCCAAGAATAAAAAAAGCTTGGGCTAAAACCCATATTTCTTATGGGCTTGAAGGCACTGCACAATGATAATGCTTTTGCTCTTATGGCCAGTGAACTCATAAGGGAAGTTATTGCTATTAATTCCCGAGCAGTAGAAATTTCCTTTGGGAGGGAGGGTTGAATTTAGGTTTTCCAGATCTTCACATCTAAAGATCTTCAGAAAAAGAGTGGTCGTCATCATAAGGGTCTCTCCGAAAACAGACAGTCCAGACTCCAACCAAGACGGTTCCAGAGCCTATTCCCTTTTCTACCCACCACACTCTCCAGTTCACACTGGCTGTCGATGCAATGCACATAATCCGAGCAAAGATACCAGTCAGAAATGCACACAACTGGAGGCAAGAAACTAAGGACAGCCATCTCACCACAGAGATCCTTCTCTCACCCGCGGGGGGAGAGGGGTTGGAGAGGAGACGCTCCAGGTAGACAATGGCAGGCATCCTGGAAACAAAAGAGAAGACAGCATGCAGTGAGGAGGGAGGGAATAACAAGCACGCAGAGTAATTGAAGGACATCCTCCCTCTTGCATTCTTCCTTCCATGCACAGAAAGAGGCAGTCAAAGAAATGAGTTCCCCTGCTGTCTCCCATCCCCTGGTTAGGTATAGACTTCTGCTCCAAAGAAGCAGCTGACATACATAGACTTTCTTCCAGCACATGGCTAGTGGTTTCATATACTGTGGCATTGTTCCTGTGAAAATGGCCATCACCTAAGCAATTCTTGTGGGTGGGAATCTGCTCCTGATTTCGCTGTTTTGCTACCTGCTCCTGCAGCTATCATCCTTTTCAGCAGAGCATAAACACACCTTAGTGAGGAAGGTTTAATCCATAAACTTACGTGAAATGTGTTCTTCAGCTATAGTCTAGCATGTCAGGAATAGAGCAGATATTTCCTAGGTGCTCCTGAGCCTCAGAAGACTGAGCTGCTGGCCACTAAGCTGAGGTTCTCCTGAGCAGCTGGCCACAGAAGCAACTGCTCTGCAGAATTCTTAGGTCAGTTACAGTCCAGTTAGAATCCTGACAACAAGACAAATCATAACTCCAGGGTACTGGTCCTTTGGAACACCAGGAAAGTGGAAAATGGGAAGGAACTCAGATCCCTTCTTTCCCAATGCAGGGTGTCTATTCCAGGACACACTGTGGTTAAAACACGTTCTTCCTGAAGTCAGATTCAGAGAAGTTCTAGGAGTAAAAAGGGTTATGTGTGTATCTCAGTACAGATTTGTTTTCTGGTCCTGAATGCCTTTCATGAAGGATTTTCATCTACAATAGAGGCTAATGGCATTAGGCCATGAACAATTTTCCTTGGCAAAATTATGGAAGAGTACTTACAAACCTATCATTATTCTTCCCCATCACATCTTGTTTGGACATTATAGTAAGGGAGACGATCTTAGCTCTTTTCCTTTGCACTGGGACCAAATGAAATCCGTGACATGGGACCCCATCACTCACACCAATACAGGCAACACAATTTTCAGAACCAAGGTGTCCATGATTTAAAATTGCTTTTCTAAGACCAAATGTCCAAAAATGCACATAACTGGAGGCAAGAAACTAATGACAGCCATCTCACAACCAGAGATCCTTCTCTAGCCCGCAGTAAGGGGTTGGATAGGATATACCTCAGCAAATCCCACAGAAGGAGTATTCTGAGGGACTGGTGAAGCCAGGACGGGTCTGAAAAAGACTCACCCCTATTCCAAATTGTGTCCTGCTTCTTCATATAACCTAGCCGCTCCTTGTCAAAGGCTTGTTTTCCCTCTGCCAGTCTTGGGATGATTTAGCTGGCAATTAATGGGTTTGGAATGGGTTTAGGTTACACTGGCAGAATTTACCCTGGCCTAACTTATGCTGGTTCGGATAGCTTTGCCAGTGATGCTCAGTGCAGAAATCAGTTGGGAGTTATTCATGAGTCATTTGGGTTGCATTAAGTTTGACCAAATCTAGGTTCAACATACTAATATTCTCTGGTTCTGTGTATATTTTTCCTTTTTTTCTTAAAAAAAAAAAGCTTCCTCCTCTACTCCTCCAAAAAGAAAGAAATGCAAACAAATCAACAACAACAACAACAACAACTTGAAAGAGGTCATGTAGGATTCCAGCAGCAATTATTTTGTTTTACCTGTCAGTTATAACTTTGAAAGGGGAGTCTAGTTTATAATTCCTCTCCTACCCGATGCCATTTCTATGTAATTCTCCCAAGCTTTGAAGCTTTAATTGCTATGTCCCAAATCTGAGCCTCAACCAAGTATTGGGGATAAGAGTTCTGAGTCCTTTGTCCATTCTTTTAAACAAAACACATTATTCCTATGAGTTATTGTGCAAACTGTCAGGGAACTGACATCGGAGGAAAGGGAAGTGGTAAGGCTCCCAGAGACTGGGAGAGAGTCAACAGCCAAAGCAGGGACCAGCAGGGGGAGCGCGGGGTCTCTGGAGGAGGATCTCAGTAATGCTGAGAGAGACGCAGCAGCCCAGGCAGGAAGCAGCAGGGGAGAGAAAGGGGTGAGAGACACTTCGAGCGAAAATAGCGGGGAGGTGTCAGAAGCAACTGCAGGGAGACCCATGCTGCGCCGGAAGCTGCCACGTCGTGAGTCCAGGAGACGCGTTTCCGTTAAGGAACTTCTTTGCTGGAAGCGCTTCCGCAGACAGCCACTGTCAGACTCTACTAGTGACTAGAGCAGACATGTCTGAGGAGCTCTGTCACACACAGAGGTTTGTGGGGTCGCACAAACTCTGAAGGGGCACAATTTTAAGCACAAGCAGCTAACCAACCCCTGACAGCAGTCTGACAGTCTCTGTACGCTGCCTGTGCAGGAGAAAGCATCATGAGCAACCCAGTCGGAACCGGAGACGCAGGGGTTGGAGCTGGTCCAAGCTTGGAAGAAAGGTATCAAGCTCTGGAGGTCCAACTTGCGCTGCAGACGGCGAGGCTCGAGGAGAGAAGGGCTCAGGATGCTGACAAAAAGGGGAGAACCACTCAGTTCCCCAGAAAGGTACCAGGATTGGTGCAGAAGTTTGGGGGGGACCCCAAGGATTATCATGCCTTTAGGACTGAGATGCAATATGCTCTGAATGTGCAGTTTGATGAGTTCCCTGATGAGGAATCGCGAGTTGCGTTCGTAATTGGGCATCTTGAGAAGGGGGCGCGGGACTGGGTTCGACCCCTGATGGCAACGCACAACGATATCCTAAAGGACACTATGAAATTCTTTCGTGCAATGGATATCATGTTTTCCAGCGATATTGAGGAAGGGGCGGTACGCAGACAGCTAATGGCTTGCAAGCAGGGAAGCAGATCTGTCCGTGAGTACTGGACTGAATTTACCATGCTGATTCACAGATTGGGGTGGGATTTATCGGCGGCACCCATTCAGATGCTATTTGAAGAAGGTCTTTCTTCAGCTGTGAAAGACGAGCTGGCCAGGAGCCCCAGGGCGGGGTCTATGGATCAGCTGACCAAATCTGCGCTGACCATTGGAGCGCGCCAGGAGGCAAGAGCCTTGGAGAGGCGGGAAGGGAGAGGGGAACGTTGGAAGGAGTTACGCATTCCAGACATTCCTGAGCCAGCTTTCCCGCCGGCAGAGCCGATGGAAATCGGAACAGCCCGCGCGCGCGCAGTTTCAAAGCCCAGTGAGGGGGCGAAGAAGGAGGGAAAGGGAGCCCGGAAATGCTATCTCTGCCAACAGCCAGGCCACTTTGCCAGAGTCTGCCCCCAGAGGAAGGAATGGCAAGGGATGGTGGGAGCTGTTGAGGGGGAAGAGCAGGGAGAAACGGAGCAGGTAAAAGCCAACGCCTGGTTGCCAGCAGGGCACTGCAGCCAGGCCAAAGAGCAGTGAAAGTGCCCCTTCCCCAAGTGCCAGTGCCAGAAGCTCCTCGACCTGCTCTAGTGATTGAAGTGTCGCTAGAGCTGCAAAATGGACACCCCCTAAAAATAAAGGCGCTGTTGGACTCAGGCAGCTCCTGCAATTTCATGAGCAAAGAGTTTGCTGCTGAACACCAGATACAGACTATCCCTTTAAGCAACCCCCTGCAGGTGACCACGATTGATGGCAGGGAACTGTTGGGAGGAGGCGTCAGCTTGCAGACCGTCCCAATGATAATGAGGGTGGCAAGGCACACAGAACTGATAGCGTTTAATGTGGCCACCTTGGGAGGCGCTCCCATTATTTTGGGAATGAGCTGGCTAGCCCTACATGATCCGCTGGTGGGCTGGCATCAAAGAGTGGTTTCCTTCGGTTCCGCACACTGCTTAGAACACTGCAGGGCGGAAAAGGGGTCAGCAGGGGCCCAAGCCACCCTAGCAGGGACGGAAGTGATGGAGAAGGGGAAGGTGCCACCACAGTATGCTGATCTCAGCGACGTGTTCAGCGAGAAGGAAGCGGACCAACTACCCCCGCATAGGCCCTTTGATTGCCAGATCAATTTACTCCCTGGAGCACAGCTTCCTGTAGGCAAGTTGTATGCCATGTCAGACAGGGAGATGCAGGAATTGCGAGCGTTCATTGACAAGAACCTGAAGAGAGGCTTCATCAGAGAGTCCAAGGCAGCGGGGGGTAGCCCAGTGTTTTTTGTGGATAAAAAAAACACGGACAAGCCGAGGCTGGTATGTGACTTTCGGGCCCTAAATGCAGTGACAGAGCCGGCGGCTTTTCCTATGCCCAGGATTGATGATATTTTGACCAGGGTGCGAAAAGGAAAGATTTTTACAAAGCTGGACCTAAGGGGGGCGTACAACCTGATACGTATAAGGAAAGGGGATGAATGGAAGACCACCATGTTCACCCCTTTGGGGGCATTTGAATACCTCGTTATGCCTTTTGGATTACAAACAGGCTCCGCGTGTTTTCAAGCCTTTATGAACCATGTACTGGGGCCTTTGCTCTACAAGAATTGCGTGGCCTTCTTAGATGACGTGTTGGTGTATTCGGAGAATGAGGAGCAACATGTGAGAGACGTCAGAGAAGTGTTGAGCAGGCTGCAAGCCAACAGACTGTGGGTGAAACTGGAAAAGTGTCAGTTTCATACCAAGGAGGTGGAATTCCTGGGGTACCGCTTGTCAGACAAGGGGTTGGCCATGGACCCCGGCAAGGTTCAAGCGGTGCTGGAATGGAAAACACCCAAGACCAAGAAGGATGTGCAGAGGTTCCTAGGGTTTGGAAACTTTTATCGTAAGTTCATCCGAAACTTCGCCCACCTGACGGCGCCCATCACGGACTGTCTCAGCAGCAAAAGGAAGTTTGTTTGGACGGGGGAGGCGGAGCGAGCGTTTGAGGAACTGAAAAGGGCCTTCGCCTCTGACGAACAACTTCTACATGTGGATTTACAAAAAAAGCTGAGGGTCGAAACAGACGCTTCGGACAGAGCCATAGGGGCGGTGCTTCTTCTGCAGCCGGGGAAGGAGGGGTCAGAGTGGCGACCGTGTGCCTTCTTTTCGCGAAAGCTGAACAAATCTGAGAGAAACTACACGGTGCACGACCGGGAACTTCTTGCGATTTATGAGGCCTTCCGGAGATGGAGGCACCTACTAATTGGTGCACAACAGAAGGTGCAAGTGTGCACGGACCATAAGAATCTAGAGTATTGGAGAACTGCGCGAGTGCTCAACCAAAGGCAGTTGAGATGGGCCCAGGAGTTCTCCAAATTTAACTTTGAGATTTGTTACGTACCAGGCCCGGAGAACGTTAGGGCGGACGCTCTCTCACGCAAACCTGAATATTTGGAGGGAGAGGGTGCACCCGAAGAGACCCATGTTATTCCCGAGGACCGCTGGGTGTGTGGGGCGGCTTTGGTGGGGCAAAGGGAACTGGTAGAGGGAACGGTGCAGGATGAATACGCCCAGGACAAACTCAGGGGTCTCAGGAGGGAGGGAGACAAACCCGGGGGTTTTGAGGAGAGAAACGGGGCGTTGTACTACAAGGGAGCGTTATACATACCTGAAGGGGAATTGAGGGAAAAGGTACTCAAGCAACTGCACGATAGCCCCACAGCAGGGCATTTTGGGCAACACAAAACCATGTGGCTGGTTACCAGGGAATTCTGGTGGCCCAAGGTCAGGGAAGATGTGCGGGAATATGTGAGAGGGTGTGACCGATGTCAACGAGCCAAGGGGGAGAGGCGGGCACCGGCAGGTTTATTAGAACCACTACCCACGCCGGAAAGACCATGGGAGGCAGTGGCAATAGATTTCATGACTGATCTGCCCAGGTCCAAAGGGAAGACAGCCATTATGGTTGTGGTAGACCTGTTAACCAAGATGGCCCACTTTATAGCCTGCTCACATGCGGTCACAGCAGAAGAAACCGCTAAATTGTTTGTGGAAAATGTGTTTAGGTTGCATGGTGCCCCCTTGAGGGTGGTTTCGGACCGAGGGAAACAATTTACTTCCAGGTTCTGGAGGAAGCTCATGAGCTTATTGCATGTAGAGGTGAATTTTTCCACTGCCCGTCATCCAGAAACCAATGGGCAGGCGGAAAGAGCTAATGGTGTCCTCCAGCAATATTTGAGGTGTTATGTGAATGACAGAGAGAATGATTGGGTGGAGAAGCTGGCGTTGGCAGAATTTGCCTATAACAATGCAGAGAACGTGTCCACGGGGATGAGCCCTTTTTTGGCCAATCACGGGTGTCATCCCCGAGCCTTCCCAGGGGGGGAGGGGGAGAACTGGAGCGTTCCTGCCGCAGAACAGTTCGTTGAAGAAATGGAAGCGATCCATCGCCAGCTCCAACTTAATTTAAACAGGGCGAAGGAGGAATATAAGAGGCAGGCAGACAAAACCAGAAGGGAAGGGGAAAGCATTAGGGTGGGGGACCAGGTGTGGCTGTCCACCCAAGGGTTACCATTTAAAGGAGGTTGTAAGAAGTTAAGACCCAAAAGACTGGGCCCATTTGAAGTCACGCAACAGGTCAACCCAGTGGCTTTCAGACTCCGGTTACCGAACCACATGAAGTTGCACCCAGTGTTCCACAGATCATTGCTGTCACCGTATATAGGGGACAGAGAGGGGAGGGTCAATAGGGGACCAGCTATGGAGGAAAAAGAACACAGCTACCATGTAGCGGAGATTCTCGATTCCAGGTGGAGGGGAGAGCAAGTAGAGTATTTGGTAATGTGGGAAGGGGAGCCGGAGTCGGAAAACACCTGGGTCAGGGCAGAGGAGGTAGATGACGAGGTTTTGATTGAAACTTTTCATCAGAGATTCCCTAGAAAACCCCAGCCAGTGGCGAGGTTCCGGAGGGAATACTTCGCCACCACCGACGACGAAGAAGAGTTGGAGGGGTTCGCTGATTCCGAGGTGGAGGAGGATTCAGCGAGTCGGAACGAAGACCGATGGAGGGAATTGTTCGAGACGTCTGAAGATGAAGAGGATTCTTTTAGGGGTTTCAGCTCCTCACCGCCCAGAGGAGAAAGTAGGGGCGGGGGAGAGGGGGGCCCTGGAGGGGAGGTGGATGTCAGGGAACTGACATCGGAGGAAAGGGAAGTGGTAAGGCTCCCAGAGACTGGGAGAGAGTCAACAGCCAAAGCAGGGACCAGCAGGGGGAGCGCGGGGTCTCTGGAGGAGGATCTCAGTAATGCTGAGAGAGACGCAGCAGCCCAGGCAGGAAGCAGCAGGGGAGAGAAAGGGGTGAGAGACACTTCGAGCGAAAATAGCGGGGAGGTGTCAGAAGCAACTGCAGGGAGACCCATGCTGCGCCGGAAGCTGCCACGTCGTGAGTCCAGGAGACGCGTTTCCGTTAAGGAACTTCTTTGCTGGAAGCGCTTCCGCAGACAGCCACTGTCAGACTCTACTAGTGACTAGAGCAGACATGTCTGAGGAGCTCTGTCACACACAGAGGTTTGTGGGGTCGCACAAACTCTGAAGGGGCACAATTTTAAGCACAAGCAGCTAACCATCCCCTGACACAAACTAACAACCATTGGAAGCCACAAATATGGGGGGGGGGGCAAGCCAGGGAAGGGAGAACCATTGATTCCGCTCTCTCTCTCTCTTTTCTTTAAAACCTCTATCCATCCATTCAATGCTGGGCAGTCTCACAATGCTAACCAGCCCGCACAGCCTCATTCTTGGCAATTTTGTGCTTTCTGGTAAAAGAGGCAAATTGAAACTCCTGCTGCGAAAGAGATAAAGTCAGGAAAAATAAACAGCATTCAGTGCATCTAAATCTTCTCCATATTTGCATAGAATTAACTTTAAAAGAGATGGCTTCCTGACCATCTAGAGGGGGATTGATTATACATGCATAATAGGAACCGGCCCGAATGCATTCTTTACCTTGAGCAAATGCCTCTGCATGCAGAGTAACGCTTCCCAGTTTGCTGGAGTTATTTATGATCTCTAGGGTGGGCAGCATTAAGAGGAAGGTATTAATCCACACTTTGGGAGCCGAAGGAAATCAACAAAGATAGCAGCGGGAAGATAAGTGTGCAGCATAACCTTCCCCTCCCACCACAAGTATTTCAGATTTGAAGTAGGTATAAAATACTTTTCAGTACAGTAAGGCTGCATCTTAATGCTAGGGTTCCGTTCTGAGGGGTCCATGGGTAAACGCAAAAATGTGTAAAGCCAGGAACCCCCAGAACTGGGTGCAGGAATGATGTGTATAGAAACTAGGATATGATATATTTCTTATATATTATCCTTCCTTACTCACATTTTGTGAGTTCAGCAGAGAACATCTCTTTGTCAGCAAAAATAAGGACGCTGCTGATAAACTAGCTTTAGCTTTTTAATTTAAGTAATCCAGGATGCTTTATTGCAGGCTGGATTTCCTGGTCTTTCCCCACTTTCCTCCCCTTTGAAACAATAAGCACGCAGAACAGTCTTCTTATATGTAAATAATAGATTTACGCAGTTTCACAACAGCAGTCTTGAGGCACGCTTAAAAATAAGTAGTTGCAGACATATAGTATAGTTTAGGTTAGGATCAGAGTCTGAGCTGTGACTCATACTCAGAACGTGCCCTACATCCCTAGTCATACATGAATCATTGAAGAGAACAGATCGCATAGCAGGCATCAGAGAGGGAGCAGGCTGGGGACGCGACCAGCTTATAAATAGGTTGTGCCCCTTTACCTGGCTGGACTTGGTGGGAGTGGCTCTCACAGAGAAGATGTCCTGCAGACCCAGTGAGATCCAGCTTCCTCTCTGTGTGTGCCTTTCTAGCAATCAGAAGTTGGTTTTGACTGCCTTATTTTAGATACACCCCTTCCCAGGCAAAGCAACACACCCCTTCCCAGGCAAAGCAACATATATTTATTTATTAAACCACCCAGAGTCCCATCTTGACCTGAAGCTTCTGGGACAGTGTCCCAGAGTCTTTCTGCCATCTTCCAAAAGCCTGTAAGCACTTCACTTTCCCAGCTTTGGAAAAGTGGTTCGAGGGAGGGCTCTGGGATGCTGCCAGAGCCCTCGTGTACCTTTCCAAATCTGAGTAAGCCTGCGATTGCAACTTTCCACAGCTGGGAGGGTGGGGTTTCCTCCACTTTCCATTTATTTATCCATTTCCGCCCCACCAGCACAAAGCTGTGAACATATACATAAAACAAGTAGGCTTACTGTACCGTTTCTCCTGCTCCCACCACCCTCACAATAGACAACGGCATTGTCAAACTGTGTGGCACTGTACTTTGTTTCCCCGTTTAAAAAATACTACCCCTCCCGACATCGTAAACTGTTTCCATTCCTTCTCTCTCCTTTCAAGCCAGCTCCTAAACATTCAAGCCTCTTCTGTTCACATACAAATTCAGGTGTAATATCCGTTCAGCAATATCTTCAGATCATGTTCTATGAGCAAAGAAAGCTGCATGTTGTGGATATTAGAGATATGGCATAGCTCAGGAAATTGGATGAAGAGACAGCCATTTTAATTAATATGAGCTTCTCCTCTGACTGGCACTGTTGCCTACTGGGCTTTTGATTGTTGTTGGGGTTTTTTCCCCTTGCCTGTAGTGACTCATATCGCTCCAGCTATATTACAAAATAAAAATCTAGCTGCTTACTGCTGAAGGTAAAATATGTTTTCGTATACCGTTCCTGATATTAAGATACACTGATATATGGCTATGTGTGTGCATGTTGGCAGAGAAAAGAAAATTCAGAAAAGTTTCCCCTACTAAGATAAGAAGGAAAAGACAAATATGGGAGTTTGTTATCCTTTAGGCATCTGATGGCCAAAATGCATTTTATCATGAAGTTTAGCATTTGCATTGCAATTTTATGTTTGTATAAGGTGCTGACCTCCCTGCCCCAATCTTCAGATTTGGGCCCTGCATCTGCATTTTGCTTTGCCAAAAAGAAAAGAAAAAGAAGAACAGGATACAGTGGTACCTTGGGTTACATACGCTTCAGGTTGCATACGCTTCAGGTTACAGACTCTGCTAACCCAGAAATAGTGCTTCAGGTTAAGAACTTTGCTTCAGGATGAGAACAGAAATCGTGCGGCGGTGGCGCGGCAGTAGCAGGAGGCCCCATTAGCTAAAGTGGTGCTTCAGGTTAAGAACAGTTTCAGGTTAAGAACGGACCTCCAGAATGAATTAAGTACTTAACCCGAGGTACCACTGTATTTCAATGGGTCCCTTTTTTGGAAATGGGATTTCAGGTGCAGGAAATGCAATGTAGATTAGAACTATAGTAAGTGGGGCTCATGTTTCTCTACCACCCTTCCATGGCAGGGTCTTAGTCTGTGCATGGGCCCATGCACCTACTTAGTTGCTCCCCCCCTTCTTTTTATTCTGGCTAAGAAAGAAGAGAAGTCAACACAGAAGTAAATGGGTAGGGTGTGGGGCTGAGGAAGAGGGACCATGGAGAGCCATTGAGAAGACTGTGAGGACCTGTCCCACAGACTGGGGCTTTTCCCTTCCCTGGAATCGGTTAACATTCTCTCAACCATTACTGGAAAATCATGGGAAAGTGCCACATTTTGATACTGCTGAAAATACTCCTGGAAGATGTAGGTCTTACGAATCAGATTCTGGGAATTCCCAAAGGCCTTATTTTCAATGAGCCTCTCGTAAAAGGCAAAATAATAATTCACTTATGTGGAGTGCTTTCCAATAGAACAAAATACCTTTCTTCCATATTCTGTATACATCTTCTTTATGAAAGACCATCATTTTCTGGAACAACCTTGTCAGACATCAATGTCTCGCAGCGAAGTACCATGAAATTCCTGATATCTTGGATTAAAGTGAATCTACAGGCTATAAATTCCTGAATTTAAATTTGTTTTAAAACAGGCCACAATCGCTTGCTTACAATTAGCTTTCACTATATTTTAAGTGTTACTTGTCTTTTTATCATCTTAGGACAGGTAGACAGCATTTTCCTTCAGCTTGGGCTTGATTCTTTTTACTTAGCTCAATTAACTTTCACAGAAACTGCATTTAATACTAAAAAATAAGGGTATAATCCTGCACAAAAGAGTCCCCCGAGTGTCTCCTACACAATGCCAAACAGTGCCTGACCACACCACCTTAACATCAGACTAATGTTGCTTGAACAACTGGAAATCCCTGATGGCCCAAAGGTCTTACCTTTGAGCAAATTCAGATCCCCCCCCCCCCGGGTGAACCAATAATAAATGCAGGGGAACTTACACCAGCCCTTGTGATACTGTCAGAACCCAAGGTTCAAAAGTTGTAAAGGGCCAAACTCTGTGCACCCACATCTGAATGTTACTGTCCTCTCAATCAATCATTTATTTTATGGGTTCACCAGAAAGTGATTGCAGACCCTTGTACAAGTCCCTTAGCCTAAAAATCGCCACAGCTTCTCAACCTCTACCTCTCTTTCAAATCAGAACCAGTGAAGGCAGTGAAGGTCCTGTGTGAGTGCCTGGAGGCGGTTGGAGGTTGGATGGCGGCTAACAGATTGAGGTTGAATCCTGACAAGACAGAAGTACTGTTTTTGGGGGACAGGAGGCGGGCAGGTGTGGAGGATTCCCTGGTCCTGAATGGGGTAACTGTGCCCCTGAAGGACCAGGTGCGCAGCCTGGGAGTCATTTTGGACTCACAGCTGTCCATGGAGGCACAGGTCAAATCTGTATCCAGGGCAGCTGTTTACCAGCTCCATCTGGTACGCAGGCTGAGACTCTATCTGCCTGCGGACTGCCTCGCCAGAGTGGTGCATGCTCTGGTTATCTCCCGCTTGGATTACTGCAATGCGTTCTACGTGGGGCTACCTTTGAAGGTGACCCGGAAACTACAACTAATCCAGAACGCGGCAGCTAGACTGGTGACTGGGAGCGGCTGCAGAGACCACATAACACCAGTCTTGAAATACCTACATTGGCTCCCAGTACGTTTCCGAGCACAATTCAAAGTGTTGGTACTGACCTTTAAAGCCCTAAACGGTCTTGGTCCAGTATATCTGAAGGAGCGTCTCCACCCCCATCGTTCTACCCGGACACTGAGGTCCAGCACCGAGGGCCTTCTGGCAGTTCCCTCACTGCGAGAAGCCAAGTTACAGGGAACCAGGCAGAGGGCCTTCTCGGTAGTGGCGCCTTCCCTGTGGAACACCCTCCCACCAGATGTCAAAGAAAACAACAACTACCAGGCTTTTAGAAGACATCTGAAGGCAGCCCTGTTTCGGGAAGCTTTTAATGTTTGATGTATTCTAGTATTTTAATATTCTTTTGGAAGCCGCCCAGAGTGGCTGGGGAAGCCTAGCCAGATGGACGGGGTATAAATAAATTATTATTATTATTATTATTATTATTATTATTATTATTATTATTATTATTATTATTAACCTGCAAAGTTGTACTCCTTTTCTGTATTGTTAAACAACAAACAATTATGGGAGGGGAGAGAATCCAGCTTTTCCACATCCTCATGTCCACCATAGTAGATGGTTTTCTTACGCTACCTGTTACCCTCCCGTCATGTACCAAAAGAGAGCCCTTTTCATTTGAAGTTAATCTATGTTCTAGGTCATGATCACATTTTTAATATGAGCAGAGTCATGATACCATTTTATCTGTGCTCACCTCAATCCACCTTGGTTAGTATGGTATTGATGCCAGTATTAATTCATTTGATAGATTAATTTGTTTATGAGCACTTGCAATAATCTTAGTGTCTCATCAGGAATCTTATTGGGTAATGCTTATGATATCTTTTGTGTTTTTTAAATGATATAATGAACCCTTTGAAAGCATCCATCCTGGCTTTCTAGGATTAAAATTTAGTTTCTTAAGGTTCTTCCAAGGTTGACACTATATTTATTCATATTTTAGCTTCGTACAAACTGGATAGAAGCATAAACATACTGCTTTTCTACCATTTTCAATAAAGATAATCTAATCTTTTTTGTACAATTGTTGTATTAAAGTACAAAAGGGATATAGACCCTCACATACAGGTGCAAGTAGCATCAAAACCATGAGGAAATCGCCAATTAGTTATGCATTCTGCACTTGACATCACAGAGCGAAATGGAATTAGCAGTCCTGTGGAGTACAGTGGTACCTCTGGTTACGTACTTAATTTGTTCCAGCGGTCCATTCTTAACCTGAAACTGTTCTTAACCTGAAGCACCACTTTAGCTAATGGGGGCCTTCTGCTGCCGCTGTGCCGCCGCTGCATGATTTCTGTTCTTATCCTGAAGCAAAGTTATTAACCTGAGGTACTATTTCTGGGTTAGCGGAGTCTGTAACCTGAAGCATATGTAACCTGAAGCGTATGTAACCCAAGGTACCACAGTGCAGTTACTTAATGCCTATGTAACTTTGTGCAACTTGTGACACAGTTAGACCTGTTCTGTCTTCCTATACACACGTGAGATCCATACCCCTTTAACAAAACTGGCAAATTCTTATTACATGCAAAATTGCAAATATACAAATTTACAATGTGATAGGTAAGTAAATAAGACAAAAAGGCATGAACATAAGAGAAATAATATAATGGAATAATGCACTGACATTGTTTTTTGAAAAAAACACGCTGCAATTTTATCTTTAGAAGTTGAAGTTACTTATATTTATCTACTGATTAATGTGATCAGCTTAGTTCAGTGGGGAAATCCAGAACCTGGAACTCCTCACAACTGAGTACTACTCAAACTTTAACTCTTCTGGAGTTTCTGTGAAACCAGAAAGAGGTTTTCATTTCAGTCACTGAAGGGTCAATGGCAGCAGTGAGCTTGTGATTCCTATGACTGGCCTTCTCTAAACATGCTGTGTTCCATAAAAGCCATTCACAGTTGTAAATATTTTTGCATCACAAAGGTTGATTGATTTATACTGATGGCTTCTCTTTATTTAAATGGTTTATTATTTCCTAATGCCAAGCCAATAAGAAGGTGGCAGATCAATATCAAAGATTGGCATTAGCTATAGTGTCCTCAATTGCCTTAACTGTGGTGTTATCCTGATAATTTCTGTGTGATAACATCTATTAGTGCAACAATGGGGGGGGGAGGAAGGGGAAACTCATTTATGTCAAAGGTCAGATTGCCATTTGTCATTTAAGTGGGTCAAATATTTGTGCTCAATATTTTGTAATCATCAAGAGATAGTAAAGGAATGCAAGATAGATTTGCATATATACTAATTCAGGACTGAACCACCCTGCAAATCAGCAATACCAAAAATCCCAAAATTGATCAACTTTGGTTTGAGTGGAACACTAAGAATTAAGCTAGAAAGGAACGAAGGAAGGAAGGCTGACTCCTCCCTATTAGATCACATTTACTTAGCCACACTAAAAAGCAACCTTCTTTCAAAGTGTAAAAAACGCTGAAATTGTAAGTGCAACTCTCTAGCTGCTGAACACAATACAGTGGTACCTCAGGTTACATACGCTTCAGGCTACATACGTTTCAGGTTACAGACTGCACTACCCCAGAAATGTTACTTCGGGTTAAGAACTTTGCTTCAGGATGAGAACAGAAATTGTGCAGCAGTGGCACAGCGGCAGCAGGAGGCCCCATTAACTAAAGTGGTGCTTCAGGTTAAAGAACAGTTTCAGGTTAAGAACAGACCTCCAGAACGAATTAAGTTCTTAACCCGAGGTACCACTGCATTTAGAATAGCAACAAAAGCATTATAGGCAAGCAAACCCATGCCATGTACTTGAAGGAATTCACCATGTTGCTTTTAGTAGATTAAACAGACAGGGCAACGGGTGTTGGGATCCCATTTCTGTCCTTTTGCAATAGCTACAAGAAATGCTGGGTACCTCTTGGATGCTGGACTCAAATTAGTTTCCTAACCCACCCAGGAATCAACTCAGGAGTGTGCTCTGACAGATCAGATGAGGGAGGAGGTTGTTGCTGGACCTTGGGTGGCAGAGATGGAGGGAGCTGTGGCCCAGCAGGAACATGAGTTGTTGGATCTGACAAATGAACTTGGAAAAAGCCAGATTTGGAGAGAGAGAGTTTTGTTTGGCTTGGAGATGGGGGGCTGGATAGACCCCCCTATGCAGGGATGTTTTGACTTTTCAAGTCTGGCAATGGACCATGAGGAGTTTGGGGTTGTGGGGGTCCTCAACTCTGAAGGGACCTTGAAACATGCTTTTAAATACCACATGGAGTTCAGTGTGGACTATGGAAAAGGGGCTGATCTGTCGAGAAGGGACAAAAATACTGTCAAGTTGGAGTTTCCAAGAGTGAAAGGACCAGGAGACAAAGTAAAGTACGGGTATAAATATGAAGAAGATCTGCGGAAGGGACATGGAAGAGACTTAAGGGCCTCGGACATAAGATTACGAGGTTAATGAACTAGATGGATGGGATAGAAAGGACTGACAAAACCCGGGACCAGGAGGAAGAGACGTTGGATGAAGATTGGAAGAAAGTTTTGTTTTATTTATTTATTTAGGATTGTTTTGTAAAATTAATGAGTATTAGAAAAATGTTGGAACGAAATTATTTAGCTTTAGCAGAAATGTTAAAAAGAACTATGCAAGAATATGTTATGGTTATGAGAAATTGGTATAAATAAGATTTAAGTATTAAGTTTTAGGTTTTTTTTAGTAAGATAAGGTTAAAATAGATTAAGGTAATTTAATGACAGAATATTATGAAAAATGGGAAGGATTTGCTGTGATAATTAATAACGAGAATACAAAAAAGGGAGGTGTGAGGAGGTCGATGAAATAAGGCAATGACAGTTAAGGATTTGGGAATATTGGATTTGTTTTTAAATTTTTGTGTTTTGTTTTTGTTTTTTGATTTTGATTTTTGTCGATTTGTATTGTTTGATTGCTGTTTGTTTTCCCCTTGTTTTTTCTTTTTTGTCTCTTTGTTTTTTTTGTAATTTTAAAATGCTTAATAAATATTATTATTTTTTTAAAAAAATCAAATTAGTTTCCTTGGTTATGTGGTGTATTTAAAAGGTGGTTTCTCACCAGGGTAATGAACAAGGTGGTGTACAAGTGAATTCTTACCACAGGATGAAATCAGGCCAAATCTTTATTGGCTGCAGTAGGCTGGATATAGGTTGGCTTAGCAATAGGGCCAGAACAGGTGCTTTTTTGGTGCCATAACTGTTGAGAGAAACAAAAAACACATGCATCGTCCTGAAGCTTGCAGGCCAAAATGGCTCCAAACTCTGACTCCCATGAGGACCTATGGGAGAATCTGTTCCATGGGCCCTTGCAGGGACAATATGTGGGTGGAACGTACCCCATTTCTGCTTCACTGGGGCTCATGCCACCAGGCAAAGCTGCCCTATTCAGATTGGGCCCAGAATTGAGTTTTCATTAACACAAACAGGTGAAGTCCCTGGGTTGTAATTTGGAACTGAGGAAGACTTTTTAAAATGTCTCCAGCAATTGGAGAAGTGCAGTCAGAGTTATTCCATTGCGATTCACGCTTATGGTGAAGCAAGCTTGTTTTATCCTGCTCTGGAGGGTAGGACCCAAATCAATGGCTTCAAGTTATAAGAAGAAAAGATTCTCACTGAACAACAGGAAAAGCTTCTGGTGGTAAGAGCTGTCTGACAATGGAATGGATTCCCTTGGAAGGTGGTGGACCTTCACTGGAGGTTTTTAAGCAGAGGTTGAATGACCATCTGCCATGGATGCCTTACTTGAGCTTCCAGCATTGCAGGGGGTTGGATTAGATGACCCTCAGGGTCCCTTCCAATTCTACAATTCTATGAAAAGGGTTAAACAGTTATGAACAGATTAAAAATGAGTGATATAAGTGACTATACTTTCCTATGTTTGGTTTCAGATTGCTTTGGCGAAAGAAAGGTCACTTATGCAATTTCTCCAGTAATGTCCGACGATTTAAGTACATTGAGCACAATCAAGCCAAGGTTAAGTGTTTTCATGTCCCATTGATCTCAATGGGAGGCAGCTAAGCACATGCTTTACGCTCTCTTGGAAATAAATTGGTCTTAAAATTGCTTAATTTCCTCGGGATCATGCCCTTTCTGTCCTTGTTCCAGTTCAGATATTCCCCTCCCTCCCGCCCAGTCTTTCTCTCTCAGGGGCCATCTAGTGATAAACTGAAAACATAAGAAGAGGCCTGCTGGATCAATGGAAAGGCCCGTTTAGTCTGGCATTCTCTTCTCGCGGTGGCCAACCAAACACCTGTAAGAAACCCCAAATCAGGGCTTGATTGCAACAGGAATCTTCCTGTTTGTGATTCTCAGCAAATGACATTCAGACAGTGTGGGTGAAACATAGCTCTCATGGCTAGTAGGCAGAGATAGCTTATTCCTCCATGATTCGTATCTATCCTACATGATTGCTTCCTCATCTTATTTTAAAGTCATCCTGATTAGCAAACCATCGCTACATCTTACGAGAACGAATTCCATAGTTTAAAATGTGCTACGTGAAGATGTGTGCTCTTTTGTCTGACTTAAACCTTTCAGCATTCAGCCAGGGGCATAGCGTAGGGGGCCGTGGGCTCGGACACACAATTTTTTGAGGAGGCACAAACCAGGCATAGGTGTTAGTTTCTGTTTCTCACTGAGCAGCTGCTGGGAGTCACAGGACTCTGTTTACATTCCAGAGACCTTCCAGTCTCACGGGAAAGGGAGACAGGATGTGACCTTACTGGTTTCCTGGTTCCTTTGTTCCTTTGTTAAGTTGCTCTCTGCTCTCACAGGGAGAGGATGTATATTTCTTTGCTCTCTGCGTAGCTAGAAAATAAAGCATAGCAATGTAGCTCATACTATCTCACCCTTCCGCATGCTGTTTTGATGCTCTGCTAGGACGACGTGCCTGAGGCCTTATCAAAGGATCAGTTCATCAATTAATCGTCAGGAGGCGATCCCGAAGATGAACCTTATCAGCTCGGTCGAACGGAAATTCCGACAGTAGGCACCCCCCAGCATTGCCTGGCCTAGTGCTCCTCTCTGCCCACCAAGGCCATGTCTGCCGGTCTGGCTCCCCCCTGCGTGGGCCCCACTTTTCTCCAGTGGGGTTGGGTTGTTCCAGGGTTGCAAGTGATGCTGTGTCACTGCATTCAGCTTCCTTGGATGTCCCCATGTTCTCATGTTATGTCTGAGGGAGAAAAACTTTTATCAAGTCAGTTTCTTAACACCATTCAACTCCTGCCATGTTCCCACTTACTTGTCCTTTTTTGCCTCAATGAAAAAGCCCCCCGGTGTTGTATGCTTTCCTCATAGGAAAGTTGCCGCAACCTCCCAATCACTTTTGGTTGCCCTTTTCTGAAGTCTTTCCATCTCTGTTGGTTGTACACCAAAATGACATTAATCATCTCCCAGTAAAACCTGTGGAATGTTGCATTCATACATCGGTCACATATCAGAAGGAAAATTGAACAAGGACACTGTCAAATAACTGAATCATCAAATGCACCACTAGGACTTCAGTCACCTGTAATATGGCCTCTCCACAAGTAGGTGGGTTTGGCTGGAGATCTGACATTAACATCATTTCTGTTTACATAGCGGATACATGGAAATCATGCCTTGTCAAAAGGAATGTGCTTTCTTTGGCCTCAGACAACCATTCTGTCTTGTGCTCGATGCTCACAAGGAACTCGATCCCAGGCTTTCACTTGCCATTCAGAGTCCTTTGGAGTCTTTCCAATGGGAAATTATCTCTGCTTCGTGAACCGCCCTGAGATCTCTGGTTATAGGGAGGATAGTGGTAAACAGCTTTGCAAACAAAGCAATAGCTCAGATGTTAAATGGGGCAGAAGTATGGGTCGGCAATGGATTTCAGATTGTGAAACTGGAATCTCAACAGAAGAGGTGAGACAGAAGTGAGAGGGGGAGGCTGTCTCTTGATCTCTAATAATTAGGCCAAGTGGACATCATAAGCTAGAAGAAGAAGAAGAAGAAGAAGAAGAAGAAGAAGAAGAAGAAGAAGAAGAAAAGTTTGGATTTGATATCCCGCTTTATCGCTACCCGAAGAAGTCTCAAAGTGGCTAACATTCTCCTTTCCTTTCCTCCCCCACGACAAACACTCTGTGAGGTGAGTGGGGCTGAGAGACTTCAAAGAAGTGTGACCAGCCCAAGGTCACCCAGCAGCTGCATGTGGAGGAGCGGAGACGCGAACCCGGTTCCCCAGATTACGAGACTACCGCTCTTAAGCACTACACCACACTGGCTCAGCTAGGATTTCCAAAGGATGAATGCCACAACAGAGAGAGCCAACCATTTCCCAAGCCACTGCAGAAAAGAAACAGTAAACAAGGGGACTCAGCTTCAGAATCCGAAGGTTGCATCAAATTCATTCCAACTTCCCCACTAAGCTCTTATTTTCCTCCCTTCCCACTCTCAGAGTCTTTATTAACTAGCTAAGTGTTATCAATTATACAAAAATAAATCAAAACATTACAATCCACCTTTCACAGAGCAACAATACTAAATAATAATAATAATAATAATAATAATAATAATAATAATAATAATTTATACCCTGCCCATCTGGCTGGGTTTCCTCAGCCACTCTGGGCAGTTTCCAACAGAATATTAAAATACAATAATCTATTAAACATAAAAGCTTCCCTAAACAATAGCACATTACAAAAGGAAATATCTTTCAGTATTTTTAACTCAAAATTGGCAACCAGCTTTAACTGCTGCCCCAGTTGCTATCCCAGTCACTGAGTTTTAGACACCATGTAGCCAAGGTGTTGGTGACCACAGAGTCCATGATAGTCTAAAACTCAGAACTGGCTTCATGAAGCAAGAGAAGGATGGGACTGGCATACCCAATGAAGTGCAATAACATCAACATAGGATTAAGGCATCCCTCATCCTCATCTCTTCTTCTGCAGATGCCTTATGTATCAGACCTCAGAACCTTGTGATGGACTTTGATGTGTTTCTGGTTTCTTTTTTTCATTCCTGATTTCCCTCTCTGCTGATTTTTGTTCGGAGATTTGTCTACTGGCATCCTTGAAGCATCTTATGAATAAAATCACAGTCTGTGTTTTGTAGAGTTTGATCCAGAGGGCAGAAATCCAGTAAGATATCAGGAGAGCCAGAGCAATCAAAGTGGACAAGTTCATTAAAAGCAGCAAATTAATTCCCCATGTCCACCAAATAAACAATCAATAAAAAATTTACATTAATTAAAAGATAAACTCAGCCCAGATGTATTCAATAAATAACGTCTTCTGAAGAAAACAAGGAATGCAGCTTTGTGGAAAGCAAGATGCTTACATTATTTATTGGGAATCTACATTTCAGCTGTACAGTGGTACCTCGGGTTACAGACGCTTCGGGTTACAAACTCCACTAACCAGGAAGTGGTTGCTCCAGGTTAAGAACTTTGCCCCAGGATAAGAACAGAAATCATGCGGCAGCAGTGCAGCCGGAGCAGGAGGCCCTATTAGCGAAAGCACACCTGTTTCAGGTTAAGAACGGACCTCTGGAATGAATTAAGTTCTTAACCCGAGGCACCACTGTATTTCAGCACAAGTACCCTTTAGGTTACATGGGACGCGGGTGGCGCTGTGGGTAAAAGCCTCAGTGCCTAGGGCTTGCCGATTGAAAGGTCGGCGGTTCGAATCCCCGCGGCGGGGTGCGCTCCCGCTGCTCGGTCCCAGCGCCTGCCAACCTAGCAGTTCGAAAGCACCCCCGGGTGCAAGTAGATAAATAGGTACCGCTTACCAGCAGGAAGGTAAACGGCGTTCCGTGTGCTGCGCTGGCTCGCCAGATGCAGCTTTGTCACGCTGGCCACGTGACCCGGAAGTGTCTCCGGACAGCGCTGGCCCCCGGCCTATAGATGTGAGATGGGCGCACAAACCCCAGAGTCTGTCAAGACTGGCCCGTTCGGGCAGGGGTACCTTTACCTTTACCTTTACCTTACCCTTTAGGTTCACCAAAGGCACGTCATCAAAAATGGCATGCAATTTCTCCCTTTACCCCATTCTTTGAACACAAAAAGTTTAGAAGCTTTTGAATTATGGAATTCAGAAACCCAAGTAAATATACCTCAAAATGTATGAAGAGGTGACTTACATATGGACAGTGTATAACACATTTTTTAGGAATATGGGTATTCATTACCTCAAGTGTGAAATTTATGCATTATTACTTGTTATTAAAGGTAAAGGTAAAGGGACCCCTGACCATTAGGTCCTGTCGTGACCGACTCTGGGGTTGCGACACTAATCTCGCTTTATTGGCCGAGGGAAATGGAGTACAGCTTCCGGGTCATGTGGCCGGCATGACTAAGCCGCTTCTGGCAAACCAGAGCAGCACAAGCAAACGCCGTTTTACCTTCCCGCTGGAGTGGTACCTATTTATCTACTTGCACTTTGGTGTGCTTTCAAACTGTTAGGTTGGCAGGAGCAGGGACCGAGCAACAGGAGCTCACCCCGCCACGGGGATTCGAACTGCCAACCTTCTGATCGGCGAGTCCTAGGCTTTGTGGTTTAACCCACAGTGCCACCCACATCCCGCATTACTTGTTATTAGGATCTGCTTATTGTAACATCCTATTTATAATGCACAAACATGTATTTTTAATTCTCTTCTTAGCTGTACTGCATTGAGAAAAAACGTCTGTAGAAGCATACTTGCAGCACAATAGCCTCTGTGTCAAGGAATGTCTGCCCATTTAGAAGAGTGTTAAAACAGCTGTGAGAGGTTGTTTACAAGAGGGACTGGCCTTGCCATTCATTCCAATATAAGAACTTAAGACGTTTTCTTAAGTTTTTCTAAAATATTTTATTCATTGGTTGAATAAAAGGCTTTGGAAACACTGGGCTGGTGGGAAAAGCCATCCTGAGGCTGTGCATAATCTGAATTAAACATCTGAACTACTGTCCCAGGGCAATCAAAATTCTATTCATAATAACAGAAGATGAGGCTAATAATGCCCCATCTTGCCCAGTATCTTGTTCTCACTGTGGCCAACCAGATGCCTTGCTCTCCCCTCCTGTGGTTTCCGGCATTCCAAAACATTGCTGCCTTCAACTGTGCAGGCAGAGCCTGTCTGTGGTGATCACCGTGAATACAGTGGTGCCTCGCAAGACAAAAAGAATCCGTTCCGTGAGTCTCTTCATCTTGCGGTTTCTTCGTCTTGCAAAGCAAGCCCATTAGCGGCTTAGCGGATTAGCGCTATTAGCGGCTTAGCGGGCTTAGCGGATCAGCTGATAAGCGGTTTAGCGGCTTAGCGGATCAGCTGATAAGCGGCTTAGCGGATCAGCTGATAAGCGGCTTAGCGGATCAGCTGTTAAGCGGCTTAGCGGCTTAGGATCAGCTGATAAGCGGCTTAGCGGCTTGGGAAAAAGGGGGGGAGGGGAAAAAACCCCGCAGGAACTTGCAAGACATTTTCGTCTTGCGAAGCAAGCCCATAGAAAATTCGTTTTGTGAAGCACCTCCAAAACGGAAAACCCTTTCCTCTAGCGGGTTTTCCGTCTTGCGAGGCATTCGTCTTGCGGGGCACCACTGTATGGTCTTAACGGTGTGTCTGTAAGTGCCTGTGGAGCCCAATTCTGGATCCCCACATCCTTCCACAGTGGGGACAAAGGTTTCCGGGTGGGAGTTGATTACGGTGAGGGCCAGACATGGCTTCCTCTTAAAGGTCACCTGCTTTCGGAGTTCCCTGATAATATCAAGGAACACTGGACCAAGCAGGCAGTGCATAGCCATCATGGCCTCTTCTCTAGCAGCCATCAGCAGTCCTCTTTCCTCTTAATTTGTCCAGTCCTCTTTTAGAGCCATCCAGGTTGGTGGCCATCAGAGTTTTGAAGTTTAACCATGCACTGGCTGAAGAAGAACATTCTTTTCTCTCTCCTGCATCTTCCAATGTTCAGCTTCATTGGATCTCCATGAGTTCTAGTGTTATGGGAGACGGAGAAGAACCTTTCTGTATCCACTTCCTCCATTCCATGCATAATTCCATAAACTTCTGTCATGCTACCTCTTGGGTTTTTTTTGCAAACTAAAAAGTCCCAAACACTGCAACCTTTCTTCATAGGAGAGTCAGTCTAAGAAGAAAAGCTAGACCTGGCAACTTGGTTGATGAATCGAAATTTGCCTAACTTTCTTTGGTCGTGAAATTTATTCTTCCATCTGTAGTTTGTTTTCTTAATTCTGATTTTGCTAATACTAGACAAGAGAAAAGAGCTACAAAGGATACTGGAACCCCTCCTCACTGACCACTAGAAATGCTACCCATGCGCATGGTCCTGAACAAAGATGGGAGTAACGTCTTATTTCCCATCCTGCCAAACCAAAGTTCTCTTGACTGCCTTAGACTTATATGATCCAATCATGCAGCTGATCTTTTCCCTTGATGCTTCCCTCTCTCTGTGGATTAAAAGACTGTCCTGAACACGATGTTAGAATTCCTGTTCCGTGATTGCAGTCATGGGATTGTTGTCGTTCACATGACAATATATGTTTTGACTCCACAGAGTGGGAAGTGACGGAGACAGGATGTTTGTGTTACTGTGTTCCATGAAGTGGGACTATTGTCCTTTCGTCTTTCTCTCTTTACTGTCTGGTGCTAAAGAGAGAGGGAGCCATGTTGCAGTGCTCCGTGTGTGTTTATATGTAAATAAAGTAGATTAGCCAAAATGCTGAGTTGCTGAGGTCTGTCATGCATGATGCTCAAACTCTGCAGATCCCTAAGTGTGCCTGTGTCTGTTGGCATCGGTCACTGTGATGTTCGGGCAGAAGAAAGCCTTTGAAGCTTCTTAACAAAAGACCAGGAGGGAGGGAACATGCCAATCGGGCATGTGTCTCTGGCAGGGTCCTACTCGAGTGTAGGCTGAACTCCTGACACACATACCCTCCAACATTTCTCTGATGAAAATAGCTGTGTCCTATTCCATAACAACAACAATAATTTTATTATTTATATTCTGCCCATCTGACAAGGTTGTCCCAGGCACTCTGGGCATCTTCCAACATACATAAAAACATAATAAAGCATTAAACATTTTAAAAATCCCCTATACAGGGCTGCCTTCAGAGGCCTTCTAAAGGTTGTATAGTTACTTATCTCCTTGGCTCGTGGGGTCACATAACTCCATACCCTCCAATGGAAATAGGGGCATCCTAAGGAAAAACGGGACATTCCGGGATTGAATCAGAAACCGGGATGGCTTCTGTAAATCCAGGACTGCCCCTGGAAAATAGGGACACTTGGAAGGTTTATGAACAGTGTGGGCTGCATTGCAGCAAGGGGGTGGCAGCCTGTGATAGGCCACACTGTTCAAGAAGGGACTCCAGTCCTTCTAAGAGGTTTTCTATGGGGCGCATGAGGCTGCAGGGAGGAGAAAGTTTGTGTGAAACAATCTTCCATTCATTCAAGCACTGGGTACAATCTGATGTATTGTGCCTACTGCAGTTAGGGACATCAATTGGTCAGACATGCCTGCATGTTTTAAACTAGAAAGCACCCCTTCATATGCTTCGAGCTATACATTAAACCTCTTGGCAAACTCCCTCAGACCCCTTCCTATTTATAATAGTAGATTTACTTTTCTGGGACAAAATACAGCTTGTTAGCTACTTGTTATGCTTCTGATACAGCCCTCCTTATTTTATTATGGTAATTCATTGCCCCCTGCTATTACAGAAGCTATAAATCACTTTGGAAAATTCACACATTTCTGTATAAATTCCAGTATGGTTTGAATTTGTGTTTAAAGCAGGCTATGCATCAATTTGTTTCCCCATGGAAATGCCTTGAAAAAGCCACAGCTGTGTTGTTTTATGTGATAGCCCCCCGAACCACCTACCATCTTATCAAATTTCTTCTGTGTTTGTGTACACTGGAGGACAAAGCTTTCCATGGGTTTATTTGATTTAAGATTTGTATGCCACTTCTGAAGTACCGTAATTGGGACAGTTTATATGGCGTAAAACTCAACGGAGCAATATCCCCAAAATGAATAACAATCAATTCAAGAGCACAATATAGATCCTTTTTTAAAATCTGTCTTTCTTATAATTAATATTGCCATTCATTATTTACTTGTACATTGACATTTAATGTGCAAGAGTTCATGCTCCTATAATATTCTTCACTTTTTCTCCTACAATATTTTCCCTGCCTTTTGTAACCTCTTACCCAGCCACCTCTGACTGGCTATAGGTGTTTGTATCTATATCACCTTACTATAATGGAAGACTTGTGAAACGTGAATATTTGTGGGGAATTGTCTTGCTGTTATGCATTCTAGATTGGTGCAATTACTTTGATCAAATAACCCCCCAAGGTCTGTGTCTGGGGTTTTTTGGCCTTCGCTTAATCTGCTACAACAGCACATTGAAAATTAAATATCTACTTGAGAAGCTAATTATGAAGTTTATATGATAAATTCCTTTTTAAAGAAGCTCCAACCATATCCACTTTATCACTTGGAATATTTAACCATCAATTATGTATTCCAAATGTAAAACAGTGTATTTCATGGAATCCCCAGGCATGCATCTAAAACCTAAATTGCCCAAAATTTTGCTGAAAAGGCACCTCATCAGAATATATAATAATTCTTTACACTGTGGAAGCAGGTGGAATTGCTGAGGCAAGTTCTGGGACTTCGGGGAAGTTGCTTGTGGCCAGCAATGCTCTGGCATGCAGGGAAAATATTTTAAGGCTTAGGATGGCCAAATATCCTAGTTTACAGAGCTCTCAGCTTGAAGTGCTATCCAGTCCAAGTCTGGCTATGTTGGGGGTTATAGGGTTGAGAACCCTGTGCCTCTTTCATAATAACTAGGTTGAATTTGGATCAATCTGACTCACATTCAGTAATGTTCACTAATGACACATAGAGAAATGTGGCTTGAAAAATAGTTTTCAAAAAACCAAAACACCATGTTTAAGAAGCAACAAACTGTGGCCCACAGTTACAACACCTGTACACAAAATGTTTTGAACTGCATGTGAGGGCAGAGATCAAAATGGCAGCATAAATTGGTGTCCCTGATCTTCACAGGATGACAATTGCAGTGAGCGGTTCTAAAAAGTGTTTTAGCTGCTAATAGACTATGCTTCAGGGCTATTGTGCACCTAAATGCAAAGCGGCAAATTTGGACTTAAGAGACAAAACTAACAATGCCTCCTTAGAAGACTCATAGCAGATCTACACTCAAGGTTTTTAACATTAAGGAAGGGTTTTGATAACATATATGGGCACATGACATCCTACTTTTATGTTCATAATACATTATTAAAATGTGACACCAAAGGATGTAGGCAACCAGCAGCAGGCAGACAGTATTTTGATGGGGGGAGGGGGCCAAGATAAAAATTGCTTTAATTAACAAGTATGTCCTGTGACCTTTAGAACGACATTATCTAATATCATTCTAATAATGTTACAGGTCAGTGTAGATCCAGCCACAGACAAGGCCCTAGAACCTGATATGTCAAAGGGAAATAGGTAAAGGTAAAGGGACCCCTGACCATTAGGTCCAGTTGTGACCGACTCTGGGGTTGCAGCTTTCATCTCGCTTTATTGGCCGAGGGAGCCGGCATACAGCTTCCAGGTCATGTGGCCAGCATGACTAAGCCACTTCTGGCGAACCAGAGCAGCGCACGGAAACACCGTTTACCTTCCCGCTGGAGCGGTACCTATTTATCTACTTGCACTTTGACGTGCTTTCAAACTGCTAGGTTGGCAGGAGCAGGGACCAAGCAACGGGAGCTCACCCCGTTGCGGGGATTTGAACCGCCAACCTTCTGATCGGCAAGTACTAGGCTCGGTGGTTTAACCCACAGCGCCACCCGCGTCCCCGTCAATACCAGCACACAAAAAGGTGCGGAAACTCTTCTCTTTGTCTGAGTGATAAATAGCACAATATGAACTGTGCATGCTATCACATTAAAAAAAAAAATCATTCTGTTACATTAATTTGATGCTTTGATTTTTTTGTCTCTTTTTAATTAAACAAATTTATACAAATTGTATTACTAAGCCAAAAATAACCTCTTTTAAAAGCAATTATTTGTACACACTCACACACATGATGTTAAGAAGAAAGTAATTAGTAACCCTTTTCTGTGGCATATCACCATTCATATCTAATTGGAATGAGCATGGCATTAATATATGTATGTTAGCTCTAAGCATGGACTACAATGCCCTTTGAGACTTTATAGCATCTGTTTGCTGCTATTGTGATATGCAATACAGTG
Source organism: Podarcis vaucheri (assembly GCF_965113315.1). Taxonomy (NCBI): domain Eukaryota; kingdom Metazoa; phylum Chordata; class Lepidosauria; order Squamata; family Lacertidae; genus Podarcis; species Podarcis vaucheri. The sequence goes on along the minus strand of NC_138762.1, from coordinate 94,440,161 downwards.
CACTAATTTGTTTAGTCAGTTCATATTTAGAGCTATATAAATTTGTATCAGAAATATATTTGTATTTTCGTAGCATTGCTACAATCAGATGTGCTTTATCGAGCTAGGCACCAGTGGCTTTTTGAAATTCTCTACCCTGTTTGTAGGCATAAATTATTATAAAAACTAGTTTTAGCCTATTTATCCAGCAGTTTTTCAGGGTGCAGCTCAACTCCGTCATTTTCATGAAGGTTTATTGTTTGCTTGTTTTTGCTGTTTCTGCAAATTTTAGCATCATCATCAATTAAACTGTCAGTCTGGCCACCATTTTGCAACATAGTCAATGCCCTGGTTCCAGGAAATGGTAGTAGGAAAAAAATGATATCCACCACAACAAAAATGTGGATAATATTCTGATAAAAATGAAAAAGCCCTCTGAAATATTTCCTTGTGAGGGGCTGAGAAAAATAAAAAATCTCAGATGTTTCTCCCCAGAATGTCTTTCTTTGAGAAATTTTGGCCCAGCTCTAGCATTTTATGTCCCTTTCCAGGAAGTTAGTGGCTAATATAAAATTATGCTTTCAGACCCAGAGACCTCCCCCCTAAATAAAGACACATTTGACTCAAATTTTAGTTTTGGTTTTTGGCAGAATTTAGGCCACAACTTTATTGATTACAGAAAAGTGAGTGGTTGCATAGGCTCTGGTTCTACTAGCTCCCTACACCCTTGCAGGTAGCACTGACCCAGGGTTCCAGCATAGGTCAGCCTAGGGTGAACACCTGAGGCATACTCTGTTCACTCCCCAGATGGACTCAGGCACGGGCACAACTCCCTTTCAGGGGTTGACCAAAGCAAGTTGAGTCCCTGGATTCCTTTAATGGAATACCCTTCACATAGGGATGGCAAGACCGTTCTCCCATCCCTATCACATGAACCACTGCCTATCCGCAACCTTACAAGTTGTGATGAATTGCTACACGACAGGCGAAACTCAAATGGCCACAGCCAATCCGCCAAGTGAGGAGATTACTGCCATGCTCCTGTCCCAATGACAGATGACACATGACGGCATAGCAGGGTCAATTGCAAAAGGCCCTAAAATTAGGGAGAGGTGGGCAGGTGTTCCAATGCACAAGCCGAAAGAGGAAGCTCTGGGTCATATGCATGGGTTTATATAGGTCCTTTGATCCATTTAGACTGCACCCCATTGGCCAGATTAAACTGTTCATAAAGGGACCTACCAATCGGGTGTTGTGGCTACCCAGCAGACCCACCCACAACCAGGAGGTCAGTCTCCAGCTCTCAACGCAATACATGCCCTCTTTTAGGGAGGCCACGATTTGTAAGGCTGAGCTCACTTTTGGCAGTTGCTAAGGCACCTTAGCTCAGCCTTGGAATTTTATCTTTGTTTCTGTACTCGAAAGTTTGAGCAAGTAAAAAGGCAGTTGGTCATTTCCATACTGAGGTTGTTTCTCCTTCCTAGACATGAGTATTTTGAGAAACAGCACGTTGCTAATGGTAACTGCTCCCAGTAATAGTTCTTTCTTTCTTTCTTTCTTTCTTTCTTTCTTTCTTTCTTTCTTTCTTTCTTTCTTTCTGTTAGATAGAGGTGTGTGTGTTTTTCTATGTTTGCAATAGCAGATCTTTCCTTTTTTCTGCTAGTGAAGAAGGTATCAACTCGACCAAGGATAATGATGGGAGTTGTTTTGATTGTTGTCCTTCTATTTAATATTTTTTAGCCCGTTTAAGTTTTAAATGAGAGTCCCCCCCGACACCCCCTAAACGAGATTCATAATACCTTTTTTGTTGTTGTTGCTTAACTGTTTTGAGGCTGTTTTTGTTTTACACAAAGAAGTGTGATTAAATAGTTGAAACAAATAAGTAAACAAATAAATGGCTAGTTTGATAGCAAAGAAAATGGGTTCTTGCCATTCTTCCTATTACACAATGATCAATGAAAAATAATTAAAATTGCTTTCCAGGATAAATTAAGAAGTTCTTGTCTGGAAAGTTGGTTATGAGAACATTTAAGTCAGGCACAGCTTTGGGCACTACAATCTCCCCTTCCTTCAGCCATACAGATTGTGCACCTATGCTGAGAATGAAACCTAAATGCTGCTTCCTGCAGTATTAGTTGTTAACTTTGTTGTTGTTGTTTAGTCATTTAGTCGTGTCTGACTCTTCGTGACCCCATGGACCAAAGCACGCCAGGCACTTCTGTCTTCCACTGCCTCCCGCAGTTTGGTCAAAGTTGTTAACTTAGTGCTCTCCAAGAGTTCGACTAGTATTCAAACTATGGGGAGAAAGCAGGAAGGAAGTCTTAATGAAATGAAAGGAGGCTTGGTGAACTGTACATGCCTCAAACCTGACTCCTTCCACTTTTAGCTAAGTCATGCTTCCCTGCTCACTTCTGAAATAAGTAGCTAAGGAAATTGTCACAAGGGGCATGGAGGACAGGGGACACCCTGTTCTCTTGTAATCTAAGTACGGGATCTACCGGTAATTACTTTCATTGTAGCTTTCAGTGTAGCTGTCAACAGGGCAACCATGTAAGGAATTTAGACCTATTTTCATATGGATTGATCAGGTTTGCTTTACTGCCAGTGGGGGATAAAACATATATAAGTTAATGAGGTTCTCCAGTTTTGACCTGCTCGCAATATTTATTTCATTGTGGGCCAAAAATCTGCATCCTTAGCTACTCTCAACCAATTCTCAGTGACAAGCTTTCTTGATTGGTGTTTTTAGCTTAGTATTGTGTCATTTATTTCGTACATTTGACCAGGTGGCTCTCTGTATTTATCTCTAGTGCTATGGAATGGATTTCACTACCACTTTCCTCTCCAGTGAAGGCACTCAAATAAACAAGCTCGCTCACGACAAGGCATAGCCTCAAAGCCTGGCCCTCACCTTATGGTAAGGAGGGAGGCCTTCCTTTTCCAGCCGCTCCAGCCCTCACAGTTCTGTGCAGGTGAGCCTCAAAAATGTCTCATTCCCGGGCCAAAAGCCTCGCAGCCCTAGAGCAGCTGGCCTCTAGAAATTCCTTTCACCTTCAAAGGTGCCTAAGGGTGCTCTGCTCACCTGCTACCTTATCTACCCTTAAACGTCCCCACAACTCATTGACATAGGAGTGGGAGAAACCTCAAAGTTCCAGTACCTCTACCTGCTAGAAAGCCATTCCTGAAAGTTCCCCTGAAGATTGTTCAGAAAGAGGTTTGCCCAAATTGCTTTGATGGACACCACTCACCCCACAGAGTTCAACCTAATCTGATATCATGTCTGGGCCAGGCAGAACTCCCTGTTTTCCTTAGTCAAGCAGCCTAATCTGATATCATGTCTGGGCCAGGCAGAACTCCCTGTTTTCCTTAGTCAAGCAGCCAGGCAAAACTCTGGCTAGCTAGCAAATGGATTAAGCATGTGAGTGGTGGACAGGAAATGGAGGCAATAGTTTGTATTACAGATTCCAATTGCATGTGCTGAGTGAGAGTGTTGTGTGGCTGTCTAGGCAACATGGCTGCTCCTGGTCTCTATAGCTCCCACATGGCTGTGCAAAAATGCAGATTCACAAAGCAACATTTTCAAGGGATTGAAATCTGTAATCCAACAATGAGAATCCGAACAGTGGGACTGTGTGTTTACAGATAAAAATCACTTCCAGGTAGCCAAGAAGAGAAGATTTATAACATTGCATGACCAGGCGGCGACAGCCCCAGCCCCCAGGGATCATAAGGAAGGAATAAAGACTCTGACAATGTTATATGGAATTAAAATTAGGCCACAACTTTATTAAACTTCTGAACATAGGAAGACCTTGGCTTAGGCCTTGGGCATGTATCCCTCCCAGCCCCCCCACCTGGGGGAACTGGGGCACATCAGCGTAAATGGGATATGGGGGTGTTCTGCAAGATGTAAGTGTAGCAGGCAGCCCAGCCCATAACCCCGCACTCAGGGTAGTTCATTGACAATCTTTCAGTGTATGGCCAGTCACACCCATTACATATAACCCCTTTAAGAGGGGACCCTGGAATCGCCACCGCAGGGGGGTGAGTCACCACTTCACACACACACACCCCCCACACACATAGGGAAGAAAAGACTAAAGGATTCCACCCAAGGCCATAACCGCCAAAGTTGTGACGAATTGCTACAGGGAAGACAAAACCTGCCAATGCAGGAAAATTTCTTCCCGGTCCTTCAACAGCAACCAGCCATAGACTGTAGCAGCGCCCGCTAATCAGGAAGAAAAAGTTAACCTGCAAACAAGAAAACATTAAACAAAGGGAGGGTGAATCTCCTAAACCAACTGCCTGGATACTGTCGACTCCACCCCCTTATATATATAGGACTAGCCCCACCTCCCAGCAAGAAACTTGATTACTGAGGTTGGGCAGGGACTTCCAAAAATTAACACTGAGAGGAAAGCCAGCCCCTCTTTGCCAGTAAGCTCCCTGGGAACTGTAGCACCACGTGCGATCCCGCAAAGGGCACCCACAATGTAAAGTGTGAGTGCTCATTTATTTTTTCTATAAATGACAAAAGTAGGTCTCCGTAAGCTAAGTGTGTGCATGTGGTCTGATAACTTCTGTGGCCTTGATTTCAAGACTGGGACTTACCTTTTCCCAATTTGTCTCTGCTGCGTTGTGTCTTCATTAGAAGAACATCTTGCTGTTAAGTGGGAAGGTTTCTGAGAGGCAGAAGCCTCTTTTCTCTCCCCTGAACATGCTTATTTAAAGCAACCCTGGAAAGGATGCAACTGAAAAAACTGTGCGTCGAGAGAAAGGCAATGAAGCACACAGATTGCTTTCTTCAAATAAGTTGCCAAAGGTAGTTTAGCTTTCGTAAACTGGGAAATAGATTTCAAGAGAATTGATACAGCTGGATCCAGTGTCTAATAATGGGCTTAGTGGAGTGCGACTCTCCTTCAGGGTTGCAAGTGTCAGCACCGTGAAAAAGTTTGGGGACTAGAAGAAGTGAACTGTATTTAGATACCTGTAGGGATAGCAAGTGCTTACAAACCTGGGTTCTTAATGGATATGTGCCTTCTACTTGTGCTACAAAATGAACTGCTGGGGTAGTTTGAAGTCAACACACACACACACACACACACACACACACACACACAAACCAGACACAAGGTAGCCCTGCAGTTGCAGTTCTGTTTTATTTTAGACATGGACATTTAAAGCTGGCACCTCAGCAATCTGATTTTTCTTTTTCCCAGTCCTGTGGCACAGCTTCATTCCTGAAAAGGCTCGTAAAGTCACTCATCTGGTTACCTGTGGTGAGGCAATGTAGTTAAGTATCCCTCCTGGGTGGGTTGGGGGGAATAGTAAAAGTGCATCACAAAACCTATGAAGGTTCCTGCATCCTTTTGACTGGTGTTAATGCCAGCAGTTCTGCCCCACTTGGAAGAATTCTGATGGATGGCAGGATGGCATGAAACAGCTAACAGTTGAAGGGCTTCAGAAAACAAGATAACTGAAAAATAAAAGCTTGCTTAAACATATAGCTGTCAGGTAGGTGAGGAAAAGAGATGTTTTTTTCCTCCTCTCCCCGCCCCCCGCCACTTCCTGAGTGAAATCGATTTGATTTAATTGATTACAGTGGTACCTCGGGTTACAAATGCTTCAGGTTACATACGCTTCAGGTTACAGACTCCGCTAACCCAGAAATAGTGCTTCAGGTTAAGAACTTTGCTTCAGGATGAGAACAGAAATCGTGCTCCGGCGGCGCGGCGGCAGCAGGAGGCCCCATTAGCTAAAGTGGTGCTTCAGGTTAAGAACAGTTTCAGGTTAAGTATGGACCTCCGGAACGAATTAAGTACTTAACCCGAGGTACCACTGTATATTTCTATGCCGCTTTACATTCAAATGAATGTGGCTTACAAACAAAACGTAATTATAACATAATGGAATGTCACAATTACAAAATAAACCATACAAAATAATTAACAAATTGCTACTAACATGAGTTTGACCAAACTGCGGGAGGCAGTGGAAGACAGGAGTGCCTGGCGTGCTCTGGTCCATGGGGTCACGAAGAGTCGGAAATAACTAAACAACTAAACAATAACAACCTACTTTTGGAACAGGGCTGGTCAGTGTGTGGCAGAGATATGAAAAGTGACATAGCAAGAGCAGGACTAATGGCACACCTGAAAAGGAGAAGGCATTGGTGGTGAAAATGAGCTGCCTGACCTCCCTCTGGCTGAGACACTGTTGTATAACAGAAGGAGATGCCTCTTCTCGAGCTTAGAAGGTTAGAGGCAAACCCATACCAGTCTGTGGGAGAGATCTACATATACACTGCAGCTGAGACTTACAAATAGTCAACTGATTCCTTGAGAACATTTTTGGAGTATTAGCTCTATAAACACCAGAGTCACTAGAAGGGAGGGGGAAATAAAACTAACGTTCAGTTTCACTCCAACATGATGTCCTTCAGGATCTCTGATACAACACTGCCTTTATAAAATGTGTATGTTGCTTTGCTGGGATGCGGGTGGTGCTGTGGGTTAAACCACAGAGCCTAGGACTTGCCGATCAGAAGGTCTGCGGTTCGAATCCCCGCAACGGGGTGAGCTCCCATTGTTTGGTCCCTGCTCCTGCCAACCTAGCAGTTTGAAAGCACATCAAAGTGCTAGTAGATAAATAGATACCACTCCAGCGGGAAGGTAAACGGCATTTCCATGCGCTGCTCTGGTTTGCCACAAGCAGCTTAGTCATGCTGGCCACATGACCCGGAAGCTGTACACCTCGGCCAATAAAGCGAGTCGGCCACAACTGGACCTAATGGTTAGGGGTCCCTTTACCTTTACCTGTGTTGTTGTTGTTGTTTTTAATATATATTTTATTCAGGATTTTCTTGTTTTACAGAAGTGTAGTGCCTCGTATTTTTTTTCTTCCATGTAACATTTTTACAAATCCGTTTCATTTGTTGAGGCATTAGGGGGAGAAGAAAAGAAAAAAGAAAGGGGGGTGGAGAGAGGGAAGATGGATAGGGGTGGGGTCGGGTGGCGGTGTTTCTATTATGTTTAATGTATGTAGGGTTTGGTGTCAGCGTTGCTTGTGCTGTTCACTTGTGTTCCTTTGGTGGTGAGAGAGGTTGGGGTTGGCCTAGGGTGTGGTTGTTTGCTTGTGATTGGCTGTGGTGATCTTTGTTTTCGTGTGTGGGTGAGGTGGGTGGGTGTTTTGGATCAGGTTAGCCATATTGATTTGTATGCTGTTGGTGGATTATTGTCACTGTCCTGTTGGGCTGTGTATGTGATAAAGGGGAGCCATACCGGGGTGAAGGCGTCTTCTTCTGTTTGTCCCCGTGTCAGTTTGTTGTTTTGCATCACAAATAACTAGTTCACATGAGAATTTCCCTTGGAAGCAAAGGGGTCAGTTTTGTGGGGTGCTCCTTCGCAAGTGGCTTCCCTACAACACTGCGCAGGACCCATGTCTTCAAGCAACAGCATCGATCCTGTATGGTGCAGGGTCCCTGGCTCAGCCCAGGGTTGGTTGGCTTGATTAAGCCTCAACCCCAGATTGAAGGGGGGAGGGAGCATGACAGGAGCTATGCACTGCCTTAGTTTCTAGGCCTTGATGCACACTGTCATCTTAATCCATTTTTTAATAAGCACATTCCAAATCAGGCATTGGAGAGTTGTGTGTTTGTGTGTGTGTTTTAAAGTTGATGATATAGTGATCTCCAAGTGTTATATGAAGGAGCATCTCCACCCCCATCATTCAGCCCGGACACTGAGGTCCAGCACTGAGGGCCTTCTGGTGGTTTCCTCACTGCGAGAAGTGAAGTTACAGGGAATCAGGCAGAGGGCCTTCTCAGTAGTGGCACCTGCCCTGTGGAACGCCCTTCCATCAGATGTCAAGGAAATAAACAACTATCTGACTTTTAGAATACATCTGGAAGCAGCCCTGTTTAGGGAAGTTTTTAATGTTTGAACTTTTATTCTGTTTTTAGTGTTCTGTTGGGAGCCGACCAGAGTGGCTGGGGCAGATGGGTGGGGTATAATTAATAACATCATTATTATTATTGTTGTTGTTACAAAATAATGTTACAACAAAATTAAAAACAACATATGACTGTGCGTTGTCACCATACTTATTGCTCCAAAGCATCAATAACACCCATTTCTCCATAAATGTATTGCGTTGATTTACTTGTGTTCACCTACAGTAATTTAATTTGATGATGATCAGGATGAACCAATTTTTATTCCATCCATTCAAAAGGACTTGAAGCTGTGCTCTTTTTCCAGTTTCTTGCGATCCCTATTTTTGTAGCAGTTATCAGTTAACACCTTTTTTTCTAAACGTTTTTTAAATAACCAAACAGAAATAGCTCAGGCTGCTGAGGTGTGATTTCATAGCATATCTGAGGCAGCATGAAAAGAGGGGTATTTGAGGGCATTTCGCATGAAATCAGCTTTAACTGCTCCACATCTACAGCAAATTGTGATGAAGGGGACAGGCAAAAGGTGGCTACGTTGGGGTTAATGTGAGCTGATTATTGAATCTGCATATGAAAATATGAGAAGGAGAATGAGCACATATGGAGTGCATCCACAGAGAATTTGCACATTGCTCAGTAAATATGAATAATCACAAACTGTTAGAGAATATTAAGTTATCAGGAACATTTTTCATGGAGTCATCTAGTCCAGGCTTTCTCAACCTGTGGGTCCCCAGATGTTGGACTACAACTCTCATCACCCCTAGCTAGCAAGGCCAGAGCTCAGGGATGATGGGAGTTGTAGCCCAACAACATCTGGGGACCCACAAGTTGAGAACCGCTGATCTTGTCCAACCCCCTGCAATGTAGACATATGCAGCTGCCCCATATGGAGATTGAATTGCGTTATAAGCAGCAAGCTCTAACCAACTGAGCCATTGAGTTGCCCATTGCACAGTTCACATGCATAGTTCCCACATAGATTTCTCACATGCTCAGTCAAAGCTGCATTGTCCTCAACTGGAGAACATAGCTTGCATCCAGAATTAATAATGGTTAAAATAAAGGCATTGATTTCAGTGAGTCTGTTTCTAAACATGACTTAAGAGGGGAATTCTATGGATCTGACCAGATTAGTAGCTTAGGATGCATTGACTCTGGCTCAGCCAGCATTAAGCCGAAATCACAGCTCAACCAATGATATATCAACATAATTTGCTCCTTTCAGCTCAAGATGGGATAAATCCCCCCAAAAGGGGAATGATGGGGCAGGACAAGAGTGGGCCAGGCTGAAGCTGGATCCTAAACCCATTCAGCTTAGTCATGTGATTTGCTAACCCAGCATAAAACACTACCTTGGTTCTCAAACACCCTAGTTCTCAAACACTGAAAACCCAGAAGTAAGCTGAACATCCGATGCAGCTGTTGGCTATTGTTTCTGGGGCACTTGTACCAATCAGAAGCTGCACCTTGGCTTTCGAACATTTCTGAAGTCAAACAGACTTCCAGAACGGATTAAGTTTGGTGCATTCATTTTTGCTATTTATTTTGCGTTTTTGAGGCTTTTTTGGTTAATTTGTTTCTGTGACTGTGCAGAATCTAGTTCAGCTACTGATTGATTGATTGTGTGACTGCGGAAATAGACAAAAGCTCCCCATCCAAACAATGACTATCATCAGTGCAGGTAAGAGAAAAAAATAATTTTAATTTTTATCATCTACAATACTGTCTTATTTATTTTATAGTTTAGTACATTGATTATTGCTTTCATTTTGTGGATAAATGGTCTCATTAGATAGTAAAATTCATGTTAAATTGCTGTTTTAGGGGTTGTTTTTAAATGTCTGGAATGGATTGATCCATTTTGCATTACTTTCTATGGGAAAGCACGCCTTGGTTTTGGAACGCTTTGGTTTTGGAATAGACTTCCATGACGGATCAAGTTTGAGAACTAAGGTACCACTTTACTTTAAAGGCTTCTTTTCTTCTCTTTTTTGACATAGCAGCACCAGCAGTCCTGCTGAATGAATAGTGTTTGGATTTGGTGTAACACTGTACTGTTTTAATTTACACCAGCTTGCTTTGCACTAGCTTATTGTGCATAGGACCACTCCCTAGGTCTGGATCCAGCCCTATGTACATTGACCAAACAATGTGTGCGCTCCCTGACAGATATTGTACAGTTGGGTGCCTCCTCTTAATATCACTTAGAAGAATATGCATGGGGGAAAATCCCCCGCTGGTTCTCTGTGCCTTCAGGTAACTGTACACAATGGAAATGTGCGAAGCCATCAATATTTATGCACATTCTTCATTCAATTCACATTAACCACAACAAATAGAAAACTTGAAACGCTCCTGTAAATTTTTAAGCAGAATGGTTCTGCATTTTGAATAAAAGCAAACACCAGCGTTGACTGACAGGGAAAAAAATAAACTAGAGATGAACGGGGGGTGGGGGGGGACTTGTAATCAAATATGATGATCCTTGATTAACACTGATAAAATGCAATTTATATCAGGATAGCTTTCATTACAGCAGGGCACGACAGTCTACAAACAGTAATGTTTTTGTAATTTAGTATTCATGAAAACAAGATTGCAGTATTTAGAACTCATTGTGTCATAAACTTTGCATGGCTGCAATAAATTTCGGAACCCTTTTTCCCTCAGCCTGCTAGAGCAAAACAGTGTGCTTTAAAAAAAAGAGAGGGAGAAAAGAGAGAACGCTTCCTATTTTAATGGTGCTATAGCTTATGGCCTGTCATCATTTCTAATACAAACTCTGTTGTAGGTGTTTCAGGAATGCAAACCACCAGCACACATACATATCTGAAGTTTATTGCTTTTGAAATCCCTCAACGCTTTTGGGAATCCGACACCTTTCCTGTTAAATCAAATTTTTGTGAGGCATTAACGTGACAAAGAAACAAAAGGGAAAGTCCCAAGGGTGCTTGTGAATATTTTTAATATAATTTTGCTTTCAACATCCAACATGTTTGGAGAGACTACAAGCTCTCCCTCGGGGAATTCTGAAGCTGCTACCTTTCTTTCTCCAAAACTTCAGAAAGCCCTTCTAACAAACATGTATCAGTGAGAGCCAAAACTATTTTTTTAAAACCATGTGATTCAGATCTCCCCCACCCCGCTTTCCCCTCATAGAAAAACAATATGATATTGAGAAACATCTAGTAAGGACAGTAAATCTGAAGCTGAATACTGATAAGATGCAAGTGCTGTTGGTGGGTGGTTCATGTGCCTTGGAAATGAAAATAAGATCTGTTCTAGACGGTGTTGCAGTTCCCCTGTAGAAGCAGATTCAATGAAGGCCCAGGTGTCGAGAAGTTGTGGACCACCGGGATTAAATTTACGGCATGTAATGCCTTAAGAGAGAATATTATGAAAATGATGTATAGGTGGTACATGACTCCATTCAAGCTTGCAAAAATCTATCATTTGCCTGATAATAAATGTTGGAAATGTAAAGAAATTGAAGGTACATTCTTTCACCTTTGGTGGACGTGCCCAAGGATTAAGGCTTTCTGGGAAATGATATATAATGAAATGAAAAAGGTATTTAAATATACCTTCCTGAAGAAACCAGAGGCCTTTCTCCTGGGCATAGTTGACCAATTGGTGTTAAAGAAGGATAGAACTTTCTTTATGTATGCTACAGCAGCAGCAAGAATTCTTATCGCAAAGCACTGGAAGACACAAGACCTACCCACTCTGGAAGAATGGCAAATGCAATTAATGGACTACATGGAAATGGCGGAAATGATTGGCAGAATCCGAGACCAGGGAGAAGAGTTGGTGGAAGAAGATTGGAGGAAATTTAAGACTAATTTACAGAAACATTGCAAAATTTTGAATGTTGATGACGTTGAAATGAATTGAAGGGGTTCTAGCAACAAGGTAAAATGTAAGATGGGATTGATAAATAGATAAACTAAATTGGATATGAATTTGCTGAACCAACTTTAAAAAAGGGATACAAAAAAGGGAGGCGTGAGGAAGTCAGGAAAATAAGTTAACTAAAGATGAGTCAAAAAAGAGGGAGCTTTGCTTTTTTCTTTATGTGTTTTTCTTTTTTCTTCTTTTTTCTTTTTTGTGTTTAATGTTTGTATTTTTGTATTTTGACTTTGTATTTTTCTGTTTTTGTATTCTTTCTGAATTTTTTTCACTGATAAAACTTAATAAAATATTATTTTTTTAAAAAAAAAAACAATGAAGGCCCAGGTGTCATCAGAGTTGACAGCTACAGGTAGTTTGTCAGCTACAACCATTCCTGGATTGAAACAGCTTGGTTTCAGTAACCTACATTCTGGCAAATTAGGGGGAAAAAAGAAAAGAATTTGCATAGAAAAACTAGGCTACTGCTCATCCTATGGTTGGTATATGGTATAGAAAGAGGTTGTTGAAAGACAAATAGTGGAAGTTTGTAGTTCAAGGGCCAGCAAACCTTTTCAGCAGGGAGCCAGTCCACTGTCCCTCAGACCTTGGGGGGGGGCAGACTATTTTTTTTGGGGGGGATGAACAAATTCCTATGCCCCACAAATAACCCAGAGATGCATTTCAAATAAAAGCACACGTTCTAATGTAAAAACACCAGGCAGGTCCCACAAATAACCCAGAGATGCATTTTAAATCAAAGGGCACATTCTTCTCATGTAAAAACATGCTGATTCCCAGACCACTCGCGAGCCGGATTTAGAAGGCGATTGGGCCGGATCCGGGCCCTGGGCCTTAGTTTGCCTACCCATGTTGTAGTTGGCTGCCTACACTGTGTGACAGTTGCAACCACAACACTAATGTTGCAACCACAACACTAATGTAAGAACTCCTTACGTTAGTAGCAACAGAAGAGTTATTGGCAACAGAAGGGAGCTCTGTCTCAAGACCATGGATAAACGAGCTAGCTAGCTGACTCTACCAACTCCACAAGTTCTTTGCCCAGATAGTCCCTTCGTACAAAATTAAATACCGCTTCTGAACATGCTCTGAAGCATCATTTCAATTTCTGAGCACAAAGAGAGGTTTGTCAGAGGTTAGTTTCCTCCTGTTCCCACCCCTCACTCACAAAGCTAATTTGTGTATCTGAAGAAGTGTGCATGCACACGAAAGCTCATACCAAGAACTAACTTAGTTGGTCTTTAAGGTGCTACTGGAAGGATTTTTTTTATTAAAGCTAATTTGTGTTTTGGTTTGTGATGGTTTCTCATAACTTGTGAAATGCAGAAGGAAAGGGTGGGAGAAGGAAGGAAATTGAGTATTGGAAGAGGGGTAGATTTCAAGCTCCCTCATTCAAGTACATGTCTCACAGTGCATCCTTTAGCCTCAAGTATTGAAACTGCCCCGTATTTCTGAAGTTTTCTCATCAGTTAAAACTTTAATATAATTATCCCAAAATTGTCCTGCAGCCTAGTAGAAAGCTATCTCTTTTCTCCATCATTAACTGCTTTGGTACTAGGGTTTCCTTCTTAATCACTTCACCCAAAAATATTCTTAATTGATCTTTTGCTAAATTAATTTCAGCAGTGGCTTAAACACAGACACAATGAATGACCCATATTTTCCAATGTAGCATAGTGTCTGACTACAAATGGGAAAAGCACTCCAACTATGTTAATTGCTTAGTCGTCATGATTTGACTTAGCATTTTAGGAAAGTAAATGATGTGTCCTTTGCTTCTCCCACAAAAACCACACAATTTTTTTCCAAATTTTATTATTTTCTTTAAATGTCTTTTTAAAATGGCCTGTAAAACCAGTAGTGATGCTCATACGTGTATATAGATTTATTTATTTTTTTTAAAAAAACAACCTCATGCTTGAAAAGCCTCATATATCTAAGATAATATCACACTCAAGGTAATGCCTCCTTCCAGCTCTATAATGCCCAGTGCAGCTTATGGCGCTGTGGTCTAAACCACTGAGCCTCTTGGGCTTGCCATTCAGAAGGTTGGTGGTTCAAATCCCCATGACAGGGTGAGCTTCTATTGCTCTGTCCCAGCTCCTGCCAACCTAGCAGTTCAAAAGCATGCTAGTGCAAGTAGATAAATAGGTACCACTCCGGCGGGAAGGTAAACGGTGTTTCTGTGTGCTCTGGCTTCCATCAAGGTGTTCCGTTGTACCAAAAGCGGTTTAGTCATGCTGGCCACATGACCCGGAAAGCTGTCTGTGGACAAATGCCAGCTCCCTCGGCCTGAAAGCGAGATGAGCACTGCACTCCACAGTTTTCTTTGACTGGACTTAATCGTCCAGGGGTCCTTTACCTTTTTTAAAACCTTTACCGGTGTGTTCATTTCATATCGTTATGCAATTCCTACCTCCATCCCTTCTGCCACCAGCAGGGAAACCATCATGCAGTTGCTAATTTTGTTGGCCACTACACATTAAACAAGGTGTTCTGTCTGACTACCGCATCTCCCTCTTGAAAACGCAACCTAAATAGTACCTGATGCTCCAGTTCCCAAGCAAACTGCTGCTCACTCCATTGCTCCTAAAGACCCAGCTTTGGAGCAGAAATGGACATGCATGGTATATACTGCCAGATTTGTAACAGGAATAATGTGCAAATAAATCATAGAATTATAGAACTGCAGAATGTTAGAGGTGGGAGGGACTAGTGGTGGAGAAAAAGGGCAGGGGGGCGAATTGCCCCAGGTGCCGTCTCGGGGGGGGGGGTGACAAGAAGGCATCCCGTACTGGGCTTGCACCCCGGGCGTAGCAACGAGAGCCACCGTCATTGCACCGCCACAGCCGTGTGTGGAGGATCTTCCACTCGCGGTTGCACGCTCCGCCGCCATCCGTACAGTGCTTGAGGGGCACTGGCAGCAAACCACCAAATGGCGGGTGCGCCGTACATACAGTGCATGCGTGGCGCCGCTCGAGCGCCATACGGATAGCGACGGGATCCCTCCACCACTGCTGCAGCCGCAAGCAGAGGATCCCACCGCCATATGTACAATGCATATGCATGCGCGGCACATAGCGGGGCGTGTGCATGCACCACTGGACACTTTGCCTCGCACCAGGTACTGGTTCTCCTTCCTTCGCCTCTGGGAGGGACCTCAAGGGCCCAATCCCCTTCAATGCAGGGGTCTCAACTAAAGCATCCATGACAGATGGGCATCCATAGGGCTGTGTGCTTTCATAATTTGGTGGAAGGGAAGAGGAGATTTAAAAGACCTTCTCTTAGTCAGGCAAGAACAATGTTAAAATTCTAAGGGTTGCGCCTTGCTTGCTTTCAATGGAATTCTTCATGTTAAACCTTCAGCAATACACATATACAGAGTAATTTTCAATGCCAGTGTCAATTAAACCATTATACTTAATGTGCCAGCCTCCTTGCCACAGCCATTTTCTGCTGCCGCGGTGCCACTGTATAATTTCATAAAGAATCTGAAGATGAAAAGACCCCCCCCCCTTTCAACTTCTGGCTAAAATAAGACTCGCAGACAGATAACAAAAAGAAACTTGTCAAATATTGTTACTTTCCACAAGGCACCTGAAATATGAAAACACTGACAGCTCACCAAGAAAGGGGAAAGGCAGCTATGTTGAGAATCAAATAGTAACATGGATCATCCATTTCCTTCACTTCTTCAGTCTTTTTTTGCACTGCGATCATGCCCCCAACAGGGACAGTCTCGCGTTTGGGCATTTACCTGTCGATCGCGGTACGATTGAGCCTTTTGACAATATGATCATACGCTCCACTTTCTCTGATTCTGAGTATTCAGGAAAAAGGTTTCAACATTGTGAAAGTGGTTCTTATGCAGTTCACTAAACACGCTAAAAGCTGTGATGTTGAGTACCCACTTGAAATTCTCAGTTTTCCATTTCTTCAGCTATTTCATAATGCCTTCATTTTAGATCCAGTTGTTATTGCCAAACGACAACCCAGCAGAGAATACAGGTGGTGGTGGTGGTTTGGCATTCATGCTCACAAAACAGAGTGTATAGTTTTGACTGCCAAAGTAGTTTAAAGCTATCTTTTTTTCAGATTACTCAGATAATAATCCATACGTATGTGTCCTCATGCATTTTAGTACACCCTGATGCACAGAAGAATTTCAACAATTAATTTCTAGGTATGCCTGGGATTTCTGGGGTTCAGCTGCCTGGGATTTTGGTTGTAGCATTGTGGCGTACCCTAATAGGTTTGTGGAATGTGCCTGCATTTCTTCATTTCATAACGCTTTCCGTTTCTGTTCATCTTCTCTTAATTTTGCAGAGCTCTCTTTTTCATTACCTCACGTTGTGGGTGCAGATGTAAGGCTTCCGTGATGGCTGCTGAGAGAACAAAACAAAAAAATGCTCAGAATTTTTATCTCCGTGGTTATTTCCTGTTTGAAATGCTTCTGCTGTTGTGCGCTAAACTTTGCTTAAGTTTTCAGCAGCTGCCGCAGTTGCATTATAAAACACCTGCATGTATCATGGATCCTAAAAGGCAGGTTGTTTATATGAGCACATTCTTATCAAAGAATCTCCACTTCTAGGATTGGCCAAATGCTTTATCTTTGTTTTAAACTTCACCGTGACAAATGGCACAGAATAATTCTAGATCTGATTATCCAGACACTTTAGCATTTTTCTCCCCTTCCTTTTCCTTGAAAATATAATGAAGGGAATCGTGGGACTCTATTCACCATTCCTTCTTGCAAATTTTATTATAACTTACATCAGATTTTTAAGACATGGTAGAACTTTCAATTTTAAATATACCATATTAACACCCTGTTAATATATTGCATTGCAATTATTTGGGTCATGCAACTATCACGTAAGCAGATACAATGGTACACAACCTCTAGTTTCAATGAGATTTGTCTGCAATATTTGCCCTCATGAAGTGCCTAACTCTGAATCAGGGCTGCATTTCTGGGCCCCGAAGCTTATTTCCCAAAGTCCTGAGATCCACTTGCCATAAATGTTTTCAAACTGTTCTATCTGAATAATTAATTCCACATAATTAAGGGCCATTGGCCTCATTTCTCATTTGTACATCTCTAGAGCAGGCTTGGTTCCTTAGCCAAAGACTGTTTGCCATCGTTCTCGGACAGAGATTCCACCTGCTAAGAAGACTGAAAAAGGAGTTGGCCTCCTTCTAATGTTTGAAGATCAACAGAAGCGTGCATCAAATGAATCAAACCTTCCCTTAGCACCGCTGCTCTGTTTGTTCTCTGCCTCTGAGCGGTGAAGGGAAGACTGCTTACAGGTGGCTTAAAATACGCATCAGAGAAGCTTGCCAAGTCAAAGGTGTAACTGCTTTGTCTAGGCAAGCCCTCCTCTACCGGATCACAGCCTCAGTATGTGCCACAAAGACTCGTGTTTTGCACAAAGAAAGCAATTTCATTGTCTGCAAAAATTATCCTATCCAAAGACACTCATGTCTGATTACATCCCACAGTACAATTTGAACCACTGGGTAACGTTGAAAAGAAAAGAAAAACTCTACCTTGCCTGATTATGTTTTCAAATACTCACACATTTCTTACAATCTGCATGTTATTAACTAAATTGTGTGCTTTAAAATATACTTTGCAAAGAACAGAGCCTACATTTTCAGTATTATAGAAGCTTTTGCTTACAACTGAAGAATTGCATGTCAAGGCCCCCAATCCACCCCCGGGAGAATAAAGACACAAGGACAAAGAATTTTAGGTTAAATGTTAATGGGCAATATTTAGGCCACAATTTTATTGGTTACAAAATGTGAGCAGTATTGGCTTAGGCATTGGCATCATTGGCAGACTATATCTGACTCTTCCCCATCACACAGGGAGTCCAGTACGGGTCAACCACCGGTAGGGGGAACCCCGTCGATGCAAACCAACTCGAGCTCCCCCTGGGTTACCGACGGGGTCGTGGCATGGCCCTAACCCAGCCCTGGACTTCGGACGAGATCCACACACCCCGGATTCCTTTAGCGGAATACCCTTAAGCATGGAGGGGCAGGTGATGGCCGCACCGCCCCTCCCCCACACATTGCTAGTCCAATGCCTAACCGTCACACAAGCCCAAGAGGAAGCCTCAGAATCGCGCCGTGGCTTAAATCGCCCCTGGCCATGCCCCCAAGTGACCTGTTTGGCCGCCTGGCAAGCTGACGGGGCCGGCGTCTCCCCCAATGGGACACCGTCCCACCCCAACGCTGAGGGGAGTAGCTAGGCAGCTGGACCGCAACCCAGCCCTACCAGGAAGTGGACTCTACTTTTGTAGTTAAAGTCATTAGCCCTCACCAAGCATTCTACTTGCGTGTAAAAGCAATACGTCATCAGGGAGGAGTGTGCTAAGCTGTGCTTCCTCCCATTAATATCTAGAGTGCCCTCCACAAGTTGGACAGTGAGCTTCTGAGGCAGGAAGCCTCCTATATTAGTAGTGGCACCCTGTGCATATTAGAACCCCGCTGTGCCCCGCAGAGGACCTTAAGGCCCATGAATGATCATAGTTTAGATGTCCTGGGCCCTAAGGAAGTCAGACTATCCTCCACCAGGGCCTTTTCAGTGATGGCTCCAACCTGGTGGAATACTCTGTCCCATGAGACTAGGACCCTTCAGGATTTAACCTCCTTCCGTCGAGCCCGTAAGACAGAGCTATTCTGCCTGGCCTTTAATTTGAATTCAGCCTGATCTTTTATTTCCCTTCTCTTCTCTTCCCTCCCCCTCCCCTCTTATGAAGATTACCCACTCTGAGACCCCACAGTTAATTCTCTCCTGGCCTCCTCGCTGGCCCAAGTAGGACCAATTCAGCCAGATAGCCCTGGTAACTATCTAATGCTTATTAGATGGATTTCCCCCAAATTGATTTCTGAACTTTCAATTTTATTGTTATTCATGTTTTTATACTTTATTTTATGCTCCTTTTACAATCAAGTGTTTTAAATTTATGGTTAGCTGCCCTGAGCCCGGTTTTCTGAATAAAAAAATATTATTATTGTTCTTAAGATCAGGTTTCAAACGCTGTGATCCTAATCTCACTTACTTGAGAAGAAGCCTCTTATTTGTGTTTTAAGTAATGTGGTGAACCACCATTACTGAGGCTCCCTGGCTTCAGAGTTTTGTACTCCAACTTAGTGGTGATGGGGTAGGTCAGCATTCTTGTCCCTGCTCCATGTTGCTCCATGCATGGAGAACTTCCACCCACTGCATACTGGGAAAGCAATTTAGAAAGCATTCCAACGTCACACTGTTTTTGGTAGAGAAAGCAGGGCCTTTGGAATGCAGTTGTTCTTCATTGCTTATATATATATATAGAGAGAGAGAGGATATTTTGTTGCTTATATGATTGTTTCTCCTGAAAGAAATATCAATTGAGGAGTTGTTTACCTCTTTCAACAAATTGGAAGTAATTTAAAGGGTTGCTATCCCAAGATAACAGATAGCGTAAATTAGTCGATGATCTTACACAGGTTTTTCTCCCTTCTGGCATGCAATAATTAGCCTTTCATTATACATCACAAATTTATCTCCAAATTAATTAAATGCAGAGGCACCTTGGATTTTACATGTGACATCTAGTGCTATTCGTGTTTTACTTTTTGTGTTTACTACATTCTCATCAGAATATTGCTTCTGGGATGCTCTTTGTTTGATCAGCCCTGGGTCAAATGGTTGATAAGTGAAATTGTTTCAGTTCTGCGGTGTGCAACTTGCAACCATGTGTTGAGATTTTGAATGGGGAATTCCAGTTTCCGAATACAGTGGTACCTTGGTTTATGAACTTAGTCCCTTCCGAAAGTCCATTCTTAAACCAAAGCGTTCTTAAACCAAGGTGTGCTTTCCCATAGCAGCGGGGGACTCAATTTACAAATGGAACACACAGAACAGGAAGCAGAACATGTTCTGATTCCAAGGCAAAGTTCACAAACCAAAACACCTACTTCTGGCTTTGCAGCATTCTTAATCCAAGTTGTTAATAAACTAAGCTGCTCTTGAACCAAGGTACCACTGTACTGGCCTCAAGCAGATAGCTCTCTGTGTTGCCTACATTGTAGAGTTGCCAGGAGAATTATGCAACGTACCCAGACATTCACCACTCTGAACAACTTGGAAGAAGCACACAATACAGTTATGATGAATATACAAAACTGAGCACAGGTGGCCCTGATATTTCAGAGGGTAAGAGAACAAATGAAAATAAGCTAGTAATGTTTCCTGGACCAGCTATGGCTGTTGAGAATGAAGCCCTGTTTGCCCTTCACAATTTATTTATTTGACCCGAGTGGTGACATGCCAGTCTATGTTTCTTAATCATAAGCCCAGCAGTATACAAGAGGCTAAGAGCAGAGAAAAGTCCCCCACTAAATGTCAGCAAGCTACAACTGGTTCCAAAGGACGGGGACTTCATTCATACCTGAAGCCTGGGATTTGAGC
This sequence comes from Podarcis vaucheri, assembly GCF_965113315.1. Lineage (NCBI taxonomy): Eukaryota > Metazoa > Chordata > Lepidosauria > Squamata > Lacertidae > Podarcis > Podarcis vaucheri. The sequence goes on along the minus strand of NC_138762.1, from coordinate 94,419,852 downwards.
TGACTGAAAGTTTCTCTTTCAAACTTCTGGAATGAAATAGTTGTGTGGGTGGACAGATTCAGTTGTGTTTCTGTAACTCGCTTTATACTGCAGCTAGTCTGATGAACCGTACTTGACCTCTCTCCTAGGAAATCTGATTCACTCTGTTGCTCCGGTTATCTTCAGAGATTCTTCAGTTCAGCCATGCTTAGAACATCTTCTAATGCCTTTTATTTTTGCTTTTTTTGCTTCGCTTTTTGTACTTCTATCCATCACTGTGTTGTCCAGGAGAAATGGCCCTGTGGGCCTCCTGCTTCTTCCACTTGAAGTGTAGCTTTCAAAATGGTAAACAACTGAGCCCTCTAAGAGTTAGTTTCCCTACCCCTTGGTCCAGAGTGTGCTGTGAAGTTGTTCTTCACTGTGCTATGCCTCTCCACTGTCCTTCAACAGGGAAGTCATATCAGTGTTCTGGGAACGAAGCTGATCTGATGCAAGAAATGTTGAGCAATTATAATTCAGTGCATTGCCAAGCCCACTGTAACCCCATTGTCATTCAGGGATTTACAGTGTGCATTGCTAGACCTATGTGGATTCCATATATAAAACGCTTCAGGTTACAGACTCCGCTAACCCAGAAATAGTACCTCGGGTGAAGAACTTTGCTTCAGGATGTGAACAGAAATCTTGCTCCGGCAGCGTGGTAGCAGCAGGACTCCCCATTAGTTAAAGTGGTACCTCAGGTTAAGAACAGTTTCAGGTTAAGAACGGACCTCCAGAACGAATTAAGTTCTTAAGCAGAGGTACCACTGTACAAGATAACAGTGAGGGATTTTATAGTATATGTTTTCTTAACCACATGAAATCAGTATCACCATCATTAAAGTTGCAGGCGGGATGGCATGAAGTTTACAGCATCAAACGAAATCCAAAGATAGAGTTGGGGATGGGCTGTTGTTGGCATCTGTCTGTCCCCCCCCCAAGACACATGATGGATAGATGTTGAAGAGTTAGAGCACCTGCTGTGGCTGTAGAGACTGATAGGGGAGAGACATGTTTTGTTGCAGCTAGGGCAAATGGTGTCCGGTTGTGGTGCTGCAGATGCACTATTTTGGAGCTTTCCAAACTTTTCATGCTGGTGACCCACTTTTTAGACATGCCTCATTTCACGAGACAGTAATTCAGTTTTGCTAGCAAACCAGAGGTTTAACCAACCCCTTTCCAACCAGGAGAAGTGCAGGGAGCATTTGCGCGACACACCTAAACAGCGCAGCTGACACACTAATGTGTCACAGGTTGGAAAGCTCTGTACTATGGTGTTTCTTCTCTCTGTGCTCCTCCCAGTGGCCATTCCTCCTCTGGTCACTGCTGTAGATATACAACCTGACTGTCTGTCTCCAGGCATTGCAGATTCCCATATGGTGGGGTTTATGTTGCCAGCCTTCATGTATTGTTCACAGACATCTTTGCAATGCAGAGTTAAGTCTGCCAATGGTGCTTGAAGCCAACTCTCCATAGAGGGATCCTGCCATTTTTCATTCCTTGGACTTGATCAAGCCAGCGAAGGCATCGCTGAGACAGAAGTGTGAACATGCTAGGAATATGGGCTTGGGAGATCCCATCTTTGCTTGAGATTCTGTCCTGCCAGGTGATGCTCAAAATTTTGCATGTGGAAGGCACTGAGGCTTCGCTCCTGGCAGCCCACATCTCACTTCCATAAAGCAACTTGCTCAACACACAAGCCTGGCAGACCTTCATCTTTGTATTGGTCATTAGCATCACATTTTCTCATACCCTTTTGAAGAGACGAGCCATTGCTGTAGCTGCCTTGCCAATACGTTTCTCCAGCTCGTCACCAATGCTGATGCATGGAGTGCTGGTGACGTCCTGACCCAGGATGCTGGTCTCCTTTAGGCTGATGTTTCCGTGAGCTGCTCTGGTTCGCCAGAAGCAGCTTAGTCATGCTGGCCACATGACCCGGAAGCTGTACGCTGGCTCCCTCGGCCAATAAAGCGAGATGAGCGTCGCAACCCCAGAGTCGGCCACGACTGGACCTAATGGTCCCTTTACCTTTACCTTTAAGGCCGAAATCCCTACAGGCTTCAGCAGAAAAGCTGATGAGGTTCTTCAGAGTGTGCTGTCAAGGATGCATCATTTGCAAACAGCATCTCTTGGATAATGATGTGCCACACTTTGGTTCTGAAGTTGAATGCACCTTCGTTTCCAATTTTGATCAGTTTGAGTTACGTATTTATGCTCAAGGTTTTGGAAAGGATGCTTTCAGCTCTGCCACCTGCTACATGCTCCTTCGACTCATGCTCTGCCAGGAACCATCATGGTTCATCCATGGGAAGTTGACAGGATGAATCTAGGGTGTGGTTAAAGCTATGTTTGTTTGTATATAAGCCTCACTTTTGAGAACTTTGTCAACTTTTAAATCTATCAAAATGCCCTCTAATCAAATTAATTTAATCAAATAATCAGCTTAACCTTGCAGCCACAGTAATGTATTCCCCCCATTAAATTATTTTATTTTATTATTTTATTAGAACTGCTAAGAAAGTTCTAAGGACTTTCAAAACTGCATCTTCTTAAATAAGATTGTTTCATATGGGAAAATATACTGGAAGTTTCTGTAATGAATAATTAAGCATATAAATTGTCTCCCCAGTATCACTTAGAGCTAGGGGAATATGTAAGAAATGTGAATACACTGTTCACGGGCCTATTTTCCATTTTGTGCAATGAATCATAAGTCTCCAGTGTTTGCACACTAGGAACGATAAGCGATCATTACAGTTACTTCAGTCATCTCCATTTTCTGGGCTATCTGCAAAAGATTTGGATGGGGTTTTATTTTTCAACAAAGGCAATAAAACACACTCACAAAATTAAGATTGATTTCGAAGAGTGTCAAAGGGGGGGGGGAAATCTTCACAATCTCTAAGGAGCGTGCAGTACTGAAGCTATTTCAGGCTCACAGCTTTAACCTAGGAGTTTCATTTCGTTCAGTGGGAAATCATTAAAACTGAAACGTTTGTGCAAAAAAGAGACAAGAACAGAAAAAGAACAGTCAGTGACAACGATCCTTTATTTGGCAGACACCAGTTTGGCTCCTGTGAATACTGAGGTGCACAAGTGTCTCTTAATCCCTTATTTCCGCAGCAGCAGCCAAGGCTAGACAATAAATGGAGACTGAGCACATTTGCTTCTTTATTTATGGGGCCTTCTGCTGACTTCTTGCTTTAGGTCCAAACATGTTTGTGAGATCTGCAACTCACTTCCCAACTTTTTGGTGTGTTTTTTCCCAGGGTTTCAAACTTTTTGGGGACAGTGCAGCTTTTAAAGTCTGGGTGAGGGGCAGCTGACAGGAGCAGAGTATGATCCAGTCTAGAACAAACATCCGCCTACAGGAAAAAAGGTGAAAAAGGGTGATAAATTAAATGAGAGAGGGCTATAACTAGGCACTGAGAGTGAATGAACACGTGGTTGCAATTCAGAGAGGGTAGTTTGGCCCTCAGCTGTATAGAGTTGCATCAGAGAGGAGACCCACTGAAACCAGGGGATTCAAGTTAGTCGCGGCTAACTTAATCCATTTATTACAGTGTGTAAATTCTGAATACAGTTTAGGGTAAATTCAGAGGTAGGGATTATTGCATTAGTTTTACTAGTTATAATGCTAGTGTTTCTGTCCCGGTTTATAAAGACAGAGTCAATATACACCCTTCTTCACCCTGCCCCAAGAGGTTTTATTAGTTACATCAGAAACACTTCACCCTCTCCTTGAAATGAGGGGAAAGGAAACCCAAGATCAATTTCAAATAATTTCACCTGAAACTCCATTCCATTGTCTGCAGTGGAGAATGCTAGGAGGTACACAGGACTGACAATCGATAAGAAAAAATGACATCTGATTTATGAAAAAGACCTGAATTATATGGGCTATATCTAACTGAGGCTGCATTCAGACAACACTTCATTCCAATTCTCAACATTTTCCTTACCTTGACGTTTTCAGCGTTTTATGTGATCTTTCACATGACGTAAAAGTGACTTCCAAAAACCTAGCAGAATCTAGTGGAAGCTTGCCATTTCCATTGGTGTGGATGAAATTTCAGTCCAAAACCACAGTTCCAGAATGCAACAGGAAATGCAGTAACCCGGAAGTAGTACCTCGGGTTGAGAACTTTGCCCCAGGATGAGAACGGAAATCGTGCAGCAGCGGCAGGAGGCCCCATTAGCTAAAGTGGTACCTCAGGTTAAGAATCGTTTTGGGTTAAGAACAGACCCCCGGAATGAATTAAGTTTGTAACCCTAGGTACCACTGTAGTCCAAAAGACAGGGGGTGGTATGCAACAAAGTTTTACTTAGATTAGACCTTTTAAAAACAATGAACTTAACTTAAACATTAGTTAATTTCAATAAGTCTACCCTGAATAAACCTTAGTTGAAAACTACCTAGAATGTACACTTAACCCTCATCAAAGGTCTGTGAGATAGGTCATTATATTTCTATTTTTCAGTGTCAAGCTGATAGTCAGTTTATACATTAAACTGGAGCCAGTGTGGTGTAGTGGTTAAGAGCAGTGGACTCGTAATCTGGGGAACCGGGTTTGTGTCTCCGCTCCTCCATATGGAGCTGCTGAGTGACCTTGGGTAGTCACACTTCTTTGAAGTCTCTCAGCCCCACTCACCTCACAGAGTGTTTGTTGTAGGGGAGGAAGGGAAAGGAGAATGTTAGCCGCTTTGAGACTCCTTCAGGTAGTGATAAAGCGAGATATCTAATCCAAACTCTTCTTCTACATTATAGGTTTCTATAGCTACTCACACAGGTGGTCTGCTCACAAAGACAGTATAATATTGGAGGAAGAAAGTTGTGAAAGATTGCAGCACTTCTTCATTTAGAAACTCCCCCTCATGATTTTTTCCTTTTCACCAAGGAGGCCTGCAATGCAAGACTCACACTGATCAGTTTATAGCACAGTAGCTTTAAAATTATCCAATGTCCAAATGGTTGGCACTATGTCAGACTGGGGGCGGGGGGCAGGAGTATCAGAATATTTTCATCAAAATTAAAGCTGAAACAGTGGATCTGAATGGTGGGCAATAGCTTTCACTTGGATCTTTACCACTGGGCAATTCCCTAGCTACAAAAAGAAAAATAACTTTGCAGTTGAAGATACAATCATGTGGAAGTATTCTTTACAGAAGATGTTTATACATAAACACCATGGCCAAAGAAGAACACAGACGTAATTGCAGTCTTTCCATTGACAACTCCTTGTGGGAACAAAAATTACAGTGTGCAGCAGTGACACTATGTTGCATTCTGGGTTTTTTGGATCACAGACCATGTGTTTTATTGCACTGGTACTTTCCCCCCCTCTTTGAAAATTTTAAATTTATTGGTGATTTTGCAGTCTGTCAGTTTGCACACAGATGACAATAAAACGGGCAACGGAGCAATAGCAAGACTACCGTAAACAAAGCAGCAGAAACAATATATGATAATTGATTTTCTGCAATTCAGTCCAAAAGTTTAAAAGACAATAAAATCTAGAATACAGCTTTTGCGGTTCATCCAAAATTCTACTGCCTGGTCTTTTCAATTCTTTTTCTTGATTTTTTTTATTCATTTCTTTATATCTTACACCACGGTTCTGCTTTGTCAATTCAGAAGCAAACCCATCTCGTTTCATGAACAGAAAAATAAATATTTTTGCCAGGATCACCTCCCCCATTAATTAGCTTTTAAATGTTTTTAATTGTTGGTTTTTTAAAGGTGTTTTAGGTGTTTTATTTTCCACCCCAGTCTGTGAAGAAAGACTCTCCTCCTGCAAGAGAGGGGAGTGGTTGTGGTCGGGAGCTGGACTCTGCCTCAAGCAGGGGGCGTTAGCCCCCTGCCTCCCACTCACCTGGCTGGCCTACGCCCACGGGCAGGCACCCAACCAGGTGCCTGCGAGGGGGCGTGTTTAGCAGCCCAAATTGCTGCGGCACCAGCCTTCCGGCCTCACTTTTCGTCGTCCCGTCGTGAGTCACCCACCCTCCACTCCCTTAGAGCTCAGGGTCTCAGTTTTCTTTTGGCCTTGCTACGGACCTTAGGTTGGTCGCCCTGGTTGTCCGGGGGGCCTGGTAGGAATTTTTCCATTTGGCATTAGGCTTTTGGGTTTTTTCGCCTACCTCGTAGCAATCGTCACAACTTTCGTGGTATTGGTGGGTAGGTTAGGCATTGGAATAATGTGTTGTGGTGTGTCGAAGGGCTAGGTGTGGCCATCGCCTACGCCTTCAATTTTTGGGTATTCCGTTAAAGGAATCTGGTGGTCGTGTATTCTGTCCGATGCCTGCTTGGCGGGAGGCCATGGCACGACCCTCGGTGACATCAGGGGAGAGCTTATAGTTGGATTAGCATCAACAGGCTCCACCTACTGGTGAATAAACCCCCCTGTTTTAGACTCACCCCTCTCTGAGGGGGTGGAGTCAGCTGACGTAATCCAATGCCTAGGCCAATACCTTTTCACTTGCTGTAATCAATAAAGTTGTGGCCTTTTCTTGCCCATTAACCTTATATCACATGTCCTCGTGTTTTCATTCCACTACGCGGGGATCGGGTCCTCGAACCACAAGTGTGTGTGAATCTGAACTTACGATATAGTTTATCTCTGTAGATAATGGCATAAGTATAAGATTGACATAACCCTTGACCTGAGACCCTCCATGATGAGCTTTGGTGACCCTGGAACAAGCCCCCTGCTTAAAGGTATTTAGGAATACCCCAAGTCCACACACATCTGTGCTCTATGTGGGGCTACCTTTGAAGGTGACCCGGAAACTACCACTAATCCAGAATGCAGTAGCTAGACTGGTGATTGGGAGCGGCCGCCGAGACCATATAACACCGGTCTTGAAGGACCTACATTGGCTCCCAGTACGTTTCCGAGCACAATTCAAAGTGTTGGTGCTGACCTTTAAAGCCCTAAACGGCCTCGGTCCAATATATCTGAAGGAGCGTCTCCACCCCCATCGTTCAGCCCTGAGATCCAGCACCGAAGGATTCTGGCAGTTCCCTCACTGTGTGAAGTGAAGTTACAGGGAACCAGGCAGAGGGCCTTCTCGGTAGTGGCACCCACCCTGTGGAATGCCCTCCCGTCAGATGTCAAGGAACTAAACAACCACCTGACTTTTAGAAGACATCTGAAGGCAGCCCTGTTTAGGGAAGCTTTTAATGTTTGATGCATCATAGTGTTTTGATATTCTGTTGGGGGCCGCCCAGAGTGGCTAGGGAGGCCCAGCCAGATGGACAGGGTATAAATAATAAATTATTATTATTATTATTATTAAAGATCAACACATGCAAATTTACCGGTAGTTTTCAAGTAAGATCCTGCACTTAGGCAGGAAGAACCAGATGCACAAATACAAGATGGGGAACATATGTCTTCTGCAGTTTGATGTGAGGTTACTTTAGAGTCTACTTTGCCATTATATACCCAGTAGGTCACTGTGTTCTGCAGCAGTGATGTCCCTAAAATATCAGAAGCTTTCACAGAAACATGAAGCAACGCTTTCAGTGTGGCTACCTCTGTTTTGTAAAACAGCATCCCTATGCAGATATGACAGGTACCCCACGATTTCAGTGCCTGGAAGCAAGCAAAGACATTTTTGCTTTGACAAACTTTTCCAGCTATAGGAAAAAGACATTTTTCAAGTCGTCTGTGAATATGTTGTACGACACCATGTTTCTTTAAGTGAAATGGAAACAGAATGAGGAATCGTCTATACTATATGTGCTAATCCCACCCCTAAACCATTCCTCTTTTTTATTAAAGTTTGTGCCTTTTTCAAAGACAAAGATTCAAATCTTTATAAAATGCAGTGTTATCTCATTTCCTGCATCCGTTTACTGAAATATATTCTGTGCTGCAAATACTCTTGTTTGATTTCTGTTTATATTTTTCCTTCTGGGTGACAGCTTTTGATTTGTAAATATTATGTATATTACATATCTTTGGAAGTATGTTCTTAATCTGTTCAAAAGCTAATAAATCTTCATTTGAGATTGCTACTGAAAATGCATTTTCTCTTTGAAGTTGTATTTTTACAAATCCAGTCCTTTACCCCCTCTGTATTGGTGCAGATGAAAATAGAAAATAGGAGAACATGGGGGGGGGGGTTGTCATTCATTTCCAGGCTTGAACAGGGTAGTCCTTTACCTCGCCCCCATAGCTGTGGTCTGAACCAGTGCTCCCCAACCTTTTTATCGCCGTGGACCGGTAAATGTTTGATAATTTTTCCATGGCCCGCTTGTTTTGAGCTGAGTCCCCCCCTCTGTGCACTTACCTCATGGCAGCTTCTCTTCAGTCCCTGCGTCTCCGACCTCAAGTCCTCAGTCCTCCCGTGGCGCCTCCTCCTCGGCCAATGCCGTGAGGTTTGCCTTTCGGCCAATCAGGAAGCGGGAGGACCTGCTCCCTGGTTGGCCAGGAGGAGCATCAGTGTAACAATAGCGAATTTTCATTCGCTATTGTCACACAATGGCCGGGCTTGAGAGGGCGCAATGCTCTGCACCTCGGCCGCCCACCTCGGGTGGCCCAGTGCTGATTGATCCACGGACCGGCACCGGGCCGCGGCCCGGGGGTTGGGGAACACTGGTCTAAACCACTGAGCCTCTTGGGCTTGCTGATCAGAAGGTCAGCAGTTCGAATCCCTGCGACGGGGTGAGCTCCCGTTTGCTCAGTCCCAGCTCCTGCCAACCTAGCAGTTCGAAAGCACACACAAAAAAAGTGCAAATAGATAAATAGGTACCGCTCCAGTGGGAAGGTAAATGGTGTTTCCGTGTGCTGCTCTGGTTTTGCCATAGGCAGCTTAGTCATGCTGGCCACATGACCTGGAAAAACCGTCTGCGGACAAACGCCGGGTTCCTCAGCCTGTAAAACGAAATGAGCACCACAACCCCAGAGTTGTCTGCGACTGGGGTCCTTTACCTTTACCTTTTTAACATTTTGTTACAGATCTCACATGCATTTTATATCTACAATCAATGACCATTTTGCATGGGGGTTCCATTCCTGGGCCCCCATGCACCAAAGGAGAATGTGTAAGTGTGCCCTGCACCATTATGTTCCTTTACGTCCTGGCCTGCCCTTGTTATACCCTTTTGTTTTGTTATGTTTTCATTCACTTCCAGGTTTGGAGCTGTGTGCACATGCGCAATCCACAATTTTGGACGTGTGTTAATCAGTTGTCACTTGAATCTTATTAATTCCTTCTCATGACAAACATGGTGGACCAGTGCTTACAAACTGTGCAGAAATACGGGACATCCCAAAGATAAGATAGTGGTTTCTGCATAATGACGTCAAATTTTGAACATGTTAAAAAGAACTGAGAATTCTTGTTGCTTTTTCAAAGTCATGAAATGTTGATGTCAAGTGAGCATCATTTGAAGAAAGAAAACAAAAACAGTGAAAGAGACGGAGACAGACAGAGAGAAGAGGATTGCCCTTCTCATTTTAACATCTGCTAGCAGGGGTAACTAATGTTGTCTCTTGCGGAAGTTATTGGACTCCAACTCCCATCAGCCCCAGCCAACATGGCCAACAGCCACAGATGGGAGTTGTAGGCCAACAAATTCTGGAGGGCATAATCATGACTATACTTGCCTGGAAGGAGTATTAAATTATGAGAATGCAGATGGTGAGGCACACTATCCCAAATTCTTAACTCTCCTCTGCCCACCTTGCCTGATCCTGATTTACTGGATGTTATGAGGTTGTAAAGACTCTGACCCTTCTGAAGCAAAGAAATCTGGGGGGCTTTATCATATCAAAAGATACTTCTTCAAATGCTATTTTGTTGGCTGGTCCCAGGAGCTCTTTACCTTTAAAAGAGCAGAATTTTGTATGCTGCAATGGTTTATTTTGGTGGGGTGGGGGTATAACAGGGTAGGGGGTCTGGGCTTTAAGGTGCACACCCTTCAATCCCAGTTATTTATTAAATTTGTATACCTTCTATACCCACAGATCTTTAGGGAAGTTTTTAATGTTTAACAGACCACTGTATTTTAATACTCTGTTGGAAGCTGCCCAGAGTGGCTGGGGAAACCCAACCAGATGGGCAGGGTATAAATAATACATTCTATTCTATCTCATAACACAAATTCCCTTCCCTGGCTGTTCCATCTAATTTACAGAGGTAAAAACACACACCCCTCTTTGAACTGTAGCATTCAGGGTAGCAACAGACAAAACTAATTTACTACCTGAGGGTAAAAATAAGATGGCCCACGCCATGCGAAAGCTGACTAGATGGGCAGTTAAATCCTGTGTCAACAAGGGTGACAGAACACCACATCTTAGACCAGCAGGATAGTTTTGTGAGCACAAAGCAGTCTGTGTGAAACACACAACTCTACCCTCTGACATCAGGGAATGCCCAAAGTTACTCCAAAGCAACAACTGGAGGGCTGCTGCCATTAACCCTAGCCCTGTGACGGGCTGCCAAACTTCTCCTAAAGTTAGGGTCAGCCCAGATCAGGTTTCAGAGCAGTAAACCACAAAATACAGAATAGCTAGCAGACTCCTGAGGCACAGAGCTAGGTGAAGTCATTTAGCCCCAGAGCTCAGCAGTCTGTTCTGTTGTGTGAGAAAATTCCGGGTTGTTTATTCCCCCCTTCCTTAGTGAGTCTTTAATTTTGTTATAATATGAATATCGATCTCTTCAATTTCCTTTGGCAAATGTACAAAGTATAGCTGCTCTTCTATTTAAAAATGTCAAGGCTAAAAAAATTAAAATCTTATTCATTTGCAATTGACAGTGGCATCGTAGCCAGCCTAAATGCCGAACTGTGAAACTTATTACAGTTCTTCACTTTTGAGGAGATTGTCTTTATCACTTCAAAGAATTAGCCTGTTGGTTAAGTGCTGCTAACTCCGTCTGAGTGTCCTGTAAGTGCTTCAGAGGGATTTCCTAGTTCCTGTCAGACTACCCCGTGGGGTGTGAAGAATCCCTATATCTTATTTAGTTGAATTAGCTTTCTGAGCACTTGAGAGTGCTTGACTGCAAATTCCCCCTCCTTTGCGTGAATAGCAGAGACCCTGGAGGAACATCAGCTTGTCTGGTTCTTTACAAGTGCATCATTTTGGAGCCATATCACATCTGATACAGGTTCATAAGCAGGTTTGGCCATTCCATGTTTCTACCAGATTATCTGTCTATTAAAGGGCAGATTATCTGTCTATTAAAGGGCAGGGCATAATCATATACTCTCAGCAGCAGCCATCTTCCCCTGTAGATATTTGTGTTTTGTTTGGTAGAGACATTGCCTTCACTGAGGTCTGCACTACCAGTGAACTAATGTCTGGGCAAGAGACCAGTTCAACGAACTGGGCAATGCCCGCCAAAATATGTCCCTACGCTAGAAAATCTGAAACACTCACCTCTTTTACTTAGCTTGCCCTTTGATCTCATGGAAACTTCACTGAACATCCCTGGTAAATGTAAGGAATAAAGGATATTGGCTTGTATCCAACTAAATCCTCCTCAGTAGACCCACTTGAAATGAATGAACCTAAGTTTGGCTATGGACATAGTTTGAAACACGGGAATGTTGTTTCCCCCTGTCCTGCAGCATTTCAAACCACATTTTCACATTGCCGTTCACAGGAGAGAAGGAACAGAGATTGATTCGCCCAGTATGCATTACCTGGATTGTTTCTCTATGCCTAACTCCCCAACCTCTGATTCAATGAAGCTGCCATTTGTTCATGTGCTAATGAGCATGTCTGAAGCGTACACACCCCGAGACCCTCCAAGTGTCCCTATTTTCCAGGGACAGTCAGAGATTTACAGAAGCCGTCCCAGTTTCTGATCTGATCCCGGAATGTCCCACTTTTGCTGAGGACATCTCTATATTCACCAGAGAAACGTTGAAGGGTATGGAAGATGTCCCTATATTTATTGGAAAAACATTTGAAGGCATAGTTATGTGACACCCCCAAGTCAAGGAGATAAGTAACTATATAACCTTTAGAAGACATCTGAAGGCAGCTCTGTATAGTGAAGTTGGAAACTGCTCAGAGTGGCTGGGGCAATCCAGTCAGATGGGTGGATTATTATTATTATTATTATTATTATTATTATTATTGTCTCTGTTTTCATTGGAGAAATGTTGGAGGGTATGTAGTGCTTTATAAATCCTTTAAAATGTTTGCTTAAAAATAATTTTGCTGCCCTTAGTGACTGAAGCTTTTTAAGTGTGTGAGTTTAGCTCTCATTCTCCTGATTTCTCCTGCTGCTGAAAAGTTTGTGGAAATCACCTTCTGCTTCGCTAAGACTTCTTTAAAATATGGAGAAAGTGCTTAGGAAAACTTTGACTAGGAAATGGTAAGCACAAGTCTATACTCTTCGCAAATGTGATAAAGTACATCGCTGGCAGGCACTCATTTTGCCTCAGGCCACAAACCGAAAACAGTATTTCTAGCATCTACAGGATAAACACTAGGAAGACATCTGAAGGAAGACAGCAGGAAATGCAGGTGGCTTTGGAAATTCTTCTTTGGACCCCAAAATAGGAATATGAGTGGCTTTTTCCAAAGCAACAGCAGCACTCCCACTGTTGCTCACGGATAACAGTAAAGGGGGGTGTATGCACACTCATGCATTTCACATTTTACTCAGCTGTAAAATGCTGCATGAATTCTTCTTTTTAGGTATCTGGCTTGGAAGCCATCATTATGCAAGTTGAAGGAAAGGGTGTGCCTGGCACACTAGCTGAAGCTGGGCAAAGTTAATCCTGGCCACTGTTGCTACCTGAGCGTCTAGGGGAAAACTTCCAGAGTTAATCTCTCACATGTTTATTCATAATAAAAAATTTCTTTCCAGTAGCACCTTAAAGACCAACTAAGTTAGTTCTTGGTATGAGCTTTCGTGTGCATGCACACTTCTTCAGATACACGAAAGCTCATACCAAGAACTAACTTAGTTGGTCTTTAAGGTGCTACTGGAAGGAATTTTTTTATTTTGGCTATGGCAGACCAACACGGCTACCTATCTGTAAATGTTTATTCATAGTACTATAGTCACTTCTTCAGCACATACCCACACTGTTCACAGACTCTCCCAGAGTCCCTACTTTCCAGGGACAGTCTTGGATTTACAGAAGCCACCCCGGTTTCTGATTTGATCCTGGAATGTCCCACTTTTCCTTAAAAGGTAAAGGGACCCCTGACAATTAAGTCCAGTCAAGAATGACTCTGGGATTGCAGTGCTCATCTCGCTTTACAGGCCAAGGGAGCTGGCGTAGGTCCGCTTCCGCAGACAGTTTTTCCAGGTCATGTGTCCAGCATGACTAAGCCACTTCTGGCAAAACCAGAGCAGCACATGGAAATGCCATTTACCTTCCCACCAGAGCGGTACCTATTTATCTACTTGCAGTGCATGCTTTCGAATTGCTAGGTTGACAGGAGCAGGAACCGAGCAATGGGAGCTCACCCCGTCACGGGGATTCAAACTGCCGACCTTTCGATCGGCAAGCCCAAGCGGCACAGTGGTTTAACCCACAGTGCCACCTTCTTTTCCTTAGGACATCCCTATTTTCATTGCATAAATGTTGGAGGGTATGAAGTTATGTGACCCGCCCCGCGAGCCAAGGTGATAAGTACAGTAGCTATACAGTAAAACCTCCGTTTTCTTAGTCCATTGCATATGGTATATGTTCTATTGTTCGTTTTTACATTGCTAAATATTGAACTGCTTGTAAAATACAGCTAATTTTTAAGCTTCTGTGACTAATGGCAGTAGTCATACTGCTCATGGTTTATCCTAAAAGGAAACGAGAGAGTCCCTTCTATAAACAATAGCCATCATTTGCTGAAAACTGTTTGAGCTAAGTATTTGTGTATGGCACATCTTATCTTATGCTGGCAATGATCTCCTCATGAGATCAGGAAAAGAGGGGGGCACTTTTATAATCATCTCCATTGTAACAGCAGTGATTTCACATTGATGGATGTGTCAAAACAAATTCTCAACAGACTAATGAATCAGATTCATTGTCAATCATTCCCTTTCTTCGATTGTACTTCCTAATTGTGTAAGTAAACCACAGCAAGAGACATTAGCAACCCACTTATCCAACTCTATATCTGAGCTGGGGGAAATGGGAAGAGGTTTAATGAAATAATTTTCATGAGTTGAATGCAAAGGAAGAATTAATACACTTTTTGGAAAGAAAGCTGGGGTGGGACAGTCAATTGCCATTCCTGGATATAAGGGGTGAGAAACAGCCATTTTCAGACATTCTTTGAATGATTTCAGTAATCATGCAGGGAGTCGCCTGCTTTGAGTTTGAAGCCTGGAGGCTCACTGTATGCTTTAGATCCCTGGGAGTGCAGGCTTCTCAAATGTGTGGAGATCGTCTGTAAGTACCGAAAGCTCCAGGCACTCAGTTTTCCACAGTTATTTCACTTGACCCTAAACCTATGTGTTTTACTGGCCTCATTCAAAGAATCTCCAAAGAGGGCTTTCAGTTTGGCTCATGTCAGCTACAACTGCTCATTATGAAGTCAAATATAACACCATGCAAAATATATATATATAAAATAAAATTATGGAACACAAAACACTTACACAATGTGCAATGCACAGCCAATAGTGGTTTGTGATAAGGGATGCTTATATTAACACAGCTTAGTTGTGCCCGTTATTTGTATACAGGCAATCTCCATTTCAGTCCCTAGCATCTCCCACTGGGAGAAAGATCCCTTGGGTAGCCATTGGGCTGGATGGACTACTGATCTGATCCATCAACACAAACACACATGCACTCCTTGTTATGAAGATCTGATTGTACACTCTCTTCTGTCCTTGCCCCGGGTGAATCCTCTGTACATTTCTCATGCATGCATTTCCTTAATGTCCTCTTAATTCTTACCTAACCAATCCGCTGTTCAGAAGCCGCTGCCTATTTTCATTTCACAATGTTTTGTGATACTTCCAGACATTCCAGATGACGGCAACAACCAAGGCTGCCTCATTATAATTTATTGTTCATTACATTTGTAGCCTACCTTTCTTCCTCTGAAGCATGCAAGGCACCACACATGGTTCTTTCTTTTCCCAATTTTATCCTGTTAGGAAGGTTAAGCTGAGAGGTGATGACTAGTCTAATGATTCTCCTACCTGGGCAGTTATCTCTCCACAAGGGCTGACGCTGATGCCGAAATAATAATAATAATCCAGCATCGCCTGAGCTCGGCGAGTGCGGCTTTCTCCCTATTGAAGTGCAGAGTGTTTGAGGACCGGGACATTCACAGGGAAATCAAAATGCTTGTTAACAAAGCTATTGTACTACCAACCTTACTGTATGCTTGTGAAACATGGATCACTTATAAACACCATATCCAGCTCCTCAAAAGATTCCATCAACGGTGTCTCTGAAAATTTTTTACACATCACTTGAGAAGACAGGCGAACTAATACCAGTGTACTGGAAGAAGCAAAGATCACCAGTTTTGAAGCAATGATTCTTCAACATCAAGTTTGTTGGACTAGTCACGTTGTGTGGATGCCTGATTATCATCTTCCAAAGCAACTACTCTATTCTGAACTTTAAAATGAAAAGCGTAATGATGGTGGTCAACAAAAGAGGTTTAAAGACTGTCTCAAAGCAAATCTAAAGAAAATGTAGTATAAACACCAACAATTGGGAAACACTTGCCTACGAGCGCTCCAATTGGAGAACAGCATTTTCCAAAGGTGTCATGGGCTTTGAAGACACTCGAACTCAGGACACATGGGAGAAATGTGCTAAGAGGAAGGCACGCTTGCCAAACCCTCACCATGATCAACTCCTGCCCAGAAACCAACGTCCCCACTGTGGAAGGACGTGTGGATCCAGAATTGGCCTCCACAGTCACTTACGGACTCATTGTTAAAACCGTGTTTATGGAAGACAATCTTACTCAGCTACGAGTGATTGCCAAAGAAGAAGGTCCAAGGATACTCATAGCTGAGTGAAGATCGGTCCTAGTCTAACACCCTAACTGCTGCATTACAGTTGTCCACTATTTACTAGGTTTTCCTGTTGAGAGGTCTGCATCTCTCTCTTTCTTAGACCTGAGCTCTGCTCACAAGTGTGTAGGCTTATAAATTCACAGATGAATGAGTGGAATCAAACTCACCCCTTCCATCAGCAACCTATGTGGGTTTAGCAGAAGAAATGGGCAGATCTGTATGTATTTCTATGTATGCCTTTTGTGTATAACTTCACATTTATGGCTATGCTCAGATCTTCTGCTGAATACGAAGAAGCCCTGTGTGGGCAGGACTATGTTGCAGATGGATGAATCTATCCATTGTTCGTTTCTCTCCATTTCTCATTTTCCCATTTTTAAGTTTGGTTTGTCACATTTATGCCAGCGATTTTCCCATTATAGAATGCACGTTTTATGTTGCTTCCACTAATATATACACATTTTGGACTTTTCAGCAACATACTCCCCCCCCCTTTTTTTTGAGAACTGCATTGTAAAGTTAGTAAAAGTGCAAATTTCAAAAGACAGCTGTGGTTCATTTCATGTATTGGTTCAGGAAACTCAAAGTGGTTAGGATCTCATTAAAATTTGAACTGAATGAATCTTTTCCCCACGACTATATAGAGATTGAAACTGATGTTCTTAATATGTCCTGGTGGGAAAGAGGACAGTGACCATATATGATGTATTTTAAATAATTTTCCTAAACTGATTTTCGCCAATGATCATATCTGGTCACAACCCACTGGGGTAAATTAAGAACCTAATTTTAAGGGATCAGCAAAATCCAGACATTACAATATATCAATCCTCCGCTTTGCATCTCATTTAGCTTGTTTTGTGGTAGAATAGCTTCAGAAAATAAACCTCTGTTGTCACTGAAAATCTCACATATTTAATAATTTTGTTACGTAACTATGTAATAACTATGTAATAGTTACATAACATATCTAATTCCTTCAAGACTTGTTCATTTTATTACATAACTATGTAATAAAATGAATGTCTTGAAGGAATTAGATACGTTGTAATTGGTTGGATATTTTCCATTTTAAACTATTCGCAACTGACACTAGTTCATATTTTCATTCTTTTGTAATATTCCTATTTCTTTTTCTATTCCCTCTCAGTCAGGCTTCTCCTAAGAACTTTTTTTCCCAAGTACAAGAATAATCTCACTCTGTTTTTCAATCTCACCAGTCTAATAACATCCAAATTCCATCTTGATTTCATCATGATATTTATAATTCATAATAGCCACCAAGGAGTCCATCCACTTCTAATTGTACTTGATATTTACATAAATAAATAATTGTTTTATCTTTTGGGAAAGTTCTCTGATATATTATTTTCTTTTTATTATTTTTTTTAAAAAAAGATCTTTAAATATTTAAAATTCAACATGTGCCGAAAGACGCTGTAGCTTGAATAAAAATCATTAAAAATGCATTTTATGCTATTAAATATTGCATAATTTCTTTGACAGATTTTCAAATGCATCACATGAGACCATTGTATCCCTATCCTGAAGGCAATCCTAAACTTGGGCCAAAAATAATTTTTTAAAAATCCTCTTTGTTGTGGAGAAGTAGCATAATCCATAATAGATGGGCTATGGCTTAACGAATAATCTTTAAGGAGCTTGGAAGAAAGGGTAGCTTAAAAGTATTATGCTATGTGTGGTGTGTAGCAGTTGCTTTCAGATTACTTAAATGGCTTAAAACTTTAATTGAAAGTGCTTTTTTCCTCTCCAGCTTAGTCTACGTTTACATAAGAATGTGACAGGAGAGACATATAAAAAGTGAAAGGCAGTGTACTTTCATCCAAGACCCTTCAGGCTAAACTTGCTTATGACTGTGGCAATCAGCATCAGACAAATCTGATGCATTTTTATTTAATAACACAAAGAGGATCTTAAAATTGTCTAGTTGGCTGGCCTCCTCAAACAGAACAAGCCAAATGTGTTGGCTGGGTGGGGCTTCGGTGAAGGTTTAACAGAACTCTTTGGGCGGGTATTGATCTTGAGTTAAAACATTAACGATAATCTTTGGTACTTTTTCACTAAATCCTTCATGGGAGGTGAGGAAAACACAGCCTTCGAGGGCCTTGTTCTCTACGTGATCTTAATTGTGTGGAAGAAGACAGTGGGCCTTCATCTCCAGGTCCCATCTCCCCTCCCATCTTCCCCTCCACTGTCTTTGTGTCAGAGGGAACGTCTGAAAGGGGGAGCCTCTGCCATGTGCTTAGTGTCACCCATGATTTAACATAGTAAGGTAAGAAAGACTTTGTGTCGGTCATCAGGCAATGGCTTCTTCCACCTGCCTTGCCTTGAAGGAATGGGTTTCTGTGCAGTCAGTTTGAAACAGGACCCCAACCCCCCCTTTTCTTCTTTCTCCAAGAAAGCATTTCTAAAATGCATAAACCTAAGCTGTTGAGCAAATGCATAAGAAGAACACAGCTGTATAAACAAAGCTCTCTCCTTTATCAGTCACGGCAACGGATGACCTTGGCTGTTCCAGTGGAGTAGGGATGGCATGTCTAGGTATTATCTTACGTCCTGACCACACTCTGACGCACAGACCTATTCCGGGAACAGCGCCAGAGTATGTTCTTGGAGTTGGTGACCTCTTGTTCCAATATAAGAATATAGGAACAGGAATACCCTTTTATGGTCAGGAATACAGGAAGGAAAGCCCTTTTATGGTTAAGAGTACTGGAGCAGGAACATCTGTGATGTCAACGTGCGTGTATAAGCTGACGTGGCTGGATTCCTGGGGGAGGGGGGAGAGGGTGCCTGGAGGATATGTATACTGCATGAAATTTCTCATTTCTTTGGACTTGCTGTGGACTGACCACGCAAGTGCCTTCTGCTATCCGGAGAGCAAAATAAACTCTTTCTCTGAATCAACCTCGGTGTCATTTGACTTCCTTCCTCCCGTCTGGGAGCAACGCAGACCCCACCAATTGGTAAAGTCTAATAAGGCTACAGCCCCATGCTCCAGCCTTAGATGTCTTCATAAGGGAGCTGTTTCCAGAGGAAGAACTGTGAGGAGAGAGAGACTTTGTGCTGGCCATCAAGCAATGGCTTCTTCTACCTGCCTTGCTTACCCGCTACAGCCCTAGGAGCCTTTCCCAGACCATGACTTTGGGAAACAGAAGAAGCAGCTGGAAAGAGAGAAAAGGAGCTCAGGGATGTAAATAATATTTTTAAGTTGTGTGCCCTTGTTTCTCAGTTTGATCCTTTTGCGTGGTTTTGTATGTTTTGTGGTATTTTATGCAGTGTGACTTCATTGGTTATAGCTTCATAATACTTTATTGTTATTGTTAAGTGTAAACTGTTTGCAGTGGTACCTTGGGTTACTGACACTTCAGGTTACAGACTCCACTAACCCAGAAATAGTACCTCAGGTTAAGAACTTTGCTTCAGAATGAGAACAGAAATTGTGTGGTGGCGGTGCAGTGGCAGCGGGAGGACCCATTAGCTAAAATGGTACCTCAGGTTAAGAACAGTTTCGGGTTAAGAACGGACCTCCAGAACGAATTAAGTTCTTAACCTTATTATTTGCTGATATTTAATTTTACTGTTTACTATTATATTCTAATGGATTATTGAATATTGCTTTATTTGATATAAGTGGTTTATTTTAGAGCTATGTTATTATTACTTTTTTCTTTTGGATCAGATTGCTATTAGGTGTGTGATGTTTGCTCTCTATTTTATGGTTTCTTCACCTTGTAAACTAGTTTGTGTATAGTAATGTAGAAAGGCTGTAAACAAATTAAAAATGAATTGAAATAATGAAATGAAATGAAAACCTCTGCCTTTTCCCCTGGACGCCTGAGGTCCAGCTCCGAGGGCCTTCTGGTGGTTCCCTCACTACCCACCCTGTGGAACACCCTCCCATCAGATGTCAAGGAAATAAAAAACTATCCGACTTTTAGAAGACACTGCCAATACAAATTAAAACCTATATTTTCTTGGTTCTTGGGCAAGTTTTCTTCAAAGCGATCCCTCCCTGAATGCCTCTGTTTGTTTCACCACTATTTGTTTGTCCTATTCCTCTGGACCCAAATTACATGGAGGGCCTGATGGAGATGAAGTTGGAAGCAAATCCTATCACTGGTCCCTCACTGAAAAGATGCAAGTGAAACTTAGGCAGCATACACTAAAAACACATTTCTCCCCGAGGATTCTTGGAACTGCAGTTTACCATTCAAAGAGCTACAGTTCCAGCCCCCTTAACAACAGAAAAGTGCCCAGATCAATGGAAGACAATAACACAATGAAATTCAAAACAGTAACAATTTATTGCATGTTGATTCAAAATCCATTAAAAACAATTTAGTTTAAGGAATGCAAGAAAATTGATCAGCTTGATCCAGTGACACCAGAGAGAGCCATTTTCAAATAACTCAAGGGCTGTCACATGGAAGATGCAGCCAGCTTTTTTTTCTCCTGGACGGTAGGACTCAAACCAATGGCTTCAGGATACAACAAAGGAGATTCCTACTGAACATTGTTCAACAGAGGAATGGACTCCCCTGGAAGGTGATGGACTCTCCTTCCTTGCAGGTTTTAAAGCAGAGATTAGATGACCATCTTTCTTTCTTTCTTTCTTTCTTTCTTTCTTTCTTTCTTTCTTTCTTTCTTTCTTTCTTTCTTGTTCTGCCCAATCTCAGTCCATATTTCATGGCTGCTCAAATCATCTGTCCCCCTCCTGATTCTCAGTGCCTCTTCTTCTGCCAGTCTTTGGCCAGTTGAGATGTCCAAATAGAGCAGCAATTTCTTCAAGGAGGAAAATCATAACTCCTGAGGTCATCTGGATGGAAGAGAATGAAAAAGAGAGAAAATCAGTTCAGTCCTCTTGGGCTTCTTGTAGCTGGAGTCAGTCTGGGTGCTGCCCTCCCAGGCCAGGTGGGGAAGGCCTGCCAGGCAGGGAGCAGGTCCTGCAGGACTCCCAGCAAGAAGACCTGGGAGGTGTGTCTTGGGCAAACAAGGGACAGGGAGTTCACTGTCCCCAAGGTGTGGGGCTTACCTTCTTTCAGATTATTCCTGAAACAAGCGAGCTCTGGCCGAATTACTGTGTTCTGCAGAGGAAAGACAAATCTGAGTCAGATGACACTATTACCCCACCCTGGATGGGTGTAAGAGAAGCAGCCCCACCCAGGAAGGATGGAAGCAACCAAAGAACTGAATACAGGAAGGCAAAATACTTACTCTGAGGTTCGGGAATCTTCGTGAAAGGGCCAGCAACAGGGATATACTGCTGGCCGCTAATTTCCTTTGGTCTTCACTCCCCCCAAAGGCATAATATCGGAGGTCCTGTGGGATGAAAGAAATGGGACAGTTAGCCTGGTAAGGGACAGGGGGCAACCCTAAAACCACTCCTGGTGCTATCAGGATACTTACGGTAAGCAACTGGAGAAGGGTGCTAGTATTGGGGGCTTCTAGGAGGAGACCCCCCCGGCAGGCTCTGGAATGGCCTCTTCAATTCCTGTGGGAAAAGAGAGAAGAGAGGTTGAGTGCTGCTGGGTTAAATTTTGTAAGAGTGTGGGAAGAAAAAAGAGCTGCGCAAAGAGAACTTAAAGCAGAGGACATACCTCTTTGTCCTCCTCTGCACTCCCCAGAACTGCCTCTGTTGTTCTATGGAGGATAGCACTGACCATAGAGGGACTGAAGTGGGGTCTCATAAAACTGGAGAGAGAAAGGGAAGGGGTTAGACACTGCCTCCTCCAAGTCTCCCTTGTCCCCTTCTCCCTCCTGCCTGACTTGCCCGCTCAAAGCTCCCCCTGGAGTTCTGCCCCCCTGCAGCCCCACCCAGTCCAGAACACATCTGTTTCTTAGCTCAAATTTTTAGGAAACAGGAATCTCCCGCTCATGGCGATGACTGGACAGTTGCCAATTCATGCAGTGCTCGCTCCCAGCGTTCCTGCCCCCACATTCTGTAGTGAGCGGCAGTTATCGGATGAACTGTGGTTTAACGGCCAGTCCCCTCTACCCTGGGTGGGTGGGGGGGTCTGTTTACTATTATATTCTAATGTATTGTTGAATACAGTGGTACATTGGGTTAAGAACTGAATCATTCTGGAGGTCCGTTCTTAACCTGAAACTGTTCTTAACCTGAAGTACCACTTTAGCTAATGGGGCCTCCTGCTGCCGCCACACTGCCGGAGCAAGATTTCTGTTCTCATCCTGAAGCAAAGTTCTTAACCCAAGGTACTATTTCTGGGTTAGCGGAGTCTGTAACCTGAAGCGTCTGTAACCTGAAGCGTCTGTAACCCGAGATACCACTGTATTGCTTTATTTGATGTAAGTTTTTTTTAAAAAAAGCTATGTTGTTATTATTACTTTTTTCTTTTGCATCAGATTGCTATTAGGTGTGTGGTGTTTGCT
This sequence comes from Podarcis vaucheri, assembly GCF_965113315.1. Taxonomy (NCBI): domain Eukaryota; kingdom Metazoa; phylum Chordata; class Lepidosauria; order Squamata; family Lacertidae; genus Podarcis; species Podarcis vaucheri. Next base: position 94,397,454 of record NC_138762.1, on the reverse strand, counting down.
CTCTATTTCATTGTTTCTTCACCTTGTAAACTGGCTTGTGTATAGTAATATAGAAAGGCGGTAAACAAATTAAAAGTGAATTGAAAAAATGAAATGAAATGAAAACCCCTGCCTTTTTCCCTGGACCCATGAGTTCCAGCTCTGAGGGCCTTCTGGCGTTTCCCTCACTGCAAGAAGTGAGGTTACAGGGAACCAGGCAGAGGGCCTTCTCGGTGGTGGCGCCCACCCTGTGGAATGCCCTCCTATCAGATGTCAAGCATATAAACAACTATCTGACTTTTAGAAGACATCTGAAGGAAACTATGTTTAGGGAAGTTTTTAATGTTTGATGTTTTGATGCTTTATCATGTTTTTAATATTCTGCTGGGAGCCGCCCAGAGTGGCTGGGGAAACCCAGCCAGATGGTCAGGGTATAAATAATAATAATAATAAATTATAAGAAATAACAAATTATTATTATTATTGTGGTTATTATGATTATTCATTTACATAATTCAGCTTGTCCACCCATACTGGGTTTATGTGGAGAATGCACTTACCTGCATAGGTATTCTATGGGGCTGCCACCTTGCTGATATGGATGTCATGAGCATTTGAAAAAGGGCCCTTGCAGATGCAAATGTCCCTGTTTGAATGTCTGTGAGCCTTTGCAAGACCTTCTGAATGTGAGCAACTGTCAACCTTTTTCACCCCGCTCCAGGACCTACAAACCTTAACTGGGACAAGAAAAGTTGAAGGGTATGCCAACTCTTCAGTAGAGCACCATTTCCCACTCTGTTCTAGCATCCTCAGTGGGGAAATGATGCTATTCTAATCAGTTACCACCAAGAGAAAGGTCTTTCAAGCACCAGAGAACCTTCTCCTCAGTGGAAACTGGCGTGAATGTTTTCCTTCTGTGGATGCCCGAAATTGTCTATTCCCTAAATTGGTGAGGAAGAACGCTCTTCCACGGAGCTGGTGTTCTGTTTGCCACCTCTTCTGACACATCCTCCTTCTGCTGACCCTAGGAAGGTATGTGGGTCCTTGGGGAACAGGGGGAAGGGGGGGTGACACTAGGTGCTTCGAGAACCCATAATATGTTTTGTAAGTGCTAGTTAGCACTGAGCCACTTTCAGGTTGATCATTCTGAGCCACTGCATTACGTCAAGTCTGTAGCATTGCTAGGTTGCACACATGTACCATTCATACAAAATGGCAACCCTGTGGAGCACCTAAAACTAATAATAATAATAATAATAATAATTTAATATTTATACCCCACCCATCTGGCTGGGCTTCCCCAGCCAATCTGGGTGGCTTCCAACAAAATATTAAAATACAGTAATGCATCAAACATTAAAAGCTTCCCTAAACAGGGCTGCCTTCAGATGTCTTCTAAAAGTCTGGTAGCTGTTGTTCTCTTTGACATCTGGTGGGAGGGCATTCCACAGGGCAGGTGCCACTACTGAGAAGGCCCTCTGCCTGGTTCCGTGTAACTTGGCTTCTTGCAGTGAGGGAACCGCCAGAAGGCCCTCAATGCTGGACCTCAGTGTCCGGGTAGAACGATGGGGGTGGAGACGCTCCTTCAGATATAGAAGAGTTTGGATTTGATATCCCGCTTTATTACTACCCGAAGTAGTCTCAAAGTGGCTGACATTCTTCTTTCCCTTCCTCCCCCACAACAAACACCCTGTGAGGTGAGTGGGGCTGAGAGACTTCAGAGAAGTATGACTAGCCCAAGGTCACCCAGCAGCTGCATGTGGAGGAGCGGAGACCCAAACCCGGTTCACCAGATTACGAGTCTATCGCTCTTAACCACTACACCACACTGGCTCTAATATACTGGATATAAATGCATTCCATGTGGTTACCTGGTACTGGACTCAGGCCACAGAGCACAGTGCCCAGGTTGAATTTATGCCAAGACTCTTGCACATGTAATAATTGCATAGAAGGGGGAATTTTGACATGGGCATCCATGACAAGCTACACTATGCCAAAACAACTTGGACCTACTGAAACCCCTCATCCACACAACAATTAAAGGTACAGTATCTCAGTCCTCCATAGTACGTGGTCGCACTCTTATTGGGATAAAAGACAATACATTATATTCCATTCCTTGAAAGCTATATAAAACTATCAGGGCAATATATTTTAAAAAGCACTTGTTTTTACCCCTGATGGCTTAAACAATCCCTTTAGAAAATATTATTCTCCAAACTTTCCTGACAACTTGGCCTAATTTAGCCTTTTGAAGATATACTGAAAAGACACTCCATTATGAATAAAATATAACCAGTCTCCCTGTTTATTTCCTATATGACCAGCCCTACTTATTTCCAGACAGGCTGAATGAAGCCCTGTGCAGTGCATGAGGCAGAATTTTGGATTTGGACCTGAATGATCTTGATTCAAGTCCTTGCTCAGCCTGGTTAGTCAAGGACATATTGTTCTGCCTGTTTCCCGAACTTTTGTACTTGATTCTGAGGATTGTATAAACTGATTCTGATGGTCGTGTCTTGTGGATTGGTATCAGATGCTGTGGCCATCACAGCTATAGCTATAAATGAAGCAGAGATGGTGTATAGCTCTATCGGTGGAGAGTTGGACTATCAAAAGAAGCATTTATATCTCTGAATGACCGGCTTCACACCAGTTGATAACATGTGAAGATGAATGGCATAACGATTCTATGGCCAGGATCTAAAGACCCAGAAAACTAGTTCCCCATGCCCAAAGGGATCTTTAGGCTCCCATTTCTCAAACAGAAGTTGACTACACACAAGATATATAGTTCTTAGTACAGTCATCATTTAAGTGTCAGTGAAAATCACTTTAAAAGGCTCCAAACTCCCTGTAAACGTTGGTGCTATTTCAAAAACCAGAAATACTCGTTTTGCTTTTCTAGTTAAGTGTTTTATTGTGAAATCAGAGTTGCTGGGTGCTCAATAGATTTGACATCATACTTGTAGTTCAATCAAAGCACTGAGAGTTCAAGGTTTCGGGACGCTGCCTTTGAACGCACTGTCAGAAGAATTCAGGAACAACCTCCCTAAGACTTCCTGCACACACCTTCCCTTCATGCACAGTGAGCAAGTGACAGAGCCTCATTACTCGATTCCTTAATGCACTGAGCCAAATATGGTGGATGCACTACAACAGAGTCTCAGGAAATAAACTTCAGCAGAATCTGTATCCTGTGCTTTAAATGTCTCCATTTAGAACTCCAAATATACCTGGCAAATATTAACAATTGGTTCTTTTTTGTTTTTGTTTTCTTTTTAGCTGACTGTAGGGATTGCCTTTTTGATGCAACATTTTTGTGAATTACTTGGGATACTGTGCATCAGGTTTCAATCCTTACTCATAGGGCTCAAAAGTTAAATCTGTGAATGGGGAGCCAGTCACAAGTGCACATATGCCCTATATACCGTATTGACCCGAATATACGCTGCACCCACAAAATTCTGCGGGGGGGGGGAGAGACAATACAGTGGTACCTCGGATAACAGACACTTCAGGTTACAGACGCTTTAGGTTACAGATTCTGCTAACCCAGAAATAGTACTTTCCTTCAGGATGAGAACAGAAATTGTGCGGTGGCGGCACGGTGGCAGCGGGAGGTCCCATTAGCTAAAGTGGTACCTCAGGTTAAGAACAGTTTCAGGTTAAGAACGGACCTCTGGAATGAATTAAGTTCTTAACCCGAGGTACCACTGTATGTGGGTTAGGATAGCGTGGACAGATGGAGTCCCCAGATCCCGAGCGGTCCCCCCTGTCATGTGTAATAACGACTCAAGACAACGTGCTATGGGATTAAATTGGCCACAACTTTATTAAATTTCAAATGTGGGTAGACCTTGGCTCAGGCATTGGGCGTTCTCCCTCCCCAGTCCCCAGCCGGGGGCCTAGGGAGCATCAGGGTTATCCAGTTTGTGTGGGGGGGGGGATGGGCTGACTCTGGAGAACATATGTTCAAACAGAGATAGCCGCCCCCGTTATGCCGGCACCGCAGGGGGGGAGCAATGACGACCTTTCGGCGTACGGTCAAAGCCTCCCTTCAGAAACCCCTTTAACGGGGAACCCTGGTATCGCCGCCGCAAAGAGGAAGATGGACTAAAGGATTCCGCCCAAGGCCTGATACCGCCAAAGTTGTGACGTTTTGCTACGGGAAAGGCGAAACCTGCCAATGCAGGGAAGTTCCTTTCCGGCCCTTTAACAGCGACCTTATCGTAGCAGCGCCCGCATACCTGTGAAAAAAAGTTAACCTGCAAAACCTATGAATAAAAGTTAACCTGCAAAGCAAGACATTAACTGAGGGTGGGTAGGGTGGGAGAAGCTCTGGAGCCAAGTGAGGATTCCCAGGTAAGATCCTCCCTCTATTGTGTGGCCAGGTAATCCCTCCCCCTACCTGGCCTGGTCTCCTTGGCAGCGCTTCCCCCAGGTGGGATTGGACAACTGACTGAGGTAGGCGGGGACCTCCAGGTATCCCACCTGAGGGAAGGCAAAGCCAAGCCTATGCTGATGGGGCCGCTCCAGATCCAGGGCTGTGTGCATCCACGCAAAGGGCACCCCCCCCCCGTTTTAAGCGGGGAGCGGTCATTGTTGTCTTACTTCAGAGAATATTTGCTATTTGCTAATTTTCAGCTCAGTATTCCCAAAGGGCCTTGTCAATGGTATTTACTGGAAAGGTATCAATGCTCATTACTTTGTATAAGTTCTTAACCAGAGGTACCACTGTACCCGAATATAAGCCGCTCCCTTAAAATTCTGCAGGCACTCACACCCATAAATGGCTAATGTAGAAGAAAATCCCACGGGTACTAGAGAGGACCCGCAAGTGAAAGCGATGGATGACATTAGAATTAATTGTCACAACTGTCTCAAACTCACAAATCGGCAATAAAATGTTTTTATGTGTGTGTTCTGTTTTACCGTATGTCTGTTTCAGCAGCAATATCACAAAAGCAAATTTTTGTAAGATGGCAAATTTAAGCTGCACTTTAACTTTTCATGGGGGGGGGGGGAGTCCAACTTATATTCAGGCCAATACGGTAATTCAGTGGTGAATCAGAATCAGAAGAATCTTTATTTGCATCAGCCACTAGCCATAGCAATAAAATAACATCCACTGAAGATAGCGGTAAAAACTTAACTAGAGAAAATACATCAATAATCAAATAACAGATCTTATTCTAAATGCCACCGCGTACATTCAAGCAAATAAACAATAAGAAGGCACCATGCAGTACATGACTTACCATACCCCAAGCTTCAGCAATTGGGGTCCATAATTTTTAAACAACTTTTATTTTAATTCAGTGTGGGAGGACTATTGCAGAGTAAATGACTAAGGCAGCCTCCCATTCACACAGAGGTGACGTTCCAAGGCACTGCATGCATTGGTGAAATCGCATATAACTGAAACCCATTGAAAAAGCCTGTAAATAGCCTTTCCACCCCCCTGCTCTGCTTTGCTCTACCCCTGCTCCTCCCTTTTAATGATGTCTTTAGGATGTTTCCAGGTCACTTCTGAGTTCGGTGTGATGTGTGTATACATGGTTGCGCGCATACTTTACCCACGCGATAACTGAACGCAAGAAATAAGGCAGCAAGAAAGAAGGTGGATTGGGTCTAGGTAGCAATTGTTAGTGTCAGACAGTCAGATGAATGTAAGGTAGCCTTCCTAACGTTTACCCAGGATGGGGATAAAATGCAGATCATAGCCAGGTTTCTGCAACGCACAGTGAGGATTCGTCAGTGTGGTGTAGTGGTTAAGAGCAGTAGTCTCGTAATCTGGGAAACCGGGTTCGTGTCTCCGCTCCTCCACATGCAGCTGCTGGGTGACCTTGGGCCAGTCACACTTCTCTGAAGTCTCTCAGCCCCACTCACCTCACAGAGTGTTTGTTGTGGGGGAGGAAGGGAAAGGAGAATGTTAGCCGCTTTGAGACTCCTGAAGGGGAGTGAAAGGCGGGATATCAAATCCAAACTCTTCTTCTTCTTTTTCTATTTTAATTGTAAGATGCAGATTTTGATGAGTGATTGTATTGTACCGAACCTTTCTGAATTTTGTCTATATGCCAATAAAGGATTGAGATTGAGGTGGTACAAGTGAACAAGAATAGCCTTATTATTATTTGTGAGTCAACAGTAAATGCAGTAAATGTCTCGCTTCTATTCTAATGGCACATGAATGCTTAGAAACTATTTTTCATGTGTTTGTTGTACATTCAGGCATCCGAGATGGAATGGAGCCCATGGAGGGCTTGGTTCCGGAAGCTTCATTTTGGCTTCATGTGAGGTGCTTACAAAACTTGAAATCAAATGAGGAGCAGGCTCAAGGTGAGTTATTTTCTTGCAGCACGAAAATGCATCTGTGGCAGTTGTTTGGCAAGTTGGCTTTGTTGGCTCCACCTCTGCCTATCTGTTTCAAGCTGCAGCTAAGTTGTGGGATAACAGCACAGCAGCATCCTACCTTGTCCTAATTCCACACCCAGCTCAACCCAGGTCTGCCTGGCACATGTTGGTGATCTCCTTTCTGGATGCCAGCAGCTACAACTGACTCTGTTTTCACAGCCTAGGACCCTCACACCTATGGGACCGCCTCATGGAGGACCTTAAGGTCCATAAATAGCAACACCCTAGAGGTCCTGGGCCCTAAGGAAGCCAGATTAGCCTCAACCAAAGCCAGGGCCTTTTCAACACTGGCTCTGGCCTGGTGGAATGCTCTGTCTCATGTGACAAGGGCCTTGCAGGATCTGATTTCTTTCCGCAGGGCCTGTAAGACAGAGTTGTTCCACCTGGCCTTTGGCTTGGAGTCAGTTTGATTCCCTCCCCCTCTTTCGTTTTCTTTTCTCCTCCTGTGATGAGGCTGCATTTTAATTGTTTTAATGTTTTACTGTTGTATTTTAATCTTGTTTTTAAGTTGTATTCATTCAACTCGTTTTTATTACTGGTTGTTGGCCGCCCTGAGCCCGGCCTTGGCTGGGGAGGGCGGGGTATAAATAAAATTTATTATTTGTTATTATTATTATTTTCATTGGGCAGGTCGGAAGAGGTGGGACCAGCTACCCTGCCACATACTGAGGCCCCTTGTGCTAAGTTGGTTCCATAGAAGGGAGTTCCAAAAACCAGGAAGGGTGGAAGAATTTCTCAGAAGGGGAACTTGGTGCCAAGCCCTCCCAGGCTTTGAGGAGCAGCAGAGCTGTTTCTCATCCTGTTTTGCCTCTAGATACTTTCACGAACCATCATTCTCTTGATTAACATTGTGATCTGCAGCTGGCTATCAGACTTTTGTTCTTATGGGCTAAGATTTAATTTCTCAATAATTCACACGGGATATGAAAGCCCTTTTTAATTAACTTTGTTCCATAAACAAATGAGTAACCCACCCACCCCTTCATGATCAGCTCTGCTTCCTTTCTAAAATTGCCATGGTAGCTTTAATATGTCAATAATAATAGCGCTGACACAAATCCATTACCTCTATCTATTGTGCCCCAATTCGAAATGAAATTTTGTTACATCATTTAATGTTAATACACACAGTAAGTGTGGATGGGTGCAAATAGTTTTAGGCATGTCTCCTAATCTGCAGTCCAGACACTCATGTAGAATTCACTGTATTATTAACGTTCAGTACAAAGGTATACATGTCTACTTAGAAGTAAGTCTCTGTATTTAATGATCTGCATAACAAGGTCAACCAAATCAACAGTAGCCTGTGAAGTCATGTATGGTGCAGATTTACAGTAACTGTGCCTGGTTTTAGTCCCTGACTAAGACTGCAAAAAGTGGAGGGGAGAAACAAGATGGCTGCCATTGTGTACAGCTGCTGGGCTTTCTTCAGTTTTGTGACCCAGAGGTTGTGGAGGCTTCTTCTAGAGGCTGGATGAGGGATGAAAGATACAAAAATGGTTTCTTCATGCAAAATTGTATTCAGCTGATCTATCGGGTACTAGTTTTCTCTCTCTTTCTCTTTCTCTTTCTCTTTGGAGTCTCTGTCCTTCACTACCTCCTTAAAAAGTTTTCACAGTAGTTTTGGCTGAAGTCTTCGGAGACAATGTCCTGATGCAGAAGAATGTCAGAAGAAATCTATGTTGACAGCACTTAATTAGTCAAGATGATAGCCTATGGAGATGACATTAAAATGTCAAATTATGTCTGTAGAGATAGTGTGATGATGTCAAGATGATGGCCAAAGACTATAGGATACATTCAGGGAATCTGCTAGAATGCCAGAGCTAGAATTATGTAAATTAATTATTTCAATAGCACCTATATATATATCCCTAGCTTGGAGCCTTTAAAAAATAATAAGTGTGTGTTTTTTCTCAAAACAGTGTCATGACATTTTGACACGGACCATATTTCTTCTCAAGCACCTACAGTTGCCAACTGATCTGTCCAGAATTTAGGGATCATCCAGAGTTTTAGTTTCTAGAAAGAAAAAGGGGGAGCCCATTCTGCACCCTATATTTTCTTCCATCCACATTTATGTAATTTTAAAAGTTTCATTGGTTTGGGTGCACGAGTGCTGTGTACCAAGAGTTTATTTTATTTACTTTAAACCATTTCTAATCTGCTTAATACCTAAAATATCTCCAAATCTGTAAGAACACACATACACAATGTAAAACAGTATGAAAAACGGGGACTGAAAACAAAACAAAAATTCCCTATTTTAATTTTATGGGCCTGGGAAAGCTGGGACAAAATGGTATGTCTTTACAAGACATCTGAAGCAACTGATGGGTGGTGCATCATAAATAGGAAAGGGGAAAGCATTCCAAAGTCCAGGGGAAAGGGTGAAAAGTACTTGCTTTCAGGTCACTATCCTTTGATAAGAATAAGGTTTGGTGCCACAAGTAAATTTCTGCCAGGTGATCAAAATGATCTCACAAGTGTATACAGGGGCAAGCAACCCATTCCTGAGTTATCCAGGGCTGTATACATTAGTAACAAAACATTGAACATGACTCAGTGGCTAATCAGCAGCCAGCAGAGTTCCCTCTGTACATGTGCAACATGTGCACTTCCAGATATTCCACTCAGCCTGGCCGCAGCATTCTGTGGAACAGTTTGTTTCATTAGACATATTGTGCCAAGCGCATATTGGGTAGAGAGAGCCATTCCAGGCATTTACCTGAATCTCAAACTGTGCAAACCTTGTATCCATCCACCTGCATGCACATTGGCCCTGACTTTCCTGCGTTAAATGGGTAGGTTTGTAAGGGACTCGTACAACAACAACAACAACAACTGTTTATTTGGCTTTACGCCCATCATAAAAACACAACACAACAAATCAAATAAAACAACGGGCTCATACAAGTCACAAGTAATATAACACAATTCACAGCTCACAAGGACAATTCAAAAGGAAAATTTAAGATTAAGATTAAAATTTAGGCACTACACTAAAATCAATGTTTGATGTCATTGTAGAAAATTCTTATAACTATCAATAATCAGCTAACATTCCTTTCCGTCTCTTGTACGAGAGGACGGCTGTTAGGAATTTAGCAACCTGTAAGATAATATAGGGATCCACATCTTGAAGAACCCAGGCAAACTGTAGGTCTACTGGTTTGTCAGCCATAGGCTGGATTATGGAGTTTAGTATACTAGCACGAGCTGAACTGTACGTAGGGCACATAAACATAACATGATGTAGGGATTCAGGTGTTTTCATTTCACAAGCACACGTTGAAGGGACTTGGCCCTTGGTGAATCTATCTCTCAGCACGTTTGTTGGAAAAACATTGAACCTAGCTCTAATGACTCGTACTTGTTTCACTTGAATGGGAGTAGAACCCTCATTGTGATTTGGGACACTGCATTATCAGGAGCAGTGGAAAGTTTGAAATGGGCACCATGCTCAACAACAGCCACTGTTGGTATTACTCAGTGTTGCAGTGATGGTAATAGAGGAGCATGGCTGGCTTCCTGTCTCATGTCTGGAGTCACATGGGGGCAGCCATAGGTGCACTGAAAACAGACATGCCTCATTGTGCAATGTCACAGTTGCCAGCCCAGCCTTGCTGATTGCCTGAGATGGGCTCATTGCAACAATATACATTTGGCAGGGTGTTGCGACGTGATCCCAGCTCCTTGATGGCAGTATTTTAAGGAAGGGATTTAAGCACATACTGGGAATTTAGTGTTATGCAATCAAAGTGGATGAAAGTGCTCTTTCATTTTAGAGTAACAAAAACACCAGAGAGAGAGAGGGAGAGAGACCTTTTCCAAACATCCCCAAAGCAAATCAGGATGAATGGCCATTGTTCTGTAATCACTCCACAAATCACTATAACCTAACCTCCATACAAGGGGACATGGGTGGCGCTGTGGGTTAAACCCCAGAGCCTAGGACTTGCCGACCAAAAGGTCGGCAGTTCGAATTCCCACGACGGGGTGAGCTCCCGTTGCTCGGTCCCTGCTCCTGACAACATAGCAGTTCGAAAGCACGTCAAAGCGCAAGTAGATCAATAGGTATTGCTCTGGCGGGAAGGTAAACGGCGTTTCTGTGTACTGCTCTGGTTCGCCAGAAGCGGCTTAGTCATGCTGGCCACATGACCCGGAAGCTGTATGCCGGCTCCCTTGGCCAGTCAAGCAAGATGTGCGCCGCAACCCCAGAGTCGGTCACGACTGGACCCAATGGTCAGGGGTCTCTTTACCTTTACCTTTAACCTCCATACAAGCTTTGTGCAAGCAAATCGAGATCAGTGTACAATACCAGAAAACAGGTTTTCTGGAGGAGCCCATAATGTTCCTTGGAGGAATGAAATAATTTAGTGCCCCACACCACCCCTCAATTCTCTCTGCCCCACCCTGCCTTGCCATTTCCCTCATTCTGCCTTCACTTAGCCCCCCTCTTTTGTTTGCTCATTCACCTCTTTGCTTATTCCAGTTTCAATGGCCACAATCCCTCTCCCACCTCCTCCTTCCTCTTCCTACCTTCCTCTGAGCTACCCCCTCCAGACTTTGCTTCACTCCCATCATTGCTCCTGCTTCTTCCACTTAGTTGCTTCTGCTCTCACTTCCTTCCTATCCTTTATTGTCTCTTCATTTGCCTCTGTTCTACCCCTCTTTTTTTCCTTCCACCATCCCTTCTGCACTCATCTCCAGTCATTTCAATTCAGCGGCTTGAAGAGACTTCGTTAAATGCCTCATTGGGTTGCACATGCATTCAACATTCTCTGCTCATTTCCCTTTTCTTGATGCAGCTACAAGCAGATAATACAGCACTCCTCTTTAGGGTTATTTTAATTCCTTATGTCTAGAAACCTTGAAACTATGTGTTTCCAAGCACCTCCCTTCATTGCTGCTTGGTGGTCCAGTTTGGCTACAAAGCATGTTCTCCTTCCTGGAGAGCACGTGTTGCAGTGGAGTCTAGAATGCCACTCCCTTGTTGCTGGGTGGGATTGTTTGGATAGCCATTAGCAAGGATTGGGTAGTTTCCTGTTACTAGGGAAATTTTGATGTTGCCAATTAAGGGGAAGGGCTAAAAGGTTTTAAATGTAAGATACGCAGCACTGACCATTCTCGTTGCTGCGTGCATCGGAACACCCGCCCACCCTCCCTAGGTATTGGTCTTTGCGTTGACCTTGCTATGCCTGTCATGGGGTCATCTGCTTTGGGGGACGGAGCCTGGTAGGAATTTTGTCCAGTTGGCTGATTAGTGTGTGCCATTTGGTTTTTGCCTACTGCGTAGCAAATCGTCACAACTTGTAAGGTTGCGGTTAGGCATTGGTTAAATAATTGGTTGGTGGAGGGGTATGGATTGGCGGTGCCTGCCCCAATGCTGCTGCTGCAAGGGAATTCTGTTAAAGGAATCTAGGGGCTTGCCATCCTTTCGTCCAAATCCCTGGTTGGGGCTTGGGCTGCGCAAGCCCCTGGGAGCATGTGCGGGGAGGTGAGGGTCTGGTGCCTGGCTCCATGCTCTCCCCAATATTGCTTTCCCTGACTGGCTTTCGCTGGAATCCAGAAGTCAGTCCTGTCCCGATGGCGGTGACAGATAGTCGGAACCAAGCCTAAGCAACCACTCACTTTTATGTATTTTAGTAAAGTTGTGGCCAAAATTATGCCAAAAACCTTAAACAAAAATTATGTGTGAATTGTGATTTATTTGGGGGTGGCTTGTGGGACCTCGACACGCAAAGCTCTCAGCATACAGGAAAATAGTTCTGCATTAGAAGGAATTATACTTGCGTTGGAATAAAGCAGTGTGGCATGGCCTTTAGAGGAGATATTTTCCTGCATAAAAGTACACTAGCTGGCGCAAATCTTCATCTCAAGAAAGAACTATCATTTCTTTTGAATTCACCTTTCTGAAAACAAAAGGAACAGTTGGAGTCACAACAATCCCCTCTGCTAGAATACTTCCAAGCCTTTATATGCCAAAAACACTGGCGCACGTGCTCTGCTCTGCAACTTTGGGCTCCTTTAGAGAATTGCTTTATCCATTACAATATAATATCAGGTTAGACCATATCAAACAGGGCTCAATTTCAATAGGGCTCAATAGAATAACACTTGAGCCAAATAATGGACCCTTCTGTAGTGTAATTATCTGCATCTGTTCTGACCCTGTCTTCATTTAACCTAAATTATGGTATCTTTATGGCTAAAGAATATGGTAGTTAGCAGGAGCCATCTTTGCACCAACAGGGCAAGTGGATACAAATTGGAGAGAAAGGCCTTGAAGAGTTGTGTAGAAAAAGAATTTTTTTCTGGCAGATATAGCTTGTCACATAATGATGAAATTTTTTTCGAAATCATCTTCTCTATATATTCAATCAAGATACAGGGACCCTGTCCTCCTTTACATTTGGCCATCCTCGCTGCAGTCAAAAAATAATAATCCTTCAATTTGCTTTTTAAGCACAGGTGTATTAAACCTTTCATATTTTCAACATCCTGAATGCTAGCTTTGTATTGGGGCTGGAGGGTTGCACTGATCCACAAAAGGGGATGTGCAGTCTTCACCACACTGACAGGAGTCTTGCAGTTCCTGAATTGTGATTGCAATCTATTGTGTATATTATACACAACTGCCCATTCAATGCCCAGAGCAGGCTATTGTGCATCATGCCAGACTATCTCTCATTGTTCCCCATTCAAAAGAACAGACTAGGCAATTGGATATGTTAAGAGCCCACACCTAATGGTGCTCTGAATTGCTGCAGCACAATTGACGAAATGGTATAGAACTCATCTTCTCCCCCCTCTCCCCTTTTCTTTTTGACCAGGGGAGGGTGAAATCCATGGAATTTGTTTGTAAAACTATTGCTTGCTGAGACCAATTATCAACGTCAAATATGCAGTTGTCACTTTGGAAACAGGAAATTGCAGCTCTTTGGCAATCCTAATTTTAGGCCACTTCAGTATTGGCATATGTGGATTTGGGTCTGTAGGAATCATGTGATCTGTCTCTCTCATACTCATACCCACTTTGCAAACTAATTTGACATGAATTCATCAATGTCACTTCTGCCCCTTCCATATTCTGTGCAGCCCACTGAAGGATTGGTTGAATTATTTTACATTGGAGAAATGAATTAAAATAATCAATGCTATCACAGACTAGCTGTCAAGTAAGATAAAAGTCAAATGCTGACCCTAGAAACGAAAGATGATATGGAGCCCAGTCTTAAGTATGTTAGTTAAGTAATTCCCACAGTGTTCAATGGGTGTTATTCTCAAATTAGTGAGCACAGAATTACCCCCTAAAGCTGCAGTCCTATACATACTTCCTGTTGCTGTTACTGTTGTATAAATTTGTACACCATCCTTCATCTGAATATCACAGGGCATTTTACAACATAAAAGTACAAAATGAGAACACAAAATACATAACAAAAGAACTCCAAACTTCTCCCACAAACACATTTAAAACACCTCTGGGTTTTTTTTAATCTGCTAAATGCCTAGAGAAATATTTTTGCCTGGTGCCTAAAGATATATAAAGATGGTGCCAGGTGGGTCTCCCTGGGAAGAACATCCCACCAATTGGGAGCCACCGCAGAAAAGGTCTGTTCTCATGTTGCCACCCTCCTGACCTCTTGTGGAGAGGGCATACAAAGAAGCACTTCGGATTATGATCACAAGGTCCAGAATGATTAAAAGATCGGGAGACGGTCCTGGAAGTATTGCAGCCCTGAGCCATTTAAGGCTTTATAGGTCACAACCAGCACTTTGAATTGGGCCCAGAAACTGATTGGCAGCCTGTGCAGTCAGGCCAGGATCAGTGTTATATATTCAAAAAGTCTTTTCTGAGTGAGCAACCTGGCTGCCAAATCCAGCTGAAGTTCCTGAACCATCTTCAGAAGCAACTCCACATATAATCTAACCTAGAAGTTGCCAGAGCATAGACAATGGAAGCTAGCCTTTCCCTGTCCAGATGGCAGCGCAGCTTGGCCAAAGCTTAGAGAAGGTACTCCACACCACCGAGGCCACCTGAGCCTCAACTGACAGCAGATGATCCAAATGCCCCCAAGCAATGTACCTGCTCCTTCAGAGGGAGTGTAACCCCATCAAGAGCAGGCAACCTCCCACCCATCTGGTCTAGAGAACAACCCACTAAGAGTGCCTCAGTGTTATCTGAACTGAACTTTGTTGGCTCTCTTCCAGTCCATTACTGAGGCAAGACACTGGTCCAGCACTTCCACTGCCACACTTGTAAAGGAGAAGAGCTGTGTGTCATCAGCATACCCCAAAACTCCAGATGACCCCACTCAGCAGTTTCATGTAGATGTTAAACAATATAGGGGATAACATTGAACTCTAAGAAGCACCACATTGAAGGCTTGATGGGGCCAAATAGCACTCCCAATACATCACCCTCTGGAAATGACCATCCAGGTAGGACCATAACAAAACAGTGCCACTCCAACTCAGACAGTTGCTCCAGAAGGATACCGTAGTGAATGGTATTGAAAGCCACTAAGAGATTGAGGGGGACGCGAGTGGCGTTGTGAGTTAAACCACAGAGCCTAGGACTTGCCGATCAGAAGGTCGGCAGTTCGAATCCCCACGACGGGGTGAGCTCCCGTTGCTCAGTCCCTGCTCCTGTCAACCTAGCAGTTCGAAAGCACGTCATGTGCAAGTAGATAAATAGAGACCGCTCCAGCATTTCCGTGTGCTGCTCTGGTTTGCCAGAAGCGGCTTAGTCATGCTGGCTACGTGACCCGGAAGCTGTCTGCGGACAAACGCCGGCTCCCTCAGAGCCGGTCACAACTGGACCTAATGGTCAGGGTTCCTTTTACCTTTTAAGAGATTGAGGGGAATTAAAATGGACATATTTCTGCCGCCTCTCTCTTTACAGGGGTTATCATACAAGGCGAACAAAGCAGTTTCTGTGCATAAACCAGCCCTAAGCCCCAACTGACATGGGTCTGGAAAATCAGTTTCCTCCAATATCTTACTTCTGATCAAACATTAATATGATGGTGTCACTCTTAATCATTTAACAGTGCATCTCTCTTCTCTTCCCCAACCACAATTGTCCTCTGTTCATCTCTCTCAGCAGACTATGTGTTAACAATATTCAGAAGTATATCAATGGTGCAATGCGTGGCAGATATCCCACTTTCCTGCCATTTCCTATTACAGAAGAAAACACACTTGTGTCTAGTAAAAGCCACCAGTGGATAACGGAAGCTTAAATTGAAAACTCGGCAATGGTGCCATTTTTATTAAAGTATTTTTCTTACACCTCTGCTCCTTGGCTATGTCGCATGGACCAAAGAGATCTCAGACATTTTTCGTCTTAATAGAGCTGCCATGAACGGGGGCGACAGTAGGAATGATAGTTGTGCCCAGTGCACAGACCATTCCAATAAATGGCCAATCTCATTTCCTCCCAAACATAGCACTGCCTTGCCTTGACAACTGCAAGCCTGATCCCCATTTTCTGAGTGACTTTTTGGATAGGCATAATTTAAAATGGAAAAGAATTCTCAGGTACCAAGCCTAATGTCATCATGCTGTGTGGCATGGACTTTAGTTTTATGTTCTGCTTATTTATTTGATTTTTTTTAAATTAAAAAAACACACTTCACCAATAAGATCCAATGGCAATTTACAGTATTTAGTGAGAACAATGGAAAACCCAACAATAAAAGCATTCAAATAGAAAAATGTACATAGCAGGAATGGGAAACATCTGAGAAAGTTGTTAAAAAACCTTAAATGACAAAAGGCTGTGCTAGTGCAGGAATGTGCTTGTTCTGAAGTGTAATGTTTTTCTACAAAAATATTGCAAACTGTATGAATGTTAAGAAGATGCAGGTTAGAAAACAACAGGGCACCAGCAACTTAGTTGAAAGAAATATGAGAATAAGTGATGTTTAAGAACAAATATGAAATTTGGATTAATATTATGTCTAAATTAATTATATAAGTATTTGATAAAAATATCTAAAGTTGGAGACATAATATTTGAAAATTACAAAATAAGAGCTGAAATAAGGTGATAAATTGCTGCTCATAACTCTATAATTGGGCACGCAGGAAAGGGAGATGTGAGGAAGTCCGAAAGGTTATGGAAATACGGTTTCTGGACAATGGATTTTGTTGTATTTTTTCTATTCTGTGTTAATTCTTTTGTTTTTTTCTTTCTTTGTTTGTACTATTATGGTGATGGTATTTTATGTGTTTGGTGATTTACTGCTAAAAACCTTAATAAATATCATATATATATATATATATATATATATATATATATATATATATGAAGTGTAATGTTTTATTGGGTATTTCGTTGCAGAAACAAGATCAGGAAAATCCGTGGAACTTCTTGCTGGACTGTCTCATTTCAGATTTCAGGCTGGTTCAATAAATTACTGGCTGTATGCAGAGAGATCCCACTGCCTCCTTGCTCCTCTGCTCGACAGTAAAATATGGTGCCCTAGAACTTGTTGCATGTTGAGTCCCACAATGCCACCCCCCAAAAAATTCACACATCACACATCATTTTTTGTTTAAGGTTTTTTGCATAATTTTGGCCACAACTTTATTCAAAATACAAAAAATGTGAGTGGTTTCTTAGGCATTGGTTATAACTATCTGTCCTTGCCCCAGGGACAGAACTGACTTCCGGATTCCAACGGAAGCCAGTGTGGGAAACAAGTATTGGGTGAGAAAATGAAGCTTGGCATCATTCCCTCACTTCTCACCCTCATGTTCCTGTGGGGCTTGCACGGCCCAAGTCCGATGCCAGGGATAAGGACGAAAAGAATGGCAAGCCCCTGGATTCCTTTAACGGAATTCCCTTTCTGCACCACCATTGGAGGGGTAGGCACTTACCCCTCCACCAACCAATTTTAACCAATGCCTAACCGCCAACCTTACAAGTTGTGATGATTTGCTACGCAGTAGGCAAAAACCAAATGGCACCAACCAATCAGCCAGATGGCAAAATTCCTACCAGGCCCCTGCTCCAAGGCAGACGACCCCATGACAGGCATAGCAAGGTCAGGCGATCAAGAACCTCCCCCCCCCCATTAAAGGGAGGGTGGGCGGGTGATCCGGTGCAAAACAGCCAAGAGGATGCCCAGTATTGGGCGTCCTGTATTTAAAGACTCTGACCCCTCCTCCAAATTGGCAACAATCAAAACTCCCCAGCAACCCAACTTTAACCACTTATGGCTTGGGTCTAGCCAAATCTGCCCAGCAACAATAGGGTGGCTTATATCCCCCAACCGCAACACGTGTTAGGGAGAACACGCTTTATAGGTAAAGGGACCCCTGACCCTTAGGTCCAGTCATGGCCGACTCTGGGGTTGCGGCGCTCATCTCACTTACAGCATACAGGAACCAGCATACAGCTTCCGGGTCATGTGGCCAGCATGACTAAGCCGCTTCTGGTGAACCAGAGCAGCACACGGAAACACTGTTTACCTTCCCGCTGGAGCGGTCCCTATTTATCTACTTGCACGTTGACGTGCTTTTGAACTGCTAGGTTGGCAGGAGCAGGGACTGAGCAACAGGAGCTCACCCCGTCGCGGGGATTTGAACTGCTGACCTTCTGATCGGCAAGTCCTAGGCTCTGTGGTTTAACCCACAGCGCCACCCGCATCCCAGAACTTGTCATACTGGTACCCAATAACCTGACTTCGCATTACACTCCCCATGTGTGAGCTCCACCAGTGGAGAATTCTGAAGGTTCTCCTACCAAATGGCTGCAGGCTGGGTACATCTCTACACACTTTACCTGCCTCTTGATGGTCCTGCAGATCTCACTGATCTACTGCAGATCTCACTGATCATGCTTAGAAGCAGCATGAAAGCTGCAAGGGTCAATGCTGCTGGGGAATGATGCAATATCAATGACTTGCTGCCTGCAAGCCCACTAGGTACCACTTTAAGCTGTTTTTCATGTCTGTAAAAATACCGATATTACAATGGCATTGGTGTTTCAGTGCTCTCTCATCCACAGGAAATTAAACTCTACAGCTCTACCTCTTGGGACAGTGGGAAGCATGCTGTGATCTTTATAATGATTTAATCACCAGTTCAAAGTGCTTCCCAGTGTTCACATAAATCCAAACAAATCTGTGCACACCACAGACCTGATTTTTTTTGGGGGGGGAACATTTGTTTGTTTGTTTCAGGGAGAGGTTTTAACTTAGTTTGCTAGTTGGCTTACTTACCAATTTATTTTGGAGGAAGCAATTCTAAAACAGATGGATTTTCTGTTTTGGCCACCTAGGGTGTAAATTCAAATAGATTACAATGGAAGCTGCTGAAGAATGCATGTTACACTTCCTATGGACAGATGTTTGTGTGTTTGTTTGTCCTGGCGAACAGTGCACAATAGCAGAGAGCAAGGTTGGATTTAGCAGATTCAACATTTTAAAATAGAATATGTTCTCCTGACAATTGGAAAACAAAACAACAGCAGAGTAAGAGAGAGGCTAATAAATGCTGTAAGTCACCCATAATATTGTTGCATGCCACCCTAGTTTCCAAGCAGTGCGAAATTCCAGGGTTTAGTTTCCTTGGAATGAGGGACAGTGGAGACTGTGGTATCTTTATGATATATGGTTTATTTACACATATGTATAACCTGAGCCTATGATGGAGGGCCACACAGCATTAACACCCCAAGAGATCTTGCTTCTCCCATAGTCACAGCCTTAGATTAAAATTGAAATCAAGCATTGGTCTTTCCCAATCTTGTCCCTCAACCTCTGCATTCTAGGCAACAGCTCCCAGTCAAACAATGGAGTGCAGCCGGGCAGCTGTATCTCACTCAGCCAATGATGGAGGCAGGTCTTTCCTTGTTTGCAGGTGTCAGGCAACAGCTCCCACTGATGCTCCCTGATACCTTGAACTTCAGAAGATCTGAACTGAAATCACACTCCTGTCCTGATCACGAGCAGGAGCTCACGGGGCAGGCAGTAGGACCACAAATAGTTCTAAACCTGCAGTATAATTTGCCACGATAATGCATTATAATTTGCCATGATAATCCCACCTCTCAATACTTTCAGGCTTACTATGTCTCATTCATGTGGGGAGAACAAACCATATTGCATCACTCTTGTCTTTATCTGGGTTTATCTCTTAAAAGAGTAGAATGACCTCTGTAGTGGGTATCTGGAAGAATTACCAGACTTTTAGAGGTTAACTTTTTGTTTTTGCTTTTTTTAAAAAACAAAACCCTGAAACTCCTGCATGTATGTAAAATACATACACAAAATTTTCATAACACATGCTGTTATTGATTGACCGTTAGCTCCCAGACTAGCAAATCTATTTTGCTCAAGCTCCTATAGTCTGTTATGCATTCTGAGAGCTGCAATGGCGACCAATTCAATCTATCTTGGCACAGCTGTTATTTTTCACCTGAAAGGTTATTTACTGTACAGTGGAATACAGCATAATGGTCACTAACTCCATAAGGATAGTGAGTGCATTGAGGGCTATGCACACACTTCACAATGTATAGGGAAATGTCATCAATATTTTTGACAGCCCTCAAGGGCATCATTTACATCAAAACGCTGTGTAGGAGTTATTCTGAAATTACCTCAGATAGAGATAGTGGTTACAGCATGTATTTGTTCTGGTCTTGACATTTACACTTGTAAATGTTATTTAAAGATTTCTCCCCCCAAGCTTCTTGCTGAAGGTGTCTAATAAATCTTGGCTTATTCAGCTATATCTGAAAAAAAAGTTGATTATAACAATATGGTCGAGTAAGCATAATAGCTTAAGGGGTGTTGATTTCCTTGGCCTTCGACATGAATTTGGGTTAGCTGGAATTGCCATTATAATCTAGTAGGGTTATTTTATCTGCAGTAACAATTGCTGCCATAGCGTTTGTCCCTATGAAAATAAATGACTACTTATTTTTCATATGGGGATTTCTGAGACCATTTTTGTTTGTTTGGGGCACCTATGTCGAGGCTTCTCATATCTACACAGGGCACCTCTCAATCAAAACTGCTTAAATATTATAGAATGATATGTTTTAACAATAAATAACAAGATCTTGCTTTGACACAATGTTCAAATATTTTCACAATTCTTTCTGACTCTGCCCTAGGAGTTCAGGATGCACTGCAGTCTCCTTTTATACTTACAACTTGATCAGATAAGTTAGCTGTTCAGCATCATGGAGCAGGAGGGAGAGACTCATCATTGAAAGCCCATACAGCCCTTGGTGAACTTCAAGGCACTCGTGCATTTTATCTTCTTTGGCGATCACTCATAGCTGAGTAATATTGTCTTCCATAAACATGGTTTTTACACTGAGTCCGTAAGTGACTGTGGAGGCCAATTCTGGATCCACACGTCCTTCCACAGTGGGTTCTTAGGTTTCCGGGTTGAAGTTGATCAGGGTGAAGGTTTGCCAAGCATGCCTTCCTCTTAGCGTGTTTCTCCCTTTCGTCCTGAGTTTGAGCATCTTCAAAACCCCTGACACCTTTGGTAAAGGCTGTTCTCCAATTGGAGCACTCACAGGCCAGTGTTTCCCAGTTGTCAGTGTTTATGCTTCTTTTTTTAAGATTTGCCTTGAGAGAGTCATGAGATTATCATGTCCCAAGTAACAAACTCCCTTGATATTAGCCCCTTCAGACAAGAAGATCTTGCAGCACTCACAAAATGTAGAAATGAAGACATCTTCATTGCTATGTCCAAAACAATCCATAGGATCAGAACGTCAAAGTCTGCCAAAAGGCGATCAAAGGTGCAAGTCAGGACTGCTCTACACGGATGTGGTATAAGTCAGCCCATGCACTCCAGGGACTAGCAGCTCGCAGTTAGTGGACTAGGGGAACCAGTCTGGTCCCCTAAAGGGTCCAAAAGCCATCTCGCCTCCTTTCCAAAGCCTGCCTGGCTTTGGGAAGGAGGCAGCATGGCCCCAGCATTCTGTCAGAGACCTGGCGCCTCCTTCCCATAGCCTGGGAAGTTTCTGTCTGGCTTAAGGAGGAAGGTGCAATGCTCGTACATGTGACATCAGGACGTCACAGCGTCACACATGCAATGTTGTCCCACCCAATCGCCCTCGCAAGCTGGTGCCTCTGGCCCTAACTGTTTCCCTATGAAAAAATTGACCACGCACCACTGCCAGGGACAGTGATATGCAACAAGGAGGTTGCATTGCTTTATTCCACATTTTTGAGGAGTTCAGTCTATTTCCTTGCTTTTACATCCAGCACATTTGTTGTTATTTAGTCGTTTAGTCGTGTCCAACTCTTCGTGACCCCATGGACCAGAACACGCCAGGCACTCCTGTCTTCCACTGCCTCCCGCAGTTTGGTCAAACTCATGCTGGTAGCTTCAAGAACACTATCCAACCATCTTGTCCGCTGTCGTCCCCTTCTCCTTGTGCCCTCCATCTTTCCCAACATCAGGGTCTTTTCCAGGGAGTCTTTTCTTCTCATGAGGTGGCCAAAGTATTGGAGCCTCAGCTTCAGGATCTGTCCTTCCAGTGAACACTCAGGGCTGATTTCCTTCAGAATGGGTAGGTTTGATCTTCTTGCAGTCCATGGGACTCTCAAGAGTCTCCTCCAGCACCATAATTCAAAAGCATCAATTCTTCGGTGATAAGCCTTCTTTATGGCCCAGCTCTCACTTCCATACATGACTACTGGGAAAATTATAGCTTTAACTATACAGACCTTTGTCGGCAAGGTGACATCTCTGCTTTTAAGACGCTGTCTAGGTTTGTCATATACATGTACAACCATTAACCCAAACATGTTTTCATGTGTACAGATTCATTTTATCTGCTTACAGCATAACATGTCCATAGCCCTGTAGCGAGCATTTTTCAAACAGACACCCCACAATTTAAAGCATTTTATAGTGGTGTCCACAAAGTTGCTGGTAAATGCTTTTCACTCATCAAGGTTTTTCATACCACAGCCTAATTGCACTTCCTATTGTTGTTGTTGTTGTTGCTGCTGCTGCTGCTGCTGCTATTGTTGTTGTTGTTGTTATTCCACAACTGCCTGGAAGAGAGAGAGATTCACATAGGCTCCCTTCATTTTTCACTAAAAACTGGTACCTTCTCTAGAGGGAAAATTCCTATGACAAAGAAACCAATCAAAACTTACTAAAAGTCAGTTCATCCCTAATAGTAGCTCTTTTAATGATCTTCATTTCAGCACATTCGAGCAGCATCTACCTATGCAAGAAAAGTGCATTCATAAAAAATAGACATTTGCACAAATGGGTTGTTAACACGTATCTGAATCTTTACACCATTTTCATTTCAATCCCTCTCCCTCTTCCTCCCTCTTTTAAAAAATCCATATGTGCCTGTTAAGGAGTATTGGTTCTCCATGTTCTTCTAGCCAATACCATAACCAACAAGTAAAGTCACAGAAGTCATAATTAAACTCGTTCCCACCACTCTGAAGATCCCAGAGCCCTCTGAAGGCTTCACAAAGCAAATGTTCACAATGGGTTTTCCACAAATAGGTGCAAGCTCTCAGGCTGCTGGGAAGGCGTCTTTTATGCTCGGGTATTATGACAGGGGACATTTATTGCCACATATTCCAGTTAATGAACCCTGTTATAAGGGCTTTCTACACATCTCCCAAATTGGTTAATAAGGAAGGCTCTGAGCAGTGTGTTATGGCTGATGCCATTTGGTTTCCCAAGTTTTAACAGCCAGAAGGAGATAAAAATGGACTGAAATATAGTCGCTGTCTGCTTTTTCATAATAACATCATTTTGTAGTAGGTGAACATCTTGACAAAGGAAAGTGCTCTTTGAGGCTGAGGCTGTTAGGTCCATGCCTAGGAAAATCAGATGATAAGCCTCTGGTTTGTCAATTTGCCAAGACAAATTACCCCTTGTCTTTTAATGTTAATCTTACCATAGCTTTGAAATATGGAGACTTTTGACAGTATTTCATAAAAACATTTCCTCTTTTGATTAATTTCCCCCAAACCTGCAAGTTATACATTATAGTCTTCATCACTCAGGTTTTTAAAAACTCATTAGGTGGCTGTAGCTCTCCATGAAGTCCATTGAGGTATGCAGTCGCAAGTCTATTGAGACCTTACCCACTACGCTAGAAATTTAATGATATGTGGGCCATATCATTATGGGCAGGACATATAAAGTTTCCTAACTTCGAAGGCTTTGTCTTGCTTGGTGTATTATGAATGAGAGGGAAGGGTTGAAATTCAGCTTCTGTAGTGGGCTCACTGGACTGCTGTGCAAAAACCAGTCTCCCAGCCTCAAACAATGAAGCTTCCTTATACTGAGTCAGATGATTTATCTATCACAGTATCAACTACACCGACTGGCATAAACTCTTCAAGGTTTCAGACTGGGCTCTTTCCCTGTCCTACCTGGAGATAGTGGGGATTGAACCTAGAACCTTTCATCCTAGAACATGCGCTCTGCCAAGGAGTGACATCCCCTTTCTTCATCATGGATGAGTAAGAATTTGAAAACGGGTCTCCCATATGCCATATGAATCGAGAGGCGATGTATCTGAGCTTTGTCTTCACTTCTCTTTTTTGTGCAAAATCAAGTGGCAGATGGGATCCCTCAGGTAATGTTAGATATTGGGAAGGGCAATTTTTAATGACTTCTCTGTTGCAAAAGTTAGTTTGTGCTCTAAAGGTTTTCAAAAGTCTGAAGCAGAATGTTGGACTTTATGGATCTTATTGTGTTCCATCAACACAACACTGTGTTTTCCACTCCATTCCACTTTTCCATGTTGGAATGTACTGCCACCTATTAAAAGTAATAAATAAATAAGGCCCATAATCAGATTTTTGCAAAAACAAAAAACCTTAAATGGATATCCATTTTCTAACTAAAACATGAAAATATTTTAACTATTTTGATACAGACTTCATCCTTCTCATTTCAAACGAGAAATGTGCAAATGTTCCAGTCCACCCCCCTACACACACGTGTGGAATGATGTATATCACACTGAAGTTGTAAATATCCCAAGTGTGTCAGTTGCATGCATTTTTATTGATATAGTACCACTGAATAAAGTGATTGGCTTGTCTAAAAGCTTGGAACCAGCTGCTATTGTTTCACGTTCCCCTAAAGTCAATATTGAATTACAGCTTTATCATCATCATCATCATCATCATCATCATCATCATCATTCTGGTTGCAGCTATGTTCTATTATAGTTCTCAGAATGAACTGAAATGAAAATTGAGTTATGTGTGTGTGACTTTTCTGTCTCTTAAGATAAGGTTCTATTGGCCCTGCATTTGTGTTTAGGAATTAAATTGGTGAAAAACTTACTATGTGTGCATCCCGTCCACCCCAGTAGCTCCATTCCAGAATTGAGACTGTTGTGGTAGGAGAAATCAATTGCTTTTCCTTTGACTAATCCAAGCAGGTGCTTCATGCTCTCTTCTCCCAAACTGTGAACAATTGGTTGGGCTATTTTTATGTGAGCTATTGTGTATATCCTTTGGAATGCAAACTTTGCCTTGCTATTGTTATCTGAGCCTCTGGCATCATTGCTAGATGTATTGGGAACTGAAGGATCACACAGGAAGCGAGTTTATTTAAAATGCAGCTGCCTGTTTATTCAGAGCAACTTCCCAGAGAGTATGGCATGCCTGCTTCCCATAAGCCGTGTTCGCTGCTAATGGCTGCCATGTGGAATATTCTGTGTGCTATACAATATAATTGCCTGGTTGGTTCTATGGAAATAGAGACACAAAGTAGGTAGGTCAACACTTGCATGGGCATAATTTCTCTCGGCAAATATGTACACAGCATTCTTCTTCTGGTAAAAAGACAAGAGATAAAACCAATTGCATGGCAGCAGGGTCCACGGGCGTGTGAAGAATTCCCTTTAGAACTTCCTTTGCAATCCAAGAAGGTCAGGAATATAATTGCTGGGGTCAGAGCTGGCATACTCAGCTCCATCCACAATTCTTTATGTCCACATGCACTGTTTGAACTCATGAACAGTGCTAAAAACAGAGACATACCTGTTTAAAAACATTCAGATGCATAAGGACAAAAATGACCACTTTCTGTACTCAAATTTGTTTTCCTCAAAATGGCACCCTGCAGAAGTTGTTGGACTCCAACTTAGGGTTACCACGCGTCCCGGGTTCCTGGGGACAGTCCCCGGATTTGTAAATCTGTCCCCGGACAAATTCCATCCCCGGAACGTCCCCAGATTTGCAAATCTGTCCCCGGGAAACGAGGCAGCGGCAGCCTCAGCACCCGGAGCCAGCCTGGTAGCGCAGTTGGCTCTGGCTGACTTCAGGAGCTGCTCGCTGTCGCCACCACTGCTGAAAGGGAACCAGGGACGTCTGGTGGTACAGATCTCCTGCCCCTTTCCCCCTTTGTTTTGACAGATTGGGGGAGGCTCAGGAGTCATGGGCAGGGGGCCGTTGCCCAGGAGGGGCGCAGAGTTTTTTAAAAACTGGGCAACGGCGCACTGCCTGCCCGTGATTCCCAAGCCTTCCCCGATCTTCTGCCCCCTTCCCCCTCTGTTTTGACTGATCAGGGAGGCTCAGGAGTTGTGGACAAGTGGCCGTTGCCCAGTTTTCAAAAACCTCTGCACATTTATGTTTCACGGGGTGTGGAAGAAGGGCTTTGCACCTTTATACAATATACATGTGTGCTTGGGCCCAGGGTCTTTTGCCTCACCATCCCCACTACTGTCTCCTTGTTGCTACTCAGTTAAAAAAAAAAGTGCCCCTGGATTAATTGAAAAAAAATCTGGTAACCATACTCCAACTCCCATCAGAAGCGTGTGGTCGATCATCAGGGATGCTGGAAGTTGTAGCCCAACAACATCTTGAGAAGAAGAGTTTGGATTTGATATCCCGCCTTATCACTACCTGAAGGAGTCTCAAAGCGGCTAACATTTCTCTTCCTCCTCCACAAAAAAACACTCTGTGAGGTGAGTGGGGCTGAGAGACTTCAAAGAAGTGTGACTAGCCCAAGGTCACCCAGCAGCTGCATGTGGAGGAGTGGAGACGCGAACGAGTCTACCTCTCTTAACCACTACACCACACTAGCTCCAGGAAGTCTGCTAAAAACCCTGTGAAGGATTTTCCAAGATCCACCTCTTTTTCCATAGCAATGGATTCATTCACTTGTAGAAGAGAAAATGATTTGGGTTTGCGGAGAGATACAAACCATTGCTGAGTTATCCTAAGATGGAGATAGCCATGATAAGAATGGGTTAGTACGAGAGAGGGAGTCCAGAAGCAAGGCCGCTAAAGAAAGGTGAACATTAAGCAGTGGACTGGAAAACATGAAGCCATGGCTAGGTGAAGGAGAAAAGAGCTTGAGGAAAGGAACAGATGGGATATAGGGAATGTAAGCATGAAGAGCTAATGAGAGGTGGAGAAGTGAATTTTGCAATGATTTGAATCAGGGTTGAAAAATGTGTATATGTGTGTATGATTCCCACCCCCCACTCCAAAATATCTATTCCTGCACTGTAGGTGGTTGGACTAGATGACCCTTGGTGTCCCTTCCATCTCTACAATTCTGTGATTATATGATTCTATTTTCCTACTTCAGAGCTGAAGCTGTGTATTTGGTGTGGTCTTAGAATATGTTTACAGGCCACCCTTATGGGTTAATTGTTTAGAATTCTGAACCAGTAGCAATGCTTGATAACAGACATTATGAAGATTGCCATTCATTATCATGAGTGTCTAATCTCTATGGCTTAGTGAATGCTAATATGAGAAATTAGGGGTTTTGTAAGGTTAAACGTTCTCACCCGCTTAGATATCTTCCTGTAACGGAAGATAAATAATTCTCAGATTTAACATGAATACAGCATTAATTTCCCCTCCCTAAACCTCCAATTCACATTGCGTATCCATCATACAATTAGATTAATTGAAATAATTGAATCTCTGTATAAAGAGTAACTAGCATAAAGTTTATGATGCAGCTCCTACTATAAACAGTTAAGTGAATACTGGAATACGGTGACCATATTTCGCCATTCGTGGAGGATGTGTTGTATGATTCAACTGTATGTAAAATCTGCATTTTCTACCCATGTCCGTCAAGACCTCCTCAGTGTGGGTAAACCAAAGATGTAGAAATATTCTGAAATAGAAAATAAGTTACTCTGCTTGAGAATTAAAGACCATGAATCACTATCCATATCGGGACACCTGGGTCTTTTTGCTCTTCTCGTTTCTGGAATTCTACATGTATCAGCCAAGCTGTACTTCTTGGATCAATTGGTTGAGTTCCAAATCCACAGTCCCATTCAGTCCAGATTGATCTACAGCTACTTTGTGGACAGGAAGGTAATAGAGAGGAGGCTAAAAAGATAAAAACCAAAAAACCAAATGGGGCATTATTTCAACGTAGTCTCTTCAGCAACAGCAATTTCCCCTCTCTTTCCATTTGTTTAAAATATAGGGGTGTGTGTGTCAAAGGAATTAAAAGGAATTTTAAAAGATTAAAAGTTTTTGAAGGTTAAAAGTCCTTACAATAACTTTTAAAAATGTGGAGATATAGCCGACAGGAAACCACGGCGGTGGCTGCAAGGCTGTTAGGCTTCGCTAAAACTAATTTGTCATGCTGGCTTCTCAAAGTTCTATGGTGCAAATTCCTGGGGTTGCCCGAAACACATAAAACAACCTTACCTTGGATAAGAGGAATTTTTAAAAGAACAAAATGGGGGGGGGGGAGAAGCCAGCAAAGCAAAACCCCCATCATGTAATTGAAAGGGAATATGCAGAGCTCTGATAAGCACGTCTTACCTTGACGCCATCTTGCCCCGGTCAAGATAACTTAGAGAATCACTTCTGCACGGAATGCAAATAGCATGGACCACCTTGTTTTGTTAACCTGTCACAGGGCATTAAAAAAATATTGCACGCCCTTCAGTGGGCTATTTGATGATTGCTTTCAAAGTGTTTGTTGCTTCGGGAAACATTTCCATCACTGTCAGCTGAGTTTGCTTGTCCTTACGGATGTCATCCTGTGGTTGGATCTGCTATGGTTATGCAGCGTTGCGATGTCATTCTGCTTTCTCTTTGATTCCCAGTTGACTAGGAACACCCATATAACTGATCTGGTAAGCATCAGGGCTCCCCCCCCCCAGCCAGAACTCACTGGAACTCAGTTCTGACACCTCTCGAGTGGGCCTGATTGTCATTATAAGAGAACAGGGAAGCATTCCTGGTGAGTTCCGGCACCTCTTTTATAGCACTGCTCACTCCTATTTAGCCTCTCTTGTTCTCAGCGGTGTCTTTAGGTGGGTATACTTTTGTTGGCTACAGAGCATTGTAATAGCATCTCGTTCATTACCTAAATGGAGGGACCAGTGTGGAGGACCACCACTGTATACCTCACTTCATGGCAGTGATGTCCTTGCTGCTTGCCATTAGAGAGAGAGACAAGATGATGGGAAGACCAGTGCTGTGTGGGAGCATTGGTTGGTTCCACCAGTGTGCCAGCAGAATGCTGATGTCCTGCTGCCTCTCCCCTGCTTTTCCCAGTAAGCAGCAGCGACAACCCTTCTGGGAATCCAGGTGCACAGCATCACGCCTCCCCACTGCCCATTCCTGCCTATAATAAATCCAGATAGGAATCACTGGAGGAATTATACTTCTTTTAAAATCCATTGATACTGCAGCAAATTGAGTGAGGTGGTGGAGTGGCACTATACAGAATTATTTAAAAAGCTTGTTGTTGTTGTTTAGTCATTTAGTCATGTCCAACTCTTCATGACCCCATGGACCAGAGCACACCAGGCACTTCTGTCCTCCACTGCCTCCCACAGTTTGATCAAACTCATGCTGGAAGCTTCAAGAACACCATCCAACCATCTCATCCTCTGTCGTCCCCTTCTCCTTGTGCCCTCCATCTTTCCCAACATCACGGTCTTTTCCAGGGAGTCTTCTCTTCTCATGAGGTGGCCAAAGTATTGGAGCCTCAGTTTCACGATCTGCCCTTCCAGTGGGCACTCAGGGCTGAATTCCTTAAGAATGGATACGTTTGATCTTCTTGCAGTCCATGGGACTCTCAAGAGTCTCCTCCAGAGCCTCAGCTTCACGATCTGTCCTTCCAGTGGGCACTCAGGGCTGATTTAAAAAGCTATGTTATCACAATTAAAAGTGTTTTTGTTTTGTTTTTATTTATTGGATTTCTATGCAAGCCCGTCATCATAAGATGTCAGGAGGGTGGTTCACAGAATAAAATACAGGATAAAACCGAGTAAATCAGCAAAACAATACCCACCCCTCCATCCTTTCCCACCCCACAGCAAACACTCATCCCAGATGCAGCATTAGAATAACATTCTGTGCAGCTCTGAGCTTAAGAACAGGGGACCACCACAGGCAGAAAGGAAAATGGCACAGCGGTGAGAAGAATGTTGATGCACAGAATGAAAGAAACGGGACTAAATTACTTTCAGACCAGTGCACTCTGTCTTGAATTGTTTTGCCTAAAACCTGTAATCAGGTTCCCAAAGGCTACAGTTGCATCAGGAGACATTTCTGACATTTTGCTTAAGGGCATGCAGTTAACGAAGCCTTTGCACATAAATGATATGTGATCAGCACCTGTGTCCACCAGCCCCATGCATCTTATTATTGATGCCACAGTGGGAGGTAATCAAATGGGGGGCTGGGGCTGGCGGACTACTATCCAGTGTGCTTTGGAGCTGCCACAAATGCATCCTTTCCAGGTCCAGAGAGAAAGAGAGAGAGAGATTGTGTCAGTTGTCAGGTGGCATAAGGGCCAGTAGGGTTTACCTGGTCCAGTGAGCCTCAGATTCTTACCTGGTTCCATAGTCTTCATTGTACAGTGGTACCTCAGGTTACAGATGCTTCAGCTTACAGACGCTCCAGGTTACAGACTCTGCTAACCCATAAATAGTACCTCGGGTTAAGAACTTTGCTTCAGGATGAGAACAGAAATTGCGCGGTGGCAGCGGGAGGCCCCATTAGCTAAAGTGGTACCTCAGGTTAAGAACAGTTTCAGGTTAAGAACGGACCTCCAGAACGAATGACGTTCATAACCTGAGGTACCACTGTAAAGGCCAATGTACTATCAGATTTCCAGCTAAGATTTCTTAATGAACTCAATCTTTGTGAATGAACTCAATCTTTGGACAGATCTCATGCACACCACCTCCAGATTCATGTCTCAGTCAGATCATAGTTATCCACTAGAACTGAATCATCTGATGAAGTTCATGGCTCAGATAAATAAATAAATATCAAAATCAATTAGTGTATTTTGGCAGTTTTATTTTCAGTTCCGTTCCTAATGATCTCTGACATGGATTTTATTTCTTTTTCACCACTGCCACGCACTGGGTCAATGTCTTCATTTATCTACTACGACCCTAAGGCCTCATTCTTGGTCATCCATGGCCAGTTCAGACTTCATGAGCATATAGGTGAAATTAAGTGGGGGTTTTTGCCCCAACATGCATCACTTTACACTTGTCAAAATTTAATTTAATTTGCCATTTTACTGCCCATTCACTCAGTTGGGAAAGGTCCTTTTGGAGCTCTTCACAATCTCTAACGACCCTGAACAATTTAGTATCGTCAGAAACATTGGCCACCTAATGATAAAAGCAGCAGTATTTCTTTGCAGTGGAGGGAGGTGGGTCAAATAAAAAAAGCAAAACACCTCAATTTATGTTGCACGCTGAGGCCCAATGACCTGGGACTAAGCCCCATTGAATTCATAGAACTTCTGAGTAGACATGATTAGAATTGTGCTATGTCAATCTACTTTTTGCAGTCTTCTGTTTTCCCTCTTCCTTGCAAAGAGAACAAGTGCTTATGAACATTGATAGATGCTAAAATGCAGCACAGAAAGAAATCTGGATGTCCTCATGCTCTCATCTGTTTGTGTTCTCATTTGATTTTATGCTTGCCTGCCCATGCACAGTGCGCTCCCTCAGTGCTCGCTTGTGCACATCAGTGAGTTGGTTAGCACAGTCTTGAGGAGAGACTGGAACAAATGGATGGAAATGAAAGAAGTGGCCAACTGCACATGTGCCAATCCAGAATTAGTTTTAGGAAGTCTCTGTGGAGGAACAGAAGGATGGTGAAACTGAACGTTGGGCTGAGGAACCCAGAAAACAATTACAGAATGTAACTAGAGAAATCCAGTCATCTACCCGGAACCTAGTTTTTACAAGAGCCTGGAAATCATATAGAAATCTGGAACGAACTGTTTCTGGTGTCTTCTAATCTCCTTTTATGCCATGTTCCAGATCCCGGTATCCCAGTTTCTCCTACTAAACTTCCCCTTCCCTGATACAGTGACAAAATAGAAGGATCTCGCAACACGCTCTGCCTATCAGTGACCATGCCTCTTCAGAAGCAGTCGCAGGTTCTACACAGTGACAGCTGCAGGAGCAACAAGGTATGAGATGTCTAATTGCAGCAAAATACCTTGCAACTCCAACTTTGCCATTTGTATTCACCGTTTCCTTTGAGCATGAGATCAAGGCACTTGATCTCATCCTTCCTATGGGGAAAAACGCCGCTACTGTTTTATTTCCCTTCTCCGTCTGATTAAAGTGTCTGTGAAGACACAAGATTTTTGACGGTGGCCTAGCTATCATTTCCCCATATGTTGGTGCATGCTTAATGAACCAGCCAGGTGCTGATCCTGCTGGTAGCCATCTGTCTTGTGGCAAGGAATTAACTACATTGCCAACTCTTGCACTTATAACTGGGAGTCTGTTGCTATTTGGAATTATTGTTCAAGTCTCAGGTGCCAATGTCAGGAGCCAATTTTTCTCCTCTTTCATTTATTTGCAGGTGTGAAAGTAGTTTAAACAATGCAACATGAATAATACAAAGATTCCAAAGCCGCACTTTTATTTTAAAAATGTTGCCTAGCAATGCGGAATATCTGTGCTATATATTTTAAATCACTTTTAAATATGGGGATGGTTTATTCT
This sequence comes from Podarcis vaucheri, assembly GCF_965113315.1. Lineage (NCBI taxonomy): Eukaryota > Metazoa > Chordata > Lepidosauria > Squamata > Lacertidae > Podarcis > Podarcis vaucheri. The sequence continues at coordinate 94,365,086 of NC_138762.1, read as the reverse complement.
AAGATCTAAGCATGCTCACAGATCAAAGTTCTACAGCATAGTCCAAGGATTGTGTGTAGCTATTTCAGCTGTGGATTCCCAGGGCTTTTGGTTTCTGTACAAAATAATGCAGAGAATTTAGCACCTAGGTGTTCACATTTTGACTCCAGCTCCTCAGTGCTTTAGGCTTTGATCATTCCTATTGTGCCCTTTTCTTACCTGTCATTGACATACAAACAGCTGCTATCATGTCTGGATCTTGGCATTAAATTGGGGGAAAATGGCAGAAGTGTGTTCTCATTAGATTTCAAAAACTTCTCAGTGTATTATACAACCCCAAGAATTCATAATCAGGAATAAAAAGTTGCAATCATGGATGAACTAGACACAATGGAGATTTCACCTTTTATACTTGATGTTGGATTTGAGGTCTATGCAATACATTCAGAAGGGTTAAAAATATGTATGCACCTTAATTCAATGTCAATTAACACTGTTTTTTGAGTTAAACATTGCCTTTTGTGCCTGTATTAAAACCTTGGAAGATCATTGTGTACTCACAAACTATGTCTTCAGAGAAACTGGGAAAAGTTGTTTTGGATTTTCCTTCCTTCACTCTTCTAGTGTATTGGCGTATTTATTATGTCCACTTTGAGCTGAACTTGACCTGGCACAAATTTCATGGGGATGGCAGCCCAGAAGAAAGCATTCTCTCTGGTAGCTCCAAAAATGTGGAACTCTAGATGCCAGCAAAGGTCAATGATACAATTCCCTATTCCCAGCGGCAAAATGACACAACAATATATATTTCCCTACATGACATGGACTGGTTCCTTCTTGTACATGTGATTCCAGGGCTGCATTGTACATGAATAGTCCTCTTGGACTGGCTTTGTGGGGTGAGTGTTGGGATCAATGTTTTATCTTGGTCCCTGTCCTACCATCAGGCTCAAGTGCAGACAGCAGCATTGGGGAAATGCTATTCACTCCCTTGGCATTTATGTTATGGGATGCTGCATGCAGCTGGGAACTTTCATTAGGAGATTTGGAGCTCAATATGTCCTCAATATACTAATGAAACACAGTTGTATGTCTTCTTAATATCTGCATATGGAGTGGCTGGGCAGGCTCAGGGCTAGGCGTAAAGTGCAGGGGTGGACTGGATGAGGGCCAATAATCTGAGCTTAAACCCTGGCAAGATGAAGGACAAGCAGTTCCTGTGCCCATAAATCAGTTACCCTCCAGCCCTCCAGGTGTAAAACTCAAATAATATAATATCATATTTAGAGCATTCAAAAACTATTAAGAACATTGGAAAATGCTTAAAAACAACCACACACCCTCACAGCTCATAATTTAAAGGTTGCCAGGAGCAGTTTCTTTCAACCATCCCTATCTATGCCTGGCCAAACAGGATATATATATATATATATATATATATATATATATATATATATATATATATATATATGCAGGTTTTGGTGTCTTCGGGTGTCTTCCCGTGTAAGAGTCGGGGTGTCTGTGCGACGTTTCGACGAGGTCTCACTCGTCATCTTCAGGCTGGTGCTTTCGGCTTCTTGTTACTGGAACAGAGCAGAGTCTGGTGTTTGAGTTCCTATAAATACTGTTGAGGGGTGTGGTGTATAGCCTCCAACGTTCTGGGTAGAGAGGAAGTTCCTAGATTAGTGTGCCTTTTCTTCTTTTGTTCCTTAATTACTTGAGGGATATCTTGGGTGATTTCATGAATGATATTCTGAATATCACTGGGTGGGTCATTAATTACTTGAGGGATATCTTGGGTGATTTCATGAGTGATATTCTGAATATCACTGGGTGGGTCATTAAGTGTAGATTAGTTGCTAAAGCTCTCGTGTCTTGACCTCTTGAGCTTGTGAAGAGTTTTTCTGAGAAGATGGCTGTGCTGCATTTAGTTGTGCTCTGGCTTGGCTTCGTGTATAGGGGCGAGCTGTGGTTTTGTGCCTTGTGCCCGCCAGATCTGTGTAGGGATTGCAGGGGGGTGCAGCATCCGGAGGTGCCACTATAGTTTGGCTACTGGATGGAGTCTGTAATATGTCTGTGGAGAGGGTCTGGGTTTGGTTCTGGTGTGGTTGATTGGTGACGGCGTTCTGTGTGCCTCTGGTTCTGGTGTCGGTTTTTGTGGGGAGGGCTAATTTCCAGATGTCTGGCAGGCGGGACGTGTCGTCACGCTTGTTCATGTTGTGAGGGTGTTTCTCTATCTCGATGGCTTCCATGATTATTCTCTTGTGGTGATGTTCCATGTTAAAGAGCAATTTGGAATCTGCAAAATTAATTTCGTGTCCTGTTTCTTTCATGTGTTGGAAAAGAGAGGAAGTTTTTTCTTCTTTTTTGACGGCATTCTTGTGTTCTGCGATACGTGCATTTATTCGTCTGTTTGTTTGTCCAATGTACGTGGCTGGGCAGACTTTGCAGGGTATTTCATAGACCCCTTGGTTTTCCAGCTGGATTTTGTCTTTTGGGTTTCTGAGGATATTGGCTATTTTTTGGTTGGTGCAGAAGGCTGTTTTGATATTGTGTTTATGGAGGATTTTGCTGATTTTGTCTGTAGTGCCCTTGATATAAGGAAGGAGGGCCATGCCATTGTTTTCTTCTGTGTCTTGGTTTTTGGGGGGTGTTTCTTTTTGGATTAGCTTCGTAACCCTGTTTTTCTGGTATCCATTGGCGATTAACACATTTGAGAGATTCTGTAACTCAGTTGTCAAGTGGTCTTTGTCAGCCAGGCGTTTGGTTCTGGAGATGAGAGTCTTGGCTACGGAGTTTATTTGTGCAGGGTGGTGGTGTGATTGTGCATGTAAGTAGCGGTTGGTGTGTGTTTTTTTCCGGTAGATAGTGTGTCCTAGGGAGCCATCAGGTTTTTTGTAGATTAGGACGTCAAGAAAGGGGAGTTGGTTGTTGTCTTCTATTTCCATAGTGAATTGTATTTTGGGGTGTAGGCTGTTGAGATGTGTGAGGAAGCTATCTAGTTTTTCTTTCCCGTGTGGCCAAATTACAAAGGTGTCGTCAACATATCTGAGCCAAAGTTTGGGTTTGTGTTCTGACTTGTCTAAAGCATTGGTTTCAAAGTGTTCCATGTACAAATTTGCGATGACCGGTGAGAGGGGTGATCCCATAGGTGCTCCTTCTATCTGTTTGTATCTTTGTCCATTGTGGATGAAGTACGTGTTGGTTAGGCAGTGGTTGGTCAGGTCCAGGATGTATTTGGGGGGGTTGTATTTGTTTTGAATGGCTGTCAAGGCTTCATTAATGGGCACTTGAGTGAAGAGAGATACAACATCGAAGCTCACAAGTAGGTCATCGGGATGTAGGTATTGTTTCTTTATTGTTTCTATGAACTGGAAGGAGTTAGTAACGTGTGAAGCGATGGATTCTGCATAGGGCTGAAGTTGCTTAGCGAGAAATTTAGCGAGATTTTGTAGAGGTGAGCCTATGGAGCTGACTATTGGTCTGAGTGGTGTTCCTTCTTTGTGTATCTTGGGGAGACCGTAGAGTTTGGGGCATCTGGATGATTTTTCTCTGGGGATGATTCTTAGCTGGATTTCTTCACTGATAGGAGAGGCTTTTATTTTGGATTTGGTGGTTTTTTCCAGATAGGTGGTGGGATCTGTTTTTATAGGTTGGTAGGTAGGGTCTTGGAGTAGATTTGATAGTTTTGCTTGGTAGTCCGATGTGTTCATCACAACAGTGGCGTTGCCTTTGTCTGCTGGGAGAATGATTATGTTGTTGTCTTTCCTCAGGTTGGTGAGTGCTTTCTGTTCTTCTTTGTGTAAATTGCTTCTGGGTGGTTTGCTGGAGCAGAGGATGTTGGTGACTTCAAGTCTGATTTTATTGGCTTCATCTGGGTCGATTTTGGTCAGGCTAGCTTCGACTCCGCATATGATGTTTTCCGTGGGGATGCGTCTCGGGGCGACTGCAAAGTTGAAACCTTTGGAGAGTACTTTGGTTTCAGTTGGGGTGAGGATCCTGTCTGATATGTTATGTACTGTTTGTTTCATGGGTTGTTGTGGAGGGTGGCTGGGCTTCTGGCGTTTCTCTAGTTTGTAGAGTTTGTTGGTGTGTCTGTCTGTCTTATGTGAGGTCTCAGTTTCAGCTCTCCAGACGGCTAGTTGTTTGCATTTGTCCCAGAGTGCAGGGTGGATTTTGTTACATAGTTTGAGGTGAAGAGTGAGCAGATCTTTGTTGGTTTGGTTTAGTAGGTATCTTTTCTTATGTATTTCGTTTCTGATTAGGGATAGTTCAGTTCGTTTCAGGATCCTTTCGGTAGCTGGGGTTTTAGAGTGGAATTTAAGTTGGAAGCATGTGGGAGTTAAGTTGTTGTCTCGGCAGTTGCGTAGGAACAGGAGATCACATAAGATGGTGGCTCTTCGGATTTCTAGTTTCTCGTAGGTTCTTGTCAGCTGGAAGGTTTCCTCCCCGTAGAGGTGAGATATTTGCTTTCGTAGATTTTCACGGGTACAGGAATGCAGGTTTTGGTGTCTTCGGGTGTCTTCCCGTGTAAGAGTCGGGGTGTCTGTGCGACGTTTCGACGAGGTCTCACTCGTCATCTTCAGGCTGGTGCTTTCGGCTTCTTGTTACTGGAACAGAGCAGAGTCTGGTGTTTGAGTTCCTATAAATACTGTTGAGGGGTGTGGTGTATAGCCTCCAACGTTCTGGGCAGAGAGGGAGTTCCTAGATTAGTGTGCCTTTTCTTCTTTTGTTCCTTAATTACTTGAGGGATATCTTGGGTGATTTTATGAGTGATATTCTGAATACCACTGGGTGGGTCATTAAGTGTAGATTAGTTGCTAAAGCTTTCGTGTCTTGACCTCTTGAGCTTGTGAAGAGTTTTTCTGAGAAGATGGCTGTGCTGCATTTAGTTGTGCTCTGGCTTGGCTTCGTGTATAGGGGCGAGCTGTGGTTTTGTGCCTTGTGCCCGCCAGATCTGTGTAGGGATTGCAAAGCCAAACTTTGGCTCAGATATGTTGACGACACCTTTGTAATTTGGCCACACGGGAAAGAAAAACTAGATAGCTTCCTCACACATCTCAACAGCCTACACCCCAAAATACAATTCACTATGGAAATAGAAGACAACAACCAACTCCCCTTTCTTGACGTCCTAATCTACAAAAAACCTGATGGCTCCCTAGGACACACTATCTACCGGAAAAAAACACACACCAACCGCTACTTACATGCACAATCACACCACCACCCTGCACAAATAAACTCCGTAGCCAAGACTCTCATTTCCAGAACCAAACGCCTGGCTGACAAAGACCACTTGACAACTGAGTTACAGAATCTCTCAAATGTGTTAATCGCCAATGGATACCAGAAAAACAGGGTTACGAAGCTAATCCAAAAAGAAACACCCCCCAAAAACCAAGACACAGAAGAAAACAATGGCATGGCCCTCCTTCCTTATATCAAGGGCACTACAGACAAAATCAGCAAAATCCTCCATAAACACAATATCAAAACAGCCTTCTGCACCAACCAAAAAATAGCCAATATCCTCAGAAACCCAAAAGACAAAATCCAGCTGGAAAACCAAGGGGTCTATGAAATACCCTGCAAAGTCTGCCCAGCCACGTACATTGGACAAACAAACAGACGAATAAATGCACGTATCGCAGAACACAAGAATGCCGTCAAAAAAGAAGAAAAAACTTCCTCTCTTTTCCAACACATGAAAGAAACAGGACACGAAATTAATTTTGCAGATTCCAAATTGCTCTTTAACATGGAACATCACCACAAGAGAATAATCATGGAAGCCATCGAGATAGAGAAACACCCTCACAACATGAACAAGCGTGACGACACGTCCCGCCTGCCAGACATCTGGAAATTAGCCCTCCCCACAAAAACCGACACCAGAACCAGAGGCACACAGAACGCCGTCACCAATCAACCACACCAGACCCAAACCCAGACCCTCTCCACAGACATATTACAGACTCCATCCAGCAACCAAACTATAGTGGCACCTCCGGATGCTGCACCCCCCTGCAATCCCTACACAGATCTGGCTGGCACAAGGCACAAAACCATAGCTCGCCCCTATACACGAAGCCAAGCCAGAGCACAACTAAATGCAGCACAGCCATCTTCTCAGAAAAACTCTTCACAAGCTCAAGAGGTCAAGACACGAGAGCTTTAGCAACTAATCTACACTTAATGACCCACCCAGTGATATTCAGAATATCACTCATGAAATCACCCAAGATATCCCTCAAGTAATTAATGACCCACCCAGTGATATTCAGAATATCACTCATAAAATCACCCAAGATATCCCTCAAGTAATTAAGGAACAAAAGAAGAAAAGGCACACTAATCTAGGAACTCCCTCTCTGCCCAGAACGTTGGAGGCTATACACCACACCCCTCAACAGTATTTATAGGAACTCAAACACCAGACTCTGCTCTGTTCCAGTAACAAGAAGCCGAAAGCACCAGCCTGAAGATGACGAGTGAGACCTCGTCGAAACGTCGCACAGACACCCCGACTCTTACACGGGAAGACACCCGAAGACACCAAAACCGGCATATATATATATATATATATATATATATATATATATATATATTCCACCTTAACATGAATAATTATGGGAGTTCACCAATATCTGGAGGGCCACCTTATGGAAAGGCTGAGAACATTGCCAGAATCTCCTCCTATTCCTTTCCTTGCAAAATGAGATGTTAAACATGTAAACATATCGAGTCACAGGAGCTCTAATTAAAAAAAATGCCGAGGTTTGAGCAGATCTGATGAGCAAAACAAACCACAATATAGTAAAAATAATAACAGAAAATGGAGGAAACCAGAATACATGACATCTTGACATTGCACTGGGAAGTACAACTACCCTTGGGGCGTAAGCAAACTTTTATAAATCTAACTAGCATTTGCTTCAGTGCTGATAGTTGTTTTCACCCTAATTTGTCTCCTTCCTGAACAAGCTTTTGCCTCTTGGCTACAGCTTATGGTTCCAATAACTTTCCAGTCTCCTTTTGTATGAATTGCGGGAAGGGGTGGGGGGAATGGAGGAGAGACGCGGTTCTTTTTATGATCCTTCCCAGGCTCTGCCTCTGGAATTTAAAGGTAAAAGAGAACATGAGGAAGGAGCGTGAGATTTATTAGGTTGTGGAAAAGTCTCCCGGGGGAAGCAATAGAGCTCCATCACCTGCCATATTAGAAGAAAGGTGGTAAGTGCCTTGTTGGAGGCTGACTTGCACTGTCAGAGGGTGGACAGAGACTCCTGAAGTGACTGAGCCATCTTTAGTAACTGTAATTGAGCCAGAGGGAGTTTTCAGGTATACAGCTAAGCTGGCATTAGACATCTTTTGCATGGCCAGGACACCAGAGAGCAGACTTTAAAGTTCAAGCAGATTACTGACACTATTTTCACTTCTTTCCTTCCTCTTCTTCTTTTTAATAGAGACAAACATATTCCATGAAGTGTAATAGGAATGAATGAAATGTGTGATTCATCAGTGCTTCTGGAAAACATTACATCAAAATAGGGGATGTATGTTATGGTCCTGCTATCCTATATTCATGTCAATTAGCCCTTCACATGATCAATGTGAGAAGGGGACTTTGCTAATCTCAGGAAACAGGGGGGATATTCCCCATCCCTGGTGTCATGAACTACCATATTTTTTGCTCTATAAGACTCACTTTTTCCCTCCTAAAAAGTAAGGGGAAATGTGTGTGCGTCTTATGGAGCGAATGCAGGCTGCACAGCTACCCCAGAAGCCAGAACAGCAAGAGGGATTGCTGCTTTCACTGTGCAGTGATCCCTCTTGCTGTTCTGGCTTCTGAGATTCAGAATATATTTTTTTTTCTTGTTCTCCTCCTCTAAAAACTAGGTGCGTCTTGTGGTCTGGTGCATCTTATAGAGCGAAAAATGCAGTATGTTTTTTGTGGTCAGCTTGCTTCTGTGTGCATGTTTGTGAATGTATCTTCATAGAAAGGAAATATATGTCTGTAAAATGTGCAAAATTGCTTTCAGTACTAGATAGTAGCAAGTCATATTTCTGTTGTTTTATGCTATATGTGTATCCGTTCTCATTTTATATCACTGTGCTGATGGTTATTATTTTTAACTTGTTTTATAGCACCCGTCCCTGGATTACTTTGCAATGAAGAAGGGTGGGCTGAAAATATTTTAAATAAATAATGGTCACTGTCGATGGGAGCTTACTGACCAATGCATTTCATTCAGTTAAATCCCTTGCAGAGGAAACAGTTTTGAGTCATACTAAATTAAGAGTGGTCGTCATAATTTGTACCTAAATCTGTTGTGATGGCTGTGCCCACAAACTACTTTTATGCCATCAGTTTGCACCCTGTTTCTGTGACAGTAACATGCAAAAACACAGATATAATAATTACTGCATTGGTGTATCTTATAGAGCATGCCGCAGGTTCAGGAGAAACCCAAGCAATCCAGAGAATCCATAAAATGACTGCAATCCATCTACTATAGGAGTTTATAACAGGAAATAGCTGTGCAGAAGCTATTTAGCCACAAAAGTATTGAGTAAATTGGGCCTTGGGCATTGTAAAGACAAGTGTATATCGTGATAAAATGTAGAGTGATATTTCAATTTTTACTGCATATATACGTCTAACAAAATAGATGACCTCATGTTGTGAATAAATAAATGCACATTGATAACTGATCAGGCAATTTAAAATGTTATAGCAGGTGCTTGGGAATGTGTGTGTAAGCATGAAGAAGCTAGAGACTTTCTATGTAACGAAGCAGGAAGCATCAGATGTGTTGCTATTTAATTATAAAATATGAAATATTTAGGGATGTTAATTGGTTCTTTTCCAATAGTGATAAGAAGAAAGAAGGAGAGGATTTATTTGAATAGCTTACTGCAATTCTATACTGCCAGGTTGATTAATTGTCCAATCCTTCTTCAGAAATAATTTTATGTGGTTTGAGATGAGAACCTGCAGAAATAATAGACTGCACCAGCCCTTTAGAAACTCTGGAAATAAACAGTGGTGTATTTTGGTTCCGAATTTTAGCTGCATCTTGTTTACCAATATTTATGTAGACACAAGCAAAACTTTGGAAAGGTAATGTAGTCATATGTGAATGATAAGTAGACTGTATAGTTAGTCATAAATTTGGAATGGCTAACATGGACACTGAAGGGAGGCTATTTTTATAAGCCCCAAGACATCGCTTCGGTAAGCCATGGCAAATTCAAGGATGCCACCAGGAGCAATGATAACAAAGCGCCTTCTGGTATGTAGGCTTAAAGAATTACAGCTGAGGAGCACAAGGTTAATGAAACATAAGAGGAGATATTAAAGTGAATAACTGGAGATGCCCAGAACCAGAAGCTTGTAGGTCATGTTTACAACAAGGGGTACCAAGTTCAGAGTTAGAATCAAGAATTGTGCTAGTATTAGCACAGGTACTGAGCCAAGTGAGAATTCGTGATCCAGGGAAACAGGATGAAGAATTGACCTCAAGCGTCCAGGAGAAAACAAGTGAAATTCAGAGGCATATCATGAACAGAGACATAAAAGAAGCCATGGCTTTCAGAAACCATCAACCAGGTTAATTTCAAGTTTAATACATGACATCAGCATTAAGATAATACATGCAATTGGAAGGTAAGAAGAAGGAAGGGGAGAAAAGGGCAAGTCAAGAAGAAAAAGGCTAAGTGAAAGCTGTGTGAGGGAATGTGTTGCTATGTGGCTCCTGAGACAATGTTATTCCATGACGTGGGGAAAGGCTGGGCAAGGGTGCCCACAAACCCATGAAATGAAATGAAATGTGGGAGATACATTTACTGGGTAGTATCCAGCTAAATAGTTCAAGGTGTTTAGCTGTACTGTGGAACCTCCCCATCCTCTCTACTCTCTATGCCCCCCAAAAAAAAATCTGTTCAAGAGAGTTGGGGGAACCACTATAACTGATTTAGGTAGTTGCATGGGATGTAGGGAGAGGGGAAGTTCTGCTGTGCAGTCAGCCCTCCATACAAAATTTCCTTGTACCATTTTGAGGAGGCCTGGCCTCTGGACCTGGCTGGCTTGTGCCCATTCTGCCCATTGCTCCATAAGGCCATTGGTACTAGTATTCAGCCTCTTTGTTTCCTATGAGCTGGAAACCCTTCCCTTGACATTCCAAGGTCCCACTGTTTACAACTGTTATATAAATTTCACCGCGGGGCGATGCGTATTCTTCGAGTACAGAAAAAAAGGAAGAAAATGGCATTTGGCTACAGGCTTCAGCTTATGAAGAATATAGGGTTCCATTTTTAATAAAGCAGGTTTGCAGCCTTTTCAGTTGTAAATGTATGCTCACAAGTGTGTTGGCAGCACTTGTTAAAATCTCAGGATAATTGGCTGTGCAGGTATTTGATGCCCTCCAGAAGCTTAGTGTGCCACCTCTTGATTAGCAGAACCAGGGAAAAATAATAACAATACGTAATATCTAAGGTACTGAATACTAAATCACACACAATGAGTGAAATCATGCCAATTTTGTTCTATCTGCATAATTTATACAGGGACATGGATCCTAATGGTTCGATATTCAGCCACTATTGTGAGGTAATAATATGAACTAATTGAATACAATAGCACCAAATGCCACAGTTCATGTTCTTTTATCAACATGCAAACTACTTGAATGAAAGATGAGTAACACCCAAGTGAGTTTCCCAGCGAATCTATGAACTTCCAATAAACTGGAATGCAATAGGCATCTTGTGCATCTGCCTATGTGCTGGTCATGATCTTTATTCGTATAAGGTGTGTGAAAATAGGAGGGTGACTTATGAAGGTCATTCCAGGCTTGTAAAAAGCAGCATGCAACACAGACCCAGATCAGCTTTCATGCAAGAAGATCAGTGAATGTGAATTGATGTGAGTCTAATTGCTTCTTTCTGTTCAACTCTAGCAGAACCATGGACAGTTCCCTGGAGGAGAAAGAATGGTATAAGGCCTGCCCTCAGCCCGCAGACAACTGGGTTGTAGCCTGTCAAGATTTCACATAATCAAACAAATTTAAAGCAGACAACTATAAAAGCTATCACTCAAAGTAAATAAGATGTCACGACTTTCAAGCCTTTGAGCAGATTTCCTTTTGAGATGATTCTGCTTCTTAGATGTGGTGATTCCCACCCCCCACTATATGTTACCAAGAACATCAGCCACCCCAGAAGCATATTCCTTTCATGCCGATATAAGTTTGAATTGAGTTCCTTATATTATCTGACAACAGCTAGTGATGTAGACAAAGCTGAAATTGGACAAATTTGGAAGACAAACTCCTCTAAATTGAAGTTTCTCACATCCACACTATACATTTAACACACATCTAGAGCTTATGGATTTCCTTTAGGATTTAGTTTGTTAATAGTGTTGGGAATTGTAGGTCTGTGAGAGATAAATTACAGCTCTCATTATGGTTTGGGGGAAGCCATGTGCTTTAAATGTGTGCTAAATGTGCTTTTCACATTCACCCGGTGCTATACAAGCTGCACTGGCTCCCGGTGGAGTACAGGATCAGGTTTAAGGTGCTGGTTTTAACCTTTAAACCTTATACAGCCTAGGACCCTCGTACCTACGGGACCACCTCTCCTGGTATGTCCCACGAAGGACCTTACGGTCTTCAAACCAAAACATCTTGGAGGTCCCGGGCCACAGGGAGGATAGGCTGGCCTCAACCAGAGCCAGGGCTTTTTCGGCTGTGGCCCTGATCTGATGGAACATTCTGTCACAAGACACTACGGCCCTGCAGGACTTGACATCTTTCCACAGGACCTGCAAGACAGAGCTGTTCCACCAGGCCTTTGGCCAAGGCGCAGTCTGACCCCCTCCTTTGGCAATCCTCACAGAACTCTAGCCCAATGGTTACCATTAATTTGATTTTGAATTGATTTTAAAATGAATTGATTTTAGAGTGCTGTTACTTTTATTGTTGTTAGCCACTCTGAGCCCGGCTTTGGCTGGGGAGGGCGGGATATAAATAATATATTATTATTATTATTATTATTATTATTATTATTATTATTATTATTAAAATATATGATGTGCCTGGGAAATTCCATTTCTTCTCATGTTATAGTATGAAAGCGTATGAAACCTATCTGTCAGGGAACTGACATCGGAGCTAGAGGCGGAGGGAAGGCTCTCAAATGATGCTGGAGAAGGGCCCAGCAGGGAGAGAGACAGCTCCGCAGATGGGGAAGCAAATCAGCGCAACACCAGGGATATAGAGGGGCTGAGGGGGGAATCGGCGAGAGGGCTCCAGGACTCTTCACCGGACACCAGCGGGGAGAGCACGGGTCCTCCCCTACCCACGCCCACCCTGCGCAGAAGACTTCCACGCAGAGAGAGTAGGAGGAGACTGGGTGTCAAACAACTTTTATGTTGGAAAAGATTTAAGAAATGCCCACTGACAGATTCTGCTAGCGACTGAGGCAGCCACAAAGTGAAGGGCTGCCCAGACTGAAAGGTTTAGCAAGGCAACAAAGCTTGGAGAGGTGGCAACTTACGCACGAGCAACCCATACACATTACACTATCCTTTGCTATTATCAGTTGGATTTTATTTATTTTTTGCCCCAGAGCACAAACAAAGTTCATATTCCTCCTTACTTTATTTCTTACCACTGGCTTGATCTTCTGTCCTTGTTTTTGCCAGTAGCTCTCTCTCTCTTCCTGGGCTATCCTTTTGGATTCTCTGTCACATTTTTAGTACAACATGAAAACTTCTACATCTTAAGCAAGTTAGAAAACAGAAACACCACAATTGTCTCAATTATTGATTGCTTCTGGAAGGGACCTTGATGTTTTGTTCATTTTCAAGATGCGCAGTGGCATGATTTTCCAGTTTCTCAACAATTCTGTGAATAAAAATATTCAAGAAGCAGGAAAGGAGAGAGGGATACTGGTGATAAGTGAATTCTGTAAAACTGTCCTTAAATCTTTTAATTTGTTACCGATGTTATGAGCAATAGCTCTTTTATAACAGAAAGGAGGCTATTAAAAGGCAGATGGTGTCATTATACACAAAACACTCATACCAATCTGCTGTGGAATTCTAGATGGATATCATGAATCTTGTACCAACAGATTTCTTAAATTGTCATCTTATTTCATTTTTTTTAAAAAAAGTCATTTAAAAATTAAGATGGTTTGAACATCTTAACGTATTATGTTGCCCTTCTAAATAGTACATGTTATAAAATGTGTTATGTCCTCAATGAGCTATATTTCAGGAGCCATTTAGCTTCTATGCCTCCTAAATAATTTTTATAACTGCTGAAAAGCTTAGGGTTCCCTCAAACCTCTCTCTCTCCTGTTCATAGGAATAACACTCACAGCCTGAACATCAGAAATATAGGGAACAGTTGCGGTCCTGCAACAAAAAAAGGTTGCATTTGGGGTGGGGGAGGTTGTGCTGTGGAAAATCCCAGATGCCCTACACTCTTGAATTTCTCCATGATTATCTATGAGAAGCTAGGTCTTCTTCCCCTAGGGAGAATGTAGATGGTAGTGAATTGGGGCTTCTTTTACTGATCCAAGGGGACGCGGGTAGCGCTGTCGGTTAAACCACAGAGCCTAGGACTTGCTGATCAGAAGGTCAGCGGTTCAAATCCCCATGACGGGGTGAGCTCCTGTTGCTCGATCCCTGCTCCTGCCAACCTAGCAGTTTGAAAGCACCTCAAAGTGCAAGTAGATAAATAGGTACCGCTCCAGCAGGAAGGTAAACGGCGTTTCCGTGTGCTGCTCTGGTTCACCAGAAGCGGCTTAGTCATGCTGGCCACATGACCCGGAAGCTGTACGCTGGCTCCCTCGGCCAATAAAGCGAGCTGAGTGCCGCAACCCCAGAGCCGGTCATGACTGGACCTAATGGTCAGGGGTCCCCTTTACCTTTACCTTACCGATCCAAGGAAGTGCAGACTCCCAGGGGCTCTGTTGATATCAGGCCCCATAAGAGAAATGTGCAGGAACTAGAGGAGCTCTTCAGTGATTAAATACATAGATTCCGGGGGCCACTAGGGGCGCATTGGAAGATGGCCGACAATACCATCTCTCTGACCCACACGGGGTAATTAAGAGGCTGTTGTGGGAGTAGGCAGCCTCCCTTTTTGCCCCAAGGGAATGGGGAACACTGCCCTTGCTTGCTGTGCCCATAAATCACCCCCAAATTCGAAAGAAGGGGGTGAGGGCACTAGGCAGAATGCCCCCATGTGGACCTCGGCTCTCCTGGATGCTGTCTCTGATCGCGCACTAGCTGCAGCAATTTGGAATAATTAATTACAAAAGAAGCAAATGCACATATTTCAAGTGAAGAAGGGGAGTGAAGACTGCTAATTTAAGGGACCTCTGCAAAAGAAGACGACGGGTTGGAGCAACAGGAATATTTTACGATAAAGATACATCAAAGGCTGGGTATGTCAGCAACGGGACTGAATGGGGGGGGGGACCTTTTTTACTTTCCTTCTATGTGATTTACCAAGACCCCCTCCTCATTAGAACCGTCGGTTTAACTGACCCAAGCAGGATGATTAAGGTCTGTGTGGAGATAAACTTTAACCAAAAGTATGCTTTATGGAGATCAAGAAGCAATAAGAGCTTTTGGGAATGGCACAGCAATTAATTCAGAGACGCCATCTTGCCAAAGGATTTATAGCAGGGAGGAGGAACGGACTTGTTTTCAGACTGCATTCCTGGTGAATCTCCTCAGAGGTTTGAGAAAGGAGGCAGATTGGTGACGATTAATGACGCTAAGACTGTTTTGATGTATGGAAGTAATGTTATATGGAAAACGTCTGGATATGGCTACTGGATAAAAAATACTAATATCCACGCAGGATTACAAACTGTTCTAACCAGCTTGTGGAGACTATCAGAGGTCACAAAGAGAAAGGAAAAATATATGAAAATAACAAGAGATGTGGAAAAACAATAAGAAAGGACTGGATAGTACTGTGAACATCATATGGTTAAATTTGTGGACATTAAAACAGCAGCAAGAAGCAAGAAATTGATTGGATCCCCTTCAGAACTTGAAATATGGGTACCCCCAACAAAAATTTAAAATTCGGCTGTGTAATTTGGAATTTATGTATTTTGGTTTGATTTGATGTGATTGGTCGGTTAATAAAAAATTATTCTAAATAAATAAATAAATACGTAGATTCCACATTTCCCCCTCCTTTCTGAATGTGCCTTTAAGAGCCAGAAGCTAAGAATACAATTATTGGATTCATCTGCTGTATATAATTATGAGGGTTATATCCAATAGTACTCATACTCAGAAAAGACCCCATGAAATTCTGTTGAATTCACTGGGTCTACTCTGCATTTGTTAGATATCATCCTGAGAGTTCTCACTCTCATTTGGCTATTCAGAAACCTACGCAAGACATTTGAAATGGCCCTTAGCCCTTTTCTACCTCTATCTCAAAAGCCTGAGTTACTTGGATGCTAGTCCCACTTAATCCAATTGAGAATTCTTCCAAGTGAGCATACTTTTGTACCTTTAATCTTCTAACCAATAAGGAAGATTGAAAGCCCACGTATGTGACCCTTTTCGAATTTAATTAGAGAGATCCTTCCTGCGTCCGTGTCATTTGCCGCGGTTACACACCAATTCATTCTTAGAGAAAAACAAACACAGACAATAGGAGGACAGAAAAGAAGGACAATTAAATGAACTCCATCTCTCTGGATTGCCATCCACTTCATTCATTCTTCATCTCAGTCTCTCCTCCTGGGCATGGACTTGGCAGCCGCTCTTACCACTTCTGACAGGGCTGGCAGGTTCCATTACCGACTCAGCTCTCTGCTGATATCCATCCTTGATTCTGCAGCATTGGCAGGCATGTATAAATGGCACTGGAGTCTTTTAGTACATAGCAAAAGAGCCTTAGCCTAAGTGCACACAGCTCTTGGAAGATAAGTCCATGATGAAAGAGTCAGCTGCGCATTTGAATGGTGTTAACAAATACAAGCGTGGGATGGTGTCTGGGCCTGTACAACTTCACAATGCCCTGGGGTTGATGCAGTTTGACCATGGTATCAAAAGGTTTGCAGCATTTATCACTGCAGTGTCTTACAGGAAAATGCTTAGAGGGATTGCAGGTTCCAGAGATTCAAAACATTAAACAGTTATTTTGTGTGTTTGAATGTTCTCACATTGTAAGTCCTTTCCTCCCCTCCCTGTTTCGGAAATATTTAAATATCCCCAAGGATGTTAAAAGACAATGGTTTAGACCCTAAGATGTTAACGTAAGGAAATTCTGAAACAACCGCACACCCACAGGACTCAGGGCTGTCCTGAACAGTTGCCAGAATAGGAAGGAATTACTCAAAAATAAACCTGAATATTAAAGTAAGTTGAAGGAAGGAAGGAAGAAGAAAGAAAGAAAGAAAGAAAGAAAGAAAGAAAGAAAGAAAGAAAGAAAGAACCTTAAGCAGGGAATATAAAATAGTATAAAATAAATATTGATAACACACAGGTATAACCAGCACAAATTTAAAAACAAGTATAGTGGTACCTCCGGTTGTGGATGGGATCCGTTCCAGAGCTCTGGTCGGATCCAAAGGTGTCCACAACCGGAGGTGCCTGTTCTGCGCACGCACGCAGCACGATAGAGCGCTTCTGCACATGCACACACACGTGTTTGCCGCATGCATATCCCGAAGGATCCATAACAAGAGGAGCATGTAAGTAGAGGTACCACTGTATGCATAACTAAATTATTTGTCTATTTTTAGCAGGTATGTGAAAGAGTATGACGAGGGTTAGGGCTTTTGTTCAGCGAGAACTTGAAAGAACTCAGTTCTGGCACCTCTCAGATGGGTGCCACTGTCATTCTAAGATAATGAGGAAGGTGTTCATGGTGAATTCTGGCATGTCTTTTTCTAGAAAAATGGCACTGATGAGGGTATAATAGATATGGTTATGCAAACCATAGGTGCCCTTGACAGAAGGCATTATCCACCCCCACCCACCTTCTCCAGCTGGCTCCACAAAGGTTCCTAGGCAAATAAAATGATCTCACTCTCATTCTTAAAAAGGATGCAGTAGTGTAGCTTATTTAGGCAGTGTTGCCCTTCTTCCCACTGCTCCCCTAGCTCTTGCTTTATTGCTTTGTAATGATCCCTTCAAGGCCTTCAGAACTATCTGTAAATATCTGAGAGCCTCTTTATTCTAGCAACCCTCAGATGAGCCTGAGCGAACTTGACCACCCACATACATTCACTTATGCCATGCTTTCTCCATGCTCTGCTTTGCAATTTGATATCTTTGGTCAGAGTGCTCTTTTTTAAAGTATTACTCCAGCTTGGCAGCTCCACTTGCTTTTCGCAGATAGTCTGCACTTTCATTTTCTCCTTCCCCTTGGCTTTGGGTTTGCACAGAGGGGCGGGAGTTCCCTTTGCGCGGCAGGCACGTGCGGAAAGCAAATATAACATCTCATTTCCCTGAATGAAAGAGCCAAGTAATGAACGAAGTAATAACTAGTGTGATGTTAATCACAACAAAGACAAACAAACAGATAACAGCATTACAATAAATGTCATACTAATGAATACATGAATCCAAAATTAAGTCTGAAATATGTGCGTGTATTAAGCATATGCATATCTGTCATAAAAGGCAGCTTGAACTATTAAATTAGGAAACTTGGAGAGAAATTGTGGCGCTTTGATCTACATCCATTAGTATTCCTTGAAGCTACAAAAGGCATATCTCCCCTACCTCTTTATCAAACTCCCCACCCCGAATCACTAGCAGCTCTTTTTCGAAATAGAAAGATTGCGGATGACAACTTGAGGAAAGCATCAAAGGAAGTAATTTAGATGCTGCTTTATATTCTTCTCTTTGATTCCAGCTGCAGCTAAAGTCTCCCACTCTGTAGACCATAGTCTCTTGCAACAATTGATGCGCTAAGAAGCCAAATTGCTGCAACGTGCTACAACCACAGCCTCTTGTGTTGCATGCTTAGAGAATTGGGAGGGGGGGAGAGAGGGAGTAATCAGGGCACCAAGGCTTAACAAATAGCCTCAACTAAATCTTTCAAGCGCCAGCCACTATAATTAATTATAAACCTCAGAGGAAAGGACATCGCTAGGCTGGAAATCCTCCAAAAATGATGTTAGCAGTTATTATCCTTCCAGCCTTTTCACATGCATGACATATCCCCTGCTAGTGAAACAACACCAAAAAAAACCATGATGTGTGTTTATTTATTTTCTATTTAAATGACTTTTGGGCTACTTTTCAGGATCATAGATTGCGGACAAAACAGTTTGCAATGAAACATCACAGTGCAGTGATATTAAGCAGCCCAACAGTTCTGATGGAAACAGGCTAGGTGTCATCTGTGAGAGAGATAAAAGAGTCGTGTCTTACAGCAGGGTTGTTGAACTGGCTGTGGCTGGCAGACTAGATCCCACCTCCACCCCCAGCAGGCCAAGATTGATAGGGGCTGCTCATCTGTCAATCACCTCCCATGACAGTGACCTCAGGTGGCCTGTTTTGTCCATTCGCTTTGAAATCCAAGTCCCGTGGTTTGCAAGTCCCATCAATCAGCTTCCAATCCCTGTGGCGCTTGCAAAGCTTTGCAAGTCCTGTTGATCAGCTTCAACCCCCTTTTCGGGTGCTCAGGTGCTGGCTGTGGCTGGGGGTCCTCTGTCTGGTTCACCATTGATGAGCCTATTTAGAGAGAACAGACCTTGGCTCATCTATCTGTGCACTAGTGACCTCCAACCTGGATGACTGTATTGATGCCTTTAATGATAGTTCAGGTACTTCAGCTGGTGCCAAATCTGACACCCCGCTCCAGGGTCAGGACAGTGGAAAATTACTTTACTTTAACTTTATTTCCGCAGGTTTAAACAACTCAATAAAGGTCCCCCTTCTTCCCCTGCTTCCGAAGGGGGGGTTCCACAATTTTGAATGATGAAAGACGATCCTTTAAAAGTGATTTTTAAGGCTCTAGTTTACGTTGTCTTTGCTTTGTTATAACTACAAGAAAACAGAAGGGTGACTTCCTGTTTAGCCCTTTCCGTTTCAGTACCAAATTAGGGTAAATTTTAGAGTCCAAGTTCCTTTTATTTCGCCAATTCTTGTTTAAAATCCAGGTATTTAGCGTTCCAGTACTCACGGTTAGTTATTTTCGATGCCAAATTGTCCCAGGAAAAAGGCAGCGCTCTCCGGCAACGGCTGTGCGGCTTCGCTCCGCAGAAAAAGCAATTGACTCACAGCACTGCGCCACTTCCCCCTCTTCACTTCGGAGCCCGTTTCTGGGTTTCTTAGTGGGTTGGGGGGCGCTAAATGTGCCTGCTGAGTCCCACGGTCACAGGCTTCATCCGCCTGTGATTTTCAGAAGGGTCCCCGCTACGCCGCAGCGGAAAAGATCCGTTTCGTGCGGAGCTTGTCCCTCCAGTTTAGAGGGAGTCCGCCATCAACGGAGGCGCCACCCCGGAAGTCTTGCAGCCACTTGCATTTTTGGGCCAGGTGGTGACAACATATTACCCGTCTATTGAACCGATTGCACTTGTTACCAGTGCTTTCCCACGCCCAACCAAAAACTGTTGATGATTATCTTTAAAGCCCTGAATGGTTTGAAAGTGGGTAATTCAAAAGGAGTGCTTGTATCCATATCAGCCCACTAAGGCTGGGCGAGATCTGGTTTTCAACATCACAACATATCACCCGCTAAGCATCGCGATATACTGATATATCACAATGTCTGAAATAAGGATGGAGCTATGTAGAGGCATTGGCTGGCTTCACGTTTTCCCCTGCATTGTGATTTTTTGCATAGCACACACACACACATCATGATTTGCAATATATGGCCAGGTCAAAAATTATGAAACCGATATAAAGATATGGGCTTGCAACCAGTTTTGAATGATATATCGCCCAGCCCTAAGACATGTAATGATTTGTGATATGTTGCCAGGTCTAAAATTATGAAACCGATATAACAATGTGGACTTCAAACTGGTTTTGGACAATATATTGATGTATCGCCCAGCCCTACAGCCCACTTGGGTGCTACAATTTGCTTCAGAAGCCTTGCTTAAATGCCCACATGCTAAAATAGCCAGGCTCACAAGCACATAGAGCACTGCATTCTTGTGGTGGACCCACAATTGTGCAATTCAATTCTGTGTGCAGTTAGGCCAAATCCACTCCCCCTACTTTTTTAAAAAATAAAATAAATAGTGCTGTTGTTAGTAGTGTTCTGAAATGAAATGGTTGTTTTGGCTCTTTCAATATTATATTATATTTTTTATTTTGGTGTATATTTCCTTTCATTTCAAAAAGTTGTCTGCAGTTGGTTAAAAATAAAAATAAGTGTATTCTGCTGAACACATAATCCTTTCTAAAATTAGGAAATCTGATTTATCAGGGTTCTTGGTTGTGAGGAGGCGTCTAAGCATTTTCAATTCTATAACTTTGTAGGAAGAAAAAAAAGCATTAGGGAACAGATTCTCTGTATGAGAGATAAAGAGAGACTAAAAGCAGTTTGCCAAAGTTTCTTAGGATTTTTCTCTCAGCGTCTCACCAAAATGACACATGTTGATGAGAAACTTACCATTTTAATGTCAAATTTCCCAGCGAGTTTCTCCAAGTTGACTTGAATTTAGACCCTCAGGGATACATGTTCGGCGCCGTATCAAAATACGTTATGTAACTTCCATTACTGGTAATGAGAGGCATGCAGCTATATCACCCTGTATTGTGTGAAAAGCATATCTCTTTATGTTAGCTTAATGCAGTTTAATGTATAGTTGTGGGCTTTGAATTGCAGGTGATACTGAGATGGTGAAGCAGAAGAGAACTAAAAGAGACAATGAACTTGCAAATCTGGTGCGGAGCCTTTATAGATTTTATATTTGAAATCTTAAAAGTTCCATTGAACCAGCAGTATTTCTCTCTGGATAGAAGGATAATTTTAAGAAAATGTAATATGCATCATAAAACCAAGAAAATGAATAGAAATGTAGCTGAACCCAGGACAGCAAGTTTCTTTGCTTCTGCTTGAGTGTGAAACTATGACAACAGAATGAAAAAAAGATGCAAGATGCACTTAGATGAGATGCAAGGATAAGTCTGACTAGGAATCAAAAGTCATTCAAATGTTGCTCAATGGCAGTATACAAATGTTTTTTTTTAAAGAAACCCACACAATTGCTTGATCAAGTATGAAGAGAATAAAAGCAACGAAGGGAACTTGAGATATATTTTCTATGATATTTTATTACAGAAAAGAAATGAGGATTTGTTATGCAGCATTTGATAAGGGCCCCTTCCCTTCCTGGGTTTCACAGTCACTTTTCTGATTCTCACCATCAGGGGTGACACCTTGAATAAAATATTGGGGGGAAGGGGGGAGGACCAGGTAAGCTCTGCCCCACATAATCAATCACAAGATGCGGCACTCAAACACCTTTTGGAAGACAATGTCCACCAAAATTTGGGGCCCTCGGTCCCCTCAAATATTTTAGGGGGAGCTGAAGGGACCTCAGCCTCACCATAACCATACCTGGGAAGACAGGCGAACTAATGCCAGTGTACTGGAAGAAGCAAAGATCACCAGTGCTGAAGCAATGATTCTTCAACATCAGCTTCGTTGGACTGGTCATATTGTGTGGATGACTGATTATCGTCTTCCAAAGCATCTACTCTACTCCGAACTTAAAAAGGGAAAGTGGGATGCTGGTGGTCAACAAAAGAGGTTCAAAGACTCTCTCAATGTAATCTAGAAAAATGTAGTATAAGCACCGACAACCGGAAAACACTGGCCTGCGAGCGCTCCAATTGGAGAACAGCATTTACCAAAGGTGTCATGGGCTTTGAAGACGCACAAACTCAGGATGAAAGGCAGAAACATACTAAGAGGAAGGCACATTTGGAAAACCCTTACCGTGATCAACTCCCACCCAGAAACCTATGTCCCCACAGTGGAAGGACGTGTGGATTCAGAACTGGCCTCCACAGTCACTTACGGACTCACTGTTAAAACCGTGTTCATGGATGCCAGTCTTACTCGGTTACGAGTGATCGCCAAAGAAGAAGAGGAAGAAGAAGAATGTGCGAGGGGAAGTCATGTACTAGTTTCACCTCCAAATCCCATTGCCCTCCCTCCCATAAGTTGGGAGAGTGACCATCTGAAGGGTGAAACCTCCTATATTCAAAGGGAGCCTCTGCCCTTGGGGAAGATTAATAGAATGATGGTGAGAAAGTAAAGCTGGTGCTTTTGTTCCTCCACTCCTCTTTCACAAGTTTCCTCATGTCTTTGAAAAGGACTTAGGAAGAGGCTTCTAGGATGTTGACCACTGACCTTCACCTCCTTCCCAACTGCCAGGACAGCCATTTTAAAAAGAAACATGGAACAGTAAAGATCAGTGGCATGTACCAGCAAAAGAGAAGCACAAGAAGGATAAGAATGTTCTTATTTTTAGGTAGACTTTTGGAATTTTGTGATTGAAGCACCCGCTCTGAACCTAAAAATCAAGCCATACTTCATATTACTATCCCCCACACATGCACACCCAATCATTTCTCCTTTTTTAAGTTCTAGAAACCATAAAAATGATCTGGGGGCAGTTGCAAAAAGCCACCACCCAGAGAGTAAAGGGACCCCTGATCGTTAGGCCTAGTTGCAGATGACTCTGGGGTTGTGCCGCTCATCTTGCTTTACCGGCCGAGGGAGCCGGTGTACAGTGTACACCGAGCCGGTGTACAGCTTCTGGGTCATGTGGCCAGCATGACTAAGCAGCTTCTGGCGAACCAGAGCAGCACATGGAAACACCGTTTACCTTCCCGCTGGAGTGGTACCTATTTATCTACTTGCACTTTGTCGTGCTTTCAAACAGCTAGGGTGGCAGGAGCTGGAAGCGAGCAATGGAAGCTCACCCTGTCGTGGGGATTCGAACTGCTGACCTTCTGATCAGCAAGCCCAAGAGACTCAGTGGTTTAGACCACAGTGCCACCCACATCCCATGTATGGAATATATACTTGTGTCCAAAGGGCTACAAGATTCAATGGAAGATAGAGAATGCTTCAGATATGCTGACAGAGCACAAGGGGGTTTGAACCAGTGGCAAGCACATGATCTGAGTGTGGGTGTCGTCACCCTGTAGTAAGCACAGGGTGATGTTGCTCATCCGGCTTCCCAATGCTGAGCATTGCTGCCAGGAGTCAGAGGCAGGTGAAATAGGTGATTAGGAGCTAGGTGCAGTCTGGGTGCAGCAGCAGAGCCAATTGAATGCACCTGCTGCTGCACCCACACCACGACAGACTCAACACTGAGATGCCAAGTGAGCAATACTGTTCCAGCCACACCACCTCAGTTGGCTGAGCTACCTCAGGGCCACCTTTTGTGCAATAACTGCATTGCAAGGCAGTTGCAATATGATATCTAAGGTTGGCATGTTTATTATAACATAACTCCTGGGGTGCACAACAAGCAGAAGTCTTGGAGCATGTGACACAGTAAGAGCTGTTCGACAGTGGAATTTGCTGCCAAGGAGTGTGGTGGAGTCTCCTTCTTTGGAGGTCTTTAAGCAGAGGCTTGACAACCATATGTCAGGAGTGCTCTGATGGTTTTTCCTGCTTGGCATGGGGTTGGACTCGATGGCCCTTGTGGTCTCTTCCAACTCTATGATTCTATGATTCTATGATTCTATGACACATTCTCCTTTTGTATCTCTATCTGGGGGTAAAATAGATATTCGGGGAAAGTTGCCTGTTTTGTCTATCGGGTGCCTATTAAAAAAACAAAAACCCACACAACAACCACTTTTACAAGATAGATCTGAGAGGGTTCTTGTCCCTGTTCCTGTTCTTTAGACATTTATTTTAAATCTTCCATCTTTAGCAGCAATTAGATATTACAACTAAATCCATTTTTTAAAAAATTAAGGCACTGATCCTAAACATATCGATATAGATGTACATCTAATTGAAATCAGTTTATCTACCTTCTGAGTAAATACATACATTTACAATCAGAAATTTTGAGTGCAGATTATTATAATTTACTATTTATACTGTCCTGCTCTATTTGGGACAGTTCCATGTGCTTTATAATTGCAGTGGCTTTATTTCTTTTAATAATTGTATATTTTATTGCTGTAACCTGCCCTGGGACTTTATGGTGAAGGGATGGGTAAAGAAATTTTATAAATTAGTGTACAAATACAGTGAAGGTTCTGTTTTGGGAGGTTCAAGTAAATTACGGCTTGCCCCTTTCAGTACCTGGTTTGCCATTTCTTTTGTCTCCTGCTTCTGACTCTATCCATGCTTATCCATAAAGATTGTTCTTTTGAGTTTTTCAAGAACCGTTTCTGTTTAGCTGTGTCCGAGACGTGTACGTGAATATTATGTCTTACTAGTTACAGTTATGTGTGTGTTTCGTGCATTTGTGTGCTGTGGCAAACTATTCTAATAATTATTCAGCTGAAAGATTCTTGCCTTGGCCTAACATCCTGATCTTTCAAAATATGACATGAAATAATTGTACAAATAGAGTTGCTCAGAAGATGTGTTCTTTTGCTTTCATCTCGCAAAGGTCACTAGCTCATCCATCAAAATATTGGTTATAATTTCAATCTCTCTGTTCTATTTTCATCTCTTTTGCCTTCCCTGCCATATTGTGTAGACACTAGCTATAGGTTAATACAAATGATGCTAACAGCTCTTCACTTCTACTACTTCATAACATCAGACACCTATTCCTTTGAGGCAGCTGGCTGTAAGCAGTCTTTCTTATGAACTGCTTCTTTTATCCTCTGCTATAAGGGCATGATCCTGTCATGCATTATCTGTCAATACATCCAATGGATTTCAATGGACTCATGCATGAGTAACTGGGCAAAGGATCAATGAACACAGAAGTCCTTGTATTCCTAGTAGGTTGCTGTTATGTACTGAATTGAATAGGATCCAAAATGCAGCAGTGTGATTGGTCCTAGAACAATAGGATCCAAAATGCAGCAGTCTGATTGGTCCTAGAACAATGCAGCAGTATGATTTGTCCGCAGGAGCCACCTAATCCAGCTCCAGGTGGAAGTAAATCCGCAACCTGATTCGCCGACAGGAGAATCCCGGAATTAGCCAATCACGTGCGGCCCATTGTGTAAATAATGTATATAGAGCATATATTTTGGGGGAACTTTCATTCCTCACTACTATGAGCTGAATAAAGAGCATGAAATCCACACTCGACTCCGAGTATATTTCAGTTGCATAGAAAGGTATGCATGTTCTCCTTGTTTGGAAAACTGGCATTTTAAATTTATCCAGTTTCATTTTGGCCACATCTTTTTATTTCAATGTCCCAGGAACCTTATGAGAGCACTCCATTACCCAAATCAAGGGTGGGCAATGTTATGGCATTTGAGAACCACGTTCTCTCCCGGATAATCTGTCAGAGGGTGCACACCAGTGGTGGGCAGGAATATGACTTTTCTTTCCTAAATTAGACTGTTGAAATGAAGAAAGCTAGTTTTGAGCAAAAGGACTGTGACCTCAATTCAGTTCTGGTACTGAAAACAGATTCATACATGTGCTTGGAGGCACCCTGTTCTTTCCCCCGAACTTTAATTATTTTGCACTAGGCTCTGGTTGGTAGACTGTGGGCTTCCAAAAAAAAGCAAAGTAGATCTTGCCACTCTAAAGTCTGTTCACTCCTGTACAAGACTGACAGTAGTCTGTCTTGTGACAGAACAGAGCCTGAGTCACAACAGGAACAGATTCCTTTAGCACACGAGTTGTTCGTGCTCCAGAAGGGTTTATTTCCTTCTCTGACCCAGTTAAGCTTATGGTTTTAATGGGATTACCACAAAATGGGAGGGAAATAACCTTCAAATCTCTCATTTTGCCATTCTAAATTTAATTTGATGGGTGTTAAATCCAGGTTATCCTTGCTCAAAAGAAACGCCTGGCATCACTGGCTGCTAAAGTTATAGCTGCTACTGAAACCTACCCAACACAAGGCAAATCTGGAAGTTCCTGCATAAGCAAAACAATGAACAATTTCCAGAAGAACTAAAAAAGTTTCATTAAGGCAAGCACCAAATTGATGAACAATAAAACAACATGCTAAACATACCCATGTAAGAAGATATACCTGGCCAGAACTTAAGCAGGGGCCTTTCTCCAGGTACTCCTGCCTAATGAGATCAGTTAGGTGGTTATTAAGGAGAAGGACTTTTCAGAAATGGTACCCCAGTTGTAGAATATCCTCACCAGAGAGTCTTGCCTGGTGATCCATATTAGATCTTATTTGTTGCTTCCAGGCATTTAGATAATTGAGGTTTGATGCATTTCAGTTCCATGACCAGTTTTGCCACTGCCACCTTGTTTTCATCTATCTTGCGTCGATTTGCAATGGTTTTGCTCTGATTTGTGCGTTGATATGCAGTTTCTGTAGGCAATAGATTGGTTTTGGTTTCGCTATATTTGTATTTTATCGAGTTTTTACTTTTAACAGGATTGTAAATGGCTCAGGGAACATGGTTAATTGGGCAGTATAGAAATGTTCAAAACAAACAAATAAACAAAATAACCACAGCATGACAAATCAATTAAAAGCTCCTTTACTCAAACACTATTGACCCCAAATGATAAATACAGAAAGACGACCCAATGAGGCAAACAAGCAAATGAAGAGAAATCACATGCTCAGAGTAGTCAATCAGCTTACAAGTTTAAAAAGTCCTGCAGCCCTGCAACAGAAAGTAGAATTTGTGTGGTTTCTTTTTCCAAAGCTGCCTAGGAGGATTTACTAAACTTTTGCTTGCCTCTTTCCACCTACATGTGCTTTCTTTGACAAGGGTAAGAATGTTCTCTTTTGGATGGTGTGGAAATGACGCTTTCTCTACTAAAGATGTCTTCAAACGCTTTCATCATGCTTGCACCTTGCTCTGATTAGTTTAGGCTGAGAAATGTTCAACAGAAGGACGGCAAAGCCTGCTATTTGTTGATTACCCTCACTTTCTAATAACATTTCTCAACAAGCAGTGACTGCCTATGTATGCTGAAAGTCAATAGCTTGCCGAAAGTTAATGAGAATTTGGTCTCCATTTAAAATGTCAGCCCCACTGGGGATCCACTATAAAAAGTGCACATTGGGGTTAGCACATCTGTTTGCTTCAGCTCCACTTACTAAAGCTTGTACATATGAAATATGTTCTGGGTAAATATTCCAGGAAACAGTTTGCCTAACAGTAAAAAAAAAGAAGTAACTTTGGAAAATAATGCAAAGACCCCTGGAAGTGAAAAGTAGCAGATGTTTATTGTTGATGCCAGTGTTGCTGGCTGCTGTCAAGATGACACATGAGTGTCTTGCTCCTTCTCCTTCAAAATCAAAATGTATCATTCTGACGATGCATTTGCTCCTAGTCTTGTGACTCTGCCCTGAAAAATCTCCAGTCGCAAAGAAGTATTTGTTGCGACGTTTAGTTGATTGATCGGATCGAAATCCTTGTGGTTGGCTAAAAGGGTGCAATAATTAATCAGAAAGTTTTTAATAAATAATATTTTTCGTACAAGTATTTCAATCTGGAGGTTACAGGCAGCCCCTTTAAAAGGGGAAGATAAAGCAATAGAATCACAATCAAATAATCAACAACGTTAAATTAAACATCTACACTGTCTTAAAACTACTGACGGTGATCCCATCATGTAACCATTGGACATATCACCTTCAAACTCAAGAAAAGAACTATGTGAAGAGATATGTTTTCAGATGGTGAAGAAAGGTAAAAAGAGCCAGCACTAACCATACTTCAGAGAGGGGGGCATTCCATGAACCAGGTACTACCACAGAGGAGGCCAATGCACAACTTGCTACAATATGTATCTCCCCTGATAATGAGACAAAGAGAAGGTCCTGCTCAAAATATTTTAAGGCACAGGTAGGCTGGGAAAGAGGTAACATTCCTCCAGTTTTGGGAGTCTGAAGGTACTTAGGGCTTTATCAATAAAACTAGGGCCGTGCATCCTCTCTGGACAAATCCCAGAACCTGAAGTGAATCAGGCCAATCCAGAATTAGTCCAGAGCAGGTTGAAGCAGTCACATATCGACACAGATCAGCTTCAGTCCACCCAGAAGGACCCAGAGCTGTCAAAAGGGGTGATGGTATTAAATATGTGGTTGGGTACAGGAGCGGAGGAGATGATGCAGGCAAAACTCTCCTCCTGAACTGTCTGCTTCTTTCTCCCTCCCCTGCCTCCTGACCCTAGGGATTTATAGTCTCCCCGATTTTAGGCTGGGCTAGGAGTGATCCAGCTGAAATTGGTAGATGAACTGGACCCCAAACCAACTTGGGAGTGCCTTGTTTAAAACCTTGGATTGGACTTGGAATCAAACAGGCAATCAGTGCAGATCCTTCAGGACCAACATCACACAATCCCAATATAGCCAAAAGCAGTTTGCTTTGGGGGAACTTTCGGGATGCGTGTCAGGTGTCCCCAAAGGCCTGTTTTTCATGCCTAAAGCATTTGGTTCAGTCTATCAAAGATGGACTGGTTTTCCCAGTAGTGATGTATGGAAGTGAGAGCTGGACCATAAAGAAGGCTGATCGCCGAAGAATTGATGCTTTTGAATTTTGGTGCTGGAGGAGACTCTTGAGAGTCCCATGGATTGCAAGAAGATCAAATGTATCCATTCTGAAGGAAATCAGCCCTGAGTGCTCACTGGAAGGACAGATCGTGAAGTTGAGGCTCCAATACTTTGGCCACCTCATGAGAAGAGAAGACTCCCTGGAAAAGACCCTGATGTTGGGAAAGATGGAGGGCACAAGGAGAAGGGGACGACAGAAGACGAGATGGTTGGACGGTGTTCTCGAAGCTACAAACATGAGCCTGACCAAACTGGCGGAGGCAGTGAAAGAAAGGAGTGCCTGGCGTGCTCTGGTCCATGGGGTCACGAAGAGTCGGACACGACTAAACGACTAAACAATAACAATCAAAGATGGGTTTTCAGAATAGAGGCTCTGTCCTTCCTCATTTTGAGGTGGGTACTTATTGTCAGGAGGTCCCACACATGAGTAGGAACCTGGCAGAGACACATGCACGACTGGCATGTTCTCTCCCTCCTGGTCAGTCGTTCAGGAGCTTCAAAATCTTTCTCCACCCCGAACATCACAGCGACTGATACCAAGAGGCATCAGCACACTTTAGGATCAGCAGAGTGTGTGCAATCAGTGTACAGGCTCAGTAGCGCAGCATTTTGGCTAAACTACTTTATTTACATATAATACACTCGGAGCATTCTAACTCAGCTCCTTCCTCATCAGCATCAAACAGTAAAGAGAAAGGACAAAGGACAAAAAGTCCAACATCATGGAAATACAGTAATACAAACACCCTGTCCGCATCATTTCTCACAATGTGGAATGAAAACATACACCGTCATGTGCTAAAAACAATCCCATCACTGCAAGCACGGGAAAAGAACCTTAACTTGCTGCAATATATATCTCCCCTGATAATGGGACAAAGAGAAGGTCCTGCTCAAAAGATTTTAAGGCACAAGTAGGCTTTAGGCATGAAAAACATGCCTTTGGGGACACCTGAAATACATCTGCTTTTGTACAATCTGCTTTTGTACACTTCATTGCTGCTTAGTGCTAGTCAGCTGTAGTTTCAGTGCCCTTTTTTACCATTGGTGTCAGGGACCGTGCTGAAGAGGGCTGCACGGAGGGGGAATGGTGGGAGCCTCCCCCTCTCCCTGATTTGGATTCTGAATTTTCCCAGGAGCAGGAGGACAGTATAGATTTGGAACAGTGGTTTGCAGAGGGACATAGTTCAGAAGGCAAAAGCTGGGAAATACTGGATGGGGAACAGCTAACAGAAGAAACACCGGGGGAGAGATTGTGCTAACAGATTCACTGTCTCTGGAAAGCATTCCTCCGCTTGGCCCAAGGTCAAGAAGAGCTGAGAAGGTGGCAGAACAGAAAGCACTCAAAGCCCAGAGGGTATGAGCTCAGATTAGAAGACATAGGAGTGACATGGATTTATAGGGACCTAAGGTGGTGTAATCCTTAATTGGGAGCGCCACCATTTCTAGGAGATGGGTTCTTTGTTCTTTCGCTACGATTATTAAAGTTTCTAACAGGTAAGAAGTCTCCTTTTCCTTTGCTCTGCTTATCTATTGCCATGGTGGGAGGAAGTTGATTCCCTGAAGCCTTACAATTGGTTTGCCAAATAATAGTGATGCCAAATAACAATTATGGGGCTCAACACAAGCCCCTCCACACCCTGAAAGACAAGACAAATGGTCTAGCCCCATCTCTCCCCCCCCCATTATCCCCATCCACCACCATGTTTCTCTGCCATGCTCCTCCAATGACTGCATGCTCAGTAGGGCGGTTCATAAATTGTTATTTTTTGAAAATGCCTGCTCCAAAGGTCTTATCTTACTACACTAGAGATTATATAGCTACATCTGAAATTTCATGCATATCAGTTAATATCTTGACCCTGTACCACTTAATTGAAATGTCAGCCTTCACAACATAGGAAAATGGGCCAAGTAATAGCTATTTTCGTGGAGGAGGGTCAAGATATTAACTGATATTCATGAAATTTCAGATATAGCTATATAATCCCTAGTGTGGTAAGATAAGACCTTTGGAGCAGGCATTTTTTAAAAAAGTTTTTTTATGAACCACCCTAATGCCCAGTGGTCATTGGAACTCCACTTTGCACTGAGAAGCTCAGCTTCCATACACTTTCTGATGCCTGTCTGATTCATGTGGCAACAGTGGCCACACGTAGCCTCTGTGCTTTCTTTCCAAGCAAGAGTTCATGAGAATCCCCTGCTTGCCACGAAGGCACTCAGGATTGGGTAAATGGAAACATCCCTGAGAGGAAATGAAGCCAATTCAGAGTGGTAAAGGTAAAGGGACCCCTGACCATTAGGTCCAGTCATGACTGACTCTGGGGTTGCGGCGCTCAGCTCGCTTTATTGGCCAAGGGAGCCGGCGTACAGCTTCCGGGTCATGTGGCCAGCATGACTAAGCCACTTCTGGCGAACCAGAGCAGCACACAGAAATGCCGTTTAGCTTCCCACCGGAGCTGTACCTATTTATCTACTTGCACTTTGACGTGCTTTCGAACTGCTAGGTTGGCAGGAGCAGGGACTGAGCAATGGGAGCCCACCCCGTCGCGGGGATTCGAACTGCCGACGTTCTGATCGGCAAGTCCTAGGCTCTGTGGTTTAACCCACAGCGCCACCCGTGTCCCAGTTCAAAGTGAGGGTGTTTCTATTAATAAAACACTGCAATGGATATTTTAAAAATCCATGTTCTTCCAGACTGCTTCAACAATACAAATTAAAATCAAGCCTATTTTAAGCATAGGAATTCCTGCTTTAATTTCTATAGAACTGGTGGCTTTTTCATGAGAGAAAAATGGAAATGCAATTATAGAAACATAACAAGCTAATATGAAATGAAGAGTGAAATTGACATGAAAAAAGAAGACAGGTATGTCAAGGAGATGCTGACATTTACTTTTGCATTGGAACAAATCGACATCATCCCTAAAAAAACAGAACACGGACAAAGCGTAGCAGGTTAATAATAGATACATAACATAAGGTAAGATCTTTCATTACCTCACATAAAAGAGTACATAAAATACACATAATTGCAACAGTAAAAGGGGTTTTTGTTTGTTTGTTTCCAGTGGGCAGGAATCTGTTTTCTTAAAACATAACTGAAGAACTAATATTATGTATACAAAGCATATGACTGGAATATGTAAACTCAGTTTTCATGGAACAAAGATTATAACGGAACTATATACTACTGTTCCCTAAACTAGGCACACTAGAGAAGACCATTTTTTGATCAAGTAAAATTTGAAGTGCATTTCAATATTATGTTCAAACCGATATGTTATGTCTCTATCAGCTCTCAGATAGATAAGCAGGCATCTTCCTTGCAACTGCAGAGCAGACCAAATTTTCCTCTTGGCACCTCACTTTTTCCCTTTCTGATCAGGCAGGGTTGAAGAATAGGAGTTGCCAGTTATGCTTGCTGGATCTGGGCCAAATTAGAAGTTTGTGGGGATTATAATAAGCCTCCTCTTCCTGGAGGTGAACATTAGGAGTCCTGAATTTTTTCTCTGGCTTGGTTTAAAATCCAAGCGAAAGAATAATTTCTGATTTAGTCACAACACCCTGAGAGCTTCCCTCCACTCCACCTGCTGGGCACTAATAATAATAATAATAATAATAATAATAATAATAATAATAATAATAACAACAACAAATTTTATTTATACCCTGCCCTCCCCAGCCAGAGCTGGGCTAGGGGCGGCTAACACCAGTAAAATTACAGTAAAAACATAATAGGTTAAAATGCAATTTAAAATGCAGCCTCATTTTAAAAGTAGCCCATAGATCAAAACCATAAGGGGAGGGAAACATAGGGGTCAGACTGAGTGCAAACCAAAGGCCAGGCAGAACAGCTCTGTCTTGCAGGCCCTGCGGAAAGATGTCAAGTCCCGCAGGGCCCTAGTCTCTTGTGACAGAGCGTTCCACCAAGTCGGGGCCACTACTGAAAAGGCCCTGGCCCTAGTTGAGACCCAGACACTCTCATTCTTTTCTTTACATGGTACTTGTCAGGCAACTAGCACTAGTAGGGGCAAAGAGAAAGAGAATGTGAGAGGTCATTTCTCTAGGTAGACCCTCAGAAAGCATAGTTATCCCAAGGGCTATTAGAGTGTCACAGAAACTACTCACACCCCTTGACCTACCAGCTGGAGAAGGGAGGGACCTCCATAATTTCCTATCCATGGGACAGGACCACTGTGGCTACTGCTAACTTGACTTAGCAAGTCTTGTTTTATATTGAAGTGGGGGTTGAGGATGTGGCCCAAATTCAGATGAAAAATAAATTGATCTGTCCCCTGCTTGTGGGGAGATAACTTGTCTTGTTTTTACACCAATCTGTCACAAGTTAGTACTGGACCCTCTCTCTAGACAGAGCTTTTTAAATTCCTAATGCATTTGGTTCCAGTTCATAAATTGGGTTGTCGTTGCTGCTGCTGCTGTGTTGTTGTTGTTGTTGTTGTTGTTGTGATGCATTTGTGATGCATTTTATTGTTGTGACTCATCTGACAAAGGGTGTAATGAAAGTTTTATAAAAGAAACAAAGTGCACAGATGAAATTTGGAACGTAAAAAAATATGGGATAAATTGAGATGCAGCAAAATGTGAAAGCATGTTTATTAGTGATAAAAGGAAAGACTGTGGTGGAATCTACACACATATAAAAAAAGCTGTGAAAATCATATATATATATATATATATATATATATATATATATGCAGGTTTTGGTGTCTTCGGGTGTCTTCCCGTGTAAGAGTCGGGGTGTCTGTGCGACGTTTCGACGAGGTCTCACTCGTCATCTTCAGGCTGGTGCTTTCGGCTTCTTGTTACTGGAACAGAGCAGAATCTGGTGTTTGAGTTCCTATAAATACTGTTGAGGGGTGTGGTGTATAGCCTCCAACGTTCTGGGCAGAGAGGAAGTTCCTAGATTAGTGTGCCTCTTCTTCTTTTGTTCCTT
Source organism: Podarcis vaucheri (assembly GCF_965113315.1). NCBI lineage: Eukaryota > Metazoa > Chordata > Lepidosauria > Squamata > Lacertidae > Podarcis > Podarcis vaucheri. The sequence goes on along the minus strand of NC_138762.1, from coordinate 94,331,482 downwards.
AATTACTTGAGGGATATCTTGAGTGATTTCATGAGTGATATTCTGAATACCACTGGGTGGGTCATTAAGTGTAGATTAGTTGCTAAAGCTTTTGTGTCTTGACCTCTTGAGCTTGTGAAGAGTTTTTCTGAGAAGATGGCTGTGCTGCATTTAGTTGTGCTCTGGCTTGGCTTCGTGTATAGGGGCGAGCTGTGGTTTTGTGCCTTGTGCCAGCCAGATCTGTGTAGGGATTGCAGGGGGGTGCAGCATCCGGAGGTGCCACTATAGTTTGGCTACTGGATGGAGTCTGTAATATGTCTGTGGAGAGGGTCTGGGTTTGGGTCTGGTGTGGTTGATTGGTGACGGCGTTCTGTGTGCCTCTGGTTCTGGTGTCGGTTTTTGTGGGGAGGGCTAATTTCCAGATGTCTGGCAGGCGGGACGTGTCGTCACGCTTGTTCATGTTGTGAGGGTGTTTCTCTATCTCGATGGCTTCCATGATTATTCTCTTGTGGTGATGTTCCATGTTAAAGAGCAATTTGGAATCTGCAAAATTAATTTCGTGTCCTGTTTCTTTCATGTGTTGGAAAAGAGAGGAAGTTTTTTCTTCTTTTTTGACGGCATTCTTGTGTTCTGCGATACGTGCATTTATTCGTCTGTTTGTTTGTCCAATGTACGTGGCTGGGCAGACTTTGCAGGGTATTTCATAGACCCCTTGGTTTTCCAGCTGGATTTTGTCTTTTGGGTTTCTGAGGATATTGGCTATTTTTTGGTTGGTGCAGAAGGCTGTTTTGATATTGTGTTTATGGAGGATTTTGCTGATTTTGTCTGTAGTGCCCTTGATATAAGGAAGGAGGGCCATGCCATTGTTTTCTTCTGTGTCTTGGTTTTTGGGGGGTGTTTCTTTTTGGATTAGCTTCGTAACCCTGTTTTTCTGGTATCCATTGGCGATTAACACATTTGAGAGATTCTGTAACTCAGTTGTCAAGTGGTCTTTGTCAGCCAGGCGTTTGGTTCTGGAGATGAGAGTCTTGGCTACGGAGTTTATTTGTGCAGGGTGGTGGTGTGATTGTGCATGTAAGTAGCGGTTGGTGTGTGTTTTTTTCTGGTAGATAGTGTGTCCTAGGGAGCCATCAGGTTTTTTGTAGATTAGGACGTCAAGAAAGGGGAGTTGGTTGTTGTCTTCTATTTCCATAGTGAATTGTATTTTGGGGTGTAGGCTGTTGAGATGTGTGAGGAAGCTATCTAGTTTTTCTTTCCCGTGTGGCCAAATTACAAAGGTGTCGTCAACATATCTGAGCCAAAGTTTGGGTTTGTGTTCTGACTTGTCTAAAGCATTGGTTTCAAAGTGTTCCATGTACAAATTTGCGATGACCGGTGAGAGGGGTGATCCCATAGGTGCTCCTTCTATCTGTTTGTATCTTTGTCCATTGTGGATGAAGTACGTGTTGGTTAGGCAGTGGTTGGTCAGGTCCAGGATGTATTTGGGGGGGTTGTATTTGTTTTGAATGGCTGTCAAGGCTTCATTAATGGGCACTTGAGTGAAGAGAGATACAACATCGAAGCTCACAAGTAGGTCAAGCTTTAGCAACTAATCTACACTTAATGACCCACCCAGTGGTATTCAGAATATCACTCATGAAATCACTCAAGATATCCCTCAAGTAATTAAGGAACAAAAGAAGAAGAGGCACACTAATCTAGGAACTTCCTCTCTGCCCAGAACGTTGGAGGCTATACACCACACCCCTCAACAGTATTTATAGGAACTCAAACACCAGATTCTGCTCTGTTCCAGTAACAAGAAGCCGAAAGCACCAGCCTGAAGATGACGAGTGAGACCTCGTCGAAACGTCGCACAGACACCCCGACTCTTACACGGGAAGACACCCGAAGACACCAAAACCTGCATTCCTGTACCCGTGAAAATCTACGAAAGCATATATATATATATATATATATATATATATATATGCTTTCGTAGATTTTCACGGGTACAGGAATGCAGGGAGCCATCAGGTTTTTTGTAGATTAGGACGTCAAGAAAGGGGAGTTGGTTGTTGTCTTCTATTTCCATAGTGAATTGTCCCTAGGACACACTATCTACCGGAAAAAAACACACACCAACCGCTACTTACATGCACAATCACACCACCACCCTGCACAAATAAACTCCGTAGCCAAGACTCTCATCTCCAGAACCAAACGCCTGGCTGACAAAGACCACTTGACAACTGAGTTACAGAATCTCTCAAATGTGTTAATCGCCAATGGATACCAGAAAAACAGGGTTACGAAGCTAATCCAAAAAGAAACACCCCCCAAAAACCAAGACACAGAAGAAAACAATGGCATGGCCCTCCTTCCTTATATCAAGGGCACTACAGACAAAATCAGCAAAATCCTCCATAAACACAATATCAAAACAGCCTTCTGCACCAACCAAAAAATAGCCAATATCCTCAGAAACCCAAAAGACAAAATCCAGCTGGAAAACCAAGGGGTCTATGAAATACCCTGCAAAGTCTGCCCAGCCACGTACATTGGACAAACAAACAGACGAATAAATGCACGTATCGCAGAACACAAGAATGCCGTCAAAAAAGAAGAAAAAACTTCCTCTCTTTTCCAACACATGAAAGAAACAGGACACGAAATTAATTTTGCAGATTCCAAATTGCTCTTTAACATGGAACATCACCACAAGAGAATAATCATGGAAGCCATCGAGATAGAGAAACACCCTCACAACATGAACAAGCGTGACGACACGTCCCGCCTGCCAGACATCTGGAAATTAGCCCTCCCCACAAAAACCGACACCAGAACCAGAGGCACACAGAACGCCGTCACCAATCAACCACACCAGACCCAAACCCAGACCCTCTCCACAGACATATTACAGACTCCATCCAGTAGCCAAACTATAGTGGCACCTCCGGATGCTGCACCCCCCTGCAATCCCTACACAGATCTGGCTGGCACAAGGCACAAAACCACAGCTCGCGCCTATACACGAAGCCAAGCCAGAGCACAACTAAATGCAGCACAGCCATCTTCTCAGAAAAACTCTTCACAAGCTCAAGAGGTCAAGACACAAAAGCTTTAGCAACTAATCTACACTTAATGACCCACCCAGTGGTATTCAGAATATCACTCATGAAATCACTCAAGATATCCCTCAAGTAATTAAGGAACAAAAGAAGAAAAGGGCACACTAATCTAGGAACTTCCTCTCTGCCCAGAACGTTGGAGGCTATACACCACACCCCTCAACAGTATTTATAGGAACTCAAACACCAGATTCTGCTCTGTTCCAGTAACAAGAAGCCGAAAGCACCAGCCTGAAGATGACGAGTGAGACCTCGTCGAAACGTCGCACAGACACCCCGACTCTTACACGGGAAGACACCCGAAGACACCAAAACCTGCATATATATATATATATATATATATATGCGATTTTAAAAATAGATTAAATTTTCCATAAATTGGCCATCACCATCTAGAATCACATTGTATGTTGCACTTAAAACACACTTAAAACGTTTTATTTGCAGCTGTATAGCCGAGTCCTGTATTTTATCAGGCCAGCAGTGTTTTTCCATTCCTCTACAGTTCGACAGGATTATTCCTGTATTGCGTGTCGAGGTCCCCAATCCACCCCCAAAATAACTCACAACGGACACGTAATTTTTGTTTAAGATTTTTGGCATGATTATGGCCACAACTTTATTAAAATACAAACCGTGAGTGGTTGTTTAGGCATTGGTTAAGACTATCTGTCCCCCCGCCTGGGGACAGAACTGACTTCCGGGCACCACCAAAAGACAGTGCGGGGGAAAGCAAGTCGGGGAGAAATGGAGCTGAGTCACAGACCCTCAGTTCTCACCCGCCTGATCCCCGAAGGCTTGCCGGCCCTAGTCCCATTCCAGGGATTTGACGAAAAGATGGCAAGCCCCAGGATTCCTTTAACGGAATTCCCTTTCCGCATCATTTGGAGGTATAGGCACTTACCCCTCCAAGCACCAATTTAACCAATGCCTAACCGCCAACCTTACAAGTTGTGACGATTTGCTACGCAGTAGGCCATAACCACCCAGCCGGCCAATTTGCCAGGTGGAAAAATTCCTACCAGGCCCCTGCTCAAAGGCAGACGACCCCATGACAGGCATAGCAAGGTCAATGCAACAACCCCTTACTCTAGGGCGGGTGGGCGGGTGATCTGTTGCACGCAGCAAAAGAGAAAGTACAAGGCTGCGTGCTAAGTATTTAAACCTTTTACCCCTCCCACCAAAATTGCAACATAGCTTTTGCCCCAGCAACTCAACAATCCAATCACTGCCCCCTGGCCATCTTGGAGAACTTACTCAGCAACAAAAGGGTGGCCCAGTAGACCCCACCGCAACACGTGCTCTCCCTGAAGGAGAGCACGCTTTATCACCTGACCTAGTTGAACACCTGATGTTTACTTTCTCATGGGTCATTAACCAAAAAAACTACTTGGCAGCATCTGCTGAAACGTTACTACCATGGAGATGTTTACAGATCTAAATTATATCCTTTATTTTGCTCTTCTAACCTAAAGTGGCTAATTTCTTAATCTCTGCTTCATAGCATATCTAGGATTGATGGGACATCATATGCCACATGGGGTGTTACAGCCCACCATAGAGAATTGTTTCACTTCCACACCCTTTGGATCCACATGTGTGCCTTAAACCTGTTTATGTTTCAGTGTTCATTTTAAGCTCTGACGAATATTCTGTCCAGTTTGGTTTCGCCAGTTGCCTTGTATTCCATGAAAGAGAACTGGACAGAAACACAGCAAACTCACTCTCTCGCTCTCTTTTTGTGTGTGTGTATTTTTAATGTGGGTATAGGTGCCTACACTTCAGCCCTATTCAGTGCAACAGTTTTTCTCCCCTGCACAAAATACAACCAAAGAAAAATATCCGTAGGATAAAGGTAAAGGGACCCCTGACCATTAGGTCCAGTCATGACCGACTCTGGGGTTGTGGCGCTCATCTCGCTTTATTGGCCGAGGGAGCTGGTGTACAGCTTCTGGGTCATGTGGCCAGCATGACTAAGCCGCTTCTGGTGAACCAGAGCAGCGCACGGAAACGCCGTTTACCTTCCCACCAGAGCGGTACCTATTTATCTACTTGCACTTTGACGTGCTTTCGAACTGCTAGGTTGGCAGGAGCTGGGACCGAACAATGGGAGCTCACCCCCTTGTGGGGATTCGAACTGCTGACCTTCTGATCAGCAAGTCCTAGGCTCTGTGGTTTGACCCAAAGCGCCACCCGCGTCCCCCTATCCATTGGATACACTGGTACAAAAATCTACATTTTCCTCAGGTATTTGTGTAGCATTTTTATTTCATGCGGAGAGCCATGATTCAGCAAAGAAAAACCAGCTGAAGAACTGTTGGCTTTCCTATCGTTGGTTATGGACAGACTATGCTGCTTGAGTAAATGTTCTGTTTTGCTATTCTGTTGCCAGCAATTGAAAAACCTGCATGAGCAGACTTTAGGACTGCAGTCCAAGGCTTAGCAACACATTTTGACTATGCTGGCTTTCATCCCCGCACCCCTCTGTTTCATCACCAGCGAGAAAGTAACTAAATGACAAACCTGTATCTGAGCTGTTTCATCACGTATTATAGTCACTGATGTAAAGTTGCAATTTCTAGAGGTATAAAAATAAAAATGATGAAAATGTAGATGCATGCATTTTCCCTTGAAATAAAATTTCTTCCATATTTACCTGTCTAACACTGAAGGAGCCCAAGAAAACAAAGAAGAAATTAGTGATGCTCAGATACAGAAGTTACTGGAGAATAATAATTTGGAGAATAACTGGAGAACTGGCATAATTTGCACACACAGAGAAAAATGTGAATCCAAAGCTTCTTTGGGAACCTGCAGAAATCATTAAATGTGAATAAGAAAACACAGCACAAGGCGAGAAAGGGGAGAGAGACGAGAATGAGAAGAAGAAAATGCAGCGAGCTAACCACTTATTTCTATTAAATGTCCTGACTGTTCATAAAAACTCTATTGCACATTCTCACGTACAGAGCAGGCCTGAACATTTTTAGCTCCCGTTGCCAGTTATATAAAGCCAAATTTATTATTTATTAATTAAATCCACTTCCAACTCTTCCAACAGAAAGAAGCAATTATATATAAGCCCCACTGGCTGTCACTAAGTCGGATGAAACCTGCTTTACTTTAACAATGCAAAAGCACAGGGCCTGATTTTCTCTGTGTGTGTGTTTCTCTCTCTCATGTATGAGATGCATCATAATAACTTAATGATATAATTATAACGATATAAAATTTACATGTAACTTTTTTTTGGGGGGGGACCTGGCTATGAAAAAGCAGCTCAGACATAGGCAGGAGCTTCAAACAAAAGGCAGTTCAATACAGGCAAAGCTTGATCAAGTTGGAACCACCAGATTCTGTGTATAAATCGATTCAACACTGATTCCTCCTGTGTCTGTACAGCTGAATCACTCATATAAAAAGGAAAGTATCATTAGTTAAATTAGCTCTTTCCTGAAATTTGTTGCCCTTTTGTCTGTGTGTATTGTTGTCTCCTTTCCGGTGCATTTAAAAACATTTGAAAATGGTCAGAAATCCACACCCCACACCCCCCGGAAGCTTTTATTTTGGCTACATTTTATGAAATACCTTCATGTTATCATGGGTCTCCTTGCAGACCCTTTATTATTCTCATAGCTTTCTTTGGCTAAACTCTTATAACAAGTGGGAAGGTAGAGTCTTCTGGGTGATTACCTGCTTGTATGAACCCATTTTCCTTTAGGTGCTTGTAAATTAATTGTTGATAGTTTGCTTTGATAATAGCAATTGGCTCAGAGGTTATATCAGCTAGAATCCTTGGTCTCATTGCTCCTCTATACGTACCTCATCTATCAGTTTTCTCTCACACACTCACATGGCTCTAACAAAGCCTCCGGCATCATTACTCAAGATGACCCTTTTGAAGACTCCTTCCGACGTCTCCAGCAGATATTGAACTTATGACCCTTACATCTCTTGTTTTGCTTCCTGTCTAACAACCCTCACATTCGCTGACTCCTCAGACTTTTTGGATTAGCTCCAACCTCTTCCGGGTCTGAGAGGCTGTCTCTGAGTTTATCCATTCCTGATTGTGCTTCTGACAAGCTTTGGCTGTGTTCTAGCCTGCTCTCAGCTACTACCTTATCAGCCTCTCTGTCAAGGTCAGGAAGAGCCGAAGTCTGCAGCTGCTGGCTCTCCCCTGTCTGACTAACATCAAAGCCTCTCTATTCCTGGCTGCTTTCTGCAGTTGACTGCAAACATTCACTGGGAGCTGGCTCATTCCTGACACCAGTTTTGCTGCTGGCTTCCCCAGCCTATAGAAGCAGGAAGGGACTGGCAGCATAGGTCTGCAGAATGCAGAGGCGCCACCTTCTGAGGTACATTGAGGGGGCCCAAAGCGACGTGATATGTTGATGTCTCTTGCATGACGTTGCATGATGTCCTGGCGTTGTTCTGGGCCCAGCTTTGTGTTAAACCTCAACAATGGGTCACCCACCCCCCTTAAATATTGAGGGGGCCCAAAGTGCCTCAGCCCCCAGGAGTAGGCACCTAAGGCAGAATGCCTCTCTTCCTGCCAAGTTAGCGAGAGGGGATACAGTCCACCATCCAGCTTTGCCTTCTCCCCAGGTGCCAAAATGCCTCAGTCCACCCCTACTAGAGACCATGAGTAGGCGAGTGGTCCTGCGCTCATGCCTTGCTTGCGGACTTCCCATAGGAATCTGGTCATCACTGGCCACCATTAAAATATCAAGAAATGAATTGGATAAGCATTAAGTCTGGCCCAGCAGGGCTCTTCTTTTAGTGTGCTCTTAAGCGACTGAACTTTGAAGAAACCCCTACATTCATTTTGAATTTCACTTGAGGCAAAATCTGGTGCTTTCACTAGCATTCATCAAATACTCTCACAGTGATCAACAAACAAACCCACAAACAGGACCCGAATTCAACAGCATTCTCCCTGAAGACTGGAAATCCCAGCAAGTTGTGAATTCTGGCAACAGGGGAGGCATAACACAGCCGTTTATTCACTGATATTTAAAATGAATTTTTCTTCTCTGCTTATATTTTGTGAATGTTGCATTGTGTTTTTAATGAAAAGTTGTTGCATTGTTTTATTACTGATATTTACAGCCTTGCGGGGTTGGACTAATAAAAGTCAGCATATACACACATTTAACAAACAAACAAACAAACAAACAAACAATGATGGAATGAGAAAAAGGGTAAAAAAGGTAAAGGTACCCCTGCCCGTACGGGCCAGTCTTGCCAGACTCTAGGGTTGTGCGCTCATCTCACTCTGTAGGCTGGGAGCCAGCACTGTCCGCAGACACTTCCGGGTCATGTGGCCAGCATGACAAGCTGCATCTGGCGAGCCAGTGCAGCACACGGAACGCTGTTTACCTTCCCGCTAGTAAGCGGTCCCTATTTATCTACTTGCACCCGGGGGTGCTTTTGAACTGCTAGGTTGGCAGGCGCTGGGACCGAACGACGGGAGCGCACCCCGCCGTGGGGATTTGAACCACCGACCATGCGATCAGCAAGTCCTAGGCGCTGAGGTTTTACCCACAGCGCCACCCGCGTCCCTTGAGAAAAAGGGTAGATGGATGCTAATCAGAGTTGTCTACATGTCTCAGAAATAAAACCTGCCTTACTTCATGCCTATCCAAAGTAAATTATGGGGATACATAAACTCTGCCCCTTGACTTCCACATATATTTCTGCCTTCCACCAAGCAGGACAGTATATTCAAGATAGTTACCTGCTGAAGTGAATCTGTATTTTCTCACAATTAGCATTGCAGATTCCATTTGCATTGCACTGTACTCTTGTATGAAAGGATAATGTTATACTCTTTGTTTTCCACAAATGGCATTGTTTCTTGTCCAGTTGTTTCTACAGAATAGCTCGATTTCAAAAGCAGAGATCTGGATATCGATGGCAGCACACTCTGCTAACATGTTCTCTTTTTGCCCCCTGAACCTCTCTGATATGCCAAGGAAAGAGGAAAAATATATTAAGCCAAAAGCAAAGCAATTTGACAGATGTAATTAGACTCTCCAAGAGAAACCAGCCCACTAGGTGAACAACAGAAACCTCATAGTATGTGAACAGCTGCATTTCCTGTGATGCTGTAAATATTGCTACTCCTACAACACGCCTTTTGCTTTTGCCCACCAGATGGGTCACTACAAGTGGGTGGCAAAGCCAACCACTATACATCTTTTAGATGGCAGATGGATGTATTGTACAATTGTTGCCAAACCATGGCAGTGCAAACAGGGTCTTATGGGGCATGTTCAATTTGGCTATGCATAACATGAAAACAGATCAGGCATTAGCACGAGAGGAGGCAGAGATGCAGCTCATTTTCATATGGTGAAATAGCCAAGATACCAGCTAAGTGCGCTTCAGCAATCAATAAGTCTAACCAGTCATGCATCTCTAAGGGGCGATATCTAATGTTCCTCATACTCAAAGGAGACGCATTGAAATCAGTTGATTTCACTGGGTATATTCGGAGGATGACTTAGACTGCAATCATAACCCCACCTACATAGGAGTAACACCCATTGAATTCAATTGAACATACTTCACAGGTTGCCTGTTTATGACTGAGTTGTACAGCACCCATTATTTTAAGGGGGCTGAAAATAAAACATGAAGTGTCAGAATGCCTTTGTATACATCACTGGTGCACAAGAATTTAAAATACTATGTGCAGTTCTGATTGCTTCAATCCATAAAAGTTGTCACACAGTGGGGGGGGGGAGTACTGGAAATAGCAACTAAAATATGACCCTTAAATAGAGCCGTTTGGACCAGCACAACTATCACTGTGAAATTAATCATTGTGGGCATTCATTCACCTTGTTTTTACATTTCTGTTCCACAGTGGAGTATCAAGAGATTAGTTAGACTGAAACAATAGCACACTGATTATTGTAAGAACTGCATTTGGTGATGACGGTTCAAAGGGCGGGAGGGGATGTTGTGGGTGGGGGGGAAGAGAACAGAAACAAGGGCTAATCTATCAAAACGCATGTCTGAATGAAGATTAATTTGGGGCAATCTATCCAAACTTTTATTAACAATTCATCAATAAAACATAAGGACATAATTTGGATCTTCTCTTCTCTCATGTTTCTGATCTGGAAGTGGTGAAAAAGGAGAATTCACAGGGGAGTGGATACTATGTGATAGAAATTCACAATAAGACGAGCTTTTATGTTTGAAAGAATCTAGTGACAAAGAGAATGTTGAGAACTTTTGAGCTGAAATCCATGGACTGTTCCCAGGGCTAGTTCTATTCAGAGTACCATCTTATTTTCATCCCTCTGTGGGGGCAGCTATGTTTTTACTCATGCAAAATGTCTCTTGGAACAGTGGGGCATCATCAAGTCCTGTTTCTTCCAGGTGGCACTGCACTATGCAGCAGGAACACCTTGTCCTAAAGGTAGGTAGATTTAAGGCAGTGCCAAAGTGCCAAGGAAACACCTCCCCACCTCCTTCCCAGCTCTGACAGGATCCCAGAGTCCTTCTGCTTCCTCCCAAAGCCTAGTTACAGATAGGTAGCCGTGTTGGTCTGCCATAGTCAAAATAAAAAAATTCCTTCCAGTAGCACCTTAAAGACCAACTAAGTTAGTTATTGGTATGAGCTTTCGTGTGCATGCACACTTGGTATCTGAAGAAGTGTGCATGCACATGAAAGCTCATACCAAGAACTAACTTAGTTGGTCTTTAAGGTGCTACTGGAAGGAATTTCCCCCCAAAGCCTAGTTAGTGCTTGCCCAGCCTGGGGAAGAAGGTGGGAGGGCTCTAGGCTCCTGTCATGCTTCCTTCCCCAAACCCAGAGCCTTCCTTACTCAGCTTTGTGAAGGCACAGTGAGGTGTGTGTGTGTGTGTCGAATTTTGACCTTGCACAGGGCACCATATTACCAAAGTCTGCCCCTGCTAGCATGCCACTTGTCTACAAAACAAAGAGAGGCAACCTGCAGACCACCTAATAATTGAAATCTGTCAGTGATATAGGAATTTGCCAATGTGCAGGTTCAAAAGGTTAGAAGTGAGCCACTCCTCCCATTGGTGTGGGCCGATGATATGAATGAGATTCACTCACTGGATTCCTATCTCATCCATACTTTGGTCCAGCCACCTTGCAGTTCTTCGCTGTTGTGTACCTCAGGTCTTTTTTGTTGTTGTCTACCACGATGTCCAACATCTGCATGAAACAGTTGGTTCAGTTCATGTAGTTTTTGGGAGTGCAATTGGGGCTCACTGTTCAGCAAAGATGTACGGGTTAGGAGGGTTCATTCTGTGTCTGTTGTATTGCTTTTTCAGGCTGTTATTGTGTGTCTGCTGGTGCTGTTTTTGCTTTGATGTAGTTTAGACTTCTTTTATTCCCCCCCCCATTATAATTTATGTGAGCTGCTCTGAATGATAGTTATCCAAAGTGTGTCATACAAATCCTTTCAATAAATTAAAATGATAGTATATGGGCCTTGCATTTTCAGATGGTACCTAAGCAACAAGGTGGTTTAAAAAGTGCTTGGCTGTATTTTATCTCCATCTGTCTTAGCCTTTCTGATAAGTGGAAATTCAGGCTTCCCTAATATCCAGTGAAACCACAACTGCTTAAATGAACTCCACAACATTGTCATTTGCTCTATAGCAACAGAAACAGTTTGGTGACCTAAAATGAAGGCCTTTTGTGCGTGAAATTTAAAATTCATCAAAGCTCAGTTCTAACTCAAAGGATAAAGAATGGAGTTAGTCAATGAAGAGTTTTATTTGCAGGTGTTTGATAGAAAAAATGAGCCAAAGGCATATGACAGCCTCTTGCATTCAGGTATCTGAAAATGATATGTTTTTCTCTCCTGCTGTGCATTTGGCACATCCAAGGACAGGAGCGAGCAAAGCAAATGTGGGGAAATTGCAAGAAAATTCAGAAGAAATGGACAGAAAAGTAACTGAAAGAATGACCATAGGATGGCATTTCTCAAGACGTGCAGCCAAATCATGTCTTGTTGTGCACAACATAGTTAGATGCGTTGTTGGAAAGGAAAACCAATACAAATACAATTCCTCTTCATTTTGTTCTCATAAATTTTATGTTATTTCAGAGAAATGAAATCTGTGCACAGCTTGTCGAGACAAAATGTGGTAAAATGAAAAAATAGATCATCCCCACAAGAAAGTGGACACACACATACAAAATGTGTTTTCTGCCTTCTCTTGTTTTTATCAGTATTATGTACTGGCTCGATACAGTCACTAAAAGAACTTGTAAATTATATAGAAAATAACACGCCACATTTTTAGGAATGGGCAAGGGTATGCAAAGATAAGACTTACACCAGCTATGAAGTCCACTGAAAGGGAGGGATCACTTTTCCCTGCTACAGTAGTTTAGATAGGAAGTTCAAGTGCAGAACTACTGCACCTATGAGCAGTCTTGCCACAACATTCTGGACTAGTTACCGCTTCCAGATAAGATGCAATTACAGCCCCACATAAGACTCAGCTACATTAGTAAAAATGAAACGTCATAAATGTATTATAACACCGTGACACCAGATGACACTATAGAGATGGAAATCGGAAATCAGTGGAATTTTCCATTGTGAGGTTTAAAACATTTTTTTCAGAGAATCTTCAGAGTGTTTTTTTATAGCTGTGTAGATTCAGCCTTAAAGTGTGTTCATACCTTCCAACATTTCTCCCATGAAAATAGGGATGTCCTTTTCCATACCCTCCAACATTTCTCCAATGGAAATTGGGGTGTCCTAAGGAAAAGTGGGACATTCCAGGATCAAAACAGAAACTGGGATGGCTTCTGTAAATCGGGGACTGTCCCTGGAAAATTGAAGAAACATAAAAATAGGTGGCAGGATGAATCAGCATACAGTGCTCTGGGCCTCCCCACCCCCCAAAATGCAGTGTTATGAGCCCCCAAAATTCCTGTTGGCACCCCTGCTCCCCCCCTGCAATGTATGAACACATGCATCTAGGAGGCCAAAGGCACAGTTCTGCATGTAGGAAGCACTCACACATCAGGGAACCTTGTAAAAGAAAGGTTGTGTGAAGTGCTGCCAACTCATGCATACACATTGCAGATATTCCCACCAACATCGCTATTTCTAAAACTTAGTTTCTGACTAATGGATTTCTCAACTTTTAGGTGTTCAACTTCGAAAACAAATGAAGTTTCTAAGTCCATTTAGTTCCTTCTGATTGTATCAGCACTGATATAAAAGGTTGCTCTGTATTTTATCTTCCTGGTTGTTCTAAAGATTTTTCCCCCTCTGCTGCTTGAACAGATGAAACTACATTTATATAGGGGATCATTTCAAGGATATATGAATTGCTTTGGAAACGTGTTATATGGATGTAAAAGCCAAATTACACCACGGTATTCTCACCTGGAACAAACTGAAGCTTATAGTCTGTGAATCTCCTGGCAAATCACCAGTTCTTCAATGTTAAAAATTGTTTTTGTTGTACATTTAATTTTGTTCCTCTACTCCTGAGCAGTTTTTATTTAGAATGGACAGGTTTTAGTTTCCTATCAGGTAGAAACTCACATGCCTTCCAACATTTCTTTGATGAAAACAGGGACAGCCTATTCCATCATCAACATCATAATCATCATAATTTTATTATTTATACCACACCTATCTGATTGGATTACCCCAGCCACTCTGGGCAGCTTCCAACATATCTAAAAACTTAATAAAACATTTAAAAACCTCTATATACAGGGCTGTTTTCAGATGTCTCCTATAGGTTTTAAAGTTCCTTATCTCCTTGACTCAGGGGTCACATAACTTCATACCCACCAACATTGCTCTGATAAAAAATAGGGACATCCTATTTGCACCCCCAGTTGCAAGTATTTACATTTGAGCAAATCTAGGTGTGATTGTTGGAGCTAGAAGCAGTTAACTATATACTGTATACCAAAATACACATTTTAAATAAGTTAATACAAACTGATTTGTTTGAGGGAAGGCTATACAACATTGCATCAAGCAATTTGACCCCACATTTCCCAGTGCAATTCCACATCACTTTGGTTATTGCAAGAAATCCTTTGGGGGAGGGGTGTGGTGTGTGTGTGTGTGGAGTGGGTTTTTTGCCCATCGGCATCAAATCAACTTTAATCATGCAACATAAATCTGTCAGTCAATGAGTAAATCCCATCCGAAAACAGTGACGGTCTGGAAGCACTCACAGTTTTCTTCAGAGACCACAGGTGGGATCACATGCTGATCACAAGCTTGCAGACAGTAGATTTTGTTTCTGGACCGATCTTGAAACAAAATACTTGCAATTAGTGACTGACCTTTTTTGTACCTGGCTGAGTTGCCAACTTCATTGCCAATGTTCTCACCTTGAATCATCAGGAATGGAGAACCACGGTGTCCCTTCCATTTGTCTATTGTTTTTAGCCCTCCAGATGTTACTGGAGCAATTTCTATAAGTTCTAGCCCGAATGGCCAATAGCCTGTTGTGATGGATGTTATAGTCAGCAACATCCACAGGGCCACAGGTTCGCTACCTCCCACTTAATTTGTTTTCCCATTGCAGGCAAGTCTCTAATCCTGTTGCTATCAGATCCTTCATAGGACTCACTTAAATTCGTAAAGAAAAAATGTTTTATGTGTGTTGTACATGCATGATAACACTATGACACCAGATAGCACTGTGGAGTCCCATCTTTCCCTACTGGATTTCCCTGTATGAGTTTACAATGTGCTTCACTGAATCGCTTCTTTGGCGTGTCTAGATCCAGCTGTAGTTTGGCTTGGATACAATCTTAAAATGCTAATCTATCATAATGGACAGCAAACTGTGCATTAACCTTTATCAGTTGTTTGAGATAAGGTACGTGGAGGTCTATCCTTCACAGTATTCCTTTGGCGATCACTGCTGTTGCATGAGCTCATACTGATCTTCTAGGAATTCATCCCACAGTTTGAATGTTTACAACAGCTCAAGTCAAGGTGAAATAAGATGTGCCCTAAAAACTAAGAGCATCTCACAGAGTTACAACAGAAGAAAGCTGTCAGGGTTTTGTCTGTGCACATGCTCGAAATAATAATAGGCGCTGCCAAGCCTGTTTCTTCTCTGAAATACAGCCATATGATTCAGAAATATGGAAACTGTTAAAGGCAAGTAAAAACTCTAATGATGCTAAGTGAATTGTGATGGTTGCATAAACAATATGGGTCTATATTTGTTTTTTTTAAAAAAATAAACACAGAGAGAGAATGGCATATGAGGAGCTGTCTGTATTAGCTGAATCTTGCTAAGGAAGAAGAAGAAGAGTTTGGATTTGATATCCCGTCTTTCACTCCCTTTAAGGAGTCTCAAAGTGGCTAACATTCTCCTTTCCCTTCCTCCCCCACAACAAACACTCTGTGAGGTGAGTGGGGCTGAGAGACTTCAGAGAAGCATGACTGGCCCAAGGTCACCCAGCAGCTGCATGTGGAGGAGCGGAGACGCGAACCCGGTTCCCCAGATTATGAGACTACCGCTCTTAACCACTACACCACACTGGCTCTCAAGGATTGAAGTACTTCAAAACTTGGTAACTGGCAATGGTGTAAAAGTCTTGGGAAACAAGTAGCCAGGGGTGCCAACTTGAATAAAATATTTTGGGGGGTGGGGCAGGCAAGCACCGCCCTGCATAATCAATCACAAGTCATGGTGTGCACACACAATTTGAATGGCAATGCCTATCAACTTGGGGGGAGCTTGACTCCCTAAAAATATATGTATTGGGGGGGGGGCTGAAGGGACCTCAGTCCCTAGGAGTTGGCTCCTATGCAAGTAGCTGTAGGGTGCCATTTCAGATTTGGATTCAGGGTGGCTTGAGAGCACCTTTTTGGGGGGAGCAAAGGCAGCACAGCATCTGAAGCAAAATCCTATAGTCAGAGTTCTGTGCATTAAAGTCCTTTACCTGGGCAATTCAATGTTTGAAGCAAGGGAAGCTGGCTTCTGAAACCTGTCCACATCATGCCAGTGTGAGGAATTTGCATACTTTAATAATAACAATAACAATAATTTATTATTTATACCCTGTCCATCTGGGTATATACTTTGTTCTTTAGCATAAGTTGTGGTTTTTTTTATATACTATTTTGCATGATTGTTACAAGAGGACAAACTCCCTGATCATATGAAACTTAAAACTCCATAACCGAAAAGGAGAAGATCTGATGCAGAAAGGGCATATATAAGTAGAGAAAAGGAGGAGGAATAAAAAGAAGGGAAAGCTGGAATGGAAGAATGAAGCAAGTATAGAGAAGGATAACATGGTTCCAGTTACAGATGGGTAGCCGTGTTGGTCTGCCATAGTCAAAATAAAAAAAATTCCTTCCTGTAGCACCTTAAAGACCAACTAAGTTAGTTCTTGGTATAAGCTTTCGTGTGCATGCACAATTCTTCAGATACAGATGAAGAAGTGTGCATGCACACGAAAGCTTATACCAAGAACTAACTTAGTTGGTCTTTAAGGTGCTACAGGAAGGAATTTTTTTTAGAAGGATAACATGGTTACTAATGTGGTTACCGATGTACAAAATACATTTATCAACAGCTTTGGGTTCATTTATTCTAGACATGTGTAGGATTACATATAAGAATGTTGTCTGAAGCTCTTTCAACATTTTTGAGAAATGTAACTTGAAATGAATGTAACTTTACCAGGTGGTGGTGCATGTCTACATTTAAAGTACTTGCTACATTCGAATCCAATGAGCAATTTTGCGTAGGGACAGACAGCTGCGGCTCAACTTGTCTCATGGGAAGGGTCAACCCTGGCCCTGAAATGACTACTAGGACCTCTCTTTAGTGTGAGGCTGAAATGGCAGCAAAAAAATGTTTGCCATTGCTGAAGTTGGTCTAATATTAACATAAGCCTCTTCTGCCTTTGCATCATCACTATCATCAGAATACGTTAAGCTTGGAGTTCTTTTCTTCAAACGCTCTCTATTGGTACAATTAGAATGGCCATAAATTTATGTCATAGATCAGATATGACCAGTGCTATTCTCCTAGAAAAGGAGGTGCTGAAACTCACCATGAACACCTCCCTCTTTCTCTTAGAATGGCAATGACACCTACCTGAGAACTGCTGGAACTCACCTAAAAGGTTCCAGAAGCCACCTGAGAGGTGCCGTAACTGAGTTCTGGTGAGTTCCCTCTGAAAAAAAGCCCTAGGTATGATCTGTTTCTCCTGCCAACCTAGCAGTTCGAAAGCACGTCAAAGTGCAAGTAGATAAATAGGTACTGCTCTGGCAGGAAGGTAAATGGCGTTTCCGTGCGCTGCTCTGGTTCGCCAGAAGCGGCTTAGTCATGTTGGCCACATGACCCGGAAGCTGTACATCGGCTACCTCAGCCAATAAAGTGAGATGAGCGCCACAACCACAGAGTCGGTCACGACTGGACCTAATGGTCAGGGGTCCCTTTACCTTTACGTTTTATGATCTGTTTGTCATCATTGGGTCATATACTAGAACAGGGTTTGTGATGGCCATCTTTCCATGACATTTGTTGTAGAGGTTTGAGGCAAAATGGGGCAAAGCGATAACTGTAGGTTTTACCTTTTGTACAGTAATAATAATAATAATAATAATAATAATAATAATAATAATAATAATATATTATTTATACCCCATCCATCTGGCTGGGTTTCCCCAGCTACTCTGAGTGGCTTCCAGCAGAATATTAAAATACAATGATTCATCCAGTATTAAAAGCTTCCCTAAACAGGGCTGACTTCAGGTTAATTTCTACACACATGGAGAAATACAAGCACATCTGCATCTTCCAAGCAAGCAAGATGCATTGCCAGAGTTCAAGTACACCTTCCCTCCAGGCAAGCTGGGGCATGAAGCAACAGAACCAGTGAGAGATGTGGGAGAGGGAGAGTTTTGATGGCCAGAACGAAAGACATGGAGGGTAACATTTTAGTCCCTGGGCAGAGGTTTGCCATCCCTGCTCTAGCTTATCAGTCTATCCAACTTCCTCCCTTTCCTCATCCCAAGCTAGTTTACAATATCAAACCATCAACAATCTAACCATCTGGTTTTAAAGCAGTGAATCCATAACAACAGGTGACTAAGGCTGGATCTACATTGACGTATTTAACATTATTTCCCTCTCTTAGAACAATATTACATATGTCATTCTAATATGTCACAGGGCACATCTGTTAATGAAAACTTTTTTACCTTGGTTTCTTTCGTCAAATGTAAGCAATACTCGGCCACGACATTTTCCAAAATGCTGTTTCTTTCCCTGCTGCTGGTCACTGGAGTCAGCATGGTGTAGTGGTTAAGAGTGGTGGACTTGAAATCTGGTGAACCGGGTTCGCTTCCCCGCTCCTCCACATGCAGCTGCTGGGTGACCTTGGGCCAGTCACACTTCTCTGAAGTCTCTCAGCTTCACTCACCTCACAGTGTTTATTCCGGGGGAGGAAGGAAAAAGGAGATTGTTAGCCGCTTTCAGACTCCTTAAGGGGAGTGAAAGGCGGGATATCAAGTCCAAACTCCTCCTCCTCCTCCTCCTCTTCTTCTTCTTCTTCTTCTTCTTCTTCTTCTGGTTGTTCTGCTCTTTCCTCTGGTGTCATGTTTTAATTCGTCCTCCCTCCCTCCCTGAACACTGCCCCTTGAATACCATTGGAGTTTGAATGTAGTAAAAAAAGTAAAACACTACTACTACTACTACTACTACTACTACTACTAATAATAATAATAATAATAATTTATTTATACCCTGACCATCTGGCTGAGTCTCCCCAGCCACTCCGGGCAGCTCCCAATCAAGTGTTAAAAACAATACAGCACAGGGACATATGAGCAGTTTTTCACCTATATAGTAGCATAAAACAATAAAAAAAAATTGATAAAAAGGCAGGGTAATTGATAAAAAGGCAGGGTAACCATTACTTACCTCCACTTTGACGTTAAAAACCATAAGTGTAGATCGGCCCCAAGTGAAGCATAGAAAACTTAATAACAATTCTAGATCTCAACCATCAGATTGTGCATGCCTGCTTCACAGATGATATCTTTCATTGGAGCCAATCCAGTGGTGTTTTGCTTGAAAAGCAGCTTTAAAATGCAAAGTTTCTCCTGAAGAATAGCCAATGCTGTTTCACAGGTTTAAGGGAGGGGTAAATATTGTATTACGTGTGAATTATTCATTCAATTTTGCATTCTTATAGATGGCTACCATCTCCTTGCTATGAAAACAAAATGAGGTTTCTGGGCAGAAGGCATGTATTGGATTAGAGTTCAATTAATAAATAGCTTCTCTGGGCTCATTTAGTGGTTTCTAGAAGCAACTTTTAATAAGTAAAGAATGGTTTGTTGATTAGTCCTGGGCAGAGGCTTTGGAAACCTGCAATGCAAATGTGAATTGAATGACTGTGGTGTTGATCAAGAACGTGAGAGACTTGGGCTTAGCAAAGGCTTAGCAACTTGGGACCAGTTTTAGAACATCTGAATATTGGCTCTGGAAAAGGTCCATTTGTTAAGTCCAAAACTGGCCGAAACATGCGAGCCAAGGTGGAAGAGATTGGCTTCCACAATAAAATGGCATAGAAATGAAGTTATACTTGGCATAGTACACCTAACATTTAGGTTAATAACATTTTTGTAATAGTGAGGATACCATGCAAATAGATTTTGCATTCCCCTGCCAGCTTGTCCAAACACCATTAGAGCCAGTGATTTTAATGGATTTTGGTTCAAATCCTAATTAAACATAAAACTTATACCAGTAATTAGTCTGCATGTTTTTCATATTAGTGAAGCCGTTTGCAGCAATGAGGAGATAAAGCATTTTAACTTCAGCAGCTTAGACATTAGGTGGAAGTATAAAGAAATAATTTAGGAGAGCTCAATTATAACTTTTGGTTAAAAACTTTCCTGAAGTTTCATTATAATCCCACTTTTGAAAAGTCGATTCAGAGCCCCTCCAGATTGGTGTTGGTTTTTAATAATAATAATAATAATAATAATAATAATAATAATAATAATAATAGTTGTTGTTGTTGTTGTTTCTTCAGCACAAGTAGTTGGTGCATAAACTTGCATTACTGTGATGTTAAAAGGTCTGCCTTGGGTTCGTATCGAGATCATTCTAATATTATGATTATGATTATTATTAATAATAATAAGTGTTACTCTGCAACATAATACAATAATATGCATTGATGGTAGATTTATCCTAGACTGTCCTCAGATCATTCAGCCTTATAAGTTGTTCTGTGATGCTTCCCCTGTTATTGCCATTTTTAGGGGCATTCTTATACTACCCCGCAACAGAAAAGGGACAACAACAAAACCCAGAACATTTATTGCATAAAAAGTTCCAGAATTTCAGCCGGAAGCTATAGGACATGCACCAATTGGAACAGAGCAGTATGTCCACCCCAAAACGTCTGCAGGTGGGAACGTTATTGAAAGTGGGATCATAAATACCTTCCCTGACATCATCATGAGCACAACCAATTACGAATGCTCAATGAAAAGGAGGGGCCATCAGAAAGTGGGGCCATTTAAAGGGCTATGAATGGTTTATTTTCCTGTTGTCTGTCTAAACTCAATCCCTTGGGAGGTTGTCTGGAGACAAATGGAAACTACACAGGACTGCTTTTCATGGAAAGAAGACTTATTCAGCCTTCCTCTTGACTGTACACCTGATTTATTTTTATTTTAGTTATATTTTAATTCAAGAGGTTTAATTAGTTTCCTCAAACAATCACACACGGCAATCCAGGAAGGGGGGCAGTGATTAACCCCCCCCCTATTTCCCCCTTTTTTATTTATGATTTTCAGTTTTATACATTTCAATCATTTTACAACCATTTTAACATTTCAAAACTTGACTTCCTTCCCTCTCTTCCTGCGGTTCACACACACACACACACACACACACACACACACACACATATATATTCTGCATATTCCAAATTAACTTAATTTACTCATTCATTCATCTACTTAAAATATATACTCTTAAAAAACTGCAGGCTATGACGATAATCCTGCCAATGTTTACATTTTTTTATTGTAAAAAAACAGAAAAATTTCCAGACTGGGGGGTATGTGGTTTTTTTTATTAAAAAAGAATTAAAGTAAATATAAGTTGATTTTTTTATTATTTAATATCATCAATGTGAGATAGAACAACAAGAGCCTGGAATTCCAGCCATTGCCTGGACTCCCCACAGCTCTGGTCATTCAGGTTCACAGTCTTAGGGTGCTCTGGGACACGTTGATGATCTTGTATATCCAGGGTTCAGGGGTGGCCAGGAATGCTTTCTATCAGCTCCACTGGACAAAAAGACTTTTAATCTCATACGCAGACTGCTTGCCATTTATTAATTCAAGTGTGCATTACCAGAACACACTTTGGGAAAGGTTGTCATTGCTTGGTGTTCTACACAAAGGGAAATGCAACACACTTGCTAATAACTGCTAGTGAATATATAATCGATTATGATGTCATTCAAAATATACAAATAAACCACTTCAAAATAATGTGTGCATCATACAACACATCTCACAAAATATACAAGTAACTACAAGTTGTTATATGCAACAGAGTCAAACAAAGAATCAAATCAATGAATAGCGAGGAACACCAAGCCGTCTGTCAAAGGAAGACGTCTCACAAAAGTCGCAAAGGAAGACATCTCTCCAAAGTCTAAAAAGGACAGTATATCCGGAATAGTTCAACTGTTTCGGAATAAAGTCTCATCAACAAATAATTATCAATGAAATAATCATACTAGTGGGGATCATGCTAGTGGATCAGTGCTCACTGGATTGCTTCCATCTCTTGTGGGGGCTCAATTAGTGCCAGTGCCCTCTGTCAAGAGCTTGGGTGTAACCTTCGACGCCTCCCTTTCTATGGAGGCGCAGGTTGCAGCTACAGCAAAGGCAGCATTTTTCCATCTCCGCTGTATTAAGCAGTTGGTCCGTTACCTTTCTCGTGCCGATCTGGCCACAGTGATCCATGCGATGGTCACCTCCAGGCTTGATTACTGTAATTCGCTCTACACGGGGCTGCCCTTAAAGCTGACTCAGAAACTCCAGCAGGTGCAGAATGCCGCGGCGAGACTCCTTTCAGGGTCCCTGCCACGGGATCACATTCATCCAGTGCTTTACTAGCTGCACTGGCTCCCGATGGAGTACAGGGTCAGGTTTAAGGTGCTGGTTTTGACCTTTAAAGCCCTATCTGGCCTAGGACCCTCATCCCTACGGGACCGCCTCTCCTGGTATGCCCCGGAGAGGACCTTAAGGTCCATAAATAATAAGTCCCGAGCCCCAAGGAGGTTAAATTGGCCTCAACCAGGGCCAGGGGCTTTTCAGCTCTGGTCCCAGCCTGGTGGAATGTCCTACCGCAGGAGATCAGGGCCCTGCGGGATTTGACATCTTTCTGCAGGGTCTGCAAGACGGAGCTGTTCGGTCTGGCCTTTGGGCTAACCCCCCCTCATATTTTTTTTTAAATGCAACCCCTTATATGGGATTTGTATATAAATTTTCCCTCGACACTCTTTGCTCGCCCACATAGGACCAGCATGGATAGTTGGCTCTGGTGAATCTTTGATATTTTCTCCTCTTATGGCTTTGATCTATAGGCTACCACTAAAACGAGACTGCATTTTAAGCTGCATTTTAAACTGTATTCTAACTTACATTTTAATCAACTGTTCTTTTGGGGGGTTCTTTTGGATTTTTTTGTTTTTGTTTGTTTGTGTGTGTGTGTGTGTTGTTTTTAATGTTTTTACTGTATTTATATTCAGTGTTAGCCCCCCTGAGCCTAGTCTTGGCCAGGGAGGGCAGGGTATAAATATAAATTTATTATTATTATTATTATTGGTGCTCAGCAGCTTCCGCTCACTTGACAACATTGACCCTAAGAGAAGTGGGTCAATGGGAATGCTTTATATTTTGCACTCAGAAAAAGAGTGTTTCCTGCATTTCAGGGGGTCATACTAGATGTCCCTTCGAGTGCCTTCCAGCTCTACAATTCTGTGAATCTGTGTCATCCATTTTGTCCACATGATCAGAATTATCTGGATCTACTGGAGTGGCCTTAGATGTAGCCAGAAGGAAGCAACAACTGAGTAACATAATTAAAAACAGCCCAAAGCCCAATGAATTATGTATGAATTTTGAAAGCTTTCTCCCAGTATTTTAAATAGTTTGTTCAATAAAGGATCTTACTTGATCTCTGCTGCTTCTTCTCTGGGACCAACACAGCTATCAATACTTTCATGCAAGAATGGCTAATGACAGATTAATTTACTTTAAACATGAAAACACTCTTGACAAGAGATGTTACCATATCCTGTAGCTTTAGATGAATGGGATGTAACAAAGTACTGTTTGGAAGAGGGAAAGAGGTGAGGAGTTCTTAATTTTATTGAAGTCTTTAGTAATTAATTAGGAGGCACATAATGAGTACAATTCTTAAGTTGTAACGGAATAATAGACTTGCCTTTTCATCTTTGAACATCAGAAATCTGTAAGCAGAGACAAGTAAGCATAGAGTAACTAGCTGAATCTCTGGGAGGCAGAGGGAGGGGAATGGTTGGCTGAATCAGTGCCTGCGTTCTTTCAAGATATTTTGACAATACTTAAGATGAAGGCTTTGAACAATTCTGTATTCAAAGCACAAAATGCCTTTTACAAGATTAGGTGCAACGCCTTTACCATCTGGGCAGAATTCTAATGCTATCTTACATTCTTGTTCCATGGGACCCTCACATTTCTGTCATTTCAGTTGTCAGCGGCAGTCCTTATTATTGGAAAACATTCGCACTTGTCATACAATTGCCAGTGGAATTCCATAATAGCAGACAAACTCAAACATGGTCTCCTTGACCTCGTGAAGTGGTTTATACTGTGGTTTTGTGGTTTGGATAGCTTTTGACAACTGCATGCTTCATCAAAAGCTATGTTGTTGCTATGGTGGCGGTGGTATGTTCTTCAGTTGGTTAGTTAGTTTCTCAAGGCCATGCCTTACGGAAGGCAGTATCAGGTGATGGTGAATAGGACAATCCAAGGAAGAGCATCTTGCTTCTCATTAATAATAATAATAACAATAATAATAATAATAATAAATTTATTATTTATACCCCGCCTATCTGGCTGGGCTTCCCCAGCCACTCTGGGCGGCTTCCAAAAAAAATTAAAATACTGCAATACATCAAACACTAAAAGCTTCCCTAAAAAGGGCTGCCTTCAGATGTCTTCTAAAAGTCTGGTAGTTGTTGTTCTCTTTGACATCTGGTGGGAGGGCGTTCCACAGGGAGGGTGCCACTACCGAGAAGGCCCTCTGCCTGGTTCCCTGTAACTTGGCTTCTCGCAGTGAGGGAGCCGCCAGAAGGCCCTCGGTGCTGGACCTCAGTGTCCGGGTAGAATGATGGGGGTGGAGACGCTCCTTCAGCTATACTGGACTGAGGCCGTTCAATGGAGTTGCTGTGCTTACAGGGAGGGCATTGTCACCATAGTTCCCCCTTCTATGAAAATTGTTATCTAACAATTTCGGCAGGCCAAGCTGCCCTTAAAGGACATGGCACAGCAAATGGAGGTTAATCAGACACTCCGCTGATCTGCCTTTCAATCTTCAGATGCCTCTTGTGCTGATGTATCCACAATTCTCTGTGCTGGGCACTTGTCATGATGAGGCAATCAGAGATGGGGCAGTCATTTGTTTGGTTTATATTTTAATGTGGCCCTATAAATTTTCACTTTCTGAACCAGTAATGAACTGAAACACAGCTCTTCTTTGATATCCACCTCTTTGAATTTTGAGTGCAGTCTTCCAACCAAAGTGTGCATATTAGGGGTTGTTTTTTTTTAAAAAAAAAGAAAAATATGCACAGAGATTTATTTTCACTAGTAAACATATCTTCACTAAATTAAGCGTTTTCACTATTATACTTATTTGCACTAATATGCATACAGAAGTGCATTCTATAAGGCGGCGGGGGAGGGGGGATTGCCTGTGCATATACTCAGCAAAACTGTATAAAGAAATGTACGAAAGAAAAAGGTTGGACCAAACTGGAAACTATGAGAAACTAAAATTGACAGATTAACCCATCCTTAAGAGAAGATGGGGGCTGGTGTCCTTTTTCTACAATGCACTTAAACATTCACTTAAAGTTAGTTACTGAATTGAAGCAGCCCACTGAGTGTTTTAAAACATCATTCACTGTTAACGGTTATTGGAGCAACAGAGCTGGGGCAAAGCAATGCTGCTCAACATTTATTCTTTCCATGAAGGCCAGATCATTTTGAGCGATGTCTGAAAGATTGTTAACTGTGAGAACCGTGCTACCCAGGGCCAAGGAAATGCCCATAGTCCTGTTGCTTCAGAACACTGAAGTCTCCAGGAAACAGGCCAGCTTTGGACCCAGCAGTTCCAGCACTGGTCCTGCCCATGTAATGTCCCAGTTTGAAGCCATACTATGGTTACTGCTGATGAAAACACCATCAGTGGCTGTATCTGCTCCATACTTTCAACAGTCACAGTGGGGTTCTGAGTATCAGCAGGGTCATTCTCCCCCTCTTTTAGTGGAGTCTGGTGGAAAGACTGCTCCACAGGATCCTAACCCCCCACCAACTGGAGATTAGGATGGCTCTGTGTGTGCTGTGTTTTAAAGTAGATGTCAGCTTTCGGTAATTGATATTGTAAAAGGAAAGGAGATTCATATTTAGGAGATGTGTCACCATGGTTGATTTCTAATGGTGGCTGTGTCCATTACTTGCCATTGTTATTTATCCCAAAATATAGGAAAGTGTTTATACTAATTTGCTCAATTGTTCTCCCTTCAGATATTTTGGAATGAAGATTTAATGGCGTTCTATATGTGAATCTTGTGTGTCTGTGTAGCAGCTGAAAAGCAGTCTTATTTGTCCATTTGCAGGAAAGTCTCTAGAGTAGTACCCAGTCCGTTGCAAAGTTTGCATTCCAAACTATATATGGACACAAATCGGTTGCAAAGTTTGCATTCCAAACTATAAAGATTTGCTACCAAATTGTTAAGTGATGCTGCTTGTTTAATTTTTGTTCTATCTCTGTTTCTTTTTAAATAATGAATATGCATTGTTTGTCAATTTTCTTGATTTTGGAGTTCTCTGCTTCATTGTGTGGAATGAAATATCGTAATTTTCACTCCAAAACACACACTTTTTTGCTCCTAGAAAGTAAGGGAAAATGCTTGTGCATGTTACGGAGCGAATGTATGCATCGGAGCCATGGCTGCCGTCAGTCAAGCAAAGCGGGAGCCGTTTACACGCTCTATGAGGCTCTCACTTTGCTTGCTTTAAAGCGACCTGGAGCCGGGGAGGAGGGAGGGAAGGAGAGCCATGGCAGCAAAGCGGACACAGAGGAGGGACAGACGCTAGCAAAGGTCTGCACGCTTTCTAAACAGAGCAATGAGGCTGCAGAGGGACAGCAGGAAAGATAAAATTTAAGCAACCAGCAGCAAAATAAAACCAACCTCTAGCTCTGAGCCACGCAGTGAAAACCAGGAAGTAAAAAAAAAAGGCTGGGGGTGAGGGAGAGGGGAAAACTTCGCAAATCCCCCCGCGTCTCAGCTGATCCTCTGGGACTGAGCAGCTTGTTTTCAGGCAGGATAGATTTGAGCATTGTCTGGGTCCTAGTGCCCCTATCTCTTTTTTGTGCTCCATTCTATTGCTGCTGGTGGCTGCTTATCACTCAGGCTGCAAGGAGGAGCGCTTTTACACAGCTAATGGCGAATCCCCTGCAATCCAAGTCCTCCTCACTTGCTCAAATCTATTCTGCCTCAAAACAAGGAGCGGAAGGAAAAGGCTGCAAACTGTTAAATGGAAAAAAAAACCAGGCACAGGGCAAATACCTTAAGTATACCTTTAAAGCAACAGTGCTCTTCCCCTCCCTCCTCCCTGCTCAGCTCCCCGAAAAGCTCCTTCTCCACACACACCCCCACGCTGCTCCTTGTCCCTTGAGTGCTTTTTCCTTCCCTCCCGACTTAAAATGTGGTTACAAAGCACGGATCCACATGGATCCTCAGGATTTTTGCACTGGGTCACCCCAAATTCACCATCAGGTCACATGTCTGTGGCCACAGCATAAACCACAAAAATCATACATCCACTGTTTCATTTAGAATATTTTTTCTTGTTTTCCTCCTCTAAAAACTACGTGCATGTTATGGTTGGGAGCGTGTTATAGAGCGAAAAATACGGTATATGTGTGAGGAATCTGAAGGTCTTTGGACAATTAATAAATCTGAAGCAAAGAAACTGCCTTGCTATTGTCCCAGAACACTTGTCCTTTGCTTCCTACTCCTGCCAATAGAGAAAAAAATAATTTATTAAATTTAAAGGGAATGACCATTTCTTCATTGGCAAAGATTCTCTCTATCAACTTATTTCAACACACTCCTATATGAGGATATTGCCAAGAGGTTTTCAAGGGCATTTTTGGTGATGTCTACCATTTCCTTTTATTCCTACTGCCAACTCCAAATTTTAATTTTATTAATAATAATAATAATAATAATAATAATAATAATAATAATAATAATAATAATTTATTTGTATGCTGCCCATCTGACGGGGTTGCCACAGCCACTCTGGGCAGCTCCCAACAAAAAACAGTAAAAACACAACACAACATTGCACAGTGAAAACTTCCCTGAACAGGGCTGCCTTCAAATGTCTTTAAAAAATCACCTAGCTGAATATAATTATATAAATATGGTTATAAAATGATAATCACATATGGAAAGACATATTGAAACAGTTTGTGCATTCAAATATATGTTTGTGCATTCAGATATACATGCTTGTTTGCATGTATGTGCAAAAAAAGCACTAAAAATTGCACATGCATTTCAACAAAGCTTCTGCAGTGTGGGGGAATCCAGAAGTAGAATGTGGAAATGCAAGGGGGAGAGAGAAGGTCTGAGACTAAACCTGCTTTGTCACCTGAGACTCATATCAGCCACTTTCACACCTTACCCCAAGCTACACGTACATTACTTATTTCTTCAATACAACTATTTTGTATTACAATTGGAAAACTGCTTAGATGCAACAATAAAAGAGGATTCTTCCCCCCAACCCAGCAATGATATTATTTCCAGGTTATCAGGACAATTTAATAAGGAAGACTTTCATAAGTAGTTTTTTGTCCATTTTCCAATCAGGTAGGGGAAGACCTGGAGGGACTTTTAGCATTTGTGGAACATCACATTGGTGGACTAAGATCATGGTCCTGAAAGAACGTCAACACTGAAAGTATGCACTGTTTGGCATGAAGGTCAAAGAAGTCCCACTCCTAGTATAAAATCAATATTTTAACCATAACATTTAGAAATAAGAATCAGCCATGAAATTCAACCATGACATTATGGTGCAGGAAGAGCAACACCTGCATATATTATCTCCACTGTGATGGAACAAGCCTTGCAATTCTGCTGATGAGGCATTTAAAGAAAGTCCAGCTCTAAGGTAACTCTTCTAATTAGCTTCCCGCAGGCAGAGTGTTACAAGGCAATGCAGAATACTTTTAACTATTTCTCAGAAGTGCATGTGTGTGACCCATACCTTGTGGCAGATGAGGTACTTTAAGCATTGCTTTTTGATCTGTATGTCACTCTTCCCTACATAATTATGTCTCTAGAGGAACTCGGGGGGGGGAATGAAGATGCCGTGAAATATAATGATGATATCAGATAAAGAGAATACAGTTGCTTCAACCTTTCTATGCGTGACAGATTTGTCTTGGTTCGTATAAAGCTTCTCAACTTTCCTCTACCCCTGTAGGTTAAACTTTTTTCCCCCTCCAGAGGGTTCTGACAACTTCCTGTGAATTTTCTTCAGTACAGTGGTGCCTCGCAAGACGAAATTAATTCATTCCGCAAGTTTTGACGTCTAGCGAATTTTTCGTCTTGCGATGCACGGTTTCCCATAGGAAACAAAGTCGCGAAACGTTTTCGTCTTGCGAAGCAAGCCCATAGGGAAATTCGTCTTGCGAGGCAAATCGAAAACGGAAAAACCTTTCGTCTAGCGAGTTTTTTGTCTTGCGAGGCATTCGTCTTGCGAGGTACCACTGTACTCTGTGTGAGGATGTGATTTAGCCAAAGTTAAGCACTTGAAAGCCTGGCTGATTTAAGCAGGGGAACTCAGCATATTCTGATGACACTCAGCTCTCCTTCTCCTTTAGGTGAGGCAGTAGAAAAGCTGGATCGGCGTCTTGCCTCGATAATGGACTGGATGAGAGCCAACAACCTGAAACGCAATCCACATTAGATTGAGGCACTCTTAGTGGGTGGTTCCCTGGACCAGATAGCTGGGAGGTTGCCTGCTCTTGGTGGGGTTCCACTTCCTCTGATGGAGCAGGTTCGTAGCTTGGGGATAATCCTGGATCCTTTGCTGTCACTGGAGTGCCTTCCATCAGCTTCAGCTGCTGGCCCAGTTGTGCCCTTATCTGGGCAGGGATAGCCTAACTTCTGTCATCTATGCTCTGATAACCTCAAGGTTAGATTACTGTGATGATGGGTTATACGTGGGACTGCCTCTGAAGACGGTTCAGAAACTTCAGCTAGTGCAGAATTCAGTGGCCAGGTTGCTCACCAGGGCAAGACGGTCTGAGCATATTACACCGATCCTGGTCCGACTGCACTGGCTACCAAGTAGTTTCCGGGCCCAATCCAAAGTGCTGGTTTTGACCTCTAAAGTCTTAAATGGCTCAGGACTGCAATACCCGAAGGACCGCCACTAGTATTGGGGAGCAAAGATAGTGATCAGCAAGTAAGAAAATGCTCAGAAATGAGAGTAGCTGGGGAAAAGTGAAAGAGGAGAGTGGCTGATGGATGAATGAAAAAATGTGCTGAGCGTGAATGGGATGGTTGAGTGGATCAGTGTGAATGGCCTTGCCCAGGGACGCGGACTTACAAAAAATATTGGGGGGGGGGGCGGGGAAGCTCATGAATAATAAATAAGCTCATGAATATGCAAATAAAGTGGTGCCGCCTCCTCGTGAGCGAATAGGGGAGAGCGTGCTGCGCCTCTTAATCAGCTCCGAAGGAAATTGGGTGGAGCTTTTGCTCGGGAGGGAGGGCAGGAGGCATGCAGCCCGACCCTGTGCATTTTGGGCTGGGGGAGCGGCGGCGATGGCGCTCTGCTGGAGGGGTGCCGGAGATTATTGGGGGGCGGAGCCCCCCAAACGAATTTTTGAGGGGGCCCCGGCCCCCTCAAGCCCCATGGAGTCGGCGCCTATGGCCTTGCCCATCACTGTCTTTGGTCCTGACCTCTCCTGGCATGAAGCACTGAAATTATGACCCAAATTAGAATGTGGGCCTCTGACTGGAAAAAGTTCCCCACTTCTGCCCTAACCTTTGAAAGTTATTTAAAACCAGAACTTTGAGTTGAGTCCAGTAGCAATTCTGCTTGTTTCATTTTTCATGTTCTTAAAAAAATAAAAAATAAAATCAAACACACTTCACTTAAATTGAGACAGGAACATTTTTTTTGCAGGAGAAAGCAGAAACCTCAGCAACGGGAAATATTTTTTCTTAGAACGGGTATTCAGCCACCAGCCAACCTAAAAAGGCAAGGTTGCTATTTCAGGGCACACCAAGTCTCGCAACAGAAGCTAACAGACAGGATAAAGCCCCCTGAGGCTCTTAAACAGCTTCCGAATCAGTGTCCAGAATGAAGATAAATACCACACAATTTAACATTAGCTTCTCTCCCCACCAGCACCCCTGTCTCCTGCATCAAAACATTGCAGTACACAGTGCAATATAAGCGCTTAGCGTATCCCAGGGCATTTTCTTGCAATAAAATCATTATGGAAAGATCGACCTTAAAAGGACAATTGAAAGTCAGCAATAGGGTAAATTAAAAGGGTAAAAAATTAGCCTTGCACATAAATATACCAAGGGGGAGCCGGAGCGCCTCAGGCAGAGTGAACAAAATAGCATAGAATTAAAATAAGAAGGCCTTGCAGTCTTGGAATTTGAATAGATATACGAAACCAGCAGAGAATACGAGTACCTCGGCAAGCTTTTACAAATCCCGAAAAGTAGCTTTAAACAAATAAAAAGATCTTCAAGCAAACTTTTGTTAAAAGTAGCAATTTTATATATGTATCTATCTATCTGAGAATTATAGCCCATGAAAAGCCTAATAGGAATAAGCTAATAGGACTTATTTATCTCATCTAAAACAGTCAATAGTCTTCTCTTCCTTGTTCCTGAAAAAGAAAAGTTGGGGATGAAATGGCTGTAAATGAGTTCAACTGAGATGTTACAAATTTGTGTCCGGTTTTCTAAGAAGAGCTGCAACCAAAATGTTCAGCCATTGACGCGAATGTAGGATTTCCTGCACAGAGAGAGATGGAAGCTTCTTTCAACGCGAGTTCTCTCTGTTTCTCATTTTTCTGTTCTTAATATAATATATACTATATAATAAGAGAATGCATTTTTGTATTCTCTTTTCACCAGTACCTTCATTTCATGCATACTTTCCTTCTAACATGTGCATTTTTGTAAATATTATTTGTTGTTGTTGTTTAGTCGTTTAGTCGTGTCCGACTCTTCGTGACCCCATGGACCAGAGCACGCCAGGCACCTCCACTGCCTCCCGCAGTTTGATCAAACTCATGCTAGTGGCTTCAAGAACACCATCCAACCATCTCATTCTCTGTCGTCCCCTTCTCCTTGTGCCCTCCATCTTTCCCAACATCAGGGTCTTTTCCAGGGAGTCCTCTCTTCTCATGAGGTGGCCAAAGTATTGGAGCCTCAGCTTCACGATCTGTCCTTCCAGTGAGCACTCAGGGCTGATTTCCTTCAGAATGGAGAGGTTTGATCTTCTTGCAGTCCATGGGACTCTCAAGAGTCTCTTCCAGCACCATAATTCAAAAGCATCAATTCTTCGGCGATCAGCCTTCTTTATGGTCCAGCTCTCACTTCCATACATCACTACTGGGAAAACCATGGCTTTTACTATACGGACCTTTGTTGGCAAGGTGATGTCTCTGCTTTTTAAGATGTTGTCTAGGCTTGCCATCGCCTTTCTCCCAAGGAGCAGGCGTCTTTTAATTTCGTGACTGCTGTCACCATCTGCACTGATCATGGAGCCCAAGAAAGTAAAATCTCTCACTGCCTCCATTTCTTCCCCATCTATTTGCCAGGAGGTGATGGGCCCAGTGGCCATGATCTTCGTTTTTTTGATGTTGAGCTTCAGACCATATTTTGCGCTCTCCTCTTTCACCCTCATTAAAAGGTTCTTTAATTCCTCTTCACTTTCTGCCATCAAGGTTGTGTCATCTGCATATCTGAGGTTGTTGATATTTCTTCCGGCAATCTTAATTCCGGCTTGGGATTCATCCAGCCCAGCCTTTCGCATGATGAATTCTGCATATAAGTTAAATAAGCAGGGAGACAATATACAGCCTTGCCGTACTCCTTTCCCAATTTGGAACCAATCAGTTGTTCCATATCCAGTTCTAACTGTAGCTTCTTGTCCCACATAGAGATTTCGCAGGAGACAGATGAGGTGATCAGGCACTCCCATTTCTTTAAGAACTTGCCATAGTTTGCTGTGGTCAACACAGTCAAAGGCTTTTGCATAGTCAATGAAGCAGAAGTAGATGTCTTTCTGGAACTCTCTAGCTTTCTCCATAATCCAGCGCATGTTTGCAATTTGGTCTCTGGTTCCTCTGCCTCTTCTAAATCCAGCTTGCACTTCTGGGAGTTCTCGGTCCACATACTGCTTGAGCCTTCCTTGTAGAATTTTAAGCATAACCTTGCTAGCATGTGAAATGAGTGAAATTGTGCGGTAGTTGGAGCATTCTTTGGCACTGCCTTTCTTTGGGATTGGAATGTAGACTGATCTTCTCCAATCCTCTGGCCACTGCTGAGTTTTCCAAACTTGCTGGCATATTGAGTGTAGCACCTTAACAGCATCATCTTTTAAAATTTTAAACAGTTCAGCTGGAATACCATCACTTCCACTGGCCTTGTTATTTGCAGTGCTTTCTAAGGCCCATTTGACTTCACTCTCCAGGATGTCTGGCTCAAGGTCAGCAACCACACTACCTGGGGTGTACGAGACATCCATATCTTTCTGGTATAATTCCTCTATGTATTCTTGCCACCTCTTCTTGATGTCTTCTGCTTCAGTTAGATCTTTACCACTTTTGTCCTTTATTATGGTAATCTTTGTACGAAATGTTCCTTTCATATTTCCGATTTTCTTGAACAGATCTCTGGTTCTTCCTAAATATTAAAGTCTGCATTCCCAAGACTTTCTCTGTGAATTTCTCTGTGAATATTTAGGTTCTTCCTAAATATTATTAGGTTGGAAAATTGCACTGCCGGATTTGGGTGTGTGAGTTTCAAAGGTTAGCTCACGTGTGTTTGGGGCCGTTTGCCCCTAGCAAGCTTCCCACTTATGCATACTGGTGGAAATGGCATTGGGCAGGGATCAACATAGCAAAGGAGGCCCCCATGGGAAGCCTGGCAGGGAGAGAGATTGGCCACGGCATGCCCTAAACATAGATTAAGACTTCTGCATGGTTGATAACCTTCACCGCAGACACCCAATGGCACCCTGTGTGCCTAGCTTGAACCACACCAGGGCTCAAGACAGGGTAATCCCCATGGGGTTGGGGCATTTTCCAACCCTCACAAGAAGAGCATACCATAAGCAAGGGCTCTTGGAATGTGCAATGGGATCTTTGCCCTACTGCTATGCCAACCCTGCTTTCTATTGATTTCAAAAAGATTTGGCTTGATTTTTACCCAACACTGTGTCTTCTCTGATCGTTTCACCATTGCCTCAAGACCCCAAATTGTCCCTGCCTGTCAGGCGGCAGAGGAACCAACCCCCACGGCAGGTTCCCAGGAACAGATAAGACAAGGAAAAGTCCTTACCATCTGCTTTTTATTCAATATTCACAGAGAAAGTCTTGGGAATGCAGACTTTAAACAATAGACCAGAATAATGGTGTTGTACCGAGTGAGTTTCCACCCCCTCTGTCTCTCCCACTTTTTCATCCATCATTGCTACAGCTGCTGAAAAGTGCCCTCTGCCTTTGAGCTTTTTGCTCTGCTACTTTCAAGGCTCGTCAGGTGGAGAGGAGGGGTCTGGAATGCTTTCTAAAGACACTGTGTCCATCAGCTGTCTCTCCCCTGGTGCTTCTTTTTCTTCCTCCTCCTCTCCCATTATTTCCCGGCTTTCCCCCTCATCTGCCTCTGAGCTGTGAGCTCCTTCCAACCCCTGTTGTAATTCTGAACTGTCCTCTTCTTCCCTGGAAGAGTCAGGCTGGGGAGGTGCTCTCCACCATTCCTCCTCTGCCAGTCCCTGACATCGCCAGGGCAACGCTTCTTTTCCTTCTTTATTTTTTTGCTCTCATCACTCTGAATGTAGGGACGTGGGTGGCACTGTGGTCTAAACCACTGAGCCTCTTGGGCTTGCCGATCAGAAAGTTGGTGGTTCAAATCCCCACGATGGGATGAGCTCCCCCTGCTTTGTCCCAGCTCCTGCCAACCTAGCAGTTCAAAAGCATGCCAAAAAGTGCAAATTGATTAATAGGTACCACTCCGTCAGGAAGGTAAACAGCATTTCCATGTGCTGCTCTGGTTTTGATGTTCCATTGCGCCAGAAGTGGCTTAGTCATGCTGGCCACATGACCTGGAAAAACTGTCTGGACAAATGCTGGCTTAAAGCAAGATGACGCTGCAACCCCAGAGTCATCTGCGACTGGGCTTAACTGTCAGGGGTCCTTTACCTTTTTATCACTCTGAATAATTTGGCATCCACATCAAACTTGTCCATCTTACTACTCCAGCTCATTTATGAACAAATTAAACACACACAAACATTTCCCAACAGGGATCTTGGAGGCAGAAGGTGAGTGGAGTGCAGCTGCTTTGCTAGCTTCCCAGTAGCTGAGTCACTATGGCTTACTGGAAGGGCGGGTGGCAAGGTGTTGGGGAGGTTGGCACAATGCAGATGCACTGGCAGCAGTACAGAGTTGGCTCTGTTGGTTTCACCATGCTGACCTCTCCAATGCCTTGTCCTTCTCCCCTGTCCATCTTGATGTCAAGGTTTCAGGAAATCCTATCCCTCCCACAGTGGGATACCAAGAAGCAGAAAAAGAAGAAGCGTTCTTACCAAGTAGTTTATTCAATATTCACAGAGACAAAGGAATGCAGTCTCTCTTAGATAATGGCATTGCTCCAAATAAAGTCCCACCCCCTCAATTCCTCCATGTTACCCCTGTGCCGGCTGATCTGTGCTTACTGCCTCTGAGCTTTCTGATCTACTACTCTCAAGGCATGCCTGGTTCTGGGAGGGGGGTCAGGAATGCTTTCAAGGGACACTGAGTCTGTTAGCTGTCTCTCCCCTGGTGCTTCTTCTTCCTGCTGCTCTCCCAATATTTCCCAGCTTCTACCCTCTGAACTATGACCTTCTGCAAACCACTGTTCTTACTCTATACTGCCCATTCCTCCTCAGTCGAGCCACTGACACTTGATAAACAGTAGCAGCCCAATTCCTGAGAAGCTAACACAGTGGCTCCACCCCAAATGGTGAGCCATCTCAGTAACCTCACTTCTTGCAAGCTTCCATTGTGAGAACTGTCTCTTTATTATTTTCTCTGCTTACTGGCTGGGAAAGGTTCTGGAGAGGCACTTCTGGATAAATAAAATGGCACCAGAACAGATAACCAATGTGCTGAGTATACAAAGCAGCTTCATTTATTCATGTGGTGGGGAGAATTGCTCTTGACACTTTGCTGCTTGAGAAATGTTGTTGAAATGAGCATAAACAGCAATTAATGCATATGTGGCTCAAGGGGAATCTCACCTCACCCAATCCTTGGGGAATTTAATTTTTTTATTTTTTATTTTAAGCTCTGATCTTTTTCATGTGACTAAACAGCAGTAATGCTAACTGCATAATACTTGGGGTCATTTTTGCTTGGAAATTAATTATATGAGTGTATAAACTATGCTAAAATGTAGGCAAGTAATTTCTCTCAATTAAATGGAAGATTATTCAGGGACATGTGAGAACTTGGACCAACTCCTACATTCTATATTTTTGCAAGATATCAAGATACATTTAAAGTTTCACTATATTTGTTTCTCTAGCAGGCAACAGTGGAGAGCTTTAACTTTGGAAAACTTACAGCGCATTGCAGAAGTCTTATAAAGCTAAATGCAAGCATATGTATTTCAAAGTTCACATAGCTCTAGGGTAATATGTTATGCAGTTCTATTTACTGCCATAAGATAGTAGTTTATTATGGGTGATTGCTTTTTTCATTTCGTTCAGTTGTTATGAAACAGAACGACAGCCGTATAAACTTCCCATAAATCCTCACAATCTGTTTCTTAAGGGAATGTCTGAAGGGAGCGTCACTTACCCAGATGTAAGTGAAAGGGGGGGGGCCACGAAAGAAGAGAACGTTTTGTGTGAGTGACTACTTGAGGAATGCTTTCACCACACAATGCAAACTTGTGAATAGCAAATATAGACTTTAAACAATAGACCAGAAAGATGTGGAAGTAGAACAGTCGCAAAATGTTATTTTGTAAGAAAGGTAAACATTGCCGTCTTTATTTTTTCCTAGGCAGATAACATTTCCTGAATACAAAATCAATTCTGCCGAATTTCTGTTTTTTATGGGAAGCTAGAAGTCATTAGGATTCCACACTTCAGAATGCTGGAATGTTATGCTGAATCTTTTGATAATATAATATGTTACATTGTATTGTATTTTGCATTTCAAGCATTAGCTATTTTGCTGTAATTAAAGCTGCTCCTCCCACAATGTAATTAGGGCAGAAATTTGGTAAGGAAAGCACAGGAGATCTGCAGAAATAATGCAAGCTGTGTGGGAACTATCACAAACAGGAGTCACCTAGAATCTGCTCCTACTTAATGGGAAGAGCAATCCAATCTCCCAATTCAACATACTGGAGGGGGCTTGGATAAGGCAGATGTGTCCCTCCCCCCAGTTCTGCAAGGGAAGATCCCACTTCTATGGAGGTTCTCACTTCATGCGCTGAAAATGTGGACAGGAAGAAGCTGCTACCAGCACTATCTTAATTCATGAATCCAGTGTAAAGTGCTGAAACAGGGCATTTTGAAAGCGGAGAGGAGGCAGAACTGGGGTGGCCAAGCATCTGCTAGGTCACAGTAGCTCAGCATATGGCCCAAGAGCTGCATGTGGCTCTCAAGATATTTTTGGTGGCCCTCAGCAACATTTGAACACTCCAAAAGGCAGGCAAGGGCCCACAGCCCAGCTCACTAGCTGGCCAGGTGGGGCTCGCTAGTTCTGGGAGGAGGTATATGATTCCCCAGCTGGAATAGGCTGGGAGCAGGTGTGGGTCACATGCATCATCAATCCCAGCAGGCATAGCATAAGAGGGCAGCAGAGCTGAGGTGCTGTGTTCAGTGGCGTAGCGTGGGTTGTCAGCACCCGGGGCAAGGCAAGTAATTTGCGCCCCCTAACCCGTGGATTTGCGCCCCCTAACCCTAACCCCCAGATGTTGTGCCCAGTGCAGCCGGCCCCCCTTGCACCCCCACGCTACGCCACTGGCTGTGTTTGTTCACTTGCCCATGTCGAAGGACCTTGACGTGGATAGTCAAGGACCTCCATGCAACTTTACTTTGGGCTTAAAGCTGGACTGCATCCTGACTTCAGACTTAGATTGACCCTGAACCTCATTTCCTGACCTTTGGCCTCTGGAGTTTGAATTTTGGACTTTGCTGGTGCTGATTGACCCTTGAATTTTGAACTTGGACTTGGCCCAGTGACTGGTTACCAGGTTGGCCAGGATCAGGACATTCAGCAAGAATGGCTACAGTTGAAAGAGTAATACATTACATCACATTATTTTGAGTAAGATTGTGATTAGGGGACTTGTGTGGCTGCTCTGCTATTGATGAGCAACTTTGTCTCGCTTTCGAAGGTTCTTTGTTTAGAACATACAGATGTGGACCAGACAGACCTTCAAGTAAAGGACTCATTCAAACAGAACTGAAAGGAAACATGGCCACTCTAGTCTCAACCAGCTGCACCTTCTGGTGTTGTAGGAGGCCCCAACTGAGAAACCTTCCCCAAGACCCAAGGCTTTTGGTATGTGAACCAGACATGCATCAATTCAGCTCCTTCCCCTGCTATCTGGCCCTTCAACAACTGGATAAACCTACAGTGAAACACAGAATGGGTAGGTAGATGCCATAACCAGAAGCCAAGATGCTAGCACGTATGCCAAACGTATGGCGGCTCTGACATTAATATACAATTAACTCTTAGCCACATTATGTTCCAACAAGGGCCTAAGGAGGCAGAGAATCTCTGGGATTTCCTTTTCAGATGCTTTCTGAAAACTCAGAAAAGACACTGCAGAAATAGAGTATTATTAAATTAATCAGCTTATACTTAATTTAATCATGCTAGTAAATTTTAATGTGTGTTTTATTGTGGGGAAAATTATTTGACTGCGTTCTTGGCAGCCAATATAATTAAAACTAAAAGTATATCATTGAGACACAGCTCAGACCAGAGACGAGTGGTTCCTAAAATAAAACCAAGGGCATTTTGTTTCCACGTCTCATTGCAAATGCATTGGCAAATTTATAGTCACAGGCACACAAAAATGTTATACTCAGGACTTTAACTTCCTTTAAAAAAAACACAGCCCCATTAGTTCTGGTTTTTTAACTCAGAAGCTGGGAGATGGGAAAATAAAATTAGATTCCATCTTCTTCAAATTACCTATTGATTTAATGTGTCACATTATCAAAAGGAACTAAAAATAAAAGTGCATTGCAAAAATTACTGCACTGAGTACATAAGGGGGGGAAAAGCCTAGGCTGTTCCAAAAAGGGGTTCACAGCAACTCAAGAACTGAAGTCACTGCTTCCAAATATTCCTTCTGTTCTGAGTTGATAAGGCACATCTACTAATTCATAAAAGTTCCTGTAGTCTTCCCTCCTCCTTCCCCTCTGTTTTCTCCCCTGCAACCCCTCTTAATAGAATCTTTCATCACACACAGCAGCTGTAGGGACTTCTTCAAAACCCCAACATTTAAAAATTAGATTACATGCCAAAATCTTATTTCAGCATTGTCTTTCTTGCCAGAATTCCTGGGTCTTATACCAGCAGGAACACTTCAAGAAATGAATGGCTGTTGTAACAGGCAAATATGGCAAGAAAAACCCATGCTCGTTTTTTAAAAAACCCCAAAAGAGATGTATAAAATAATTGCCCCAATCCAGCTAAGGAGATTTACAGGTTAAAAGCAGGCTTTTAGGAGCATATCATTCCTGGATTGAGAAGTATAGATATTAAGCAATTGGGCACTGAGATACACTGCCAAATGGGCATCCAAGTAGAGATTGATCCTGAGGAAAATTCCAGTGGGCACCTCCTATTCACATTCTTGCACAATGAGTCACACGCCCATGCCATATTTGCAGATGACTAGATTCAGAGCCAACATTTGTGAAATCTATTAGGGGATGCAAGAATGCTCCTTTAGTTAAGGAGAATAGCGGCAGCTGCATGCTTCGGCTGTTCTAAGTTTCAAACTTCTGTTGCTTTGTAAAAAATGGCACCTGTTGAGAAAAAAACACACACACTTGCAATGCATGATGTATACCCAGACAAACAAACTCAACAATGTTTGTGTCCGGATTTTCACATTTTGAAATGTGGCAACCCTACCTGAGGGAGAGCTATGAATGTGCCAACTTTCAAATACAGTAGTACCTTGGGTTAAGTATTTAATTCGTTCCAGAGGTCCGTTCTTAACCTGAAACTGTTCTTAACCTGAAGCACCACTTTACCTAATGGGATCTCTTGCTGCTGCCACGCCGCCAGGGCACAATTTCTGTTCTCATCCTGAAGCAAAGTTCTTAACCCGAGGTACTATTTCTGGGTTAGCGGAGTCTGTAACCTAAAGCGTATGTAACCTGAAGCGTATGTAACCCGAGGTACCACTGTATATGCAGTAAAAATTGCCACAATTACAGCAATTAAATGGCCTGAAGGAGTGTCTCCACTTCCATCATTTAAGGAACCACAGAAAGAGGGGGAAGGAAGACAAGTTTTGAAATGTCAAAATGATTGTAAACTTAGTGAAATGTATAAACTTGAAAAGTAGAAAAAAAAGAGAAACTCAAAAAGGAAGGAAGGAAGGAAGGAAGGAAGGAAGGAAGGAAGGAAGGAAGGAAGGAAGGAAGGGGTGTGGTTCAAATCACCAGATAATTCCTCTAGCAATACCGTAAGGCTCACATGCTTCATAAGGCAATATAAGACCAGGATATTTGCTGGTCCCAAGCCCTCCATCCTCCCCATGTGGATTTGGGCTTCAAATATGAAAGGTGGGGTGCCTGGAGGCTTACAACTTAGCTTACATGCACCCACACTTTCCCTCCATCTTTCAGACCCACTTCCTGTGCCTGGGACCAGCACATATATCCCATATTTCCTGGGCTTCTTGCATTGCCTTATGAAATGCTGACAGACACAATTTGTGACATTGACATTGCACATTATCAGCGCTGATCACAGAGCATGTCTATTAAGGCATTAGACTTATCTTGCAGTTTCCTGGCTTTGTGGATCGTGATACAAAACGTGTTCTCCCTAGCAGAGAGCACGTGTTGCGGTGGGGGATACAGGCCACCCCATTGTTGCTGGGCAGATGTCTGGAGAGACCCTGGCAGTGAATTGGTTAATTGGGTCACTGGGGAGATTTGCTTGTTGCCCATTTTGAAGGAGGGGTCAGAGGTTTTAAATGCTGGACACCCAGCTTTGGGCGTCCTCTTGCCTGCTTGCACCGGATCACCCGCCC
Source organism: Podarcis vaucheri (assembly GCF_965113315.1). Taxonomy (NCBI): domain Eukaryota; kingdom Metazoa; phylum Chordata; class Lepidosauria; order Squamata; family Lacertidae; genus Podarcis; species Podarcis vaucheri. The sequence goes on along the minus strand of NC_138762.1, from coordinate 94,290,511 downwards.
ACCCTCCCTGTATCGGGGGCATTGTTCGCTTGACCTTGCTATGCTTGTCATGGGGTCGTCTGTTTTGAGGCAGGGGCCTGGTAGGAATTTTGTCCATCTGGCTGATTGGCTGGTGCCATTTGGTTTTTGCCTACTGCGTAGCAAATCGTCACAACTTGTGAGGTTGGCGGTTAGGCATTGGTTAAAATTGGTTGGTGGAGGGGTAAGTGCCTACCCCTCCAATGGTGGTGCGGAAAGGGAATTCCATTAAAGGAATCCAGGGGCTTGCCATTCTTTTCGTCCTTGTCCCTGGCATCGGACTTGGGCCATGCAAGCCCCCAAGAGCATGCGGGTGAGAAATGATGCCCAGCTTCATTTTGCCCCAACATTGTTTCCCACGCTGGCTTCCGCTGGAATCCGGAAGTCAGTTCTGTCCCTGGGCAAGTGTCTAAATACATGGTGTGTATTTAAATAAAGTTGTGGCCAAAATCATGCCAAAAATCTTAAACAAAAATTATGTGTGATGTGTGAGTTATTTGGGGGTGGCTTGGGGACCTCGACACACAATACTAGAAAGCCTAACTCTGATCTTAAATTGGCTTCTCCTTCTCCTTCTTCATTGAATTTAGTGGACAACCCTATGCATACTCGGTTGGAAACAAGAGTCATTGAACACAATGGGCTGACTAGATGGAGGGATGGGTGGACAGAGAGAGCATTTTTCCTTTTTTTTTAGTTTTGTGAAATGCAATCAGAGAAGGACAGATAATTGGAAACTTGACAATGCTAACCATCTATTTAGCAAAAGACATGGAGCAGGGGACAGTATCCTTTCCCCAGGGCATTTTTAGAACAGCAGTCCATGCACTTAAGCCTTCTTCTGCACAGGAAATATCCTTACTAGAATACCTGAATTAGCCCAACTGCTTTCCAAGATAACCTCTCTATATGCAAATATTTTGTCATTACTACTTTCCGTGAAAGCGGCGTTCCTTGATATTTCTTCCATCAAAGCACAGAAGAGGAGAGCTGGGCTTCATAATTCTAACCATGTACTCGGAGATACTCACCATTTAATAACCACTGGATTTAAGGGGCTTTTGAGCATGCAGCTATTTGAAATGTTGCCGATGTTTACACGCAGAATAGTTTGTGAAAAGGTGATGTGAAAATTCATTGAGCATTGGAGAGTGGCGCTGAATAGCAATATGTTTGTTAGCATACATACAAAGACGTATGATGGAAACAAACACAAGCTATTAGTATTTGCATTGTATTAACTCCCCCCCATAATGATATATAGGTATGTAAATCAGGATAGTCTCTGATACTGATTTTGAGGTAAAATGTAGTGCTTCTGTGTAAGTGAGTTCCCCTTCCCTAAAAATATATATAGGCTTATTAGTTATAATTTTATAGCACTACTTCCTTCTATTTTCCCCCTTTTAATGCCTTTGTACTATGTTTGTTCTAATTGCTAATTATTTATTTATTTAAGGTAAAGGTAAAGGGACCCCTGACCATTAGTCCAGTCGTGGCTGACTCTGGGGTTGCGGCGCTCATCTCGCTTTATTGGCCGAGGGAGCTGGCGTACAGCTTCTGGGTCATGTGGCCAGCATGACTAAGCCGCTTCTAGCGAACCAGAGCAGTGCACGAAAACGCCGTTTACCTTCCCGCCAGAGCGGTACCTATTTATCTACTTCGAACTGCTAGGTTGGCAGGAGCAGGGACTGAGCAACGGGAGCTCACCCTATCGCGGGGATTCAAACCGCCGACCTTCTGATCGACAAGTCCTAGGCTCTGTGGTTTAACCCACAGGGCCACCCACGTCCCTTATTTATTTACTTATTTTACAGCTAATTTCACATAGCAAATAAGGTGATGTCACAACACAATGTGGTCAGCCGGTTTTAGCTACATTTTAATATCACTGAGGACAAATTCAAAAGCAGTGCTTACTGACTAGACAATTACTTTAGCAGCAATCTCACAGAACCTGCAAAAAAGGAGAGTGCTTTTTTGAAGCTGTCAGAAGCGTTCATGAAAAACAATGCATACTTTCAATCCTAAGAATAAACATGTCAAAACCTACCTCTTATTACCTAATGACTTTTTCTAATATTTTCAAAATGTGAATAATGTTCCAAATCTAATTGGGTTAACAAAAACTCAGTTTTGTTACTGTGTGTGTGTGTGTGTGCATGTTCAATCTAAAACCCCTTTCCGAGAAATATAAGGATTGGAGCACAATCCCACAAAATGGGCATGATCCAGCCCAAACGAAGAATGTTTGCATCCAGTAAAAGTCAAATAAATCTCTCTCAGATCAACAGGACTGAAATGTGCTTATCTTTGGCTGGTTTGTGCCCATGTTGTGTACAGTTAAGGACATTTGAGCTCCAAAGAAGTCATCTTTTCACTGGGAAGAAAGAACATTTGTCCATTTAGAAGAAGTTTCTCTTTCTTTGGGGATACTTTTGCCAGCTTAAATGAGTAATCTATTTGTTCTTCCATTGTTGGAAGTAAATTCAATATGCATTTGAATGATTAAATGCTATAATGGGAGTAAACATAATTCATGCTGATCTTATTTACATACAAGTTTCAAACTAGTCTCAGGTCCAGGAGATAAAAGGGTTCCCATTAAAGATTTATTGAAGATTTAAACAAATGTGACTACCTTGAGGCCAGTCAGAAAATCTATTAAAACAATGCAAATTAAAAGATGGAAACACGCGGATTGAAAGGAATAGTTGAGGAGCAATGCAACTGCTAAAGAATATTTGCTGCATATTGGGTGTGGCAACAACTTCCCAAACCAATATGATCACCACCACCACCACCACAACAACAACAACAACAACAGGCTTTCCTCAGACACTGGATTACAATATTTAAGTTCAAAAGGACATAAGTGTACAGTTGGATTAAAAAAAATCATTAGTAAAGAAGGGGACAGAAAAAGAAAGAGATCCATTAATGCACCTTGGATTTCATCATTAATAATAACAGCTCCTTGTGATGTACAATGCAATTCTATATATGTCTTCATAGAAGTAAGCCCTATTTTGTTCACTGCCAGGTAGGTGAGTATAGGACTGCAAAGTTAGTGACAGAGGAAGCGGAACAAAAGTAATAAATAATAATGAATCACAGGAAAATCCTGTGTGACCACAGAAATTGTATATGACTCAGTTAACCCCATTTCAATGTACATATCAGAAGGGCAAAAACAGTGGAGGTGCCTCATTTTTATGCCTTACTGATGAGCTTCCATCTGACTCCTTTTAGAAGCAAAACACTGGGCAGATGAAGGTGATCGACTACATGGAATTGGCAGAAATGACTGGCAGAATCCGAGACCAGGGAGAAGAGTTGGTGAAAGAAGACTGGAAGAAATGTAAAGACTATTTACAGAAATATTGTAAAATTAATGAATGTTAGAAGGATGTTGGAAAGAAACTAAGGGGTTTCCAGCTGTAATGCTTTAGGAGATACGGGAAAAAAAAGGTTTATAAATGGGTAAAAGCTTAATGGTAAGGATTTGCTGAACTAACAAATTGAAGTGGAATACAAAGAAGGGAGGTATGAGGAGGTCTGGGGAAATAAGCGTAAGGAAGATATGTTATGGGAAATTATTTGTTTTTTAACTGTTTTTATGCTGTATTTTGTTTCTTTTTATTTTTTATTGTTATATTTTAAAAACTTTAATAAATATCTTTTGTAGAAAAAAAAATAGAAGCAAAACACTGGATTAGCACCTTTGAGTCCAAAACTATCTTGAAGACCTTGGGTGGTGCGGCAGATATATTTGTCCATCCTACTTGTGATAGCGTTGAATGAAATGATATGGAAAACTAATTTTGAGTGAAATGATACGGAAAACTTACTAAAGCGAATCTGTGAATAATAATGCCATTTTCATGTTATATTTCAATATTTAGTCCGATATATTTAGCAGCAGATAATGCATGCTTTCACAGCTCAGGAGGAAGAGCATGAGACTCTTAATCTTAATCTCAGGGTTGTGGGTTTGAGCTCCACATTGGGAAAAATATCCCTGCATTGGAGGGAGTTGGACTAGATGACTCTCGTGGTCCCTTCTAACACTATGATTCTATGATTTGCATTCTGATACCTTCCTGATACAGCGGGTGGCGCTGTTGGTTAAACCACAGAGCCTAGGACTTGCCGATTAAAAGGTTGGCAGTTCAAATCCCCGTGACAGGGTGAGCTCCCGTTGCTCGGTCCCTGCTCCTGCCAACCTAGCAGTTCGAAAGCACACCAGTGCAAGTAGATAAATAGGTACCGCTCCAGCGGGAAGGTAAAAGGTGTTTCTGTGTACTCTGGCTTCTGTTATGGTGTTCTGTTGAGTAGTTTGAAAGCACGCCAGTGCAAGTAGATAAATAGGTACCGCTCCAGCGGGAAGGTAAACGGCGTTTCCGTGTGCTGTTCTGGTTCGCCAGAAGAGGCTTAGTCATGCTGGCCACATGACCCGGAAGCTGTACACCGGCTCCCTCGGCCAATAAAGCGAGATGAGTGCCGCAACCCCAGAGTTGGTCACGACTGGACCTAATGGTCAGGGGTCCCTTTACCTTTACCTTCCTAATGCTGGAACATAGATGGTGAAATGATGTGGACAGCATTTGGGGACAAATTCATTTATGGCATGAGAAGTTCAAGTCTCATATCTGCATCTTTTTCTTCCCATGCACTTATTCATTGGATATACCATTGTATTACAATGGATGGAACTCACTGAAGTGAGTTAGGTTCCAGGGAATCAGTTATGCAGCTGATCAGGAAGGTTCTGTAGTTCTTCAAAGTCCAATGAAACAGTCGAGACACACACACATATACTACTGTGGGATATAATCCATTGGTACAGTCAAATGCAGCGTTCCTTATTTCCCTAGAGTGGGCACATGCAGGGGGGCATCCAGTCAGTGAACCTTCCTGTTCCACTGCTCTGGAGCTTTCTCCCCCTGCATGTGATCTGGGAGATGGACGTGGCTCTGGCTGGCTCCATAAAAGAGCTGATTCATTTCGACTTGATAATGTTATTGTCTTGTTGCTCTTCTTTTGCTGCCATGCTGCTCTCCTGCAGCCATTTTGTATTCTTAATGTAATTTTGCTGTCTGCTGGCTCTCAGCCAGCAGCACATGAGTTCATTCTCCCTATGAGATGAACTCACAGTTTCTTTGTGTAACTACCAAGTAAAGTCTGCCTTTCAGGGATCAAATAGGTATACGATATATGATATACAATATCTTTACTGTCATTGTCCCATGCAGAACAATGAAATTGAAAAACTACATAAAAACTACATAAAACTACTACATAACTACATAAAATATTCAAAAACCCCTAAAAACTCTGAAACCCCATTTTAAAATACACTATACTATAGAGACCCCTTATGCTGCGTTTATTTTGTGAACTGAAACATGAGCTAACTTTTTGTTACTTTACTCAGAAAGACTCTTGTGTCTTTATTCTTTTAGGAGGGATCAAAGGGGACACCAGGAATAAACTCAACTAAGAGAGTCAAACGAATCTGCAAACTAGATTCCAGCTATATTGAAGGGAATATGCTCTGCTACATCACTTACTAACGTGAGTAAAGGAAGGATAATACTTATTCAGTATATCCTTCCCTACTATCCTTAACATTCCCACAACTGCAATGAATCAACAGGTAAGGAGGAAGGTTTAGATAGCAGACTTCAGCAAGGGCATGTAATATTGCAGAGCCACGAGACAGAAATAGATTTATGTATGCACAACGGATAGCCAACTGCAGGAGCAGCACCTTGGAGACAGTGATCTCACCTTATTGTCTAGATACAGCCTGCACAGGAAAGAACTGGGAATCCAGCTCCTTAGCTTGGGATCACTTACTGCAGGGAAGAATTAGTAGTTCACACCTGTTTGGAGCTCCATTTTCTACAACAGGTAGCATTGAGTATCTTCCTCCTGCAGCCCCTTCCTCTGGCACTCTTTTTCTTCCCAATAATGGGAGTCTATACAGTGGTATCTCGGGTTAAGAACTTAATTCATTCTGGAGGTCCGTTCTTAACCTGAAACTGTTCTTAATCTGAAGTATTACTTTAGCTAATGGGGCCTCCCGCTGCTGCCACACCACCACCGCCCAATTTCTGTTCTCATCCTGAAGCAAAGTTCTTAACCCGAGGTACTATTTCTGGGTTAGCGGAGTCTGCAACCTGAAGCGTCTGTAACCTGAACTGTCTGTAACCCGAGGTACCACTGTATCAAGAGAAATGACACTCTCGTGTTGAAAATGAGTTCTATAGAAGAGCAGATGTCCAGCTGCTATCACCTCCATCTCCATTTGGCTCCTAATATCACAACCCTGCCAACATCATGCTATTGGGGCCAAAGGGTCTTTCACCATCAGAGACAAAGCAACCTGCTCTGGTACCTGGAGCGGAGCTTGTCCCCGGGGGTGTGGCGTGCATCCCAGGGGGTGTGGTGTGCCGCCCACAGGAGCCGTGGCGCATGTCCTGAGGGCATGGCACCCCCCTTTGGAATGGCACCCGGAGTAGACCGCCCCCCCACCCCACCCCCCGGAATGCCCTGGTCCCCATCATTAGAAGTTTGAGTCTCATGAGAGGGATGGGAGGACGTTTCAGTTTTGTTTCCTCTCGGTTTCTCATTCATCCAGGCTCCAGTCCAGTTTGCCACATTTCTGCATTGCTTGGTGAATTGTTTTAAGAAGTCAGCATACATGTTAGCATCTATAGACATTACACTGTTCACATGAGTTGAGCTGTGTGAGAAGCGATTTGCACATATTGGAACCAATTCGTAGTATATGTATCAGTCTTCCACCCAGTTACAGACAGAAGGAGTTACTGCCTCTGTGGTTTCTCCCATGGTGGTCTAGGTCAGGGGTCTGCAACCCACGGCTTTGGAGCAGCATGTGGCTCTTTTACAACTTTGCTGCGGCTCCGGGGCAGATACTAGAGAGAGTAGGAGGCACACTCCCCACTGTGGCAGGCACTGTACTGGCTGTGACGTCGCATGGGGGCGGTGCGTGCGTTAGTCACACACCGTCCCGACGTCACCTTCCCGCCCACCCGCTACATTGTAAGGGGCATGTACGCTGATCACTGCATTGAAAGGGGGCATGTACGCTGGTCACTGTTTTGAAGGGGAGTGAAGAACACACACACACAAAAAAAGGTAACTTGTTAATTTGACGTTTATTTCTATGAGGAGGAGTAATTCTGAGGGGTCAAACAAAGAAATAATAAAAAGTGACAAAAAAGTTATTTTTATAATGACGGGTTTTGCGGCTCCCAGGTTTTTTCCCCCTTCGGAAACGGTCCAAGTGGCTCTTTTTGTCTTAAAGGTTGCAGACCCCTGATCTAGGTGTATATATATTAAAGCTTCCACTTGTGCAGTTCATTCTGATATCATGAAAGCAAGGCTTTTTGGAGCTCCACCACTTGTGAGATATGCAAGCAAGATGTCAAATAAGTCCCCAGGAAGATTTTGCTTATGAGTTGTATGCAACTTGGTGCTAAGGTGGATGTGTTTTCTTGTACAAAGAAATATTCTCCCCTTCTCCTTCCCCAGGCTTAATCTGTGCTGGGGCTTCTCCCACCCTCCAGAATGCTAGTACTGAACTTTGTGCTAGTGCAATTATTTAGTTGCATACTGTCCTATATTTGGATTAGCAAATGTACCCACTTCACGTTCACAAGGTCCTTTTTGTGGTACTGGGTCTTCAACACTGAAAGTACAGTTGGTGGGTGTGAGAGAGAGCCTTTTCAGATGAGAGGTCCAAATTGCTAAATTGCCCTCAAAGGGAATTTCATCATTTCCCCCCACCTTTTAACTGCTTCTAAATGGGCTCTCAAGCCTGTTTTATTCATGCAGGCATTCATTATTGTTATTTTTGCTTAGAGCCTACAATGTTTTAGCTGCACACTGAGATGCTTTGTGATGTTGATGCTGCTATTATATTTGTGTTTTTCATGGTTATGATTGTATTATAATTTGCATTGTATTGTTCATTCTTTTGCTTTGAAAGCCACTGTTTTGTGCACTTGTCACAGAAAGGCAGGGTGAAAATGCTAGTATAAATAAAGAAAAACAACAGCAGAGACACTTGTGCAACCAAAGGTAGATGAAAAGGATGGTCTAAAATGCTAGAAAACCTGCTAATTAGATTTTAATCAGCTTCAGCTTTTGGCCATGTTCATATCCTCTGTTGTTGTTTAGTCATTTAGTAGTATCCGACTCTTCGTGACCCCATGGCCCAGAGCACGCCAGGCACTCCTGTCTTCCACTGCCTCCCGCAGTTTGGTCAGACTCATGTTTGTAGCTTCGAGAACACTGTCCAACCATCTCGTCCTCTGTCGTCCCCTTCTTCTTGTGCCCTCCATCTTTCCCAACATCAGGGTCTTTTCCAGGGAGTCTTCTCTTCTCATGAGGTGGCCAAAGTATTGGAGCCTCAGCTTCACGATCTGTCCTTCCAGTGAGCACTCAGGGCTAATTTCCTTAAGAATGGATAGGTTTGATCTTCTTGCAGTCCATGGGACTCTCAGGAGTCTCCTCCAGCACCATAATTCAAAAGCATCAATTCTTCGGCGATCAGCCTTCTTTATGGTCCAGCTCTCACTTCCATACATCACTACTGGGAAAACCATAGCTTTTACTATACCTCTAGCTCCAAACAATAGAATCATAAAATTGTAGAGTTGGAAAAGACGTTGAGGGTCATCTAGACCTGCAATGCTGGAATCTCAACTAAAGCATCTATGACAGACGGTCATCTAACCTCTGCTTAAAAACACCCAAAGAAGGAGAGTCCATCACCTTCCAAAGGAGTCCATTCCACTGAATTAAATTCTATTACATACCATACTTTTCCTCTTGGTATGTTAATGAGCAATCTATTTCCCCAAACCAATTTGTGCAACACGGTGCCCTCTTTTTACAGAATAAAAACAACAACACAGCAGAGGAATATCCCCAGAGGACTAGCACATGCATTCCCTGCATTGATTACATTGTACCGTATTGATAATTACATCGTGTTACATCACTTAGCAGAATGATAACATTAACAACAGAATGAGAATGCATCATACACTGGAAAAAAAGGCAACGAATCCAGTAATTAAGAGCAGGCCACTTTATCAGAGGAAAAAATGCAATCAAACTTGATTACCTGACCAGCTTAAGAATTCCAAAACTATGTACCATCTTTCAACCCAAAGATGTATCAGAAACCAAGTTTCTGTTTCACCCAGCAACATTGACTGTCAAAGTTACATGTTCTTAATGTGAGCCCCCCAACGCACTGTATTTGCTTATTTAGTGGCAAATTAAAAAAGATACTGTGAGATCAAAGCTGTTGTCCATACGCCCAACACATACATCTGCAGGGGATTAGAGCTGGTGGAATTTGTCTATCCTTTATCCTCTGTACTGTTTTGCTGAAATAGTGTCCCACACCCAAAACAATACAAATGGCAGATTCAATGAGTATTGGGGGAGTGGGTGGTATTGAGGAATGATCCAACGGCCCCATTCCCAGCACCATTCTTCCAACTCCACCCTTCCTGATAGTTGGATTTGCTTTAAATTTATAGATATATATGAAGCAGCTGATCATGTAAAATTAACAGCTGATCACACTGGCTGTTGTACTTTATCATGTCATGTTATATTCCAATAGCATGTGTTCAGCTATTGTAATGGATTCATTTGATGGATGAATCTGCCAGTTTTGGTTTCTCCAGGTTTCTCATTTTTTTTCTCAGTCTTAAGTTCAGTCTGCTATGATTCCTTGCCAGTTTGTGCATTTTTTAAAGTCCTCACCCAAAACTAAAAGCATTTCAGTGGTACCTTGGTTCTCAAACTTAATCTGTTCTGGAAGTCTGTTCCAAAACCAAAGCGTTCCAAAACCAAAGCACACTTTCCCATAGAAAGTAATGCAGAATGGATTAATCTGCTCCAGACTTCTAAAAACAACCCCTAAAACAGCAATTTAACATGAATTTTACTATCTAACAAGACAATTGGTGCATAAAATGAAAGCAATAATCAATGTAGTGTACTATAAAATAAATAAAACAGTATTGTAGATGATAAAAATTAAAATTATTATCATTTCTTAGCTGCACTTATGATAGTCATTGTTTGGATGGAGGGCTTTTATCCATTTCCGCAGTCACACAATCAGTCAATCAATCAATCAATCAATCAATAGTTGAACTAGGTTCCACACAAAATAAATAGCAAAAACAAAAGCAGCAAATATAAGCTGCAAATATCACCTCAGAACACTGCAGCCGGAAACGGAAGGCTTGAATTACAATGGGGGAACACAAATTAGCAGCGCAACAGGAAACACAGGGGGACTGAAAATGGAGCACGGTCAGCTTCCAAAAAATGTTCAAAACCCATAACACCTACTTCTGGTTTTGCAGCATTCATGTTCCAAGTTGTTCGTGAACTAAGCTGTTCAAAAACCAAGGTACCACTGTATTATTGCACACATATTTTAACTGACGAACTTAACCACAAAATTGGGAGAAGTGTGAATTTTGAAGGATAGTTGTGTTTTGGCTCATGTTATTTTGGGTAGATTCATACTGAAATGCAAACCAAACCAAGCTTCTCTCTGATCCCATCCTCCTGTCACTGGCTTGCCAATTGCAAACCATTGCAAATACAAAAAAACAACCATCTGTGAGAATGTAGGGAAGTACCAGAGCAACCCAAAGGTCTGTCTAGCATTTCACCACCATTCAAATAACACCCACCCAGCCAGATTTCTCTAGAAGCTCATCAGTAGTGTGTGATGAACCCCTATTCCTTCTGGTTTGTTACAAGCATCTCATATACTCCATGCAAACTTGGAGCATCCAAGCAACTATCATGGATTATAGTGACTAGTACATGGTAGACCAATTTTTCCCAATTTTATCTAGTAGTTTTTAAAAAGTCACAAAAGCTCATAGTCATCACTGCAGCTTTTGAAAGTGGATTCCATACATTCACTGTTTGTATGTATTTCCTTTGCATCAAATAAATTCAACACTGAGTTATGTCTGGTGGGAGAAATGTTCTCCTTTTCTTCCTCGCATTCAAGAGAAGCCATTGTTTTGTCTGTAGAACAGTAATTACACGAGTAGGTGACATTGTCTGTGCTTCAACCAGAAGAAGATGAAACTTTAAAAATTTCTAATTAAGCCCCAGGCCTACACAGTTTGGTAGAAATTAGAGGAGAGAGCCTTTTAACTAGTTCTGAAAGATGCTCTGAGTTTCTGAAGAGAACTCTGGAAGTAGGATAATGAGCTATCGGAATCTGAATTGGTACTTTTATAAATAAACTTTCCCATTTTGAAGAATATTTCCCAGCCTACTGTAATGTTGGAGAATTATAACACTCTTGTTTAAACTAGAGGAAAACTTATCAAAAGCTTTCTCACACTGAGAGGGAAATGACATTTTTTGTGTTATTAAAATGTAATGTATGCTAATAATTAGGTTTGAATTATTTCAAATCACAAAACAACTCATAGACCAAAGCCACAATGAAAATTCTGTAGGAATCAACATAAACAACTTTGATTAGTCAAACAGTCATGTGTTGTCAATACATTAATTAAATGCAATTTTTATAACTGGATGCCCAGAAATGTGGCTTATATTTAAGCAGTATCAGCACAGTGTGTTAAATTAAGCATTTGCAGTGGGAAGGGGGAAAAATGAGACAAAGAGAGAGCTTATAGCTGGAAATGGGATTAAAAAGAAGACCATCGGTTTATAAAAAGGACAGGGCATAGTACCCATGGCCATCTTAAGCCTATCTGGTGCTGTGGTGCAAAGATCCTTCCGGTGCCCCTCACCTTTCCCAGAGTTTTCAACCTTTTTTTAGGGCTGGAGGAGACAGGCAGCAGCTGGAGGGCGGCTCCTCCGGCGGGGAAGAGGTGGAGACTGGACGCGGCACCTCCCGGCTTAGCTGGCTGCTTTGTGCTGCAGTAGCCACGGCAGGCAGCAAACCGAGCAAGCAGGCTTGCACTGAGTGAGGGCGTGTGTGCCGCTCCTGCCAAGTGCCGGCTCGCTTTCCCCCCTCTTAGCCTTCTGGTGCCCTGCAGAATTCGGTGCCTGCAGCATAAAGGGAAAAAACCGAGCTAGCGCTCGGCGGGAGCAGCGCACACACCCTCGTTCACTCAGCCTGCTCCTTCGGTGTTCCCCGGACTCTCGCCTGGTGCCCTCCAGAACTTGGCGTTGTGGCACCCCGCACCACTAGCCTCTATGGGTAAGACGGGCATGATAGTACCATAGATAATAAGATAATAAGACAGGTCTGGAGGGGTTGATCCCATCCGTAACACTTAAGGGAACTAGAGAAGTCCCCTTGGCATAACTCTATGAACCAAGGAGCTAACTAGGGGGAAACAACTATTGTGTCATGCCTTTGGTATCATAGACCAGAGGTTTTCAACTAGTGTGCCGTGGCACCTGGGGGTGCCTTGAATGATGGTCAAGGGTGCTGCAGGCAACACTGGCCTCTTTCATTCTCTCCCTCTTCTGATGCCTTTTTGTTTCTCAGCCTCCCAAAGGCTTGCACGGCTGCTTGTTACAACAGCCTAGGCTACAAGTTCTGTAGGCGAATGGTGCCTCTGGGGCTGCCCAGAAGACTCCCGAGGAGAGGGGAGAGGAGAGGAGGCTAAGGGAACACTTCATAAGGGAAGGTGTTTGAAAAGGAGCGAGGGGCTGTTGGCTCTGCAAGCAAAGGGTGATATAACTGGGATATGAGGTTTGGAGCACATTTCCCCACAGGGGAACCGCAGAAGGAATGTAGTTGGTCAATGGAGTCATGGACTCAAAAAGGTTGAAAGCCTCTGTCATAGATAGAAGTTCCATTATTGACTGCTTAGACTTCTGAATCCCCTGCCACCAGCCATCTTGGCTGTCAGGACACCTTCACGTCAATTCATGAACTCTGAATGAGCATCAGTCACGGGATTAGCCTTGTATCTGTAGCCTTGCTTCTGGGTCCAATTTGACTTGTTTCCAGCTTGACTTGTTATTTGGGTCCAAATCAAGTAATCAAATAATTAAAATTTGCTTCTCACCCCCTAATTTCAGGTATTCTTAACCTACTAAAATGAGCCCAATATACCTAGAAAATAGAACATCAGATTACACCCAGTAAAACAGCTCTTACCAAGCAGTGTGACCCTAGCAAATGGTTTCATCTACAGCTGATCTCCAAGTCCCAAGGCATGCTTACTATTTGGCCATTTAAGGAGCTTTCCTGGAAAAAGCTCCATGCTTGACACAGGGAAAACCAGTGGGGACAACAAAATACACATGAGCACACAATAAGAGTCATCAAGGTTAGCACCCCCATGAAAATTGTACACACAGAATCCCATTTGCAGCCCACACCTTGCACTCAACACTCATGATAGAAAAGCCCGGATCCAACTAGTGACTTAAATGCAGCTTCTTCCACCTTTGATCCCAGCTCTTAGTCTGACACTTCCTTCTTCTTCTTCTTCTTCTTCTTCTTCTTCTTCTTCTTCTTCTTCTTCTTCTTCTTCTATCACTCGTAGCCAAGTAAGATTGTCTTCCATGATCATGGTTTTAACAATGAGTCTGTAAGTGACTGTGGAGGCTAATTCTGGATCCAAACATCTTTCCATAGTGGGGACATAGGTTTCCGGGCGGGAGTTGATCATGGTGAGGGTCTGCCAAATGTGTCTTCCTCTTAGTACATTTCTCCCTTTCATCCTGAGTTTGAGTGTCTTCAAAGCCCATGACACCTTTGGTAAAGGCTGTTCTCCAATTGGAGCACTTGCAGGCCAGTGTTTCCCAGTTGTCAGTGTTTATACTACATTTTTTTAAAGATTTGCCTTGAGAGAGGCATTACGCTTTCCATTTTTAAGTTCAGAATAGAATGGTTGCTTTGGAAGACTATAATCAGGCATCCACGCAACATGACCAGTCCAATGAAGTTGATGTTGAAGAATCATTGCTTCAACACTGGTGATCTTTGCTTATTCCAGTACACTGGCATTAGTTCGCTTGTCTTCCCAAGTGATGTGTAAAAAAAATTTGGAGACCCCATTCATCAATTTTTTTAGGAATTGGTGATGGCATTTATAAGTGGTCCATATTTAATGGTTAGATGTTAAGTGGTTAGAGTCTGACACTCTAAACGCTACACTACAATGGCCCTCAAACTGGTTTATGAAAGTGAGTGAATGAATGGAAGAGATAATGAATGGATGAATGATGACTGAAGATGGGGATGGGGAAGGAAAAGGGGGTACCCCCATTCATTGCTTTTGGCTTTGCCCCCACTACCCATTGTCAGCATTTGATCCCCTAACTACAAGGTAAAGGTTAAGGACCCCTGGAAGGTTAAGTCCAGTCGCAGACGGCTCTGGGGTTGCAGTGCTCATCTCGCTTTACAGGCCGAGGGAGACTGCTTTTGTCCACAGGCAGTTTTTCCAGGTCATGTGGCCAGCATGACTAAGCCACTTCTGGTACAACAGAAAACCGAAACCAGAGCAGCGCATGGAAACACTGTTTACCTTCCCCCCGAAGCGGTACCTATTTATCTACTTGCACTTTTTGGCATGCTTTCAAACTGCTAGGCTGGCAGGAGCTGGGACTGAGCAACGGGAGCTCACCCCTTCATGGGGATTCGAACCGCCAATCTTCTAATTGGAAAGCCCAAGAGGCTCAGTTGTTTAGACCACAGTGCCACCTGTGTCCTGATCCCATAACTACTAGCCACCAAAGGAATGTGGCTTTCAGTTTCAAAAAAAATATTTGCTCACATCTGCCAGAAGGGAAGCCTTCATGTATACAGCTGTATATGTGAAGGACTCCCATTCTGCAAATACCCACATCAATGAGCTATGGAATTTCAGGAAGTTCTAGCTATTAGGTGCTTGCTGGTGCAGCCTACATGCCAGATTACTTCTGAGTAGAGATTAAGCCGATGATGAATACTACAGTTTTTTATTTTATTTTTTCATTTTTTTAAGGTATTTGATTACCTCACATTCATGAACAGTTGAGCAACATGTTGCTTGTGGCATGGTGACAAATTGGCAGACTCTTGATGAATGCACTTGTTATTGAGAACCTCACTATTTAAAAATTAATCTGTAAAAGGTCCAAGATTAAACATCTGTTCATTCAACTCCTACCTCAGAGAATAAGGTTGAAGAGGGATAAGGAAGCAATCCCTTTCCATCTGTGGGTTTTTGTTTTGTTTTGTTTTGTTTTTGCAACGATAAGCTCCTATAATAGATTTCCTTTCTACAAAAGATTTGCATTTGTCGCTTTGGCGAGGAATAAAATTTAATATGCTTGCAACAAATATTGAACTGATGGAAATGCTCAGTCCAATACTTCAGAAGCTGAATATGTTGCACGGCTGTTAAAGAAACAATCTAAATAAAGAACCATTAAGATGAAAGATTATCATTCCTGCTGTGGAAGAAGGAAAATCAGGTAGCTCAAGGCATGAAATGGGGAGTGAGGAATCCAGACTGAGATAGCAGAAGGTGTAATTAGCAACAGTTTGTGTAACAGAGGGGATATTATGTTGGTTTTAATCCTTGCAGTTCCATGATATCCCTAAGAGAAGTTTCCCACATTTTGGTCAATACCTTTGACAATAGCTTTATCCCAACACTTTCATATTTTAGTGGCACTCCTGCCAGGCATCAAAGGTCTGTGGAATTCTCTGTCTTACTGGTACAATTATGAAACACTAATTTAGATTTTGTATTATTAATATGAAAGTTCCCCTCCCAGTTGGTTGGGACACTCACACTGCAGACCTTTTCACAAAGCTCTCCATGTGTACACAAAGTGCGTATTGATTGATGCACAATCTAGGGAATAATTTTATAGGTGAAGTTGTGCCTCAGTTCCCCATCACTTCCTTTAAACCCAAATTCTGAGAACACAGAAGTGGATTGTTCCTTGAATTTCTTTCAAGAGAAAGAAACAACCAATAATTAAGCACTAATCTGCAACCACTCCAACAAGATAAGTGGCCATATTAACTTACAGTTTGGTCCACAGTTGTGACTTGTTTATAAACCTGCTTTGCATAATTATAAGGATTAGTGTGCATAACGAGAGCAATGCAACAAACTGGATTTTGTGTGTACAATTTTTTTGATTACTCGGTTTGCCTAGGGCCAAGGGAGAGCTATGCTGTGTCTGCTGTAGCCCAGAGCAAGATAACCTCAAATAATAATTATTATAAATACATTGCTCACATAGAAGTTAGGAAATAGTGTGGGACTTGATAATCCTGTACATGTGTTATGTGGTGGCTGGAAAGCAAAACTGGAAGTTTAGAACATCATCTCTTTCTCTCCAATGCATTTTATTTCTCTGTAGGATTTTTAAATAGAAGTGGCTAAAAATGTGCCTGTGTGATAATTAGAATTATGCTGATTAGCTCAAAAGGATGAGTAATCTCATTTGCTTCCAGTGAGTGGAAGATAAACCACATAATATTTCTGGTGGCTCGAGTCCTGAACAGGCTTGTATGATTACCCAAAGTGTAGTTACACTAAAAAAATAAAAAAGGGAGAGATTGTGAGCTTCACAGTTGGAGCTAAACCGATCTCCATAATATGGAAAATAATGGTACAGCCAGAAACAACAACAACAAAGTTATTTTGCCAACTTGCATATTTGAAATATGAGCTTTGCAAGGAAAAATATTTGGGGCATACTGAATAGGTTGTTGGTATTAGTTATTAAAACCATCATTAGAAGACCTAACTCTTCTGAGGTAAGATGTTTGACTACTAGGGATAAGGTCTTCTTGGTAGGGTTGCCTAAGGAACGCCCTCCTTTCTTCTTAGATCAGCTTACACCTGGGATAGGGAACCCGTGGCCCTTGAGACATTTCTGAACATAAACTTGCATCAGTCCCAGCCTGCATGGGCAATGGTTAAGTATGACAGGAGTTGGGAATTGCAGTCAGACAAACCTAGCCAATTTGTCACCCATAGTGCTAACTTTAGTGCAACCAATTTATAGACTGTGGCAGCTTTACTGTGGCAGTTTCATCTTAAATCCTCAAATTGCTGTTCAGCACTTCTGTGTTGTGGAGTTGTGGGCAGTAGTGGACAGTGTAATGGGATGGTATTGCTCACCTGATCTCCCATTGGTCACATTGCTGCTGGTTACCAGGAGGTAGAGAGGGAGGGGCAAGACAGCAGGGAGGTCACCATGGAGCAAATGAACCAATGGTGCACTAACTTCCCTCCTTCTCTGCTCTCCCTCTGAGTATAAGGAACAGGAACATGAGTGACCAGAGGTCAGGTGAACAGCGGGGCTGCACCAGGCTGTCTACTACTGACTATGGGCCATATCACTGTGCCCTTAGATGAAAATTATTTGCTTGGATATTGAAGGACACAGAACAGGAGAAAATACCGAGCCAGCATTCTGAAAAAAATAGAGATGAGAACAGGCTACAGTTTTGCTTGTTGACAAACAAGGAGAGAAATAATTATGAATGAGGGAGAAGATTCAAGCTCCACACACTTTTGGGTAATGTAACATATGAGCTGCTGGAGAAGCTGCTGTGTTCTTACTTCCTAGGAATATTGGAAGTCAAGAATCATCATTGCCTGGATTCAACCTGGGCCATAGCAGACCCAATGGGACTTCAGTTTGATCAGTAGAGACTGGTAGGGTGGAATGTGTGGGGCTCTGCTGCTCTCCTGGCTTCCCAACATCATGGGTTGATGTTGCTTACCAAAAGGGAGAGGAGAGGAGCAAGGCACAGGGAACGTAGCATGGTGTGGACTGTGGGGGCAGGAGACCAGGTAGACTTCATCTCACTGAACTGAGCTTCCTGCACATTTTGCCCCTTCCCTCTTGATAAGTAGCATCAATCTTCAGAGCTGGGAAGCTGAGAATGCAAAAGAATCCCACCTGTGCCGCCTCACCAACTGCTACTAAACTAGGTTGTGACTAACAGGCTCCATTGAATTCAATGGGTATACTCTACTTGAAGAATGTCTTAGTCCAAATCCATCCCAGTACTTTGAGTCAAGTTACAAGACTAAACATCAGGAAGAGCTTTCTGACAGTAAGAGCTGTTCAACAGTGGAATGGTCTCCCTCAGGAGACCGTGGGCTCTTCATCTTTGGATGTTTTTAAGCAGAGGTTGGACGGCCACCTGTCATGGATGCTTTAGCCTAGATTCCTGCATTACGGTGGTTTGGACTAGATGAAGAAGAAGAAGAAGAAGAGTTTTGATTTGATATCCCGCCTTTCACTCCCTTTAAGGAGTCTCAAAGCGGCTAACATTCTCCTTTCCCTTCCTCCCCCACAACAAACACTCTGTGAGGTGAGTGAGGCTGAGAGACTTCAAAGAAGTGTGACTAGCCCAAGGTCACCCAGCAGCTGCATGTGGAGGAGCAGAGACGCGAACCTGGTTCCCCAGATTATGAGACTACTGCTCTTAACCACTACACCACACTGGCTCTTGGGGTCCCTTCCAACTCTCCAATTTGTGATTCTGTACATAAGAGTCATTGCAACTCACAGCCTTATCTAGAGTTATATGTGGCAGATAAACACACCTCACAGATATCTTACCCAAATATCAGAGCAAAGCTTGTCATTATAAATAGTGAAGGACTGGAGCCATTCAGCCTGTCAAGAGTCAGACTTTGATGTAAAGGCCTACAATTTATACTTCAAAATATGCCTTTTTCAAGTCACTTATGGGCTTATGTAATAGTGGGCTGGTTTAAAATGAATTTCTATTAATACCTGCCACCTTCATTCAAGGCTTTGTGTTAGGTCCTGAAAGCTGGAGCACAGAAAGTGAAGTGGGTGTGCATATTGATGCCACCTTTGGTGGGAGGAATGATTTAATATTAAGTTTTCCTAATTATGAAAATATACCCACACACCTGTACAAAATTGCTTGGAACAAATCATTGCCTAAGGCCAAACCAGGAGTCCTACCTGGAGTGTGCAAATTATCATTCTCCCTCACTCCCTTGGTAAAAGTGCCACAAAAGCCTCTTAAAAACAGACTACAGAAAGCAGATGTTTATCCTGGAGGTGAAAAATCCACATATTCCATAAATTCCGAGTATGAAAAACATAAGGTAAATATTAATCAAGGCGGAACTCCCCACAGACTCTCACAATACAATCCTACACATGTCAGCTCAGGCTGCTAAGACACCATACTTTTAAAGCATGTGACTTCCCCCAGCAAATCCTATAGTTCATTAAGGGTGCTGGGAATTACAGCTCTGTGAGGAGTGAACTGCAGTTCGAAGGATTCTTTGGGGAAAGCCATGTACTTTAAATGTGTGGTTTGTTCGAAGCCTCTGACTCAAGGGACTCCTGAGTGGCAGGCTGAGTCCTGATGTCAGGGCCTGACTCTGAAGCACCTCTGCTATTTTCACTGCTTGTCTTTCTGACTCAGCTGATCCCTTCTCTCCTTGCATCGGAGTCCTGCCTGCAAGTGCAATGCCTTTGATTTGATGCTCAAATATGCATTCTTTGCCTTGAAAATAAGTGCACTGGAAAACAGCCAGTATAGTCTTCAGACCACTTTCCCCACACTTCCTTAAAAGAAAGCCCTACAACCTCAAATTATTTATTTGTAACTAAATTTATAACTTGGGAAGGCATTTCATATTTATTATTTATTTATTTATTTATTTATTTTTATTGCTACACCAAAAGACAAGAAAAAACAAGAAAAACAAGAATACAAATGAAAATAGAGATAAACACAATATTAATTACAAGATTATAAAGCAAAAAAATGGTCTTTGGACTATAGACCCGTCCTCCCATCTATTCCCTGTTTCAGTTATGTTACTTGCTGCCAATATACACTTTTATCATAGATTGACTAATTCTTAGTTTATCTTAGATCTCATATCTTTCTTAATGCTACTACTGAATTTATTCAAATGCCATTTTTAATCAATCTCATTTATTTTTATTCAACAAATTTTATATACCATTTAATCAAAAAAACAATATGAAACTTTAGTTAGAAAATACCTATAAAATTGGTATATGATTGCTCAAAATATAATGAAATCAAGGGTTTTAAATTAAATGTGCATCATTTAGTTTCATGTTCAAAGGACATGTCTGAGTAGGCTTGTTTCAACAAAATGCTTTTAATAGGTAGCAAATAAAATACAGTGAAAATGCCTGCCTAATGTTAATGAGTGACCACCACATTGAGCGGCTGATTCCTTACAAATACAGAACTGATATTGCGTGGACAGGCGGAGTCCCCAGATCCCGCGCGGTCCCCCCCCATCATGTGAAATAACGACTCATGACAACGTGCTATGGGATTAAATTGGCCGCAACTTTATTAACTTTCAAATGTGGGTAGACCTTGGCTCAGGCATTGGGCGTTCTCCCTCCCCAGTCCCCAGCCGGGGACCTAGGGAGCATCAGGGTTATCCAGTGTGTGTGTGGGGGGGGATGGGCTGGCTCTGGAGAACATATGTTCAAGCAGAGATAGCCGCCCCCGTTACGCCGCTGCTGCAGGGGAGAGCAATGACAACCTTTCGGTGTAGGGTCAAAGCCTCCCTTCAGAAACCCCTTTAACGGGGAACCCTGGTATCGCTGCCACAAAGAGGAAGATGGACTAAAGGATTCCGCCCAAGGCCTGATACCGCCAAAGTTGTGACGTTTTGCTATGGGAAAGGCGAAACCTGCCAATGCAGGGAAATTCCTTTCCGGCCCTTTAACAGCGACCTTAACGTAGCAGCGCCCGCATACCTGTGAAGAAAAGTTAACCTGCAAAACCTGTGAAGAAAAGTTAACCTGCAAATAAGACATTAACTGAGGGTGGGTAGGGTGGGAGAAGCTCTGGAGCCAAGTGAGGATTCCCAGGTAAGATCCTCCCTCTATTGTGTGGGCAGGTAATCCCTCCCCTACCTGGCCTGGTCTCCTTGGCAACGCTTCCCCCAGGTGGGATTGGACAACTGACTGAGGTAGGCGGGGACCTCCTGGTATCCCACCTGAGGGAAGGCAAAACCAAGCCTATGCTGATGGAGCCGCTCCAGATCTAGGGGCTGCGCGCGTCCATGCAAAGGGCGCCCCCCGTTTTAAGCGTGGAGCGGTCATTATGTGGTGCATATAAAAGTCCCAGTTATGTGGTTTGAAGCAGTGAAGCAGGCACATAGGTAGAATAATAGAATTGTAGAGTTGAAAGGGACCCCAAGTTTCACCGAGCCCAACCTCCTGCAATGCAGGAATCTCCACTAGCACATCCATGACAGATGGCCACCCAACCTCTGCTTAATAAGATGAACTCACCACCTCCCAAGTCCCGAGGGAGTCCATTCCACTGTCTAACAGCTCTTACAGTCAGATAAGTGCTTCTTGATGTTTAGTTGGAATCTCCCTTCTTGTAACTTGAAGTCGTTGGTAGGGTCCTACCCTCCAAGGCAGGAGAAAAGAAGCTTGCTCCATCTTCCATGTGACAGTTCTTTAGATATTTGAAGGTGGCTATCATATCTCCTCTCAGTCTCCTCTTTCCCAGGCTAAACATATCAAACTCCCTCAACTGTTGCTCATAAGGCTGGGTTTCCAGACTCTTTATCATGTTGGTTACCCTCACTTGTCTTCTCTCTCACTTATGTTGTTGTTGTTTAGTCGTTTAGTCGTGTCCGACTCTTCGTGACCCCATGGACCAGAGCACGCCAGGCACTTCTGTCTTCCACTTCCTCCCGCAGTTTGGTCAAACTCATGCTGGAAGCTTCGAAGACACTATCCAACCATCTCGTCCTCTGTCATCCCCTTCTCCTTGTGCCCTCCATCTTTCCCAACATCAGGGTCTTTTCCAGGGAGTCTTCTCTTCTTATGAGGTGGCCAAAGTACTGGAGCCTCAGCTTCACGATCTGTCCTTCCAGTGAGCACTCAGGGCTGATTTCCTTCAGAATGGAGAGGTTTGATCTTCTTGCAGTCCATGGGACTCTCAAGAGTCTCCTCCAGCACCATAATTCAAAAGCATCAATTCTTCGGCGATCAGCCTTCTTTATGGTCCAGCTCTCACTTCCATACATCACTACTGGGAAAACCATAGCTTTTACTATACGGACCTTTGTTGGCAAGGTGATGTCTCTACTTTTTAAGATGCTGTCTAGGTTCACTTATACTGATGGTTATATCTAAGTCACAAAGTGTATTATGATTCTGTATCTGTTGGTGAATAAGTTTTTGTGTGACAAACTTTCTCGTACATGTTTGACTTAGAAGGAGCATTTGATGGCAAATAAGGCCACGGTATTCAAGGCGTCAGGAATGTTCAGAGTGCAAAAGCAAGTGTGGGGAACTTTGGCTTCCCAAATGTTGCTGAACTACAACTCCCATCAGCCCCAGCAAGTATTGCCAGTGTCCGCCTAACAACCCCTCCCCAAGAAGAACCGCCACATGATTGATTAGCAAGTGAGATGGGGAAATAAACTGTGTGGAAATAAAATTATTAACTAAAGGCTCTGTTTTGCGGAAGACCTGGAAAGGAAACGAAAGGATTTTGGATGACGCAGTTCTAATTGGGAACCGCCATTATGAGACAGACTTTGTTGCAAGATTTACAGCCAAAGGGGGAGGGAGCCACTGCTCTGTTATCATATCTGAATTCTACATTTGATTTGGAAAGAACTCCCCTGAAAAGGCTGATTTATGGAGCAACTGGTCTGGGAAAGTTAATGAGCAGACGCTTAGACTGTATTTTATGGGAATTGCTGAAATGGTGCCTGCCGTTTGAATAGGACTTTTGGATCAGCGTGAAAATCCACACAGGACTATAACAATGTTTGCTTCAGCTCGCTTGTGGAGATAACTCAGAGGTTATTAAGAAGAAAAATGATAACAACAAGAAGATTGGAAGATGGGATTTGTAAAGGATAACAACAAAGAGACGGAACGATGGGACTTGTGAACATCAAAGCAGCAGAAATATGAGATGATTGTACCCTTTCTGAACTTGAAGCATGGGTACCCCCAACAAAAATTTAAAATTCGGCTAAATATTTTGAGTTTATTATGTATTGGTATAATTTAATGTGATATGATTGGTTTGTTAATTGGAAATTTAATTTTTTTTAAAAAAAAGTATTGCAAGTGTCCAGGGGTTATAGGAGTTGTAGTTCAGCAAGATCTGGTAGGCTAAAGGTTCCCCACAACTGTGCTAAAGCAATATGGACATATTATCATCTGCCCCTATCATGTAATTGTCATACATAACCTGTCTTTCAATGAACTCCAGAGATAAGTAATGCTTCCAATAGATTTCTGCTCTATTGAACTAATTTTAATTCATTCTAGGAAGAGCAGGCAAGAAAATAGAAGAGTTGGCTTGCTTCAGACACTCCAGATTCTGGTCTACTTACTATTTCTCCTTCTTTAGCAGGAAAAACACCTTCAACTCAGAATCTAAACATTAATCAGCCTGAAGCAGTAGATTCAACCAACAGAGAAGGGTTACAATTTTCCTGCCTCAAGCTCAAGTTTTCTGTATCAGTAGACAGGTAGATGGATATGAAGACTTGTCCACAAGGGGTAAATATTCTTGACCTTTCACCTTAGGTGTAAACACACACACACACACACACACACACCAGTTGGCACAGCTTAACTTTATTAAATACCACACATAATAGTGCAAGAGAAAATAAATACACACAGTAGCATTCCAGAAAATAAATGCAATGTGTGTGTCTCTATGAAGTAACTAAGGGCAAAGAACTGAATATGGAATGAAGAGCTGAAGACATAAATAAAAGCAAGCTTAGCAATGTGGTCTATTTCAGTGTGCACAGCAATCATATATAGGTCATAACAGATTCTGCATATAACCAAAAGATACATTTAAAATGAGGGCAACATTTTCTCTCACAAAAAGTTGCTGTGATTTTATTTTAGAGTTTATAAAATGTGCTGCTGGGGAGCATTTAGTAACAGAAGGTCATTATAGCAACCTGGGGCAACATACCATAGTCTCTAACTGGTCCCCAAATGCTGGGACTCTCCCAAAAACCCTTATGCCACCATGGTTTCTCACATTGCCATGCAGAGTCCAAAATTCACTTTTTAAAACATTGCATCAAAAAACACCTATACCATTATAAATGGTGGGCAATAGCTCAGTGGGAAGGCATTGGGTTTGCATGCTGAACATCCGAGGTTCAATTTCCAGAATTTCCAAGTAGAAGAGCGGCCAGTCTGAACACCTGGAAAGCTGTTATTAGTCACTATAAATACAGACCTAGGTGGTTCAAGGCTCTTACTCTGTATACATCAGCTTCTTGTGTTCCTATGGTCAGCCATCTCTCTTTGCCCTCCCAGCCCCTGCAGCCCATGCTCATTGTGAGATACCTCAAAGCATCCTTCCATGGTGGCATTGATGGGGGCAAATGGTCCTTTCTGGAAATGCTGCCACAACCTGGAGCAACAGCAAAACAGTACTTAGTATTTTATTTCTTTTTAGAAGGAAAATAAGGGAGAAAAGCATCTGCCACCAGCAGTTTGGAACGTATGTTTCCCAGCCAACCCCAACAATGAAGATGGTTTGTGATGGTGCAGAAACACTTGAGGCTTAGCTTTGTAAAATGGACACTTGTAACAAAAAAGGCTGGCCTTGCCCTTCAGTTTAGAAGTATGCATATCTGCCGAAAGCTTTCCTGGTGTTGCAACAGTATGCTCTTTGCAGAAACAAGGTTGTTCCAAATTCTATCTGGAAGCATTTTAAATTATCCTCATCCACTTGCCTTCTGAGGACTGTGCATAGGGTGGAATACCAAATTGCTGGCAAATGAACTGAACTGTTAAACAAGTATTGTGTTTCCCTTACATTTGTATTCCTCACTGCAAACAGGGGCTAAAATGTATTGCTCCCATTTAAACGTATAAGCTTGGATCTCCTTGATGTCTTTCATATCTGCTGCTTCTATACCAGAAGTGGCTTGCTGCGTGGGGTGCAGCAGCTGCACTTGCTTCCCAGAAGGTATGTTGCTGTTGCCTATTGGGAGGATAGGAATGAGGTGGTCAGCTTGGTGAAAGCATCTAAGGAACTAATCCAGAGTCCCAAGTAGAAGTGGTCTATTTGAAGGTATTGTCAGAGGCAGAGGCATAGCAACCTGCTCTGGTACCCAGAGCAGCACTCATCCCAGTGAGCATGGCGCATGTCCCAGGGGGTGTGCGGCACATGGTGCAGCCCCCAGGGTGCTGCCAATAGAGGGTCAGCATTTTGTCACCCTCCCTTTGGAATGGTACCTGGGGCAGACTATGCCCCGCCCCCTTGGAACACAGCTGGTCAGAGGCAGGGATGAGGAACATGTGGCGCTCCAGATGTTGCTGGATGCAAACTCCCATCATCTCTACTAGCTAGTATGGCCTGTGGCAAAGGAATTATGGGAGTTGTAGTCCAAAACCATCTTTTGAAGGTTCTTCAACCCTGGTCTGTGCAAAACAGCATTTGTAAGAGGCATCCTGAAGTGAAGCAGAGACCCTTGCAAGGTTTTGTGTTGGCCTGGCATTTCAGACATCCAAAAACGCTGCAGACAAGTGTCTTCAAAAGTACAACTAATGTCTCTAAGCTTACCAGATAAGGAAATTGCCAGATTGGAGAAGAGAAGGGACAGCAAATTCCAGGGTGGGGGAAGGAGGGGAAGGAGAGCTCTGTTATGACTGACATGCCAAGCTTGTAATAAGAGGAAATGGTGTTGCTCTCCAATCCCAGTGCTTTGGGAGAAAGATGTTGTAATACAGTGGTAACTCGGGTAACATATGCTTCAGGTTACAAACACTTCAGGTTACAGACTCCACTAAACCAGAAAGATTACCTCAGGTTAAGAACTTTGCTTCAGGATGAGAACAGAAATCGCGCAGCAGCGGCGCATCAGCAGCAGCAGGCCCCATTAGCTAAAGTGGTGCTTCAGGTTAAGAACAGTTTCAGGTTAAGTATGGACCTCCGGAACGAATTACGTTCTTAACCCGAGGTACCATTGTAAACTGCAGGGCACTTACAATGCAATTGAATGGAGGAGGTGTATCCATGTACATTCGTATCATGTATGCCCCCTTCACATTCATGTCAAAGGCATGGCTACTAGGGAAGTGGTCAATAGACTCAGTGGGATTCCCTCCCACATGGGTTTGCTAAAGGCATTTATATACACAAATTAACCTTCTAACACATTGCCCATTCTTTGAGCTCTCTCTAGCTCTGATTTCCCCAATTCCAATAAGGGTCTAACTCTTACCATAATGTCAAGTGTCTTTTGAAAAGGGGAAAATATTGTTGAAGAGTCATTGTTTTGACACTGAGAGTAGACTATATCGGAAAGAATAGATATTATTGATTCAGCAGCAGCATTTTTATCCTTATACAGGGTGGTATATAAATAATAATAATAATAATAATAATAATAATAATAATAATAATAATAATAATTTCAAGTAAGTGTGTGGACATTAAACCAGGAGTAGCTGACACAGTGCCTGCCAGATTTTCTTGGTCTACAACTCTTGTCATTCCTGACTATTAATCATGCTGGCTGAAGTTGATGGAATTATGGTCCAAAAACATCTGGAGGGCAGCAGATCGGTTATCTCTGCTTTAAACTATCAAGTCTTAAAGAGGTCAGCCATTTTAGTTGGGAAAACTCTTTGCATTTTCTGAATCTAGAACAGGGATGGGATGCAGGCAACTAAACTTTCAAAAGAAGAGTAAGGTTTTGCCAGTTATGGGAAAGTTAAGGGCCTCTCTACTAGGACTGCCAGCTTTAAGATTTAATCACAGTGATTAATCAGGGGGGAAATGTAGCAACGTTCTAAAATTTCTAAAAAAACAACAACAACAAAATAATAATCAAAAACCAACAATGTGGATAGCTATATTTCTGGCATACCCTTCTTTTATCTAGACTTTTTAAAATAAATAAATAAATCAAACCTTCTTAATCAATAATTAAAGATATGTGATGCTCCCTCTAAGCGATATGCACCACACATCTTTAGCGCTGAGTGCTTTGACACCCAACTGTGTCTCTCTGCGGGAATTGTCCTTTTCTGTCCCCTTTTTTTGATTAATGTTATGCTCTGCAGAAATGATGCATGGTGATAATGGTCGCTAAATAATCAGCCGTCAATACTGCATGGAAACTGGGGGGTGGGGTGGGGACAGCAGAAGTATGCTTATCACTATTGTTGCGAAACAATTAACAATGCAACATAACTGGAAGAATAAGTCATCTTCTGGCTGGAAGAGAAAGCAGGATGTGTAAGCACATGTGTCATGTGTGGTCCTGAGCATTGTCCAGGAAGGTTTGCCTCATCTATATAGGAGTTGGGCCACATGGTTCAATCGTGGTTCTTTTTTATAGTGGAAAGAGACAAAAGCTGTCTGGGTAGCTGAAAACTAGAGATTCACATGCACCCATGAACTGATCAGAGAGGTTCTGGGAACCTGGTGGAGGTGGGACAAAAGAGAGGGGACTTAGGACGGATCCTAAGCTTGTTCATTTTGGTCACATGGCTTGGTATAAAACACAGTGTAAAGGCTTACTTTCTTTCTGCCAGGATTAGATAGAGCAGCAGCAGCAGCAGCCCCATTGCTGAACTGGATTTGAATCTTTGACTGGACTTAACTGCCCAGTGTTCCTTTACCTTTACCTTTTACCTGTGTATACAACCCCTATGCCAGGAGTAGAAAACCTTTTACATTCTGAGCACTGCATTCTCTCTTGGATAACTTTCTGAGGGCCACATGCCAGTGGTGATCAGGGCCAGAGGCAAAGCAAGTGGTGCAACCCTTACTTTGCACAGTAGGTTACATTCTAGCCATGTGAAGCCAAATGTTTCTACTCACACGCCTACATTCTCCATCCAGGGAAGCAGGAGGCATGATCACAGTGCAAGGACACATTTAATGCAAGGAATAGCACTTCAAGAGGGGGCCGAGTTAGGTTGATGATGAGTGTGTCATATGGGTGCTGCCTGGGCAAGTCCCAAAGGCCAGATAAAGAGGCCTGGGGGCACCTCAGTCATCCCCAGGCTTGAGGTTCTCTACTCTAACCCTAGGTTGCCTGAAATGGCACCACCAGGTGAGTGCTGCCCTCCACAAGGGCATCCCTCTGTGCATTGCCGGCATGCTCATTTGGGTATCACCTTAAGTGTGTGACGCAGCCCATACACTTCATTTAAGAGGAGAGAAGAGAAGAGGTGCCTGCGGTGAAGCTGCAATCTCCCTGCATATGCTGCGAAGAGCATTTTGCGTCTCAAATCAGCTAGCTATTTCCTGATTAGGCGTGACAGCTCAGTTGCTGACATTCTTAATTAACTTGTGGGATAAAATATTTCCTCCAGGGGATAAGAAAAAATTTAATCTCCCAAGACTGGGATTTATCTGGGACAGAGAAGTTTACTTACTCTCTTACCCTTCAAAAATGGCTGTGTCAAGTTATTTTTGGCTCGCACTCATTTGATTATCCATTACTACTATGAAAGTCAATGTGGGGAACCCCTGCATTGCCAGGGGTTTATGAACTACAGCTCCCATCATCCATGGCTATTGGCCCTACTTGCTGGGACTGATGGGAATTATAGTCCAGCAAAATATGGAGGGCCAGAAGTTCCCCATGAGTGGACTCCCACTCATTAAGAGGATGCTTTCAGCATTTCTAAGGTGGTAAAGAAGCATAATTGGGGTTATTGCTGATGTATGTAAACTCTATGCCTTTTCTCAAGTACTGCAGCTAGCAATGATAATTAGGAAATTTGAATCAGGACATTGTTAGTTTAAATCACATTCTCTTTACTGCAGCTACCACAAGCTATACTATAATATAATCATGGTGTTGGAAGAGAAACCATGGATCATCTAGTCTCGTGGTTCCCAATATGGGGCACATGCCCCAGAGTGGGGGGGGGGGTTGATTTGGGGGGAGGCAATTCAAAAATGAGTTAGATCAAGTTAATGGCCTTTTAGGCTTCCTCCATGTGAATAGGAGCTCACTTTTTGAATAATAATAATTATATGTGACGGCAGCGGGGGGTGGGATCAGGATTTTAGAGATGCTTAGGTGGGGCATGACCAAAAAGAGGTAGGGAACTACTGATCTAGTCCAACTCCCACAATGCAGAAATATACACCCGTACGGGGTTTGAACCCATGACCTTGGGGTTATCAGTGCCACTCTTTAACCAGCTGAGCTATCATTGTTGTCGTACTCCTTTCCCAATTTTGAACCAATCAGTTGTTCCATAACCAGTTCTAACTGTAGCTTCTTGTCCCACATAGAGATTTCTCAGGAGACAGATGAGGTGATCAGGCACTCCCATTTCTTTAAGAACTTGCCATAGTTTGCTGTGGTCAACACAGTCAAAGGCTTTTGCATAGTCAATGAAGCAGAAGTAGATGTCTTTCTGGAACCCTCTAGCTTTCTCCATAATCCAGTGCATGTTTGCAATTTGGTCTCTGGTTCCTCTGCCTCTTCTAAATCCAGCTTGCACTTCTGGGAGTTCTCGGTCCACATACTGCTTGAGCCTGCCTTGTAGAATTTTAAGCATAACCTTGCTAGCGTGTGAAATGAGTGAAATTGTGCGGTAGTTGGAGCATTCTTTGGCACTGCCCTTCTTTGGGATTGGGATGTAGACAGATCTTCTCCAATCCTCTGGCCACTGCTGAGTTTTCCAAACTTGCTGGCATATTGAGTGTAGCACCTTAACAGCATCATCTTTTAAACTTTTAAATAGTTCAGCTGGAATACCATCACTTCCACTGGCCTTGTTATTTGCCGTGCTTTCTAAGGCCCATTTGACTTCACTCTCCAGGATGTCTGGCTCAAGGTCAGCAACCACACTACCTGGGGTGTACGAGACATCCATATCTTTCTGGTATAATTCCTCTGTGTATTTTTGCCACCTCTTCTTGATGTCTTCTGCTTCTGTTAGGTCCTTACTACTTTTGTCCTTTATTATGGTGATCTTTGTATGAAATGTTCCTTTCATATTTCCAATTTTCTTGAACAGATCTCTGGTTCTTCCCATTCTGTTGTTTTCCTCTATTTCTTTGCATTGCTCGTTTAAGAAGGCCTTCTTGTCTCTCCTTGCTATTCTTTGGAAATCTGCATTCAATTTCCTGTATCTTTCACTATCTCCCTCACATTTTGCTTGCCTTCTCTCCCCCGCTATTTGTAAGGCCTCGTTGGACAGCCACTTTGCTTTCTTGCAATTCTTTGCTCAGATTCGGGAAGAAGTAGACTCCACCGTGGGAGCAGGGCCGGGGCGGGAGAGTGCTAGAGTTCTGTCTAGTCAAGTTGAATGGGATCAATTCCAATCTGTTACCTCCGAGGATGTGGACAGGCTGCTTGGACGAGTGAAACCAACCACCTGTCTCCTGGATCCTTGCCCATCCTGGCTTATAAAAGCTAGCCAGGAAGGACTGGGCAATGGGCTTCGTGGGGAGGTGAATGCTTCTTAAAAAACCATCTTTAGATGCGGCCAGGATGGCCAACTATCGCCCAGTCTCAAATCTTCCATTCCTGGGCAAGGTGATTGAGCGAGCGGTTGCCGAACAACTCCAGGCACGCCTGGAAGAAGCGGACCATTTGGATCCCTTCCAGTCGGGATTCAGGCCTCATCATGGGACTGAAACTGCCTTGGTCGCACTGGTTGATGATCTCCGGCGGGCTAGGGACAAAGGTGAGAGCTGTTTCCTAGTTCTGCTGGATCTCTCAGTGGCGTTTGATACCATCGACCATAGCATCCTTCTGGACCGTCTTGAGGGGCTGGGAGCTGGGGGCACTGTTATACAGTGGTTCCGCTCCTTCCTCCTGGGCCGTGTTCAGAAAGTGGTGGGGGGGGATGAGTGTTCAGACCCTTGGGCTCTCACTTGTGGGGTGCCTCAGGGTTCTGTCCTCTCCCCCATGCTTTTCAACATTTACATGCGGCCGCTGGGAGAGATCATCAGGAGGTTTGGGCTGGGTGTTCATCAGTATGCGGATGATACCCAGCTCTACCTCTCTTTTAATCAGAACCAGTGAAGGCGGAGAAGGTCCTGTGTGAGTGTCTGGAGGCGGTTGGAGGATGGATGGCAGCTAACAGATTGAGGTTGAATCCTGACAAGACAGAAGTACTGTTTTTGGGGGACAGGAGGCGGGCAGGTGTGGAGGATTCCCTGGTCCTGAATGGGGTAACTGTGCCCCTGAAGGACCAGGTGCGCAGCCTGGGAGTCATTTTGGACTCACAGCTGTCCATGGAGGCACAGGTCAAATCTGTGTCCAGGGCAGCTGTTTACCAGCTCCATCTGGTACGTAGGCTGAGACCCTATCTGCCTGCGGACTGTCTCGCCAGAGTGGTGCATGCTCTGGTTATCTCCCGCTTGGACTACTGCAATGCACTCTACGTGGGGCTACCTTTGAAGGTGACTCGGAAACTACAACTAATCCAGAATGCGGCAGCTAGACTGGTGACTGGAAGCGGCCGCCGAGACCATATAACACCGGTCTTGAAAGACCTGCATTGGCTCCCAGTACGTTTCCGAGCACAATTCAAAGTGTTGGTGCTGACCTTTAAAGCCCTAAACGGCCTCGGTCCAGTATACCTGAAGGAGCGTCTCCACCCCCATCATTCTGCCCGGACGCTGAGGTCCAGCGCCGAGGGCCTTCTGGCGGTTCCCTCATTGCGAGAAGCAGAGCTACAGGGAACCAGGCAGAGGGCCTTCTCGGTAGTGGCACCCGCCCTGTGGAACGCCCTTCCAGCAGATGTCAAAGCGATAAACAACTACCTGACGTTCAGGAGACATCTTAAGGCAGCCCTGTTCAGGGAAGTTTTTAACGTGTGATATTTTATTGTATTTTTGGTTTTTATGGAAGCCGCCCAGAGTGGCTGGGGAGGCCCAGCCAGATGGGCGGGGTATAAATAAATTATTATTATTATTATTATTATTATTATTATTATTATTATTATTATTTTCATTGGGATGGTTTTAGTTGCTGCCTCCTGTATAATGTTGCGAGCCTCCACCCATAGTTCTTCAGGCACTCTTTCCACCAAGTCTAAATCCTTAAACCTGTTCCTCACTTCCACTGTTTATTCATAAGGGATTTGGTTTAGATTGTATCTTACCGGCCCAGTGATTTTTCCAGCTTTCTTCAGTTTAAGCTGGAATTTTGCTATAAGATGCTGATGATCTGAGCCACAGTCAGCTCCAGGTCTTGCTTTTAATGACTGTATAGAGCTTCTCCATCTTTGGCTGCAGAGAATATAATCAATCTGATTTCGATGTTGCCCATCTGTTGATGTCCATGTGTAGAGTCGTCTCTTGTGTTGTTGGAAAAGCGTGTTTGTGATGACCAGCTTGTTCTCTTGGCAGAACTCTATTAGCCTTTGCCCTGCTTCGTTTTGATCTCCAAGGCCAAACTTGCCAGTTGTTCCTTTTATCTCTTGATTCCCTACTTTAGCATTCCAATGAGAAGAACATCCTTCTTTGGTGTCACTTCTATAAGGTCTTGTAAGTCTTCATAGAATTGGTCAATTTCAGTTTCTTCAGCACCAGTAGTTGGTGCATAAACTTGGATTACTGTGATGTTAAAAGGTCTGCCTTGATTTGTATCAAGATCATTCTATCATTTTTGAGATTGCATCCCAGTACAGCTTTTGCCACTCTTTTGTTGACTATGAGGGCCACTCCATTTCTTTTACGGGTTTCTTGCCCACAGTAGTAGATATGATAGTCATCCAAACTGAATTCGCCCATTCCCGTCCATTTTAGTTCACTGATGCCCAGGATGTCAATATTTATTCTTGCCATCTCATTTTTGACCACATCCAACTTACCCAGGTTCATGGTTCTTACATTCCAGGTTCCTATGCAATATTTTTCTTTACAGCATTGGACTTTCCTTTCGCTTCCATGCATATCCAAAACTGAGCGTCCTTTCAGCTTTGGCCCAGCCGCTTCATCAGCTCTGGATCTACTTGTACTTGTCCTCCGCTCTTCCCCAGTAGCATGTTGGACACCTTCCGACCTGAGGGGCTCATCTTCCAGCGTCATAACTTTTATATGCCTGTTGTCTTTCTCCATGGAGTTTTCTTGGCAGGGATACTGGAGCGGCTTGCCGGTTTCTCCTCCAGGTGGATCACGTTTGGTCAAAACTCTCCACTATGACCTGTTCATCTTGGGTGCCCTGCTCGACATAGTTCATAGCTTCTCTGAGTTATTCAAGCCCCTTCACCACGGCAAGGCAGTGATCCATGAAGGGGTTCAAGGTGAGTACAGCCACATTTGTTTCTTTTTCTTTTTGGTAACAGAAAAGCACTGAATATAGGGATTTATTTTCAATCCTCATTGCATGGGGGGGGAAAGAAAAGAAAAGAAAAGAAAGTAAAAAAAGAACTTGCAATCAATACACGCACAAACACACATCTGATAAAATTCTATTATTGGATCAATGGCTGCACAAACGGTGGGAATTTCTCATTATTGAGAAAGTGCCACATCAATTGAGTGAAACAATGGACCTTGCTAATCCTGAAGACTTCCTTCTAACATGGAAGCATTTTCTAGCCTGCAGATGCAAATACGTTCTTCAGCTTCACAGCCCCTGTTACTTGGGAGGTATTTTGAGTGCTACAAAGGCACACATTTCCTAAAGCAGAGTTCCCCAAACTTTGGTCTGTGAGCTTCACTCAGGTGGCCTGCGGCATACCCACATTAAATATTCATATCGACTTCTAATTGTATTCTTACTGCCCTTTTTATTTCTTATATTGTATTTTTTTTAATTACAATTTGGGTTTTATGGAATGTAAATTGTAACCCAAGAAAATGCAACGAGAGAAATAAAAGGAGCAATTAAAGCACAATTAAAAATCGTTCCACTCCTAGCACAGCACATGACGATTGCTGCAACAGGCGGGGGAATTATGGGGTCCTCTAAGGCCATCAGCAGTTTTCAGGTTGTCCATGGGAACCACTGTCCTAAGAGGGGACAGGGAGTAGGACTTTTTCCCCACTCAGATTTTTCAGAATGCTTATGAGGTGTTCTCCTTAGTGGCAGATTGCAATAAGAGAGGGGAAGGAGTGTTTTCCTAGTCATGGTTAGCCAATGAATAGAGTTCTGTTTGCATTGTTCTTCTTCTTCTTCTTCTTCTTCAAAAGAAGAGTTTTGATTTGATATCCCGCTTTATCACTAACTGAAGGAGTCTCAAAACGGCTAACATTCTCCTTTCTCTTCCTTCCCCACAACAAACACTCTGTGAGGTGAGTAGGACTGAGAGACTTCAAAGAAGCATGACTAGCCCAAGGTCACCCAGCAGCTGCATGTGGAGGAGCGGAGACGTGAACCCGGTTCCCCAGATTACGAGACTACCGCTCTTAACCACTACACCACACTGGCTCTCGTGATCTGCATGACCATCTCGTGTGTTTAATGTGATAGTGGCTCAGATCTGAATGCATATGTGTAAAACAGGGGTAGAGAACCTAGCCCTTGAGTCTTCCTGGGCCACACACCCTCCCAAGTCGCAAGCACCAGCCCTCTTTTACAGTCTCGTTGATAGTGTTTTCTTTTGACTTAACTGGAATTCATTTTCCATTATCAGAGGCATAGAGATGAACATGAATAAGCAAGCCTACTCAATAAAAGGTAAAAATCCCCATCTGCCTATGACCCTGCCTACCACTAATATGTGGGCCCCTAGAAGGCTATCCTGAATAGTGTGCCCCCCCCAGGCTGTAAGATGTACCCCAGCTTGGTGCAAAAGAAGAAAAGTCTTTTCCTTTTCCTTTCTTCTTCCCTGCTATTTAGCATAATATAACTAATCCACTTTATTCTCTACCAGTCTCCAAAATCCACATTAGTGGCCTCATTTCCATTGATCAAATAAGTGCAAATTCCTGTTTGGAATTCATCTAATGTTGCTGAATCCATTTAAGGCTTCTTTAATAGTGTTAAATAGATTTAGCAATTTGGATACGATCAGTGCTTTCTCCTAAATTACAGATTTCCCTCCCTTCTCACATTGTCCCAGATTTTCCTTTAATTCACATCCAGAGTGTTCTTTCCAATAATGCAGCATATGATTACTCTTTAATTAAAGTAAAATGAAAAATCCACTGTGAAGAAAATGGCCGGGACAAAATCTCACGTCTTTGTTCTGTACTATTTTTTTTTTTTTTTACAGTGAAGGAAATCAGCATTGCTTTGAAATGGGGAGAGGGGGGAATCAGCCTACATTTTGCATTTATCACATGGAGACAACTCAGACATATCTATATTACCTGGCCTCTGAAATGTATGTACCGGGTAACAACTGTTTTTCTTCCTCATCACAAGATGCATTTCTACACCAGTGTCACCCACTGCACGTAGGTTTTTGCCAGTGGACAGCAAAAGAGGTTTAAAGAAGCTCTCAAGGCAAATCTTTGAAAATGACAACTGGGAAACATTGGCCTGCAAGCACTCCAGTTGGAGAATAGCCTCTACCAAAGGTGTCATGGACTTTGAAGAAGCACAAACTCAGGATGAAAGGGAGATTGAGCTAAGAGGAAGGCACATTTGAAAAATCCTCACCATGATCATCTCCTGCTCAGAAACCTATGTCCCCACTGTGGAAGGACGTGTGGATCCAGAATTGGCCTCCACAGTCACTTACGGACTCACTGTTAAAACTGTGATTATGGAAGACAATCTTACTCGGCTACAAGTGATTGAGAAAGAAAGAAAGAAAGAAAGAAAGAAAGAAAGAAAGAAAGAAAGAAAGAAAGAAGAAAAGAGTTTAGATTTGATATCCCGCTTTATCACTACCCGATGGAGTCTTAAAGTGGCTAACATTCTCCTTTCCCTTCCTCCCCCACAACAAACACTCTGTGAGGTGAGTGGGGATGAGAGACTTCAAAGAAGTGTGACTAGCCCAAGGTCACCCAGCAGCTGCATGTGGAGGAGCGGAGACGCGAACCCGGTTCCCCAGATTACGGGTCCACCTCTCTTAACCACTCGGTCCAGTGCCGAGGGCCTTCTGGTGGTTCCCTCACTGCAAGAAAGAAAGATGTCTGCAGATGCTCCATGTAACCTGGAAGAATATATGTCACTATGTTTTTGTATTGTGGCAGCCAGATTAGCAATATCTAAACATTGGATAACCTTTTTATTAAATGTTCAAATTTTAAAAATTCTTTTAAGCAACACTCAGAACAAATTTCTCATACCCATTGACTTCCCCTCCACTCCTCCATGGTGCTCTTTTCTTACTATATAAACCTGCTCTATTACTTATATTTTACCCATTATATACATTGATTCTAACTTATTAAATGTTGCTATGCTTCAAATCAAACATACGTTTTGACATAACCATGATTCCCCCCCCCAAAAAAAAAATCTAAACCTTGGAGGACTTCATCTGGGGACCTGATTCTTGAATGAACCTCTCAGATTTGGTCTTTGATGCAGAAGTTGGCATATAAAGTAGATGCAAAAAGAAAGAACTGCACAATAGATACATTTTGTTATGTTTGGCCAGACTTCATTTCTTTTTCTTTTTTTAAAATAATATTTATTAAAAGTTTAAGAATTAAAGAAAAAAAGAAAAAAGAAAAAAATAAACAGTACAAATCAATACATTACAATACATATAAAAAAGCAAAAGACACAATACATCAAAACAAAAACAAAAGCAAAAACAGTTAAAAACACATCCATTATTTCCATATCTTTATCTTTCATTAACTTGTTTCATCGACCTCCTCACACCTCCCTTTTTGTGTTCTAGTTATTAATTATTTCAGCAAATCCTTTCCATCTTTCACTGTTTTCTATCATTTAATTATCTTAATTTATTTTAACCTTATCTTACCATTAAAACCCTAAAACTTATTTATACTTAACTCCTTATAACATTTCTACTAAAGCCATATAATTTCATTCCAACATTTTTCTATCACTCATTAATTTTGCAACATTTCTCTAAATAATCTTTTAAAAACTTTTTTTTAATCTTCCTCCACTGTCTCTTCTCCCTGGTCTCGGATTCTGTCAGTCCTTTCTATCAATACCATATAGTCCATCAACCTGGTGACCTTCTGTCCGAGGCTCTTAACTCTCTTCCATGTCCCTTCTGCAGATCTTCTTCATATTTATACATGCACTTTACTTTATCTTCTGCTGATCTTCTTCTTAATTTCCTTCCTTTGGCACTGAGGAGTAGATCTCGGGGAAACTCCAACCTAACAATGTCTTTATTCCTTCTCGACGGGTCAGCCCATTCTCCATAGTCAGAACTAAAGTCCAAAAGATACTTCAGAGCGCCACTCTTCCCCCTGACCCAAATCCAGATCCCAAAGGCCAGAGCATCCCTGCATAGGAGGATCTATCCAACTTTCCTTCTCCCATCCAAGCAGGGCTCCATCTCTCCAAATCTGGCTTTCTCTAGATTCGATCATAAAGGACAACAGCTTATGTTCATCAAATTGCCTCTGTGAGGCCGGGGCTCTCTCCACTTGAATTACTTGAGGTTCAACAACAACTTTCTTTCTTTTTTTAAAAAATGACATTTATTAGATGTTTAAAAATTACAGAAAAAGGAAAAAAGGAAAACAATAAAAAAATTAACAGAACATACATTACAATACATAAAAAGAAAAACATAAAAATACAATACAGCAAAAAGAAACAGAAACACTAAAACACACATCCAATATTCCATATCTTTACCTTTCATTTACTTGTTTCATCGAACTCCTCACACCTCCTTTTTTTGTATTCTAGTTCAAATAACTATTTCAGCAAATTCTTTCCATCTTTCTC
Source organism: Podarcis vaucheri (assembly GCF_965113315.1). Taxonomy (NCBI): domain Eukaryota; kingdom Metazoa; phylum Chordata; class Lepidosauria; order Squamata; family Lacertidae; genus Podarcis; species Podarcis vaucheri. The sequence continues at coordinate 94,252,673 of NC_138762.1, read as the reverse complement.
AATTTTTGTTCTATAATTTATCTTGACGGTCTAACCTTAAATTTTTCCATTTTGGCCCATTATCAATCAGCTTTTACATAATTCTTTATTACATTTCTGCCAAAACCATATAGCTTCATTCCAGCATCCTTCTAACATTCATTAATTTTGCAATGTTTTTGTAAATATACTTTGAATTTTTTCCAATCTTCTTCCACCAACTCTTCTCCCTGGTCTCGGATTCTGCCAGTCATTTCCGCCAGTTCCATGTAGTCCATCAGCTTCATCTGCCATTCTTCCCAGGTGGGTAAATCTTGTGTCTTCCAGTGCTTTGCGATGAGTATTCTTGCTGCTGTTGTAGCATACATAAAAAAAGTTCTATCCTTCTTTGGCACCAATTGGCCGACCATGCCCAGGATAGACTCTCCTCAACAACAACTTTCTCCTTCGTCTTCTCCACAGCTTGCCATGTCAAAACAGATTCCTGGGTCAATTCCTGAGTAATTTCTGTGTAGGTATTCCCTTTTTGTCCCAACTCAGTCATTTTTTGTCCCGAATTGTCAATTTTAATAATCATCACATCCATCTTCTCATGAAGCTGTTCCAATAAAGCACTTGTCTTGCAAAATGCAATCACTAAGGCTTCTTCTGTCAACATTCTTGTCCAAGGTCAGACTCTGATTCTCACGCTCTTTAATCTCTGCAGCTGGAAAATTCCCCAGCTCCACTCCTGCAACAGTTTCAAAAGCTCCCTCTAGGGGAAACAATTTCTATTTGTATCCATCCTTTTAAACGCAGATCCAGCGACAGAGTTAGTTTCGATTTTCAGTAACTTTTTTTTGCTCCTTTTTAAGTGCAAAAGGAAACAGTGGAAACAATATATTTCTCTTATTTAACTATCTGTCAACATACGCTTTATTCACAGTCAATGAACTTTCCCAAAACGTCAATCTTACTGGCAGCCCATTCCCAGGTTCGAAACGGTGGTGATTTATCTTTCTTCACTCTCTCTCCTGCAGGCTTAAATGATCTAGAATTTCCCCCCTCTTCTCCTGCTTCCAAGGGGGGTTTAGTAATTTTAACCGATGGAGATTTAATCCTTTACAAAAGACTTTCCAGGCTTTAGCTTGCAACGTCTTTGCTTCAATCTATTTACAAAAGAGGAAGGTGGACTTCCTGTTTGAAGCCTTCCTGTATCGATGCCAAATTAAGAAGTTTAGAGATCCAATTTTCCGTTCTACTCACGGGTAGTTGTTTAGAGTCCAATTGTCCACAGGAAAAAGTCAGCGCTCTCCGGCAACAGCAATGCGGCTTCACTCCGTGAAAGAAGCAGTCGATTCGAAGCACCGCGCCGCTCACCCCACGTGGCTCCGGATCCCCGAAACCGGGTTTCCCCGTGAGTAGGGGAGGCACAAAAGGTGTCAGCCGAATCCCACATCCACAGGCTTCTCCCGCCTGTGGTTTTTGGTGGGTCTCCGCCTCGCCGTGGCGGTCCAGACCCTGATTTCCACGGAGCGGATTCCTCCCAATCAGAGGAAATCTGCCATTGCCGGAGGCGCTAACCCGGAAGTCCCAGACTTCATTTCTTCTTGCTCTAGTTATCTCTCGCTTGGACTACTGCAATGTGCTCTACGTTGGGCTACCTTTGAAGGTGACCCGGAAACTACAACTAATCCAGAATGCGGCAGCTAGACTGGTTACTGGGAGCAGCCGCCAAGACCATATAACACCAGTCCTGAAAGTCCTACATTGGTTTCCAGTACGTTTCCGAGCACAATTCAAAGAGTTGGCGTTGACCTTTAAAGCCCTAAACAACCTTGGCCCAGTATACCTGAAAGAGTGTCTCCACCCCCATTGTTCAGCCCTGACACTGAGGTCCAGCGCCGAGGGCCTTCTGGCAGTTCCCTCACTGCAATAAGCAAAGCTACAGGGAACCAGGCAGAGGGCCTTCTGGGTAGTGGCTCCTGCCCTGTGGAACGCCCTCCCATCAGATGTCAAAGAGACAAACAACTAACTGACATTTAGAAGGATCTGAAGGCAGCCCGGTTTAGGGAAGTTTTTAATGTGTGACATTTTAATGTATTTTTAATCTTTGTTGGAAGCTGCCCAGAGTGGCTGGAGAGGCCCAGCCAGATGGGCAAGGTACAAATATATTATTATTATTATTATTATTATTATTATTATTATTATTATTATTAATTATATGTGTGTGTATCAGTGACTAACAAAACATACATTTAAAATTCCTATTGCAAATTGCTTCAGCATCTGCCGTCATCAGTTGCTCTGATAACAATGATGTCATTTGAAAGGTGGCAGTTATAGATCTTTGAGGACAGAATGCTCAGGAGACCTTCAGACCTTCTCTGAAGCTAAGCAGTCCTGCTGCTCTCCCCTGTGTTGAAGCCATGCAGTGTTAATGTGTCTGGCATGTACATCTAAAGGTTCTCCCTTTCTACTAACATTTTTGGATCTGTTGGCAGCTCCAGAGCAATTACTGCCAGGCTGCGGTTCTGAGAATTCAGATGTTTACCACCAGGGATATATTAGCCATATGCATGCTCCTAATAGTTAAATCTATTTTTTTATTTTTAAGAGAGCTATTGTATGTCAGAAGAAAGCATGTTAAACCTACACAGGAAACCCATGGCTGCAAAAACCCTGCACTCTCTCTGCACAACTGGGAGGACCGCCCCACATGACCGTTTCCTTTCACTTCAATAGAGGGACCGCTCTCCTGCACATTTTTGGTGAGTATTAGTTGACTGCTATGTGAATGCTTTATGGTAATGGGGGTCCACAGGGGGGGGGCAATGGTTAAATGCTTGAGCCAACTCTGTACTTGCCTCGTGAGGTTGTTATGAGGAGGATTAAGCAAAAGACCCAATTCCAGAGAATACAGGCATTGTTTTCCAAATGCAACAATGATATACAGCAACTACGAACCCATGCTAACGATTTTCCAATCATGCTTTAGCTAAACATTCCTGAGGGGCTGTTCTGTTGTTCTCATTTATTTGTTTTACCCCATAATTGCCTTCCATCTTTGTCTGTTTAAGACAACGAGGAATAAAAAGGCACTCATAATTGAATTCAAGGAAGAAATGATACCATGCGGATTGATGCCAACCTTCCCCTGAGATAATAACATGGTGAACACAAGAATACAGCTGAAGGATCATGTATTTTATTGTGAGAAGCATCATTCAAAGCAACTGGGAAATTAGTAAGAATCACCACATTTCAGTATACTAACATGGCGGTGCAGTTCTATGAGTTATGCATAATAGTAATTTTGTGAAGAACATTGCAGAATTACAAAGCCTTTTAGGAGTAACAGGTAACTTAAATGTGTCTAAGTAAAGGAGAATGATATTGGCTTCACTTTAAAGAGAAAGTGAAGCTCTTTATGGATATGATTAGTTGTTCTTGTGGTGCTGGAGGAGACTCTTGAGAGTCCCACGGACTGCAAGAAGATCAAACCTATCCATGCTTAAGGAAATCAGCCCTGAGTGCTCACTGGAAGGACAGATCCTGAAGCTGAGGCTCCAATACTTTGGCCACCTCATGAGAAGAGAAAACTCCCTGGAAAAGACCCTGATGTTGGGAAAGATGGAGGGCCCACGGAAAAGGGGACGACAGAGGACGAGATGGTTGGATAGTGTTTTCGAAGCTATGAGCATGAGTTTGACCAAACTGCGGGAGGCAGTGGAAGACAGGAGTGCCTGGCGTGCTCTGGTCCATGGGGTCACGAAGAGTCGGACACAACTAAACAACAAAACAACAAAACAACAACAAATTTCTTGAAAAAGGCATAGATTGAAGCATTTGTGTCTCAGGGTACTGCATCAGTTATTACTGTTTAAGAGAAATGTTCAGCTGCACTTTATTCCATCTTCACATGAAGAAGAAGAAGAAGAAGAAGAAGAAGAAGAAGAAGAAGAAGAAGAAGAATTCAAGTTATTTGGACAAATTGTAAACATTTCAGAGATCTGAAAGTGTCTGTGTGAGAGCCTCAGCTAATTTGTAGGCTTGCCTGTATTGGGTCCTAATTTCCAGCATCTGTAGCTAAAGAATCTTGGGTAGCAAGGTTGAAAAATGTATTTACTTGTGTCTCTGCTGCCAGTCAGACTTTACAGTACTGAGGTGGATGGACCAATTTTGTGACTTGGTTTCAAGTAGATTCAGATGTTCATGAACCTTTGTGTAGGCTATATCACTGCAGGTGGGAGCTCATGGCACTGAATCCTCTACCCTTCAAAAAAAGACCCTACGTCCTGCTCAGCTGGCCACAGGGACACTGCAAGGAGTTGACAAACTGAGTTTTATCATTCCCCTGCAGAACTCACTTCACCATTGACCCCATTCAATAAATGCCATGTTTGCCTTTTCATGCTTCCTTGAGGGCTCAAAGATCCCCTGCTTTCTTACTCATCTCAGCTGACTCCATGCTGGGAAATAGTGGCCAGTGAGTTTTTCATGATGGTAGTCTGGGTGAAGGGCCTGCATATTGCTCATGGTGCATGGATGAAATAAATGGGAGACCCCAAACAACTCAGTGACACCTCAGCACCTCTGCAGTTTCTGCTGATATACTGTGTCAAGCAAAGGGGCTTGTTAGGTTGGTGAATGAGCAAACACTGGACCTAGGACCATCTGTCTACTTTGTACTTTACCACTAGGGAATAGACCTACAGTGGGCCTCTTTAGTTTGGATATGGCTATATTGCTATTCTCTTTGGAGGTTGAAACACAGGATGAGGTAGAAGGTAGTGTTCCACAGGCCAAGCACCCAAGATGCAACAGACAATTTACCATTAGTCTAGCTCCCATCTGCTGCTGTGGCTGTGGGGTTAGGGAGTGACTTTGCATAGTGAGAATTTCGGGCTTTTGACCTGCTGCTCACATTTCTATTTGGCATCCTTGGCAAAAACACCCACTGACTTCCATCGCAGCTATAAGGCAGCTTGTGGTGCTGGCCTATGAGCTTTTTTTGGTGATATATGTCAACTTTATTCATCAAGCTGACATCTTGTTCCTCCACACAGGGGGCACTAAACAGTGCAGAGTTTAGTAGGAGCTTTGGATCCATAGCAGAATCTGAACCACGATTCTGGAAACTCCATAAGATCTCCACACTTTCTTCTTACCTAATGGACGTGAAGCTTGATGTATGCTGTTCTTGTAATGGTAGACCTTTGTACTCTGTCTAGAATGTTAGCTATTTGCATGTTGTCTGTGTTTCTGCTGCTAGGGGACATGAGTTCCTACCTGCAGAAGTCCTTGAGGTCTATGGTTTGCCCATTGCTGTTTGCCCTCCTACCCATTCCACAGTGGTAGCCTGCACTGGAAAAGAAACACCTTCTTGCTGCATGCTTGTACTGTATATTGTATATACATGGAGGTTCAGGACACAGTGACAACGCTCTGCATTGATTGGTGTCTCCCATACATGTCCAATATGGAAGGCATTACCAGCTGGTGTTGGCGTGTCTGTCAGGGTTGCTGTTAGCCCCTTGTTTCTGTAACTGTTATGGTGCTTCTGACTTCGATCATGATTCCATTATGTCAGGATTCCATTCAGAGCCATGGTTCCTGACGTAGACTGTTGTTTATCTGTTGTTTAAAAATAAATAGTAACTTAGAAATAACAACAGTAGTCACTTACAAACAACCCAGTTCTCACAAAATATCCAACGGTTTGGGAAAGCATATAATTATGATTGTCTCCAAAACTTCAGCTAAACTATTTCAAGTAATTAATCACTTGTACTCATTTTTTTGTTATGTATTCAAAGTTTGATATACCTTTAAACAAGTTTTTTTTAATAGACTGTTAGCTTCCCTACTGTTGCAATTTCCCACATCTTCAGGAGCTATTCATCTTTGGCCAGTGAGCTATTTGCTGAGTGTTTTGAAAAAACAAGTCTAGCAATCAGATTACATATTACTTCCTGATTACTTTTTGATGCACATATAAACTAATATGTCGAGACTGCTTTCTACACTTTTGAGATATCAAAGCTGTGAAGGTTGAACATTACTGAATAATCCAAGTGCCCAATTCAGAATGCCAAAGATTTTTCAAAATATAGCAACTGTAATTCCAATTTCTTTGGAGCTGTAACAACACTGAGGCTATGTTTTGTAGCATCTTTTGATCAAATCCCACTGGGACTTACTTTTGTGTAGACACATACAGGATTGTGCTGTGATTCTCTTTTCAACAGTGCCATCAATAAGCCTGTGCAAAACAGTAAAATGATAAACATGGTTCAGGGCCTATCTCCACCATTGTTGTTCCTCACTGAAACCATTGAAAATCATTCCCACTCATTGATGTCCCTTCTACCCAGTCATACAGATCTTAGTTGGGCTTTAGATGTTCACATCCATGATTTGTAGTACGCTGCTGGGATCACATTCTGGGTCTACCTCTCCTGTCTTGGAAAGGACTTTACCATCACCCCCTGGACCTTTCTTGCTATCATGGAAGCAGGACCCCACAACACACCACCTCTCTCTGTCTCACTCCAAAAGCTTGTCTGAGAGCCTTTCACTTGTCTTGTTATTCCCTGCAGCTGGTTTCCTTACTTCACACCACTTCTGATACACAGACCTGTCACTTTCCACAAAACAGCTGGGGCTTTGGTGGTGAGGACTGCTGTTTCAAGTCTTTCATTACATGTAAAATCTGGCCAGTAGGAAATTGGCAGCACAAAGCTCTTTGGCAATGGTAATTTGACAGAGTTTCTATAATTCCTGGGACCTCCCTGCTCAAGCTAGAGACCAGCTGGATCTTGCTCCTCCTGGTGGGTCTTGCCATAAATTGCTCCCTAAGCATACTTAGGAATTGTGCTGCCTGTCTATTGCTGATGCATGAACCTGCATCCACATTTTGTGCTGTAATCTTCTTTGGGAAGGAAGGAAGGAAGGAAGGAAGGAAGGAAGGAAGGAAGGAAGAGTCTGGGGAGCTGGGGGTATAACTCTCTTTCTGTACCCTATATGAAAGTGCTGTCTGCAGCACTCCTCTAATCATTTCATAAGTTCATGGGTGAACCAGTCTCTAGTTTTGGGGTGGCAATATATCTCTTTCCTCTTTCCACTATTAAAAAGGAACTGCACTTAAGCTTAGTGGTCCAGTTTATATATGGGAGAGGCAAATCTTCCTTGCCATTACTCAGGACCGCATATGGCAAATAGGCCTACACATCACATTTCCTATTCTAACCAGGTAAAGGTAAAGGGACCCCTGACCGTTAAGTCCAGTTGCGGATGACTCTGGGGTTGCGATGCTCATCTCGCTTTACTGGCCGAGGGAGCCGGTGTTTGTCTGCAGACAGCTTCCGGGTCATGGGGCCAGCACGACATAACCCGCTTCTGGCGAACCAGAGCAGTGCACGGAAACGGCGTTTACCTTCCCACCGGAGTGGTACCTATTTATCTACTTGCACTTTGATGTGCTTTCGAACTGCTAGGTTGGCAGGAGCTGGGACCCAACAACGGGAGCTAGCCCCATCGCAGGGATTTGAACCACCGACCTTCTGATCGGCAAGCTCAAGGCTCAGTGGTTTAGACCACAGCACCACCCACCAGAGGGTGGCCAATTTCCCCGGCTATGTTACAGTGTCAAGTATATTTCACAACACTAATAGCAATAAGTATGCTTCTACTATGTTTCCACCCAGTATCCATGCAGTGTTGAAGGCTGATTACTTAGCGACCATTATCACCGTGCATCATTTCTATGGCAAACAACATTAATCAAAGGAGAGACAGAAGAGGACAACTCCCGCAGAGAGGCACAGTTGGGCGTCAAAGCTCATAGTGCTAAAGATGTGTGGTGTGCATAGCTTAGAGAGAGCATCTCATATCTTTAATTATTGATTAAGAAAACTCGATTAACGAAAATAAGTCTAGGTAAAAAGAAGGTATGCCAGTAATATAACTATCTGCATTGGGGGGGAGGGGTCTTTATAATTGGAAATGGCTGAGAATGTAAAACAAAAGGCTTAGCAGAAATAAAGGTATTTGAAATCTATGACAAATGTTGTTTTACAATCAAGACAGGATTGAGAATTGATCCATGGTTTCAACAAATCACATTCCTTTCACAACACAGCAGTCTTCAATGTGCATACAAAGCAGGCTTTAACAACCTGTGCTTTGAACTACAACTCCCATAAGCCCTAGCAATAGAACAAAAAGGTAAATGTAAAGGACCCCTGGACGGTTAAGTCCAGTCAAAGGTGACTATGGGGTTGCAGCGCTCATCTTGCTTTCAGGCCAAGGGAGCCGGCGTTTGTCCACAGACAGCTTTCTGGGTCATGTGGCCAGCATGACTAAACTGCTTCTGGCACAATGGAACACCGTGATGGAAACCTGAGTACACAGAAATGCTGTTTACCTTCCCGCCACAGCGATACATATTTAACTACTTGCACTGGCATGCTTTCAAACTGCTAGGTTGGCAGGAGCAGGGACAGAGCAAAGGGAGCTCACCCCGTCATGGGGATTTGAGCCGCCGACCTTCTGATCAGCAAGCCCAAGAGGCTCAGTGGTTTAGACCACAGCGCTACCCACGTCCTAGCCCCAGCAGTATTGCAGGTTTGTGAAGGGAAGGCTGACCTAAGAGACAGCATGCTTGAATATACCTCCTCCACAAAATCTACCTGGATGGGTAAGCTTAGCACATCTGGAGCAAGGCTTCTCATTGACTTGAGCTATGTAGGAATGATTAAAGCTAAAATGCTATGTGTGCATCTGATGTAGCGATACTCCTGCACTTTGTAATTGCCTGCTTCAGTGAAAACATGTGGTCTGCATCCAATACTTAAACTTTTATAGCATCCATCAGCTTTGAAAACCAAGAAAATAAAGGCAAGGGGAGGGCTTTGTGGTAATATATGGTCTCTGCCTAAGCTTCAGCTTATTTGGGTGAGAGAGCTTTGGTGTGTTTTGTCAAACAAGCTCAGATATTACACAGCTCCCTTGTTCCCAAATCTTTGAAGCATCCCTGGGTTTACCCATAGCTCTCTGAAGCCTTAGAAGATCACCCATTGGGGGCTTTTGCATGGCTCAGTCTGAGCTGTGATTAATGTCCAAGACTTGTTCAAGAAACATGGAATTTTCTGAGGGGCAGTTAATAAAGCAGTGTGTTAAGGTTGCCAGCGCTATAAGCTGGGACAGATCTTTTTATTATTACTTTGGGAGAGGGTTAAACTTTTTCTTTCGGAGTTTTCTGAGAAAGCTCATGAATACCAAGCCAGAAATAAATTAAATGGGCGTGAGGGAGAGATGCAGTACTATGAGGATTCTACAAGACGACCTTCTCCAATGGGGGCTCAGATATTTGTATTGTGGAATAAGTGACAACTGTGACTTACAAGTAATTGAATACTGCTCAAAGTTACACAGGTTTCTATAGAAGCTTTGGGTTTCATAAAGCAGAAAAATTAAGTGCCAACTGGGATGGGGAGGGGAATTCAGTTTGCATTCTAATGGAAACCTTTGTATTCTGAAACAGTACGCAAACTGAAACCCAGCTTCCCTTCCAAAATTCACATTTCTGCAATTCTCCCAAAAATGTGTACAAAATGTATGTCTCAAGGGAAAGTATGCATAAGAATGCATATATCTATGAAACCAACACACAGCTTTTTATTGGGGAAGTTGCTTGAAAAGGGTAAATATTAAGCATAATTAAATACCAAAGTGTACCTAGAATGATGGCCAATTTTCATGAGAGTTTTCTAAAAAAATAATAATCAGTAAGTGATACATAAATATTGCAAACTGAACCTAAGGCTGAAAAACTGAGGAAAAACCACAGCTGCTTGATTCCTCCATCCTTGTTTCTAGCACTGCTAAACTGGTCCCTACAACTACACTAAGCGTTAAAGGAGCAATCCTATGCACACAAAGCTGGCATAAAGCAAGCCAGTATAAGTTAAACCTGTGTAAAATTGCACCAGATCTAAATCCCGCTCAGCAGTGGGGCTGCTGCTGGTCTATCTAAGCCTGGCAGAGAAAAAGCAGCCTTTAAAATAGTGTTTTAACCTGGGTTGCCAGCTAACATGGTCAAGCTGAACAGACTCAGAATCCCTGCCTCTGGTCCTGCCATGCTCAACAACTAAAGATGGCCCTGGTTGGACATCCCAATGGATCTTGCTCCCTTAAGTCTCATTCTTGACTTTTCCATCCTCACAGTATAGGAAAGAGTGTGCTTCCTTCCACTATGCAGAGAACATGTAATGGGAAATTGGGTCCTCCCTTCAAGAGGGCACGTATTGCGGTGAGACCTGGAAACTGACACCCTGTGTTGTGGGTGGGTACAATTAGTCAGCCACAACACCCGATTGGTAGGTCCCTCATAGCTGGGTGAAATCTGGCCAATGGGATGCAGTCCAAACGGTTTGAGGGACCTATTTATACCCATGCATGTGACCCAGAGCTTCCTCTTTTGGCACGTGCATTTGGAACACCCGCCCACCTCTCCCTACTTTTAGGGCTTTGCGCTTGACCTTGCTATGCCGTCGTGTGTCATCTGTCATTGGGACAGGGGCATGGCAGGAATTTTCCCCGCTTGGCTGACTGGCTGTTGCCATTTGGGTTTCGCCTGCCGCGTAGCAAATCTTCACAACTTGTAAGGTTGCGGATAGGCTCTGGTTCAGTTGATAGGGATGGGAGAATGCTCTCGCCATCCCTATGTGAAGGGTATTCCATTAAAGGAATCCAGGGACTCGATGATTTGGTCAACCCCTGAGAGGGGGTTGTGCCCATGCCTGAGTCCAGGGGGACATTTGGGTGCCGGAGATAGCCTGTTCCCGGCTTTCCGCTTATCCAGGTGTTCACCCTTGACTGACCTATGCTGGAACCCTGGGTCAGTGCTGCCTGCAAGAGTGTAGGGAGCTAGTCGAACCAGAGCCTATGCAACCATTCACTTTCTGTATGCCTAAATTCTGCCAAAAACCAAAACCAAAATTTGAGTGAATTTATTTAGGGGGGAGGTTTCTGGGTCTGAACACGCAAAAGCCTTTCATTGTTGGCAGGTCAGGCAGAGGGAGAGAATCTTGTAAACCAGATCCCTGCATGACTGATCCCAATTTTACTGGGACATCTGTGATGTCCTGCTTCCTCCACAGGGTCCCCACCAAGGCCTGGAGGCCTGCCACAGTCACTGACATGCTTCAGGAAGCTGGGCCGCACTTCCAGAAGTGCACTTTCTCTCCTCTCCCAATCTGAGCACTCAGCAGAGGCCTTTCGGAGATGGTGGGACTTCTGGTGGAGGCAGAGGGCGGGGGGATGAGTTGCGAGGTTGCACAGGGTAGTGGTGGCGGTGGCAGACCTGAGTGGGTGGGGGGCAGCGGCATGGATTTCAGTTAGAATAAGTTGGAGGGTGTGGCGATCACACAGGATCCCTGGACGTTTAATGGTCTATTGATCCCTGTGCCACCACTGTGCTTGCTTCCGCACTGCCACCAACCAGTTACTCTCTGGTAAAACACCGAGTCCAGTCAGTTGTCAAAAGTGAACCAAAAAAACCCCAAGTTTATTTTACAAACGTTAGCAAGTTTATGGTTTCTCAGATAATATTCCTGTCAGTACTTTAGTTTCTTTACCAGCAGAGCCTAGGACGGTTTGAATCCCTGCAATGGGGCGAGCTCCCATTGTTTGGTCCCAGCTCCTGCCCACCTAGCAGTTTGAAAGCACGTCAAAGTGCAAATAGATAAATAGGTACCACTCCAGCGGGAAGGTAAACGGCGTTTCCGTGTGCTGCTCTGGTTCGCCAGAAGCGGCTTAGTCATGTTGGCCACATGACCTGGAATCTGTACGCCGGCTCCCTCGGCCAATAAAGCGAGATGAGCGCCGCAACCCCAGAGTCGGCCACGACTGGACCTAATGATCAGGAGTCCCTTTACCTTTAATACCCTCCTAATACCTTCTGACTGATTAGCTCAACTGTTTGACTGACTCCTCTTAACAAATTCTCTCACTGTCTCACACCAGACTAGCGCAACCAACAGACTCATCCTCTCTGTCTCTTCTAACTCCAGACTGTCTTCTCAACAACTCTAACTAACTAAAAAACCTTCTGTTCTTAAACCTTATACCCAGTTAACTCTGCCCCCGGGTTCCCATTGGTTAGACATTTTACAATTAGTTAACCCTTTCCTTATGAGCCCAGTATGATGTCACACACATAGGAGGGCAAACGCCACAGAGGGTTTACCCTTAATGGCATCTCTGTGCTGAAAGAGAGGGCAGTGATCCTGCTCATCTAACATGCAAGAAAGTGACTACACTGTCAAATGTATGAAGCTCAAAAGCAAAAGGAAAGAAAAAAGGCACCAGTGAAATGGAGAAAAGGAGGGAGATGGAATCCGAAGGGTGTGCTTTTGAAGTAAGCCTGGGGCAGGGGGACTGCATTTTGCTATGGTCAGTAAAACTTTGTGCACATTTGAGAATTAATATCCCCCCTTTACCTCTTTTTAAATGTATGAAGGAGGTTGCAAGACTCTGAAATTCAACAACTCTTGTTCTATATAGCAATAGCAGCAGAAAATATGATTAATAGGCGGCCTGATTTCTGAGCAGTAGAAGAAAGGTAGAGTGTGAATGTAATGAAGAAGAAATGATACACGTCACACAACCCAACTTTCTAAAATGCTTCCAAACTCCAAACCATTCCGGATGCCCAAATTCAGAACACAGAGGGGAATTTCTCTGGTCAGCATGTTTAAACAGTGAATCAGACAGCCGAGGGTTTATTGATCTGGCATGGATTTTACCAAAAGGGGTCAAACCTGAAATACTGTAGGTTAAATATTGTGGGGGATGTTTCTCTTTTGTGAAAACATATTTCGCTTCAGGCAAAACTGGTAGCTCTACACTTTGTGTTTGAAAACACAGTTTGTGTGACACTAATAAAGGGAGGCTATGACTCAGACACCTTATTTATGCTACAACATGCTAGAAATATAATTCAATGAGTATCCTCACCTGGCAATAGCTATATATGTGCACTGAAGAATTTTGTGGTATTGTCTGAAAGAACATGTTATATATCAAATAAAGAGAAGACCCTGAAACTTCAGGATTCTCTCCCCTCCCCACCCCCCAAGCAGACAGTGGGTAACATTTCAATTTTGCCTCTACTTACCTTTACCCTACAGATAGGTAGCCGTGTTGGTCTGCCATAGTCAAAATAAAAAAATTCCTTCCAGTAGCACCTTAAAGACCAACTAAGTTAGTTCTTGGTATGAGCTTTTGTGTGCATGCACACTTCTTCAGATACACTGAAACAGAAGTTGCCAGATCCTTCTATATAGAGAGAAATTGCAACTCATTACCAAACTTAAAACCATGGAGAGACCTGGTCTGAACAAAGACATTGGATTCTTATCTCATTATGCATGACTAAGCCATTTTTCACATTCTCACCCCTTGCCTTTTCCTGTAAGACCTATTGCAGTCGTTAAGAGTCGTCAACAGGCTCATCTCAGCTATCTGCCAATCTCCCATTCCCACCACCCTTCTGAGTAATACCCCTCCCCACCTTCTCACTATATAGAAGGATCTGGCAACTTCTGTTTCAGTATATCTGAAGAAGTGTGCATGTACACGAAAGCTCATACCAAGAACTAACTTAGTTGGTCTTTAAGGTGCTACTGGAAGGATTTTTTTTTATTTTACCTTTACCCTGTGTGGGATGACGGTGACTTCTTTAGCATAGAATTGTAAATTTGGAATTAATATAAAATTGCATAGTTGGAAGGAACCACCAGGGTCATCTAGTCCAACTCCCTGCAACACAGGAATCTTTTGCCCCAGGTGGGGCTCAAATCCACACTCAAAATAGTCAGTCTTGGCTTTTTATTTGCATTGAATGTTATTTAAGCTAAAGCTTTTGATTTATTGCCATCTGTCTTTGAAAGCTAATCCTACACTTTTAAATGTTATCAAAAAGGATCTCTGCTGGGCTTTTTTTTAAAAAAAGACTGGAGTTCTGATTTTTTAACTTCATATTTTTTTGCTCACTTTGACTCATCTCTTTGAACATAAAATTGCAAGGGTGAAGTAATCTAACAATTTTATATGCATTTTAAGCAAGTTGGTGGGGGAGTATCACAGTACTTTTGGATTATAAAATGTGAAACTTCTTTTTTTAAAGTGCTGTGGTAAACATTTTATTTCAGTGGTTTTATTTTGAATTGTGTTTTAAGATGCTCTAAGTATTTCACATGTATTGGTTCTGAGTTAGCTTTGCATCAGGTTTCAAAGATAGGGCATTTTAGCTGTCTTCAAATCCTGAATGGAATTTGGATCTCATGTACTTTGCATTATCTTAACTTATGATGGGCTTGTTTTACAGCAGCTTTTTGTGTATACGATTTAACAGGATTGTTAAAATCTCCTTACCTTTGGAATACATGAAAACTTTCATCAGAGCATCTAAAGGCATACAACTGCAACACACACACAATCTAAATCTAAACTGTCAGTATAAGAAATGTAAGATATATGTTGGATGGACAAAACAATGGTGTGAATACAGTAGTCAAAAGCGAACTTTTAAAATTGCTTAAACTCAGCCAGTGATGTCACCCCCCCCCCCAGGGATGAAACCCGGGGCAGACTACACTCACTGCAACCCCCCTTCCTATGCCAGTGAACTCAGCTATTTTTCATGACTTCCCTGATATCTGTTAGATCATACCTCTCAACAGATTCTCCATTCCAAATTCCATTGGTTGCAAGATCACAATCAATACATAATCAGAATGAATTGTGTTTGTTTTTAGTGCCTCGGGTGGCACTATTATCGCCACTGTTATTTTATTCACCACTTAATACCAAAATAGGAGTCCATTTTGGTAACAGCACATCAGAGGCATCCCTTGCTACCCCCATCAAGGAGCTGTATCTGCACACACCCCAGAAATATATATATATATAAATTTACAGCAATATCCACATTAGAAATTACTACGTTTTACATGTCTCAAATACTTGAAGCATCCAGAGTGAAGGCAAGGCAAGGAGGAAGGGCGAACAAATTTGCATGCCTTTGTGCCACAGTGCGCGAAGGATGAGAAGCTTCTCCTGTGTTTGATCTCTCCATAACAGCAGCATTGTGTCACCACACACATATATGCATCAGACACCCCATAGTCTGATTTTTGCGCCCAACTGGACATGCACCCTTGCCGGGGGCAAGATTCACCAACCCCTAGGGACGCCTCTGCACCACATGCTTCTAGATCTTCTTGTTTATCATTATTATTGGTTTTCCATCTGACAAGGCTCATCGCTGGCTACTCCACTGGTGATAGTTTTTTTTTTTTAAGCCCTTTATTAGAAAAGTTGCCATTGTATATAATTGACCTCCAATAGTAGCAAGGGTCAGTTCATTAGGGGAAACTGGTTGCAAGTCTTCTATGAACATTCTGTTCTCATACTGCCCATTAGCAGTTGCTAATGTATATTAATGATTGAATGTGCATTAATGAGCCATTGATTTTTTTTAAAAAAAGAATTAAACAGCGTTCTTAAATTATATCAAGGGAAATAGTCTGTTAGTATGATGCAAATTAATGCTTACCACTTCCCCCCAAAGAGAGAAAAGAAAATGGAACATTAAGACCAGGCTGTTTGGTATCTTTCAGAGCCCTACCCTGGCAAGAGGCACAGAGAGAAAGAAAGAAAGAAAGAAAGAAAGAAAGAAAGAAAGAAAGAAAGAAAGAAAGAGACATCAAAAGTGCAATGTCACCATCTCAATGTGCTATCAGACTGAGCAGAAGCTAAC
The DNA here is from genome assembly GCF_965113315.1 of Podarcis vaucheri. Classification (NCBI taxonomy): domain Eukaryota; kingdom Metazoa; phylum Chordata; class Lepidosauria; order Squamata; family Lacertidae; genus Podarcis; species Podarcis vaucheri. The sequence continues at coordinate 94,236,886 of NC_138762.1, read as the reverse complement.
TGCAGCTTTGATCATATTGCCGCCTCAGCCTTAAACTTAGTGCAGAATAAGGGAGAAGCGGATGATGCTGTCAGAAATTCCTTTTAATCTTTGAAAGAAGAAAGGAAAGAAACTGTAACTGCAGCAGTAGTAAATCAAAGTTAGACTCCCAGATAAGAACTGTTAGCTGATAGATTCAGAATTATTAAGTGAATTGTAAGATAGGATGGGGTGTTGTACATTTTCTTCATGTATATCAAACCGGCAGTGTAATGTTCTTAACATTAATATATTTTTAAACCATGCAATATGGTTCAGTGGGGCATTCCATGGTAATTGAGCATAGGATAGCAGCCTTAATTATCTGTCTTTGTTTCTTGGTTCCTGTATGATAATAAATAAAACAAATAAATGTGATCCAAAAAGTTTAGTGGCACTCAAAATCACCCCTGAGCATTATTTCCTAAGAAATAAATTTGCCTGATTTTAATGCAATTTACTTCCAAGTTAGCACACAGAGGATCCTGGCGTAACGCTGCGGCCTTCAGGTAGCTTAAACCAGCTGATTTCAATTGACTTTAACTGAACTCAGAACAATTTAGCATGGACGTTTCCAGTGGTTTGTTTGTTTTTTTGTCAGCACAATAACCTCGTAATAAGGAAATGTAATCATCATGGTGCATTCTGCCTCTCTTAGACTTCCAAAAAGGAGAGTCATCCAAAGCCCTTAACCTGATCAGGCCAATATAAGCAGCAGTAACTGTCCTGTTCCAAATTACACCCTCATGCAGGAAACTCGTATGTAACCATGGGATGCATGCATTTGTCCATTTTGGCTCTCTAAAGGAGCAAGCCAATGCAAAGGAAGGTAGCAAAAGTTATATTGGTATGCCAAAACCAAACTCCATTCAGGAGTGGAGCTACTGCAGACTGAGCCAGTCAAAGCCTGGCAGAAGGAAAATAAGCCTTTAAATTGTTTGACTTACAGCACATCTTTTGAGCTCTGAGGCGACCAAGCCCTTCCCCCAAGTAAATAACTTCACACTGACTCGTATTTTTGGTTTAAGCTGTTGGGCAAAATCTAGGCCACAACTTTATTGATTACAGCAAAGTGAGGCTTAGGCATTGGCAACTGACTATAACTGACTCCTAACTTTCTGGCAGGTAGTCTGGAAGGGTAAACAAACGAGGGAGCCACATCAATGAAGACCAACCGAAGCTCACCCCGGGGTTCCTGTAGTTCTGGCATGGCCCTAGCCCCTCAAGTGGACTTCAGATGAGATCTAGGACCCCCAGATTCCTTTACCAGAATACCCTATTCACAGAGGGGCAGGTGATGGCCGCACCTCCCCTCCCACACACCTCACTAAGCCAATGCCTAACTGCCAAACCTTACAAAGTTGTGACAATTGCTAAGGGGGTAGGCGAAAAGCAAGTGGCTAGTGCCAATTTGCCAAAAGGACAAAATTCCTACCCAGACCCTGTTCCAAAACAGGCGACCAACCAACATCCAAAGCAAGGCCAAAGCAGCAACCTATAAATAGGGACGGGAGGGCAGGTGTTCGGCAGCGCAAAGCAAGTGTCTTGGCCATGTCACGCAGCCACTTTTAAAGAGCCCCCCAATCACACCACCTGCCTTGGATTGGCTCAAATGGCCTGGTGTGATTGGAGGGCCATAATGACAAGCCTGGGACACGCCCAACACCTACCACCTAGCAGGGTTTGTGTGTGTGTCTCAGGGCCCGAGCACAACCTGGGCCCTCATTAGGATCCAGCCTAAGTCTCTACTACCACCACCACTTTCTGGTCCCCCTGTCATACCTGTGGAACACATTGAGCTTGGCTCAGCGTGTTGGGTTCTGGCTGGGAATGGGGGAGAGATGCTGAACATTCCTGTGGCTGAGTCAGGGGTGAAGGGGTTAAGACAGCATAGCCTGGGTTCACCAGATAAGAAACTGGCTGAGAAGTCCTCAGCAAAACTTTCTCTCGGTGTAATCGAACTTACATGGTTGAGAGAATAAAATGGGTAGCCCACATCTGCTACCTGAACACATTGAAAGGAAGGGTGGCATGCAAATGGTTTAAACCAAGCAAATGGATCAATTATTCATTTAAAAACAATAGATTTTGCTAATTAAAAACCTTTCGAAAGTTGACTGAGAAATCCATTATAAAGCTAATATAGTCTGAGGAAATGGTTCCTACAGCTATCCCAGAGTGATTAACTGGACACATTCTTATCTGTCACTTAAAAGGAGACTTGGCAATCACGGTGTCTGATTTTGACTCTTTATGAAAAAAATAAAATATAACATATGGTTTGTTTATTTCTCTTTCTCTTGGTAGTTGAGAAGGCAGATGCTTAATGGCAAGACTTTGAGAAAGAGCCTTTCTAAAAGTCACTTTTAGAGTTATCTGTCAATTTGATTTGAGAACGTAAGATGGCCATTCTTCTTAATATGAAGCCCAGTATTATGATAGAATGAATGCAATTTCTGACATAAGCATTTACATCATTACCTCGGCTTCTTCATAGCTATAGCATATTAGTCAACCAGAAGTCTTGGGAAGATAAATCACTGTCAGCATAGGAGGGAGATGTGATTTATATTCCACTTCCACGTATTTATTTAGAATGGAACTATGAGATTAAACAAAAAGCTAAATTGGCTGTTGACTCAACAAGGGGAAAAATGAACACTTGTAAATAAATTGTGCTTCACAGACCAGTACTTGGGACATTAAATGTAAGCTCTGCCCCTTTCTCTCCACCAACTAACTGCCAAACAGCATGTAGAAAATAAATTACGAGGGGAGGGGGGAATCACAATTTGCTAATGTTCTCCAAAGGGCTGTGCCAAGTTATGAATAGAGGTTATAATTCTTGTGGCTTGATTTGTCAATAATATGGGAAGTGATGTTTTGCTTAAGAAGCAGTCTGATAAAAATGTTAACTTCGTTGCTCTGTTATTTTTGTTTTAAAATGCATCCTGTTTTCAAAAGCACGGGACTGCTATCCTATTTCTGGGAATATTCAGTCATTCATCTGTGTATGCAAGAATTTTTTTTTTTACTAGGGCCATGTGTTAGAAGCTCTATGCCAGACCTTCCCAGCCATGCAACAAAACACAGTTCACCAGAATGTCCTGTTTCTACATCCTGGCTATGTAAGTAAGAACCAGGAAATTGCCAAGTACCAAGTAGGTTAGTGTAATGGGTTTTCCTCGTTGATCAAACGGTGTATGGGGCTGCTCTTTGGTAATCATATAATTTTCAATTAATAAATATATTTTTATAGCGGTATAATCTAGAATTCCCAAGTTCTTTCTGAGTCTGCCCTGAAAAACTCAGACACACCTAATAAATCATGACAATAACATCACCTAGCCTGGTAAAAGCCTGGAATACATAGAACTCAGTTTCCTCCTTTACTGGGCTCTAGATACAAATAATTTACTAAGACAATTGAAGCTATTCAGCTCCATAGTCAAATTATCAAAGCTGTTGTTAGGGAAGAAAAAATATAAGCTGTGGTTATCATGATCTTTCTCCACAGGAGTAGAGACAGCTTCAGGCTTAAGAACATAAACAGGATTAGACCAGTGGCTCATCTACAGTAGTACGGCATCCTGTTTTCACAGGGGCCAACCAGGTGCTTATGTGAAGCCCACAAGCAGAAACTGAGGTCCAGTATTCCTGCGGTTTCCAGCACGTAGTATTCAGAAGCTTACTGCCTCTGTCAGTGGATGCTTGACGTAGTGTTCTCTTCTGAGCCATATTCTATTCCAGTGCTTTCTCTAAATGTGGAACTCCATGGTGGCACCATTGCAGAATTGCTTGCTCACTGTGATCTGTCCAGGGTGCTGAATGACCTCCCCCCCCCCCAGTCACTGATTCGTGATCCTGAATGGGACCTGCAGCTCTTATCTCTGCATGACAGGCTTGCATTTAGAGTGCGAACCTTACTTGTGAGTAAGGCACACTGAACTTTCATTTTTATAGGCTTGGTGTGTTGGACAGGCAAACTGGTAAATAGCCTATTTTCATTTGAGGGACCAAACCTAGAGAGCAATTGGATGAATCCTGGAGCCTTTAGTGGACACAGGTTATATCATTTCCAAAGAACAAATCATGCCAAGTACTATACAGCACAGGGTACAGGTTATTTGCCTGATGTGACATTCCATACAGTTTGCTGTTTATTAGGACTTGAGCTAGGAAGAGCTAAATACTCTAGGTAGGTAAAATCTATTAGATGTACTGCAGCAGCTACCCCCTGTCAATAAGATTGTGCTGCTCAACTGGTGGAGACCATACACCATCAGTGTATCAAACACCTAGCAGACCAAAAAGAAAAACATAGGTGTCCTTATTGGGGTGAACCTTAAATTCTGCAGCTAAGTCAAGACTGAGAGAAAGGAAGGGGGAAAGAGTTAAGGAAACACAAAACAGAGAAAGTAATAGCTAATATCAGTAGCTATTAGCTGTGGTGGCTAAATGAAAGATCTCTTTTCAGAGGCAGTATAGCATAGAGCCCAACTAAACCTGCAGGGTGGGGTGGCAAAAGGTGGAGAGGGGGCTTAATCTGTCCCCTCCATGCTGTTTCTTTTCTCCACATAGCTTGCAGAAGGCAATTTGTAGTAGAAAAGCAGCATGAGGAGAGCACGTTAAGTCCCTCTTTCCCCTCTTCATGTCAGTCTTCATTTTAGTTTGCAGTGTTCAGTTGGGCATTTCGAAAAACAAAACCCACCGAAGTCAGGGTTCAGATCCCTGCGGCTAAGCCTCATGTATAGCCTGACCTTCAGGGTCAATTGCTCAAGAACATTGGATTGGGTCTCATTTTCATGCCCTGTTTCACCTTCCAGAAGCATCTGGCTGTTACCTGTATGCAGGCAGATGCAGAAAGGCGGACCTTTGACCCGATTCATCAGGGCTCTTCTTTTGTTCCCAAGCTCTTATTCAGGGTTTGATAAGGGGCTTAAAGGATGAAATAATCTAGCCACAACTAAATTGTGCCTTCTTGTGAGAACCTATGTTTCCCCATAGCATTGTGAAGTACTGGTGGCTTGCCAAATAATCTCTTGATTTGCTATCAGTTCATTCATGTATCTTTAAACATCACACCCTTGTTGTTATACAGAATGGGGCACCTCATGCCTTGCTTACAATATTCAAATAATAAAAACATTGCTGCTTTGCTTTCTTCAGTAGTCCTTCTTCCACAAACATCTTAAACGGTTATAATAATAAACTATTGCCAATTCACCAGAAAGAAGATTTGAGAGCCTATGGTTGTGGGTAAACAGGTTAAACTTATCCAATATAATGAACTAATTATCTAGAATAACTGGAAGAGTACAGGGTGGAGCTGACAAACAACCTAGTTTCTTCCTCTTTCCCACTGAATGATGGCATTGTCACTTTCTCTCTCTCTTTTTCTTTTTAGTCTTTTTTGCATTTAAAAAAAATTACAGATAAAGCATATATTAAACACTACATCCAAATATTCAAAACTAAAAAGAAAAAAAAATACAAAACCAAATATATATATATAACAGGAGGGGGGGAGATTTTTTTTTAAAAAAATGAAAGATTGATGAAGTACACCAAATTATTTAAAGGATACAAATATTGATTTGACTATTCTATATGGTAAGTTACCAGAAAGAGATTGCATTTGTACTCCTTCTTTTCTTTTCTTTTCTTTCTTTCTTTCTTTCTTTCTTTCTTTCTTTCTTTCTTTCCAGTCACTTTCTTTCTGTTCTGGAGAACTGGTTTGCATCCTTTCTATGTTGGATGACTTCCCTCTATCCCTTTGCAGTTTCAATACTTTCCTTAAGTAACGAGTATTCTGTATTCATTTATTAAAATCAGTTTTCCCCATATCACTTGAAATTAATCTAAGTACAACCAAGTATTATTTTTGGAACCATATTTTATCAGGTAGTTTTTGAAGCAATCCCATTCTTTTTTTACCTTATCGCCTGAGTGGTTTCTTATTAGGTCAGTCATTTTGGCTAGTTCGAGTTACTCGCACAACTTTAATTGCCACTCATCTTTTTTTGGTGTTAACTCGCTTTTCCAATATTTCGCTATTAGCACTCTATTGTCGCATAGAGAAACACTCTTTTATTTTCATTGACATTGTCGCTTTCTTTGCCCAGCTAAACAAACTCTCCTCTTTTTTTCCAGGTGAGGAAGATATGGCAAAGGAGATCACCATCTGAGGCCATTCTTCATGCGCCTCTTCCATGAGAGGTCCAGAGGGTGACAACACAAGAATGGGCCTTTTCTGAAGTGGCTCCCTGTTTGTGGAACGCTCTTCCCAGGGAAGTTCGCCTGGCACCTTCATTATACGCCTTTAGGTGCCAGGCAAAAATGTAGTTCAGATTGTAATAGTAATAATAATCCTGCTCTAGAGTAAATGCTTAGTGGATTGTAGCAAAAACAACAACAACAACAACAACAACAATCCACCCTCAATTTTTTATTAATTCTCATTTTTTAATGAGCCCAATACACTAATTCGTTTTTCTAAAAGTGTCAGGCCCTGCAAAGCTGATTTGTGCACGTGTTGCTATTTTACAAAAACCAAATTAAGCTTCTTAATTATAATTAAAACAGAATCACATGGATGCTTATTAATTTCAAGTGAACCATATTTAAATATTGCAGATGATAAGGGCAATGTTTTGTAAATGTTTCAGTTTCCTTTTACGGTTTTTAACAGGAGATGCATTTTAATATTTTCTACTTGAAACAACTATTTAATTCTTTTAAATAAATGTTTACTGTAAATATATTTGGAGTTGAAATATGCATTCTGCTATTTAAGACCCATCAGCTACTCTTCAGAAATATCTCAACATTCTCATGGCATCAATTATGTTCCCTTACATTATCATATTGCAGTAATAGTGCATTCAATTCAGTGAATAGCATGGAAACAATCACTTAGTTCTACTGCAGGCTATACCATATCCACTACTTATTCTGTATCTTAACAAATAGATACATTTCATAAAAGGTAGCTATATTATATATGGAATCCTTGCAACAGCACTGACTGTTTGCATGGCTGGCGATAGTGATACGCATCACAAATCCAATAACAGTAGACACAAATTCAAATGTCAGTTAATAAGGCAGTGTAGGTTCTCAGTATCTTCTGCCGAGCATTCCTTGAAGAAAGATTGAAATTTATTTTAATTGCCTTGTCAGTTGTTTTTCCAAGAGGATATTGGAAGTATTTATGCCTTTCCTGCAAACAAATGACCTTAAACAGTTTGAAAAAGAATACTCCCACTGTTTAGATGCAGCTTCTGCCCTCTCTGATGTTATTCAGATGCACAATTGCCAGCACACACACAAAAAGGACCCGAGATGCAAAAATTAAGCACTAAATTATATTTATTAAATGTAGCAAAATCAGAATATCTGGAAAACCAATAAACCAGATTTAACCAAATCGTGGAAGTCTGGTCAAGTGGGTATATGTAATAAGGAAATAAATAATCCCTTCCATCTCCTGGGCATGTTTACAGTTGCAACCTGTGGCCATGGGATCAAGGGTTGGAAAAAAATTATGTCTACTTGCTACGTGAGCCTTGTGTATATGAACCTAGCATTGCCCCTCGGTGTTAGGGACTGGGCAGAGAAGGAATGGTGGAGACCGCCTCCCCATCCTGACCCTTCCAGGGTGGAGGACCATTTAGATTTATGGTCTTGAGGGAGATTTGTGGTTTGAGGGAGGTAGCACCTCAGACGCAGATGAAGGAAAAGCTGGGAAATCATGGGAGAGCCGGAACAACACCCAGCTGATACGTTGTGATTAGAAAGCATTCCAGACCCTCCATCTCCCAGAACCTGGAGCCTTAAAAGTAGGAGAGCAAAGAACTCAAAGACAGAGGGCATGTAGCATCACCCATGGAGGAGATCATGAGAATGGCGAATGAGGTAGTGGGAGAGACAGGGGTGGAGATTCACTTGGGACAATACCATTATCCAAGAGGCTATGGTATGTAAAACTGCAGTCAAGTACAACATTCCTACAGTGGACATATTAGGGGATGTTTTGTACCACTCAGGAGAAGACTTTCTGTTTCCTCCTGAGCTGGGACAGGCTTCCACTACATGTGACTTGAAGAGGGTGTGGTCCGTTGCACTAGCATGGCGAGCACATGGCCTCCATGCTCTGATCAGTGTGTGTTTTCCATTTTGTATGTTGCTGTGTGTTTGGAGAAGTGACTGCTTAGTTGCAGTCACTTGGGACTAACTTATTTATGGAATAGTTCTAGTTGTTATGTAAGCTAAGCCTGCCTTCAGGGATATGACTGTGAACCTGAATGAATCTGTGAGTAAACTACTTTTATATTAACATTAATCTTGTGTTTATTCTTTTTAAGAGGGATTAGAAGGGATTTTACCAGGAAGGAATCTTTAATAGTAAGACTCAGATGAGTCAGCAACAAGCTGATCGCTGCGTAATTTAAAAGGGGGGGGGATATTTGGAACTCTGCTAGAATATGGAGCTTGCTAGTGCAAGTTATGAAGGATATGATTAAATAATATATCCTCTCCTGCCTCTCTAACTATCCCCACAGAGGCTGGGTTCTATAGCTACTCTCTGTAAAGATTAAAATAAAAATGGACGGTAAGAAACTTTTCCTTGTTTTTATACTTTCTTGGGCAACCAACTGGGAGCAGCTGACAGCATCCTGACACTGGGTGAACATTGGATTGGGTGAACACTGAAAAAGCATCAGTGCTTTTTTTCCTGGGGGGACGCAGGGGTATGCATACACCTAAACATTTTGTGAATCTTTGTACTTTTGTCCATAAAGGTAAAGGGACCCCTGACCATTAGGTCCAGTCGTGACCGACTCTGGGGTTGCGCCGCTCATCTCGCTCTATAGGCCATGGGAGATGGCGTTTGTCCGCAGACAGCTTCCAGGTCATGTGGCCAGCATGACTAAGCCGCTTCTGGAGAACCAGAGCAGCGCACAGAAACGCCGTTCACCTTTCCGCTGGAGCGTTACCTATTTATCTACTTGCACTTTGATGTGCTTTCAAACTGCTAGGTTGGCAGGAGCTGGGACCGAGCAATGGGAGCTCACCCCGTTGCGGGGATTCAAACCGCTGACCTTCTGATCAGCAAGTCCTAGGCTCTGTGTTTTAACCCACAGCGCAACCCACGTCCCTTCTACTTTTGTCCGTATACTGTATCTATTTTTCCCGATTCGAACTATAAAATGGTGAATTTCTTGAGTCAAAATGGAGTACCCCTAAACATTTTTTTTTAAGAAAAAAGCACTGGATAGCATAGTCTAAAGGACACCCCCAAGGGTACCCTAAGCCGATGACAATGAGAAGTGACCAAAGAACATTCCTCACCTTTAACGCAATAGTGCCTCAGGTGTTCAACAGCCAATTTCTTAAAATTCTCTCATCAAATGGCCAAATAACAAATACCCACATATGCCACTCTTCTAAACCAATTAGAATCACCCAGCAGTGCGAAGGAGGTGAAAAAGAAGAATTCCAAAGGCCAATCAGGGATTCCTTGCAAACTTCCAGTGAGTCAACTAGTGAAGCCCACATAGTGAGGGGAGAGTGCTGCAGGAAGGAAGAAGAGCTGGGGGCAGGAAGAGCTGGCTTCAGAAGGCTGATACCACTCCTTATCTGGACTAGCCAGCCTCTTATGTCTCTAGGGAACTCCTCCCCTTGGAGTAACCACTTGGGTCTTCTCTGTAAGAGGAATGCGCGTGGCACAATTTGAGGGTGGGAGTTGCACTTCTGTCGTGCTGTGCTCTGGAAATGTCTAAACTTTAAAACACTGTTGAGTTAGCAGCCTCACAGAACCTACCATGCACGTTCAAGTACACATAGAAAACTCCTCTTTGGGGAGGGGGGGGACAAGTAGTTTCATCCCATACACAAACAGCAAAATTTGGCATTGTGTGATAGGAGTTACTTGGGTGGAAAAGGTTCATGCCTCCTTGGTGGAGGGGGGACTAGTTTATAAATAACAAAAGTTATTTTTGCTTCCTTGGTATCACAGCAGCTCGTGGCTTCCACAACATGTCAACATGAGTGCAATTTCCCTGTACATAGATAAATTTCTAATAGTGGATGATGGCGATGATGATGATGTTGATTTTCTTAAATTGCAAACTGCTTTGCAACTGCTTTGCATGTGCATTATTTATTTGATACATCTGAATCATAATTAGATCTTTAACACCCATGACTCAAGTTTCTCGGAGCACGGTGAGGACTTCACAGTGCAAGCGGAGCCTTTCTGCCTTGCCAAAGGGGGACTTGGGATGCATGCTGCAGCATACTGTTTTGATTTCGTTCCAGCCCAAGCCATATTTACACGGTTCTGTCAATTTGTTAATATTGTTTGTGCCACAAGACAATCACCCTTGATTTCCAGATACGTGCAATTTTCGCTGCGGCTGCGATAATAAAAATTGTGTAATTTGGACAGTGTCCTCAAGCTGTTCTTCTCTTTCCTCTTGAATGTGATCCCTGTACTGTCTTGGAATGGCAGAATAGCAAAGCTTAAACTAGAATATACTGCTGCCATAACCAGGTTGTAAGGCAGAGGATTGTAGCCAGTGTTAGCTTCCATTTCAATGTACACCCATTGAAATTAATAGGCAAGGCTATGTCATTGATCCCAGATGTGTCCTATTTAGCTGTTTAACAAAGAACCCGAAGAAGTACAAGAAAAAGTCATTTTGTAACCAGTTGTGAACAGTGTGAATTATGCTTTTGAAGGAAATGTTTTGAGACACTATCCATGATCTTGGAGCCTGTGCTGGAAAAACATGAACTCAAACTTGCTAAGCAAACTTGAATTCCTGAACAGTGAGAGTAGCCAGAAATATAAGCTCAAGAGGAAGGAGAGAGAGGAGTGTTGATATAGAAACCAAGGGAGCAATCCTATACACAAGAAGCTGGCATAAAGTAAAGGTAAAGGGACCCCTGACCATTAGGTCCCGTCATGACCAACTCTGGAGCTGCGGCACTCATCTCACTTTATTGGCCGAGGGAGCCGGTGTACAGCTTCCGGGTCATGTGGCCAGCATGACTAAGCCGCTTCTGGCGAACCAGAGCAGCACACGGAAACGCCGTTCACCTTCCCGCCGGAGCAGAACCTATTTATCTACTTGCACTTTGACGTGCTTTCAAACTGCTAGGTTGGCAGGAGCAGGGACCAAGCAACAGGAGCTCACTCCGTCACAGGGATTCGAAGTGCCGACCTTCTGATCGGCAAGCCCTAGGCTCTGTTTTACTGTGTGTTTAACCCACAGCGTCACCCGCATCCCTAGGCATAAGGTAAGATGGTGTAAATTAAACAGGAATAAAATTACACCAGATCCAAACTCCATTCAGCATTGGGGCTAACTGCTAGCTGAGCCAGCCTAAGTCTGGTAGAGGGAAATAAGGCTTTAAAATTGTGTCTGGTGTAATTTATGTCTAGTTGCTAGGTTACATGACCAGAAAAGACTTAGGAGCCAGCTTCAGTCCTACCTCTCTGATAGTGCCCCCATGCCTCCAGAATGTCCCCTTTCAGGGCTTTAAAAAGGTAAAGGACCCCTGACAGTTAAGTCCAATAGTGAATGTCTCTGGGGTTGCAGCGTTCATCTCGCTTTACTGGCGGAGGGAGCCGACGTTTGCCCACAGACAGTTTTTCTGGGTCATGTGGCCAGCATGACTAAGCCGCTTCTGGCGAAACCAGAGTAGTGCATGGAAATGCCGTTTACCTTCCCACCGGTACAGTACCTATTTATCTACTTGCACTATGACGTACTTTCGAACTGCTAGGTTGGCAGGAGAAGGGACTGAATAACAGGAGCTCACCCCATCATGGGGATTTGAACCGCCAGCCTTCTGATCGGCAAGCCCCAGGCTCAGTGGTGTAGACCACAGCGCCACCCGCATCCCTGAGGGCTTTCAGGGCTTTGGCTAGGTTAAAATTCACCGGGCTTGATGCAGGCAGCTGGGTCCTGGCTGAGCTGGCATGGGGAGAATTATCCTGGTGTATATTTGGCTGTGCTCAGGATGAGGCTGTTAATTCTTCATAGGCCAGATGAGTCAGGAACCTCCTAATCCAGTCAGAGTTCTGCTGAATCTGAACTTGCATATACTGGTTTGTTTTGCTTTAGAATTGCTCTCTGAGATGGAAAGTGGGGGAATCACAGATTTATTTATTTTTTGCATTGATATTGTGATTGGGACAAAGAGGAGTGGAATTAAGCAATTAATTAAGTAAATTTAAATAGAATCTTACCTTTGCATCTATCTTTACTTATTTTGTCTGTTGTAATCACTCCTGTTCTTTTCTTTTTTCTTTGTCAAAGTAGGGCTCTGTTCTGGTATGGGTCACTTAAGACTAGTTGCCTTCTTGTCCCTGGGAAAGTTGAGCCTTGTAACAGTGCTGGGAATCCCAAATTCTAAGGAAAGGCTGTTACTCAGGTAAGGCCTTTCAATCTCTGACATTAATCAGGTAGGGGATTAAAGGATTTCTTACCCATTAATTTCAAATACCTATCTTTTTATAGTAAGTAGAATAAGGATAAAAATAATTGGCTTCTCCCCCCCCCCTTAAATGGAGAGGTTGATCATGCTAGTAGGACCAAAGCAGTGTTGTGGACAAGAGTTTTGGGGAGCAGAAATGGGAAATTTATGTTCAGGTGCCATCAAACCACATGATGTCGTTGGGCAAATCAATATACTGCAACTGAACCTAATTATGAAGACAAAGGGGATATGAATTATAAATTTTGTACATGGAAAGCTGTCACTGAAGCAATCGATACACTTGTCATTTAACAGATTCTATCTATTTGTTTTAAAAAATGGGGGGTTTCAGCCCACACTTACAAAACAAAATAAAATAAGTGTAAGCCACACAAGGCTGTAATGGCTTCAGGTCAACAGATAATAATTAGTCCCAGAATTATTGTTTCCAGTGTTGGGAATATCTGTAAGAGAATACAGTATTTGGATTTGTGTGTGTGAGAGAATCTGAAGTTTATATTATAGGGTTTTTGGTGCATTTTGTAATCCTTTTGGGAGCAAACCATATGAGAATTTTCACAGCATTTCACAAGAGGGTTTTTGCTTTTTTGGGTTTTTTTTATCCTGCAAAGGTGTGTAGAACCCAAACTTAAAATGGGTGGAGGGATTGGACTGACAGAGTTATCCACACAGAAGTCTTCAATTAACCAGACTCCTATGTACTTTCTGTTGTCTGCAGTATGTCTCACAGTGGGCTTAGAGTCATCACCAAAATGTCTCCTAAAGCTACATCCGAAGTTAATTTGAGGTACGTATTCAGAAGGAATGTTTGATGAATTTGGTGAGAGGGCAAAATAATGTTGCTATGGATGGGATGGTGGATCTCTGCATCTCTAGGCTGTCACCAGATCATGCATGAATTAAAATTTGAAATAAATTTGGATCTTTGGCTGAACATCTGATAAACTGTGACAAAAAAAAGTTTAATAGGCTATGAAGTTTCTCAGGGAGGTTTCACACGCTTCTTCGTGTGAACTATCCACTACAAAACAGGCTTATTTTCTTTAGTTTGACACTTTGTGTGTGCACGCATCTCTGAATTTTAATAATGGGTTCATTAAGTGTTTCATTAAGCATAAACAAGAAAAGGCAAAGAAGCAGAATGTCCAATTGTGATTTTGTGGATACAGCATTAATGTCAGATACTATAATATCATCTTAGTGTGCATGATGTAAACATATTGTTTCCCCTCTGAAACAGCTTTCTTCCCATTTTTCATGTCCGCTTAACACATAAATCAAACTTTGCAGTTTATCCATGCCAATATTTAATTATTTTGTGCCTTTGTGGTCTTTAATCTGCTTAATCACATATTATTGGTAAATTGATAGGAAATGAACATATTGCAAATGTAGAATAGAAATCAGATCTAGTAATGGAATCTTGTACTTATCACTCAACTGTCAAAATCCATCTTGCTTGTCGTTTAAGTAGTGTATGACAAGTGGAAGGAATTCAGGAATGACATCTGTCATTTGGTTGAGCCATCTGGATCTATTTTACCAATGCAGAAACTCCAACACATTTCTTGTGATGTACAACAGCAGACCTAGATAATACATCTGTTGCTGGACTGCTATACAGAGAGAGATTCAGATCCTATATCTGAATATTGGGGGCGATGGGGAATTCGCTGTGGTATATGCTTTAACATGCTTAACTAGGAACTGAGAGATCAGGGTTGAAAGCCTCTCTTGGCCATAAAACTCACTGGGCGAACTTGGGCTTTTCAATCATACATGTCTTTAGGCATGAGGTGAAAACATTCCTCTTTACTCAAGCCTATCACTATTAAGCAATCTATGGCCTGTGAAAGTGTGGGAGAGAGGACTGTTATTTTTTTCCCCTTCAAATTTTTAAATTAATTTTCCAGCAAATTATTCAAACAAACAAACATACATACATCTCAACTGCAATTAAACAAAACTTCATAACATTGTTAAGTGACTTCCTCGTATCCCCCGGTTGAATTTCAGTGTATATCATTTTAACAGTTTTCCAAAACCTAAATTCTTAAAAAAATAACTTAATCACTTAACATCTTTCTTTCTTTACAATTCAACTTTAAACATGTTGGTTCATCACATTACGTATTTAAATCCTAAGCCTATCTGCTGCTTTCCAATTAAGTTAATTTGACATATTTAACTAAATAGTCTTTAAATTTCGTCCATTCTTCCTGGTAATCCTCTTCCTTCTGGTCGTGGACTCTTCCAGTCAGGTTGGCTAGCTCCAAAAAGTTCATCATCTTCATCTGCCAATCTTCCACTGTTGGTACTTCTTGTGTTTTCCATTTCTTAGCTAGTAAAATTCGAGCAGCAGTTGTGGCACACAAAAATAATTTAACATCTTTCTTGGGCAATTCCAGACCTGTTATTCCAAGAAGAAAGGCCTCTGGTTTCTTAATAAATGTATATTTCAACATTTCCCCCCCAATTCATTATAAATCTTCTCCCAGAAGTCTTTCACCTTGGGGGAGAGAGGACTGTTATTAACTATTTTATTATTTGTCTGTCAGTTTGCTTTTTATTATGTTCCTATTATGTTTTTATTATTGATGTTCTGTAAGGTGTTTTTAATGTTGCACACCACCCTGGCATCTTTTGATAAAGGGTGGTATATCATTTGAAATAATAATAGTACTTTATCAGTGGTTTAACTGTAGGCTTCCTGACTGCTTTCCTAATCTATTTTTAAAACATTGTGCTGCCTTTTAGTTATTGTCCCTCTTCTAATTTTTATTATTTGTAATATTTATGTTGTAACTGTTTTTATTGTATTTTTATGTAAACTGCAGGGTGACCAAGACCGATTCAGGCCCAAAAGGGTTCTGAACTCAGACTGAAATAAGTCTGGGTTATCAGTTTCCTCCAGGAAAACTTATGGTTGCATCTTTATAGAAGACAGAGGTGGCATTCATGAAATCAATTATCAAACTTCTCAAGGGAGAATGCAGAAGATTATTGCATTCCATCGCTGTGATAGGCGACAATAATGTGTCCAAGATAGCTTGTTTCTGAATGAGGATTTGAATTCAGATCCACCTGAGTCCAAAGTTGAACACTCCGCCACTATACCATACAAACTGTGGAATGTAAGGTGGTGAATGGAATTCTGTACCCCAGGAGGTATGCTTTGGGCGTGCACACTTAAATGCCCATAGCCTTTCAGTTGTAAAACAAACCTAAACTGGATTACCTCATAAACTGAAATATTATGTGGTTTTAGGCATTTTCCATTTGCCTATTTGAAGCCTTCAAAATGATTTTTCTTACCTCATTTTCCCTGATACAGATCTAGATAGCAGAGGTGTTGCATCAACTGAATTGCTTGTACAGATTTCTAAGCCACTCTGAAATCATAGTTTTGTTTACTCTATTCCACTATCTTAGAGTTTTCCGGAAACTATGTTTCCTGGGAACCACTCAGGAAAAAATCAGCTGCAATATCTTTGTATCTGCTAGATTCCCCATGAACCAATTGTCTGAGATGGAAGGAAAAATGTATCAGGATGGAAGGAAGACAAGAATGAAAGAGATCAAAAGGTCAGGGGATACTTTTCAACTGAAGTCAGACATGTCCGGAATAGGATATTGCAACTATAAATTAAAATTGTTGAGTAAACCTTATCATTTTTTTATGATGCAACTATTTGTGGTGTTTATTTTTTTTATTTTTTTTGAAGACAACTAATCCATGTGCTTTGCTGCCCCAGTTTGTACTGAGGCAAAGGGAATCAATTAATAAGGTGAAAATCCCTTTATTCACTGATATGTTTGAAAGCTTTTAGCAATATTGCATTAACCTTGACTTTCAATCTATGCTTTCCTGACACCAGTCTCCTCGAACTGACTTTTAATCAAAGGGGCGGGAAGTTATGCTGCCTAAACCAACAAGAAGAGGCTCATAATCATAGCAATGGTATATCAAGGTGGATTTTCGGAGCGCAGTGCACACTTTTTACTAATTAAGTATTAAAAGACTAGAACTGGATATGGAACAACTGATTGGTTCCAAATTGGGAAAGGAGTACGGCAAGGCTGTATATTGTCTCCCTGCTTATTTAACTTATATGCAGAATTCATCATGCGAAAGGCTGGGCTGGATGAATCCCAAACCGGAATTAAGATTGCCGGAAGAAATATCAACAACCTCAGATATGCAGATGACACAACCTTGATGGCAGAAAGTGAAGAGGAATTAAAGAACCTTTTAATGAGGGTGAAAGAGGAGAGCGCAAAATATGGTCTGAAGCTCAACATCAAAAAAACGAAGATCATGGCCACTGGGCCCATCACCTCCTGGCAAATAGATGGGGAAGAAATGGAGGCAGTGAGAGATTTTACTTTCTTGGGCTCCATGATCAGTGCAGATGGTGACAGCAGTCACGAAATTAAAAGACGCCTGCTCCTTGGGAGAAAGGCGATGGCAAACCTAGACAACATCTTAAAAAGCAGAGACATCACCTTGCCAACAAAGGTCCGTATAGTAAAAGCCATGGTTTTCCCAGTAGTGATGTATGGAAGTGAGAGCTGGACCATAAAGAAGGCTGATCGCCGAAGAATTGATGCTTTTGAATTATGGTGCTGGAGAAGACTCTTGAGAGTCCCATGGACTGCAAGAAGATCAAACCTCTCCATTCTGAAGGAAATCAGCCCTGAGTGCTCACTGGAAGGACAGATCGTGAAACTGAGGCTCCAATACTTTGGCCACCTCATGAGAAGAGAGGACTCCATGGAAAAGACCCTGATGTTGGGAAAGATGGAGGGCACAAGGAGAAGGGGACGACAGAGAATGAGATGGTTGGATGGTGTTCTTGAAGCTACTAGCTTGAGTTTGATCAAACTGCGGGAGGCAGTGGAGGACAGAAGTGCCTGGCGTGCTCTGGTCCATGGGGTCATGAAGAGTCGGACACGACTAAACGACTAAACAACAACAAATATTAATTACAATTAAAAGCTTGGCTGCACCAGCAGCCATTTTTAAGCAATATGTATCTCTAGGCAAAACTGGATATGGGCCATATTCAGTCTACACAAGCAAGAGGATGGAAGAAGCTGCTATATCTAGAGCAAAAAAATCAAATTGTGCAATATTGCATTGAATTCTTCCATATATATTTTTTTTAAAAAATGATACTACAATTACAATACAATACAAAACAAGAGCACATAAAATAAATCAGATTTCACCCATGGACACATCTGCAAATTGAAGAAACTTTTGTGAACACCACACAAAGAAACTTAACACAGATTGCAACATATTATATGGGTTATGGGAGAGTGCTTCTTACAAACCTACTTTCTTCAAGGGAAGAGAGCCCTGTGGCAAGAAAGGCCTCTAAGGGGACATGTGTGCCTATGGATGTCATGTCAACAGTGTCATGGGACAAAGGTTCTTGACAGCAGAAGAAGCAGTAAGGCCTACAAGGTCTACACAATCATTCAAGCCTAAGTCTACTAACTGTTAACTGTTAACAGCAAACTGCTAGGTGACTGTGACTTGTGATGCATCTTGGGTGATGACTCATTCTCCCTATAAAAAGTAGCCAGCCTCTCTATGGGCCTCAGTTAATGCCTGTGTGTCTCATCCAGTGTATGTGTTGTGTTGTGGCTCCAGGACTCTAGTAAATCAGTAACTAAGACTATGCCTCTGTGAAGAGTCAGATAGCTGCTATGAGCTCTCTGTGTATGCTCTTTGACTAAGCTGTCTATGAACAAGTTTATTTTCTTCAGTAAAGTTTTACTAAGTTTATGAAGAAGACTCTGCTTGATTAATTTACCGCTACGCGATAAGCAGCCCCTGATACACCTCATTCCTTGTATTTCCAAATCATGGAGTGAATGGCAATGCTTATGTAGCCAAAATGGCAGCAGATTGAGAATAAAAAACCTACCCCAGGTTTGCATAAGTAAAGAAAAGGTAAAAACGAAACAAAAACCCACATATCCCAAACCCAAAGGAGGCCAACTCTTCCTGCTGCTAAAAAACAAAACAAAACAAAAATCAAAATTGTGTGTGTATGATTCAGTTACACAGGTTTGCTACTATAAAAATCTGTTGGAATCAGAGCTCACATGGCAGACCTCCAAAATCCATTAGGCAGGCAGCTGGCGCAGTGAGTTAGTAGATCTTGATATATGTGGGGGTTGGGGGGGCATTAGACTAATTAATTAATCCATGCAACATCAACAAATTATTGTTCTTTTATCAGATAAGCATCTTTGCTACCAGCACATTCATACACAGAACCAGAGTGTTAGAAGAATCAAAAGGCCATTGGACCTGCAATCCTATGCCCAATGACCTGGGAGGAAACCCCATGAAACTCAATAACTTACTTCCGAGTAGACATGCCTAGGTTTACACTACTGATCACATCTCATCATATGAGATATGGGTTTGTAAACTGGTTTGTTGAGGGAGAGGGGAAAGTGGATGGATGAAATGTTTCCCTTGTCTATTCACTGTTAGGTTTAAAGGCCAACACTTGAGAGGGAATGTTGGGGAATTCCAATGGAAACAGAAGTGGAAGCTGCAATATCCTTTCCACTGAACTGAATGGTGTGAAATAACACAATGGTAGCATAATTAATTAGGTAAAAATCCACGACAGCAGACAGCAAGATGAATAGCATAGGTTTTGTCAAAGGCTGAACTGTAGAGGAAGGGAAACATTGCTACGTGGGTCCAAATGAAAATGGCTGCCATCTTACATTCCAACTCTTGAGTGCAGTCAAGGCTACATTGCACAGATGCAATGATAAGAGCATCTTTTGCTACTTTGACATTGGCATAGATTACAACCCCCACCCCACCCCACAGTCTGCTAGCCAGAAATAAAAGAGGCCTTCAGGAAAAAACCAAACACATATGTAAATAAACTATGGGCTTGGGAGCCACGGCAGTGTGGCTCCTTCCCATGCCATGAAGGCCACCTGAAGGAAGCCCACGGTACAGTTTATGAAATGGGCAATGTTTGAATAGCAAAGAATGGCAGTCAGGGATTACATTTGTGTGACTTGGAGCTTCTGATGTGTCGATTGCAGCATGGAGAGAAGCCACAATCCAGTGGCTCCTTCCCATGTTGTGAAGGCATACCCTCCAACATTTCTCCGATGAAAATAGGGATGCCCTATTCCATAATGATAATTTTATTCTTTATACCCCACACATCTTACTGGGTTGCCCCAGTTCCTCTGGGCAGCTTCCAACATATATAAAAAACATAATACAACATTAAACAAAACACCTTCGCTATACAAGATTGCCTTCAGTCAGCTCAGGAGTCGAATAACTCCATACCTTCCAACATTTCTCCAATGAAAATAAGGAAAAGCAGGACATTCTGGGATCAAATCAGAAACTGGGATAGCTTCCCTAAATCAGGGACATCCATGGAAAATAGGGACACTTGGAGGGTCTGTGAAGGGGTCCAGAGATGGATGGTGGTGATAGGCATGCCCTCCTTAAATAGCATTTTTGTGCAATACAGGATGGAATCCTCACTGGGCTAGAACACAGGATACAAAAGAAGTCATATTACAACCGATGTGATTATGTTGCATCACTTAAATGAGGCAAATGCTGTGCTCAAGAAATCCAATATGCTGCAGCTTTTCTTTTCATTTAAATATTGTATAGACCATTAAAAATGAGAGGGCAGGAAATTAAGAAAATGAGGCTGACGGGGAGAGCTGAACTTTGATCTTGCAAAGGTAGGGATTTATTTTTTGCTTTCTTTGCCAGCCCTACGTCCTGCAACTCAGCAGCTTGTCTGCTTTCTCAATCAGCACTTCTCTGATAACTGCTTTAAAGTGTATGTTTGCTGCACATTCTTTCCCCACGGGACTGGGAGTTCAGAGGGGAAATTCAACCTAAAGAGACTGGGCAAAGCAGCTAAAATGAAAACAATGTGACAAATAGGCAGCAAGCAATTGTCTAACACTGAACTGTATGTTTGTGCACACAGAGCAAAGTGTTGATTAGGCCTATCCTAACTCAGATTTCAAGAATCAGAAGGCATTTATTTGTTATACTGGTAGATGTATTTATATGTTTTATATACACACACACAAACACACAATTTATCTCCTAGCTTTTCTCCAAGGAGGTTAAGATAGCACACATTGGTCTCCCCCTCCCCATTTTATCCTCACAACAACCAAGGTCACCACATGAGCTTAATGGCAGACCCTCCAAGTATCCCTATTTTCCAGGGACAGTCCTAGATTTACAGAAGCCATTGTGGTTTCTGATTTGATCCTGGAATGTCCCATTTTCCCTTAGGACGTCCCTATTTTCATGAGATAAATGTTGGAGGGTATGGAGTTATACGACCCCTAAGCCAAGGAAATAAGTATACAACCTTTAGAAGACATCTAAAAGCAGCCCTGTATAGGGAAGGGTTGTTTTTTTAAAAAATGTTTAATGTTTTATTATGTTTTTATATGTGTTGGAAGCCGCCCAGAGTGGCTGGGGCAACCCAGTCAAATGGGCAGGATTTAAATATTATTATTATTATTATTATTATTATTATTATTATTATTATTATTATTGAATAAGGCATCTCTCTTGTCAGTGGAGAAATGTTGGAGGGTATTTAATGGCCAAGTTAAGACAGACCGACAATAGAAGATAGGTAGTGTTTCAAGTGTGTACATGGACTCACATGTGTGTAGCTAGCGCTCATGAATGTTCATAAATACAGTGGATGCTTGGGTTGCGAACGTGATCCGTGCGGGATGCACATTCGCAATCCGCAACCCGCAGCGTCCGCAACCCGCAGCGTCGCATCTGCACACATGTAGGTTGTGATTTGGCCCTTCTGCGCATGCGCGGCCACAAAAACCCAGAAAGAACCCATTCCGGTACTTCTGGGTTTCGGAGGTCCACAACCCGAAAAAATGCAACCTGAAGCGTCTGTAACCCGAGGTATGATGGTACACTGCTGAGATGTTTAGGATATTTTGCTGGAGTTATGGTGTGTGCTTCTTAGGGATGTGTGCTAATCCTTAGCCTTATGCCCACAAGAAACTCTCACAGAAAGAAATGAAGAAAGCTTGGTTTATTATATGACATAGGAGTCATAGGAGTTTACAATACATACGCATCTTGATTAAAGGGTAAAATATTCCCTATTTTAGCCATCCACCTGAATCGAAGAGAAAGAGAGAGGCGGGGACGCAGTTATTTGACCTGCACTAGAACCAGGGGCGACCCCCAAACCAGCTAGGGAGACCGTTTGCTGTCGTTTTTCGCACCTCCACTAACCAAATCAAGGGAGGAGAACTCTCCGGAGACAGACTGAGTGGGAATGTATCCGCCTACACACCCATGAGTAGCAACAGATGGAAGCTTTCAAACCCTTCATTTGCACTCTCAAAAGCTACCCTAAAACCACTTTTCAAATCCTCTACCCTGATAGAATTCAAAAGAAGCCCACTGTGTTGATTGTTCCTATTATAAATATATTTTTAAAAGATCTCTGGAATGTTTTCATAGCAGGGGCAATTTACCATGGATGTGCTTTTTTTGTTGTTGTTTTTTTGTAGACCACCTACCTTTTTTTATTCATGATAACTTAACTAACACCCTTCTGTGGCTTTACAATATCCCCGAAACAATGGTAGAAATTGCTTGCATGGAGAGGCAGAGAAAAAAAGGAAAATGTAAAGAAAGCATCTAATATGCTTTTCTCTGCATTATGAAGCCATTTAGTTGCAGGAAATAGGAAGGAGCAGCAGTAATCGAAAAACTCTCCACAGACCAGTAGCAAATGCTCTGTGAATTAATGCTTAGGAGCCAATACATGGGCTATTTGTCTCCTTCTTAAGAAGAGGTTTACTGGAATAATTGAGGTTAAAATTGTGTGTGTGTGTGTGTGTGTGTGTGTGTGTGTGCATGCCAGGGTCCATTACAGTATGTGTGTGTGTGTGTGTATTTATATATATGCAAATGACCAAATGCTACAGCTGCCCATTAGCATTGGCTAAATTGCGAGAAGCGAATTCCTGTGGGTGAAAATTGTTTTTCATGTTGGACTGAAATAGCTTGTCGACACTGACCACATCCAACAAATTCCAGGATTTGCTTATTATTTAAGCACGAAACCTCACATTATATCCAAAAATGTTCATGCCGTTCATGTAGCAAAACAGCTAACAATGCGCGGGTAGCTAGGCATGGACTAATAATTTTAAATATCAATAAAGAATGGAGAGCAGATTCCCATGTTTGATGTCCGGGGACAACAACTATAAGTAAGCTTGTGCAGGGCTGGCCTGCCCATGAGGTGAAGCCAGGGTCACATTTTGCTGTGGCGGTGGCTTCCAGGGAGTAATTTTTTTAATTAGTTTTTATTAAAGTTTTACAAAAAGACTTTAATTTTAAAAATAAAATAAAGGAGCAAAATGTTAACAATAAAGGTGTGCTGTTTGTCATTAAAGTTACGTACATCTTGATTAATTTTTGCTGGTGCGTATGTGTGTGTGTGTGTGTGTGTGTGTGTGTATATATATATAGTATTACCTAGTAGGCAGGGGAGAGACTATGAAGAAATTTCTCTACTTGACAGTCAAAGTAGATGGATTTGTTTCATTGCATTGCATTTTGGAAAATGATATAGAGCATCTGAGAGGATTCTATTTATATGTGTGTGTGAATGATATTCATTGACAGAATTAATTTGCCACAAGTGTCAAGTGCAAAAATTTATAAATGTTGCTGTAAATGTCAGAAACTTGGTGAATGTTGACATTTGCGAATAATTCTTAAGAGTTTAGGAGGCCAGTGGGGGAAGTCAGAAACGGGCACTGGACGGGAAGCTTCCAGCTCATGAAGCTTGGGGAGGGGGAATCTAAATTTTACTTATGCAAAGGAGTTGGGCATAAATTAAGAACACGGAAGACCTCAAGAGATTGTCTTCACAAGACAATAGGAGACAGGCTGCTTCTGAATTAGTCAGTAAATTACATATTTCCAATTAACCTGGTAGAACTGATGATTTGTTCTACTTGGATCTACCTCAATTTATAGCTGTAATTTGGTGCTGTTGAAAGAGACCAGCAGGTCGAAACATGTCTGCAGCTGTGCTCTTTTTGCACAAACATTTTTGTGCAGGGTGGAAGCTGGGCACTGACAATTTCATGTGTATTCTCATGTAGGTTGACAGATGTGTGTTTTATTACCAATGCACAATGGGAGTTGTGTTTCGTCAATTCAGGAATGGCTTAGTTTTTGAAGGATGAAATATCTTTCAACATTATAGTTCATATATTTGATATTAATGGATGGTCTTTATACGATGTGTGGTGATCCTGAATAAGTCCATTTTGTGTAGTTTTGTATACTCTCGAGTATATTAGTGGGAAAGGTAGACATTCCCCATGGCAATAGGTATGATGGTTGAATATAAGCTACTATTTTATTGTTGTTGTTACTTGGATAAAATTCTGACATCATTCCAAAGCCTGGTGTGAGTGTATTCACAGGTCATAGAACTGTAGAATTGGAAGGGAACATCCCCTTTCAATGTAAGAATCTTTGGTCCAATGTGGGACTTGAACACACAACCTTGAGATTAAGAGTCTCATGCGCCCGGGTTCGCATCTCCGTTCCTCCACATGCAGCTGCTGGGTGACCTTGGGCCAGTCACACTTCTCTGAAGTCTCTAAGCCCCACTCACCTCACAGAGTGTTTGTTGGGGGGGGGAGGAAGGGAAAGGAGAATGTTAGCCGCTTTGAGACTCCTTCAGGTGGTGATAAAGTGGGATATCAAATCCAAACTCTTCTTCTTGTTGACTGAGCTATCTGTCCACCTGAGTAAATCAGCCATCCATTTCAAGTAAACCATTACTAGGTGTTACTATTTTCAAATAGTTTATAAAAAATGGTTTATAAAATAATCCCACATCCAATAGTACCTCGGTTTAAGAACTTAATCCATTCCGAAACCGTTCTTAAACCGAGGCACGCTTTCCCTAATGAGGCCTCCCGCCGCCGGTGCCCTTCCACCGTTCAGATTCCGTTCTTAGACTGAGGTAAAGTTATCAAACCAAGACACAATTTCCGGTTTTGCGGAGTTTGTAAACCAAATCGTTCTTAAACCGGATTGTTCGTAAACCGAGGTACCACTGTACTAAGGTATGAAAAATTCTAGCAATTGGATACACACACACACACACACATATACATATATATGCATATGCTTCTGTTGCTCTTAGTAGAAGAGCCTTTCAATAATATTTATTGTGTGTGTCTCAGTGAAAATGATGGTTATGGTTTTTAGCAATTGAGGTGAGCATTTCATAAGCATTTTCTGGCTTCCATATACTGTAGCTTGAAGAGACTCCTCGCATTTGAGAAATTGAGCTGTGTTTGTACAGCACAGTGGTACCTCGGGTTATAGATGCTTCAGGTTACAGACGCTTCAGGTTACAGACTTCGCTAACCTAGAAATAGTACCTTGGGTTAAGAACTTCAGGATGAGAACAGAATTTGCGGTGGTGGCAGTGGGGCGGCAGCGGGAGGCCCCATTAGCTAAAGTGGTACCTCAGGTTAAGAACAGTTTCAGGTTAAGAACGGACCTCCAGAACGAATTAAGTTATTAACCCGAGGTACCACTGTACTCAGATATCTAACCAGCCACAATGAAGCCTCTTGAAGGTTGGGTCAATTTTTCTGTTATGATGCAGTAAAGAATGAGGGCTAATTTAAAGAAAAACACTTTGAGAGCATTCCTATGCACACAAAAAATGGTGTAAAGCAAGTCCAATATAAATTAAGCCAGAGTAAAGGATACCAGATGTGTTCAGGTGTGGGCTATTGCTGTCTGAGGTGGCCTAAGTCTGGCAGAGGGACAAGAAGCCTTTAAAATAGTGTTTGACTTACACAAACCTTTTTGCCAGCTGAATGTATGCTTGGATGCCTGGTCACATGATGAAGCTGAATGGGTTTAGGATTCAATCAAAGTCTTCCCTCTCCAGTCCTAGCCCAACCCTGCCTCTGGAACACCTTTTTTCAGGGCTTACACTGGCTGGGTCCTGTCTGACCAACATGGAAGAGTTATGCTGCCATTTCACTGTCTGAGCGGAGGGTGAGGTAGTTAAAACAGCATAGCCTGGCTACACCAGAAACCTAAAACGAATGGCACCATTTTTACAGAAGCACAGTTCATCTATCCATAAAACAGCGAGAACAACTTTAGTTTTAGATACAAACGTGTTATAGGAATGCAAAGCATCGTTGCCTGCTTTGAGTTGTTTGCCTTATCCTTAATCCAGGGTTACAGCACTCATTTTTGCAAGTAAAAATGTATGGATGCTGAAGACTTGCTACCCTACTGTGCAGCAGATGGGAACATAAAATCTTTATTGAATAAAAATACATCACTATGCATATTTTATGTGTTGATTTCTTGGCACTCATTGCTAATAGTAATAAGA
This sequence comes from Podarcis vaucheri, assembly GCF_965113315.1. Lineage (NCBI taxonomy): Eukaryota > Metazoa > Chordata > Lepidosauria > Squamata > Lacertidae > Podarcis > Podarcis vaucheri. The sequence goes on along the minus strand of NC_138762.1, from coordinate 94,210,868 downwards.
GATGAGAAATGCAAGCTTTTGCCACTTGCCTACATGAGTCCATTTGACGTGTTTATCACAGAATAGTAGAATTTCAGATTTGGAAGGGATACCAAGGGTCATCTAGTCCAACCCCCTGCTATGCAGGAATTTGTTCCAGCATCCTCTTTCCAGCTAGGCCAGGGCTGGATCTCGACACATCAAAAGAACATTTCAGGAAAACACGTTGTAAAGTTTGTAATGGGAAATCATGTTGCTGAAGGATAGAACTCTACAGCGCCATCTGGTGTCAGAAACTAATGTAGCTGAGTCCCAGGTGGCTCTGGGGCATTTCTAAGGCACTCCAATGTCTGATTCAGGGCATACTGGACCTGCCCAAAGCTGCCAATGGGTAGCTCAAGAGTTCCCCAATAATGCTACATAAGGTAATGGGTAATGGGACCCCTAACCATTAGGTCCAGTCGTGACCGACTCTGAGGTTGCAGTGCTCATCTTGCTTTATTGGCCAAGGGAGCCAGTGTACAGCTTCTGGGTCATGTGGCCAGCATGACTAAGCTGCTTCTGGCAAACCAGAGCAGTGCACGGAAACGCCGTTTACCTTCCCGCCGGAGTGGTACCTATTTATCTACTTGTACTTTGACGTGCTTTCGAACTGCTAGGTTGGCAGGAGCTGGGACCAAGCAACGGAAGCTCGCCCTGTCGCGGGGATTCGAACCGCTGACCACCTGATCTGCAAGTCCTAGGCTCTGTGGTTTAACCCACAGCGCCACCCAAAAAACATTTGGCTAAACACTTTCCTGCCTGGACTAACAGCCAATCACTCAATCAATCAATCAATCAATCAATCAGAAAACACAACACTCCAGAACAAGAAAACTCCCAGCAGTATGGAATAGGCCAAAAGAAGAGTCCTTGAGCCAATTTGGGGCTCTCTCAAAATTCCTATGCAGCTCCCCAAAACAAGTGAATAGCAAAGCTGATACTGGGTTGGTGCAAAAATTGGATCAAAGTGAGGCTCCCTGTCATAAACTACAGCTAACTCTGACACAGCATTGGCCTATTAGGACCTGTCTGTCTTTGCCCACTCCTCTCCTGAGTAACAGTACTGAGTCTTCTTTTTTCAGTGAGACCAGGGTGTGGCAAAGTTGCCCCCATTAAGCTGGATGTAATAGCACTGTGCAATAAGAGTGGGACAGAACCAAAGGAATCCTATCAAGGTTTTTAATCATCCATGCAAAACACTTTGAACTCACGGCTGCGTTCTCATAAAACTCTTTCTACTCCTCCTACCTAAGATATTCATAAAAAAAAGAGGAAGGTTGGTCTAAAATTTATGGGACCACAAGGGAGTGTCTCCCGTGAGTGAATAATAAGAACTTTACTACGGATAGCAAGATGTAATAAAAATATAAGATCTTGAATTCATTAAGACCCTTGTAGTTAAAATTACTCAGCAAGGTTTAGGGCTTTAACAAAGATTTCACGAGGGAAAGTAAGGCGAGTACGAAACCAAGCCCATAAGTAAACTGAGGGAAGAAAACAAAATCAATGATGATTTTAAAATGGATGAGCTGCTCAACTGCTTTATGAAATCAATATTTAACAAGAACCAAAAAAAGGAAAGAAAAGGGGTATGTAGAATTACAAAGTAATAAAGACCTTGTCAATATTGATGTTGATGAAAAGCTGGTAAGGGGATACAGTGGTTGTAAAAACAATGCTATACAAATCACCACAGCCTGGATATGATCTGTGACACGAAAATGAATTGTATATTGTATGTTGCCAACCGTTAGTAGTAGATTGCAAAATGCCACCATCCATGTCTTGGGCTAGAACCATAAATTACTGGAGGAGAAATCAGCATGGATGGTTCTCTTTGTCACATGCAGTGATTAAAATGATAATTATGATCTCCATGCTAAATTGAAAATATAACTTTCTTGCATTAGACAAGCTATTCAGATCATGGGCTTACGAGTGGAATTTCAATTTGCCTAGGGATGCGGGTGGCGCTGTGGGTTAAACCACAGAGCCTAGGACTTGCCGATCAGAAGGTTGGCAGTTCAAATCCCCGCGACAGGGTGAGCTCCCGTTGCTCGGTCCCTGCTCCTGCCAACCTAGCAGTTCAAAAGCACGTCAAAGTGCAAGTAGATAAATAGGTACCGCTCCGGTGAGAAGGTAAACGGCATTTCCGTGCGCTGCTCTGGTTCGCCAGAAGTGGCTTAGTCATGCTGGCCACATGACCCGGAAGCTGTACGCCGGCTCCCTTGGCCAATAAAGCAAGATGAGCGCTGCAACCCCATAGTCGGCCACGACTGGACCTAATGGTCGGGGGTCCCTTTACCTTTACTTTACTGATTTTAAGTTGATAAGGTATAATGCAGGAAACTCCTTTATACCGAGTCAGATCATTTGTCCATCTAGCTCAATGGGCCAGAGTCTGGGTTGCCTCATCCCTTGTGGGCTATTTTGACAGGTTTGCAGAGCTCATCTACCTGGCAATCACTATGTTGTCAGGAGGCCTATTTTTTTCCTTTTAAGCTGCATTAGAAAGGAAGTCCAAGCCTAGCAAGCCAGTGCTTGACGTTACTGCCAATCAGCTTTCTGCAGAGGACTTCTTTATCATACCAGATGCCATAGAACATTAAATAAAATATTAAGTATCAATTTTATGCGCATTGTAAGTGACATCAAAGACGACATCACCAACATTCACTGGAATGAATGCCACATTTCAAAATGTATTATATGTATGCCTTACATCCTGACATGTATGGAATCAGTCTTCAGTTGCCTAATCTCAATAAAGATCAGTGAATTAGTACATGCCAGCCCAAGTTAGGCATGCTTAAGTGCCATAAATTTTCAGTGGCTGAAAGCAATTTGTTAACTTTGGCTGGATTGTCCCTAATATTTGTATCCCTTGGTACTTACTTGCTGTAATCTCAGATATAGCAAAACTGAAATAAAGTTAAGATCTGATATCTTGGAGGGAAAGAATATAGAAATATATAACTTCTGGTTTTATATCGGCTCTGCCTTGAAGTCTCATGGAGAGATTTTTGCTTGACCTGTTACTTGCAGCCTTTTATCTAGGGGTTGGACCTGGGACGCTCTACACACAAATCTTGTTCTCTGTAGCTTAGTTTCAGCAGGAATTGCTATTTTGGTAGAGAGAGAGGAAAATATATATATATTTCAATAAACCAAAATAGGTTAGGTTGTGAGGATTTCGTATACAGTATACAAAATCTTCACAACCTAACAAAGGTAGGCATATTTGTTACAAAGGGAAACAGATAAAAACTAAGAGTTCCAAAGTAATAGTTTCCCCAAGGTGTTTTATCTATATGGAAGAAATGCTAATCTTCTACTTCAGCTGATCTCAGGAACTACTCACACTGTTGTTGTTTTTTAAAAGACTTTGGTGGGCACGTCTTAGTGCCATTTTACATCTATAATACAGGGTCAGAGGACAGCCACCCGTATATATGCATGTATATATAAGAGCTACAGCCAAGCTCTTTTCAGGTGTTCTCATCTTCTACATGAGTGGAATCAAAGGTGAGAAACTGGGGATAGGTCCATTAGGTCCACTCTCTCACCCACAAAGAGGCAAATGTCCGCAGTGGGTAACCTGCTTTACTCATGACCTCTCCAAGCACAATTTAAAAACTTGGAAGACTTAGAAAGGCACCCGGCTTCAGAGGTTGACCAGGATGGTGAAGGAGAGTGGAGTCAGTGTGCTTGTCCCTGCTTTCCTGTGAGAGAGTTCAGATCTGGACTTGAGTGATTACTCACATGTGTGAAACACCAACAATAAGTGCTTTTATTTTTTTAATTTATTTTTCCTCACGGGTGAAACCACCCACTTCACAACAATAAAGCGCTGTAGCCAGATGTGCAGGCTTTGTTTAGCAGACCGGTTACTGCTATTTATGAAGGTCATAGAATCATAGAATCATAGAATCATAGAGTTGGAAGAGACCACAAGGGCCATCGAGTCCAACCCCCTGCTAAGCAGGAAACACCATCAGAGCACTCCTGACATATGGTTGTCAAGCCTCTGCTTAAAGACCTCCAAAGTAGGAGACTCCACCACACTCCTTGGCAGCAAATTCCACTGTCGAACAGCTCTTACTGTCAGGAAGTTCTTCCTAATGTTTAGGTGGAATCTTCTTTCTTGTAGTTTGGATCCATTGCTCCATGTCCGCTTCTCTGGAGCAGCAGAAAACAACCTTTCTCCGTCCTCTATGTGACATCCTTTTATATATTTGAACATGGCTATCATATCACCCCTTAACCTCCTCTTCTCCAGGCTAAACATGCCCAGCTCCCTTAGCCGTTCCTCATAAGGCATCGTTTCCAGGCCTTTGACCATTTTGGTTGCCCTCCTCTGGACACGTTCCAGTTTGTCAGTGTCCTTCTTGAACTGTGGTGCCCAGAACTGGACACAGTACTCCAGGTGAGGTCTGACCAGAGCAGAATACAGTGGCACTATTACTTCCCTTGATCTAGATGCTATACTCCTATTGATGCAGCCCAGAATTGCATTGGCTTTTTTAGCTGCCGCATCACACTGTTGGCTCATGTCAAGTTTGTGGTCAACCAAGACTCCTAGATCCTTTTCACATGTACTGCTCTCAAGCCAGGTGTCACCCATCTTGTATTTGTGCCTCTCATTTTTTTGCCCAAGTGCAATACTTTACATTTCTCCCTGTTAAAATTCATAGTAGTAGAGAAAAACACTCACTCATACCTTTCTCCAAGATCGTACCACGATTATGTGACAAACTCCTTGGACGTGAGCAGTCTGGTAACTAAGCATATTAAGGCCACAAGATGTGATGATGACCACCGGCTTAAATGGCTTTTAAAAAGAATTAGGCAAATTCATGGAGTATAAGGCTATATTAATGGCTATGAGCTCAGAATCAGAGACAAGCATACCATTGAATGTCAGTTGCTTGGGAACGAAAATGAGAGACAGAGATTGTGCAGCTTGTGGGCTTCTGAGAAGCATCTAGCTTGCCACTGGATGTTAGACTAATTCGGCTCTTGGTCTGAACAAGCAGTGTACTTTTAACGGCCATCTTTGAGAACACTAACCTGCCCATCTCATTACAACCAACACTCAAGTTTTTGAACGGAGCATATACTGCTCCATAATGAGTTCCTTACTATTTATTGTGACACATTGTCAGTGGAGTCAAAACAATGAATGCAAACTTTATACCTTCATCCCAAGTGGCTACACAGATGAGCACCTGACAATGTGAAAACATTATTATGATTTTTTGAAGGGCAAAGTAATTGAATGCTCATTAGTCATCTGCAGGGATATAACAATGTGAAGTGCTCAAGTAATTAATGTTATGACTTAACTTATAACACAAAGCCATGGTTCAAATTTATCGCCATTTTATTACCATATTAACACCTCCATATTGTTCCGAGTGATTATTTAAATTAATTCAGGGTCCTTTTCCAGCTAACTACTGTATGCATATAATTTGTCCCATGAGTCCAGTAATAGTTGCTGTAATTCACAAAAGATACATGCCTTGGAGGGGGACAGAGTTCCCCTTCTTTGAAATGAAGACTTTGTCACTTTCTTCGTTAAGTCTTGGAAGATTTGGAATAAAAAAATACATATATATTTTAGTATAATGTATTAAACATAAGTCTTCTTCCTTCAGCTGGGGAACATGAATGCCATTAATGAATATGAGTCATGGAAATACACCGTTGTGTATATTTGTTACAGCAAATGTCCAAAATCTGGTGAAGGAAATATTCACATATTAATGTTGACTATTCAGAAATAATTTTGTGAATCTGTGGTGTATACCCTCTCTGCTTAGAAATATGTCAGTGAATGTGGACAATCACATTTTGGAGATTGTCAGCATTTATTGGGGTGACTCATATTTTGTTTGGTGGGGGACTGTCCACTCATATTTTTGCTGTGGTTTGTCATTATTTGTATGTGAACGTCAGCGTTTACCAGTGTGGGCCATTCACTACAATACACATATTCCAGAAATGCTATGGAAAAGGGTGGTCCAACTTTTCATTCCAAGTGGTACACGACACATTACTCACAGGCCACACGCTGCCTTGCTGTGCAGGTTGGGAGCAAGGCCAATATTTGGCACACACCTGTGCTCAGCTCTCACACTGCTGTCCCAAAACTATGGAGTGCTTCACCTAGAGTCCTTCCACCTCCTTCCCAAAGTGGAGAAAGCACTAACTAGGCATTGGACCACCTTGCTGCAGAAGATTCATTTGAGCTGAACGATTTCTGAAAGCTTTCTCGTGTCCTCAGATTAGCTGCTGGGGAGAAATACACTAACACTGGCCCAAGGAGTGTCACAACACCCTGAATCATCTTTCTTACAAGTTTCATAATAACTATTGGGTGATGAAATGCCACTCCTTCCACCACCCAAAGCATCTTTGTTGCTTACGTCCTTGTGCAGAAAGCACCACCTGCTTCTGATTTAATCTAACAGTGTATTTTAACCTTTTTTTGAACTGCAGTCTTGGGCACCTTTGTGATCAATTTGTTTTAAAGTTTGGATTGCTATCTTAATTAAAATATTATCCATCTGGCTTCCAGGGGCAGGTTAATTGCTTCTGCCGCACTTCGAAGCAGGCAGGTTAACAGCTCCTTGAACCACTGAGATGAATGCTGTACCACGCAAGAGACCAAAGAGCACACAAGCGGCATGATATTTGGATTTTATGGATGCTGTCTAGGCTTACTTATTTGGAACATGGGTTAGTGGGACTTCTGAGTACACAGGATTAGGTTTTAAGCAATACCCCTTCTTTCACCCCAGGCTCGCTTTTTCTGATCCATGAAGACAAACTGCCCCCTCCTTTTCAAGGAATTGTATGAATCAGGAGACCCTAGGTCATCAATGACTGCTGGCATAGTAGAAGAAAGGGAGCATACCAGTGCTTCAAATATGTGGTTAGTGTGAGCTGAATGATGATGAGAATGCCTGAACTGGACCCCTATAAGCAGAGTAAGACAAGCTGTATCTCAAAGCGATCTGCGAAATATAAGGAACAGTAAATCTGAAAGCTTGACTTCTAGGAAATGGACCGCCTAGAACACAGGTGTCAAACACAAGGCCCGCGGGCCAAATCCGGCCCGCCAGACCTTGTCATGTGGCCCGTGTAGCTGCCAGCCCGCTTCCCCCTGCGAGGCGGCGTGCTGTGGGCGGGGATGGGGGGCTGGAAGGCGGACGGTGGAGAAAGCAAAGGCGCTCCCTTCCCGCGCCGTTACATGGCCGGCCTGAGAGAAAATTTCTGAGGCGGCGGCGGCCTTCGTCCAGGGTCGGGGGGCCATAGCGGGACTTTGCCCTCCCGGTGGCCTGGAGCATCTGGAGCTGGGGCGGCGGAGTCGTCGCCGTCACTTCTTCTCCTTCTCCTCCTCCTCCGAGGAGGCGGGCGAAGCGGCCAGGGCGGCTGGCGGGAGCGTGGCGGCGGGGGCCGTGCTGCAGATGGGCATGGTGGAGTGGGGCCGAGGAGAGGTGCCTTCGCCCTCGGAGCCCGACGCCCGGGAGGGCCCGCCGAGAGTGGGAGGCAGCGGAGGTGCAGGCGGCGCGGCGAAAAGGAGGAAGGCGGAGGGGAAGGCAGGCCAGCAACCTTGCTCCGCCGGAGGCGCCCCGACGCTGACGCCGCGTTTCCCTCACGAGGAGACGGGCAAGGAGGTTGCTGAGCAGCCGCCGCCGCCTCGCCTGGGCCAAAGGGATGGCGCACCGCCTGCGAGGTGAGTCGCCGCCCGGCCGGGCCCTTCTGTCGCCCTTCCCAGCTCGCATCTCTCCTGTTTCACCTTATTACTTTTATGTTACTCGCAAGTCTTCTGCTCTGAAGACAAATGCAAATAATCCGTTCAGCTCCTCTGCAATCTCCTTTCCCACCTTTAGCACACCTTGTTGGCTAAAGGCTCTACCACAGACATGTCCAAAGTCCATTTCGGGGGCCTAATCCGGCCCCTTCGGCAGTTTATGGGGTAAAATCCTCACAAAACCCCTCAACAACTTCAACCCCCCCCCAAAAAAGCTCAACAATTTCAATCCTAAAAAAAGCGCAACAACTTTGGTTGGCCCTCACGGCCCTTCACTTCATCAAATCTGGCCCTCCTTGAAAAAAGTTTGGGCACCCCTGGCCTAGAACAATGCACAAGAATGGTTAGTATTATCTGTTTATTTTCATTTAAGTGCTGGTTATTATTATTTCTTGATTATTATTTATTTAATTTATACCCGGAGGTCTCACATTTGGCCAAGTCTTTAGGAACTGATGAAGTAACAACAACAAGAACAACAATAATATTTTTATACCCCGCCCATCTGGCTGGGCTTCTCCAGCCAATCTGGGCGGCTCCCAACAAAATATTAAAATACAATAATGCATCAAACATTAAAAGCTTCCCTAAACAGGGCTGCCTTCAGATGTTTTCTAAAAGTCTGGTAGTTGTTGTTCTCTTTGACATCTGGTGGGAGGGTATTCCACAGCGCGGGTGCCACTACCGAGAAGGCCCTCTGCCTGGTTCCCTGTAACTTGGCTTCTCGCAGTGAGGGAACTGCCAGAAGGCCCTCAGCACTGGACCTCAGTGTCCGGGCAGAATGATGGGGGTGGAGATGCTCCTTCAGATATGAAGGAGCAAAGGAAACAATATGAAGTTGGAAAAAGAGAGAGATAGTTCCACCTACTTGTAGCAAGTAACAGAAGTGCCTAGCGTGCTCTGGTCCATGGGGTCACGAAGAGTCGGACACGACTAAACAACAAGAACAACAACAACTTGTAGCAATGGTTTCCAAACTTTCTGCCTTCTTAGATCTTTTCCACATTGACTAAACTTCTAAGGAGCTTCAGTGGATTCTAGGGCACACATATTCTCTTGACCTCACCAACTACAGTGATACCTCAGGTTAAGTACTTAATTCGTTCCAGAGGTCTGTTCTTAACCTGAAACTGTTCTTAACCTGAAGCACCACTTTAGCTAATGGGGCCTCCTCCTGCTGCTGCTCCACCGGAGCATGATTTCTGTTCTTATCCTGAAGCAAAGTTCTTAATCCGAGGTAATATTTCTGGGTTAGCAGAGTATGTAACCTGAAGCGTCTGTAACCTGAAGCGTATGTAACCTGAGGTACCACTGTACCTTGCATTCACAGAATGTGTTGTGGAACATGTGCTTCTGCAGGTGCACTTTGTAGGTTGTCTCACAGACATTGTACTGTGGTCTTGAATACAATTCATGTCCCACATTCTCTCCACCAAGGAGCTGTACACAACCCTGTTAATAAACCATTTTGTTTCAACAAAGTCTTAGCTCTTTAACAGGATTTGCCGATAACACACATGAGAAAAAAATGGTAATAGATGACAAGGTAACTACTCCAGAAGCTTATCGGGTGCTCCCCAGGGAAAATATCAGTAATATCAGATAAGCTACCTTGGAACTGAAACACAAGATTTGAGATCCACTGTTCTATTGTTTTTAATTGTCCTATTCATATAGCTTACATTGGGAAATGTGCCATAGGAAGACCTTTTTACTGTACCCTCCATCAGGGTCCAAAAACTGTCAACAAAAGCTATGCAAGTACATCTTAATGCATATGCAAATCTAACAAGAGCACAAGTTGAATACATGTAGTCTCTTTCACCCTGTGGATTGGATGCAGGACCATTGGGACTAATCCCATCATCTGCCCTGTCCACATATTTATTCCATCATATGTTATTCCATTAGGGGACACGGGTGGCGCTGTGGGTTAAACCACAGAGCCTAGGACTTGGTGATCAGGACGTTGGTGGTTTGAATCCCCATGACAGGGTGAGCTCCCATTGCTCGGTCCCTGCTCCTGCCAACCTAGCAGTTCGAAAGCACAAAGTAGATAAATCGATAATTGTGGTCTCCATGCTAAATTGAGAATATAACTTTTTTGCATTAGACAAGCTATTCAGATCATGGGCTTAAGAGTGGAATTTCAATTTGCCTAGGGATGCAAGTGGTGCTGTGGGTTAAACCACAGAGCCTAGGACTTGCCGATCAGAAGGTCGGCGGTTCAAATCCCCGCAACGGGGTGAGCTCCTGTTGCTTGGTCCCTGCTCCTGCCAACCTAGCAGTTTGAAAGCATGTCAAAGTGCAAGTAGATAAATAGGTACCGCTCTGGCGGGAAGGTAAACGGCGTTTCCATGCGCTGCTCTGGTTCGCCAGAAGCGGCTTAGTCATGCTGGCCACATGACCCGGAAGCTGTACGCTGGCTTCCTCAGCCAATAAAGCGAGATGAGTGCCGCAACCCCAGAGTCGGTCACGACTGGACCTAATAGCCAGGGGTCCCTTTACCTTTACCTTTTATGTTATTCCATTAGGCTCAAAGCTGTGTAGGGAAGAGAAGCTACAGTGGTGCCCCGCAAGACGAATGCCTCACAAGACAAAAAACTCGCTAGACGAAAGGGTTTTGCGGTTTTTGAGCTGCTTCGCAAGACGAATTTCCCTATGGGCTTGCTTCGCAAGACGAAAACGTCTTGTAAGTTTGTTTCCTTTTTCTTAACACCGTTAATACAGTTGTGACTTGACTTCGAGGAGCAACTCATAGAACGCGGTGTGGTAGCCTTTTTTGAGGTTTTTGGTGATTTTTGAAGCTTTTCCAAAACTTTTCCGACACCATGCTTCACAAGACGAAAAATTCGCTAGACGAAAAAACTCGCGGAACGAATTAATTTCGTCTTGCGAGGCACCACTGTAGCTTCATCAAGCTTCTCCCTCCAGCAACTGTCACCTCACAGCAACCATACCATCAAGGTGCAACAGAGAAGGGAAGCTGGGCAACTCTATCAGCTCAGCCAAGATCAGCGAGTTTTGGTTTCTCATTTTGTTTCCATTTCAATGTTATAGGAACTTTATAACCAAGTGTCTGAATCTGAATCCCCCCCCCAATCTTCCTGTCCATTCCCCTCTCCTATTATGACTCCCTTTTTAATATGCAAGTCTGATGGCAGAGTCTGCCTTACTATTGATCTTTCGAAGGCACTTTGGAAGTCTTCTTTTCCAGTTGAAAGCTAGGATAAAAATGCTTTAAATAAATAAAGGATTTGCCTGAATAGTGCTGCAGTTAGTTAATATGAAAGAAGACCATATTGAACATCAAGATGTTCCCAATTTCAACCTGCACAGATGGGAACGGTAAGTGCCTTAAAATCTCACATGCAATATACTGCCTCAAGTAGACGTTACTATTGGATGTCATGGTGTCCTTCAGCGCTCCAGATGAAATAGGAATGACACAAAGTTATTCACTGAATGCTTGCATTTTATATGCCACTCTATAAGTAGTACTATTATAATTTATCAGAGCTGCTATAAGAGCAACTATAAATTCACAATGAATTGCACAGGATATTTTCTACTCACTGTAAGGCAGATGGCAGTGCAGAACTGGAAGGCAAGGGTGATGATTACCGGCTTAAGTAGCTCATGAGTCATAAAGTTAACCTTTCTCTCAAAAAACTATCTTGACTCCATTGATGTTATGATTTCTCATTTGTCTCATTTGATGAATAACTTAAAGAGTTACAGACCTTGCTTACTTCTCTGACTCATTTGTCCCTAGTGCATTGATGGGAAACCTTAGGCTTACGTAAACAACCAAAGAAGACTAACTCTGAGTGTATGCACTATAACTTTTGAAGCAGCAATTAATCAACCATTCAAAAGTAGACAGTGTAAGGATGTACAGTTCCTTCACTTGGGATCTGGCAAATACTCTGCTTAGCCAAAAGAGCTTTCAGCTGAATCCCATTCTTCACCTTTATATCCTGCTGCAGACTGAACCGGCAGAGTTACCAGGGGCTACAAGAACCGAGATAAGCATTGGCTGGCTTCACAGCCTTCCCCACATTGTGACTTAATGCATCACACACACACACCATGGTTCATGATATATTGCCAAGTCAAAAATTATGAAATCGATATCACAATATGGACTTCAAACCAGTTTTGGATCATATCGTGATATATCACCCAACCCTATTCTCCAACCTGGTTTAGCTAAAGATATGCTGCTCTTAGTTGCTCATCCCAGCTAAGCTGAAGTTGGCTGAATTGAGCAGCAGCTGCCCACTGTTGAATGGAGTTTGGATCTGGTGTAATTTTATGCTAGTTTAGCTCATCCTGGCTTGCTGTACACCAGCCTCTTGTGCATAGGATTGCTCCCTAAAAGGCCTGGGGAGGGGGGGGGGGAACAGTATTTGGCAGTGAATTTGCTGCCCCGGATTTGCTGCCAGGTGAGCCTCTCTGCAAAAAGCGTTCTACATACATGGAACCAACACTGAAAAGGCCTTCTTTATCATAACCACCTACCCCACCACACTTGGTGATGACACTCAAAGTGCCTCCAAAAATACGTCAGGGTATAAAGGCTTACTGTGCTAATTTACCAGGATTTGGGCCATGGGAGAAGTGATGGGGGAGCTACAGTTACACAAACTTGCTACTCAGTTGTTTCACCCCAGCCTATACTTCCAAACCCTCTAAACATACAGGACTTCACTGTGAATTTTAACTAACAGCCTCAAGTTACCCTCCTCAAATGCTTATATTGCTGCTTGGCAGAAGTAAGGTTTAGTATGAGAACTGTTTTACTTCAAGAAAAGAAAAGAAAAAGAAAAGAAAAGAAAAGAAAAGAAAAGAAAAGAAAAAAGATTGATGAGCTTGGCCTCAATTTCCCCATGAAAATTCACAAGGTTTACAGTAGGTCATTGCATTTTCTGTGCAGAGTTAGTGATAGCAAAGAAGTGGTATCTTTGTAAAAGGTTTTGATATCAAGCTATATCTGTCAGCAGTTAAGACTTGAGTGTATTGATTCATCTGGAAGAGACAGAATGCCTGTGTACATTTCTTTGATGGTGAATTAAGTTATAACCATGTTGTTTCTGCACAGAGGGAGAAGAAAGGGACAGAGAGAGAGCATCAGACAATATGAATCGTGGAGTTTGGAAGTTTTATAGAGCAGGGAGGGGAGGAAGAAAAGGTTGAAGAGCACAAGCTGAAAATGTGTGGCAAAGTGATACTTAGCGTTCTGCTTCAGTGAGCAGTGTGTTTATTTCAGTTAGAAAATCTGTCTAGATAAAAGAAAAAATTCATAAAGGGCTCGCTTTTCTTCCTGCCCTCCTTTTAGATCTCATACAACGTGTAGCACTGACCTTTGTAGAACCAGATGTATTGAGCAGCAATTTTGGTGTCTTACGTTTTTATAACCCATCCTTCGTAGGTCTCAGGACTTCCAAGTTTCGGTAGACTTTTCAAATCAGCAGTGAGGCTTCTAAAAATGTAACCCTAGCTGATTGAGGATCTAACAGATACACAGATTATGCTGTATATGGATGGGGGACTAATTCTATTGAATTTATATTTAATGGCAAATCAACCCAATTTGCACTAACTGAAACAATAAATGAACTGCAACACAGTCACTCTTCCAAGGTCACACTTCTCTGAAATTTTGTTGTACGGTACTCTGGGCAAGTACCACACCAAAAAATGCATGTACTAGGATAAAGCCTGCCCAAAATGAATATTAATGAAAATTACAACAAACAGAAATGCATTATATTAGGGGAAATACAAATATTAGGGAAATATGTTTTGCAAACATTAGTATATTAGTTAAAATTGCTTACAAAAATTGCACAGAAATGCTGATAAATTTTCACGAGGACTTTAAACAAACGTACATACATACATACATACATAGTCATACCTTGGAAGTTGAACGGAATCCATTCCGGAAATCCGTTCAACTTCTGAAACATTCAGAGACCAAGGCACAGCTTTCGATTGGTTTCTGATTGCGCAGGCACGCTGGAAGCAATAGTGGAAGCTGTCCCGGACATTTGGCTTCCAAAAATGTTCAAAAACCGGAACACTCACTTCCAGTTTTTGATTGTTTGGGAGCCAGAACGTTCAACTCCCAAGGTGTTTGTGAGCCAAGGTACGATATCACAAACCAATGTAGAGAACTGAATTTAAGACTGGAAAAAATAGAAACAGAGAAACAAAAAATGAGAGATTCTCTCATCCCTTCTGCTATTTAGGTTGTTTTTCCGTAACTAAAAAGCCCCATCCGGCAGGGAGGAATTTATATCATATTTTAGGTGGTAGCACCAATCATCTATTTGTAAAGCTGGAAAAACGCAATTCAGACCCCTTCTTCCCTGTTCTGCTCCCAAACAGGTGATTGTTGTTCTTTCTGATTATCTGAATAGTGCTGGCTGCTGTATGAGACTTTTAAGACCTGACTTTTAAGACTTGCAGAGCAGCTAGCTACTATAAAATCATATGTAATTGGATTATAGCCAATGTGTTCTTCAGAATTATGACTCAAAGATACATTACAACAAATGTAATGCTGGAATATCTGAATTCGACGTTTTCTAATGTCACTTGTTTTCACTAATATTATCAGGAAGAGGACCATGAAATTGTTTTAAAGTGCAGTAGCAGTGATAAAAGAGAAGAGAGATGGATATAGTAACAACAAATGAAGGCGCAACCCATGGTTGCATTTGATCCATGACTTGCAGAGATGAAGAATCTTGGAGACAATTCAAAAAGAAACCCCTGCTTCTTCTTATTCATAAACAGTAAATCAGTTATTATGCATCTGAGCAAATAGCAAAGCATTTTCGATTCACATCCCCTGGAAAATGTTCTATGGATAAACTATAACTGTTGCAGATTTGTTCTCCTTAGCCATGTCTGTAAGATGGTTACACGTAATGGTTATAATCCATCAAATGCACCATATCTATGATGCATTTATTTCAATATATATACTCCAGAAACAATACTTAACATTTAAACAAATAGCAGCTTACCTAGTAGGCTGGAGCCACACTATTGCCCTCCCAACAGTGGGGGTGGGGCAGTGGAGGGCGGCTGTGGGGTTAGGGCTGTGCAGTGGCAGAGCTAATCCAGAGTTCCTGTCATGTGCCACACAGTTCAGACCTCATTGCTACCCTGCCCCATGCATGCACCATCCTGGTAAACAGCAGCGTGGTGGGGCAATAACACTGGCGCATTTGTGCTTCTGTTTCATCTCAAATATCTGAAAGACCATAACAGTGGAATGGATGAAGTGAATCTTGTTTTTATATAGCGCACAGATGAATAACAACAACAGAACCGGGCTCAAGGCTGCTAACACCAACAAAATTACAATAAAACTTAATAGGAAAGAAAACAAAACAAAACAAAAAACAGTTGATTAAAATACGGGTTAAAATACAGTTTAAAATGCAGCCTCATTTTAATAGTAGCCCATATGTTGCCTTATGTTGCCTAAATATAGATCTGGCCTCTCATTTAAATTATCAGGACAGACTCTGTATACAGGACTACTGTATACACATATACACTTTCACATCTTATGTAAAAATTATGTAATTTCTATTAGATGAAAATGTTATTAACAAAAATTAGACTTCTTCTTCTTCTTCTTCTTCTTCTTCTTCTTCTTCTTCTTCTTCTTCTTCTTAATTTAGTAAATTCTTTATTTTCTGAATCTTTTTTTCTATCTTTCTCTTTTAAATTGTTCTTTCTTTCTTTCTTTCTTTCTTTCTTTCTTTCTTTCTTTCTTTCTTTCTGTCTTCCTCCTTCTCTTTTTCTCTCCTCACCTTTCCATGTTTTTATTGTATCTATGTAAAAGTTTTGGTTTGGTTAAAAAATGGGCAAATAGAACAAGTTTTGTATTTTTCTCTATAAACCTTAATAAAATTCATTTTTAAAAAAATCCTTATAATTAGGGATGGCCAGGAATGAAGGAGGGATCTTCTTTCAATGAATTGTGGACTCTGCCAGCTGTCATACTTCTTTGTTTCTTGCCCACCCTGCCTTGTCACTCAGCTTTTAAAAGGCAAAGGAATGTGAAATGACCCTGCCAGTGAAAAACAGCCACCAGTATAATTCAATAAGGCCTGTGTGGTACAACAGAATCATGCATGAACTCAGGGGGTAAGCCCCAGTGTAGCATTACTAGGATTTCAGATGGACCCTAGCACCAAACAGAGAGGGAACACTAAACCTTTACAATAGCACTAGGGCCCTTATGTAGCTTATAGGATCATGTTGCAAAGTAATTTCCCCCTCAAATTTTCTTGCCATTGAAATATCTAAAATTAAACCAAATTATGTAGGAGCCAATGCAGCTAATCTTTCCTTTCAGCTGCAATACATTAGGAAGGATTTCTTCTTAAAAACAATGTTTGATTCAGTCCGGGGACATCTACAGAAACACTCATTTATTTAATTGTACTATAATTCTAGCTTCTTGAAATTGCATGAGTAAGAGTGTTCAGAATATAATTGGCTTGAAACTATAGAAATGTACTGTATTTTCAAAAAGATTTTATGGACCTATCTAACTAAAAAAGAAGAAGAAGGAACGAAGACAATTTGATCAGAAATGAACAACTAAACATATTGTGTGTCGAAGTAGAAATCTTTATGCATGGCACTACATCCATAACACACATGCTGTGTTAAAAATATAATAGCGATACGTATACTCGAATCTTCAAATGAGCAACGGACACCAACAGAGAGGCAGGTGTACAAACAATTTCAAATAACAAACTACAGGACCAGAACCAGACACTTTTGGAAGAAAGTGATTTTCTAGATGTGCTTCAATTGGGCTTTAGGCCCCAGAATTGGAGTTTTGGCACAGAAACTGCTTTGGTTGTCCTGTGTGATGACCATTGTTGGGACAAAGGCAGGGTAAATGTGTCCGCCTTAATTCTCCTTGTCCTCTCAGTGCATTTTGTAGCATTGACCAATGTATCCTTCTGGAGCAGCTATCTGTAGGCAGCAGTGCTTTGCAGACGTTCTGATCCTACTTGGAATTTTGTTTCCAGAGGCTGATGCTTGGGGACCATTCTTCAGCCCTGTGGAGCCATCAGTGTGAAATTCTTCAGGGTTTGATTTTATCCCCCACACTGTTCAAGATCTACATGAAAACACTGGAGACTTGGTGTACGTTGATATGCTGATATATGCTGATAGGTAAAAAGGTAAAGGACCCCTGGATGGTTAAGTCCAGTCAAAGGCAACCATGGCATTGTGGCGCTCATCTTGCTTTCTGGCCAAGGGAGCCGGTGTTTGACCACAAACAGCTTTCCAGGTCCTGTGGCCAGCAGGACTAAACCACTTCTGGCTCAACAGAACACCATGACGGAAGCCAGAGTACACAGAAACACCTTTTACCTTCCCGCTACAGCGGTACCTATTTATCTACTTGCACTGGCGTGCTTTTGAACTGCTAGGTTGGCAGGAGCTGGGACAGAGCAACAGGAGCTCACTCCATCACAGGGATTTGAACCACCGACCTTCCTATCGGCAAGCCCAAGAGGCTCAGTGGTTTAGACCACAGCACCACCGTCCCAATATGCTGATGGCTGTACTTCTGTTTACATTGTCAGCTGTGGCCCTGGATGTGCTAGACAACTGTCTTGCTTCGGTAATGGACTGGATGAGAGCCAATAAACTGAATCTCAACCAGATAAGACTGAGACACTGTTAGTGGGCAGTTCCCTAGACCAGATGGATGGGAGGTGCCTTGATCTTGAAGGGGTTACACACCCTCTGAGGGAGCAGGTATGTAGATTTGGGTTCCTTCTAGATCCATGGCTGTCGCTTGAGGCTCAAATGGCCTTGGTGGCATAAAGTGCCTCAGCCAATGGCCAATTGTTAAGGATCATGGAAGCCATAGTCCTGCAACATCTGCAGGGCCACAGCTTCCACACTGCTCTAAGCAGTGCTCTCTGTTGCTTGGGCTCCAAACTCATGTGGACCTTCCTGCTTCCTAAGAGAAATGCCAGGTCTACTTGTACAGCTATGAAGTATGGTTAACACCTTGGGATTTCTGTAAAGTTAAGGATAGAGGGTAAGGATTTGCTGAACTAAATATCTGAACTGGAATACAAAAAGGGAGGTGTGAGGAGGTCAAGAAACTAGAGAATGAAGTTTAGGATATGAAAATACTAATCTTTTTTCTGTTCTGCTTTTTGGTGTTTTTCACTCTTTTTCTTCTATTTTGTTAATTGCTCTTTTTTAGTGTGTATTTTTATGTGTTTTGCTTTGTATTTTCCTATTTTTGTGGTTTTTTGTTTTGTTTTTCTATTTTATGTTTAAATTTTTGAAGTTATAAATTGTTCAATAAATATTATTTAAAAAAGACAAACATCTTGGGATTTCTGAAACATTATAAAAGTATTCCTCATTCTTAGGTATAAAACACAATCTATTTTTTAAAAACATATTAAGTTATGAGGAATGTTTGTGGAAGAATGGATCCTACTTTCCCCAGTACTGTTTCCTGCTCCGTGGTATCAGGATCACATCACTTTCCTATATTAGCCATAAAGCAGAAATGAGCTTTCTTGACCCCAGATTTTTCAGATATCACTCGGTGACATCTCAAATGCAATGATTCTCAGCAAACATGTCACTTTGCACATTGGGCTGTCAATCAAGTGTTGAATAATCAAATTATGAGAAGGCAAGTGGTGTATGTGAACCAGGCTTAAGAATGCAAGGATTTCCCCCATTTCTCTCCTTCACTCTACCCTGAATATTTTCCCACTGCTGATGTTATTTTTATCTGCATTGTTTTGACCTCTCCCAATATCCTAATTTAGTTTATTTTATACAGTGTCAGCTTAACTAGGATAATTTCTAAAATTAATTCTGTAGCATGTGCAGATTGCTGCAGCTTTCAGCTGTTCCACTTCATTTCCATCTCTCTCCCTCCCTCCACCCTGTCTATTGCCATTGTGAATGGGTGCACAATATGCACTGACAGAACAATGTTGTTGTAATTATGACACATGTGATTGCATCAAAACAATTTCTGCTTGATGTTGTGCACACATGTGCTTCGGCAGAGTGGCTAAACACCATATGCAAAGATGCTGCTGTATGTATATTCACATCAGGAATGTTTTGGGATGTTTTTCCTTTATTTTATTTTATATTTATTTGGCAACATGGAGTGGTAAGGAAGGCACAGAGGAACTGAAGGGGCTCAAAGCAGTAACAAACGACACCCGACAACTCTGTTGTGCTCTTTATAATTAAAAAAAAAAACCTTTTTCTTAATGCGACAGCTGAAAAATTCTAATGCATCAGATGCATCCAGTCTTAATAATAATAATAATAATAATAATAATAATAATAATAATAATAATAATGTATTTATACTCCGCCCTCCCCAGCCAGGGCTGGGCTCAGGGCAGCTAACACCAAATATGAATTACCATAAAACATAATAGGAGAAAACAATAACAACAACAAACAAACAGTTAGTTAAAATATGGCTTAAAATACAGCTTAAAATGCAGCCTCATTTTAGTAGTAGCGCATAAATCAAGACCATAAAGGGAGGAAACATCAGATATTCACCTGAGCCAGCTATCCATGCTGGTTGTACATGGGCCAGCAAAAAAGCCAAGGGAAAATTTATATACCAAATCCCATATAAGGGGTCAGAGTGAGTCTAAGCCGAAGGCCAGGCAGAACAGCTCCGTCTTGCAGGCCCAGCAGAAAGATGTCAAATCCCACAGGGCCCTAGTCACTTGTGACAGAGCGTCCCATCACGTGAGGGCCAGTGCTGAAAAGGCCCCGGCCCTAGTTGAGACCAATTTAACCTCCTTGAGGCTCGGGACCTCCAAAGTGTTGTTATTTATGGACCTTAAGGTCCTCTGCAGGGCATACCAGGAGAGGCGATCCTGTAGGAACAAGGGTCCTAGGTCGCATAGGGCTTTAAAGGTCAAAACCAGCACCTTAAACCTGACTCTGTACTCCTATGTATACTTATGAAGGAGAAAATCATATTGAACTCAGTGGAAGTTTCTTCCAAGTGAACATTTCTTCCAAGCTGCATGTGAAATAGAGGATAAAGTACACTGACCGTCTATTTTTAGGTCCTTCGGTTAACATTTTAAAAGGAATTTGGTGATACACCACTTCTAAGTACAGAAACAGCTTTCTCCTTTCTAACCCCCCCCCCCCGGCCGAAAAAAGAGAGGTTCCTTTTCCAAACATTTAATGGACCCATGCAAAAAATGGAGAATAACCCAGACACGCTTCCTTCTCTGCACATCCAGGTATTTTGTTCAAATTGACCTTTAATTGCACTGAAGTGCAAAGAATGAAGTACAATTTCATGGGTTTTTTAAACAGTAAAATTGTGTGGGGGTTTTTGTTATTATTTTCAACCCAGGAAAAAAAAAGTTTCTCTTTCTGTATATTTTTCAGCCCTGACCTCATCTTTAGTAGTCAGTGAAGTGAAAATAGCTATCAGTGAGTGAGAAGAAAGAAATACCGCACGGTGGAAGGAAAATTTAAATAGTCTGTAGCCTTCACATTGTATCTCGAACAATTTCAAGCAATAGCAGGAATCTATCATATAAACCAATGTTATCCAAATACCCAAACAGAATGTGACATATCTTCACAAAAGGTGAAGTTTTCTGTGTTGGATTTCATGACCCTTCATCTCAAAACATACAGAATGCCTTTGAACTGTCTGATATGGTTTGTAGTTCATTACTTTTTTGTTGTTGGTTTTAAGGGCATTTCCTTGTTATTGGAAGGAAATCTGAGGGCCCTACTGTGGCTGATTCCCGGCTGACCCCCCCCCTTTATTGACATTCTAAACAAATACAGTGGTACCTCTGGTTACGAACTTAATTCATTCCAGACGTCCGTTCTTAACCTGAAACCGTTCTTAACCTAAGGTAGGTACCACTCTAGCTAATGGGGCCTCCTGTTGCTGCTGCGCTGCCGGTATGTGATTTCTGTTCTTACCCTGAGGAAAAGTTCTTAACCCGAGGTACTACTTCCGGGTTAGCGGAGTCTGTAACCCAAAGTGTTTGTAAGTGTAACCTGAGGCACCACTGTATATTTTATAACCTTTTCTGATTTAGGGAGCAATCCAAACCCAATATTTGCTGGGATGAATGGAGTGGCTTGCTCATCCCAGCTCAGCCAGAGATACCCCAGGGTAAGTCCTCAGCCACTTCAGCCAGGATAAGGTAAAGGTAAAGGTACCCCCGACCATTAGGTCCAGTCACAGCCGACTCTGGGGTTGGAGTGCTCATCTCACTTTATAGGTCGGGGGATCCAGCGTTTGTCCGCAGACAGCTTCCAGGTCATGTGGCCAGCATGACTAAGCCGCTTCTGACGAACCAGAGCAGCACATGGAAACGCAGTTTACTTCCCCGCTGGAGTGGTACCTATTTATCTACTTGCACTTGATGTGCTTTTGAACTGCTAGGTGGGCAGGAGCTGGGACCGAACAACGGGAGCTCACCCTGTTGTGCGAATTCGAACTGCCGACCTTCCGATCGGCAAGCCCTAGGCTCTGTGGTTTAGACCACAGTGCCACCCTCGTCTCTTTCAGCCAGGGTAAGTTCCCCAAAAGGGGCATTCTGCTGGAGTGATGTGGGCATGGGATATGATAGGGTGAGATTTATTTCTCTTCCATGCCCCTCCCTTTCAGTTTGGTCATATGACCTAGCAACCCAAAAGAATTCACTGGCAAAAATGGTGTTGTATGATAAATTCCTCCTGAATGGTGTTTGGAATAGGAGTAAATTACACTGGAATAATTTGCCTTGTCATAAATCATACTGGCTTTCTATAGTTTGGATTGGTTTCTTTTCACTGTCGTGCAACATGCATAAGTCGGTTGTAAATTCTGTTCCGTCAAATTACAATTCAGTCTAAAACTGCTGAGTGGTTTAGCCAATGCTGGACAGCTCCACACACATAACAGGAACAAACTCATAGTGAGATCACCACAGGCTGCTTCTGACTTTGGGGTTGCTATTCAACCGGAATTTCCCAGACATAGCTAGTATTCAGCCCTCGTAAACAGCGTCCAGGCGGAAATCACTTAAATGTCTAGGAAAATCCAGACATTTTTAATTTCATTAAAAATAGCTCACCAACTTTGGGCAAAACTGAAAAAAGCGCAACATATTTTGTGTCCGGATTTTCACTTTTTGAAATATGGCAACCCTAAGATAGCTTTCTTCTTTAAGCCTCTGGTACCTGCTTCCCCCATGATGCTTGAAACTGGACTCATGGGGAGTTGCTATCTGTACATATGCTAAGAAGAGAGACAGGAATCCGTGCCATGGAGGACATATTGTAGGGATGCAGAACCTTGGGCTCTCCAGGTTTTGTGAGACTCCTACTTCCAAGATCCCTCATCACTGGACATGCTGGCTGGGGCTGATGGGAAAGTTGCAGTCCAGCAACATTTATAAGGCCACATGTCCCTTCCCCTCAACATGATGGATAGTACTTGGGGGAAAGTAGAAAGACTATGGTGGATCATGGGTGCTTCAAGTCAGAGACACTAAGAACCAGGCATTACGTTGGACAAAATATCTATCTTGAATTTGCTCCCCACACCACGAACCTACCAATCCATTAGCAGCTCCTGGCATCCTTCAGCAGCTGCTGGTACCCGAGCATTCTGGAAAGGTGTATTAGTGACACCAGCATTTGGGCCTTTGTTTAATTTGTATCCCAAGCCAGTCTCTTCAAGTAGTACTCGGTGACTGCATCTAACCCAGGATTGAAGTTCCCCACTGCTGCCCTGGAGCAATGCTACTTTGGCAGACATGTGACAAATCAAAATGGTCATAGGTGCCATCTTTGGAGCCAGGGCACCCACAAATTTTAATTGAAGGTGCTGCCCGCCCCAAACAAGTTCTATGCAGCAGCGTGCACACATTGTGTGGCATGCCAACATCACAGACACATACCACATTGATGTGGCACAGCCCCAGCACCCCCCCTGTTGTGGGAGCAAGGCAACGTGCCTGAAAATGGAGGATAGCTAGGGGTGTGGAGAAGGGTAAAAAAGCTGCAACTTTACAGGAAGTTACAAGTTTAGGGTGGTCTCCAAATTGGTAACTTCCTGGTTGGATGGCTGCAATATGCCTCTGTGCTTGTTCCAAAAGTGCAAAATGCAGTGGGTGGACTGCTTACTGGAATAGACTAATGTCTCCATGATATAGTAGTGATGGAATAATTGCACTGGTGGCCAAGGTGCTGATAGTAGTGTACAAAGTTGAATACAAGTAGGGACCAGGATAGCTACAATATTTTCTCATGGTTTATAAAACCAGTTGTTCACTGATTTCTGTGGGGATGATTAGGGAGGCAGGAGAGGATATATTATTTAATGATATCCTTCCTAACTTGTGCTAGCAAGTTCCATATTCTAGCACAGTTCCAAACATCCCCCTTTTTAAATTACACAGTGGTTAGCTTGTTGCTGGCTCGCCTGAGCCTCACTGCTTATGATTCCGGGTAAGATCCCTTCTAATCCCTCTTAAAAAGAATAGACATGAGAATCTGATTAAACTTAATATAAAAGTACAGTGGTACCTCGGATTAAGTACTTAATTCGTTCCAGAGGTCCGTTCTTAACCTGAAACTGTTCTTAACCTGAAACACCACTTTAGCTAATGGGGCCTCCTCCTGCTGCCACGCCACTGGGGCACGATTTCTGTTCTCATCCTGAAGCAAAGTTCTTAGCCTGAAGCACTATTTCTGGGTTAGCGGAGTCTGTAACCTGAAGCGTATGTAAGCTGAGGTGAGGAGATTTCACCCCTCCTATATCCAAGAATCTCCTGAGGAGTCTGCTGATTCTCCAGAGAGGAGGAGGCGTGTTCTGCTCTCTACTTATTCTGCTCCAGCACCACATCAAAGAGTCAGTCAGTGTCGGAGAGAGAGAGAGACTGAGTGTTAGAGATCGTGTGTAGAGATAAGGTTGCTGCTAAGAGCAGCAGCAGACACTCAGTGCAGTTCAGCATTCATTTATGCTTAGACCAGGGGTCTGCAACCCACGGCTCTGGAGCCGCATGTGGCTCTTTTACACCTTTGCCGCGGCTCTGGGATGGATACTAGCGAGGGGAGGAGGCGCATTGTGCGCCCCGACACTCCCCACTGTGGCGGGCGCTGTACTGGCTGTGACGTCACATGGGGGCGGTGCGTGCGTTAGTCACGCACCGTCCCGATGTCACCTTCCCGCCCACCCGCCCGCTACATTGTAAGGGGCATGTACACTGGTCACTGCATTGAAAGGGGGCATGTACGCTGGTCACTGTTTTGAAGGGGAGTGAAGAACACACACACACACAAAAGGTAACTTGTTAATTTAACGTTTATTTCTATGAGGAGCAGTAATTCTGAGGGGTCAAACAAAGAAATAATAAAAAAGTGACAAAAAAGTTATTTTTATAATGACGAGTTTTGCGGCTCCCAGTTTTTTTTTTCCTTTGGAAACGGGTCCAAGTGGCTCTTTTTGTCTTAAAGGTTGCAGACCCCTGGCTTAGACCTATTTAGCTCTGTATATAGTTGTATTATAGTTGTAGTTATAGAATAAAGAAGATATTTTACAGAGCTGCTCTCCGAGTTGTTTATATACTCAACTCTAAGCTGTGAGTCCACAGCACTTTGACCTGTTCCTGTGCAGAAGGTGGTCTCTGGAAGTGCTACCCAGCTCGCCTAGCCCAGTTGGGGCTGAAGTGGATGAGTCCAGTTAGTGGCACTGGCTCAAGGGCGATGCTGACAGTTCCGGAGGTCCGTTCTTAACCTGAAACTGTTCTTAACATGAAACACCACTTTAGCTAATGGGGCCTCCTGCTGCTGCCATGCCGCTGGGGCACGATTTCTGTTCTCATCCTGAAGCAAAGTTCTTAGCCTGAAGCACTATTTCTGGGTTAGCGGAGTCTGTAACCTGAAGCGTATGTAAGCTGAGGTACCACTGTAGTTGAGGTACCACTCTAGATCCCTGAAGGCCGGCTTAGGTTACATAACTATATATCTACATGAACTGTCCCAAAAGGGAATTAGTCCCAAGTGACTGTCACTTCTCCTAACACACAGGAGCACAAATTGGAGAACACACAGAACAGAACATGGAGGCCATGTGCTCCTCTACCAAGAACAGGCCACACCCATTTTGAGTCACATGCAGTGGAAGTCTGTTCCAGCTCAGGAGGAAACAGAAAGTTTTCTCCTGAGTAGTAGAAAACATCCCTTAACATGTCCACTGTAGGAATGTTGTACTTGACTGCTATAAGTTTTACATCCCACAATTTCTGCACCAGAAGACCATCTTATCAGGAGACCCATTCCATACAACATATGAATTAAGCATTTAGTGTGATGTCCACCTGTCCTTTAAAATTCTTTCCCAATGTGTATTAGACAGGTGCCCTCTCTGTCGTCTTTTCTTCACTTACTGAAGACTTTATTCTTTCCACAAGGCTTTTAAATGGAGATCTTTATCCCTCTGTATTTTTAACTGCATTTATATATAGTTTTTTTAAAAAAGAAATGTTTTATATATGGAATTATATTTTATTCTTTTTGTTTTATAAATGTGTATTTCATTGTTGGGGCATTATGGATAAAGGACAGATAAGAAATCTAATCAATCAATCAATCAATCAATCAATCAATAATACAGACTGACACAATATATTAACCTTTGTATGTTATAATACAATTAAATATTACTCTTAGGGGAGAGCTTCTTTCCTGCAACTGGTTAATTGGGGACTAACATGGATGCATTTTCCCCTCTTAGGAAATATTTCTCCTTGAAAAAAAATGTTTCTTATAAATCAAGGTAGGTGCATTGAAAAACATCCAATAAAAGAAGAAAAAAACAACAAAACATTAATCCACCTAACTATGTCACAGGTCAACCATGAAATATATACGTAAATGAATTTCCCCATCTACAGTTTATGTAATTTAGTCATCCATTCAAATTTAGAGCTCACCGCATTCAGTCTCCATGAAGATAAAAGTATATTAAAAAAGCAAATATAAAATGTCCGCTCTAAAATTAAAAATACATTTAATTAGGTAGTCCTCCAGGTTCGGTTTCTGATTTAGATGTTGTTCTGCTGGTGCAGACAATTATCTTGAACTTTCCTGTTGCCTGATTCAATCCAATTTATTTTCCACTGTGGGTGGTGATAGTAATTGGAGGTTTGATGTGCAAGGTATTGTGTGAGAGATGTGGAGAGGGGGAAAACTGAGTCTGGATGGTCATCAGTACACATATCTGAACGTAACACTGACTCTAATTGGGTTATATATTTTGATATTCATTTTGTCCATAACAAGAACAACTCATTGATCAGCATGCTGGTCTACAATCACAATGCCTATCCAGATTGGGGTGGGAGAGGCAACAACTGGAAATGCAAATGAGCAGTAATTATTCTTTTTAAAAAGTATGGATGTTTAAGAAACTCTGTGGACTTTAAACGGATACCCCAAAAGCAAGGGCAAGCAAAATGGAAAACTCTATACAACTGAACAGTTCGAACTTTGAAAATTAGACAGTCCTAATTTAGAGTCAACCTAGAAGTTTGAAAGCACATCAGAGTGCAAGTAGATAAATAGGTAAGGTAAACGGCATTTCCGTGTGCTGCTCTGGTTTGCCAGAAGCAGCTTAGTCATGCTGGCCACATGACCCGGAAAAACTATCTGTGGGCAAACGTTGGCTCCCTTGGCCAGTAAAGCGAGATGAGCACCACAACCCCAGAGTCGTTCACGACTGGACTTAACGGTCAGGGGTCCCTTTACCTTTAATTTAGAGTCAAACTACACATTACATGCAAACACATGTATCTGTAGGTGGGTGAGTACTTTAGAAAAGAAAATAATTGATTGTGTTGGTTTGGAATGGAAATATGGTAGCTTTTCCCTGTTGTTAACCATAATCATCAGATTATGGTTACATGGTGTTTTCCTACCTCATTTGTGCAGGAGTTTTCATAGTGCTGTTACCACAAAATTTGCTAATAATAATAATAATAATAATTTATTATTTATACCCCGCCTATCTGGCTGGGTTTCCCCAGCCACTCTGGGCGGCTTCCAAAAGAATATTAAAATACTATGATACATTAAAAGCTTCCCTAAACAGGGCTGCCTTCAGATGTCTTCGAAAAGTCTGGTAGTTGTTGTTCTCTTTGACATCTGGTGGGAGAGCATTCCACAGGGTGGGTGCCACTACCAAAAAGGCCCTCTGCCTGGTTCCCTGTAACTTGGCTTCTCGCAGTGAGGGAACCACCAGAAGGCCCTCGGTGCTGGACCTCAGTGTCTGGGTAGAACGATGGAGGTGGAGACGCTCCTTCAGGTATGCTGGACCGAGGCCGTGTATTTTAGCTCTTTGTTTCAGGTTCAGTGTCTTGGTGACTCTCTGGACTACTAAGTGTACCAATGCCCCAGTTCAGTTGTTGCTTTGGCACAATGTATAATTCTGGAGTTCACATCCAAAAGACATGGTGACGTCCTCAACTTACAAAGCTTTAAATGGGGATTAGACAAATTCATGGAGCGTAGTCGTGATTGCTATACAGTCGTAATGCTTTTAGGTTCTGAAACGCTATATGACTGAAGGCCAGTTGCTGGATTGCAACAGTAGGGGGGGAGTTTACCCTTCCCAAAAGCACCGGGTGGGCAACTGTGAGAACAGATTGCCGTACAAGAGAGGCCTTTCTGATCCAGCCTGGCCCTTTTTATGTTCTTAGATGCCCTTGTTTCTTATTTGACCAGGATTTGTCAATCAGTGAACACTTATTTTTCCCAGGATCTGACAGTGTGATCTAACAAAATCCACTTGATTGCCCTAATTTCTCTCATTGCTATTTCCCCATACATTTGTGGCAATTTAGAAGCTGAAAATTGATAGAGGTGGCTACTTTCCCTTTGTATTGCAGGTTTATGCATGACTCCATGTATCCCAACTTATCCAAATTTGTTCAAAATTAGCTTTTTGGCTGAATACATAAACTACGAATAGTATTTCCTTTTTTAAAAATAGTATTGATTTCTTGCATTGCATCCTTCCATGCCACAGAGCTGTCATGGAAACCCGCTGAGAAATTTGTTGAAATTCAATCTCTGCTTTTAAAAACCTCCAAGAAGCATATTTGGAAGCTACATAATAGATATCCCTTTCAAGAAGACTCACAATCTTTGAAGAGGAAAAATTGAATGATGTATTATTAC
The DNA here is from genome assembly GCF_965113315.1 of Podarcis vaucheri. NCBI lineage: Eukaryota > Metazoa > Chordata > Lepidosauria > Squamata > Lacertidae > Podarcis > Podarcis vaucheri. The sequence continues at coordinate 94,182,745 of NC_138762.1, read as the reverse complement.
TATTCCTATAAGTTCCATTCAGAAGATAGTTTTGATCTGTCTAGTACTTTATATTTCCAGTAAGACGAGCTGAATATATCATAGTTCTGTAGACTCCATGATCAGAAAAAGTAGGTTACTTATATTGAGGATATGCTCGGAATGATATAAAGCCTCAGTTATGTGTCACCAATGATAGCCAAGTATTACAAATCATAATTTACCACAGCAGAGCCTTCCAATAAAATTCTAAGCTGAGACAGGATTTGTCAATGAGAATTAAGTCTCCAGTTATTAATGATTTAAGTAAAATATAAAACTCAGGGCTGACTTCTTCCTGCCCGGGCCCCTTCCAAAAGAGCTTAACGTGAGTCTGTAAGTGATTACACAATGGAAGGCTGCTGACAGAAGGATATGGAAAATTCATTAAGGATACAAATAACTGAAAGGGAAGGGGACAGCCAGTGAGGGTACACCTGGACTACAATCTTGCACTCTTCACACATAAGCAGCAGGATGCTGAGATGCTCAGATATAAGCATCACACAAGCTTGCTTTATGCCAGCTTCTTTTGCATAGATTTGCTTCCTTAGCCATGTCCACACATCAACCTCTATTTGAAGTTCTGATGTCAAGTAAATATATTTTTCTCTCCTTTATATATTTGCAGATGACTGAGTTTAAAAACCAATTTCTCTGCTGCTGGATTATTTGTTTAATGGTTTTGTGGTTTTCAAAGTTCTTTTCCAATTGCCTGCATTGCATTGCATTGCATTGCATTGCATTGCATTGCATTGCATTGCATTGCATTGCATAATGTCATTCTCTAGGAACGCAGGTGGCACTGTGGTCTAAAACACCAAGCCTCTCAGAAGGTCGATCAGAAGGTCGGCGGTTCGAATCCCCACGATGGGGTGAGCTTCCATTGCTCTGTCCCAGCTCCTGCCAACCTTGCAGTTCAAAAGCACACCAGTGCAGTAGATAAATAGGTACCGCTGCGGTGGGAAGGTAAACTGTGTTTCTGTGCACTCTGGTTTCCATCACGGTGTTCCGTTGCGCCAGAAGCTGTTTAGTCATGCTGGCCACATGACCTGGAAAGCTGTCTGTGGACAAACGCTGGCTCACTTGGCCTGAAAGTGAGATGAGCGCCACAACCCCATAGTCACCTTTGACTGGACTTAACCGTCCAAGGGTCCTTTACCTTTACCTTTTTAATGTCATTCACCATCCTGGAAAACCTCAGACAGATGGGTGCATTTTGAACGTTCAGCATAGCCTTCTGGGATACAATGCAGCAAAATAAAATAATGAAAGCTTATTGATAATGTCATTTTGTGAGGTGCCACCAGCTTATAAACTTATAAGGAGATATCTGAATGCCATATCTCGCCTCTCAGTAATGGTCTCATTCCTACATTAGTTTCTCATAAAACCTATTTTAGCAAGGTCTGACAGTAGATGCCTTGTCTCACTAAGAACATTCGGTTTTTATGAATTTCTTTTTTTAAAAAAGATATTTATTAAGTTTTCACAAATTATAAAGTCAAACATAATACAAACAAACACGCAAACAAATATAATTTCGAATCCTTATTCTCTTAAAACTTACTTCACCGACCTCCTCATACCTCCCCTTTCTGCATTCCAATTTCAAATATTTAGTTCCGCAAATCCTCACCCTTAATTTAATCTAATTTTAGTCCTTTCTTTTCCTTTAACCTAATCTTTACAGCTGTAATCCCTTCTGTAAACGCAACAGTTTAACACTCATTAATTTTACAATGTCTCTTAAGATAGATCTTAAATTTCTTCCAAACTTCCGCCGTCTCTTTCCCCTGGTCTCGGATTCTGCCAGTCATTTCAGCCATTCCCATGTAGTCTATCACCTTCATCTGCCATTCTTCCAGAGTGGGTAGATCTTGTGTCTTCCAATACTTTGCGATGAGTATTCTTGCTGCTGTTGTAGCATACATAAAGAATGTTCTGTCTTTCTTTGGCACCAATTGGCCGACCATGCCCAGGAGAAAGGCCTCTGGTTTCTTAAGGAAGGTACATTTAAGTACCTTTTTCATTTCATTATATATCATTTCCCAGAAAGCCCTAATCTTTGGGCACGTTCACCAAAGGTGAAAGAAAGTACCTTCAGTTTCTTTGCATTTCCAGCATTTATTATCAAACAAGTGGTAAATTTTTGCAAGCTTGACTGGAGTCATGTACCACCTATAAATCATTTTCATAATATTTTCCTTTAAGGCATTACATGCCGTAAATTTCATACCGGTGGTCCACAACTGTTCCCAGTCAGCAAACATAATGTTATGACCAATGTCTTGTGCCCACTTTAGCATGGCTGATTTCACTGTTTCATCTTGTGTATTCCATTTCAACAGCAAGTTATACATTCTTGACAAGTTCTTAGTATTGGGTTCTAACAATTCTGTTTCTAATTTTGATTTTTCCACCTGGAAGCCAATTTTCCTGTCCTGCTTATAAACCTCCATTATTTGATAATAATGGAGCCAATCTCGCACTTTAACTTTTAATTTCTCAAAGCTCTGTAATTTCAATTTATCTCCTTCCTGTTCCAAAATTTCCCAATACTTTGGCCATTTGGCCTCCATATTGGGTTTTTTCACAGCCTTTGCCTCCATTGGCGACAACCACCTTGGGGTTTTATTTTCCAACAGATCTTTATATTTAGTCCAAACATTATGTAATGCTTTCCTAACAATATGGTTTTTAAAAGCTTTATGTGCTTTAACCTTGTCATACCATAGATATGCATGCCATCCAAATACATTGTTAAAGCCTTCCAAATCCAAAATGTCTGTGTTCTCAAGAAGCAGCCAATCTTTCAACCAGCAGAAAGCTGCTGATTCATAGTAAAGTTTAAAGTCCGGCAGGGCAAATCCCCCTCTTTCCTTTGCATCAGTTAAAATCTTAAATTTTATTCTGGGTTTCTTGCCCTGCCAGACAAACTTCGATATATCTTTCTGCCACCTCTTGAAACAATCCATCTTGTCCACAATTTGTAGTGTTTGAAACAAAAACAACATTCTAGGCAGTACATTCATCTTGATAACAGCAATTCGACCTAATAAGGAAAGCTTCAATTTTGACGGTTTTTATGAATTTCAACACAGAACCACATACAGATGTACAGACTGGATGAGGAGCAAGATCTGGATCTCAGGATTTGCCCACCATCTCCATTACATATTGCTGCTGCCTCTCCCTAAACACAACTCTTCACCTCTGTTGCTACCTCCAGTTTTCTGTTCTCAGCCATGTAACCGAATTGCTCAGCATGAAAAGGAAAGCTGCCTCCAGGTATGGATGGGGGTACGAGGCGGGCAAGCTGCCTTGCTGCCCCTTCCTGGCAACACCACTTTTTACTAGTTGGTGACAGATTGACCGCCTGCACATAATGATGGTGTATGCAGTACACTGAACAGACCTCCCTGCCCATGTCAATGGTGTGGTGGGCGCAATTGAGGTGGCAGCACCAATGTTTACAAGGCAAGCATGCTGCGGGTAGCAGGGGCTGCTGGGAGGGGAGAGCCCCACTTTCAGACTGCACATCTGTATTTTCCAAAGCATGCCAGTCTTATATTTGACATGCACAAATAAGGAGTGTGCCTGGCATAATTCAGATGGCAGTGCCATGAGTTCAAGCATGCAAGAATGCCACATGCTGGCACTGAGCATGATGAATAAAATGGTGGTTTTGTGTCTTGCCCAAAGCCATGATCCAAAGAAATGAGGCTGCAACAGCTCTATATGTCTCTTGGTTTGGACACAGCTGTTGCCAACTGCCAAGAGAAAAGCCACAGCTTGGCTTTAAAATGGTGGCTTGCCTCTTCACCCATGGAGATTAATACATTGAAAAAGCTGCATTTCCCCATTAAGTTCATCCATGAAGATGCACGTTGCTAATTTCTATTGCAGCTCATAACCCATTTTCATCACTTTTATATAGGATGGCTGTTATTGAGATTTGGAAGGACAATGGAGAATTTTATTTTCGGGAACCAACTAATCACTGTGAAACATTGCCTGCACAGCTTAGAAAACTCATGAATAAAGATTATTTAATTGAGCATTCACCAATGGTTTATACATTTTGTTTAATGTAGCTCTGTGGTAAAATGCCTGATATAATAACCAATGTAAAGAATAAGTTATACATTTATATTACAGCACAGCACACACATGCCAGGGGGCATTAATGTCCCCACCCCATGTTTGTAATGCAAACATAGAATTTGACATAAACCTTCTAACTACAGTACAAAAACATTTTTTTAAAAAATGAACACCTTATGAGACATTTCAAACACATGTCCTAACTCAAGACCTTTAAAAGTATTAAACTTGTGATGGTTATCTTCTCTTCAGACAGCATTCTGTATTTATAGGTGGCAATTTGAAGTAATTAATTAATCATTAAAACCATTGCAGTGGTGACCAGGGGATGCATATTAACACATTATTTAGGATATTAAATTATAGTTGTATTCTTTACAATGGACACATTTATTAGTATGAAATGTTTCCCCAAAGTACCATCCAATAAATATTTCTTTTTTGCTAGTCTTTCGTGTCTGACTGAGTTCCCCCCCCCCCACAAAGTAGCTTATAGAATTACATGGTGAAATGACTCAAACCTAGAAGCTTCAATGAAATATTTTATAAATATGTTTATAAAATCCCATGACATGATCTGCCAGAATGAACAGCTTAGGCTCAGTCAGCTGTTTTCTGTTTCAGCTGGGTTCAGGTCACATTACACCACCAACCCCAGCTATGTCAAAGATCTATTAAGCATCTATTAACAAGACTTTTTACAGAGTGATCCTATGCATCTCCACCCAAATGTTAAGTTCCATAAAGTTCAATGGGATGGCCTTGTTCTCATGTAAGTGTGCATATGATCATCGCAGTCTTAATGACTGTGGCGTCAGTGGCCAGAACCATCAGCTACAAGAGAGTTGGAGTGACTCTTCCTAGCATTCTCAGGGCTCATCCACACTTAGAATAATAGAATTGTTGAGTTGGAAAGGACTACAAAGTTCATCTAGTACAATCTCCTGCAATTCTAAATATTTTGATAAAATGATCTGACCATGACAAGGGTGTCAAAGACCTCCAAATCACTATCTTCCTGGCCAGGTAAGAATACTGAATCAAATGAATGGATGGATGAAATTTGGTTTAATTTGTTGTATCAAGACTAAAGCGACCACACTGAATTATTCTGGAAAATACATTGCTTGGGGTGGGGAGCCAACTCTATTTTTGTTCTCTCTCTCCTACTGGATTAGGAGAAACTATTTACTGTTTCTCTCTCATATCTTGAAACGATTGTGTTTCTGCAAGGTCATTTTTAAGCAGCATAATTAAAATACAAATTGGTTTTCAGCTACTGATCAGCACAGTGGCATACACCTAAGAAAATAATGCTAGCAGCTATGCTTCTTTTTAGCCGGTGCAGTAAAATTAGGAACAATTATAAGGGGGAAAGAAAGGTTTTCGCATTGCCTAAAGCAAAGGAAGCTAGTGAAAAGCTTGATGAAACCTTTCAGAGTGAGTGGAAATCATTTTTGTTTTTTTTTGTTTTTGCTTCCAAAAGATACATAGGAAAATCCAAGGTCAGCTCCCCATTCTAAATTAAAGGTGACTTGTAATGTTTAATGCTGAAAAGAAACACAAAGTTAATTGGTTTAACAATAAACCCTTTACAAGTAAAGCACAATAAGGCAATGTATTTTTTCCTGATATGTATAGCCTGTGAAAAATAGCAGTCCAAGACTTTAGAAATCTTTTGGACAGATCATTCCTAATGTAGTCCATTTGCCTGCTTATGGATGTAGTTTCCACTTGATTCTGACCAAACGAAGCCTCCTAAAGCAAAAGCCTCCTTGCATAGGCAATAAAATTTATCCCTGAGGAACTCCACTGGGGTGAAAAAAGCACTCCCTAAGCATCACCATCTGGGAACGACCATCCAAGTAGGACCAGAAGCACCACAAAGGAGATGCCACCTACCCCTAACTCAGAAAGCCACTCTAGACTGATCCCATGGTTGATGGTATTGAAAACCACTGAGAGGTCAAGGAAGGAGAATTAACAAGGACATATTTCCCCTGTCACTCTCCTCAACAAAGGTCACCATGCAAGGTAACCAAAGCAGTTTCTGTGCCAAAACTAGGCCTAAACTGAAATGGATCTAGAAAATCAGTTTACTCCAAGAGCACCTGGATCTGGTCCAAGACCACCTGCTCTGGAACCTTGCCCAAGAAGGGAAGATTGGCAAATGGCCAGTATTTACTTAGTTAATTACTTAGATAGATAATTACTTAGGTAGCATAAGTGGTTGCTCTGAACAATCTAAGCACCTTGTCTGCATCCTCAAGCCTTACTAATTGAAACTCATCCAATACAACAGGACGAGACTAAGCTCTGGACACCATTTGAGATTCATCTACTGTAACAGCAGAGTCAAGATCCCTATGGACGCAAGCGATTTTATCTTCAAAAGGCTTGCAGACAAGTGACAGTGAGCTACTGTTGATTCTTCCACCTCCTTTGGGCCAGACAGTAACAGGCCCCACACTACCTGGAAAAGCTCTGCTGGACAGCACAATGAGGACCATATACTTAAAGTTCCAGGATACCAATTTAAACTGTCATGGCTTCTCCAAAAGGATACTGGAAGTGTTAGTTTGTTAAAGATGCTGAGAGTTGTAAGGAGACCCCTATCCCCCCCCCCCACAGTATTACAATTCCTGGAGTGATTTAACAATCAATCCTTCTCCACAGGGAAGTCTTAGCACCTTTACAGTCGCAATAATTATTTGGGGAAAGCCATGATTCAGGACAGATCCTGAAGCTTAGGCTCCAATACTTTGGCCATCTCATGAGAAGAAAAGACCCTGATGTTGGAAAAGATTGAGGGCACAAGAAGAAGGGGACAATAGAGGACAAGATGGTTGGACAGTGTTCTCGAAGCTACCAGCACGAGTTTGACGAAATTGCAGGAAGCAGTGGAAGACAGGAGTGCTTGGCGTGCTCTGGTCCAGGGGGTCACAAAGGTTGGACACAACTAAATGACTAAACAACAACAATGATTGTTTAAAGCAGTATCACAGCATTTTAAAGGTATGGTGTGAAAGTGCCCTCATCCCTGAGGCTTTCCTGGTTGGATGAGGAAAAATAAGCTTAGGTTTGAACCTTGGCGAAATTGAGACATTGTGGGTGAGTGGTCCTCATGTCTGAGGAATTGGTCAATTGTCTACTCTGTATGGGACTGCATTCCCGTTGCAGGTTCTGAGCGTGCTTTAGGGTTCAGCTTTGTCACTGAAGGCCTATGTTGCTTCAGTGACCAGAAGTGCATTTTACCAGCTGTAAATGACAGCTACAACCATTCCTGGACTGCGTCGGAGCTCTGGTATTGTTATTGTTAGTGTTAGTACCCTGCCCATCCAACTGCGTTGCCCCAGCCACTCCAATTACTATTACCTTAAAATAATAATAAAATAACCTATAGTTTATATTGGCATATTGCCTTTGGTCTCCCCAAACCAGAGAACAACGAGAACAGGAGAAGTGAAGATTCTGTGGATAAACATTGTGCTGGACAGAAGTCTGTACACAGGCTGCTGCATGGAAATCATTGAAGGATAACTGCATTGGTGGATGCAGTCTAATGTTTTTCAGAGAGCAGACTTTCATACACCCAGATATGTGCCAAGAAACCTCCTTCATGCACAGTTTTAACACTGCAGTTTTGCTGAGGGCATGTATGATAAAATAACAATATCACCTTTCCGTGATGGGAACCATTTATACTCAGAATGAGGTCTTTTAAATAGATTAAAATCACTGACCAAAGCAAAATGTGAAGTACTCTCTAAAGCTAGATTTCAACTTAGATGGCAAATTTGTGAACAATATTGGATTGTGCTGTGCATTTGATGATGGTGTTGGGAAAACAAACAGAATCAGGAAGTATAGCCTGAAGGGGACAAGAATATTTGCCAGCCAAGGCAATAAGTTTTCCCAAGAGAATCAAGTACTTAACTCTTCTCAGGTGTTTTTAACCTTAAGCAAAATGCCACTGTGACTCAGAGTCAGCTCACTACTGCAAAATTCATATTTGAAACTAAGGAGGAAAGCAAAGTGGTTGTATTTCTTCAGAAGACCACTGAAGAGCTACACTTCAGTTGGAAATGTTTGCTACATCTTTTGGAGCTGTTTCCAAGTGCATAGAACGGTGTGTTAAATTAAGTGTTGCAATAATAAAAATAAAAGGCACCCATTTCATGCAATTTAAGCCACATTTCTAAAATGTGGCTATCAATAAGAATCAACTCATAGCATAAACTGGTCTAGAGGTGGAGTAAGAAAACCATTCAATCCACATTTTGAAGTAACCCTACCCAATTCACCAGTCCCAAACATATATGCAGGTTGGAACCTAGCTTTCAATCAGATAATACACTTCTCCAACTTTTGCAGTTCAGTGTTGACTCTAAAGATCTTCCCCATCTCTCCTCTAAACAGATGTATTTCAAATTAATTTCAAATACATCAAGTACTTGAATCGGGCAGTTAGAGATCTCATATACTGCAAATGAGTCATTCCAATATATCAGACGAGTAGTTGACAACAGGTGTTTAGTTGCTGGCATTTTAACTTATTGCAATTTCTACAGACAAGGTAAATAGGTGGTAGAGATATCAGAAAGCGTTTTCATGCCAGTGATGTCATGCAGATGGTGTGAAAAACTTGGGTGCATGAGCAGTACTGATCTCACAATAAATACATGTCTGGAAGCACTTCTAAGCTGAACTCTAAATTGCTCACTTAGAGAAGGTCCAAAGGGATTTGGAGCTCACTTCTCCCCCCGCCCCCAATTCCTCATGCTCTACTATAAGCTCTACTCCGTTTATTTTTTTAAAAAAGGCTTTCCATGTGGTATTGCTCAAGAAACTTGTCCAAAGCTCCCTTGGGTGCATGCTACTAATTGCATGGGTCTTTGGATCCAATTCCAAGCCATAAAGTTCAGGAAAAGCTCTTAGGTTAATACTGTTAATTTTGTTCTATTATTTTATGCAATGTTCATTCAGGACATCTTGAAACCAAACAGTGAAACTGAAACTGACTTCCGTTCAGCAGCCCATTTGCCCTTGCTGAAACTCCAAGGCCTGTTTACAAAAGAAAGCAGTGAGACTTTTCTGTTAAGTGAAGTGTTGCCTTAAGTGGAAGTTGTAATTAAAGCTATTCTCCCAATTATTGTACACTGTCATAAACGACTTCTAGTAGATTCTGTAAAACATAATTGACTTAACAGCAAAATAAATAAAACAAAGAACTGCAAATATGTGTTTCATGGTACTTTTACCAATTTAAATTAACTACATTCTGCTAAATAAATGAAAATGTAATTAATTGTTCCATTCACCCACCACTGCAAAATACTTCTGTTCAGTGCAACAAGGGAATAGCACTCAAATCGTACCTTCTTTTTTAAAAAGCCAACTCTCTTTTTTGTTTGCGTGTTACTAAACGGACAGGTCAGCAATGCGGCACCTCTTGGTTTGTATGCACCCCCAGAGACCTCCCCCAGCTCCCACAAAGTCCCACCCCCTAGTGAAATTAGTCCTGAAAGCCCTCTGTTTTAGCATGGTGTATGCATGGTGTATGTATGCAGGGACGCATATTGTAGGTAGGGACGCAGGTGGTGCTGTGGTCTAAACCACTGAGCCTCTTAGGCTTGCCGATCAGAAGGTCGGCAGTTTGAATCCCCGCAATGGAGTGAGCTCCCGTTGCTCTGTCCCAGCTCCTGCCAACCTAGCAGTTCAAAAGCACACCAGTGCAAGTAGATAAAAAGGTACCGCTGTGGTGGGAAGGTGAACGGCGTTTCTGGGCACTGCTCTGGTTTTGGTGTTCCATTGCATCAGAAGTGGCTTAGTCATGCTGGCCACATGACCTGGAAAAACTGTCTGCGGACAAACACTGGCTCCCTCAACCTGTAAAGTGAGATGAGCACCGCAACCCCAGAGTCGTCTGTGACTAGACTTAACTGTCAGGGGTCCTTTACCTTTACCCTTTCTATGCATGGTCAGGGCCATCTTAAGCATATCCGGCACCGTGGTGCAAAGATCCCCCCGCCCCCCCCTTTCCCAGAGTTGTTGACCTTTTTTATGGCTCCTCCAGCAGGGAGGAGGCAGAGGCTGGACGCAGCGCCTCCTGGCAGTACCAAGCCAGCAGGGCTGTGCTCATTCAGTGTTCCCCGGACTCTTGCCTGGTGCCCTCCAGAACTTGGCGCCCCAGCGCTCCATGCCACTAGCCTCTATGGGTAAGACGGGTCTGCGCATGGTGATGGTTGCGGAGTATGTCTGTGGTGTCCACAATAGTTTCTCTAGTTTGCAAATATGTCCACAAACCCAAAAAGTACGGAGACCCTTACTTTAAATTGTCAGTGCAGGATCATCATGCAATGTTATGAATAGGCCTGATCCAATTCTTCTGGCAAAACAGAGCTGAAATACTCTGCCCTTGGAAAAGCATTGTTTGATTTGGCAACCTAGAGGATCTATTAGTATTCTTTACCCTCTATTAGTTTCCTTTGTTTATTCTACTCATTCTAATAAAACCATACATTGGGATGTTTAAGGTGTCCCCGGTGCATGTTTACTCAAAAGAAAATCCCAGAGTTCAGTGGGGCTTACTCCCAGCAAACTGTGTTTAGGGATGCAGCCTGAATTTCAGTCTGCCTTCTTGTCTTTCATTCACAGTCTTTAACCCTTTTATTTTTAAAAAACCCAAGGCATCTTAACACTACAAGACTACAAGAGTAGGTTTTATTTCAAATGGATATGCATTGTGAGCTAATGTAGCATCATTCTTATTCTTTTTGAAGCTTTACTAGCTGAGCTTAAACATAGCAGGAAACTCTTGTAATTAATGCTTGTGAAGTTGTACAGTACACTCGTACCTTGGTTTTCAAACAGCTTAGCTCTCAAACATTTTGGCTCCGGCACGCTGCAAACCCAGAAGTGACTATTCTGGTTTGTGAACTATTTTTGGAACGTTTGGCGGGGCTTCCGCAGCTTCTGATTGGCTGCAGGAGCTTCTGCAGTTTGGTTTCCAAACGTTTAGGAAGTTGAATGGACTTCTGGAATGGATTCCGTTCGACTTCCAAGGTATGACTGTATTGATTTCCTGGTGAAATTCCTCTTCAGTTATACAGGTTGTGGATGTGGCCTTGTCTGTTTGCTCTGTGATTTCCCTCTACACTCTGGTCAAAGAAATACCATTATATTATCTGTGAGAGATTAATATAATATAATATAATATAATATAATATAATATAATATAATATAAATATTTATATCCCACTCATTTAGGTGATTAACTGTTAAATCTTATAAGTGTGAATTGGCTTGTAGGGCAACTGGGCATAGTGTGTGGGGCCTGCTGGGGCAATGGCCAAGACACATCTTTTTGCAAGGCAGGGATGTGATATGAATGATTCACTAGGCAAATCAGATCCCAGCATCGCAAAGCAGCTCAGAACTGCCAGGCGGTATGAGAAGGATGTAACAGCCATGTGCCCTTCGATCCCAGCCTTGCAAAGCGACGGTGAGGCTGGGATTGTAAGGCACATGGATGTTGTGTCCTCACCGCCCTGCCAGCCCCAAGCCACTTTGCAAGGCTGAGACCACAAAACGGCTTGGGGCTGGTGTTGCTCTGGCGGTGAGAATCCCTCAATCATCCACCCAATGTGGCAATAGTATTGGTTGGAAATAAGTTCCCATTTGCACCCCTTGCCACAAGCTGAACATAGTGAGTTCATGGCTGAATAGATCCTTAAATCAATGACTTTCCCCACTTTGTATCTCATGCTAAAAAGCCACACCAGCTTCATTCAGCTAGAGGAAAAGAAACCTACACCAGATTTACAGCAGAGGACATTTGCAATCCACATAACTACAGGTGGGAGAAGGAAGTAACACACAAATGGACCATTTTACTCCTGAACATGTGGGGAAGTGAACAAAATGGCAGTTACCAATTCAAAGCACTGTATCAGCCAACAGAAAGGGAAGGATGCACACAACAGACTGGACTCTCAGGAGAGACAGTTAATTTCAATAGAAAAAGGTGTTGTTTTTGCATAAAGTTAGCATTTATTGAGGAACTCTAGCACCACAATCTTTTTGTTCAATATTACATTGAGAATACGTATTTTCTTTACTCATTACATTTGTATCGTTTCAGGGCTCCTGGGGTGTTTTTTTTCTTTCTTCTTCTTCTTCTTCAACAGATTGAAAATGACTGGTTTGCAATTTTGTCCTAAACTACTGGAATGACATTTTAAAGTCTAGCCGACATTTGAGTATAATTTGTGCAATGATCTTTCCCCCCTTTTCATAAACAAAAACAATGTTAAGTCTGAAAGCTCCATTATGCAGAGGTTTCTCGTTGTTTCTCACAGTACTGAACATTTAAATGTGTGCAGTATGCACCTTTCTCATATAGTTTCATTCTACTTTCATAAGGCTGTGTGGACCAAGACATGTTTTACACTTCTTCGATTTTTGCTCTACAGTCCGTAAGGTGGCAGTCAATTCAAAACTGCAAATAATTGGTCCCTCTAACCTTTGATGTTAACTTTCTGGGTGATGCAAACTGCAGCCACAGGAGGTCTGTTCCAGATCAGTACCACAATGGGGGCAGAGAGTTAAAACAAGTGTGTGTGTGTGTGTGTGTGTGTGTGTGTGTGTGTCCCAGATTGGGGTCCTGTGAACTCCCCATCCCTAAATGTAAGACTTAAGCAAGATAACTAATATTGTGTGTAGCTAGAGAAGATGTCCTCAAAGATGCAAATAAAATTGTAAATGGGCTCATAGTCAGGCTTCCATCCTTCTCAGGGCTGAAAGAAGAATCGTTAGTGTGAAAGCATCCCTGCATGGTTTCTCTGTCCATGAAAACACATCAATATAGTTGCCATTTTGAGAAATCTAAGGATGAAGGCTAAACCACATTGTTATAAGGAAAGGACATGTCTGCTCCTACTACCACCCTATGGTAACACACTGATACCAACATTGTATTTAAAATAAGAAAGTGTATGTGTGTGTGTGTGTCAAACTTCAGTTATAATTTGCCCCTACTTTTTTTATATCCCACTAATTAATCAAGTAAAATCAACCAGTAAAAGTGATTAAACCTTGCAGTTTACATATGTGTTATATGTTGACAAGAAGATCATCTCACAATATGAATCAGGAGTGGAGTTCAGATAATAGATTGGTTACTTGGAAGAGTGATATGCTGTATGTGGGCCACTGCACTGAAGCTGAAATTTGATGTAACTGAGGTGTTATGTGTTCCAAGTTCTCCATATGAGAGGTAAGGCTTGTTCTGGACAGGGGTTCAGTCCCCTGGAAGGAGCAGGAAGGAAGCAACACATTAGAAAGGGTCCAATATGGGTTAGCTATTTAGGTGATTAATTTTATTTCCCTTAAGCATGGAAGAGGAACCTATGTCTCTTTAGCTCTTGCTTGACTCCAACTCCCATCATCCTCAGCCAGCAAACCTAATGTCAGGGATGATGGACGTTTCTACTTTAACAACGTCTGGTCAGGACTTTATCTTCTTTCTATCTCTGGGCCAGAGACCAGAGAAGAATGGCAAATTAAGTTGATGGATTATGGCAAAATGGCAAAAATGACCAGAAGAACCAGAAATCAGGAAGACTACAATTTTAATAAGGAATAGAGGAAATTTATAAATAATTATTATTATTATTATTATTATTATTATTATTATTATTATTATTATTATTATTTATACCCCGCCCTCCCCAGCCAAGGCCGGGCTCAGAGCGGATTACAAGCAATAATAAAAGCAAGTTGAATGATTACAACTTAAAAACAAAATTAAAATACAACATTAAAGAAAATGAAACATTAAAATATTAAAATGTAGCTTCATCGCAGGAGGAGAAGGAAAAGAAAGAGAGGGAGGGAATCAAATTGGCTCCAAGCCAAAGGCCAGGTGGAACAACTCGGTCTTACAGGCCCTGCGGAAAGAAAATTTATCTTAAAAATCATTATAAACAGTTAAAATCATTAGTAGGATTGGATTAACACTTGTAGTTTAATAGTGAATTTTGGATATAATTAAGATGTAAAAGATTTGGATTATTATAAAAGATGCAGGAGGAAATGACCAACAATAGGACCCACAAAGGGGAGGAGGGAAGTCCAAAATATTCTTTGGAATCTTGTTTTTATGATGTATGTTGGATATGTGATTGTAAAACTTCAAACTGATAAACCAAATAAATAAATTTACAAAAAATAATAATTTCACAATGTGTGGAGGGCGAAAGTTTTCCATATCCTACCTTAAAATCATTGTCCATGTTAATGTTACTCATTATTTCTTCATTTGGTTTCATAAATAAATGTTTGTGAAGAAACAATAGAAGAAACCAAACAATAGAAGAAACCAAAAATGAAGATTGTAGAAATTTTAGATATAATCTTATTCCAAATCCCCAGTTCATACAATAGTCGTGGGCTTTGTAATGTCTCTCAGTGGAATCAGTCCTTTGCTGTGGTTAATTTAACACAAAAGTGTTGGGTAGTAAGTTACCACCCAAAATTCCCTCTGGGCGGTAGTAGGAAATCATTTTCCCAGTTACCTACATTGCAATTGAGCTCTTGATCTAATGTTGTACAATATGCAATTCTTTCTGTGCTGGTTTAAGCCATTGGAGCTCAATTATGATATGATATGAATAATGTAAAGAGCAAAGTAATGAAGCGCTTCATTTCCAGTGAAAGTATAACCTAGGTTTATATTTAATACAGATATGCCATTCCAACCCATTCACTTACATAGCAAAAGCCTGTTCAAAACATTTAGCAAGTCTTTGTCACTTCATACAACATGTTCTAATTGTGCTTAGCATTTCAACATTTCTTGGGAAGTAGAACCATTTCTGTGTGCTGCTTGAGGAATTAGCTGCTATTTGCCTCAGGGGCAAGCATTAAAGAATGCTAAAGAAACAATAAAATATATAGCAGCGGGAGTCAAGGAGTAGTTTATCCTCCTTTTCAGAAGCAGCACATAACACTTCTGATCTCCTTTTAGGAAGTAATGAACATTAGGCCCTGCTTAATGAGGCAAGGAATTCTGAAACAAAAGTGCAGGGGGTTGCAAACTTGCACCCTTTTCTGAGCAGGAGGAAGTTGAGTAAAAGCTGGTAAAATGCAGTCTTGACTATGCTACCACTCAGTGGATTTGTAACTGGCTGACTGACCGAACCCAAAGGGTGCTCATCAATGGTTCCTCTTCATCCTGGAGAAGAGTGACTAGTGGGGTGCCACAGGGTTCTGTCTTGGGCCCGGTCTTATTCAACATCTTTATCAACGACTTGGATGATGGACTCAAGGGCATCCTGATCAAATTTGCAGATGACACCAAACTGGGAGGGGTGGCTAACACCCCAGAGGACAGGATCACACTTCAAAACGACCTTGACAGATTAGAGAACTGGGCAAAAACAAACAAGATGAATTTTAACAGGGAGAAATGTAAAGTATTGCACTTGGGCAAAAAAAATATGAGAGGCACAAATAAACATTAGGAAGAACTTCCTGACAGTAAGAGCTGTTCGACAGTGGAATTTGCTGCCAAGGAGTGTGGTGGAGTCTCCTTCTTTGGAGGTCTTTAAGCAGAGGCTTGACAACCATATGTCAGGAGTGCTCTGATGGTGTTTCCTGCTTGGCAGGGGGTTGCCCTCGATGGCCCTTGTGGTCTCTTCGAACTCTATGATTCTATGATTCTATGAGGGAAGCCCTCCCTCCCATCAGAAGAAGAAGAAGAAGAAGAGTTTGGATTTGATATCCCGCTTTATCACTACCCGAAGGAGTCTCAAAGCGGCTAACATTCTCCTTTCCCTTCCTCCCCCACAACAAACACTCTGTGAGGTGAGTGGGGCTGAGAGACTTCAAAGAAGTGTGACTGGCCCAAGGTCACCCAGCAGCTGCATGTGGAGGAGCGGAGACACGAACCCGGTTTCCCAGATTACGTGACTACCACTCTTAACCACTACACCACACTGGCTCTCCATCAAAAAAAATGAGAGAACTATTGTAGTTTCTAGACCACACTTCTATAGTTAGAGTCTCCAGATCACAACCTCAACCATATCTTCTCAACCAAGATGTTGTTGGACTACAGCAGAGGTGGATTAGGAGGAGGGAGACCAGTTTGTTCGCCCTGGGTGCAGAGCCTCAAGGGAATCACAGAGGGCGCTGCAACTATGATGCAGAATTGAAGGTGAGAGGTCAGGGGCCACTGAAATTTGAGACCCCAAGGTCCATCACTGCCCACAACTCCCATCATCCTTGCATATTGACCATACTGGTTGGGGTTAATGGGAGTTGTAGTGCAAATCAGTTGAAGGACACCAAGTTATGGAAAGGTGACCTGGACAAAATGACCCTATCTTTTAACAGACCAGCTGCTAATTTTATGTTACTATGGCTGAGATGTGACTAGCGACAAGGAGGAAACAAAAGTGCAGGGGGTTGCAAACTTGCACCCTTTTCTGAGCAGGAGAAAGTTGAGTAAAAGCTGGTAAAATGCAGTCTTGACTATGCTACCACTCAGTGGATTTGTAACTGGCTGACTGACCGAACCCAAAGGGTGCTCATCAATGGTTCCTCTTCATCCTGGAGAAGAGTGACTAGTGGGGTGCCACAGGGTTCTGTCTTGGGCCCGGTCTTATTCAACATCTTTATCAACGACTTGGATGATGGACTCAAGGGCATCCTGATCAAATTTGCAGATGACACCAAACTGGGAGGGGTGGCTAACACCCCAGAGGACAGGATCACACTTCAAAACGACCTTGACAGATTAGAGAACTGGGCAAAAACAAACAAGATGAATTTTAACAGGGAGAAATGTAAAGTATTGCACTTGGGCAAAAAAAAAAAAATGAGAGGCACAAATAAACATTAGGAAGAACTTCCTGACAGTAAGAGCTGTTCGACAGTGGAATTTGCTGCCAAGGAGTGTGGTGGAGTCTCCTTCTTTGGAGGTCTTTAAGCAGAGGCTTGACAACCATATGTCAGGAGTGCTCTGATGGTGTTTCCTGCTTGGCAGGGGGTTGGACTCGATGGCCCTTGTGGTCTCTTCCAACTCTATGATTCTATGATTCTATGAGGGAAGCCCTCCCTCCCATCAAAAAAAATGAGAGAACTATTGTAGTTTCTAGACCACACTTCTATAGTTAGAGTCTCCAGATCACAACCTCAACCATATCTTCTCAACCAAGATGTTGTTGGACTACAGCAGAGGTGGATTAGGAGGAGGGAGACCAGTTTGTTCGCCCTGGGTGCAGAGCCTCAAGGGAATCACAGAGGGTGCTGCAACTATGATGCAGAATTGAAGGTGAGAGGTCAGGGGCCACTGAAATTTGAGACCCCAAGGTCCATCACTGCCCACAACTCCCATCATCCTTGCATATTGACCATACTGGTTGGGGTTAATGGGAGTTGTAGTGCAAATCAGTTGAAGGACACCAAGTTATGGAAAGGTGACCTGGACAAAATGACCCTATCTTTTAACAGACCAGCTGCTAATTTTATGTTACTATGGCTGAGATGTGACTAGCGACAAGGAGGCACTAGCAGTAACGAAGGAGAAGAAAGCAACAAAAATGGAGCAGAAAGTCACTGCATAGAGAAAAAGTGGGGAGGAGGAAGATGGCTATTGTGGAAGCACTCAACCCATCATTCCAGCAGCTTAAATCCTGTACAGAATTACTATGCTAGCTGATAGGTTAGACATTTGTCAGTAATGGCACACAAGCAAAACATTTTATATACAGTGAAAATGTAACCCATCTGTGTATAAATGATCCCACACATAAGCATCTGTTTATCTTTCCCTAATTTGCTAAAATAACATATTAAAAGGACTGTCTAATACAGTCTTTAGCAGCAATTCAAATATTTTCCCATTACATTTTACCAGGTGCGCAAAACTGAAATTTACATATGTCCTTCTCTACTTTATGAAATTTGTTAAAAGAAGGATTTCTGTCACTTTGCTCAGTTGTAATTGCAGATGAAACAGATGCTGGAGCAAAACTGTGCAGAGTGGCTGAATAATGGGTGAAGAAAAGAGCAAAAATGAAATATTTTAAGAAGTTAAGCAGAGTGGATATTAACCGTGTTCTACAACTGTTGGGAATTCAGCTGCTTGACAACATTAGAAATTTTATTGAAACCAAGCATATCATAATCACCTCTTTCTCTCAGAGCTGAACCATGCATTATGGCTGCAGTGACAATTAGCCATCAGCACCAACACATAACAGTAAATGGCAGCATTGACCAAGTACATCAAAGCCAACTTGCAGTAAATTCCCAATCAGTAGTGGCTATGCATCATTCTAGAGTGGAAAAGAATAAGAGCAAGTCCCCACTACCAAACACAAAGCATCCCTAGGAAAGCATTTGTTAGGTGAACATTTGCATAACCAGCTGACGATTGTCATTAATTACTATGGGAACGTTTTTTGATCTGGGAGGTGGGTGGCGCTGTGGTCTAAACCACAGAGCCTAGGGCTTGCTGATCAGAAGGTCGGCAGTTTGAATCCCCGTGACAGGCTGAGCTCTTATTGTTCGGTCCCAGCTCCTGCCCACCTAGAAGTTCGACAGCATGCCAAAGTGCAAGTAGATAAATAGGTACCACTCTGGCGGGAAGGTAAACGGTGTTTCCATGCGCTGCTCTGGTTTTGCCAGAAGTGGCTTAGTCATGCTGGCCACATGACCCAGAAGCTGTCTGCGGACAAATGCCGGCTCCCTTGGCCTATAGAGCAAGATGAGCGTGCAACCCCAGAGTCATCCGCGACTGGATCTAATGGTCAGGGATACCTTTAAAAGGTAAAGGTACCCCTGCCCATACGGGACAGTCGTGTCCGACTCTAGGGTTGTGCGCCCATCTCACTTAAGAGGCCGGGGGCCAGCGCTGTCCGGAGACACTTCCGGGTCACATGGCCAGCGTGACGAAGCTGCTCTGGCAAGCCAGCACCAGCGCAGCACACGGAAACGCCGTTTACCTTCCCGCTATAAAGCGGTACCTATTTATCTACTTGCACTTAGGGGTGCTTTTGAACTGCTAGGTGGGCAGGAGCTGGGACTGAAAGATGGGAGCTCACCCTGCCGCGGGGATTCGAACCGCCGACCATATGATCGGCAAGCCCTAGGCACTGAGGTTTTACCCACAGCGCCACCCATGTCCCCCAGGGATACCTTTACCTTTACCTTTACCTCTATCCCACCTCCTAGTTCACACATGTGCATTGCTCTTCATCATCTTTGCAAAGCAGAATGGATGTGTGTGCTCTCCTCCATCATTCCTGTGAACGTACGTACAATGCAAGGGCTTTGAACAGGTGGCCCTTTGTGTGGCAGAATTCATAGGGTGAATTCTGCCACACAAAGAATGTCAATGACTGAATATATGAACTGGCTTCTTGCCTGTAACATGGAAATGGTTTCTACAAGATGTTAACTATTAAGCAGAAATGTTGTCTCTGCACTGAACTGTGACTAGCTAGCAACTTTTTATGATCTATTCCCCTGTGAAATATTTTAGTCACCTTGCTCTTGCAACATTATCCAAATGAGTATATCTGTGCTGAGTTTTACATGGGCTGAAACAGATGTGTGATTGCTTCACAATGCACTTAGCTTGCAGTTTAAGCCGACATTTACTGTGATTCTGCCCGGTTGCCAAAAATGGTGGTGCGATGAGTGTCCCTGCCACATTTGTATCTTGCCTTTCATCATAGGATGACATCTGTAGGATTATCCAATTTATCCTCAAGACAAATTCCATGAGGTGGGTTTGACTGAGACAGCACAGCAGTTTCTCAAATATGAATTCTAACTCGGATCTCATCAGCCCTAAAACCAACACTCTGCCCCACAATGCCATAAAAGGGAAATATTGAGTAATCCCTTATCGGTCTATGGGACTCGGGTTGCACTGTGGCCTAAACCACTGAGCCTCTTGGGCTTGCTGATTGGAAGATTGGCAGTTCGAATCCCCACGACGGGGTGAGTTCCCATTGCTTTGTCCCAGCTCCTGCCAACCTAGCAGTTCGAAAGCATACCAGTGCAAGTAGATAAATAGGTACCGCTGTGGCGGGAAGGTAAATGGCATTTCCATGCGCTCTGGCTCTGTCATGGTGTCCCGTTGCACCCTAAGTGGTTTAGTCATGCTGCCCACATGATCCAGAAAGCTGTCTGTGGACAAACGGTGGCTCCCTTGGCCTAAAAATGAGATGAGCGCCACACCCCATAGTCATCTTTGACTGGACTTAACTGTCCAGGGGTCCTTTACCTTTACCCTATCAATCTAACCTACCTCACAGGAATGTGCTACCCAGCAAACTCAATGGCTAACTAGGGTTTGAACCCAGGTCTCACAATGCCAAATCCCTGTCAGTTTTGATGGTTAAATAAAGAAGAATTCATTGGATCCATGGATCCAAACACAAAGCAGAATGCTTTTCGAGGGGGGGGGGCAGCAGGTGTTTTAAAACACAAAACGTGCAGCAAAGCAAAGCACAGGAATACAGGCTATTGGACTTTTTAAATATCCTGTTTTAAGTCACTTACACTATTTCAACTTTATGCCCCCCTTAGCATAGAATAGACCATACAATTAAGATTGTTTTTCCTTACAAAGTTTCCAAATGTCAGATTCATGCATTTTTCCATACAGCAGCCGAAAGCACAGGCAGAAATGGGTTTCAAAATATGGTAAAAGTTTCTGAACATGCGGTCTGAGCTTGGAGTGATCAAGCTCAGGCGCCCTAGATTGAGAAAATCTGGTCTAGACCCTCAGCAGCTTTTGAATGGCGTGAGGGGAAGGCGGTATTTGGGAACCATTGCTCTAGACAGCGTGGAATGTGCACTTGTAATTTTGAACATATAAAACAAATTGTGCAGCTTGATCCTATGCAAGTTTACCTGAGAAGTGTGTGAGGGATGTGATCCTTTTGTCATATTTTGCAAGTTGTTCATTTGAACTAATGTTGTTTTGCAGCTTTGCAGAAGGAAAAAGGCAAACTACCAAAAACGGATGCAAATCTATTGAAAACAAAGCTGTCTGATAGCTTTCAGGCCTTTGGACTACTCTGCAAGGCTTCAACTCTGCTGCAAAAAAAGAAAAAGAAAAAAGTTAGAATTCTAGACATAATGAAAAAGGGAGGGAGGGAGGGAGCTTGCACACCAAATCCCCTGTATCTTGCTATCCTGTAGGTGATGAGACTATCTGGAGTAAACATGCCATCCCAAGAAAGCTTCCACTGCAGTGATAATTCTGCAGATAGTGTGACTTGACACATCTCAGGAACAACAGTCAACCTCATGAAAAAAGCACCTGTGGTATTTAAACAATCCAAATCAGTTAAAGAACCCTTTAACCAGGAGAAATGTTATTGATTGCTATAGAAGCTTTCACAGCTGGAAGAGAAGACAAAAGTTGTTTATAAGTAGGTAGGTTTGAAATGACTGGAATGTAGATCCTGTGCTATTGTTACTTTATGTATGTTCGTTTTTCTTAGCTGCCATTAAGAATTAAGGAAGGTGGGAGGAGCCTCTAGGCCACACCCCTCACCAGCCTTGAGTGTTTTTGCCTGGTTAGAATGTAGCCTTGAAGTCTGATAATACCTCTTGTTTGCCTGCATGGAAGATAGAGAGAGCTGTATCTAGAAACCAACCTTATCTACAAAGATAAAAAAATCATTTGTTCCTCCACTCACTTTTGTCTTTGACCCCATCTACTATTGGCACTGTGGGTTAAACCACAGAGCCTAGGACTTGCCGATTAGAAGGTTGGCGGTTCGAATCCCTGCAATGGGGTGAGCTCCCATTGATCGGTCCCTGCTCCTGCCAACCTAGTAGTTCGAAAGCATGTCAAAGTCAAGTAGATAAATAGATACCGCTCAGGCGGGAAGGTAAACGGCATTTCCGTGCGCTGCTCTGGTTCACCAGAAGCGGCTTAGTCATGCTGGCCACATGACCCAGAAGCTGTATGCCAGCTCCCTCGGCCAATAAAGCGAGATGAGCGACACAGTCCCAGAGTCAGTTCACAACTGGACCTAATGGTCAGGGGTCCCTTTACCTTTACCTTTTTACCATTGGTATGTGACTGAGCCCTCTGAAAGACTGCCCAGAAGGAAATGTGACCCTCTGGCAGAAAACATTTCCTCCCTCTTAATTCGTAACCCCTCAGATGATCTGCAAGCCATGCCCCCCCCCCCAGAAATGTGCAGAAATAGATATTATCTCTCCAGTCACTATCAAGTCACTCAGTACTACGATGTGAAAAAAACAACAAGGATATTGTTCATTCATAGTTTTTTTCTTTCATGTGGGTACCACTGATTTATAAATGCCTGGCTTTTATAGTTGGTGATTTGCTGCTGATTAGCTGATGTGTTTTCCACACACGCTAACATGGGAAAGTTTCCATGAAGTTTCGAAGCGACCTTAGCCAGCGAGCCCTGCCTTCCAGTGAGGGTGTGGATGGGATCTGATATCTGTGTGTATGTAGCAGAGAAAAGCAGTTTAATGAGTGTCAAAACACTGGTAGTGACAGACGCAGCTCTGTGATTTGCAGCTGGTTGGAAGAAAGAGCCTTGAGGAGCTCTGAGTGGAAGCTGTTTGCTTTGGGGAAAACAGATGCTACTTTAGAGACTAACGCTGCCTGCCTGAGTGCTTGTGTCTTCTAGCATGCTCTGCATGACCATTGGCAAATAAACACACTTCAGGGGAAAAAACAACACAAACCACTGACTCCATTGTTCTCTCATCCAAAATGAAACTCAGCCCTGTAACTCCTAAACTCTCTGTGAATTGGTGGGGATATACATAACAACACTCCCCCCCCCACACGCAATACACACACTACAACTCTTTGGGAAAGGGGATGAACCAAAGTCATGTTGTCTTTCTCTGTAATAGCTGATTTGCGGATCCTTCACCAGCATTGCTTTTGTTACTATATTTGCGTATCAGAATTCAGATATGCAACACAAAGAGATGTTATCCATGCTATTAGCTGTAGCTGGACAGGTGACAAGAAGAAATGGGAAAATTAAAATGGAAGAACATTTCAAGGATGGAAAATTGTCACATGTCAAACAGAAAGATTGGCAGAGCAAGTACAAGCAACAAGACAAAGCAACGTGAATAATGATTTCATAGGGAAATGGTACGGATTCATTCTATGGTTAAGAGCTAGTGAAATGGGGACCTCACCATCAGCTTCACAAGAATGTTCATGGAGAGACTTGATAGACTGAGATAAAAAATAAAACCAGCAGCAAAACAGCAACACCTCCCAAACAACACCCCAGTCCAAGTCTGTTCAGCAGTCTCAGCTTCTGTAGCTGGTGTCAAGACAGAGTCCCACCCTGTAGGGAGCAGGTCTTCCAGGACTCACAGCCAATCCGGAGTCTTCTGGAATCTATCTGGAATCTTCAGTAGCCTCAGCTTTTGTAGCTGGAGTCAGACAGGGCCCTGTTCTCCCAGGCCAGGTGGGAAAAAAAACAGCAAGGCAGGGAGCAGCAGGAGTCCCAGCCAAGATGTAAGTTTTGTGACTCTACAGACATGCACATTATTGGC
This sequence comes from Podarcis vaucheri, assembly GCF_965113315.1. Classification (NCBI taxonomy): domain Eukaryota; kingdom Metazoa; phylum Chordata; class Lepidosauria; order Squamata; family Lacertidae; genus Podarcis; species Podarcis vaucheri. The sequence continues at coordinate 94,159,024 of NC_138762.1, read as the reverse complement.
TTGCTTTACTGGAGGAAAGTTCAATTTGATTATTATTTTTTATTAATGCAAAAAAAGAAAGTTTCATACAAAGCACAACAACTTATCAAGCAAGCAAGCAACCTCACAATTTTCATAGTTTCTAGAATTCTAGTTTTAAGCCTAAACCAAAATAGATTACTATGGCAACAAAATCCCATGTTACCTCGGGAAATTACAGTGCACTAGGATCACTTGAAAGAGAGGGTTAAGCTTAAAACAGATAAAAGAAACTTCCAGATAAAACAAGTTAGAAAACAGCCCCAACTCATATTAAATATTGCTATTCTGTCAGTCCTGTCAACATGGCCACCATAATTCTTGCAAGGAGGATAAAATGTCAGATACAAAGCTTTATAAATCTGAACACATTTTTTTCTTCTTCAAACAGATTGATTTATCCTGGCTAAGAAACACCATCTTGGAATCTTCCTTCATCATTCAGCCAGAATATTTGTTACTGCCCCTAACCATTTAGATTTGCTATCTGAGAAACGCAAGATATTTTTTTACAAAAGTAATTTGCATGTTATTCTCACAATGATAATATAAAATAATTGACCACGATGTACTATGCTGTCTTTTGTGGAACTGCTCTTGAGTAAAATAGATTGCGACTTGCTACCATGGAATCAAACAAGAGTCTATCATCAGCATATTTTATTTTTAGTGTGCCTAAATAAACTTGGAGCCTGATTTGCAGCACAGAACTGAAACAAAAACCATTAAAGCTTAGGACTTACTTTAACAACAGGAAATTCTTCTACTTTTCAGGTGAAAGAGTGAAGAATGCTCTCAGAATAAAGGCACAAGGACACAGGATTTTAGATTAACGTTAATGGGCAAAATTTAGGCCACAACTTTATTGGTTATAGAATGTGAGTGGTATTGGCTTAGGCATTGGCATCCACAGACTATATCTGACTCCTGCCCACCTTACAGGGAGTCTGGTAAGGGTAAACTCTTCCCCACACACCCCACGATCCTTAGGTATATGAACCTGACATATGCACCATGGCCCCAATGGCCAAAGTCCAGCCTGATGTGCCGGACAGGTCCAAACACCACTTTGGCTCCAATATTAGTCAGATATTTTCAAAAATCCACTCAACCACCGAGACCAAAGTCAATTAGCCAAATTTAAACAAAAACACCACTCCAGTCACATCCAACATCCAACAGTGTGAAGCAGATGAAAAAGATGTGACACAAGCCAATTAGTGTCACCCCCCAAAAAAATTCCCATTCAAGTTTCCTTAAAGAAGTCAACTAGCAGAGTTCATACTGGAAAAGGGGTGGAACGATGGGTGTCTCAATGAGAAGAGGGAAGAGTGTGGGGTGGAATGAACTTAAATAGCCTGGGCTTTACTTCTCCCCTATAGGGCAACTTGCTCATGTGGTGCCCCATGGGATAGTCCATCTCTCCTGTTCTTGCAGGTCCAGAATAATTATTTTTGAAAACAACAACAACCCATTTTTTCCAATATCCATACAGTCAAGCAAGAGACCTGATCACAGTTCAAGGACATATTAGGACAAGGCAGATGCACTTGAGGATGATGTGGAGCAGGACCAGTGAGAACTGTGGCCTGAAGAGAAGAGGCGTGTCCTGGGAAGAGATCATATCCATTGCCCTTCTCAGACATCATCAGAAAAGTGTTGTGGTAGGCGCCTGTGACTTCAGATGAACTTTGCCAACTTTAAACATATTTAATAGAATAAGAACTGGATTGGAATTGCTTGGAAAAAACGTGGGTTCATGTTTGTGTTCCAGTTCCAAGAAAATGGAAATGTCCATACCTTCAGCGAAGGAAATGAACACGCTGATCCACTATCAATATAACTTCCCAGTTTCAGGTAGAGTGATAATGGACTCCAAAGAGAGCCTGGTCTGTTTTGTTCTTTAGTGTGGATTTTATACATGCTGTATTGTGCCTTGTGGAGACATAAAAGTGTGGGAAGCAATGAGTGGAAAGAAAAATGACAAAGGAAAGAGCTTTATAACTTTTTTTTTAAAAAGATGCTAATTGAAGTAAGGACTGAGCTAAAAGAAACTGGAATAAAAATAGTTTAGCTTGGTGTGTTTATTTATGTATAGAGGAAGATTGAGATATGTGGTTTCTGGAATATGTGTTTGTGTGTGTGTGTTTGTGTGTGTGTGTGTGTGTGTGTGTGTGTGTGTGTGGCCAGAAATATCAGAATCCATTATCTGACTAAACCCCATATTTGCATACATGCCTATATAAATACTAATCTAGTCCAGAGCTGGAATTTATCTGTTTCAGGGGGATGTGGAGGCAGTGAATTTATATCCCCGCCTTGTGAGCCCTTGCAAATGTGACAACGTGCTCCATGTAGTATTGCAAGGACATAATTCCCCTTCCTTCCTTCCTTCCTTCCTTCCTTCCTTCCTTCCTTCCTTCCCTTCTCCCCTTCGGCCAAGATCCTGCAATGGGTGTCTAGGAAGGCACTGTGTCCAGCCCTGGGAAAGGGGTGCAGCACTGCAATATTAGCTGGCATGGTGGCAGGTCTTAGGAAAGGATTTAAAAATTGATTACCCAATTGCTGGCTCATTTATCATTTTTACAGAATCTGCCCTTGAGATCCCCCCGGATCTTCTAGAACTTCTTCCTGTCTAGTCAGAGCCCATCAGTGTATATGCAAAGTTAAGACTTTTTTTGCCTCAGTATGCACATAGAACAATTTCACATTATTTAATTCCGCAAGTTCTTCAAGTACTCTTGGGTTTATGATATCCTGACCTATTGACTTCCTAATTTTTAATATGCCATTTAACTCTGAGAACTTCAGCCCTTGTCACCTCTAATTGACATAGCTCTTCAGACACTCTCCCCAGAAAGAGTGAATCAGCTCAAACATTTTATGTGGTAATAATATAAATACAAATAACCAATTTGGTTTATTTGGAATCTCCCTATCCTGTCCTCCTCTTTCTCCTCCAATGGTCCTACTGCTTCAATGGCTGTTGTCTACTTCTGGTGTATTTCAAAAAAACTGTTATCATTTGCCTTTGATTCAAATATGTTTTTCAACAACGCAACAGAGAGGGTGGTGGTAAAATAGTGAAATGCAATGTAACAAAAGATAGTATCGCCAGGGCAACCATTACACAGTTTGAAATCTCAACAACCATGACAATAAGCAGGAGCAATCTTTTTCTTAATGAACATTCATATATTTGAACTTCATAGAACAAGAATCCTCTCATAAATCAACAGTTGCCCCACATTCGGACGTTGTTCCGGTATACATTACATTTACTCCCCCAGAGGAGCTTAATCATCGAAATAACTAAATTAAAAATAAAACAAGATTCCAGTCAACATCTATTTCCATGTGAGGTAAATAAAGTGTGAAGAGAATGCATACATACAACATTACCTGTGTAGTAAAATGTAGACAGCGCGCAACTATTAGTTTAGAACAAAGGTAAATCTATAGAAGTAAAAAATGTCAAAATCATTGAAGGATATAAAATTAATATGACCCACCATCACTGATGTGACCCACCATCCATGCTTCCTTTTAGATTGCCTTCTACTCAACATTGGTCTTGCCAGAGTCTGTGTTCTTCTTCCACCCCAGCAAAACCACACTCTCCCCTCCCTCCTCATCAAAGCCACCCCTCCCATTAACTTCTTACCACCCTCTACCCCTTATGGGTTTCCAACCCCCTTTCTTCTTTTCTGACCAGAGGGCTAGATCTTTATCTCCTGCACCCCTGGCAACCCACCTGTCAATCACACAGCATCTTAGTGACATCAGGGGTTGCTTCTTCTTGAAGCCTTGCTTATCAGGACTTCAATGTGATCCACAGGGCTTTCAAAGAGTCCTTTGTAAACAACAATGTATATGTGTGTTTCCTCGCAAATAAAAGTGTGCTTGTTATTGAAATGCAAAGCCAAAGAAGCTCATTCAAAGTCAAATTACAAACTGATATCCATGGCTATAGCTGCCTCAAAGTAATGGGCCTGGGAACTGATACTTGGTACATATGAAAGCGAACGTAAAAAGTGGGGGCAAAGGGAGTTAAACTCTCATAACTCAGACTCCTAAATCGATTATTTTCGAGAGGTGGGGAGGAAATTCTCTCTGTGTGGGTGAAACATTGCATGCCAAGATTCAGCCCAAGGGGATCCTCACACGCTAGACTTTGAAAATATGAGCTAATGCCAGAAATGTTGGCAGTGTTCAGCTACTAATACATTCAGTGCTATACTCTGACAAACTCTGTATGGGAGTTGCTAACACATCCTCATATTCTCCTCAGGCCTGCCACTTACACAGATGCATAGAACAAAAGTATTTCTTTAATGAGTCGCTGAATGTTTTGAAGTGTGACTTTATTGGCCCATAGAGGAACTGTTATACATCAGGAAGGACAACTTTTTACATAAAATCTGGCCATTTTTCTGCTCTTTCATTATGTCCTGCCAAATGAGAATAATCCAGAGAAGTTATTCATACTTAAAGTGGATTTCAATGGGATATAAAGAATATTTATCTGTCTATGGATTGCTCCCTATCACCCCACTGGGTTCATCACGACTCTGCCCACTTTTGGTGGTGAATCCTGCCAATATAATGATGTACAATGCTGAAAAAGAGTGGGTGCTCTTTGTGACAACAGATAGAAGCCACTTCTAGTAGTTCTAACCACATAGAATAAATATATCTATACGGTCGTACCTTGGAAGTCAAACGAAATCCATTCCGGAAGTCCGTTCGACTTCTAAAATGTTTGAAAACCAAAGTGAGGCTTCTGATTGGCTGCAGGAAACTCCTGCAGCCAATTGGAAGCTGTGGAAGTCCCATCGGACGTTAGGCTTCCAAAAATAGTTCACAAACTGGAACAGTCACTTCCGGGGTTGCAACGTTCGGGATCCAAACCGTTCAGAAACTAAGCTGTTTGACTTTCAAGGTACGACTGCATAGGAAGTTGTACTAGTAGCTAGGAATGTTAGAGAATACTAACAAAAACAAAAAATGAGGGGAAATTGCTGATATCTGCTTATTCAATCCGTATCTAGAATGGAAATCAAGGCAGCAAATACAATTGTTTTTTTGCTGCGTTCAGTCCCCAAAGATGCATAATTGAGCCTTGTTTTCCGCTATTTGCATTGCACTTCATCTGCACTGAAACAAAAGGGATGGAGCAACGTAATGAAAATAGCATGTCTTTAATTGCCTAAATTATGCAAGTTACATAAATAACTCGCTACAGGGGACAAAATAATAAATAATGCAATTTGGGGTGGAAGATGAACTGCAACAGAACAGAAATAGTGTTGCATGTGATGAATATAGGGTATGAAACCATAGCTTCTTTACATTCCTAGTAGTAGCTTAGTTATGTCTCTACTGGTTGCACGTCAAGGTCCCCAAGACACCCCAAATAAGAACACAATGAGACTTGATTATTTTTTAAGGTTTTGGGCATAATTTTGGCCACAACTTTATTAAAAATAAAGCAATGTGAGTGGTTGCTTAGGCATTGGTAGCGACGAACTGACCCCACACGGGGACAGCTCTGACATTCGCACCCCCTGCGAAGTCAGAAAGGGTAAGTCACCTGGGGGGAGAGATGGGCCTGGGAAACATGCCTCACCTCTCCCCAGAATGCTCCCAGGGGCTCTTGCGTGGCCCTAGCCCCTTGCCAGGGGGTTTGGACAAATGCATGGCGAGCCCCTGGGTTCCTTTAATGGAAAACCCTTGAAGCAGCAGCAGCAGCATTTTGGAGGGGCAGGCATAGCCAAATCCATACCTCTCCACCAACCAATTCCAAGACCAATGCCTAACCACAAACCTTACAAGTTGTGATGATTTGCTACGCAGTAGGCAAAAAACCAAGTGGCACACACTAATCAGCCACATGGACAAAATTCCTACCGGGCCCCTGCCCCAAAGCAGACGACCCCATGACAGGCATAGCAAGGTCAAGCAAACAGCCTAACATTAGGGAAGGGAGGGCAGGTGATCCGAAGTAAGCAGCGAAAATAGGAAGTTCGTCGCTGTGTGTATTGTATTTAACAAATAGGACTGTCAATCAATAAACGGCAACATCTAAATTTCCCCAGTAACAGCCCGCCCCTGCTAAAGATGGCCAAACTCTTTTGCCCAGCAACAGTGAGGTGTCTTGTCAGCCCCCACCACAACACGTGCTCTCCATGAGGGAGAACACGCTTTGGCAGTAGCTGTCTGCATTTTGAGGCAGGAGTCTTCGCTTGCCCTGCATGAAGATAGGAAGGACTGAGTTTTGAATCCTTTGTATGCAAATCATGCAAGCTATGACCTTTCCCTAAAAACAAGGTGGCATCAGAGTGATGGGAGTCAAACCTATTTCAACCTCTATAAGGCTTGATAGGACATAGGCTCAGAAAGAGATACTCTGTTCTCCATATATTGCCAAGAATGTGCTGTAAGCCATAAAATGGTGTTTAACAGACTAAAGACAATGTATTATCCACATGGTTTAACTTGCTGCTCTGAGCTCAGATGGAAAACCGTTCACAATTTTTTATACCTGACTTAATTCACAACCAACAATTTTTTTAAAAAAGGGCTTGGAATTTGACTTTATATTTAATTTCCTGTATTTATGGTACTTACAGCAACTTGGTTTGTTCCTTCACATCTGCATTAGCTTGCTATTCTTCCACTGTTTTTACTTACTTAGCTCAGCTTCAACATTTCTCAATCTGCTGTGTTTTCGTGGACTTCTGAAATAGAATTTTTTCAAATCCATCAGGGTTGGTAAACTGTTTCGTAGGGATGTGAACAAATCTCTACGTTTTCCCAACACAAGCTCTTTAATAGATTTTTGCATATTCTAGCAAGTCTCCTTGATGTGCCTTCCAGTCTGAATTTCATACTTGAAGTGTTACATCTGCTGCCGTTTCCACAAATGTGAACCTCTTTTCATTAAAGGAGATTTCCACTGGATTAACCTTCAGCATTTTGAACGTGTCATTTAATCATGCCTGCTATTTTCTCATAATAGAAAAGAGCAAGCCTTATGACTGTTGGCTTTATATAAGCAATACTGTACAAACAATGAGAGTTTTGTGCTTATGCTGCAGAAATGTGCAACCGTGTTATTTCAGATACCCAAGGTTTTGGAATTCTCATGGGTAACTTTCCAAACATTACTCCACTGATAAAAACACATGGCCAGTTTTGCACCCATTTTAGTATTTTTAATCTTGGGTTCTGTACCCAGTGTTTCATTAAATAAGCCAGATATTCTGAACTATGGCAGGATCATTCTTTCCCTATTGGCTGCATGCGCCAATATTCCTGCTACCCCCCTACAACCTGTCAAAGACTGCCATTGCTGTACTTCTGACATGCTAAAATCTACCAATGTGACCTGACCCTCCCAAATAAAACCCACTAGTTTCTGCTCACTGGTCTTATCAGTTAAATCCAGCTTTGTCTCCTACCTTTGTAGGGAATGTTTAAATGACTGCATATCATATTTACTGCCTCCACAGCACAGGAGTTAAGCCTCACCTCAGTGCCTTACTTTGTGGTGGCTATTTTTGCTTTTTTTGGGAGGGGGGGGGCTCCTGAATAAATCTGTAGGCTTCTTAAACCCAGAGTCTTTTGATTCTATAATACACATTAATTAAAAAGGGGAGGGCAGGACTACAGGGTAAAGCAAACAGACCACAGAGGAAGTTGCATTAAGCTATAAAACATAAAACTGCATTTGAGATATTTTTAATGACCTATGGGTCCTTCATGTCATAGGGGGCATTTATATAAAATAAATGAACTATGACAACTAGAGCAAGTAAAGGGAAATTTTATGACCAGGATGCATGACCAACAAAATATCCTGAACACAAGTAGAATACAAGTAGAACCATTCTTGAGCAGTCTTCCTTTCACTGGGTCAACTGGTGTTAATAATAATAATAATAATAATAATAATAATAATAATAATAATAGCACCTTAATATTCACAACGTAATTTGGTAAAAAAAGGTGAGCATCAGTTTTGTGTAAACGTGGTAATAATAATAATAATGGAAGCAGCTCTCATATTACACCTACATTTTATTCAAGCTTAGGTTATGAGGGCAAATATAAACATGAAAGTTGCTAGGGTGTTAGGCTGATAATTGCCTGCTTACAGTCATTTACTGGCCACTGAGTTGGCATGGGGACAAGCTAGGTTAAATGCAAACAAGACATTTGGTTGTCATGCATGATATCACAAACAACACAAGCTTTAAGCATTGGTAAAGTGAGAGACAGTTAAACATCAGGCTGAATCTGATTTATTTGGAGGCCATATAGCCTTTTATTATAGGGGAACAGGTTTAAACTGCTTTGTGGATTTAGTTACCTACTCACTGAAATGAACTCACTTCAATCTGCTTCAGGTCTGGGTTCAGCACTGCAAGAGCCTTAGAAGCCCTGGTTGATGACTTGTTTTGGGAGATAGGGGAGTGTGACCTGGATTTCCCAGGAGCTTTTGATATCATCAACCATCAGGGCAGATACTATGAGATTTCACTGGAAGAGGCCACCACATCTTCTTGTTTCTCTGGCAACAGGGTCAGGTGGGGTGCGCGTGGGGGCACTGCCCCATGGGCAGTGGCAGAGGAAGCCCCTCTGGCACCCGGGGCAGGGCGAACCACCTGGCGCCTGCATGAACTGTGCATGCGCGGCAGCCCATACGGATGCCATGCTCGCGCTCACGGCGCCCATACTGGCAATGTGCATGCCCTCTGCCACTCTACAGCTGGGGGGGGAGGCAGCAGGCCATCTTGTCACCCCCCAGGGTGGCACCCAGGTTGGACCACCCCCACCCCCCCTCTGTATACCCTGCCCATGGGATTCCACTGTCTGAGGCAGCTTCCTCAGTCTGCCTTTAGGCAGCTCAGCCCTGTCAACCTGTTAGTCTTTCTGGGCTAACTCTGTGATGTGGGCATTGCAGATACCATATTATGGTGGCTCTACTTCTCTCGGTAGTACCATTTTCGTAAAATAGCATTGGGGAGACCTTTGCACAACAGCATGTCAATTGCACTGTGGGGTCTTGCAAGGTCCTTTCCTTTGCTCATGCTCTTTAACATCTATATGAAGTCACTGGGAGAGGTCATGTTGAGAATTAGGGCAGGATGCCATCAGAATATGCACACAACGCTCAGATCTGTCTTTATTCCATCTGAATCAAGTACAGCTATGCAAGGTGTTGGACCATTGCCTGGAGGTGATAAAGGGGTGGATGAGGGTCAGTAAACTTTGTCTGAATCCTGACAAGATGAAGAAATTGTTGATGGGTAGAGCCTCTGTCCAGGATTGTCTGCCATTAACAGAGATGACATCCCCCTTGAAGGAGAATACGTAGCTTCCATATTGTGTATACATTGTCACTGGAGTTTAATGTTGCAAACCCATTATGATTATTTTGACTGAAGGTAAACACTGCAGTATCAGTGTGAGTCAACATATAATTGTTCTGTTTTCCAGTGGCTACAGGCTCCACATGTATATCACTGGCCACAGAGATGTATGAATGTGACAATTTCAGTTTCCCCTCAGTTTCTATTTCACCCCCAATTTTAAATGTGGTTCTCCATGTTTCCACATTTGTTCTCAATATTATATATTGAAATTTAGTGTCTAAATTCTAAACACATGATATACACATTTCATATGTCATTTCTCCTAATAAACACATTTTTGTAAATGATTTTCTCCTAATATTATGAATTTTGTCAGCTATTTTCACCAATATATACAGTTTCATGTACACTATACCCAAGTACATGCATGTTTTCCATATTCCTTGGTTGGAGAACTTCATTGCACAATTCAGAAACACGTGGATTCTGAAGATTGACTGTGTTTCAATCCTCATATTGTTTGGGAAAGTGTGAATTAAGTGCATTCACCTTTCAGTATGAAGAATATCAAATTTCTCCCCATCTTTAGTTGTTGGAACAGGTTGGAACAAGAAAGCTCCATGCTATGTGTGCAGTTTTCTTGGAAATCACCATAGAAATGACTGGAACATTTAATAATTATGATGTCAGGCTGTCAGCATGTTAGGATTTCCCCCAGCTATTCACAATGCCACATTGCGTCTCCCTTACCATGTAATGGAACATTTTTATTATGATAATGATATCATTAAACAGTCCACTTCTGGACAGCAAATCCATATGGAAAATCAGGCTTTATTTCTGTATTCCAAAATGACATTTAGTCCAGAATGATTGTGGAGTAAGTTATTCCTTTTACCTTCTTTGCTTGTGAACATGTGTGAGCCAAAGACTAATACAACATGATATAATCAATCCATTCCAACACTAATGGTTAGAAGACTGCCTCCTTTCCTACAAGCCCTCTTGGGTGTTAAGAGGAGACCCTCTCCAAAGCTCAACTGCCCTTAGAAGCTAGTGGAAGTGTCTTGGGAGAAGAATTTCCCTGTCTTGTAGATTTCCCTCTCCGCTGATGTATGACTGGCACCTTCCCTGTACAGTTTTTGGCCAATGATGAAGATGCATCTCTTTAGCCTGGTTTTTGACACCTGAGATGCATACTTGTATGTCAGGGATTGGATTGAGGAGGAATGGTGGAGACTGCCCCTCTCCTCCTGAACCTTCCAGAGAAGAGGAAGACCATATACAGTGGTACCTCGCAAGACGAACGCCTCGCAAGACGGAAAATCCGCTAGACGAAAGGGTTTTCCGTTTTGGAGGCGCTTCGCAAAACGAATTTCCCTATGGGCTTGCTTCGCAAGACGAAAGCCCATAGGGAAATCTCCGGGGACCTCTTTTAAATGCTAGCGGTGGGGAGCAAAGCCTTCCCCCCCCCTCCGGCCTTCAGAAGAGGTCCAGGAAGGCTGGCGGGGGCCGAAAGGCTTTGCTCCCCAGCGCCAGCATTTTAAAAGCAGTCCGGGATAGCAGGGAAGCGCTTCCTGCTATCCCGGACGGCTTTTGAAGGCAGGAGAGTCTCCGCCAGCAGCGGCAGCGCTGCCGCTGCTGGCGGAGAGGTCCGCAAAGCCTGGGCGCGCTGCGCACAGGCTTCTGCATGCTGGCAAGTCTCCGCTGCTGGCGGAGAGATCCGCGAAGCCTGGGCGCGCTGCGCGCAGGCTTCTGCATGCCGGCAAGTCTCCGCCAGCAGCGGCAGCGCTGCCGCTGCTGGCGGAGAGATCCGCAAGCCTGGGCGCGCTGCGCGCAGGCTTCTGCATGCCGGCAAGTCTCCGCCAGCAGCGGCAGCGCTGCCGCTGCTGGCGGAGAGATCCGCGAAGCCTGGGCGTGCTGCGCGCAGGCTTCTGCATGCCGGCAAGTCTCCGCCAGCAGCGGCAGCGCTGCCGCTGCTGGCGGAGAGATCCGCGAAGCCTGGGCGCGCTGCGCGCAGGCTTCTGCATGTCGGCAAGTCTCCGCCAGCAGCGGCAGCGCTGCCGCTGCTGGCGGAAAGGTCCGGGAAGCCTGGGCCGGGCAGCTTTTGAAGGCAGGCGGGGGGAGCAAAGACTTTCGCCCCCGCCAGCCTTCAGAAGAGGTCCAGGACCTCTTCTGAAGGCTGGCGGGGGGCAAAAGTCTTTGTCCCCCCTGCCTGCCTTCCCAGGGGCTTTTAAATCGCCCCGACACCGGAGAAGTCCTCCGCTGTCCGGGGCGATTTTAAAATGCCGCCCGCCAGCATTTTAAGATCGCCCCGGACAGCGGAGAAGTCCTCCGCTGTCCCAGGGTTTTTTAAAATGCTGGGGGTGGGAAGAAAAGCCCTTGTCCCCCCCCCAGCCTTCAGAGGAGGTCCGGGGACAGACTGTCCCCGGACCTGGTCTGAAGTCGGTTTCCCTAGGAACGCATTAATTGATTTTCAATGCATTCCTATGGGAAACCGTGCATCGCAAGACGAAAAACTCGCAAGAAGAAAAAACTTGCGGAACGAATTAATTTCGTCTTGCGAGGCACCACTGTAGATTTGCAACAGTGGTTTGCAGAAGGTCATGGCTCAGAGATACAAGAGGGGCAAATCTGTGAAATAATGGGAGAAGAGGAGGGGGAAGAAGCAGAGCCGGAGCAGCTAGTAGACACATTATCACCAGAAAGCATTCCAGACCCCCCTCTTATCTCAGGACCCGGCGAGCAGTGAAAGTGGGAGAACAAAGAGCTAAGAGGCAAATGGCCTTAAGCTAAGGTTACCAGACATCCCCATTTCCTGGGGACAGACCCCGGATTTCCTACTGAAGTTGAAAAGCGCCCCCAGATTCATTGAAAAAAATCTGGTAACCTTACCTTAATCAGCCACTATAAGGGGGGGGGTGCTGTTGACAATTAAGATGGGATGGGAAGGGGATGGAGATTACTCAGAGCAACATCATTACTCCAAGAGGCAGTATTCCTAAGCCTCTCTCCAGGAATACAGAATAAAATACTTGGTAAAAGCTTTTATTGTCTACTTATCCCTGGCAGCCTGCCATGGGGAAGGGGATCGGATTTCCTGAAGTCTGACATTGGAGGACCCACCCTACTTTTGTGATTGCAATGTGTTTCATACTGTTTTTATAGTTGCAACTTTAATTGTCGTAACCCACCCTGGGACCTTAGAGAGAAGAGTGGGTTAATTATAATTATGTTAACAGCAACAACAATGCATTGCGAGGTGCCATCAGAGTTCGCTCCTTCCCACATGGCTTCCATGCCAACATTTGCTCTAAGAAGTCCACAACTCACTCACCAGGAGCCACCTTGGTTGTACTACCGCTAGATCTTTCAGAAATAGACACCATCTCTAGGTGAAATTTTGTCAACCATATTCTTAGCGGAACAGGGGTATGAATTCCAATATAAAAAGCCAGTAAATTATTAAAGCAGCAACAAGAAATTATGGCCAGTTTAGAAAGAAAGAAAGAGCGGAATTGTGGTGTGATATAGTTAGGGTATTAAAAACACCACTTTATTTCTCAGACTTAATAATTCACTCCCTGGTCCTTCAGATTCTGTATAGATTCTCAAGGATTCCACAAGTGCCATAAACATGTATTTTATTTGCTACTGGGGGGGAAAAGCCTCTATAGCTGCAACCTGCTAATTTGTCAAAAGTGGACAGAATTGTCAATATTTGCAATTAGCCCAAGTGTGTACTTTCACAGGTTGTCTTTTTCCAATAAGTCATCTTTTTTCTGGTGCTTGGGGTTTTCTTAAAACTGCTCCATGGTTTCCCTTCCCCCCCTCTTAAAGTGGTAAAATGATATCCGGGGCAAAATTACATGTGACTTTTATCATGTATTTTGCCCTCGAGTGCAAGCTGTATCTTCCACAAATTGCCAGTGTGGGAGTCCAAGGAAGGAAACTGACACCTTCTCACCCACTTCATTTCTCTTCCAGATTTGGGTGGGGACCTGCCTGCAGTTTTCAGTAAAAGTTGTGTGACTTCTAACATTTGAATGTTCCAAGTGCTGGCTATAAACTTGTTGTTGTTGTTTAGTCTTTTAGTCGTGTCAGACTCTTTGTGACCCCATGGACCAGAGCATGCCAGGCACTCCTGTCTTCCACCGCCTCCCGCAGTTTAGTCAAACTCATGCTGGTAGCTTCGAGAAGACTATCCAACCATCTCGTCCTCTGCCGTCCCCTTCTCCTTGTGCCCTCCATCTTTCCCAACATCAGGGTCTTTTCCAGGGAGTCTTCTCTTCTCATGAGGTGGCCAAAGTATTGGAGCCTCAGCTTCAGGATCTGTCCTTCCAGTGAGCACTCAGTTATGATTTCCTTAAGAATGGATAAGTTTGATCTTCTTGCAGTCCATGGGACTCTCAAGAGTCTCCTCCAGCACCATAATTCAAAAGCATCAATTCTTTGGCGATCAGCCTTCTTTATGGTCCAGCTCTCGCTGCCATACATCACTACTGGGAAAACCATAGCTTTAACCATCCCTTCATGGATCGCTGCCTTGCCATGGCAAAGGGATTTGAATAACTCAGAGAAGCTATGAACTATGCTGAGCAGGGCACCCAAGATGGTCAGGTCATAGTGGAGAGTTTTGACCAAATGTGATCCACCTGGAGGAGGAACCAGCAAGCCACTCCAGTATCCCTGCCAAGAAAACTCCATGGACAAAGACAACAGGCTATAAACTATGAAGTGTTAAATTGTTTGGAATCAGACTGTTTGGAGGACAAATTTTTCCTTCGTGAGCTTCCCTGTTAGTTACAGTCACCTCTGAAGACCCTTATCTAAATCATTCCTCTTGTCAGAGATCCATTGGTTGAGACACAGGACCACTTTGGTTGTGGTGCCAAGCAACGTTTTCTCTCCAAGCAGCTCAGTTAATTTCTCCAGGCCTTTGGATTGATAATGAGCCCTTTTCTGCCTTCAGAGAGTCGTTTCCACCTGCTCCAAGGTTTGCTCCAAGGTCCTTCAAAGTTGCATCACAGAAACTGTGTTTGCTAAACTTCTAGTCATTCCAGTAACAGAGGCATTCAATATATATGAATACAAGTCTTTTCTGTTTGAGACCATGAAGACAAAATGTTTTTCAAAAAGATGTACAAGGAAACAATCAAGCAGAGACCTTGTATTTACAGAGAATCTGAGATCAAGGGCAACTCACATTATTTTTCCAGATGTCCAATGTCATACCAACACACATAAATAGTTTCTAACCGATTTACTAGATCAGACCTGCAATTGGCCATTGAGATATAAACCTATCTGTCCTTTTAAAGGGGGGGCGATGTTACAAGTGTGTTGAAAGGAGAACATTTTGTTCCTGCTGCTGTTAAAACAAGATCTAGGGTTGTTTCAGTATATTTGGCAAATTGTAAGCGGATGGACTTTTTTGTGGGGAGGGAGTTATTAAGGTTTTTACATTGGTTCTTGTTTTGTCTGACCATATTTTATCATGGTTCTTGTATTGCTTCTATATATTACAGTATGTCTCTTTGCTTTGCTGTTTTGAATTGTGGCAGAATTTCTTCCTGATGGCTTTTGATATGGCCTATTGGTTTAAACACACAAATCTATTGATCTATAAACAGCAGGGGCTGCCAAAGTGGTCAAAACTGACAATGCACAACATACTGTTTGCTCTATCTGTTCAGCTCCTCTTTGTGCTGACTCAGGTTCCCTTAAATTGAACACACACTGCTAAGAATTCCCACATTTCGCTGTTATTTCAGGATTGAACACCCATCTTCCCTTTATTTCTGAGCAGAGGAAAGATGCAAAAAGCTCTTCTCTGTGAGCAAGTGTAGTGGTGGTTTATGTGGGCCCTGTTCTCCACTGATAGGGTGAGCCTGCAGGGCAGCATGCCCATACCATTTTGTGGTTCTGTCTCTTTTTCTGCTCTTTTGGGTGTTTCAACCATTTTGTCTTGCGGCATGCCCATCTTGCATTGATGCAATAACCCCTTCCATGAAGAGCTATCGGGAGATACAGAATTCCACCCACTCCACCCCACCCCTGAAAATCTGCATATTCATCAACTATCTGGAACCAAAACAAAACATTGGCACAAGGAAAGCAACTTTGCCAATTGGGTTGATAGTTTTGGCCAGTGCTATTTTTCTAGAAAGAGGTGTTAGAACTCACCATGGACACCTTCCTTGTTCTCTTATAATGGCAATGGAACCCACCTGAGAGGTGCCGGAACTGAGTTCTGGTCAGTTCCAGCTGAAAAGAGCCCTGGTTTTGGCAACTTTAAGGCAGTCAAACATCTTCTCCAGTAATATCTGGTTTGGGTGAGTGGTCAACATCGCTTTCTTTCATATACATGCATTTAGGATTGAGGTATTGGTTATATGTTGTTGTTGTTTAGTCGTTTAGTTGTGTCCGACTCTTTGTGACCCCATGGACCAGAGCATGCCAGGCACTCCTGTCTTCCACTGCCTCCTGCAGTTTGGTCAAACTCATGCTGGTAGCTTTAAGAACACTGTCCAATCATCTCGTCCTCTGCTGTCCCCTTCTCCTTGTGCCCTCCATCTTTCCCAACATCAGGGTCTTTTCCAGGGAGTCTTCTCTTCTCATGAGATGGCCAAAGTCTTGGAGCTTCAGCTTCAGGATCTGTCCTTCTAGTGAGCACTCAGGGCTGATTTCCTTAAGAATGGATAGGTTTGGTTATATGTTAGGAGGCTCAATTTGTTCGGGGGCTAGGAAGCTCATGTTCTGAACCGTATTGAAGAATATCTCCCCACGATGCCAAGGTAATATAAATTAAACATTGTTGCTACTTTTTGCTTGAAGATCTATTCCACTATAATTTGCCATGCCCACTGGTTAATGAAAGCTTAAGGGATTTCACTAAATTGTAGATGATTGCAATTTTTGAAATTTGTATGTTTTTATTGCCATGGCAATTAGGATCTGAAAATCCCACTTGTAATGAGTTTACCTTTGCTGTGTTATTCTCTCAGTCCTATAGTTACACTAAGTCTTGTGCTTAAGTATCTTGCTAAACCTATGAATTAAACTCTTATAGATTTTTGCTCCTTTGTGTATTTTTTAACTTGGTGCATATGATCTCCTGTGAGTCTTCTTCAAAAGGATGTATTTTCCCATTAAGAAAATGATAATATTCATTATGGTTGTTCAGTGCTTGCTTTTATTTCCCTTGCTGGCAGAATTTGCAACATTATTTAGGTATAACTTCCTCTTTCATTGTTGGGTTTCCTGAAACCATCTCCAATTGTAACTCATTAATGGTCTTATGGATTTCAAATTGATGGACTCCATTGATTTTCTTCTCCCATGAAACCACCTATGTCATCTGTATTACATTTATAAATGTTACAAAAAAAAATCAATTGAAAGGAAGTTTTCAGATGAAAATGGGTAGGGAAGAAGGCTCACAAAGTAGTACTGGGCTGTTATTTTCTATCCATTGTTCTCAAATTAAAATGTTGGCAAAGCAATGAACAAGTTGCCCCATGGCTGTTTCAATTACTATTGTTTACAATTATCATTATGGCTTTTAATATGCAATGTGATTAATGATCTTTGTGTGGGATAAATCCAGCCTCACATAACCAACATGTGTAACTCTAATTAATGCACAAAGGGTTTAAAACCATAGAGTAATCTGTCTTGCCAGGCTTAGTTAGGTCATACAAGCATACATTGGGAGGAAAGGTTAGCAAAGTCTTTGTTCTTTTTATTTCACCATGTGAACCATTGTGTAAGGATATCTAAGCTGAATGTTCCAAGGTTAGACCATGTGGCTTTAGCAAGCCATCTTTTGTTTCTACACTAAAAATTAAAAACATTTACAATTTTTGAACCTAAGTTGTACTGCCTGTCTTTTCCTGTTGCTGTATGGAAAAGCACGTGAATATGACATTTTAAGCATTTGTAAATAAAAAAATTTTAACTTACCAAACGTGTGGTCTCTTTCTATGTTAAAGGAAGCGGGAAACTTTGGAAGTGGCTTAGAAGGAGATATCTTAAAGGTCTAACAACTTATATTTCCAAGCTTTGCTTTGCTACATGTTTTGTGATTTTTATATCTGCTGAGTACTTGCCGCAAACATTGATCTAGGCATCTGGGGAATTTTCTTTTTACTCTTTAACCAAATTATCAAAAAAAAACCCCAACACTTTGTGTTCAGTTGGACTTACTTCCAGATATGTGTGACACTGCAACCTTGCTCTTTCAAAATGGCAGAAATGGGTGGTGGGGAGACCTAGCTTGTAACATTACCTTGCAGGCCTCAGTCACAAGACCTGGCCATGTCCTTTTCTGCCAAGGTGATTGAGGTTTATAGTTTCCAATGTATCACAGCTCAGTTAATTTTATCAGGAGGCAATAGAAACTATATCTCATGTACAATGCAGTCTTTGGCATATGCGCCGCCGGCGTGCAAAGATCAGCTCAGCACCTCCAAATTTAGTTTAGCCCCCAAATTAACCTTTATTATGATGTAAGAGTTAATTTCGCGTGCACGGTGCCATTGAGAATGACAAGCGCCGTTGCTGAGTCAAGTGCCGCTGTTGTGAATGACAAGCGCCGTCGCTGGCACAGCGCATCTTTGGTAAATGAGCATACAAAGTCGAAAGTCCTTTAGTGAAACAGTAGGTATACATTTCGGTAATACCTAGGTATTTTGTTTTTTCTACCTTGATCAAAATTATTTATTATTTCATAACAGGTAGATAGTTAAGAGCTTAGGCAGCATCAGTGGCGGGTACCTGGCGCCCCCCCAGAATCTGGCGCCTGGGTGCCCCGCACCCCTTGCACCCCCCCGAGTAAAGACGGCCCTGTTCATGTATCCTGAGAAGAATGAATGCTCCTGAGTATTGCAGGAATATTCAGTCATTCAGTTCTCTCCTGCTATTAGAAAGCCATCATCACCATCAGTTTTCACTCCTTCACATGTTTATTTAGGAAAGAGATGGAGGAGCAATAAGTAAGAGGATGAAATGGCTGGCATAAAATCAACTATCAGTCAGGTCAAAACTTTGGAAGTGATTTGGACTTGGTTCATAATGGGCTTAGGATTTCCAATCTGGAAGCTTTTGCTTCAGACGCTCAAAATTCCAAAAATCCCCAGTATCAAGGGTTAATGCTGTTCAGTGTTCTTTTTGTGTAAATCCTATCTATACATGCCTATTCAAAATCAGCCCCTTTGGTTTCAATAGGACTTCCACCCAGGTAACCCTTTTCACTCAGAGATAAATCCCCATTTGGGCTACTTTCCAGGGATCACCTAAGCAGCTCCAGAGGCCATATTGAACATGGACTGCCTTCACACTATAGTTTATTCTGTTTTGTTGATGACTCCCTAAACTGTTATTTAGGACATGATATTTGAGCTTTCACATGATATACAGGCCACTTCTGGAAAACTAATGAAATGGAATGGAGTATAGTTCAAGTTTAGCACTCATTTCCATGTTATTTAATTCCAGGGAGAAATGCATTTGCAGGAGTTTTGCTTGACTATTTCACCACCTTTTTCATGGGTTCATGTTGCAACTGGTCATGCGACAAGCCATCAGATGACATACTGGCATGCACTGCACTCACTGCCCATTTCAAGGCTTGCATCTTTCCCCAACCCCACCCTTGATGAGAAAGCATGCTGATATTTCAGCATACAAAGTCATGCTAAGAAGGTAAAGCAAAGAAGAATGGGAATGTAAAGAGAGAGGGATGGCATGGAGGAGCGACATGTGTAAATGATATTTATGGCAATGCGGAGGTATAGCAGTTCAGATGTGTTGGAACACGCATGTGCAGTGTGAAAGGAACACTAAAAAATGGGACAAAAGCTCCAGCCTTATAAGGTAAAAAGGTAAAGGACCCTGGACGGTTAAGTCCAGTCAATGGCCACTATGGGGTGTGGTGCTCATCTCACTTCAGGCCGAGGGAGCCGGCGTTTGTCCACAGACAGCTTTCCGGGTCATGTGGCCAGCATGACTAAACTGCTTCTGGTGCAACGGAATGCCATGACAAAAATCAGAGCGCACGGAAACACCATTTACCTTCCTGCCGCAGTGGTACCTATTTATCTACTTGCACTGGTGTGCTTTTGAACTGCTAGGTTGGCAGGAGCTGGGACAGAGCCTTATAATCAGTTAAACTAATGTAATGAACCCCACATGCAAATAGTGCCATAGTTAGAGGCAAAAATGGACAGAACATGAATGTGAATGTTCGTTTTCTACAATAGACTAGTTGTTGGGTTTTTTGTTACATTTTTATGCCCTTCTCTATCCTCCATCCAGGCAAGCAAAAATTATTATCATATTTAAAAGAGCCAGTGTGGTGTAGTGGTTAAGAGCGGTAGTCACGTAATCTAGGTAATCGGGTTTGCGTCTCCGCTCCTCCGCATGCAGCTGCTGGGTGACCTTGGGCCAGTCACACTTCTTTGAAGTCTCTCAGCCCCACTCACCTCACAGAGTGTTTGTTGTGGGGGAGGAAGGGAAAGGAGAATGTTAGCCGCTTTGAGACTCCTGAAGGGGAGTGAAAGGCGGGATATCAAATCCAAACTCTTCTTCTTCTCTTCTTCATGAGGATGTGTAGCCTGAGGAGAATTTTGAAGACCAGACGAAGAGGCCTGGAAAGTGGCATTTGGGCCTCAGACCTAGAATTCCCTGTCCCTGGAATATAGGATTAAAACCTGTTTCAGTTATACTCAAGTCACATTAGACTATCCTGACCAACCTTTGAGCTATTTCTTCAGCTGTTGATGCCTTATATCTCAGGTAGCGGGCTTTATACGCAGGGGATGAATTTGGGAACCAGTTGCTCAAGTTGTACTTCAACTTCATTTGCTACAGCTTGTACTGCAAAAACTCTGTCTACAACAAAGGCAGAGCAGAGAAGGCAGAGAAATCCCGGTAGATCAGAATGAGTAAAAAGCCTCATTCTCGTACTCTGGTGAAATGGAACATTGAAACGAAGATTCTGCAAAGGCTTGAAGAGTACCAGATCACACAATGGGTGTGAGAGTGAAAGGGAAGTGATGGGATCTATTTGTCTTCTTCCATCCCTTCCTTTATCTCAAATCTTTGGAAGAAAATGAAACAAAGTACACACTTTTCCCTTTTGTTGAAAACACAGGCTCAGCGGTTTTTTGTGCCAGTTTCTATTTTCAATTTGAATTATGTCCTATTCTGAAGGCTCAGCATAGATTACAGTAACAAAATCAAACAAACATCATTGCCAATATTTAATGCTTCAAAAAATCTCATCTGAAATCTTCCAATCCCAAGTGAACACCAATCTCAATCATTTATTTCCAAAATGCATCCTCTCCCCCACTTTCAGTACTTTCCATATTCCTTTTTCTTTTATATTTATTCTCAACCAGTTGAGTCTTTCCATTACTCTATGGCCACTGTTAAGGATGTGTCTTCATACCTGCACCGATGGAGTAGATGCTGAGAGCATCCACCAGCAAGAAAGTTACTATAGCTACTGGAGATAAGAGCAGGATTGATATAAGGTATATAGGCTAAGTTATCAGTTGATGGAGATGTGGTTGTTTTACCACTTAGACCATGTGGCAAGGACTGGTTTATATCTGGATAAAAGCTGGGTCCACTCAGATGATGAACCATACAAAGATCTGCTAAAATGTTATTGAACAGACCTACTCTAACTGTGTGAAAACATTTATGCATTCCATGCTTCATAGTGCTGCACAGAATGTCCTAATTTTATTTTTATTTTAGGACACAAGTATGTAAAATCAGAGTCGTCATAGTGATCCATAGCTAAAAGTAAAAGTCGGCAATTGTGTCCTCTTTTTTGCTCTTCAAAAGATGGCAACCCTAGTTAAAACTACCGGTACAAACCAGTTTCTTGGTGGGGAAGCGGGATATAATTGCAGTTAAGTACATTTTTAAAAGTGGGAGTGAATAGGGCTGCAATGCTATGCCCATATACCTGGGAGTAAATCCCATTGAATTTATTGGGACTTATTTTTGAGGAGAAATGACTAGGGTTGTGCTGCGAATGTGCAAACATATTTGACAGATTAAAACTAGTAGAAATACTTCAGAACCAAACATTTCAGCCCTGAATCCCTTTCTTGCAAGAACAACCTATGACAGCAGACATTTACTTTTCTAACATGTCACAAAAAGCAACGTGCGATATGGCACAGGTGTTTTGCTCTTTAGAGGGAAACAAGTCAAATATCCCACTGGGTGTGCCTTAGCTCCTTGGAATCTGGCTCAGCTTCTAGCAAAATTGTGAGATTGAAAAGGTGTTGCCTTTAGAACTGGTTAATGTGCACGGACTGATGAAAATCTTGAAGGAGACAGGGGCTAGGTGAAGAAAGGTGACTGTCAAATGAGTTTACACAGACATGAATAATTTAAAATTTGCAAGCAACCTTTGTTCACAACATGCAGCTTACAGTCTCAATATATCTGAAATGTCAAGGCTTTTTCTCTGAGTTAACAGATGCTAAAGGTCCAAAGTAAAGCGTTAGTTCTTGGTATAAATTAGCTGAGTGCAAGACTTCTTTGCCAAAAAACAGAAACATGTACATTTTGGGGGGGGGTGGGGGAGGACCAATGCAATCCCCAAATAGATCATGTCCTAATTAAAAAATGCCTTATCCCATTTTTTAAAAAAATGTATAATTCAGTTTCTGAAAAAAAAATGAATGGAAACTTTTAGGACTGAAATCTGACTGAAATCATATGTACATTGAAAAAAAAGGAAAGACAACATGATAGAAATTATTTTTTAAATTTAATAGACATTGGAAATCTTCCTGTAAAGGCAATGCTGAAGTCTGATGGGTCGCTCTAGCTAACATTACCTTTATTTTGGTGTGCTGTTTTAACGTTACTGTCAGTACAGGAAGGAAAAAGGAAGAAGACAGAATTATGGAGCCTAAGCAAGCAGTTGCTAGGGTGAGAGTAGGGATGGGTGAATCTGCCAGTTTGGTTTGTCTCTTTCACACTTTTCCTGATATTAAGTTCAGTCCTCCATGTTTCCACATAACTTTGCAATTAAGAAAAAAGTCACCATGAAAATTTCATCGAGATTTCAGTGTGAATTTCTTCTAATATACAGTCCTGTGTGCAAGTTTTCCTTAAGTAAGAAGGAATTTTCCCTAGTATAATACAATTTTGTGTGTTATTTTCATGAATGCATGCATTTCTTTGTGTACTTTACTTTGATATATGCATTTTTGTACATGACACTTAGCCAGAGAACTTCATTGCAAAATTCAGAGTAGTGGGAATTTTTAAAGATAGCTGTGTTTTTATTTGCATAGTGTTTCAGAAAGCATGAATTGGGTAGATTTCTCCCTCTTTCCTATGTGAGTGCATGGAGCCTTGTACCAGTCAGTCTGGTTAGCTATCACACTGCCCCATCTCAGATATGTGGGCCTCTCTCTCTCTCTCTTCCTCCAGCATAGTGTATGAGGGAAGGTATAGGGCATTCAGGGCCTCCCATAACATACTGTGCCCTGTTCTGTGCAGGGAGGGGGCTGGGACAGAGGAGGAAGAGGAGGAGGACGAGGAGGAGGAAGGAGCATAGTCACTCTTCCATTTCTTCTGTCACTATAGCTGCTCCTGCCAAGGCAAGGCAAGGCAAAGTGAACGTTGTTGGGTTTGTTTTTGGGAGAGGATGAGTTAGAGATGGCTTGGAGAGCCAGCAAAGATAAGAAGAGACTTAGAACTTTCTCTCTAGGTGCTCAGATATAATACAACCACAGGGAGGGAGTTTGGTTTTTAAGAAAACACAATTTCACATTTTGGGAAGTCTTCCAAATCCCTGCGATTTTTGTGTGAGGCTTAAGCAAACTCCTGTGACAGCCCTAGTTAATACCAGTAGGAACAGGAAAAGACTTGCCATGCCGTTGGGAGCACAATGTATTATCATGATACGTATTACAGTGGCATAACATCAGTGTTGCCATGGCGCGACAGCTAGTTAGTATAGCAGAGGGTTGGAGGATCCATGGCTCTCAAAATGCTGTTGGACACTAACTTCAATCAGCCCCATCCAGCACTGCCAATGGTCAGGGGTGATGGGGGTTCAGCAACTTCTTCAGGGTCCCAGGTTTCCCACCAGCAAGACCATAGGATTGTATTGCTCAGATATGAAGGAGATGCTAATGTCTGTGGGGGAAAGTGCTATTTTCTTGTTTCATTAGAGGTGAAAATTTAGACGATGATGTAAATATGCAATTTGCAGAGAGATACAATTTGCTGACAACAGAAAAATTGGGCTAATTGCTTCTACAAGATTGTTGGCCCACATAATAGGTGACCCGCTTCTCATTCTCTCTCTCTCAAACAGACACATTAACCTTACATTCTCTCTCATCACCGTACTTGCAAATGTACCTTGCGTGAAGAAAGCCAAATAACTTGTTTTATCATTCATGAGTGCTTTGGTGTGTTTAATATTTTTCACTTGGAGCTATAGAGGGAGATAGTAAGAATTAAGCCACTGAGCTGGAAAATCAGAAGGCAATGGTGGAATATAATCCTGCTGCCCAGTGTAGCTTCAGTTATCAACTTGCAATTGTAAAAACCACTACAATGTGATTGATGTTGCATAGGAGGAAAGCATTTGGTGACCATCAATGGAAAACTCAGGAGCTGGATCCTGATATCTCATCTCTATCTATAAAATGCATCTACCATCTGGAAATGTATTAACAATGGGTCAATTGTGTGCCTGTTCAGTGATTTATGTTAGCTCAGTAAGGGGAGTGTGTGATTCTCTACATATATAACCAAACTGAAGGTGAAATCAAAATACAGTAAAAAAGTATTGGGTGGGGTGGGGGGATTCAGAAAAAGCAGCAAGTTGTAAATGGGCTGTTGTTGGAGATATAATTTGAAAAAACATCCTTGATCAATGTCAGATAAGAATTTGAAAGGTCTTATATTTATGTCTAGGAACAAGCAAGCAGGACAGGAACATCCTCTTAACCTTGCAGGGCCATACCATGATTCTTTGAGCCAGCATGGTGTAGTGGTTAAGAGCTGTGGACTCGTAATCTGGTGAACCGGGTTCGCTTCCCTGCTCCTCCACATGCAGCTGCTGGGTGACCTTGGGCCAGTCACACTTCTCTGAAGTCTTTCAGCCTCACTCACCTCACAGAGTGTTTGTTGTGGGGGAGGAAGGGAAAGGAGAATGTTAGCCGCTTTGAGACTCCTTTGGGTAGTGATAAAGCGGGATATCAAATCCAAACTCCTCCTCCTCCTCTTTGCAGGACCTGCAGCCATGAATCATAAAGCCACTGGCCAAAGCTTGAGCATCTACTACAGGAATGGGGAACATTTTCCCTTGTGAAAACCCTTTCAGAGACCACATGCCTCTGATGGGGATGGCAAGAGGCCAAAGTGGGCAAAGCAACAAATGAAATTCTACTATAGGTTACATTCAAGCCACATGATTGTCAGAGGTTTATTTTAACACACATGACCACACATGTATTTCTCCATCTTCCATCCGGGCAAGGAAGAGGCATTATCACTGTTCAAGAACTCACATTCCAGATAGGCAAAACAGCTGGTGAAAGGAGAGAGACTTAAGTGAGACTGGAGACCTGCATTTTGCTTTGGGGCCTGAGGTTCTCCGCCCCTGGTCTAGCAGATCCATAAGTTCTGCCCAGTCCTGATAGGATTGTCAGAAATTGTTCCGGTGGATGCATATTTTAGAAGTTCCATCAGTCAAGTTGCTCATCACAAAAATGCAAACAGGTTGAGGCATGTATTAGCATAACTGGTCCTCAGCGCATGTTGTGTAATTAAAATAGGAGCTCTGTCCAGAATAAACAGAAAGCTTGTGATGGGCATGTTTGGGGCATAATCTTTGTTGTCATGATTTATGTCACATTAAAAAAAAGAAATTCTGTTGGGTAAACTTTGCATGAATGGCTGCTCACCGATGATGGATTCACTGCTTTGATGGGCCAAATTAAATTATGCACCCTCTGTTGATACAATACAGTCTGCAACACCTTTGTGTCTTTTTGATATAGAGTTGTCATTCAGGGCAACTCCCACCGTGTTTAATTCAAATAATTAGAAAACTGTGATGATACTGTGCCTGAAATGAGAGCCCTCATTTGCTCCTGCTTTTGTTCTGCAATCACAATGAATGGCTGGACTGCCTGTTTCAGGCCACATTTTAGAAACGAACAACCCAAAGTCCTCAATGATCAGAATCTTTTGCTTTGGTTCAATCACTTCATAATGCAGTTTCAATTCCAGTGAGTTTCTCCCACCAGTTAATAGAGTTCCTCTCCCTTCTTCCTGCCCCAAATTTGGGAGACTTCAGCCATTCCAGGCAAGGTAAAGGGTAAAGGGACCCCTGACCGTTAGGTCCAGTTGTGACCGACTCTGGGGTTGCGGCGCTCATCTCGCTTTATTGGCCAAGGGAGCCGGTGTACAGCTTCCGGGTCATGTGGCCAGCATGACTAAACCGCTTCTGGTGAACCAGAGCAGCACACGGAAACGTCGTTTACCTTCCCGCCGGAGCGGTACCTATTTATCTACTTACACTTTGACGTGCTTTTGAACTGCTAGGTGGGCAGGAACTGGGACCGAGCAACGGGAGCTCACCCCGTCACAGGGATTTGAACCACCAACCTTCTGATCGGCAAGTCCTAGCCTCTGTGGTTTAACCCACAGCGCCACCTGTGTCCCTATTCCAGGCAAATGAGTACACAATTACTTACATTTATCTGTACATTCAGCCCCCAAACCTTATATTTTTGTTACATGCTTCTTAGTTCTCTTTCGGGTCACTTGAGGTGATGTTACTGAGTTACTTTTGAAACAGTCGAAAGGCTTTCTAAGCTCACAGCAGGGGGACTGATACGCTACTCCAACTTGCAGCGTAGCATCCTGCTGAACAAACCCCAGGAAGAAGACTAAAGAATGGAAGTCATCGCCTCCTTCCCTTACTGAACAGTATTTCATTACACTTGTATATGTTGGCAAGTGCTGGCTTTTAGCGCTGGTAATGTGATGTAACAAGGCACAAGGCTTTTAAGTAATCATAGACAACTTCTCAATAAAATAGAAAGTCATTGTTAAAAACCTTCCACAATAGCTGGGTGACGGATGGGATGTCAAAGAACCCATTAGATGTTACCTGAAATGTATGTGTATTGCTCTTTAGCAAAAAATGGATAACTGCTTCAAAATCAATTACTTTTCATTCAATCTCCTTGATTAAACTTTGACCAACTAGCCTAGCTTTTAAGGCACTGGGTCTGTGTATGTCGGCCCTTCCCCCACCATTCTTCTTCAGATCTGTTTGCCTGCAATTTCAGGAGACCATTATACCCTGTTGTGCAGTGTTGTCCTAGACTACTATCAAAAGGCAGGGTAGCTGGGGATAAAAGGTTCTATTTTACTTAAGACTGTGAGGTTTGGGAGAATGGCATGCTGTGTTCACGGGGAGTAAAGTTAAGCACCTGCATAAATCTTAGACAGATTGGAAGTTTGCATTAAACGCCTAGGAGGCACAAGTGATGGCAGCGAGGGGGGTGGGTAGGAGAATAAACAGAGAAGCTTTATAGTTTCAGGTGTATAATATATCAGGGATGGAAAAGCAGCTTGATATAAGACAAGCTGAACCTATCATAAATATGACAATTTTCTCATACAGCAGAAGTATGATTTTAATATATATTGATACAGAAACGCAATATGTGAAAAACAATATTCTGTAGCATCTTGAAAACACGTTCATATTTGAAGCCATTTGGCAAAACATTAGGTTCCACTTTAGCAGTGTTGGGGTTTTCAAATTTGCATGATGTGCACTTTGTAAATTCCTTAAAATAAACACACATATAAATAAATTGAAGTTATGGCCAGCCTTAGACCTTAGACTGTTTCCCAGCCAAGGAACATATTTCGCTTCCTCTTGTTTTCAACACCAATTTTTAAAAGCTAGGCACTTATCATTTCACAACAATGGTTCACATTTTGCCGGTAGGCTTGATCCTTGGCTTGTAAACTGATAAGCATGATTGCCTTTTTGTATTTTTAATGCTGTATATCAGGCATAGGCAAACTTGGCCCACCAGATGTTTTGGGACTACAATTCCCATCACCCATCACCCCTGACCACTGGTCCTGTTAGCTAGGGATCATGGGAGTTGTAGTCCCAAAACATCTGGAGGGCTGAGTTTGCCTATGCCTGCTGTATATAAACATTTTTTTTAAAAAAAACAACACACACACATCTAATAGTGGAAAACATGTTACCTCATGGAATTCAAGACAACCATTGTCTTTTTACAAACTTATTCTGAGTATTGCAGCTACCTGTGCTCTATCCCATATTGTTCTGAAGGGCTGCCAAACCACAGGCACAGCTTTTCAGTTTTAAGACTAATATATGTGCTAGCAGCAAGAAACTGAACTATTTCCAACTTAAGTGGATAAGTATTAAATAGTGTTAAAGCCTTCAAATGTTAACTGTTACTTCAGTATACCACTTTTCTTACCTTTGTCCTAGTAAACTAAAGCACATTGCCAGAGATGGCGGGGGGAGGGGTGTCGACGACACTGGGCAATGTCTTTTTCAAAAAGAAAACAGCTAGTGACACCAGTCTTTGGGGCATAGTTAAACCTGGATACCCTGAACCTAGTACCAATAGAAGATCAATTTCAGCCATAGAAAATAAACCAAGCACAAAATTGGTTTGATTTCCAATTTATTTCAAGTAACTTGTTATCAAACGAAATGCTTCTATATTGCTTAATAAAAATTGATGGGTGAAAAATTGTTGCAATAGCATACCAAATCCCAGTGCTCCAGGTGCTTGCTTCAGTGACCTGTTCTTATATCTAACTGAGATGAAGATGGACATACTTTTAAGTAAGACGGAAACGGTTTCAATGTACGTTTTCTACCCTCTCGGAATGCAACAAATGTGTGTTCAGATTCAGACCATTTCCGCAAAACTTTGGTGTGTCTGCTTAGCCATATTCCAGTGTTAGTTTCCACGGGATTCTGATCTTGTGTTGAGAGATAGCTGGGCTGTGAACACAGAGGTCCATCTCATGGGGACAGCCTATGCATGTGTGATAGGTTCCATAGCTACATGCAGTGCTTTTTCTTCTAAATAATAATAATAATAATAATAATAATAATAATAATAATAATAATAATAAATTATTTGTACCCCGCCCATCTGGCTGGGTTTCCCCAGCCACTCTGGGCGGCTTCCAACAAAGATGAAAAATACACTAAAATGTCACATATTAAAAACTTCCCTGAACAGGGCTGCCTTCAGATAATAATAATAATAATAATAATAATAATAATAATAATAATAATAATTTATTATTTATACCCCGCCCATCTGGCTGGGCTTCCCCAGCCACTCTGGGCAGCTTCCAAAAGAATATTAAAATACTATAATACATCAAACATTAAAAGCTTCCCTAAACAGGGCTGCCTTCAGATGTCTTCTGAATGTCAGGTAGTTGTTTATTGCTTTGACATCTGATGGGAGGGCGTTCCACAGGGCGGGCGCCACTACCGAGAAGGCCCTCTGCCTGGTTCCCTGTAACTTGGCCTCTCGCCAAATAAAATAAAAATGTTTAGGGGTACTCTCATTTCCCTACTCATATTGAAATACTGCCCCTCAATGAGGCCAAATTTAGATTCAAAAAATGTTTAGGGGCATGCGTACCCCTGCGTACCCCCAGTAAAAAAAGCACTGGCTAAATGTGTGCACAACATAGAGCCATTGCTAGTGTGAAATGCAACGGTAGTCCTACTGTGCTGTCTCTGTACACAATCTGACTTAGGCCAAATTCCCACCATACACTTAAAGCACTAGTAGATTCACTCATGGCTTCTCCAAAAGAATGCTGGGAACTGCAGTTAAGAAGACCCTTAGTCCTGCCACACAGCTACAATTACCAGAGTGGATTAACAATCTCTCTTACCTGGGATCTCTGAAAATTCTTCTTCATCATCTTCATCTGCGATCGCTTGTAGCTGAATAAGATTGCCTTCTGTGAATATGGTCTTAACAGTGTATCTGTGACTGTGGAGACCAATTCTGGATCCACACGGTCAAGATTTGCCAAGTGTGCCTTCCTCTTAGCTCGTTTCTCCCTTTTGTCCGCAGTCTGTACTTCTTCAAAGTCCATGACACCTTTGGTGGAGGTTATTCTCCAATTGGAGTGCTTGCAGGTCAGTGTTTCCCAATTATCTGTGCTTATATTGCAGGGAAGCTCTGCTTCTGCACATGACTGTGGCATGATGGGAAGTCTTGCTTCTAAGCTTTTCTTTTGCACATGCTGCACAACCCGTTCTAAATACCAAGACATTCCCTTATCTCCCTAGAATGTTCAGTTCATATTGAGTTCATGAAAACATTATACTCTGACCTGTTCTTAATGCATAGTTGACCACATCTACGGAACGCGATTATTATATTCTTTCATCTTATGATCAATCATTAGTAATTGTTTTACTCTTGCTATATCAATCACTAGTTATAATTTAATTAGGAGGTTTCATGCCTGTCTAGTTCTGTGCTCCCTTTCCCAACCTTTAATCTATTGGTGATGAATGTAAACTTTGCTTTGTACTTGTGTTAACCAATCAGCAATAAGCACATATGTGGCAAATGCTGTAAGATTCAATAAAAGGGACTCTCCGAGAATTGCTCGAGAGATGCCTCCCGTATGACACCTTGCCATTCGTCTGTCGCTTATTTCAACCCAACAGTTATTCTCCAATCAGAGTGCTTGCAGGCCAGTGTTTCCCAATTATCTGTGCTTATATTGCATTTTTTTAGATTTGCCTTGAGAGAGTCTTTAAAACTCACAGCACCTATAACTAAGTATAGTTCTTGGGATCCCTTGGGGGAATCTGTTAGAAGTGATATAATAATGCTTTAATTGTAGGGTATGGGTATAGCCTTAAAGCCTGAATGAGACTTGTAGCCTAGGATGTTTTTATGAAGGTCAATAAAGAAACATTTTAAATAAAGTGATAAGCTAAAACCATAAATTAGCCATGCATTCTAGGCCATTTCCTTGTTTTCAGTCTAGCAAAGGAAAGTAAATATAGACCAGAACTGAAAGCTGGGAAAGAAGTAGAATTTCCTACACTCATGATGACCTGCTTAATACAACATTGGTAGTAAAAAACCTTTCTTTTTTTTAAATGCTTTTTATTAATTTTTAACATAAATATACAATTTTGATGCAAATTTTCACAAATTCCATACTTTTAGACTTCCTTCAACTTCTCTGGCAATCATCCATATTTAACTCTTGCTTACGCATTTCTTCTGTTCTCTATTGCCATTAGTCCCCCCTCCAATCATCCATTTTCATTTAACAATATACCTCAGTTTTTACAGTGCTTCTTTAAACCCCACTAGCGTTGTTTGTACTTCACATGTACTTTTCAGATATTCCACAAATTTTCCCCAGTCCTCGATGAACTTTTGGTCTCGAAGGTACCTAACTTTCCCTGTTAACTTGTCCAGTTCTGCATAGTCTGTTAATTTCATCCTCCATTCCTCTTTCGTCGGTGTTTCCTCTTGTTTCCACTTCTGGGCCAGTAGAATTCTTGCTGCTGTAACTGCGTATTGAAAAAGTTTATAGTCCTTCCTTCTTATTTCCTTTCCTGTAATGCCTAAAAGTAGGGCTTCTGGTTTCTTAACAAATGTATACTTCAACATTTTTTTCATCTCATTATATATCATCTCCCAGAAGCTCTTCACTTTCTTACACTCCCACCACATATGATAAAACATTCCTTCTTTTTCTTTACATTTCCAACATTTATTACAGGTTTTATAAATTTTTGCTAATTTTACCGGTGTAATATACCATCTATAAAACATTTTCATGATATTTTCTTTTAACGCCGTACATGCAGTAAATCTTAAGTTTTCCTTCCATAATTTTTCCCAATCATCAAATTGTATATTATATCCAAAATCTCTGGCCCATTGTATCATTACCGTGTTAACTTCTTCATCTTTCGTATACCAATCTAACAATAACTTATACGTTTTTTACAAAATTTTACAATCATTGTTTATTATATCTGTTTGAAACTTTGAATCTTTTTCCATATACCCACTTTCTTTAATATCTTTTTTAAACATTTCATTAACCTGAAAATAGTGCAACCAATCATAGACATGATCCTTAACTTGTTCATATGGTTTTATCTTCCATTTACCTCCTTCTTTAATTATTAAGTCTCCATACGTAATCCAATTACTTCTCATATTTACTTTCTTCACAGACATAATCTCTAAAGGAGAGAACCAATGCGGAACTCTCGGTTCTAATAGGTTTTTATACCTATCCCATACTTCTATTAATGGACCTCGGAATATGTGGCTCCCAAACCCTTTGTGTATTTTCTTTTTCTCACACCATAAATATGCGTGCCATCCAAATCTATTATCAAAACCTTCAAGGTCTAATAATTCGTTACTTTCTAATTTTATCCATTCTTTCAACCAACAGAGATAGGCTGCTTCATAGTACAATTTCAAATCTGGCAGGGCGAAGCCTCCTCTTTCCTTCACATCTGTTAATAACTTAAATTTAATTCTCGGCTTCTTGCCCTGCCAGATATACCTCTTTGCCACTCTGTAAAGATTGATACCCACTTTATTATGGGGATAGTCTGAAACAAGAATAACATCTTAGGAAGGACACTCATCTTTATAGAAGAAATTCAACCCCAAAAGGATAGTTTCAGTCTGCCCCATACTTCCAGGTCTTTCCTTATTTCGTTCCACACCAGAATATAATTGTTTTGAAATAAGTCAATGTTTTTGGGAGTTAGCCAGATTCCCAAATATTTTACCTTTTTCACCACATGAGTTTTAAATAAAGTGATAAACCATAAATTAGCTACACATTCTAGGCCATTTCCTCGTTTTCAGTCTAGCAAAGGAAAGTAAATATAGACCAGAACTGAAAGCTGGGAAAGAAGTAGAATTTCCTACACTCATGATGACCTGCTTAATACAACATTGGTAGTAAAAACTGTTATTACCTCTATATCCTGCAAATCAATCCATGCTGTAAGCATGATTGTAGAGACTATTGAGTGACTGTCAAGTCCCTCAGCTATGAGAAGGCTGAATAGTAGCTTTTAGCATGTCTGTCATTTCTACAGGGATATGCCTGTCAAAAGAATACCATCTGAAGAAAAGCACAGTGTGTCACGGCTTAAAAGGATGGTGCCATACCGAGAGAAACTGGAGAGTTCACAAGTCATATTAAGAAGCTAAATGGAACTCCCTCTTTAGCTCTGTGACTCACAGGGAGAAGTCAGACCAGAAAGCACAAGGCTAGCTGCCATTTATAAAACTCCTGGATCTTCCATTGCATTATGAAAGAAGGATAGAACATTCTGAGGCAATCTCAAATCTCAGCTGGACGTTCACCTTGATCTTGAGTTCTCAAACATCTGGAATCCAGTGGTCATTTGCTTTTTGACAGGGCAAGTGGGGTAGTAGCAGGGAAGCCATAGTCCATGAAATGAAAAGAGAAAAGACGTGTTACCTTGGAAACTCCCAGAAAGATGAAAATCCCCCCAAGGCTGCTTCTTCCTTCATTGGCTTTGTTTGTTTGTTTGGATGTAGTCTTGCATCAGTGTTCTTAGAACCAAGGTAATGAGAAATCTGGGTTCAAATTCACACTCAGCTGTGAAGCTCATTGGGTGACATCCACCCTCTCACTTGGGCCTGTCACCATCTCCCAATCCAGCTTACCTCAGATGGTTGCTAAGAGGTTAAAATGGGGAAGAGAAGAGCCATGTATACTATTCTGAGATCTAAATAACGCAGGGAGGGAGGGAGGTTCCCAACCAAGTGCTTTTGCTAGTGCAAGGTTTTTCACTTGCAAAATGGAATTTATCTCCCTCTCTGATACCTGTGCACCCCTGCGTCTCCCCCAAATCTGCCAAAGAGGCTTGATGGAAGCCCAGGGACACATTGGGAGGGTGGTGCATGTGGATAAAAGAGGGGTGATAAGTTCCATTGAGCAGCCAAAAGCCCTCAAGCTAGTTAACTCACTTTATTGAATACCACCCATTGAAGGGAAATGGAAACTCCGAATCAGGTGGCCATGGGGGCCACCAGCTTTATTTCCTGCAGTTTATAGTCAAACCTCAATTGTCAAATGTAATCCGTTCCGGAAGGCCATTTGACTTCTGAAACGTTCGACAACCAACGTGTGGCTTCCGATTGGTTGCAAGAGGTTCCTGCACTCAAGCAGAAGGGCATTCAGGTTCCGAAAAATGTTCGAAAACCAGAGCATTTACTTCCGGGTTTTCTGTGTTCGGGATCTGAAATGTATGATAATGGAGGCATTCAGGAACCATGGTTAGACTGTATTTATTTCTTGAAACTATCCCTTAACCACTCTGCATCGAAAGATTCTAGGTTGCTGAACAAAAGAGGGAACGTCTCTAAGCCCCAATGCCCCTTGGTCCCTATTCCTGACATAGCAGCAGGAGGCTAGGGTCAAGAGGAACAGTGGGGAAATGAGTTTCCCTGTTCAATTCAGGGCCCTAAAATAAAAAAATAAAGTGTTTTCACACACCCTGCTACTGCAGCCCGCTGCCGCTGCCCCATAAGTTTATTCAAGAAAGTATAAAAGAACCTACAATGTAATAAATGAAAGATACCGTATTTTTCGCACCATAGGGCGCACCGGACCATAGGGCGCACCCAGTTTTTAGGGGGGGAAATCCAGAAAAAAATCTTTTCCCCCCCAGCCCCAAAGAGCAGCGTACAGGGTGCGCACAACCTCTCCCTGCCGGAGGGGTTGCGCGCAGCTATGGAGCAAGCCAAGTTTTGGCTTCCCCTTTAGCCCCATGCAGCCTCTCCTTGCCGGGAGACACTGCGCAGGGCTAAAGAAGCCATAGCCCCGTGCAGCCTCTCCTTGCGGAGGGGCTGCGCGCAGCTATGGAAGAAGGCAAGGCAGCGAGCGGGATGGATCCCGCTCGCTGTTCTGCCTTCCCCTTTAGCCCCGCGCAGCGTCTCCGCAAGGAGGTGTTGTGCACAGCTATGGGAGAAGGCAAGGCAGCGAGCGGGATGGATCTCGCTCGCTGTTTTGCCTTCCCCTTTAGCCCCGCGCAGCATCTCCTTGCGGAGGGGCTGCGCGCAGCTATGGGAGAAGGCAAGGCAGCGAGCGGGATGGATCCCGCTCACTGTTTTGCCTTCCCCTTTAGCCCCGCGGAGCGTCTCCGCAAGGAGAGGCTGCACGGGGCTATGGGAGAAGGCAAGGCAGCGAGCGGGATGGATCCCGCTCGCTGTTTTGCCTTCCCCTTTAGCCCCGCGCAGCGTCTCTGCAAGGAGAGGCTGCACGGGGCTATAGGAGAAGGCAAGGCAGCGAGCGGGATGGATCCCGCTCGCTGTTCTGCCTTCCCCTTTAGCCCCGCGCAGCGTCTCCGCAAGGAGAGGCTGCACGGGGCTATAGGAGAAGGCAAGGCAGCGAGCGGGATGGATCCCGCTCGCTGTTCTGCCTTCCCCTTTAGCCCCGCGCAGCGTCTCCTTGCGGAGGGGCTGCGCGCAGCTATGGCAGAAGGCAAGGCAGCGAGCGGGATGGATCCCGCTCGCTGTTTTGCCTTCCCCTTTAGCCCCGCGCAGCGTCTCCTTGCGGAGGGGCTGCGCGCAGCTATGGGAGAAGGCAACGCAGCGAGCGGGATGGATCCCGCTCGCTGTTTTGCCTTCCCCTTTAGCCCCGCGGAGCGTCTCCGCAAGGAGAGGCTGCACGGGGCTATGGGAGAAGGCAAGGCAGCGAGCGGGATGGATCCCGCTCGCTGTTCTGCCTTCCCCTTTAGCCCCGCGCAGCATCTCCTTGCGGAGGGGCTGCGCGCAGCTATGGGAGAAGGCAAGGCAGCGAGCGGGATGGATCCCGCTCGCTGTTCTGCCTTCCCCTTTAGCCCCGCGCAGCGTCTCCGCAAGGAGAGGCTGCACGGGGCTATGGGAGAAGGCAAGGCAGCGAGTGGGATGGATCCCGCTCACTGTTTTGCCTTCCCCTTTAGCCCCGCGCAGCGTCTCCTTGCCGGGAAACGCTGCGCAGGGCTTTCCTGGCTTTTCTGGGAGGTGGGGGAATTCCCCCACCTCCCGCAAAACCGGCAGAAGCCGCGCGCACTTTAAAAGGGCTGCACGGCTTCTCCTGGCTTTCCTGGGAGGGGGGAGAAGGGACTGATGCGGCCAGTCAGTCCCTTCTCCCTCCTGTGGAAAAGCCCGCAAGAGCGCACGGAGCTTGTGTGCGGCTCTTGGGGGCTTTTCCCGTCTGCGTCCCCCCCTGCATTCGCTCCATAGGACGCACACACATTTTCCCTTGCTTTTTAGGAGGGAAAAAGTGCGTCCTATGGTGCGAAAAATACGGTACCTTTTCCAACATGATAGAGCCAGAAGTTAAAAAAAAGATAGTAACCTTCAGTCTCAGCCTACTTTAATCAACCAAATCTTTAGCTGACTATTCTACTGATTAAATTTATTAATGACTGCAGCCCTGATCTACTGATTAAGTTGATTAATCAGTAGATGGGGAGTGCAAACCTGAATCAATTTAATCAGCAGGTTAAGGCTACAAACTTCAAAGTGGTTCAAGTTTGCAACCCTACTTTCTGCACTACACAATTGGCTCAGAAATGCCCTTAACAGAGTGGCCCTGAGGACACAGCCACATGGAGGGTATAGCTTATGAGATGGCATAGCCACAATGACAGATACTGCTTTCTAGGTTTATTTTTGACTGAGGTAGCACAAATTCTCTGACCCAAAAATATGCACAAGGTTCCCCCAAATGGCAAGATGAAAAATGATACGATGATACATCGAGTCATTAGCCAAGGATGTACAACACTGCATATTTCCAACTTGGACTCATGCTGTCTCACAGAAATGCTAGCAAGCCTTACAATGATGCTGTTTCTATTCTCAGGGAGAAGAAAATAAAGCCACATCCCATCTCCGATTTGATCAGACTTAGCATTATATTATTTTTATGATGGATAACTTTACACATAAATATTAAAATAAACTTGTTTCTTGCTTTATGCAGTGTGTGTGAAAGAACTCTCAGTAAGAGCTTTTGTGGGGGGGGGGGAATGTAATGCATTTGTCTCCTTAATCATATTTCAGTGATGGATGATCAACTCTGATTTCCTTTAAAATGTTTTAAAACTCTGAAGCCTATGAAGAAGAAAAAACACCCAACAATAATGGTAGAACAAAATGTCCAGATAAGAAAATGATGGAGCGTTCCCTAGTAATTCAGCTACACGGGGTGCGGGTGTTGATAATATAGAAGTCCTCTCCTTGTTCAGTCATAGAGAACACAGGAATGATAGGCACTCCAGTGGCTTGGAGCAGAATAACACAACACAATGTTCCCATCTCCTCGTTTTTCTCAGCATGTGCTCATAATATATCAGGGAAAGACCGTGTGACCTCATCTACCCCTTGCTAGGTTCCATAGCATAAGAGAACATACCAAACAGCTTAGGGGAGTCCTTATGAGTTTTATGTATGCCGTTGTTGAGCACCAGCCCAATGCATTTAAGAAAAGGGGTGAACAGAAGTATCAAGAGATAATGTAGGTAACCTCACTTTGAAACACATGGATATGAGTGCAGTGAATGATCCAGGAGCATCATTGTTCCAGTTTGGCCATGCAGCTGCTGTGATCCATTGTCTCATTGCTCAGTTTTGATCAATGCAACAGCACCCTTTCTAGGGAAAATAACCAAATTATGGCCAGTGTTACAAATTTGCTGGGCACTTAATCTATGCCCTGTGTGCCCTTCAATACTGTTTTGACAACACAGGTGGTTCAAAATGCTGCCCCAGAATAATTTCTAGTGCTCTGCCCCTCCCTAACCAAATAACACTGGTCCCACACTAAAATCACACTGGTTAGGGATGCTATACAACCAGAATTTCCCGGACGTTGCCGGAATACTGCCCGAGAAAATCCAGACGTATGGCAACTTCTGTTGGCAGTGTTGTTTTTGGTGATTCTCCTGAAAAATAGCTGAAAACCTTCTTTTTCTTTTTCCCTTTTTCTTTTTCTTTTTCTTTTTTTTGCTCAACAACTACTTTGGGGAAAAATTAAAAAGCCCAACAACCTTTGTGTCTGGATTTTCACTTTTTTGAAATATGGCAACCCTATAGGCTACTGATTAATTTCCAAGCTGGGTTCAAGCTGCTGGTTAGTGTTCATACAGATCTAAATGGCTTGGAATCAGGATAGATGATGGATTGCCTGTTCCTTGAACCTGCCCATCAACTACAGCCATATTTTTTAGTCCTGTTCTGTGTTCTGCCACCAAAGGCTCCCTTCCAGCTCCACAATTCTATGATTCTAGATGTTGTATTTATTTCTAAACAAACAAACAAACAAACAATTTCCAGCTGTCAAGAAATTACTGACCATTTTAAGTGACTTGCATACTATAGGAAAGAATGACATACAAACAAACACCTTGAAGAAGAAGCTGGTAAATTGGATACATTTGTTCTCTTCTACCCCTGTGCTGTTTCAAAAAACAGACTTTTACCAGATTAAATCAGATAAAAGGATACTAGAGAAGCAATGAAAATTCAACTGGTACTTAAAATGAGGATACTTATGCATTCCTTTAGTGTAACAGACCCCCTTACTTTTTATTTTTATTTTTTCTCTGTTCAGGGTGTTCTAATATTGCACTGATTGCTTCTCAGTACAATTATGTTTATAATTAAAAAAATCCCGAGGCAAAATATGAATAGATCCTCAAAAATTCAATTCAGAAACAATCTGGAGTTAGCCTGCTATATTACTGGATGTGCCAAAATTTAATCGAGGCACCAGATTAGATCTGGATCATTTCTCTAGACATCCCTCGACAGACAGGGTATTGCTCAAAAACTTCAATTCCCTGGTGTGAGGCAATGAGATGATTACTTACACCAGGGTCTGAAATTTCCTGACTCTGCCATGCTCACAGATCTAAAGTGGGCTCACCCTATTGCAGGCTGGGAAGACCACATTGTCCCTGAGACCCAGAAGGATGAAAATAAGGTGAGAGCCATGTGCAGAGATGCTGACGATTCTGGGAACTTTATTTCATGGTTAATATACATATCATAGGAGCCCCAAAGGCTTCAGCAAAGAACAAGGTTTTCACATTATCTCCCATCTATGCACACCACCTCTCGTGTCTAATGCTAGCTGAGATAAAGATGGAGAACAAGGAAGCTACTTTATATTGAGTCAGACCATTGGTCCATCTACTGCAATATTTTCTCTATAAATTGGCAGTACCTCACCAGAGATTCAGGCAGCAAATTCTTCTAGCGCTACCTGGAGATGCCATAGGTTGAAGCTGGGACCTTCTGCATGCCTATGAGCCCTTCCCCAGAAAAAAAAAGTCTACCATAGCTTCACTTTCAAGCTCTAACTCACACCAAAGATCTTTTCTGGTCTGCATCACCATAATTTTCATGATAACCAAACTAGGAAAACAAAAGTTAGAACTAACAAGGAATTGCCTCCAAATACTGATTTGAAACCATTATTATTGTTGCTGAAGCATGTTTGCAAACCAAGGGTTTGAGGCAATCCTTGCTATTACTGACCATAATTTAATTACAAACAAATTCAGACCCAGCTGTCAGGAAACAATTGTCATGCTGACTTGAAAAAAGTAAAAACTGAATTTTAAGCAACTTTATCACCTGAAAAATCTAGAGCCTTGCCACTGGTTTGACAGGTAGGCCAAATTCTGAACCGGAAACATCAATAGTTGATACTGCCATGGCATTTTCAATCCATCATGCCGTGTTAACAATATTAGCCTTATTGAAATGAATCTGGCTAGTTATGATGTTTTGGCAGAGGAGCAGTTCATATAAGAAAAATTACATTTGGGATAAGGCCACACATAAAACCCCCCACTATATATATATATATATATATATATATATATATATATGCGCAAGCACATAAAAGTCAAAGATGGAAATAAGACAAATAGGTCTGGGATTTGAAGAAATACAGAAGCTGAGCTAAAAATGAATAAAAGGAGCTACCACAATAGGTGGAGGGAATAAGTCTGATTCTGTGAATAAATCAATTATGACAGGATTAATGTTGTTCCAACTTCTAGTAAAGCGTGTTCTCACTAAAAGAGAGCACGTGTTGCGGATGGGGCCGAACAAAACTCCACTTGGTTGCCAGGCAGTATTAGATTCAAGGGGCCTGGAGCAGATTGGAGGATGGTGTTACTGGGGTAAATTTGATGTTGCCAATTTAGGGGTGGGATCAGTGGTTATTTAAGCAAGGTCCACAGCTTTCTCTTTCTCTTTCGCTGTGGACATCGGATCACATGGAGCACTTGGACTGTCTGGAGGACAGTGATGCAAACTTCTCATTGTCTGGTTACATTTCTTTATTTCCCCCTTCTTTTAATCCTCTTTAGTCCCTTAAATAATTTAATTCCCCTTTTTCCTGTTCAATTTCCCACCCCACCCCTTACCCTGCCCTGTGGGAAGATTCTCCCTGTATCTGTGGCTTGCCTTTCTTTCGCAAAAAGGTTTACCCCATTTCTCCTGTTGTAAATTGTGGGGCTAGTCAGGGCTGTTCCCAGCTTAGCTGGAATCACTTTCGTTTACAGCACCCCCGAAGGTTGGCTTTATTTGGGTGTGTGCAGCGCTGTTGGCCAAATTTTAATCTAGCCTTGGGCGGGAGCACTATTTTGAGTTCCTTTAATATTGCTATGAGACTAAGATTCTCAAGAGCAG
This sequence comes from Podarcis vaucheri, assembly GCF_965113315.1. NCBI lineage: Eukaryota > Metazoa > Chordata > Lepidosauria > Squamata > Lacertidae > Podarcis > Podarcis vaucheri. The sequence continues at coordinate 94,118,787 of NC_138762.1, read as the reverse complement.
AGGCATGGAGCCCTATTCGGCCTGGGCATAACTTCCGAGCCTAAGTATGCTACAGGTAGCAGTTAATTGTTAAGTCTCTGACCTCTCTATAAGAATGTACCTGCTTGCAGGCTCAGTTGCTGCTAATGTATATCAGAGGGCGGCAGAGGCTCTCTGTGCCTCCAATGACTATGAGCACTCTGTATATGCTCTTGAACTATGCTGTTTCTGAACAAGTTTATTTTCTTTAAGTTTGTTTTGCCCTGATAGTGGCGACTGCCATTTTAGAGGCGAGCCATTGTGGTTTAGTGGCTAAAGTGTAGGACTAGGACCTGGGAGACAGGGTTCATATCCCCCTCTTAGCCATTGTTATAACAAAACAAAACAAACTGCTCCTTTTGGGCTATTCTGTTGCTGGGTAGTTCGGTCCATAAAAGAACTTTGGGTTTCTTGAAGGGGTGCTTCCCTCTAAAAGGGCAAGCAGGGGTACCTGGACAAGCTGTGGGCTGCTTCAACTCTGCTATTTCACTGGAAACATTTATGCCTGGCCTGGCAGGTGATCCTAGGGCTTTGCCCTAGAATTCGATGGCCTGGAAGCGTTTCCGGCCTGAATAGTGTCCCCATGTGGTCCATGAAGCATTGGTTTCACCAGTTCCTTACATTGTTTAGTTTTTGCGGACTATGACTGGGCTTTTGCAAATGCCTCAAGAGCTTGCCTCTCCTGCAGGGGATGACTTGTGGACGCCCCAGGTGTCTTCTTCCAGAAGAAAGCATCTTCGAAGGCTGCAATCCAGGAGGAGGGCAAAGAGGAGCAGGGATCATGATTCAGACATCACCTTGGACCTCTACAGGGGTCAGGGTGAGGCTGTCCCGGGTCTTTAGGGATCATCCTGGATAACTCAGCTGGTCAGCGCATAGTGCCGGTAATGCCTAGGTTGCAGGATTGGTCCCTATATGGGACAGCTGCATGCTCCCCCATTGCTCTACCTGGACACTTAGGTCCAGTGTCGAGGGCCTTTTGGTGGTTCCCTCACTGCGAGGGATGTAACAGGCGCCACGTTTGCAATATGCAAGCGGGAGAAAGCACCTTTGTGTGCCCGCACTGCAGTTTGCTCTGTGCGTTACAGGGCACAGCGCTGCACGGGCTGCATTTGCATTGCATTGCGTGAGAGATTTGCATTTGCATTGCACAGAGGTTGTGCGCATTGCACAGAGGGTGTGAGTGCATTGCACAGAGGGTGTGTGTGCATTGCACAGAGTGTGTGCATTGCACGGAGGGTGTAGTGGCATTTGCACAGAGTGTGTGTGGTTTGGTTTTTTTTTTTTTTTGCATTGCACAGAGAGTGCATTGCACGGAGTGTGTAGTTGCATTGAACAGAGGGTGTGTGCAGTGCACGGAGTGTGTAGTTGCATTGCATGGAGGGTAGTTGCATTGCACAGAGTGGGTAGTTGCATTGCATGGAGGGTAGTTGCATTGCATGGAGTGCGTTTTTGCATTGCACGGAGTGCGTTTTTGCATTGCACGGAGTGTGTAGTTGCATTGAACGGAGTGTGTAGTTGCATTGCATGAAGTGTGTAGTTGCATTGCATGGAGTGTGTAGTTGCATTGCACAGAGTGGGTAGTTGCATTGCATGGAGGGTAGTTGCATTGCATGGAGTGCGTTTTTGCATTGCACGGAGTGTTTTTTTTTTTGCACTGAGTGTGTAGTTGCATTGAACGGAGTGTGTAGCTGCATCGCACGGAGTATAGTTGCATTGCATGGATTGTGTGAGCACCGCACGGAGTGTGTTTTTGCATTGCACAGTGTGTGTCTGAAAAGGAAGCTGGCACGGCGGCAGTTTTGTCGGGACTTTTTTAGCGGTTCTGGCCAGCGTCGGCCCTGTAAATTTACGTATTATGATGGCAGCACAAGATGCCCCCTGCCCAAGCAGGGCTGGAAGCTGGCAAGCAATACCTCAATACTTTTTGCCCATATTCCCATTTTATTTAGGGATCCAGTTGGATATCGTTGCTAAAACATACCACTTGCCTATGGAGAAGCTGTCTGCCTTGAAGGAAGTTATTTTGTAATACTTCCTCTGTAGCAAGTGATGCTTCATCAGATCCGATCTTGCTGGGTCACTTAATTAATCTTGCATGCAGAGTGGTTGCCCCAGGCCGCCCCTTCCCTTCCCACTAGGCCAGGCTGCCTGCGGCCTGAGGTCCCCTTACCTTTCTCATGCAATGGGATCTCATGTTATGGTTGCAATTCCTATATGTATGCAATAGTAGTTGGCCATGGCAGGATACTTGCACAGGGATTTTTCAGGTTCATGCTGATGCTGCTGGATCTTTGCCCTTTGGTTTTTTATTTCAGGGGCTGCTGGTGTGACCTAACTTTTGAGTTTTCCCCATTGTAGTAGCAGTTCACATGTGGCCCGAGGAGTTCAGTGACCATCGGATCTGCTTTTGGTCTGATAACCAGGTAGTGGTGAGCGTCTTGGCTAAACAGTTCTCACGCTCCAGCAGAGTCTCCGCCCCTCCGCTCATGCTTTTGAGCTGCACCGCTTAAGGTTTACTATTGTGCTTTCTGCTCTCCTGATTACGGGATCCTCTAATGATGTCTCTGACACTCTATCCCATTTTCAGATGGAGCGCTTCAGATCCTGGGCTCCAGACTCAGCTATTGCCAGACTTTTCCAGACCACCTGTGGCATTTTGACAACAATTAGTAATTACAGAGAGCAGCAGCTTCCATTTCCCCTTCTGCTTTTAGCTCTTATGGGAAGGCCTGGATGGATTTCTTAGCCTTAAGCTGGCAGTCCTCGGCCATTCAGATGAACTGGCCCCCATCCTCTGAGCAGATCCTGCAGTATTTGGTCCACCTGCCGCAGATTGGGCGTCCTGTTATAACTATAAGAATTCAGTCCGCTGCAATGTCTGTTATACTGAAGCTTTATTTTTCAGAGACCCTTGCATAAAGTTTGTAATGTGCAGGGCCTTGGAAGGTTGGAATAGGCTCCAACCTCATAGGACAGTGGGCAGGAAGTCGGTCAATTTTACCTAGGCAGGATCTGCAACAAGTTAAAACTTGTCTGCTGGTAAAAGATCAAGGCGAGACTCCTTTCAGTATTCCATTGCATTTTGGGCACTGAGGGTTGGGGAAATGGTTGTTGGAGCCAGCACAGGGCTGAGAGTCTGGAGGCTTATTGCTTCAGGACTTTTCCTTATCTGCTTTGGAGCTTGTCATTAGAGTTGGGAACTCTAAAACAGACTTAGTGGGCAGGAGTGCCACAATCAGGCTTCCCATTACAGATGAGGAGGGCCCTTGCCCAGTTATGGATAACAGAATATTTGGCTTTTATTCCCTGGGGGCTGGCCCGCTCCTAGTGCATGAAAATGGGTTCCCGTTAGCCAGGCATTAATGTGCTTACGCCGTGCACCAGTTATTACGGCCTGCGGCTTGCCTACCACTGAACACTCCTCATTCCTTCCGATTGGGTGCTGCTGCAACGGCTGCACACTGGGGGCCTGTCTGTAGACAGGATTGTGAATACGGGTCATTGGAAGTCTGACGCTGACAAGGGTTATATCAGGAAGTGTCACAATGATGTCTGTGCTGATGCTTGTCTGTTATTTCCTTTTCTCATAGGAGCAGTGGTGCACATTTGGGCCACAGCATTGTACACTGGGCTGGCAAGCGCGCTGACAAGTCTGGACTGGGGCGCCATCTCAGTCTTCCTGCCCATGTGGACATATACTGGATGTCCAGATGGGGAATGCTTTGGAAGGAGGTCCTTCCTTTGGTGCGGTCGAGTGTGACCTGTGCAGGTCCTCCCGCAGGGCTGGTGGTACAGCTGGGCAAGAATGATTTGCTGTCTTCCTCCAGCATAAGTTTGCATTCCTGCATGCAAGAGGGCTTGGATTGAGTTGATGGCAGCTCTCCCTGGACTCAAAATAATTTAAGGCATTTGGTTCAAGGTGGTCTGGAGGGGGGGTTGGAGCACCTGTCCCCTCCAATGCGCAAAGATATTCCATTAAAGGAAACCAAGGATTTGCCATGCTTTGTCAACCCCTTTCGAGGGGTAGGGCCACGCAAGAGTCCCTGGGAGCATTTGGGGTGAGCTTGAGTCTGATCCTGGTTCATTGCTCCCCCACGCTGTTTACTTGTACTGACGATATGGTGGGGCCCAGTCGTCAGTGCTGCCCTGCTGAGGTCAGGTGCAGCTAGTCGGGAACCAATGCCTAGACAAACTACCACCGAGCAGGCCAGAAAGCATGTTAATATGGCGGTGGAAAATAAAATAAATAAAGTAAATAAAATAAAATAAAATAACATATAAAATAAAATAGGTCCTTGCTTTAGGTGGTTCTGTGATATTGCACCCTGCTATTTTCTTCAAGACTGTTCCCCTCTTTGGGGCAGATGGGGGGTGCATCTTTCCCCTATGGGGAACGACACCTGGCGGGATGCGATTGCCTTGGGATTCATTGCTCCCCCACAATGTTGCTGGTACTGACGATATGGTGGGGCCCAGTCGTCAGTGCTGCCCTGCTGAGGTCAGGTGCAGCTAGTCAGGAACCAGTGCCTAGACAAACTACCACCAAAGAGGCCGGGAAGCATGTTAATAAGGAAGTGTAAAATAAAATAAAATAAAATAAAATAAAATAATAATTAAAATAATAAAGTAAAATAGGCTTTGCTTCAGGTGGTTCCATGATTTTGCACCCTGTGATTACCTTCAAGGCTGCTGCCAGCTTTAGGGTGAATATTTCCCCTATAGGGAACGACACCTGGTTGGCTATGGTTGCTTTGGGATTGAAGGAAGGGTTGCATTTGTGAGTGGTTTGGCGGTGAGCTAAGGCTCTGTGGCGGTTAGGCATTGGTTAAATTGGTTGGTGGAGGGGTATGGATTGGCTGTGCCTGCCCCTCCAATGCTGCTGCTGCTGGGAATTCCGTTAAAGGAATTCTGGGGCTTACCATCCCTTCGTCCAAACCCTTGGAGCAGGGTGCGGGCCGTGTAAGTTCCCAAGGAACAAGCAGGGAATAGCTGAGGGTCTGTGTCGCAGTCCCAGCTGTCCCTGGTCTTGTTCCTCCACACGCTGACTCACGGGAGTCAGCGCTGTCCCCAAGGCGGGGGGGACAGATAGTCATAACCAATGCCTAAGCAACCACTCTCAATTTGTATGAAAATAAAGTTGTGGCCAAAAGTATGCCAAAAACCTTAAACAAAAATTATGTGTGATGTGTGAGTTATTGGGGTAGGGGTTTTGGGGGACCTCAGCACGCAAACAGTTATACATGGCTATCTTCCATATCTATATTTCTTAGGGAGAAAAATAAAAAACTTTCCCCAAACAGCAAGCCATAAAGCTAGATGAAACACACACACACACACACACACACACTTGTTGTTGTTCAAGAGAAGCAAAAGATGACAAAGTCTTAGGCTGCAATCCTAACACTTACTAAAGAGTATATCCCATTGAACTGAGTGGGGCCGCACTCTCAATAGACATACACAGAATTGTGTTAGTATTTTTTAAAAAATAAATAAATAAATTCCAAGACATACAAGCAACAGCAAGGAGACAAAAGGAGACTGTCAGAGCATCGAACCTCCTTCCCAAAGCTCTGGAAGCTTCTGCTCAGCTTAGGGAGGTAGGTGTGATGCTCTGGCAGGGTTCGAGAACCCTCTCGTCTCCTTCCCCAAGCCAGGCAAGAGCTTCCTGGTTTAGGGAAAGAGGCAGGAGGGTTGATTACCAGCACTTTTTTCCTAGGAAAAGAAAAAGCATTGGGCCTTCCTATTCACTTACACTTGGGAACGGGATGCAGGCTGGACAGTCATGCCTTCAGTTCCTGCAGGCAGAGATTTGGTCACTCTAATGGCTGCCGTTAGTTCAAGCTGAGGGTTGCTCCCATGCGTGTAGAGTGCTTCCTCCTTGCATGGGTTTTAAATGAGTTTTATTCTTAAATAAAGTGGCTTTTCTTCAAACCCAGCCTTTGTTCCTTTGTCTTTATTCTGCCATCGGTTTGCAAGAACTAGAATTTTTCGGGGGAGAGGGTCAAGGACGAGACATTTGTTGTACCCAGCTCATCAGATGGTGATGGAAACCAGCCTCAAATCTTGTAGAACTCCAGGAGTTGTGAAGCCCACATGGATGCAAATATGGAAATAATACTGTCAGAGCGACAAACTATTTCAGCTGGAAGAAACAGGGGGATGCGGAACATTTTGCTGCTGTTTCTCCAAGTTAAATTCCCCCCTCTATACTTAAAATATATTACCAATTTTCCAAGGTACTTGGTAAATGGTATACACTTAGACGTAATTTACAGTCTGCACGAAATGCCACTCTCAGCTTGATCTAATTTACAAATAGCACATGCCTATGGTGCCTGTCTTCTTACTTGTCTGCCACCCACAAAATGCTTCCGCTATCAGTGGAATGGGTTTGGTGCCCTACAAGTTATATTTCTCATAGATTATTAAGAGGGGGGAAAACATTAACATATACTAAAAATGAACCATGAGTATGAAATGCTTCTGACAGCATTGGGAATGGAACTGGAAAAAAGAGATACTCAGAGAATTGGTCTCTGCCTATGAAACTAGGCAAATTTCAAGGGTTTAATGCAAATACAGAAACATCATGGTGGTAAGATGAGCCCTTTAAGATTGGACCAAACCCCCATTTGCTCCAGGATCCTGACTACACTGGCACTCAGCCCATATGTGATATCAAGCAACAGGCATAGAAATATATACTGAACCTGATACTGGTAGCAGTACATACAGTCATTGTGGCTAGCACCCACTGATATCCTTTGTTGATGTATTGCCACAGTAAACTTGAAATGAGCCTTGAAGCACAGCCTTGAAGCATGCCTGAAACACCTTCTCAGCAATGGGAATTCTCCCCTGCAACAGGTGCCCTTATCAGCACATGTCTGGAGAGATGCAGTTGAGTGTGAGGCAGCCAGTGTTGTTCAGTGCGGCTGCCAGAATATGTGAAAGTCTGGCTGGATGGCTGAAGAGAACAGAGATCTGTATATGGTTCTGTTTCTCATTTCACATGAAGACCAGTAGTGTTATGCTACTTGTAATATAAATAATAAAGACCTTAGAGAAGAACTTTAGAGCAGAAAGAGGATCAAGGAGCAAACAAACAGAGGCGGAGGGAGGAATCCAGTCCAAGATGGCATTCTTGCCTCTTCTGTTTTGTTGTACCTAGAGCAGCTGGCAAGACATCTTACCAGTAGCTCACAGGAAGTTGAAACTGGAGATAAGGGGGTTGTCTTGCCCCAGGTATAGTCTCAAAAAAAGAAGATGTTCACTTCCTTCCAGTGGTGAGATGGGCGGTGACAACCCGCACAAGATCACATTACAGCACAGGAACTGGATGGGTGAGGTGATTATTTATGTCATGCGAATTTGCCAAGAGAGAGCTGTGAAGACACAGGAAGACCTTCTGAGTAACTCTACTGAGACAGAGAAAAGGAACCCCAAGAGCTGGCACTCAAGCACTAACATTCTTATCCTCCATGAACTGGTCTAATCACCTCTTAAAACCTATCCTGCATGGCCAACCATCACTAGATCTTTTGGTAGAGAGTTCCACAGTTTAACTATGAACTGTACTAAGTACTAAGTTGTTGTTTAGTCATTTAGTCGTGTCTGACTCTTTGTACTAAGTAGTACTTCCTTTTGTCTGTCCTGAATCTTCCAGTATTCAGAGCATTGGATGGCCTCAAGTTCTAGTGTTATAGAAGCTATCTAGCCTTCTTCATGCATAGAAGGAAAGTGAGTAGCAAGGAACGTGGCCCTTCCACCATGTTTCCAAGCACAATTCAAAGTGTTGGTGTTGACCTTTAAAGCCCTAAATGGCCTTGGCCCAGTATACCTGAAGGAGCGTCTCCACCCCCTTCGTTCTGCCCGGACGCTGAGGTCCAGCGCCAAGGGCCTTCTGCCGGTTCCCTCACTGTGAGAAGCGAAGTTACAGGGAACCAGGCAGAGGGCCTTCTCGGTAGTGGCGCCCGCCCTGTGGAACACCCTCCCAGAGATGTCAAAGAGACAAACAACTACCTGACATTCAGAAGACATCTCACGGCAGCCCTGTTCAGGGAAGTTTTTAATGCATGACATATTAGTGTATTTTTAGTCTTTGTGGAAGCCGCCCAGAGTGGCTGGGGAAACCCAGCCAGATGGGTGGGGTACAAATAATAAATTATTATTATTATTATTATTATTATTATTATTATTATTATTATTCCACACGGCGTGTAGCTGCACCCTCAACAGCTCTGCTGGCCTCACATGAGGGTGACTGACAGAGGTGGGAAAGCCTTCATACATTTATCTCTTCAAGTGGATTGTTCAGGGAATCAAGAGAAGCCCCCATGTGTAGAGGTAAATGTGCAAAGGCTACCCCACATCACATTTGTTGTTGTTGTTTAGTTGTTTAGTCGTGTCCAACTCTTCGTAACCCCATGGACCAGAGCATGCCAGGCACTCCTGCCTGCCTCCCACTGCCTCCCGCAGTCTGGTCAAACATGGTCATTCTGTTTTTGACCATTCACATGGTCATTCTGTTCTTCCATTTATTTATTTTTAAATAGACTAATAATAATAATGTCTAAAATAGGTTTATTCCTTTTAGTGAATCTCCTCTGAGTAGGACTAAGTTGAATGTCACCCATTATTATGATTATGCAGCTGTGAGAGCTGTTGATCTTTTTCAAAGATCTACCCTGAAAGTTTCATATAGGTGAGTCTAAAAATTTATAACAGAAATAAAGATAACAGTTATTTTAAGAGAAGAGAGAGTGACCTTTCTCTTCCACTTTCAGTAATTGGTAATTTGTCCCTAATTGCTCATTTGGCTTATTTCCTGTGGTGTTGTTTCTTTTGATTATGTTGTCTCTGAGTTTCTTAGATGTCAAATTTATTTAATCAAACTAGGCAATATACTTGCATCAGATAATCAAACGGTTGTTCTATGAAGCTAGCTTCCCTTCTGTGAAGGCAGCTGACTGTTATGGATCTAAAAGCAGTTCTAGGTTTCCTTTGGAGAAGAAACATCTGTCAGTTATGCTCATATTTTGTTGCTGAGAATCAGAATTGGTGGGCACTAGGAAACAAATTTGCAGGTATTAACAACAGATGTGTTTAAATGGAAATCATACAGATTTTATGATACCTGACCATTCAAATAAGCCAGTGGTTGGTGCCAAACTAAACATAAAAAGGCAAAAGTTCAGCCCAAATCTGTTGGTGGGGGGTGTCCAGTACTGAAAAAGCAAGATGGAAACTATTAATATTGCAGAGGTGGAAACAATAAGGTGAATAAAAACTGACTCTTCTTGAAATAAAAATTGTCCAGTCCAAAAATCTGGTTCAAAAGTTTTACTAACAGAACTTGTTCCAAAGCAGACACTCCAAACAATTACATTAAATCCAAAGAGTTGCATAAAATCATGGACTTCTCCAAGCATCATAGAAATACAGTGGTACCTCGGGTTACATACGCTTCAGGTTATATATGCTTCAGGTTAAAGACTCCGCTAACCCAGAAATATTACCTCAGGTTAAGAACTTTGCTTCAGGATGAGAACAGAAATCATGCAGCGGCGCAGCGGCAGCAGGAGGCCCCATTAGCTAAAGTGGTGCTTCAGGTTAAGAAGTTTCAGGTTAAGAACAGACCTCCAGAACGAATTAAGTTCTTAACCTGATGTACCACTGTATGAAATTACTTTATCCAGAACGGAAAACAAAATCCTGTCTCTCTCCACAGAGCATGCACTCCAAACTGAGGCTATATTATGTTGGAGCAGGCATCCCCAACCTTCGGCCCTCCAGATGTTTCGGACTACAACTCCCATCATCCCTGACCACTGGTCCTGTTAGCTAGGGATCATGGGAGTTGTAGGCCAAAACATTTGTAGAGCTGCAGCTTGGGGATGCCTGTGCTAGAGAGAGTCACTGGCATAATCCTTTCTCTTCAGCTGCTTGAGAGAGACAACAAAGGCCAACTCACACAAAATGGAGATTTGCAGTTTAATACGTTTCTCATTTGATCTAAGTTAAACACCATGTGACAGAGTAGCAGAGATACAGTTATCAGTCAATTATTAAGCTGTTAGGCACCCAGAGAGCTCCAGTATAGCTCAATGGAATTGTCCAATACCGTATTGGCACTAATATAAGCCTCACCAGCAAATAAGCCGCACATTTAAAATTCCCAGCTCCTGCCAACCTATCAGTTCGAAAGCATGACAAAAGCGCAAGTAGATAAATAGGTACCGCTCTGGCGGGAAGGTAAACGGCGTTTCCGTGCGCTGCTCTGGTTCTCCAGAAGTGGCTTAGTCATGCTGGCCACATGACCTGGAAGCTGTACGCCGGCTCCCTCAGCTAATAAAGCGAGATGAGCGCTGCAACCCCAGAGTCAGCCACAACTGGACCTAATGGTCAGGGGTCCCTTTACCTTTACCTTACAATGCTTGTTTGTAGTATCTTTGCAAGGGAGTAAGATGGGAGGAAGCCGAAACATTGTTTTGTGCCCTGCCTATGCAACATGATTTTCTAGCCACCCTGCCATGCCCAGAGGCTGCTGTCCACCACTGACCAAAACCCACCCTCTACCAGCCCTCTTGGGCTAGGATTCCACAACAGGGGAAGGAAGATGCAAACATTCCCTTCTCTAGGTTGATGTGCAATATACAGATTTTCTTTCTTCACCCACAGTCATAAGAAGAGACAATTTTGCTTGATATTTCATTTTTAAAAAACTAAACCAATGCACAAACCATTCTGCCTTAGAAATTGACAGCTTTATATTTGCATGAGGGTCAGAAGAAGCAGTTATTTTTTTTAATAGGAATATGGCATGTGATGCTTTGTCCATGTAGATATTTGAAAGAAGAACATACATGCCAACAAGTACAGTTACCAATTATGTTAATGTTAAGACATAAATCACCTTCCCCACCTCATTTTTTCCCTCCCATTTTTGGCATCAGAAGCCCAGATGGAGTGTCTAGTGCATGACAACATTGTTTGTTTTGCCTCTTTTTAAATGGAACCGATTTTTCCATTGGTATTATAAAATGCCACCAAAATGATTTACAGAGATAATAACATATTGTGCAGGCGGGCTTCAATTCAAAATTGTCTTTTGAAATATCCTCCCAAAATACCCTGCATATAAAGCATAGCTCTCTAATAGCCAGATGTCAGCTGTAAATCCCCATTTCTGGAGGAAATAATTATGACATGATCTGGAGTAATAGGCGACTACATTACTTATTAAGAGCTAAAGTCATCAAAAATGTATGAAATTTGATATTCACATACACCCTTGCCCAGGAAGAAAAAAAAAAGTAGAAACCTACTTTCTGAAGCTTAGCTTTACACTCTTCCTTTAATAAATCCTTTCCATCTTCATATAAATGCAACATCTTTTCCACCCATTTGAGCAGCTTAGAGTCAATAAAGCTGTCTGCTTTTTCCATATTTTTGTATACATCCCTTGTCATCAGCTAAACTTTAACACAGGCCATATTTAAAACTGGAAAAGTGCTGAAACACTAACTCCTAGTACACTGAGATGTGTTTCTTTGTTGGTTTTAAGTACCTATAAACAGCTTTTCCAAACATCAATAACTGATCTGCTGTTGTAGGTTCAGTTCCTTGAAAAGGAACAGACAGTGTTCACATCTGTGCCATACACATTTAATGTGCATTTGAAGTAGGGGGCTCCCTGCAAAGAATCCTGGGAATTGTAGTTTATTAAGGGTGCTGAGAATCGTAGCTCTGGGTAGAGTAGGCTACCGTTGCCAGGATTCTTCAGGGGAAGAATGTGCTTTGAATGTACTTTTGATGTAGGTGTAGACGTGACCTATGTTGTTGATGTTGCCATTGCTGGCATAAATGGCACTAGCCCAAGAGATCTTTGTATAGGAGTGGACAGCTGCATCAGGAAAGCCTACACTTGAGCAGCTGCTATTGCATAGGGACTTTCCTCGAGCCAGGAGGTTTGGGACTGTCTTGCTGTCTCTGTCTGAATCTGCGCTCACACTAAGACTCTTAGACTCTAACCCTGTCCTGGAATGTTCTCCATCTCCTGACCCCCCCCCCCTGATTGATCAATACCCCCTGCTACTAGCACCTTCCAACTCATCCCTTCTTCAGACTGCTTTTTAGTGTCCCACCACCATTCAGGATCTCAGTCATCATCTTCTGTGTCTTCCCAGCAGGGAGCGGTTCTTGAGTGGGCTACTCCCACTACTCTTCCTTGTCCAACCAGTCCCTGACACTGTGTGACAAAGCATGAGGTCCAAGGCATTTATGTGCCTGATGCAGAAAATTTCAGTGGATCCAGGAGTAATTGCATCCTTGCTGGAGGGATGGAGCCGTAGCAAAGTAATGAGCATTGATACTTTTCCAGTAAATACCATTGACAAGGGCCTTGGGGAATACTGAGTTGAAAATTAGGAAATAGCAAATAATCTCTGAAGTAAAACAATAATCCTAACCCACATACAGTGGTACCTCGGGTTAAGAACTTAATTCATTCCGGAGGTCTGTTCTTAACCTGAAACTGTTCTTAACCTGAGGTACCACTTTAGCTAATGGGACCTCCCGCTGCCGCTGCGTGATTTCTGTTCTCATCCTGAAGCAAAGTTCTTAAACCGAGGTACTATTTCTGGGTTAGCGGAGTCTGTAACCTGAAGCGTCTGTAACCCGAGGTACCACTGTACTAAGTCCCCCTGAATTCAATGAGATTTACTTCGCCGTAGACATGTTTAGTATTGCACTGTAAACTAAAAGTTAAACAAGGACTTGGGATTCCTTGCTTGTTACACATGATCATTGGCTTCAAATGTATTTAAAGAATTTCACATGGACTGGCAGTGGGCCATCAAATCAATGTAATTCTGATTAAAAGAGCAATATATGTTTTAATGGCCTGTTGCACGTTGAAGCATCTCGGTTACAATTATGAAAAGGAGAAAACCTTCCCAATGGCCACCTTTGGAGATAGAGTGAATTATCAGTCTGCAAACATTTGCCACATTCCTCCACTGTATTTGCTGGTGTCACAATAATGGTAGGAAGGAACTGAATTAGACACAGCCCTTCATACTCAAATCCATACAATGATAATCCCACATAAGCAAAAGCTCATTCTATTCATCAGTCTAGAGATTCATAGATCTTCAAGCTCCGACAGCTTTGTACACTCAGCAAATGCAGTTTAAAGAGCATGCATGTGGTTTAGACGTGCCAGAGTGAGCGGTGATGATTCTACAAACACCTTTGAAGGTTTGATGAAATGTCAAAATCTATGAATGTGCATAGTTCAAAAAGGTGGGGGTTATTATTTTGGGGAGCTGTGAGTAATGCTTGCTAAAAGCACCGCTAGGCTACTTTTTTCACTAAGTGTTTAGGAAATTGTGATGATGTATAAGTGGCTAAGAAATGGCAACACTCATGAAAGGCCAGGAGGCAGCTTAGGAAGCTGGTTGGGGTGAGGTGGGAGGACAGCCTTTTATTATTAGGCATTTAAATCCAATTCATGTTTTTAGGACAGACGATCATCTCCAACTGAGGAAAATTTCCCAGGTCTCCACTCGTTAAAACCTTTGGGTATCGTCCTTCTGTCTTCCTGTAAGCTCAATAACTTTCTCAGTCCTTAAGGGAAATGGCTATATCTCATTATTAGAGCATCTGTTTTGCATGCAGAAGGTCAAAGCTTCAACCCCTGGCATCTCCAGGTAGGGCTAGCGACCATCCCTTGTCTGAAATGCTGGAGAGCTTCTGCCAGTCAATGTAAACAATACTAAGCAAAATGGACCAATGGTCTGACTCAGTATAAGTTAGCTTCCTATGTTTCTTCTCCCAATCACAAAGAAGCAAAAGATGCACAGTTCCCCATGACACCACCTCCACCACCACTTCCTTGTCCTTCACAATGGGGGAGAGTTTGTTCCCCTCACCTTAAGAGAAAAAGCTTTGTGAGACTTCTTTCTAAGAGGGGAAGAGAAAAGACATCAATGTCCATGAGTGGCCAATCAGTTGTTGTTGTTTAGTCATTTAGTTGTGTCCGACTCTTTGTGACCCCATGGACGAGAGCACGCCAGGCACTCCTGTCTTCCACCGCCTCCCGCAGTTTAGTCAAACTCATGCTGGTAGCTTCGAGAACACTATCCAACCATCTCGTCCTCTGCCGTCCCCTTCTCCTTGTGCCCTCCATCTTTCCCAACATCAGGGTCTTTTCCAGGGAGTCTTCTCTTCTCATGAGGTGGCCAAAGTATTGGAGCCTCAGCTTCAGGATCTGTCCTTCCAGTGAGCACTCAGGGCTGATTTCCTTCAGAATGGATAGGTTTGATCTTCTTGCAATCCATGGGACTCTCAAGAGTCTCCTCCAGCACCATAATTCAAAAGCATCAATTCTTCGGCGATCAGCCTTCTTTATGGTCCAGTTTTCACTTCCATACATCACTACTGGGAAAACCATGGCTTTTACTATACGGACCTTTGTTGGCAAGGTGATGTCTCTACTTTTTAAGATGCTGTCTAGGTTTGTCATTGCTTTTCTCCCAAGAAGCAGGCGTCTTTTAATTTCGTGGCTGCTGTCCAATCAGTGGATGGCCTCAAAGAGACCAATGACACCCTGTGCCCGCAGATTCCTGCTGACCCACCAGAGAAGTATTAACTTAGCAAGTTTCCTCTAAGGAACCAAGTATTTTTTTGGTTGTGACTGGTTGGCTTTTGTTGCAGCTTTTCTCCCCATCTGCTCCATACTTGTCCTCTTTCCTGGGTGAGATAACATTTCATTGGCTGCTTATTCCTTTCTCAAGAATTTGGTATTTGACAATTCTGATGCTGTTGTCCATTGCCATTACTGGTCAGTGTCCGAATGCACTTAAAGTGAGGGCTATCTTAGCAACCATCTTAGATTCCCGGCCATGTGAATTGAGAGGTTCTGGTGCTCTTGAGACCTGAAGGACCCACTTTGTTGAAAGCTAGACAGTAGGGGCAGGATGGACAAAGCAGGTGCCCACTCTTCGTGGTGAGTTGGCAAATGAAATGTTCACATTCAACTAAGAACCAGTGCTGAGCTTCAAGCCAGGGTGGATTTGCCCAGAGGGAAAGACAAGGGGAAATTTTATTACACTCTCATTGTCTCTACAAAGTGGGAGTTCCAGAGCTAATGTATTGTTGCCGATCCTGAGTTATTTAACAGTTGTGACCTTTGCTACCATATTCCTATTTCATGTGTTTTTACTCTGGCATGCCTGGAGCAATATTATATAGTTTCATTCTTAATCAAGATGTAGAGTTAACTTTCTAAAAGGATTAATATTCTTTTTCAAAAACAAGACAAAATAGATACTCAAGGCAAGACCCATTCATTCAGCTGGGAAAGCCTACTGGAATAAATAAAATATCTCTAATTCCTTCCAGAAAGTACTTGTCATATCTTGATGGGAATGTTATTCTACAGATAAGGGGATTTCTAATATGAATATAACAATATGCTATATTATAATTTTACCTTGGTGCTCATTCCTCAATGAACACTGTGTGTGTGTGTGTGTGTGTGTGTGTTAAGAAGAACTTCCTGACAGTAAGAGCTGTTCGACAGTGGAATTTGCTGCCAAGGAGTGTGGTGGAATCTCCTTCTTTGGAGGTCTTTAAGCAGAGGCTTGACAACCATATGTCAGGAGTGCTCTGGTGGTGTTTCCTGCTTGGCAGGGGGTTGGACTCGATGGCCCTTGTGGTCTATTCCAACTCTAAGATTCTATGATTCTATGATTCTAACTGCAGAGTTGGAGACTGTCCGCAGGCAATGGCTTCCACTTGTCTTGCCCCACCTCCCACCCCCAGGAGCCTTTACAAGAGACCTGCTCTGCTCCAGAGGAAGAACTGAGGGAGGAGAGACTGTCTGCAGGCAATGGCTTCCACCTGCCTTACTACAGCTCCCCAGCCCTGGGAGTCATTCACAGCCAATGACTTTAAGAACAGCAGAAGCAGCTGGGAGGAGAGTTCAGGGATAGGTTTTTTGTTTTGCTTTGTTTTAAATAATCTTTTTAAATTGTGTGTCTTTGTTTCTGAATTTAATCCTTTCACATCATTTTGTATGATTTGTGGTATTTTATGTATTGTGGTTTGCTCCTATTTTTATCAGTTATAGATGAGTAATTCTTTATTGTAATTGATAAATGTAAACTGTCTAATTAGTACTTGCTGATGTTTAATTTTAGTGTTTACTGTTGGATTTGAATGCATTATTGCACATTGCTTTATTTGGTATAAGTTCCTTATTTTAAAGTTACAGTGGTACCTCAGGTTACAAACTTAATTCGTTCCGGAGGTCCGTTCTTAATCTGAAACCGTTCTTAACCTGAGGCGGGCTTTCAGTAATGGGGCCTCCTGCTGCCACAGCACCACTGGTGCACAATTTCCATTTTCATCCTGGGGCAAAGTTTGCAACCCGGAGCAGCTACTTCTGGTTTAGCAGAGTTTGTAACCCGAAGCATTTGTATCCTGAAGCATTTGTAACCCGAGGTACCATTGCATTGTGGCTTTTTATATAGGATCTGATTGTTACTATTAATGTTTGATGTTTTATTATTAATTTTGTGTGTGTTGGAAGCTATAATAATAATAATAATAATAATAATAATAGTCCAACCCCCTGCAATGCAGGAATTTCAACTAAAACATCTATGTCAAGTGGCCATCCAGCTTCTGTTTAGAAACTTCCAATGAAGAAGAGTCCACCACTTTCTGGAGAAGTCTGTTGCTTCACTGTCAAGTAGCTCTTACCATCCGAAAGGTTTTTCTGATGCTTAGTTGGCATCTCCTTTCTTGTAACTTGAAGCCATTGGTCCAGGTCCTACTATGTGGAGCAGGGGAAAAACAAGCTTCTCCATCTTCCATGTGACAGCCCTTTAGATATTTGAAGATGGCTATCATATCTCCTGCCAGTCTGCTCTTATCGAGGCTAAACATACAACAACTCCCTCAACCATTCCTCATAAAACTTGGTTATAAGACACTTGACCATCTTGGTCTTACTCCAAAAGTCTGGGTTAGGTTTTAAAGCACTGAAAGCTTCTTTGGCCATGTGGAATTAGTTGCAAGAGTCTTCAGATATTGTCTGTTTGTTGTAACCAAATGGATTCTTTCATACAAGGGTGTGTGTAAGTACCCAATCAATGAATTAGGAGGCACCGGAAAATAAATCTGGGGGCCAAATATAGATGAAATGGCTTCCATATATACACCAGGGATTTTCACCCACTCATTTAAAACCAAAACAGAACACTAAATGTAATAATTCATGAAAAGTCACATGTGAGGGAAGATAGACTCTTCAGTGCAGTATCCATTGCAGTACAAAGCTACATCTGTTCATGACTAATATCTGTAGGAATTTTTGCACTAGGTTTGTAGGAGTCTGGCTCAAAAATCTAGGACTAAGCCGCTATTGTAAAATATTTAAGCTGAATAGATATTCTAGGACAAAAAATGTAGCCATGAGTGGCTTGGGATGATTAATAGTTCAGAAGCTGAAATTGGTCATAGTGTAGCATGACAACGCACAGGTACTCATCAAATTGTCACCCATCCAGAACGACAGTTTCCGATTTCAGACTAGTGCTACACTGTCACTCATCTCATTTGAAATGTCACTCATAAGCAGAGCTTCAGTGGATGAAGTGCTGTTCTGGTGGCAACTTCTTTCACTTTATGTATTGTTGAGCCTTCTGATAGGAATGGTTGAGCATGGTGCTTCTGAGAATCCTACAGATTTTGCAGCAAGTCACCAAACCCACGAGAAGTTAAAGTACTTCAAAAGGAGGGGGTGTTTCTAGGTGAATGCCCTTGATTGTCATACACAGATGAAGAAGGGACCAGTAGAATCACAAATATTTAATTCATGGATGAAAGTTTTGGGTCAATTCCACTGCTGCTGTGGGGTGTGTCAATATTCTGAACGATTTGGCACTTCTCCTTTTTTAGCTATTAGTCCTGCTACTGAACTTCTATTTCCACCAACTATTATCTATTTTTGCCTCCAGCTTATATGATAAAGCACACCTGCAGAGTGAAGAAATGCTATTTTCAACTCCCACTCCATATTAACCTGTTTACATATTGTGACAGAAATCTTCTGGCAGTTATGTGTATACATAATTTTATGGCAGTCCAGCTAGGGATATCTGTGCATGGAAGCAAGCATTTTTGTTTGAGAGGTGTGGGTTTTTTTAAAAAAAAAAAATAGTCCAAGAGCATCTGCTTTTGAACAGGGAAGCTCAGTAAGGAAACAGCATGAAGGTGGATGAAGAGCAGTATACACAAATGGGAGCCACTCTGGGCTGGATCTTTCAGCTGGGATTCTGTATAACAGACCTTCTCCCAGGCATTTGGAGTAAATTAGCAACTACTTTGGTTATATTCTTAATTACTCATTTCACCCATTTCAGTTCTACCTATTTCTACATCAGTGTGAGATTTATTTATTTTTTAGAAGTCCTCATGGAAATTTATGCTTCTATACATTATTATTTATTTATTTTTTGCAAAGCAATTTCCCCCCAATATAATCCACTTCAGATGTTATTTCACTACATAGCATGTGTATTTTTGTTCACATTAGTTGACTGAAAAACTGCATTGCAAAATTCAGAGAAGTGTGAGTATTGAAGGATGGTTATGTTTATTGGAATCCTCTCTTCACTCCTGCTAGTCAAAAAGAGAAGGGGGCAATTCTGATTCCATTTGCCATGAAATTCCATTCACAATTGCAGCATGTATATGTTTTACCACCACACAGTGGTACTGATTCAGTTTTCCCCTCTATTTTTTATAAAAATCAGCTACACAAAGGACAACCTATATGCCAAATATCACACACAGTTTGATCATTATATATCAGAGAATAAAGCAAGATTGAGCAAAACAGACAGGATTCATTATTCATAGAGATTAATTAAGGAAGCAGATATTATTTTCTGTGAAACAGTATATACTGATAGCTGCTGCATGCTATTCTGTGTATGTGGATGGGTGATGGGGGGAAGTTGTAATAAATTTAGAGAATCAAGTTGGAGGTATGCGAGACACAGGGCAAAATGCATGTGAGACAGAGGGCCCTGGAAGAATCTAAACTCATCACAAATGACAGCTTTACAGAAGGTGATAAGTATGACATTTCTCAGCTTGCCTGGAAGCAGGTCTTCAAGACGGGTCTGTAGCTGCTCTCATTTCATACAGCTGTACAATGTCTGATCCCTTCCTGTGTCAAATGCTATAAACACTGGAAACATGTTGTCTTGCCTTCTGCATGGGCATGTTTTAAAGAATTTCATCAAAAGGAAGCCACAACAGTTTATCTGAAAATATGCCAGATGACAAGCTCCCAGGGAACTGAGCAGCCTTGCAGAGACCTTGGCAATTAGCTCTGGGTCTTTTGGCTTCACTTTCCTTTGGCTTCACCCACTTTCCATGTTTTCCTTCATAATGTGTGCAACTTTGAAAACATCTGTCTCACCCGTCTCAGGGCAATCAACAGCCAATGATGATAAATTCCCAAATGTCATGAAGAAATTGTGTTCCCAGCAAAAAGAAACTGTCTTTGTCTTTCTTTGCCTGCTAGTTGAATAAGAACCAATCATCAACTGTGAAAACAGAGGAGTTGGGAGAATGAAGTGATAACCTTTAAAGCAAGGGGCAAACCATCCAGATGCCATCAAACTGCAATTTCCATCATCAGTGGTGGACTTGGTGCCCTGTGGAAGGCCAATCCCCCCACCCCTCAAGCCCTTGCACTGCTTTCTGAAAGGTGGATGAAGAGGTGACTGGCCCGGGGAAAGCATTATCTAGGGTTTGGGAAGGAGGCGGGAGGACTCCCTGTCGGAGTGTCAGGGACTAGCTAGATGACAAAAAGTGCTGGAGACCGCCTGACCAAGAGGCCTCCATGGAAAGTGCAGAGAAGGACAGTTTGGATCCAGGTTCATGGTGGTGGGAGACAGGACACACCCCAGAGGAGGAGGAGAGCTAGGAGATACTGGAGGATGAGAAACAGGGGGAAACAAGCAGATGCTCCAGCCCTGAGCAAAAGCAGGAGTCACGCTTAATAGATGCAACATGGGCACCAGCTGACAGGGTGTCTTTTGAAAGCCTGCCAGCTTCTCCTCCCTCCCCTAAAACATGGCAGTTCTGCTCCATGTAACAGAGCAGAAAGCTAGGCAGAAACAGAGAGGGTCCCTTGGGACTTGCCATAGGCAGTGGGAGGGATCTGACAAATAGAAAGTAGACTAGATGGGGAGGAGCAAATCACTCTGAGCAACAGTTTACGGTGAGGAGTATACTTCATGAATCTCCACGTGTTTCTGTTTTGATTCTAAATAAAAGCTGCTAGCACTACGTTCGTTGTGTGACGTTCTCTCTCTCTGCTCTTCGCTAGTTTTGTTTCCTGTCAAGCTTCCCTGTGATGCAGAGCCCTTGTGCCTTCTTCAGTGAGCTTTGAGATGGTGTTCACACGGCCCTAAATTCACCCCTGCCATCCGCCTCAGCCAGCATGGCCAGAGGATGATAGGCTTCGTAGTCAAACAACAACTGGAGGGTCACAGGCTCCCCATCCATGCTCTAAAACAGGATATGACTGGCTGCATGACACCTGACAGAGATTACATGAACAAGTTTCCTTTCGAGGTGGGATCCTGTATACATTTCTTAGGTCTGTCAGATCTAGGAACTGTATGGTAATGGAAGAAAAGTGCTTGTCTTGTACTAGCAAAACTAGCCACTTTAAATGTCATTATGTCCAGCTTGCACCAATCAGGTCAGAAGGTCAAGAATTTCCAAAATTTCAGCAGTAGAAAATGAGAGGGATTCCTAACTCTACAACTGAATGTGTGTTTGGAGCAATCTTTTCGTAAAGAAAAGGTGTGTGCATTCATGGATATTTGTAATAATAGTCATGGCACAAATTGGTATTGTTGAGTCCCAAGATATCCTTAATTTTCTGCCATTATTGTTGTTGCTGCTGCTGCTTTCTTTCCAGAGTAATTTCTGGCTCTGCGACCATGATAAATATATATAAAAAACCTTACTTCTGAATATATATTTTTTAATGAGATATAATTAATTGATGAGCCTTTGGATATGTTCCAACTAATTCTGCCCTTCTAACATATTTATTTTCTATACTAGAACGCTAAGGCAACTACTCAATATGTTGGTTTACAAAAGGTTATTTAATGCACTTTGCCTTCCTTTCCAAAACATTTGATTTCTTTAGTTTAGTGCCAAATGCAGTTTATTCTGAAAGTCGCTATGACCACAAAAATAAATTTCCCTAGAAACAGAAATAATCCTCTTATCAAGAGTACCACCTAAGCCTCCTGTCTGCTTGTCATCATAAACAGATTTTTTTTCCTAATGCCAGGAATTTCTCTGTCTCCTTCTTTTTCAAAGAAAATGTTGTGGTAAGAATTTATATTTTCATGAACACCAGTAAAGGGATATGCAAGAAAGGCCAAATAAGATTCAAAACGCCAAATACAATCATGGGGTGGATGAGTGCTAATACCCTGAAATTGAGGGTTTGAGTTGGTTTCTATTCACCTCTGTAGTAGATCTCTGCATCTCCCTTATAGTTCAATGCTATTTTCTCCAGGGTCTTCTTTCTGATCTTTTCGGCTTCCAGAGCAAAAAAGGGTTACTTTGTGAGTCACTGAAATGTTTACATCACTAAGAAGCCATAGGGCCTTCTCTGCCAGGGAGAGTCATCTTTCCTGTACAGGTGATAGGGTAAGAAATCACCTCCTAGGTCAAGTGTACAGTGGGCAAATCTGTAGTATAAACACTTACAACTGGGAAACACTGACTTGCGAGTACTTCAGTTGGAGAATAAAAGGCAAAGGGACCACTGACCATTAGGTCCGGTCATGGCTGACCCTGGGGTTACGGCGCTCATCTCGCTTTATTGGCCGAGGGAGCCAGCATACAGCTTCCGGGTCATGTGGCCAGCATGACTAAGCCGCTTCTGGTGAACCAGAGCAGCGCACGGAAATGCCGTTTACCTTCCTGCCGGAGCGGTATCTATTTATCTACTTGCACTTTGATGTGTTTTTGAACTGCTAGGTTGGCAGGAGCAGGGACCGAACAATGGGAGCTCACCCCATCATGGTGACCTTCTGACCTTCTGTTTGGCAAGTCCTAGGCTCTATGGTTTAACCCACAGCGCCACCCGCATCCGTCAGTTGGAGAATAGCCTCTACTAAAAGCAGCATGGACTTTGGAGAAGCACAAACTCAGGACCAGAGGAAAAAATGAGCTAAGAGGAAAGCATATTTTGCAAAACTATCTTACTCAGCTACGAGTGATTGCCAAAGAAAAAGTACAATTCTTGTTATGCAGGGTTACCGAGCAGTAAACCCTATTGTGTTCAATAAGACTTACTTCTGGCCCAGTGCCCACACGATTGTAGCCACAGGGAGCAATCCTATGCACAGGAAGCTGGCATAAAGAAGCCAGTGCAAATTTAGCAGGTTTAAAATTACACCAAATGTATACCCTGTTTGGCAGCAGGGCTGCTGCTGCTGCTCTGCCTAACACTGGCAAGGGAAAATATGCTT
The DNA here is from genome assembly GCF_965113315.1 of Podarcis vaucheri. Lineage (NCBI taxonomy): Eukaryota > Metazoa > Chordata > Lepidosauria > Squamata > Lacertidae > Podarcis > Podarcis vaucheri. Next base: position 94,096,171 of record NC_138762.1, on the reverse strand, counting down.
GATTGCTAGGCCATTTGACCAAGAGGAATGGGTTAAGGATGCAGCCTATATCTTCCTAGTCCTCTCCTCATCACATCCCTTATGAGGGACTTACACTAGCCTTGGCCCAGCCAGCTTCAGCTCAGCTGGCTGAGCCCCAGTTGGTCTGGGATGAGCAAGTTGCTCAAGTGTATCTTTCACTGAGTAAGGGTTGGAGACTGAATGCCAGTTGAATCTGCTTGAGATAATAATAATTTTGTTGTTGTTGTTTAGTCGTTTAGTCGTGTCCGACTCTTCGTGACCCCATGGACCAGAGCACGCCAGGCACTCCTGTCTTCCACTGCCTCCTGCAGTTTGGTCAAACTTATGCTGGTAGCTTCGAGAACACTGTCCAACCATCTCATCCTCTGACATCCCCTTCTCCTTGTGCCCTCAATCTTTCCCAACATCAGGGTCTTTTCCAGGGAGTCTTCTCTTCTCATGAGATGGCTAAAGTATTGCAGCCTCAGCTTCATGATCTGTCCTTCCAGTGAGCACTCAGGGCTGATGTCCTTAAGAATGGATAGGTTTGATCTTCTTGCAGTCCATGGGACTCTCAAGAGTCTTCTCCAACACCATAATTCAAAAGCATCAATTCTTCGGCAATCATCCTTCTTTATGGTCCAGCTCTCACTTCCATACATCACTACTGGGAAAACCATAGCTTTCACTATACAGACCTTTGTTGGCAAGGTGATGTCTCTGCTTTATAATGTTTTCATAGGATTGTCCTGTGAGACTTCAATCTGGTACATACTCATGAGACAGTTAATCTCCTCAAACTCAGTGGGACTTACTTCTGAGTAGGCATGTATGGTTTGTGATGTTAGTACACAACAGTATCCATATTTCCCTGAAAGGAAGGTTGGAGAGGAACATTGATTTTGTTAGCATTTTAGTGCAAACATAACTAACCTCTATTTGTGTGGACAGGCGGAGTCCCCCCAACCCCAGGCGACCCCCAAGCAGAATAATGACTCAAGACAACGTGCTATGCGATTAAAATTGGCCACAACTTTATTAAGTTTCAGATGTAGGGAGACCTCGGCTCAGGCGTTGGGCATTTATACTTCCCAGTCCCCAGCCGGGGATCTGGGAGACGTAAGGGTTATCCAGAATGTGTGGGGATTGGGCTGGCTCTAGAGTACACATGTTCAAGCAGAGAGCCTGCCCCCCCCCCCCCGGTTTCACCGCCGTCGCAAGGGAGACCAATGACAGCCTCTCGGTGTATGGCCAATGACTCCCCTCAGAACAATCCCTTTAATGAGGAACCCTGGGATCACTGCCGCAAGGGGGGCATTGGTCGCCGCTTCACGCCCTCCCCCCCAGTTAGGAAGATAGACTAAAGGATTCCACCCAAGGCCTGAAACTGCCAAAGTTGTGACGTTTTGCTACGGGGAAGGCAAAACCTGCCAATGCAGGAAAATTCCTTTCCGGCCCTTCAACAGCGACCATGACGTAGCAGCGCCCACGCACCGGCGGAGAAGAGGTTAACCTGCAAAAGAAGGCTTAACTGAGGGAGGGCAGGGTGGGAGAAGCTCTGGAGCCAACTGACACTTCGCAGGTAAGATTCACCTTCTGTTGTGTGGGCAGGGTGGTCCCTCCCCCTACCTGGCTGACCCCCTGGCAACACCTCCCCAGGCAGGATTGGTAGATTGGCTGAGGTAGGCAGAAACCTCCAGGTATCCAGCCTGGAGAGGGTGAAGCCAGCCCGTACTACCAGCTGCTGCACTGAGATCTGGGGGCTGTGCACGACCACGCAAAAAGCGCCCCCCCCCCATTTAATGTGGGGAGCGGTCATTCCTGAAACAATACATGAACCAAGATTCAGCTAGCTTTTGAAAATTAACAGTTCTCTAAATTGTGCAATCATAGGAGCCAATTCCTAGGGGTCGTGGAGGCTTCGTTCCCCGCAGTAAAATATTTGAGAGAGAAGGGCCCCCCCCCAAGTTGATGGGCATTGCCATTCAAATAGTTGTGTGCACAGCATCATGTGACTGATTATGTGGTGTGGGGCATACCTGGGACCCCACAATATTCTATTTAAGTTGGCACCCCTGTTCTTCAACAAAAGACCTCACCTGGAGTACTGTGCCCAGTTCTGGGCACCACAATTCAAGAAGGACACTGACAAACTGGAACGTGTCCAGAGGAGGGCAACCAAAATGGTCAAAGGCCTGGAAACGATGCCTTATGAGGAACGGCTAAGGGAGCTGGGCATGTTTAGCCTGGAGAAGAGGAGGTTAAGGGGTGATATGATAGCCATGTTCAAATATATAAAAGGATGTCACATAGAGGAGGGAGAAAGGTTGTTTTCTGCTGCTCCAGAGAAGCGGACACGGAACAATGGATCCAAACTACAAGAAAGAAGCTTCCACCTAAACATTAGGAAGAACTTCCTGACAGTAAGAGCTGTTGGACAGTGGAATTTGCTGCCAAGGAGTGTGGTGGAGTCTCCTACTTTGGAGGTCTTTAAGCAGAGGCTTGACAACCATATGTCAGGAGTGCTCTGATGGTGTTTCCTGCTTGGCAGGGGGTTGGACTCGATGGCCCTTGTGGTCTCTTATAACTCTATGATTCTATGATTCTATTAAATAAATAAAAGATAAAGCTTGCTAGAATGCATACAGTGGTGCCTCAGGTTATGGATGCTTCAGGTTACAGACGCTTCAGGTTACAGACTCCGCTAACCCATAAATAGTACCTCGGGTTAAGAACTTTGCTTCAGGATGAGAACAGAAATCATGCAGCAGCAGCAGCAGGAGGCCCCATTAGCTAAAGTGATGCTTCAGGTTAAGAACAGTTTCAGGTTAAGAACGGACCTCCAGAATGAATTAAGTTCTTAACCCAAGGTACCACTGTATTGAGGAAAAGAGAACATAAAATGCACACTTTGGGAAAGCATTATTAAAGGGGAAGTTGCTATTAGGAAAAGTTACATAGAAAAATGTGTATATTAGGGGAAACGTACACTCAAATGCTGATGAATTTTCATGAGCACATTTTGCAAATAAATAAATAAATTGCAAACTGATGCACAGTGGGGGGGGAATGAGAAACTGGAATGGACAGATTCAGTCTTCCTTACCTAAGAGTAAGCTTCATTGAACTTAGTGAGATTTATCTTTGAGTACCGGTTAATATGGAGAGGATTCCACAGCTAATCTAGGTTCTTTTAAATCTGGGTATATTATTGACTACCCTGGCAACCACAAGGAAAAAGGCAAGCCCGTTGACTTCATCCTGGCTTTCTATTTCTCTAACACTTTTTACCTCTTTGTCATTTTGACATATTTTTTGTTTTCTTGGTACACACAGCCAGAGATCAACCTGGGGGCAACCTGTAGTCAATTTCACCACTGAGCTAGTCTAGCCAAAGTAGGAAGAGAAGGATCACTTTATGCATCTCCTACTGAGGCACGTATAACTAGGGGTGCAGGAGGCAGGCAAGTCTGACAAGGAAAGGCCCTGGCTATTGTCATTTGAAATTACATATAAGCTCTGTAAATCCTTCAGTGTTCAGGCTTATATTTGCCCAAAATGCCAATTCCCACCCCCCTAAATGAGACCATTTATGACACTGATAAGGTAAACACAAGGGAGCAGTAAGTGGATTCCCTTGAGTAATTACAGCCGTCAACAGTGGCTAAGCTTATAAGACAATCATTAACTGAACCCAGCATCTGCTCATTATGTATCTGAACAGGAAAAATAACTCTGCATGAGCCCCTCTTTTTGCCAGTCACACAGCACCCTGAGGACAGGCAGTAAATAGAGGATTTTTTAATGGATCAAAGTGGTGCCAGTCAATTCTGTACTGCTCTTAGCTGGTATTGAGAGAGCTAAAGCTCGGAACACCGTTGGATTCATGTTTATGAATAATTGGAACAGAGCCTTAGCAAATTTGCATCTTTTTCAACAGGGGGGACGGGACCTATATCATATGTCACATTTTAAAAATAACTTTTAACTCTGCAAAACTCCTCACTTGTCATACTTTGCTCTACTTTTACCAAAACCAGATCTCTTCTTAAATTATTCCAAGCTAAACACACCCCATTTTCTACATATTATGGCATGGCTCATTGGGAGCTTCACAGTCCCCCCCCCCCTTTGTAGATCTGGGAAGAAAACAGGAGCAAAATTTCATCAAGGTCCTGAAGGTTATATGCCTAGAAGATTTCATTTTAATGAATTAATTTATTCATTTATATTATTTGTATTTTATTTGGGAAGTATATGCTCATTTTATATGAGTAAATCTATGCCAATTTTATACCAAAGGATTAATCTTGTCAATATTTGAAAGTAGCAGTGTAAGGGTTCTTTGTCAATTCAACCCATCCATTGAACAAGAAAGGACCATTGTCCTGTCTCTTAACTGAGACACCAACTCTCAGCCGCAATGTGTCCACAATGTACCAACACATGCTGATCAATTTGAAAGAACAAATTATGACTATTGTTTAATCACAAGAGACTATATGTTTTGGCTTGTTTATTCGCACCATTTCCGATTCCATCTACACATAGTGAAAAGTCTCACACCTGCACATAGTGCGAAAGGTAAGGTGTTAAGAAGACAGAAGATGTTCTGAATTCTGCCTTTGGAGTTGGCTCTTATCTTCATTTCAGAGTCTACAAGTGAACAGCTGCCCAGCATTCAGCAGCGCCTATCAGCGGCATTCATCTCCCTTGAAACATATCTGTGCTTTCAGGAGGGAGTCAACTTTGCGATTCCATATGATACATTTGCCATTGACTGCATTAACCATTTCTTTTGTTATGCAATATTATTGTGTTATAAGAATTCTGAGGTCTCAAATATAAATAAAATGTTTATAAATGTGCAAGGCCATCACATACATAAATATATAAACCACATGTCTGAAATAGTACAGGAGAGCAATCCTGAAGCCATTTTGACAATCCCAAATTGACCTCAAATATTTCTCTGCAAGGAGGAAGGAAATGAGAAAGCCTCTCCATTGTCTTTTGCTTGCCTGCCTTAAGGATGTATTTGTGTATGAATAGGGTGAGCCTGTGACCTGGATTCAGGAACTAAAGTATTAACCATCACAAAAGAATGGCCAGACTGCCCAGGTAATGCCTCCTCTGATGTAAACTGCCGCCTTTTGTTATGTATGGTGTTTTAGGGGAGTGGTCTTGGGCTACAGGGTGGGCAATTTCAAAAGTCTATATAAGGGCATGCACACCATTGTTCAGGGTTCTCCTCTCTCCTGTGTGCAGTGAGTGGGGACCCTGATGCAACAGTTGATCAGGCTTACTAGCCGCTTTGCTTCTCAACATACTCTGGTTGGCCTCTGGTTGTTATTTTCTCCTACCGATAGGGGACCCACTTAAGGACTCTCTATAGGCTCTTGGATACCCCATAAGGGAAAAGAAGCAGTTATTTTCTTATAACAATTGGCAATGAAATACTTTTAGGTACATATTTTCATTGCAATTATGCAGACACATGTATTTCATGTGCACAATCTCATTCATTGAGCAGACTTTCTCTTACTTATCCTCATATCAGTCCTGCATTGCATAGGTCTGTGTTCTTCTCTTTTTAAAAAACTGAGTATACCAAGCATGAGAGATGGTGATTAGCCCAAGGCCTCCTATTAGACCAGAGAAACACCTCGAAGATAATGTCACACAGATTAGTTAACCTTGAACACCATTCTGCTACGCTTAGGGAGACAATTAAAAAATATATTCAAAGGGTAGTTCAGGCCTCCACAACCTGACACAACCTCCACAACCTACTAAACAAAATACAGCTCATGAGGCATGGCTGGAGACCTACAAGAGGCTGGGTAAACCTCCTGTTTATCCCACCTGCTTGGGACTGGGGTTGACAAGCACATGAAAGGCCATACGGCAACTCTGTTGAAGCTTGGTGCCATTGTATGGTCCTTCAGTTTCCAGATTTCCAGGTGAAATCTGTTTCATTTCAAACAGCCTTCCCTTCCCTCTTCACTTTAGCTACTCTGAAGCACAAATTCCAACCAGACATTTGTCAATCAGACCTTCACTTCCTGGAGAACAGCAACAGTTGTATGATTAGCAAATGCTTGTGTCACTCAGCCACTGCTCATACATGAGTACTGAATCTGTAACCAACATCCTACTGTGGCAATATGGGTTTAAATATTTAATTCTGAATTTGAGAGAAACAACTACTAGCCTTGCCAGCAATGTCAAGGGAAGGTGTTTTTGTTCCTGACATGCCTAACCATATCACTGAACAACTTGCCACATTAATTCTGAATTGATCTTATTTTTAGGGGTGAATAATAGACCCTACATGAGTGGCTAGACTCTTGTGAAGGAGATTTCAGCAATACTGTATAAACATACTTTGAAAGTCAAATAATATCTATCTATCCACCCATCCCTCCATCTATCCACCCAGCCATCCATATATCTATCTCTTAAGTCTGGATATAAACCTGACAGATAATTCTTTTTTTTTTACCCTTCTTCTCTCCATCTGCTCAATCTGGGACTTTCAGTGTACCTGAACTCTGTTGTGGTGCAAGCCAAGCAGGCAAGGTCTTGCTGGACAATGAGGGTGAGGATTCCAGCCAAGCAGAGACCCACAACCCAAGCTTGGGAGAGTCTTGTGGCCAATCCCACCTAAGGTCTCTTATGCCCCCCATTGCTTTTACTATGTTGATCCTGCCCAATGCCATTTCTGCCCTATAGAAAATGTTCTTCCACCTAAGAAAAGGAAGCCATAATATTCACTATTTGAAAGATAAACAAAGCCCAACCAAGTGCCAAGCAGGTTGGATGAAGAAGAAGAAGAAAATTTCTGGCTCTGTCGACCAGCAGCCCAAATTGCATAGTGAAGGCTCTCACCCAAGGGTGGGTAGGAAGCTTATGGGATAGAATGACCCCAAACTCTGGAGGGGGAAGCTTTATAAAAGCTTCGACCCCCTCCCCCCCCCAGAAACCACAGAAGTTTCTTTCTGTGGGTCCCTGTGGGAGCATGTCATAGGCAGAATTGTGCCCTCAGTTGCTCCTTCTCTAGGCCTTATGCCTCTGGGCAAAGGTATTCCAAGCCAATTTTGGCCTGGAGTGAGACTTACTGAGTTAGGCAACAACCTTAACCATGTCTGATCAGAAGTAAATCACAGTCAATTCAGCTAAATGTGGTTAGGATTGCAGTTTTCTTTATTATTTAGATTTGTCAACTTTGAGATATATATTATACAGAAAGTGAGTGATGGAGAGGGAAAGGGATACACAGTTATACCCACAGAACAGAAATCATGCTCCGGTGGCGCAGCAGCAGCAGGAGGCCCCATTAGCTAAAGTGGTGCTTCAGGTTAAGAACAGTTTCAGGTTAAGAATGGACCTTCAGAACGAATTAAGTACTTAACCCAAGGTACCACTGTAATTAAGAGTTACAGGAAAAGTCTTCACGTAGCACCAAATACGCCATAAAGACCCTGAATCCAGACCCTTCCACAGTTAGGGTGCCACCACCCAAAATGCCATTTCGCTACACATACCACTTTCATCTCATTTCATTCTCTTTCAGAGAAGAGCTTCAGTGAAGGAATACAGGGGCCAGAGGGAGGAAGCAGTCCTTCAGGTAACTATATTCATGTTCAAAACTTCATAAGTCAAAAACAGCAGTTTGAATTATGTTGTGTAGTGTTCTTCTCTTGTCTCCTTTATGCTTGCATTTCTTTCCCAAATATGAAAGTGCAACTTTTTACCTATAGATAATAGATTCAGAAGCTTCACCAATCACAGATAGCAAACAATCACTTCTCTAAAAGTGGGGAAAGTAGAATTTCTGAGTGTTGTTTTTTTAAAAAAAATGTATAAGCCTGTAACAAATAAAACTACAACTACACATTATCAGCTGTGGATTTGCTGACAGAAGCCAATTCATGACAATCAGCTAGAAATACATATATTTCTCTGCACGGAAAGTTCTTATTTAAACAAAATAGCATTGTCCCATATCCAATAAGAGTAATTTGCAAGGGAATGATTTGCTTTTGGATTCCTGCAATTTATAGAAACTATTAGATTTGTGCTAGTTATTTGTATGGCATGGGGGGGGGTGGAACAAAACAAAACAAAATGGCACATTTATGTTTTAAATGTGTGTTGATTGTTCTACTTGTCTGGGGAAAGTAGTGCACTGTCTGTTTGCAAGCTGTAACACTGTATTTATTTTACTGCCATTCTGTTAAATTAACCTTAAAGAAGGAATAAATTCTCTGCAGTCGAAATTATCTCTAAAAATATTCCAGACACATGGCTGATATAATATGGAAAGGAGCTTACCTTTAATGAGCTACTGAATCCTGCAGCTACCAAGCACCATAGCTAGCAAAAGACTGTTATTTCCCACAAGCCTTTAATTTCAACTTAAACGTGCAGTTTCTTATCATCTCACTGTACTAACCTTTGTCTCACTGTGTTTGCCAACAAAACAGTTGCTGATTGTTCTGACAGCCTGTGATGATTTTTCCCCCTTTTTACCCCCTTAGACATATTTTCAGCACATGTAACACTGCCACAATGATTTAGGTCACTGTTTTTGATAAAATTGGTATTTCCTTTTTACTCCTCAAGCATTATCATGGTGAAAGGAATCTTATTTTTCAGTCTCCGTATGAATGTCTACTCCTGACATTACTTCCTAAAATAATTCAAAAGCCACATGGACAATCATTTGATTCTCTTTGTAAAATATTCCCCAAATGAATCTGACATGTGCTCATTATTCTAGAATCAGAATAGTATGGTGTGTTTGTGTGTAAGGGAAGTGTTAAGGATATCATGTATACTCACGACAAATTCAGGCGTTTGAATGCACACCAGTTTAGAAGTGAAAGAGACCATCCAAAAAGCATGCTACTGGAAGCCTATTGCACTTCATTCTTCACGCTCATCACAAATGGTGGGTATGCCACAAGGTTCCCTATATAGTTTCCTATCTGTACTATTTAGAGAGTTTTGGAGAGAGTAGAAAAAAGAAATTATACTTTTCTTTTTGATGACTATCTCCTTGTGCTGTTCCCGGCATGTTTCTCTTGCTCTACCTCGCTCTGAATCTTTTGCCTGTTTCCTATGACTATTCTCCAATATGTAAATGATTTAGATTGTCTTAACCTACCCCGCCCCTGTCCCAGACCTCATCCTGTCAGCTCTCTGGCTGTGTGAAAGAACTGGGTCTAGTTCCTGTAAGCCTGGAAATGGCGCCCATGTGTGTCAGTGCTATTCCATCAATTACATTATACTCGGTTCTATTCTTTCTAGAAAAAGGTGCTAGAACTCACCATGAATGCCTCCCTTGTTATTATAAAGGCAGTGGTGCCCCCCGATAGGTGCTAGAACTGAGGTCTGGGCTGGATCTACACTGGTCTGTAAAAAAGCTTTTTAAAACAAAACAAAACAAAAACAAAAACATAATATAGCTCTCATTGGTGGCAGATCGCTGCTCACATTTTTCTAATGCATTTTTAATGTTTTAACTGACCAGTGTAGATTAGCCCCTGGTGAGTTCCAGCTGAAAAAAAGCCTGGATTCTACTCCTTCTCTACTAAAAGCCAGAACATCTCTGTAAAGGTCCCAATTCACTGGCATGGATTAATTCAAACAATGAAATATGCCTTCTAACTTAGTGGTACAGCTTTGCATATACAGTGTTCCAGGTTCAATCCTGGTCCTCTGGATTGGGCTAGAAAATCTCCTTACCTGAAAAGTTGGACAGCTGTGGCTAGTCAGTGTAAACTATACTAAGCTAGATGGAGCAATAGCTCTGACTCATTATAAAGCAGTTTCTCACCTTCCAGTTCTTCAGTCCATATATATTCTTCATTACACATCAGTTTGCTAACTGTAAGCCACCAAATCACATTGGCAGGAAAACAATGTTTGAACGACATCGAACATCGTGAATTTCACAGTGTACCGCTATTACAGAAACAATTGTGCTAAATGACTTTCTGCTGATCCACTTTGAAGAGTGGCAGAATCAATAGTACTCAACCTTTCTCATCTCATACCTGCGGTGTATAAATGTGCCGGCTCAGGAAAGGCAGTTTAGAAAGTTCAAGGCCTACATACCCTGCGTAGGGTTATATGTGTTGCACTGGATATTTTAAAGTTTGGAGCTTCAGCAAAGCCAGTCTATGCACAGTTTTCAACACAATGTTTAATCTAGAGATACCTAAAGAACAGAAAAAATGTGAGAAGAATCCTTATGGATCAGACTAATGGCCATAGCTGTCAACTTTTCCCTTTTCTTGCGAGGAATCCTATTCAGAATAAGGGAATTTCCCTTTAAAAAGGGGAAAAGGTGACAGCTATGCTAATCACCCAACTAGACCAGCATCCTGTTGCCACAGTTTTCCCCCAACAGCTGGTATTCATAGACATTGATCCTCCATGCAGTGGTGCCAACTTGATTTTTTTTTTAAAAAAATGGGGGGGGCAAATAAGTCCAACCCTCACAATCAAACACATGATGTGGTGCACTCATACCATTGGAATGTCAATGTCCATCAACTTTGGAGGCCCCAGCCCCCTCAAATATTTTATTGAGGAGCCAAAGAGACCTCGGCCCCTAGGAGGCAGCTCCTATGCCACCACAAATTTATCTAACCCCCTCCAAAATCCATCTAGGTTGGTTGCATTTCCATAGCTTGTGGCAGTGAATTCCAGTAGTGGTAAAAAGGGGAAGTGGGTGGCGCTGTGGTCTAAACCCCTGAGCCTCTTGGGATTGCCGACTGGAAGGTTGGCAGTTCAAATCTGCACAAGGGGGTGAGCTCCCGTTGCTCTGTCCCAGCTCCTGCCAACCTAGCAGTTCGAAAGCATGCCACTGCAAGTAGATAAACAGGAACCGCTGCGGCGGGAAGGAAAACGGTGTTTCCATGCGCTCTGGTTTTCGTCACAGTGTTCCATTGCACCAGAAGCACTTTAGTCATGCTGGCCACATGACCTGGAAAGCTGTCTGCAGACAAACGCTGGCTCTCTTGGCCTGAAAGTGAGATGAGCGTCACAACCTCATAGTCACCTTTGACTGGACTTAACTGTCATGGGGTCCTTTACCTTTATATATATATATATATATATATATATATATATATATATATATATACCAGTAGTGGTGTATTTGCTGGGGCAGAGCTGCAAAGCCAGTCCCCCGACAGCAGAGTCATGACTGCTTTCCTGGATATATATATATATATTGAATGATGTTATTATTTGTACCCCACCCATCTGACTGGGTTGCCCCAGTCACTCTGGGTGGGGCTCTGGCAGAGGGTGGTGTCAAGATTGAGGCTATGCGGGTGCTCACATCAAAAATTTATTGCTACAAGCAATGACCAATGTTAAGGAAACAAGATAGAAGCACATATATCACATTATCCGGATGTGTATAGAAGGACAAAATAGAATAAAGTAAAGCAAAAAGGTAGCATAGAATAAAAATAATAAACAAAAATGGGTGTCTCATTTTAAAAGTCATAGTCATGTCATGAACTCCGAAGATGAAAATTGCAAGGTGTCTGGGGTCAGTCCCTGTTTGGTTTTGTTTGCTGCAGCACAGTACTTGGCCACACCAAGAGTGATAGATGCATTTTTATTTGAGAGGAGTAGAAGGACATAAAATGCAACTGAACATCCTAGCAGATTTAATAGTAAGGGTTTGCTAAATATTTTATTCAGATCTTTGTAAAAGGAGTAAAACAAGAGGACATGGTTCCCTGGCCCGACTTCTCCAGAGTTGCAGGGGCACGTACATTCATGGCAGGAGACTTTTTAAGTATCTTCCCTTCAGAACTGCTGAGGGAAGGTATTTAGGCATGCCAGTGCAAAGACTCTGTCACGCTTTTGGACTGAATGTGCAGAAAGATAGCTGGTTTATTGAACTGGAATGGTCTGTCAATTAGAGGATACTTGAAGGTTGAACCTAGACCATGTTGGTGTTCAAAATCCACAATGCATTGCTTGAGAGCTGTTCTAACCTTTCCATATCCCAGAGAGATGAGGGAGCTCAAGGAGAATCCGTATAGCTGAAGTTTGTGTGGCAGGGTTTGATTTCATGGAGATTGAAAACTGTCCTGAAGGGCTATTGGGGCTAAGCTAGTTGACTGGAAGGTTAGCTTTAACCGTAAGTTGAAAAATGTGGCTGCACAAGCAACAAAGGTCCTGCTGGAGAAGAGAGAGATGAGGTCAGCCTGCAAATCCATCTGCATGTCTCTACCTGGTAGCCATACTGACCTTCCGACCCATGACTTTCTTCAGGACTCAGAAGAGGGGGAGAAACAACAGTTGTGTGGATATGGTGTGGGAGTTTCTTACTGTAGATGTTTGTGGGTAACCATTTATACCAGTCAGAGTAAAGCCTAGGCGGGTTGGAGAGATGGAAGCTGTTAAGTTACTCAAAAGCCACACAGTAAGGATGTGTTGCCACAGTGTGGGACAGAGGCGGAGCAAGTGAGTTGCCATAAGTTTAAAATTGAGTAGGAACTGTTATTGCTATTGTAGTTTTGCTTGTTTGTCTTATGATAGTAATGGTTATCTGTTGTTTATTGGACACACAACTGGGAAAAGGGGCAAGTACTGGAAGCAATATCCCAGGGATGGGGAACCAATGGCCCTCCAGATGACCACAACTTCCACCATCCCTCACCATTGACTGGGACCAATGGGAGCTGGAGCCCAACAAGAGCCAGTGTGGTGTAGTGGTTAAAAGTGGTAGATTTGTAATCTGGTGAACCAGGTTCGCGTCTCTGCTCCTCCACATGCAGCTGCTGGGTGACCTTGGGCTAGTCACACTTCTTTGAAGTCTCTCAGCCCCACTCACCTCACAGAGTGTTTGTTGTGGGGGAGGAAGGGAAAGGAGAATGTTAGCCACTTTGAGACTCCGTAGGGTAGTGATAAAGCGGGATATCAAATCCAGACTCTTCTTCTTCTCCTCTTCTTCCTCTTCATCTGGAGGGGGGCTGGCAGGGACTGACAGGACACTGAAGAGTGTGCAGCAGGGGAAGATGGGCTGGAGTCTGACTCAGGAGAGGGGGCAGTGGTTTGTGGGGAACTGTAGCAGCCAGGAGGCCAGAATCAGAGGCAGGTGAAACTTCAGAGTTGAAGCATAGAGCATGGATGGGATGTGTCAGAAGAAAAGGAGGAAGAGGCAGGTCAGACAAGTGAAAAGTCAGGTGCTTCCTATTCCCTCCTGCGCCATTATGATGAAGAACCAGGAGGAAATTGAAAAGGGAAGAAGTTGCCTCACAGATGCAGTCTCCAGCTGCATTCATGGAGACCACTTGGGGAAGTTCCATAAGCTGGTGGAGGAGGAGTGGTCACCTGTTGCTGCAACTGCTCCTTAGGGTGTGGACCTGGGAAGAGCTGCCTAGCCATTTGAGTGGGGTGAGTAGATATCCAGAGCTGTAGAAGTGTCATCTTTGACAATAGATATTATCCACTGTGTGTATTCCTTGGGCTAGGAAGAGCCCTTGACAGGTTCCCTCTGTAACCCGTTGCGCTTGCAACCAACTACAGGTTCCTAGAACCAAGGCAATAGATAGAGGTAAATGCTGAGGCATTTTCTACAGTGCTTAGTCAACCACCACCCACAGGGTATTCTTGGACCTCACCATGCCCATGGTGAGCTGAGGTTATGTCCTAGGCTACACCCAACCTTCTTGGGCTGTGCACTACAGAGGCAATGTTTATCTGGCAGCATTTGATACATAGCACACTTGTATCATTCATCCTCATATGACCATTAGGACTTAGCTCAGTGATTTTCAAACTGTCATCTTAAGAACTGTAACGTTCCTTGAAAGCTTAGCAGGCATTCTTGACGAAAATCAGTAATGGAGGAGGACAAATGTCCCTGAAAGACACATTCCATCATTACTAATCTTATCCTTCAGTACAGTACAGTTTTAGACCAGATTGTGAGTTACAGTTTTTTAGGGCAAGGAGAGACAATGAAGACCAGTATTTTGCCCCATGTAAAGAGGAAGGGTATGGGAGAAATTGCATCCAGTTCCTAGTTAAAGGTGAACTTACCTATTTCAGACCTCCTGAAAAAATATGAGAACCTAAATGCAGCCGTATGTCAAGTAACAGGTTCAAAAATACATATACTAAGCCTAAGGTAAAGTTTGGATTAAAATCATATTAGTAAACATAACAATGTGGTTATTTAGGGGGAATGCGGTTTGCAAAAATGTGCGCGTTTTCTTTTTTCCTTTTGTAAAATTTAGATGACATTGAGGGACAAGGACAATCTGTTTTTGCAAATGTTCATGAACATTAAAAGCAATGAGGATGAATACTATGCCTTTTCAGATCTGGTGATTACTGATCATGTGAGTATGATGTTTTATCTTTTTGTCCTCCTCTAATAACTGCAAAGAGAAACCACACATTGTCTTTCCATTGAATTGGCTTATGAACTCTGTTTCAAGGATATTTTGTAGTGCACAAATTGTGGACAAGGACCTCCGTTGTGGCAGAAGTGGTTTAGTCATGCTGGCCACATGACCCGGAAACCTGTCTGAGGACAAACGCTGGCTCCTTTGGCCTGAAAGTGGAGATGAGCGCTGCACCCCATAGTCGAATTTGACTGTCTCAACCATCCACGGGTCCTTTACCTTTACCTGTAACAGACCTAAGAAGCAATCCTCTATGTGTAGCAAGCTGGTGTAAAGCAAGCTGATTCAATTTAAACCAGAGTAAAGATGTACCAGATCAAAAACCCCATTCAGCTGTGGGGCTAATGTTGCTGCTTTGCCTAAGCCTGGCAGATGGAAAATAAGCCTTTAAAATAATGTTTAAAGCTGCTTGGCAGGTCACATGACTCATATTCTCCAACATTTCTCAGATGAAAATAGGGACCTCCTATTCCATTACAGTCATACCTCAGTCTAAGAACAGTCCTGTTAACAAACGATTTGGGCAACGCACTCTGCGAAACCAGAAGTAGGTGTTCTGGTGGTGGAAGGGCACAGGTAAAGGGAAGCCTCATTGGGGAAAGTGCACCTCGGTTTAAGAATGTTTTTGGTGTAAGAACGGGCATCCGGAACGAAATAAGTTCATAAATGGAGGTACCACTGTATTATTATTATCCAGCTCATCTGACTGGGTTGCCCCAGTTACTGTGGGCAGCTTCCAACATATATTAAAACATTAAACAATTAAACAATTAAAAAAAACCTTTGCTATACAGGGCTGCCTTCTGATAGTTGTATAGATGCTTATCCTCTTGGCTGAAGGGTTGCATAACTCCATATCCTCCAACATTTCTCCAATGAATATAGGGATGTCCTAAGGAAAAGTGAGATATTTCAGGATCAAATCAGAACCTGGGACAGCTTCTGGAAATTTGGGAGTGTCTCTGGAAAATAGGGGCACTTGGAGGATCAACATGACTGAGCTGAATGGACTAGGGATCCAGCCTAAGGCCCTGCCCCCTCCGGATCCTGGCCTCAGAACATCTCTTTTCAATGAAATTGCACCATCTCCAGATGGCTTATATGGATATATCACCACATTTCAATATCATGAGGTTAAAAAAGAATCCTTTATAGAACTTTCAAATATTATTAGCGGTAATTATGTTTCCAAGACTGGTTCTGAAATTCCAAACAATTATGAAGAAATTGTTGAGCACTTTGAGACAGAAACAATTAATAAGTGGCCACCAGATGCATTCCTGCCACTCCATGTATTTTAACACTCACCCTGTATCGACTAAAGTGTCAGGAATGGCATGTAATAGTAGGCCGGGCTGGGCTTTGAGTTGCTCATTGATTTTTGTCCTCTGATAGTTTTGAAATGAAAGTGAAGGCAGGATGATGAACATCAAAACTGAGATTTACCAAATGGAGAGTAAAAATCTTTACGGGAAAATCTGTGATTGCCTCTGATAGAATTACCTGTATTGCTGTAATAGCAAATGATATGAATTATTATTTTGGATGAGAATGACAGACACAGTCAATACTAATGGCATCAGAAGTGGCTGCACATGACGAGTGAGTCCCTTTTTCACATCCGGTGGACAGATCTAACATTCCTACATATCTGCTCTGGTCGACAGTGATGCCAAAGGATCAATGCTCCAATCTGGCTAGGAGCATAGAGACATATTTCTACAGACATGCATTTCTAGTTAGATGAGGAACTGCACACTCAAATGAATCCCTAACCCAGATTAGCAGCTGGGGATGCTTAAATGAAGCTCGATAGTATCATAAGCAATGTTGTTGTTGTTTAGTCGTTTAGTCGTGTCCGACTCTTCGTGACCCCATGGACCAGAGCACGCCATGGGGTCTTCCACTGCCTCCCGCAGTTTGGTTAAACCAGGGGTCTGCAACCTTTAAGACAAAAAGAGCCACTTGGACCCGTTTCCGAAGAAAAAAACAACTGGGAGCCGCAAAACCATTGTGACATTTAAAACAAGTATAACACTGCATATATTGTTTCTTACCTTAATGCTATATATACAGGATCGTAACGCACGCACCGCCCCCATGCGACGTCACAGCCAGTACAGCACCCGCCACAGTGGGGAGTGTCGGGGCGCACAATGCGCCTCCTCCCCTCGCTAGTATCTGCCCCGGAGCCGTGGCAAAGGTGTAAAAGAGCCACATGCGGCTCCGGAGCCGCGGGTTGCAGACCCCTGGGGTAAACTCATGCTGGTAGCTTCAAGAACACTATCCAACCATCTCGTCCTCTGCCGTCCCCTTCTCCTTGTGCCCTCCATCTTTCCCAACATCAGGGTCTTTTCCAGGGAGTCTTCTCTTCTCATGAGGTGGCCAAAGTATTGGACCTCAGCTTCACGATCTGTCCTTCCAGTGAGCACTCAGGGCTGATTTCCTTAAGAATGGATAGGTTTGTTCTTCTTGCAGTCCATGGGACTCTCAAGAGTCTCCTCCAGCACCATAATTCCAAAGCATCAATTCTTCGGTGATCAGCCTTCTTTATGGTCCATCTCTCACTTCCATACATCACTACTGGGAAAACCATAGCTTTTACTATACGGACCTTTGTTGGCAAGGTGACGTCTCTACTTTTTAAGATGCTGTCTAGGATTGTCATTGCTTTTCTCCCAAGAAGCAGGCATCTTTTAATTTCGTGGCTGCATCACAAGCAATAGTTGGATTCAATATGGCAGTTGGGTGTTAAATACGTTGTGTAATTAGAATTATTTGAGTGAGAGAGCAGACCATGGTCACTATGCCTGTATTGTTGTTATATCCCTGGTCCCACTGCTGTCCAGATTGAAGAGAAAGTCTGAGGAGAGAATACTGTTCTGCAAGTGAGGGCCCCTTCTGTGATCTAAACCCTTGTTCAGGTAAACCAGGCTCCCCACTTCAAAACTTCTGTTCAGGTATGTGGATGGCGGTGAAGGGATATGTCTGGGCATGGGTTGAGGATGCGGCAAGCATAGCCCTGCTCTTCCCTTACGGGATTCTGATTTTGTGTGGAGATGAATACAGTGGTACCTCTGGTTACGAACTTAATTCGTTCCGGAGGTCCGTTCTTAACTTGAAACAGTTCTTAACCTGAGGTACCACTTTAGCTAATGGGGCCTCCTGCTGCTACCGTGCCGCCACCGCACGATTTCTGTTCTCATCCTGAGGTAAAGTTCCTAACCCGAGGTACTACTTCCGGGTTAGTGGAGACTGTAACCTGAAGTGTTTGTAACCCGAGGTGTTTGTAACCCGAGGTACGACTGTACCTGTACACTGCTATTGTTCATTCCTACAGTGAGATCTGGGCCCAAGATAATTAAGTGTAAAGTTATCGACCTACATGCAAAGCATATTCTGACCTAATTATATTTTCCCTGTCAGAATGTTATTAAAGAAATCACTTAAAATGCATTTAATATCATTTACAACCCTGTGTTTATCTGGTCTAGCTGAGGCTATATCTACAAATTGATTGACTCTCTAATACAAGAGAGGATTGATGCAATTTATATTCATACAGAAACAACAGAACCATTTCAGACAATGACACAGAGGTCTACACCTTTCAGGTGGATACTGAAATTGCAAATAATTTTAGATAGAGAGATTCTTTGAGGGAATAACATTTACTTTATATTCCATCTGAGCATTGTAAGACTGTCAAATTTGCACTGGTATAATACAATCAGGTAATTCTGAGACTTAGTGAGATCACTAATTAATACTGCCTATTCCTTGTGATGTCGTATCTGGTCAGGGTAACACATGGCTTAGAGTTGTGATAGCACGAGAGAATGTTTCATAGAATCACAACATAAATCATATAGAATAATAATTTCAAAAAAAAACCAGTGAAACAATTACAATCTACAAAACACAAAGCAGTAGCTAAAATATAAGCTGAACGTCAGAATTAAAACAAACGTCATATTTCATTACTAACAAATCAATACAGCCTTTGTAATCTATAAAGCAACATTAACAACATGAACAAAATGACAGCCAAAAAATAAACTAAGCAATGTTAAGTCCATGCACATACTCTCCACACCCCGTTGACTCATAATATTTCAGTCTATTCAGCTCATTAAAACACAAAGACACATAATGCTCATTGCAGCAACTGCCTTTTGGAAGGTTCCTTGGGCTGAAGGTCCCCACAGCTGAAACCAACCACCCATTGATGGAAAGCATAGTCTCCCTCTCACTCCCCTCACAGATTTTCCTCTGGAAATAACTCACTTATGAAGGCTCCTAGGTCTGGAGGGTGGGGCAAGGAAGCTGGAGAAAGCCGCTTCCTGCTGGCCAACAAAGAGTCTCTCTCACTCTCACCATCTCTATATACCAGTACATATAACCCCCTATGTGTACAGCGCTGACCTTTTCCACTATGAAATAGGGGTCCCTATGGTCAGCAACGCAGCAAGCCGATCGGGCGCCTGGGGCAGCACGTGCGCCCAGGGGCGGGGCCAGCCACCTGTGGGGCAAGGCGAGCTGGAACAGGATGCTCCGTGGGGCCTCCAAGGAGTCTGCCTGCCTCCTCCCCTTCAGCTGCCCTACAGCTGAGGGGGAGGTGGAAGGTGGACCGTTTGGGGCAGTGCAGAGCCTGTGGCCACCCAAGCCACCACGTCACTCCTAGGAGTGCCACCCAGCATTTTGCCTCCCCCCTCAGTGGTGACACCCGGGGTGGCCCGCCCCCTTCCTCTGCTCCTGCCTGTAGACCCCCAGACAGGAATGGTATAACAATGTAATTATCCATATTCCTATTAAAACCAATTCAGTTTTTTTGTCCCATTCTTTTCTGCTTGACTTTATCTCTATCCTCCCACCCCTGCCTGCCTGCCTGCCTGCCTGGAGCTTTTGCGCTGTGGTCCACCTCCTGTCTTCTGAGACCCCTCACTTTGCATGGGCTTCTCTTCTCTTCCCCCCTTGGAAAGCTGCTTCCTCCTCTCCCTGCTTCACCCTTGCTTTGCGTTGTGCTCAGCTTACTATCCCTGCAAAAGTTTGTCCATTCCTTCATTCGCTCATTCCTGGATAGCTCAGTAGGCTAGAGCATGGTGTGGATAACATCAAGGTTGCAAGTTTGGTGATCTTCAGGGTCATTCCAGCTCTATAATTCCTTCTCTGCTGACTTATTAACCTGATGGTGTATTTTACTGTATCTCACATTAATTCTATTACTTGGTTGTTGATTTTATATATACAGTGGTACCTCTGGTTAAGAACTTAATTTGTTCCAGAGGTCCGTTCTGAACCTGAAACTGTTCTTCACCTATCAGGTGATGATACAATCATACAGTGTATGGTGTATTAAATAACAATTCTGAACAGTGTAACATGATACTTTCTGTTGGGGGTTACTGCCCCCAGAGCTTTATACACAACCTGTCCCCTGCCAAAAACGCAGTCTGTATGCTCAAGGAAGCAACAGAACAGAAAACAAAATGAGCAGTTATAATAACATATTTGGAGATCACGCTTGCTTCACTGCCCTCATTTCACTATATTTTCCTTCCCATTCTTTCAAATGAAGGGAGAGCAGAATTGCCTAAGCTCAAGGCTCACTGCAGCACATCCTCATAATACAAAACCGATTTTATTTTTTTTGAATTTATATGTGAAACTTCCATTGATTTCCCCCAAAGTGTTTTGCATGTTTAAATGCGCCAACGCAGGTTAATCACTGCAGGAAAAACTTTCATTTCCTATTATGCTATCTCAAACGTAATACTAATCCAATGGAAACACTGAGGTCCATGATTATGTCAAGGAATGAGAGATCAAGGGAAATGCATGTATTTCAGAACAAGCTCCTTTCTTGGGTTAAAAAATAATTTTAAATCTAGTTAAAAGGAATTGTTCTTGTTTCTGTGGTTTTGCCATAGTGAGTTCCCTTATTGAGTTAAATATTGCTTATCCCACTCTTCAGGCAAGAAAGTCTCCCGGAGCAACTTACAAATATAAATAGGACACTGATATGCCCTACCCTCAGGCTTCGAGTCTAAAAGCTATGATATGACAGGAGAAGGGACAAAACAAGCCCATGCAGCAGTTCTGAGTTAGAGAGTTCTCTTGTGACAACCATAAAGACTAGAGAACAGCAGCTACAGGTATCTGATGGCCTTTCAGTACAGGTGATGGAAATGCCCTGAAATCTCTCCTCTCTTCCTTTCCATTCCTGTTGCCTAATGAGGGAATGTACTGATGAATTTACTATTCAGGTAGGAGTCTGATGAAGCTTTTTTTAGCAACAGAATGAATGGAGAGACCTTGAGTCTGTAGCTCACTGGAACATTTTACCTTAGTCACAGGTTCAAATCCAGGGTTTTACTTACTAAAATACGTAAGAGCATGGGGGTGTCTACACCAACCTTTCACTCGAGAGAGGGTTTCTTGGGAGATGCTGTGGCTTATCATTCTCTGCCTCTGTCTTCCATCCATTTTTCACATCAAAGCTGCACTACTAAACATACTTGCCAGGGGGGAAAGTCACATTGAACTCTGGAGGGATTACTCCTGGATAAACATATTTTGGATCAGTTTGGGCAACTAACCAACCAGGATGAGGGAAATCCTCCATGTGAGAGGCTACTGCAGAGTGCAAATAGCTTATTAAATGTCTTAAACCGTTTCTCATTTATTGCATCTGATATTTACCAATTGGCTTGCAGCTGAGATTGCTGCCAAAAAAAGAGAAAAGAAAAGGTCCAGTAAAGTACTATAAATCCACTGATTATTTTTAGCCCTAGAATGCAAAGCTGGGTTTGAATTCAATATTTCTTACAGCCCATTATGTGTATGCATTTGTTTGTTTTTCAAGTTAGAAATGGGTCAATCAATGCCATGCCTCTATTTGAAATAACATTTGTATAGCAAACACTGTGTATTTTTAAAATTACCTTACTTGTCATGCATACATTCCTATCAAAATGCTCTCTAAAACCCAGCTATTTGGACATGATGTTTTATAAGGCATTTTTCGTCTTAAGGGGTGAATCTCATTTTAGAAAGAATATCCCTTTCACACAGTAAATTCCTGTTCTTCCAAACTTTCCATATTCAGATAGTTGTGCATGCATTTTATAGCTTCATCTATCCAAAATGGTATATACATTAAGTCATCTTATGTTTTGATTAGCATTCCACATCTATGGTGTTGATAGCATGACTCATAAGTATGGTTTACCATAATATAATTCTGTTTGTTTCTTCTTTCTTTCCTGGCATATACTTATCTCTAGATGTGGCTGGAACCTGGATTGGGGAAAATCAAATGCCTAGAAGGAAAATAAATATTTTCTTGAACTGCACATGGTGAGGAGAGTACAGAGATATATTTTATGGGAATACAGCAGTGATGGACAACCTGTAGGTCTTCAGAGGTTGTCTGACTACAACTCCCATCATTCATGACTGGGGTTGATGGGAGTTGGAGCTCAACATCTGGAAAACCTCAGGTCCCCCATCCTTAGACTATACAATGTCCCTGCCATTCTCTGCTTTATCTCCCTAGTGCGGGGCACATTGCAATGTGCATAGATAGCAAATTGAGATTATCTTGCACATCCCTTGAGGCATCTGAAGGCCAAGCTCTTCTTAGGCCCCATAAAAGCAGAACAAGGATTTCTGTAGAGCTCCATTTCAGTATCAGGGAAGGTCTGACCATGAGCAGTGGCTGCCAGCAGCTGCAACACACTACAGTGGGCAAATGCAGGATATCTTTGGACAACTGCTGGGCATTTTGGATTTGGATACATTCTGGACATTTGTGGAAAATTTAGACTAGTGCAGTCGCCCATCACACAAGGTAAACACCCACACAAAATCTGAGGGAATAGGTGAGCAAGTTGACCCCATCAGGTGCCAAAAGGTGTTCTGAATTACCAGATGTTGATGTTGAGATCAGACCGGAATGCACTAATCAGAACACAGCTGTAGTCCAGTACTGGATGACTTTTGTTGAAGTAGTCCTGTTTTGCTTCATCCATCTAATCCCTTCTGGATTTTAGGAGAATACATTTTACACAATAACTGATTCAACCACACACAGAGAGAACCTAAGGCAAGACCACAGGTGCCGAGTTGCGCCCAACATTTGTGAGGGGCTGTGTGTGCATGTGATGATTGTTGCATCAGGAGAGGCAGGCCAGGCCTCCTGTCGGTGCAACATTCACACACCAGGCTGTGTTGGTTGGCCCAGGGTGACATCCAACCAGGCCTCTCTGGCCACTCAAGGTTGGAGCGGGGGCTGAGCCCTGTCCCAGCAGATATTGGGGGTTGTAGAGGCCTCCGCCCCATAGAGTTGGTGCACCTAGACAAGACTATGGAAGATGTGAAAGATGCCAGCATGCTAACTTTGATCCATGCATGAGGTTCAGTCTACACCTGCAGATGAAGGAAGTAAAATGATGAGGTGCACACAGTGAGTGGGATAATATTCTATAGCTTCCCATGTTTAAACCTCCCCAGATATACAAAATTAGCACAACCCAGCTAAGGGCTATGCTGGAACTTTTCTACCTGACCTGGTATTCTATTTGCAGAGTTTTGTTGTCTTTGTTTCCATGGAGGAACAGTCATTGTTTGAGAGACTGCAGATGTTGCAGCTGCTTTATTTTTCTCCTCAAGAACCATTTTATCACAACTGTCTTCATATTTCCTTCTGCTTTGTCCATTCCTCAAGGCCCATCTGATTTTTACAGCACCCATTTTATTTTTATTGTACTGTAGGACTTCTCCCATTTTTCCCCTTTGGAGTATGATCTAATTTTCTCTCTCACCTAAAAATGACACAGCCTGTGGTAAAATACAAACATTTTCTCAAGGTAACTGGTTGCCAGAATTCAACTGCCTGAAGTAAAGGAGTTCAGTTCCTTTCAGAGGAATCTTACGCCTTCCCTTTCCCCAGTTGTCTGCCTTTATATTTATCTCCAGGCTCCTAAAATAAACAGAGCTCTTTGTCTGCATTGTAGATTATATCAAGATAGCAAACAACGAATGGAGCACCTTGGAAGCAACAAGAAAATGCTAGTAAATATACCTCACACTGAAAAAGCATTGATGTCTTCCCGGTGCCTCTAGAAATCGCAGGAATCACAGAGGTGGCAGCTCCACCTACTAGAAGATTGTTAAAGCATGACAGAGAGGGTTCTCCCATTCCTTTCCTGCCATCATATTGCACCCATATATGGAATAAAGTGGTGAGACACATGCATTGGGTTTAAAAGAGACACTACATATTACATAGGTGATAGGATGTCTGCATGCATATGGAACACTGTGGGAACTGTCTCTGGAGAGAGCTTGACCCTGCACTGAACCACTTGTCGGCTTCCATCTCATCTGGTCATACCTTTTGGGGGGTTCAGGGAAGCTCTTTTGGGTTACTCCCCATGCCCCAAGCCAGAACACTGTGGGTGTATTAATCAGTGGTGGAGCAAGTCAATCGGGCGCCAGGGCAGTGTGCGGGCCCGGCACTCAGGGGCAGGGCCAGCTGGGACAGGATGCTCCAGGGGGCCTCCGAGGAGTCTGTCTGCCTCCTTCCATTCAGCTGCCCTACAACTGAGGGGGAGGCAGCAGGCGGACCGTTTGGGGCAGCGTGGAGCCTGCCGATGCCCAAGCCACCATGTCACTCCCAGGAAAGATGCGTGCCTCGGGTGCTCTGCAGGCCCCGTGGTGAGTGCCACCTCACCCCCTCAGAGGTGACACCCGGGTCAGACCGCCCCTACCGCACCCCCTTCCTCCGCCCCTGGTATTAACCAGACAAGCTCTAAAGAGTCTGCATGTTTTCTTCATTTTAAAAAAATTAGGCATAAGATCATTTCCCACCCTTTTAAAGAAACATAAAAATAGAAAAATAACAGAAGTGCAAAGGAGGCCACATATCCATTCTTTTAAATTTTCAACAACACACGAAGTTGGGAGGAGACACATGTCAGTAGAAACATTAAGAAGTCCATATTTCCCACACTGGTAGCACCAAAGAGGCAAGTTGCATTGGTATAAATAATAAAGTCCTACCACACAGTATAAAAATGTTCTGGATATTCTAAGCCTTTGCAAATTTTCATATTGTGGTTTATCTTTGTTGTGATCATCTGGTTCCATATGTTTTTATACCACAAGGATATTTGCAGGCCCTGCAAAGTCTTCCATTTTTGTGCAAGCAGTACAGTCGTACCTTGGAAGTTGAACAGAATCTGTTCCGGAAGTCCGTTCGACTTCCAAAACATTTGGAAACCAAAACTCGGCTTCTGATTGGCTGCAGGAAGCTCCTGCGGCCAATTGGAAGATGTAGAAGCCCCATGGGACATTTGGGTTCCTAAGAACGTTTGCAAACCAGAACACTCACTTTTGAGTTTACAACATTTGGGAGCCAAAACGTCTAAGTACCAAGACGTTCAAGATCCAAGGTACTACTTCTTTAGATTGCATTCTTTGAGTATGACCATCTCATATATTTAGAAATGAAAGCTAGGTGGGTCATTTGTACAGTAGTCTTCAATGTAATAGATACCTCCTGATGCTCATTAGACAAAAACCATTTTGTCAGTGGACACTCCCTCCATAACTGGGTGTGTGTGTGTGTGGAAATCCTCTCTCTAAATCCCTGGCAGCAAAGTGGTGTCATTCTTGAAGTCACAGAGGACAACTGTATTGGTGGACAGTGACACCTATTTGCACGTTTCAATGAGCATTCCTGGATGTATGGGGGGGGGGAGAGATCTGTATGGCTTAGAAGACAATATGCCATTGTTCCATTTACCAATTGATATGCTAACCCCCATGTCCTGACACTTAAGTTAGTCTACGCTTGTGTGAGGAATCTCGATGCTTCCATCAGTATTTTATGGAATGGACTGAGCTTATTTTGTGTGAATATGTCTTTCATAATTTCCATCTTGCCCTATAGGCTGAACTTTCCTTTCCAAACCTTGCCATATTGGAGAGATCTTCACATCATGATATTTGCAGGCTATCCACATAAGTTAAATCCAATGGAAACGACAGACAAGACTTTTCTACAGCTTTAGTTCTTAGACAAACAAGCCCCAATTGTCTAGTAGAGACAATCAAAGAATAAAAATAGAAAGCATTTTATTGGAAACCTGCAGCAAAGACATCAATTTGTTTGATCTAAGTTGTCAGCTATGTTGCTTTTGAGTCAATCTTTTAGCTTCTTTTGTATAGCTGAGTTGCAAAAGATACTGAACATTCTCAGACTAAGGTAAATAACACTGAAGCATATACTTTATTTCTTTTCAAGTGAAATAAGTGTTCTGTGTCCATGTGTGCCTTTAATGAAAAATGTAATTAAACGTGTCGATTTAATGGAAGGGAAAAAAACTTGTGGCAATTTCCTATAGTAATTCTGTATACACGCAACAGATACAGAATGGCTTCATATAGTGAATACCAATACTATTGGGGCAGAAGTGAAAGTACATTCCTGGGATATGTGACTATATGGTACCAGGATTTTTACTTTGTCTGTCATTTTGCTGCCTGAACCAGAGTAGCAAATGACATTTTCCCCACCCACATACACCTAGTTTAAGTGGCAGGCAAGTTTAAGTGGCAGTGTGGAAATTATAAAAGATATATTCACACAAAAGAAATACAATCCATTCTACAGAGCATGCATGGAAGTGCAGAGATTTTCTGCATTAGCATTGCCTAACCCATTCACTTCAGGGACTGTTCATTGTAAAATGCTATTTTGGCACATGAGGCAGAAAATCCCACACATGCCTCTTGCCCTCCCTCACAATTAAAAAGCAGCAACAATAATAAACCATTTGATATCCTTTCTTGACACCTCAAATTTGTTTGTGCCTATGACAACTGCACTACCAAAGCAGTTCCTTCAACAGCGAATGTCATCTTTAACCACATAATAATTACAGTACGTCCAGTATCTACATAAGGGTCATGCTCATATGTTTCAGTCTCCGATCACCTGCAAGAATTAGATTCAGTTCATTGATGATAACTCAGATATTCTATGCCAGATTCAGTTCAGGGCATCCTGCTGTTGATTTTTTCTTTCTCTTTTATTGGCCTTAATCCTATAGTATAATCAATCCTTTCAGTAGCCTAATTCACACCAGCTTTGAATCTGCGTCTTGAATTGTAGATTGTAGCAATAACTCCCCACTCACCCACTAAGGAGAGTATTCCTATCGTGAGGAATCTCCACTTGCAGACTGAAGTTCATACAGTTCAGACATATAGCAAGCTGATTTAGGTACTGAGAAAATCTGTCCATTTTGGTTCCTCTCATTTCTCATTTTTTCCAATCTTACATTTAGTTCTCAACATCAGGCTGAAAATTAAGTGATAAAAAGTTCTCATGGAAATCCACCAGCATTTTTGTGCAAATATCACCAAATGCACACAATTTTCTATGCTATTTTGCACAGGCTTTTTTTTTGCAAAGTATTTCCCCTTAACATAGCATATTTTTGTGTGTTGTTTTCCCTCATATATGCGAACATGTGTACAATTTCCCCTAGTTATATGCATTTTTGTACCCATTACCTGACTGGAGAACTGCATTGCAAAATTGGGACTTTAAAAAAATCCTAAATCATGCCCTAAATTGTTCGAAACTTCAGTTTCTTGAGCTGATGAAAGAATTAGGAGATTTTCAGATAACTATCAAATTTTTAAGGTAGCATTTTTATAGTAAATAATACAAATGTATCAAATTTAAAGAGTAAAGTCATTCATTGCTTTGAAGACCTAACCTCCATGGAGCATAATTAATATGGTGTTTCCAAATGTTATACTAAGCAGTTGAATCTCTGACTGAGCTGACAGATGGTTAAAATCACATATATTAGGGAACCACCATAATGACTATGCATCTGGGGAGGCTAATTATACCATTAAAAGTGTGAAATGGATTAAGCACAATTAATTTTCTCAAGAAAAGGGGGTGTTTTCTATTTTTAAAGTTGGTGAGGGAGTGTTGCTCGGAGAATCTTCATTCATTAAGAATGGGAAACTGCAAGCACATCTTCTGACACTAAGCCAGGAAACATTATGAAATCTGGAATATGTTGAGTTCGTTGAGACAATAAATAGATGAATAATTTGGCCCGAGTAAAACTTGCATTTAGCTTTTGTAGTTTTGCTGTGATTGGGGATGCCTAACCTTGTTTGCTTCAGACTACATTCTATTAAAAGCAATGTCAATTGAGGTTTCAAAAAGCCATAGAATTGTAGAGCTGGAAGAGACCTGAGGGTCTTGTAGGCGAATTGCAGGCGATGAAGGGATCTCACCTGAAATCCCCCATGGCAGATGGCCATCCAACCTCTGCTTAAACATCTCCAAGGAAGAAGAGTCCACCACTGTGGCGTTTGCCCTCCTAGGTGACATCATGCTGGGTCATAAGGAAAGGGTTAAATGAGTGTGATGTGATTGGCCAGAGAGAAACTGATAGGAGGAGTTAGAGTGAGAGTCGGAGTTGTGTGGAAGTCAGTTGAGAGTTGAGAGTTGGGAGTTGGAGAAGGAAGATGGAGGATAGGTCTGTGGGTTGGTTGAGTTGTGTTGTGAGAGAGTGAGAGGAACTGTTAGGTGGAGTCAGATAGATAGTTGGGATAATCAGTTTGAAGTTGTTAGGTCAGTATAGAAACTAAGATTAAGAAACTGACAAGAAAAATTAACTGACACTTAAACTCGTATGTGCTTATAAAAATAAACTTGATTATTTGTTAATGTTAACAACCGTCTGGACTCCGTGTGTACCCGTGGGAAACGGGTTGGTGGCAGCGAAGTGGCAATCACAGTGGTGGCACAGGGATCAAAAGAACATCAAATGTCCTGTGTGATCGCCACAACAATTTTTTGAGGGAGTCAGTTCAAATGTCAAACAGCTCTTACTATCAGGAAATTGTTCCTGTCTTGGAAATCTCCTTTTTTGGTAACTTGAATCCATTGGTATGAGTCCTACCCACCAGAGCAGGAGAAAACAACCTTACTCCATCCTCTGTGTGACAGCCCTTTAGATTTTTGAAGATGGCTATCATGTCTTCTTTCAGTCTCCTCCTATGCAGGCTAAACATACCTGCATCCACCATCCCTCATAAGGCTTGGTTTCAAGACCTTTGATCATCTTGGTTGCTCTCCTCTGTACACATTCGATCTTGTCAATATCCTTCTTAAATTGTAGTGTCTAGAACTGGACACAGTACACCATTTGTGGTCTGACCAATGCAGAATAGAACAGTAATCCTATTTCCCTTGACTGGGACACTACACTTCTGTTGATGCAACCTAGAATAGAATTAGCTTTTTTCTCACACTATTGACCCATGCTAAGCTTGTTGTCTCCTAAGACCCCTAGATCCTTTTTATATCCTCTACTGGCATACCAAGTGTACCCATCTGATATTTGTGCAGCAGTTTATTCCTGCCTAACTGTAGAACCGTACATTTGTTCCTGCTGATGGCTTTTGTTGTTTTGTTTTTGCTGTGCAATCCAAACCCTGGCTATTGCCTGGCCAGGATTAATGCAGGGGTGAGGCCAGCTTTTCATGCCATTCTGCAGCAGAAGGTAGGGCAAGCTACTGTATAACCCAAACCTCATTTACCTAGAATAAGCACCACTGAATTCAACAGGACTAATTTCTGAATGGATATGATTAGGATTTCACTGTTATTCACTCCGCTGACTATAAAGTTTATAATGCACATTCACATGAAGGAGTCAGATGATACATTCACTACAAGCACCTACTGTGATCTTAGAAAGGTTAATAGGCCACAATCCTTCTGCTGGGAGTGAATGTACAGTGTATTTTTTCCATGTATGTTTTCATATCAATGCTAAGTTCATATTCTTTTAAAAAGCAATGCAGTGTTTTTACTGCCCTTTAATATGTTATAGTTGTGCTGTATTTTACTGGATACTTCATAACTATGCCGGCAATCCTATACCAGTTGTACATAATAAAAAGCGTGCAGCTCTTTGGATCAGCATTGTCAATAATGCATGGATGTGTGCCAGCAGAGAATATTGGCAGAAATAAAAGGGCAGGCATTCCAAAATATTTATTCTGCCATGTGTCCACCATAAAATCACAGTATGAAAAGCCATGATTAACCATGGCTCTCTAGTGTGCCTTTCCATTGCAGAGAAAATAGCCTCTATAACCATATGAACTACATAGGCAGATAGGTGATCAGGAAACTACTACCATTTCCCAAATTATTTCACAAGATAGATTCTGCAAGTAAACCAAATCCAGCACTGTCCACAGCAAACTACTGCTATAGATTAAAGTAAAGAATCATTTTTATTCCAGATATACTCTGGTGCTCATGCACACAAAAGTTCCCTGTTGTTAATCCCTGTTGTAAATCTCTTACATGCACTTATGAGAAGGTTCCTTGCATCTGATGTCACGTATAGGACAGAGACCACATGAAGTCATAGGTTTGGAAATAGGAAAGAAACAAGAAATGGAAAGAAAGCAACTCACATACTGCTATGTACCTGAATTTCGGCATCTTTTAAAAATGATATGTTTTGCATTTTAACTGATCATCTTAACAATTAATAAGTAAAATAAGTAAAGTATGGGGGAGTGGTATGCCATAAGGCTAACAACCCCAAATGTAAGCAATGTGTTAATGATAAAAAGCACAAAGATAAATATTATTTTTGCCTGACTGGTTGTGCTTGGTTTTTATGCTCATCAAGCTGGCAACATCAAAGGCCCTTTCTTGTCACACTCTAAAGTAGCTGGAAGGGGAAAATGCAGGGAGGGAGGGGGAGATATTAAAATAATAATAATTTTAAAACTCTCAAACTTCTATTTACAAGACTGGTGCATTCATTTCTCCTTTTCTTACTTAATTTCAAAAAATGTATTTATATGTTTGTTTGTTTCAAAATCTATAATAAAACCTTTAGATTAATTCTTTCTCAAAAAAGATAGAAAGAATCTGAAAATATAATTTAAAACATCAACGTTAATAAAAATTGTAACAAAAAATAGATCAGAATTTTTCCATCATCAGAGATGGCAGACCAGAATGCAACTTTGGTGCAACATTTTGGCATAGATCCCTCCATCTCAAAAAAAAAAAAAAAAGGATATTGTATACATGGACCAAAATGATCGAGGGGTTCAATTTGGAATGGGAGAAATCACTGTTATAAAATTACTAGCAGGGGGTTCTCAGCACTGCCTGGGAATCCGTGGGAGGGGGAGGGGTAAATGGATAGTGTAATTTATGAGTTTGAACCCATCACATAAAGAAAAGGGTGAAATCACACCAAAGTTGCATTTAGGTCCACCATCCTGCTTTGAAATGGTGACCTGCATACAAACCCTCATGCTAAATTTGGCAACAATATCTCAAGAGCCAGCCAAACCTATGGAGAACAGATGGACAGAGAGACAGATAGACAAACTCCTTTCAATAATAATAATAATAATAATAATAATAATAATAATAATAATAATAATTTATTTATACCCCACCCATATAGATAGTAGAGGAATGAATTGTATGTAGAAAGCCATTATGACACTATAACACACAATGAAATTGGTTGGCAGTAGATTCAAAATAGCAAAATGAAGAACTCAATACAATAGCTATGTAATGTGTGGAATTTCTTGCCATAAAGTGAAAAAAAATGGATATTAGCTTCATTTTATTTAAAAGAGGAATAGACAAATTCATGGCACACAGGTCTAACAATGGCTGTCAGTCATGATGGCCATATGGAATGGCGAAAGTCAAGAACAGAATGCCACAGAATACCATTAATCAGTGGAAGGCTACTTGATCGACTTGACCGTTGTAGAAAACAAGGTGCTGGACCAGATAAACCTTTGGTCTAATCCAGAGTTGGGAAACCTTTGGCCCTTCAGGTGTTGTTTGAGTCCAACTCCTATCACCCTCTGCCATCATGGCCAATGAACAGAGATTATAGGAGTTGTAGTTCAGCTACTTCAGGTGGGATCACATTCTAGTCAAGTGGGATTACATTCTAATCCAGCAGGGACTTCTTGTGTTCTTATGTATAAGGTAAAGGGACCCCTGACCATTAGGTCTGAGGGAGCCGGCGTACAGCTTCCGGGTCATGTGGCCAGCATGACTAAGCCGCTTCTGGTGAACCAGAGCAGCGCACGGAAATGCCGTTTACCTTCCCGCCAGAGCGGTACCTATTTATCTACTTGCACTTTGACGTGCTTTCGAACTGCTAGGTTCGCAGGAGCAGGGACCGAGCAACGGGAGCTCACCCTGTCGCGGGGATTCGAACTGCCGACCTTCTGATCAGCAAGTCCTAGGCTCTGTGGTTTAACCCACAGCGCCACCCATGTCCCTTGTTCTTATGTATACATAACTATAATAAAAATGAATACATGCAACCCTAGGTTAAAAGCTGGTGCACCAGCTGTGCTGCATTAATTTGACCTCACAGCAGTATTTAAAATTCCATCTCCAGCCCTAATTGATTTGATAAGGCTGAGCTAGATTATAAATAAACTGAGTCTGGCTTGTGCACAGCTGACAAATAGCCTTTTGGTTTTTAAAGCAGAGAGGAGTGAGGAAAGTGTCTCAGCAAAAGTCTCAGGTGCATTTCTTCCACATCTTAATGGTGTCACTGCTTGACAGCTTTTGTTGCAAAGCATCTGGAGTGATAAACTGGCATCTCTTTTGAAGGTGTAAAACCGTTTTTTGCCTCTGTTATACAGCAGATTTCGCTTTATTGAAATGCGAAGCACAAACGGTTGAAAGGGATTTTAGTGTTTGCATGTACATTTCAGAGACATGGGATTTTTGAAAGAATTTATCCCAGTTGCATTTGATCAGAGATACCAATTTCAATAGAGCGGAGAGGCAAAACAGGAGACTGGACTTTAAGGCCAATCTTAAATAAACAGCAATGTCAATGTAAAGTAGTGGGATTTTCTCAGAAATAAATCTACCGGTACTTGAAACTGAAGGTAAAATTTAGACTGAATATTTGACCATTTCCCCACCATGTCATGACCTATGAGAATCTACTCACATCTTATGAGTAGTTCAAAATGCACTAAACTATGTTTCTGTCACCTTTCCATTTTTTGTACTTTGTATCGAGTTTTTGAAATCCACATGGCTCTTCTTTGTGAGTTGATAATATAATAATAATAATAATAATAATAATAATAATAATAATAATAATTTATTATTTATATCCCGCCCATCTGGCTGGGCTTCCCCAGCCACTCTGGGCGGCTTCCAAAAAAATATTAAAATACTGTGATACATAAACTGTTTTTGTTTGGTTTTGTTAGTTTAATGTGTTAGTGTTATGTAGTGTTTTTGTATTGTATTGTATTGTATTTTTTTGCAGTGTTTAAATTGTTGGAAAAGTAATAAATATTATTTTCAAAAAGAAATAAAAATACTGTGATACATCAAACATTAAAAGCTTCCCTAAACAGGGCTGCCTTCAGATGTCTTCTAAAAGTCTGGTAGTTGTTCTCTTTGACATCTGGTGGGAGGGCATTCCACAGGGCAGGTGCCACTACTGAGAAGGCCCTCTGCCTGGTTCCCTGTAACTTGGCTTCTCGCAGTGAGGGAACCGCCAGAAGGCCCTCGGCGCTGGACCTCAGTGTCCGGGTAGAACGATGGGGGTGGAGACGCTCCTTCAGATATACTGGACCGAGGCTGTGCAGGGCTGTGCATCCTCTGGGTTAAAATAATAAAGAAATCAGCAGATCAAGAGAAGCCGGATTCTGCAACTTGCATCAATAACACTTTTGCACATTTTGATACAATTTATTCTATAATATTACTTCATTGGCATACTTTTCGTTGCTTCTGCCAGCCTTGAGTCCCATGTGCACTGTTACTTCAAGGTAGTATCAGACCACTTTAAACCATTATGTCTTCCCTCATTGAATTCTGGGAAGTGTCTTTTGTTAAGTGTGCTGAGAGTTGTTCAGAGACTCCCATTCCCCTCACAGAACTAGAGTTCCCTGGGAAGAGGGGTTGGCTGTTAAACTACTGTAAGTACTGTAGCTCTTTGAGAGGAATAGAGGTCTCCTGATATCTCTCAGCACCATACTAAATGTATGTGTGGGGAGCTCACCTTACAACGTATGTGCATAAATCACATGGAATGGTAACCTATTCCCAAGTACCCTGGTGCCATAATCTGCCTTAGAAGGGCGATTATATGTCTCTCAATTTGTGCAGGCAGATGCTCCTCAGGCTTTGTGAAGCAACCCAATAACTAGGAGGCTCCCCCCACACACTCTCTGAGCCTAAACTCCACAACCAGTGAAATCATCATGTCTTTTCTCCCACTCAGTTCAACCAAGAGGATGAGCTTCTCATCTAGAGGCTTATTTCCAATTATACATTGTTAGACCCCTTGGTGGGCAGACTTCAAACTTGCAGGATTTACTTTGCTTTTTATTGGACTGCTAAGATCCTCCTACTGAGGCCTGGTGCAAAAGAGTCCAGAAATAATAAATTGTAGTAGTAGTAGTAGTAGTAGTAGTACAACAGCTGAACCATATCCTCCAAGTGTTGCTATTTTCCAGGGACAGTCCTGGATTTACAGAAGCTGTCCCGGATTCTGATTTGATCCTGGAATGTCCCGCTTTTCCTTAGAACGCCACTATTTTCATTGGAGAAATGTTGGAGGGAATGGAATTATGTGACCCCTGAGCCAAGGAGATAAGTAACTATACAACCTTTAGAAGACATTTTAAGACAGCCCTGCATAGGGAAGTTTTTTTAATGTTTATTATGTTTTTATATATGTTGGAAGCCACCCAGAGTGGCTCGGACAACCCAGTCAGATGGGAGAGGTCTGAATGAATGAATGAATGAATGAATGAATGAATGAATGAATGATTAGGAAGTCCCTATTTTCACTGGAGAAATGTTGGAAGGTATCCTGAACTAAAGCAACAGTATTTATATATAAAAAACTCTAGTTACCCCGTTTTCCAGCTTTCATCACCCTAGCAGTGTGTGTGTGTGTGTGTGTAATGTCGTTGCACCCAGACCCACATAAATGATGAGACAGACATCTTGGTTTGGAATTTAAAATGGGTAACCATTTTTATTCAGTATAATTGAAGTTCTGCCGAGGGAAATGCTTAATTACTTATTGACGATCAGTGTGGGCTCTTATAAGTCTGAGAGCTGTAAAAACTAAACCAACTCTGCAGGTTTTGGAGTGAGCTACCTTTGCTTGAGACCCCACAGTAGTTATTTACCTATTCCTGGCCTTTCCTTGCTGGCAAACTACTTGTGCCTAGGGAATTCTGCCTAGCTCACTATCTGTTCCGGCCTTGAAGCATTGAATCTGTGAGCTGGGCAGTCCTCAAGGAGGGCCCTTGTCCCTACCATTTCTACTTGAGTCATTGATGGGTAAGTCTGAAGATGCTCCCCTCCCCCTTCAGCTTCTAGATGGTGCCTCAAGGTGCTCACTAGTTTCTAGTGTAACCCCTTTCCTACTAACCCTACAATGACTCTGTGAAAGCAACTGATAAACCTATTTAAAGAACCACCCTGACCCCAATTCAGTGTGATGCAGGCAAAACCAACCAACCACTCAGTGCTGTGTAAGGCTAAACAGGACACTGAAAGGTGGTGGACCCTATGGGGCACTATAAAAAAAGATGAGGCATTATAAAAAGGGGGGCAGGCACCATCATGACCTGACTGTGCAGTTGGCAGGGAGGAGCCAGAGACAGGTCAACAAGCTAACTATGTACACCTCCCCAGACAAACTATACATCTGCACTTAGCCCCATGGGACATGCCCCATTGGCAATTGGCCCACCCCATTCATTTCATTTTTCATTTCAGTTTCAATTTGTATACCACCTTTCTATACCACTATACTCAAGGCAGGTTATAGCAGCAAAATATGGTAACAAAGAACACACACCTTATAATAATCCGATCCAATTCAAAAAGCCATAATAAAACATAACTTTATAATATACAGTCGTACCTCGACTCCTGAATGCCTTGGGAGTCGAACATTCTGGCTCCCGAATGAATAAAAAACCAGAAGTGATTGTTTTCTGGTTTTTGAACGTTCTTTTGGAAGCCGAACGTCCGGCGGGCCTCCCGAGGCTCCCGATTGGTCCCAATTTGTTTCTGCAATAGAACTTCAGACTAGATGTAAGGGTACACACAGGTGAAAGCTCCCTACCCCCCCCCAAAAAAACCCTATAAAATGTAGGAATCAGGGTGAACTAGTTTTCCATCAGGAGTGCATTATTTTTAGATGGAGAACTATTCCATTAAGCAAACCTTCAGCAGTAGTCTGAAGTGGTATATTCCGTACATAGGCTTATCACTCAGTGAAGCCACTGTAAAATTTCTTTCTGGCTCTTTTCATGCACATAGAAAATAATCTCACTCTTAACGGCATTTGTAGGTTCTAATTAGTTGGTGTTCAAAATACTCAGCTGGTGAGTGAAGGATCAAAGTCAAAACCCCTGCCAGCCTACTGAGGATGTTTCGACACATCAGAAAGGGAACACTTTGACCACATGCCAGGAGAGTCGCTTTCATTATTCATTTCAACCTGCATTGATCTTAATAGAAAATTGTTGTTTACAAAACACATTTTTTTCCACTGCACAAAGGGCTATGACACAATCTGTCATACTTCCCATGTCCATCCTGTGTGGTAAAGTATTATATCACTTTCTTTTTCTGTTTAAGTTGCCGGCTGGATATATCATGGTTACAAGCCATAATTCATTCATATTTTTTTCCCAGAAACAGGGAACCGACATGGCTTCTTTATCTCAGAATCCTAGGCGTGCAGTCTGACACTTGTACCACCAGGCTGAGACTTATTCAGCCTGCAGTCTCCATCTTGGAATGGAATCTATAAGCTAACACAATGACTACAACATTCAGACTAAGTTTTGTACTTTGCTGTTTGTTTGTTTGTTTGTTTGTTTGCTTGCTTGTGTAATGCCTTGCCTGATTAAGGTTTTGGAGAACTTGGAAGCTTACCACTATTTTGTGATCTTTGGTCAAAATAAAAGCTTCACTCAACTGTGAATTTTGAAGGTTTTTATTTCCTTATACCCCAGACCAATACCAACTCTTCCTTTTTATATAATTAGCAAAAGAAGGCTTCCTGTCTTTCTAAAGGAACTCTGTTTTCAATGTTGTTGTTGTTGATGATGATGTTGATGATTAGCAAAATGACATTTAAGGCAAGGAGGGTTAATCTGGGTAAATGATTGCAGAAAGGTGAAAGTAAAGGACCCCTGGATGTTTAAATCTAGTCAAAGGTGACTATGGTGTTGCGGCGCTCATCTTTCAAGTCAAGGGAGCCAGTGTTTGTCCACAGACAGCTTTCTGGGTCATGTGGCCAGCATGACTAAGCCTCTACTGGTGCACAGAGGACCGTGATGCGTGCCAGAGAGCACAGAAACGCCATTTACTTTCCTGCCAAAGTGGTACCTATTTATCTACTCGGACTGGCATGCTTTTGAACCACTAGGTTGTCAGGAGCTGGGACAGAGCAACAGGAGCTCACCCTGTCATGGGGATTCAAACCGCTGACCTTCTGATCAGCAAGCCCCAGAGGCTCAGTAGTTTAGACCACAGCTCCACCTGTGTCCCTATCTTTTACCTTTTGAATGATTGCAGAAACTGCAGGGAGATGCATCTCTATTTTTGCAGACATAATACAATGCCACTGCAACCCCAAGCTCTTCTGTCACTGGTGCCTGAACCTCTGAATACCAGTTACTGGCAGTTGCAAGTGGGATGAATGGTGTTACGCTCATTTCCCTTTTTGTGGGCTTTCCACTAGCATTTGGTTAGCCAGGATGATTTACCCTTCTTCTTAGTTCTTAGGACACCTACAATGGAAGTTTCAGCAGGATAAATAGTCATGGACTCTGCTGCATATGTTCACCTGAGCAGAACATCTAAAGACACTGGAAGAGAACAATGATTTGTATCCATTTTCTACCAAGCCTATTGACCATTTATGTGTAAGCCTTTTGATGTCCTAGTTTTGGCCACGGTGAAGTAATGTTCTAGTTGATTCACCACATGCACAGATTCATATTTATGGAGATGCAACCCATTTAGGTGTACATGGGCTTGCTGGCAATCTGTCTCTGAGCCACAACACAGATGACAGCTTCGTTACATGTATGTAATCCTACACACATTTACATTGGAGTAAATCCCAGCGAATTCAGTGTGTACAGAATTGAAGCCAAGATGTTTATCAGCAGAAAAATAATAATCATTCTCTGGAGTACTTTATCTGTGGTTTTAGTCAAGTCCACAGGCACTCTTTGCAAACATTATTGTTGTTGTTTAGTCGTTTAGTCGTGTCCGACTCTTCGTGACCCCATGGACCAGAGCACGCCAGGCACTTCTGTCCTCCACTGCCTCCCGCAGTTTGATCAAACTCATGCTAGTGGCTTCAAGAACACCATCCAACCATCTCATTCTCTGTCGTCCCCTTCTCCTTGTGCCCTCCATCTTTCCCAACATCAGGGTCTTTTCCGGGGAGTCCTCTCTTCTCATGAGGTGGCCAAAGTATTGGAGCCTCAGCTTCACGATCTGTCCTTCCAGTGAGCACTCAGGGCTGATTTCCTTCAGAATGGAGAGGTTTGATCTTCTTGCAGTCCATGGGACTCTCAAGAGTCACCTCCAGCACCATAATTCAAAAGCATCAATTCTTCGGCGATCAGCCTTCTTTATGGTCCAGCTCTCACTTCCATACATCACTACTGGGAAAACCATGGCTTTTACTATACGGACCTTTGTTGGCAAGGTGATGTCTCTGCTTTTTAAGATGTTGTCTAGGCTTGCCATCGCCTTTCTCCCAAGGAGCAGGCGTCTTTTAATTTCGTGACTGCTGTCACCATCTGCACTGATCATGGAGCCCAAGAAAGTAAAATCTCTCACTGCCTCCATTTCTTCCCCATCTATTTGCCAGGAGGTGATGGGCCCAGTGGCCATGATCTTCGTTTTTTTGATGTTGAGCTTCAGACCATATTTTGCGCTCTCCTCTTTCACCCTCATTAAAAGGTTCTTTAATTCCTCTTCACTTTCTGCCATCAAGGTTGTGTCATCTGCATATCTGAGGTTGTTGATATTTCTTCCGGCAATCTTAATTCCGGCTTGGGATTCATCCAGCCCAGCCTTTCGCATGATGAATTCTGCATATAAGTTAAATAAGCAGGGAGACAATATACAGCCTTGCCGTACTCCTTTCCCAATTTGGAACCAATCAGTTATTAGCTTTCGCAAGTGTGAGGGGGTGGCATTGAAGAGACTGGCTTTCTCTCCCTGACTTACACAATTTCATTGTAAAGAAAGGAGGCTACTGCTGTGATGCTTCTTACATTCCTTGCACATGCTAATAATGTGAAAATGATGAGGGTCATTTTTTAATAGCTCTGTGAATAAGAGGTTTGTGTTGTGTGACTTCTATATATAAGTATCACTTTTCTAGAAATGAAAATTCCCCATGAGACACGACGTGTTTCTGATGTGCGATGTAGCTCTGTTTCAGACCCACAAAATAAATTATAAATGCTCTTATTTGTATTACAGTATAAAGCGCATGGTTCATTGTCTTGCTCTAAATTAATTATGCTGGCATACTTAGCTGTTTTCGCTTTAATCTTTGGTGCTATGAGACATCACATTCTTACTTATCTTGACACTTTGTTGTCTTCCAAAGTAAAAGAATTTCTGGGGGAGTCTTTTCAAAATCTATTTCTGATCTTCACTGATTCCTGTTTGTTTTTCTTGGATGTTTCCAGCATAACAAACAATTCATGCTAGTCAGCCCTAGGGCTGCATTCAGACATGAGGTTTATTGAATGTCCTACTAGTTATAATGATGGTGCTTCTGTTCTGATTTATAACATTTCTGTTACACTGCAGTACCTGTTGTGGCATCTACTCACCCACTTCTACCTTCTTCCTGAAAGACAATGCTATGGGATACAACTAGGTTAATCCATCCCAGTATAAATAGCTACTAGAGATTGATCGATCAACCTCGTTCTGTCCCCAAGGCATTTTCATGTATTCACAAAGCCTGTTCCATGTAATCTAATTTGTGTAAATATTTTGGGGGCATGGGAGGGGGGGTCCATTTTTTTTTTACCCAAAATACTTACTAAAAGGTCTGAGGTATGCCACTTCCTACCTACCTTAGTACCTACCTACATTTTACAGGTGCTTAAAGCTGCTAATCCTTTCAAAAATGCTTTTCAAATGCTCCCAGGAAGTGACTCTACATCAGGAGTCAGCAAGGTTTACCTCACCTGGGCTGATTTACTCCAGTGGTGATCCCTCCATAGGCCGGATTGCGCATGCGCTCATGTGCGAGTGCCCACGATTTCCGGTGTCTGCCTCTGCGCAGACACAATTTCTGGTGCTGCACAAGCGAGTCCCCATGAAGTGAGTGCAGCATGCGGGGACTCACTGAGCGTGTGGCTCGTGGGCCGGTTAAACAACCATTGTGGGCCGCTTGTAGCTCATAGGCCTTAGGTTGCCTACCCCTGCTCTACATTGTAATGTGCAGTGCCTTCCTGAGGAATTGTGCCAAGAAAACTTCTACTTTCCCTGGCATAACTAGAGGACCAGTCATCTTTCTGTCCTATCATTGACTTTCTAAGGCAACCAAGGGCATTGTATAGTGGGGTGGGGGGGGAGAGATGGAAACCCTCACAGTTACATGGGGGCAGCCATCTGCAATTCTCCAGGAATACATAGCACTTTTGATGTACAGTTGCTGGGGTGTTGTGAAAATATCACTTTTCAACCTTCAGAATGGGTACTTTTTCTGTTGTTCAGGAGAATCTAGAAACCCCCCTGGGAGACATGTCAGCAGGCAGTTGCAGCTAGATGATTTTAGTAAACATTTTTTAAAAAATCTCTTTAGAGAGGTCTGTAGTGATAATGAAATTACATGCTACAAGTAATTATTTGACCGGTCAACATTCATATTCTGCCCCTCTACCAAGAGTTTGAGAAGGACAGTGTGCATAGAATTCACTGAACCCTGTCAGGTAGGAGTATATTTTAATGCAAACCTTTTTGCTGATTTGACTATCGCAGCCTGATGGATGCTATTATTTTCATATTGTTAGCTGTTTGAGTACCAGTATCCAGTAAACAACCCTGGATAAATAAATAGCTAAGGGCGCATTCCAGCTAAAGCTGTGCTCCTTTAAATCAGATTGATTAAGACCCAATGATTTCTCTGGGAGAGCTAAACATGTGCTTAACTCTCTCCCACAGAAATCAGTAGGAGTTAAAAGTATTTAACTTTGGTTGGACTGAATCCTAAATAAATAACTCACCCAGAAAGTGAAATCTTCAAACTTCTTTGGATTATGTGGTGTCCTCCAGAAGTTGTTGGACTACAATCTCCATCATCTCTCACCATTTTGGCTGGGTCTGATGGGAATTGTAGTTCAGTACCATCTGGAAGACACAGTATTGAATAACCTTATTGTCTGTTTATGCAGGGGGGGTTCAGGAGGACTTTTGAGGTTTTCTGTGGCTGCCTGAATATCCACAGACCATACCAGGTAAACATGTGTGTCTGTATAGCTACCTATGCAATCTGTGGCTTTTTTGTCCAAGAGAAAGTGCATTAAATTTAGGCAATATCCAATGCACTTCTCTTAGCACAAAGATTTCTGTTTGTACAGTGGAACTCACCTGCCCTCTTGTCCCCATGTTCCAAAAGGTTGATAAAAACAGCATAAAGGTTTAGGGGGCACATGGAATACAAAAGGAGAGGAGGAGGAGGGGAAATTTCATTGCACTGACAGAATGAGTGCATTGAGTACAGCACTGAATGGTCTTTGATCCTCAGATGGCTTAATTTGCACTAGGGCTCATTAGGATTTAGTAGAAACTCCTATTCATTTTCAGAACTGAGTTATGTAAAAGAGAGAGTGTGCTAATTGAACTTTTGATTTGATTTACTTTGGTTTCTTGCATTTCCATGCTGCT
Organism: Podarcis vaucheri; assembly: GCF_965113315.1. Lineage (NCBI taxonomy): Eukaryota > Metazoa > Chordata > Lepidosauria > Squamata > Lacertidae > Podarcis > Podarcis vaucheri. Next base: position 94,054,663 of record NC_138762.1, on the reverse strand, counting down.
TTTCATTCAAATGAACCCCAAAGAGGCTAACAAATGATAAAGAATAATAACATAATTGAACATCACAAATACAACATAAGGCATATGTAGAATAATCAACAAATAATCAATGAAACAATTACAATCTATAAAACAACTACTGAAGAATAAGCTAAACATCACAATTAAAGCAAATGTCATATTGTATGATTAACAAATCAATAAATCATTTATAATCCATAATACAATATTAACAGCATTAATAAAATAGAAACCAAAAAACTAAACTAAGCACTGTTAAGTTCATGCACACACTTTCCACAACCCCAGGGCTCATAAACTTCCAGTCTATTAAGCTCATTAAAATACACCTACACAGTGCTATTTTTCTAGAAAAAGAGGTGCTGGAAGTTCACCACAAATGCCTCCTTTGTTCTCTTAGAATGGCAATGGTGCCCACCTGAGACGTGCTTGAACTGAGCTCCATTGATTTCCAGCTGAAAAAAAGCCCTGCTTATACACATAATACCCATGGCAACAACTGCCTTCTGAAGGTTCATTGGGCTGGAGGTGGGGTGGTACAGGTGAAACCAACCAGCCCCTGATGGTAAACAGAGTCTCTCTCTCTCTGCTCACACCTTATGAAGGCTCCTGGAGCTGGAGGGTGGAACAAGGCATTACCTGCTGGCCAACAGTCTCTCACCCCTACCATAGCCATTAGAGGTAAGGCTACTAAGATAGAACAGCTCTTCTTTAAGTAATGAACTTCTTTACACTTCCATAATTATGTGTTCTGCTCCAAGTGCTTTGAACTCAAGCAGGGGTTCCAGCAGGAGTTACGATTCAGACTATGGTCGGGTATAGTCAGGACCCTGGACAGCTCCAAGTGGAGTTCAGGCTTCAGACTCCCACACAAGTAGTCTCACAGGTTTCTTCAACAGCAGCAATCTAGCAAGAGTGGAGAGCCTGTGCTACTGAACTACAAATCCCCTCAGGCCCAGCAAGCATAGCCTATGGCTAGAAATAATGGGAGTTACCCCCCCCCCAAAAAAAAGTATGGAGGCCCCACCCTTTCTTTAAAGTCTAGAGCAGTGTTTCCCAAACTTGGATCGCTAGCTGTTTTTGGACTACAACTCCCATCATCCCTAGTTAGCAGGACCAGTGGTCAGAGATGATGGGAATTGTAGTCCCAAAACAGCTGGAGACCCGAGTTTGGGAAAGACTGATCTAGAGCAGGCTTCCTCAACCTCAGAGATGTTTTGAGACTACAGTTCCCATCATCCCTGACCACTAGTCCTGCCAGCTAGGGATCATGGGAGTTGTAGGCCAAAAATATCTGGAGGGCTGAGGTTGAGGAAGCCTGGTCTAGAGGCTAAAATAAGGCTTTAGTTTCATCTGGGCAGCTAGTTCTGCTGCATCTAGAAGAAGCCCCTTGTAATTAAAGTGGCTTTGACCCTCTTGTGGTTTCCATGCTGGAGCCTTGTCCTCTCAAGATGTTGGTAGCATCAGGGGGAGAGTGATAGAATGAGCTCCATGTGTGCCAGGGCTTCTGAGAGGGTCATTCAGAGTTAGTACTGCAGGCAATTCCATTCCATCTCCTCCTTGTATTCTATGCAGAGGCAGAGCAAGGTGGGTGTGGTAGGCGTAGTCCACCCTGGATGTCATCCCTGGGGGGGGGTTACATTGCCCCCCCAGGGATGCTCACCATGGGTGGTGCACCCCCTGGGACACTCGCCATGGGCGGCACTCCACCACTGATTCTATGGCTTCTTCAAGTCAATACATTCTATTACTACACTGTGTGAGAATGACTAAATATAATGAAATTATGCAGGAAGCAGAGATATGCTTTAGGGGTATACTAGCCCCTCTGCAACTCCCCCCCCAAAAAAAAATTACTTTTGAAATTACTCAAATGTCTCATCTAAGCAGGAACCTACATATTTGCTTTGATGTTCAGCTTTGGGTGAAACCCTTGACCGTAGCTGTTATTCACCTAGATGGCACTGTTGAGATAATTCATTAAAACTGTTTTTATGATGAAGAGTTGTCTGTCATCCCTGCTTTGCTCAAGTGTGCATCTGCCTCTATTCTATTCAGTAGTATTTTGGTTCCATTGAATTTTATACTTTATATTAACAAAAGGGCCTGTAAGTGCTGTAACTTTCCCAAGGGCGTTTAAAGCAATTAAAAATACCTTCTAGATCTTTTATTTCCAGCAGCTAGAGAACTGTAAGGTTTTTGTGTGTGATCTCAATAGACTTTCCCCCTTTCTTCCGAGCCTAGAGCAAGCATTTTGCAGACTTGAAAATTTCCCCAGTGCTAATTTGTGGTTCTTTACATTTTGTTTTTGGCACATTTTAATGTCACACTCAATAACATTTTGAAGCAGAAATGGCAGCCTGAACGTCATTTTCGGCTGGAGGGCACGCAAGTAAGAACTGTGTGCTGATGCAAGTATATTTCTTAGGATCCAAATAGTAGGACAAGTGAGGAATTTTTATGATGAAGTTGCCTTTTGAGATGTCTTCGCTGACTCCCATATTCCTTGCAATTCTGTAGATAACTTTGTAAAATGAAATGCAATGGTCAAATCCCTCTAGATGTGTTTGGACTCTTGACTCCCATCATCCCTGATCTTTGGCTATGCTGGCTGAAGACGATGTGAAGGAATGGGTTTCCCAAACCCAAAACTGACTGTGCAGGCAGTTTGAAACAGGCACCAAAATCCCTATTTTCCCTTAGCTAAAATCCATTAACTTGAGCTCTGAGTCAATGTATAAACAAAAACCTGACTGTATAAACAAGTGCTCAGAGCCCTCTCCTTTATCAGTTCGTGACGGCAAAGATGGCCTTGACTGTACCAGTAGAACAGGGATGACACGTCTAGGTTTTATCTTATGTCCTGACCACACTCTGACGCACAGACCTAGTCTGGGAACAGCGCCAGAGTGTGTTCTTGGAGTTGGTGACCTCTTGCTCCAAGAGAAGAGTAGGAACAGGAATACCCTTTTATGGTCAGGAGTACAGGAAGGAAAACCCTTTTATGGTTAAGAGTGCCAGAGCAGGAACATCTGTGATGTCAACCTGCGTGTACAAGCTGACGTGATTGGATTCCTGGGGAAGGGGGAGAGGGTGCCTGGAGGATATGTATACTGCATGAAATTTCTCATTTCTTTGAACTTGCTGTGGACTGACCACGCAAGTGCCTTTCTGCTGCTCCGGAGAGCAGAAATAAAGAACTCTTTCTCTGAACCAACCCTCGGTGTCATTTGACTTCCTTCCTCCCATCCAGGAGCAACGCAGAGCCCACCAATCAGTAAAATCTAATAAGGATACAGATGGAATTTGGAGTAAAACAGCATCCAGATGACAGTAGGTTGTGCAAGACTCTTGTAGCCTTACAAAGTAATACCACAATGCAAAACTCAACTCAATATTTTTGTATCTTTCCCATCGATACTTATTTCATTTATATCCTGCCTTTTCTCCAAGGAGCTCAAGGAAGTACACACGGTTTGCTCTGTCTATTTTGTTCTCACAACAACCCGTGAAGTAAGTTAGACCCAATGAGTTTCATGGCTGAGTGCACACTAGCTTTCAAACAACTTGCCACTCTGCCCAAAGGCACACAACATTAAAATCAATAATAAAGCTCACTGAACAGTAAAATTAACCAAAATCCCATCAAACATACCTTCTCCTTCAAAAACAGTAACAGCACCAATGTCTCTTAAAAGTAATAAAATAATTGCTGAGAAATGAAAACAACAAAATATGGCAGAGTAAAACTAGTAGAAAAAACTATTGAGTAGTAGTAGTAGTAATACCCCACTCATCTGGCTGGGTTGCCCCAGCCACTCTGAGCAGCTTCCGACACGTATAAAAACAATAGCAATGAATCAATGTTGTTGTTGTTTAGTCATTTAGTCGTGCCCGACTCTTTGTGACCCCCTGGACCAGAGCACGCCAGGCACTTCGGTCTTCCACTGCCTCCTGCAGTTCGGTCAAATTCATGCTGGTAGCTTCGAGAACACTATCCAACCATCTCGTCCTCTGTCGTCCCTTTCTCCTTGTGCCCTCCATCTTTCCCAACATCAGGGTCTTTTCCAGGGAGTCTTCTCTTCTCATGAGGTGGCCAAAGTATTGGAGCCTCAGCTTCACAATCTCTCCTTCCAGTGAGCACTCAGGGCTGATTTCCTTAAGAATGGATAGGTTTGTTCTTCTTGCAGTCCATGGGACTCTCAAGAGTGAATCAATATTGAATGAATCAATAGTGGATAACAAACAATAAACAAAACAGACTATTCACATTATTGACCATAATGATGGCTGACAAAAACACATGGGGGGGGAGTCTTCACTTGCTCATGGGATGCTTTCAGAGGAGTGGCCAGGTGAGTTTTATTTGGTAATGAGTGCATTTCAACATATGTCAGAACACATGGTGGATTTTCCTAACAGCTGAATAATGCGAGACTCTTGAAAGCTTGATGAATCTCTGCAGTCTCTAACTGCAACTTTCATAACTCAATTCAGGGGAACATTCAGAGGTCTTAGCTGTGGGCTCAAAGGAATTTGAATGAAGACACACGATTGTAATTGGTTATATGAGCCACAACTTTATTACTTAACAAGATCTATTATGAACATTAATTCAACTTAACATGCCTAACACTGGTGGCGGCATCCTATAACTCAGGGAGACTGAGAAGAAAGCTGGAATCTAACTTAAGACTTTATGCATTCAATGTGGATGCTCTACCACTGAACTATGGGTCTTCCCTTGCTTGCAAACATGCTTCTTCATTTCCCAGGTCTTATTTCTGCAAACACCAATCTACACACAGCAAACTTACTTCCTACGTAACGTTAACTTCATACAGTTACTGTTCCTTTTGGTGGCATTCTTGGGTTCTTTACTGTGTGTGTTCTCTCTCTCTCTCTCTCTCTCTCTCTCACACACACACACACACACAGTGATTACTGATCAATTGATGGTTGGAAAGATGAATTGGTAAACTGACTCCATTTCAAGTGGAGACAACTGTGCTGGTCATCAGTTGATGTGTGATGTGACGTGGGCCTGTCTTTCTCTAGAATTAGAAACTTGGCTCTCTGAGAAATAAAGTTATTTATTAAATTTCTATACTGCCTGTTATCTGAAGATCACAGGGTGGTTCACAAAAAATAAAAAAAATAAAAAAGGAGAACAGAAGATACATATTAAAACAAAAACCAAACACAACCCAATAGCTCCCCTTCCACAAACACATTTAAAAGACCATAGAATGTTTAATCAGACAAAGATCTAGTTATAGAGAAAGGTCTAGTTAAAGAGATCCCTGGATCTTAGAGTTATTGTTACTTGAATGACAGAATCAAGTATGCTTTGCTCAAGGGTCTTCATAGGAGTGTGAAAACTCATTCATCTGTACCCTGATGTCTACTGCACTAATCTAAAGGTTGTGCAAATTGTAGCCATAAGGTCACACATTCAAATTAGAAACATCTCCGCAGTTTCCCAATGGAAACGTGGTGCTAAACATCTTCTATGACACCACTGAAAAACTTTTGCTACCACTACAGATTAATCAACCAGATAAACAATTCCCCCCACTCCCTCAATTGAGTGTGTCATCTTTAAAGTTTGCAATGTGTGCGGCAATAAAACTGTTAATGTTATTATCATCTAGCATATATGAATGTTGTTTCTTTTCTAAACTGTGTGCCTTGGGTTAATTGGTTTGCCTTTAATGTTGCTTAGACAGACAAAAGTTTGCAAGCTAGAGAGTCATGCTAATAACCTCCGCATTGTTCCCTCAAATTAATCCAGTGTTGCAAGTCAAGCTCTTTGTTTTGTTTTATTCAACAGTGATGGAGGCTTTCAATCTCAGTTTCAATTTTTTTATTTTTTAAATCAATTTTACTGTAGCACAGTATGTAAATTAGTTTTTCCCCCGATTATTAATTTAGGAACACAACTATACATTGCAATTTGCTTATAAAACTAAGGTGCATATTTTGATGAAGAAAATCGTTGAAGCAAGTGTGGCAATTAAATGCTCTGGTTAGCAGACAGCCATTGGTCCGGTAGATAGAAGATATTATAAAAGATAGCTTTCTATGCTCTCAGAGATTTCTGCATTGCTTCCACATCTGTATATACAGATGGGTTTGATCAGGCTAAAGAAGTGAGGAAATTCTTTGAATTCAGAATGCCCGAAATTAAGAGAGAGCATAGATCTACACAATCATAGGCTGGTTCACACATGAATTGTGAGTGGTTGTGCAGGAATGGAGTCTCTTCCAGGCTTGGCCCCAATGTTGTTCCGCTGGAACATGTGCTCAACATTCCAGAAATGGGAGTGGGCAAGACATTAGGAATGAAGAGCATGCTCAAACCCCATCAGCTGCTGCATAAATGACTCAGGAGAGACAGGTAAAAAGGTAAAAAGCAAAGGACCCCTGGACAGTTAAGTGCAGTTAAAGGCGACTATGGGGTCGTGATGCTCATCTCACTTTCAGGCTGAGGGAGCAAGCATTTGTCCACAGACAGTTTTCCGGGTCATGTGGTCAGCATGACTAAACTGCTACTGTCGCATGGAGAACAGTGACGAGTGCCAGAGCACACGGAAATGCCGTTTACCTTCCTACCTCACCGGTACCTATTTATCTACTTGCACTGGCATGCTTTCGAACTGCTAGGATGGCAGAAGCTGGGACAGAGCAATGGGAGCTCACCCCCTCATGGGGATTCAAACTGCCAACCTTCTGATCAGCAAGCCCAAGAGGTTCAGTGGTTTAGACCACAGCACTATGCATGTCCCTACTCAGGAGGGACATGAAGAGGATTAACAAAGACCATATTATTTTCTGGGGATGAGTGCAGAAGTCAGATTTATTGCACAGTGTGTGGGCATAAATCAGTGTTGACTTCTGTTATGAGTTAGTCCTCCCAAAGCCAGAGTCTAGACTCAGAGATATTAAGCTCTCTTGAGGCTTGACTGGATGCTAAACAGGTTCTGAATGGACTTATTTGAAAGAGAGGTTTTCAGATGCACGTTTATCAACTTATTTCAAATGGAGCTTTTTTCTATGTAGTCATTTCATAGAACCATATAATTGTCATGTTGGATGGAGACTAAGGCTATTGGTGGTTACTATTCACACACACACACACACACACACACACACACACACCTTTTTGTATATAGAACCTCCAGGGACTGCTTACCACTGAACTCTACTTTCTGTGAAACAGCAATGGGAGTGTCTTTTGGGCATCTGACTAACCAGTGTGGGAGACACAATTCTATACTAGATAGACCTTTGGTCTGATTAGGACAAGTCTTCTTATTTCCTTCTGACAAGACACAAATGTGGTATAATAACTGTGGTAACACAGACCCGTTCGACATAGTTCATGGCTCTGCATATACCTAAAACAAGCAGAATCCATAGAAAGAATGCATTTAAGGGCTGGAGCATCCAAATCTATTTAGGGTTCCCATCTGCAAAGAAATCACTTTTGCAAAAAATGTTCTTGAATTGTGAGTGTAATCTGAATACCCATTGGCAACCACTAGTTTAATGAAACATTTCTAATAAGAGAAGAAAGCAGAGAGGTCAAAGCATGTGAAGAAGAAGAAGAAGAAGAAGAAGAAGAAGAAGAAGAAGAAGAAGAAGAAGAAGATCATTGTGTCTTCTCAAGTGTTGCTAGGATGGGCTTACAGGATTTAGCATATTTACAAGTACTGATTCCCTAGTGCACACTATCTTAACAATTCCAAGATAACAGCAGTACTTTGGTTATAACTGGACTATGCTCTGGCACAGCTCCAGGAAGCTTGTAATCAAGGGAGGTAAGCTTTAAAAATAGATATAGCCATTCTGTGCAAAGATAGGGAGAATATAATGATGAACAGCAACAGATCAAACTGAATCGACAACCAAGTGAATATTTAACATATATCACCATTGTAAACAGACTGGGTACCTAATGTGAACTGATGTTCCTAGAGAATGAGTCCATAAGTAAAAGGATATACTTTGTTTTGCCACTTGATTTGTCTTCTACAGCAAATTGGAGACTGTCAAGCATTCCGTACTATAAACTCTCTGGGCAGTTGAGATCAGCCTCAATAAACACATGTGGCCCCTATGTAGACATGGGGTGAAATCAATACAAGAAATATGTTGGTACTCAACTTCATTATACATAAACCCTCCCATCAGGGTAACCAGAGTAAGCCTTGAGTGTCCAAGAGCAATAGATCAGAATCCAATGAGCCATTAAAGAAACCTGACACTAGGGTTGTCTACATTGTTTTTCCCAGGTAACAATTCATATAATTATCATTTTAGATGAAAAACATTTCATTTTAAATGAAAAGTTGAAAGAACAGGTGGTGGACAATATGCATATGTACTTCTTCTTTAGGATTATTTAGCTAGCACAAAACTAACTGCCTAAACATTGAATAAAACAGAAAGGGGAATAATTATGTACTATTTTTGTACTGTTTGAAGAGCCAGCGACTTGGAGGCCAATGCATGAGTAGCCTCAATCCTACCAAGCTCAGCTCTATCACAAAGCTTATTTAGCTGTGCCTTGTGCCATTAGTGCTAGATTGTATTGCCACTAGCTAACCCAGTAAACTCTAAAGTGTAGTCAATGTTAGTTCTACTCTGAGTAGAACCACCTATATTTTTGGACATTACTAACTTAGGTGCATCAATTTAAATAGGTCTACTGTAACTTATGGGGCGTGGGTGGTGCTGTGGTCTAAACCACAGAGCCTAGGGCTTGCCGATCAGAAGGTCGGCGGTTTGAATCCCTGCATTGGGGTGAGCTCCCGTTGGGAAGGTAAACGGCATTTTCATGCACTGCTCTGGTTCGCCAGAAGCGGCTTAGTCATGCTGGCCACATGACCTGGAAGCTGTCTGCAGACAAACGCCAGCTCCCTCGGCCTATAGAGCGAGATGAGCGCACAACCCCAGAATCGTCCACAACTGGACCTAATGGTCAGGGGTACCTTTACCTTTTACTGTAACTTAGCTGGATACTTTTATTATATATTCTCTCTCTCTTAAATAAAAAATAATTCAATTCACTTTATATGCCATTTTGGGGTTCTTTGGGACTGAACAAAGGGGATATAAGTTCCAAATAATATAAATAAGCAAACACAGAAGCTGGCTTTAACTATAAATTTAACTAGCTGTGAAACCTTCTGGTGGCTTGAGAAGCAAAACTGAGTGTTAAAAGATTATTACGGCAGCACCACACCTTGTTAGAAATTCTTACAGCAAAAATGCAGCGTTGCCAATTCTAAGGCCAAACAGGTTTTCTTGAATGCAAAGGCTGAGATGTGGAGAGTGGTCTCCCTGTGGGAAATCATCTAGCCCCCCAGCCACAATGTTATTACTTCCAAGGTCTTGCCACATGACATGGTGTCATCTTTATATTGTCAGCGAGTGTAATTTCGCCATCCCTCCCTCAAGTACCAATATTTCTAGGCTTCACAGAAAGTGTTAACAAGGGTCTAGGTCTTATTTTGACATGTTACAAGTATTCCAGGAAGCCTGTATCCCATCTGTTTCACGTGAGGGAGTTCAGGTAACAAAGAGGAGTGGCGCCAGAAGTATTCTCCACCAGGACTTACGGTATTCTGAGGTAAGTGTGCATAGGATTGCAGACTCAAAACCTATCCATTCATTCCCATTTGTTAAGCCTTTTCTAGGAAGCATCTAAAAGCAGTTTAAAAATGAAAGCATCAATAATAATAATAATAATAATAATAATAATAATAATAATAATAAACAACTAGCGTGGGGGGGAAGCTTTATACAGTGGATGCTCGGGTTGTGAACGTGATCCATGCGGGATGCACGTTCTCAACCCACAGCGGTACGATCCGGCGCTTCTGTGCATGCACAAAGCGCGATTTAGCGCTTTTGCGCATGCGCAACCGCCGAGACCTGGAAGTAACCCGTTCTGGTACTTCTGGGTTTCGGCGGTCCGCAACCCGAAAAAATGCAACCTGAAGTGTCTGTAACCCGAGGTATGACTGTATCTAAAATCAAGTTTAAATCGAATATAGATACAAGGTGGGATAAAATATCTCTGGTATGGTGTGTTCATTTAAAAACAGCAACAAGATGTTGGTTTGCACCTATGTGCACATGTATAGCTTCCAAAATGACACTCAGGTGGGTACTGCCTTTATAAAGGCAAATATGAATGCAAGATTTAGCTAAAAATGGCAAAGAAATCAAGCTCTCTCTCCTTTAACATGAAATTGTGTGTGCGTGTTTTAAAAAACATTATTTTAATTGGCCAAAAAACCCCAAAAAACTTTGTTTGGTATGTAGCCTTGCTGTAGGCAAGGGTTTGATTAAGTTTGAACAGGCATCAAGCCATCCAACCAGATGTGATGAATGTGAAGTGTAAACAGCCCTTAGCCCCTGATTGTACAGTAATGAAAGATGTTTGCAAAGGGCAAGATTTTAACTCGGAAATGACCATATGCATACACATTCCATGGTATTTGACAAAGAGACCTGTCATTTCTCATCTAGTTCTGAAATTCAGAATTCATTTCCAAGGAAGAATAAATGCAAGCTTGGCAAGCTAAGACAATGCTAATTTGCATAACCTTTCTTCCTGTTTCCAGTGTTAAGGCTGTGAGTGATGTTGCTTATGCGGCCAAAATGACAGCTTCCCCACACAAGAGGGAGGCAGCCCCATGCTTTGGGGGTGAGGCCGGGAGACCACTTTTGCAGACACTCACGGTAAGCACCGCTGATGTAGTGAACCATTTTATTGCAGAAGAAATTGCTGTACCTGCAACAGCAACGTTTATTTATTTAACACAACTTGTATTGCTAGAACGTCTAAGCAGTGCGAAAGGAATACATTTTAGACATTAAAATTGCCAATAGAAAATCAGCATTAAAAAACACATTTATAAAAAATGCAAAGTAAATTAAATCAATTAGAACTATACATTATAAGCTGCAATTAAAAATATTGATAGCCTTGACTAAACAGAAATATTTTTAGCCAGCGCTGAAAAGAATATAGCTAAGGCACCTGCCTAATGTCAGTGGGAACAGAGTACACACAGAGACACACAGATTTATTTATTTTTATTCTTCCCTAGCAGCAATAACAAAAATGAATATTGATTTTCAACAACAGTTCAAAATTGGAAGAACACAAAGAGATAATGACAAGTCCATTTTGAGTGAAGATAACCCCCCCACACACACACATATCTTTCAAACTTTATTTCGTACCCATTTTCAAATTCATCCCATTTTTTTTTATTTGTAGCACTTCCTCTCTTTTATTTAATAGATATAGATGAGCATTGTGGGAAGGCCTCTCCTCCTTCCAGAGGGGAGGGGTTGTGAGCGGGAGCCGATTCCCACGTCACGCATCCTGCCCCCTGCCCTGTCACCATCGCTGGTGCACAACGCCACCCAACTGGACACCCAATCGGGTACCACCGCGGGGGCGTGGTTTAGCCGCTCAAATGCGGCCACAGCAGTTCTCCCCGCCATTGCGCTTCAGATTTTTCCACGAGTCACCCACCCACCACTCCCTTTAGGGTGTAGCTTCTTGCTTGACCTTGCTATGGACCCATGGTTGGTCGCCCTGGTTGCCCAGGGAGCCTGGTAGGAGTTTTTTTTTCCCAATTGGCAAATTGGCACCGGTCTCTTGGTTTTTTCCGCCTACCTCGTAGCAATCGTCACAACTTTCTTGGTATTTGGCGGTTAGGCATTGGAATGTGTTGTTGGTGTAGGGAAGGGCAAGGTGTGGCCATCGCCTACCCCTTCACTTATGGGTATTCCGTTAAAGGAACCCAGCGGTTGTGAATCCTGTCCGATGCCTTGTGTGGCAGGGGACCCTCGGTGACATCAGGGGAGAGCTTATAGTTGTATTTGCATCAACAGGCTCCACCCACTGGTGGTTAACCCCTCAGCAGACTCACCTCTCTCCGAGTGGGTGGAGTCAAATTTTCTGTGGTCCAATGCCTAAGCCAATACCTTCTCACATGCTGTAATCAATAAAGTTGTGGCCTTTTTCTTTCCCATTAACCCAATATACGATGTCCACGTGTCTTTATTCTCAAGCGGGGGTCGGGTCCTCGAATCACAAAAGGATGCTGGACTAGATAGACCTTTGGTCTGATCCAGGAGGACTGTTCTTAAAATGTAGTTTGCAATGTGTATGATACAACATTTGCGCATGATTTCCCACTTTACATGTCAAGTATTCATCTTTTGGGGCTTCATCTATTGTCTAGCACCCCCTATACACACACCATTAATGTAAACACACATTTGTGAACATAAGTATCAGCCTATGTATCCATTATAATACTGCTACTATCACAATAGCATGATGCTTGGGTGTTCTTCAAGCTGTGCAGCAGCTCACATGAAATATTGTGCGTGTTCTGTTAAGAGACATTATAAACACAGCTGTGAGACTTCTGACCGTGGCTGCTTTTTTTACCTCAAGATATGTTCTAATTGAAATGTTCAGCTTATACACGGAGTGATAAACACATTTTTCATTGCACCACAAATTTCTTAAAACAGTTTCATCTCAGCTAGGTTGCTAAGTAATTAAGACGAAATGCTTTGATGATTTCATCCTTGTTAGGGGAAAATATTTTTAAGTAATTTGGCTCATCAGTGATTTGGCACCCTAACAAATATGATATTATTTGGGAGTTCTCTTGCCAAATGGATTTTTCACATAAATATTTTGAATATGTTTGTTAGAAGTGGCTGTAAGATAGTGATGAAAGCAACACACTTTGATATCTTCACTGAGATTCTAAATAGATAATCAATTAGGTTTGTGTTTTGTATATTATGGGGATTCGAAAATAATGGGCTTTAAAACATGAATTTCCCAGCTCTCAATTTTATTGCTAGATGAATTCCCTTGCTCTGAAATCTGTACTCCAGTTGTAATTAAAATCAAATACATTATGAGTACATGTGCCAATTTTGTGCTTGTGTGGTTGGTATTCATCAGAGTAGGCACCCAAAAGTGACAGACACTGTTAGGACACGCTAAGTTGCTGATTAATTTTACCCTTGTTCTCCAACAAAATTTCTGTTGACTGCAGTTTAAAGAATAAAAGAACCCATGTAAGAGAATGAACTTGAACAGGAAGTAAAAGGCATTCAGAGCACAAGTCCAAAATGAATTAAATTCACATCAGTTTATCCAGCAATTATGGGAACTACTTTCAGTTCAGAGATTGCTCAGTTAATTTAGTGAATTTCATTAAACAAAATTAATTCATTCCAAAAGTTGAAAGATGGACACATGTCTGGGTTTATTCCATTATTGTTGTTGTTGTTGTTATGCTATTTGGTATAGGAAAGCTTCACTGCAATATTATACAGTCATTTCATGACATTTACCTTTGAATCTCAAATAAAAACCTTATGTGTAGAGGAGTATAGAGTAGATACGTAGTCCTAGGCCCACATGAAAATTCTGTTGAGCAAACAGGCAGTGAGCACAGCTATCTCATTCACCAGTTTTCCCAACCCAAGGAACTACCAGATTGAATGACTTTCACCAACAAAAGGATGAGAGAGCTGGTAGGCTGGGCTTTGTAGATGCCTGTTGAGCCCTCGCCATCATAACAAAGAAAATCGTTGTGGTGACGCACCCATTTTTCATTTGTCCACCTTATTTATGGCAAAATAATATCTCTGTTGTATTAACAGCCATGGCAGGATAAAATACCGCAAGGACAAGAGGAAAATGATATAAAAAGCAGTGGCAAGATGGGATTAATGCAAGAGCTGCAACAGCCATAGATTATGACAATCTAGTTGGACCCAGGGGACGAGAATCTTCTGAACGCTGTCTGATTCATTTTCAAGGGCCGTACAAAAAGCCCTCTATTTAGCGAGCTATCAGTGGAGAGCTTTCCTCAGCCACATTCATTTTTTAAAGCACTCTTTACATTTTCAACCATCAACATTTGGAAGAGAGGGGAATAAAGAACCTTGCTTTCCAAAAGCTTAAAGTGGCCTTAGGGAACGTCTGAAAGAGGGAGCAGCTGAAGCAAAGGAACAAGGTCAAGTAGGCCAAGGGAACAGAAATCTCTCTTTCTTAAACAATACTCTAGTTTCACAACTCTCTCCAGCAGATAAGGATGAGATGTAGACCCACTGGTATAGTATCTGTGAACTAAAAAGGATTAAATCCATGTAGGTAGCCTTGCTCGGACTACTTATTCAAAGGCATCTGCAGAGCACTCGTTTCCGTTGCATGCACAAAGGTTGAGCAGAACCCACAGAACTACCAAACCTACTCACTTACTCACATTTGAAGTCAGGAATGGTACAGTATAATTAAAAGTCATCAACATTTAACTATCTGCAAATGACTTAAACAAGTTGGATCCTCCTACCCAAGGGTCCATGTTGCGCGCAGCCTAGGGACTCCCCCCAACCGGCCTGGAGGCAGGGCTTTGGCCCCGCAACTGGTCGCTAATGCTGTGATCACACCAGGGGCCTTCGGCCAGTCAGTGATGCTGGCGTGATCACGAGGTAAGTATATATACGGCAGCGTGACATGTGTGTCTCTCTTGCTTTGCCCTGCCGAACACCCGCCCACCCACCCATTGTTAGATCAGTGTCTGGCCTTGCTTTGGACTTCGGTTGGTCACCTGTTTTGGAACGGGGGCCGGACAGGGATTTTTTCCAATGTGGCAGATTGGCAGTGGCCCCTTAGTTTTTGCCTACCTCTTAGCAATCGTCACAACTTTGTAAGGTTTGACGGTTAGGCATTAATTTAGAGGACTGTGGGGAGGGGAGGTGCGGCCATCATCTGCCCCTTCATTTGATAGGGTGTTCCGTTAAAGGAATCCAGGGGTCTGGATCTTGTCTGAAGCCCGGGGAGGGGCTAGGGCCATGCCAGGACCTTCGGGAACCCCAGAGGTGAGACCAGTCAATAGCGATTGTTGGAGCTCCTTCTGCTGGTAGTTTACCCTTTGCAGGCTCCCTGCAGGGTGGGCAGGAGCCAGTTATAGTCATTAGATACCAATACCTAAGCCAATACCAGTCACACTTGTGTATTCAATAAAGTTGTGGCCTAAATTTGCCCATTAACCTTTAAACTAAATTCTGTGCCCATCGTGTCTTTATTCCATCAGGGCGGGTTTCGCGGTATTACACGCAAGTCTAATTTTGGTTCTGGCTAGTATTTCTGAGACTTCAGGACAGCTTTGCAAGAAGTAAACTCTCCAGATTGAGGACACTATATGAAGAGAAGAAACGTGTACTAGTCTGATGATGATAATGATTTTATTTTTGCCCTTAAGCACAATCTATTTATTTTTATTTGTTTATGTATTTTTCAGTTACAGTCAGTTACATTTATTTCCATTACACACATCTTCTCCTATCCCGTCTGGAAATTTTGATTGAACTAGGATTTCTGTATTTCATTTATGCTCAGCCCAGCTGGGTTTGTTGAAACTAGCTAGCTAGCTAACTAGATATACAGATAGATGGCTGTGCTTTCCAAACTTGGGTCTCCAGCTGTTTTTGGACTACAACTCTGATCATCCCTGACCACTGGTCCTGCTAGCTAGGGATGATGGGAGTTGTAGTCCAAAAACAGCTATAGCCCCAAGTTTGGAAAGCACTGATGGATTAAGATAGGCAGACATAATAAGCAAAATTTAATATTTTGTGGCTTCCTTATACAGTGGTACCTCAGTAGTAGATAGGTAGCCGTGTTGGTCTGCCATAGTCAAAATAAAAAAATTCTTTCCAGTAGCACCTTAAAGACCAACTAAGTTAGTTCTTGGTATGAGCTTTCGAGTGCATGCACACTTCTTCAGATACTTCTTCAGAGTGGTACCTCAGGTTACATACGCTTCAGGTTACAGACGCTTCAGGTTACAGACTCCGCTAACCCAGAAATAATGCTTCAGGTTAAGAACCTTGCTTCAGGATGAGAACAGAAATCGTGCTCCGGCGGCACAGCAGTAGCAGAAGGCCCCATTAGCTAAAGTGGTGCTTCAGGTTAAGAACAGTTTCAGGTTAAGAATGGACCTCCAGAATGAATTAAGTACTTAACCCAAGGTACCACTGTACCAGCAATGTGCTGCAGAAAAATTACTGTATGCTTCTTTGAGTTGCTGTGGCATAAAGGCAACAAATAAATTTAAATAATAATGAAAATAACAATAACCATAGTAACCTCATATTTCAGAGAGCAGACTGTCCACACAACTCACCCTTGCTGTGACTGTTTTTAGGAGGGTGTTGATTCATACACAGTCAAGATCTGGTTCTTAGGACTGACACTCCTGGTTTTCATCTGCCCTGACAAAAATTTGTGATGGTACAAAACATTGGTTGATAATAACACAGATTGCATTTTTGCATATAATCCAGATAGTAGATTTCATAAAGATTGATTGGTGATGGCAAGACTGAAGCCACAGTCAGACAGTATATTCATGCAACTTGGCTGAAAGGGCACAGACATTGGCATGAGGGAAGAACATGAGGGTTAGAATACATGCGTCTATACCTCAGAGATTTGGAAACTGTGGCCCTCCAGTTGCTATTGGAATTCAACTTGTATCAGCCCTGACTATTGGCCATGTTTGAATCCAATAACACCTGAAGAGTCACAGGTTCCCCATTTCTGCCTTACTTGTATTATTTAACTGAAATGATTAGCTTGTTCATTAACTGAGAGAGCATCAAATGGCCGTCAATGAAATAAACACAGCAAATTGTGGTTTTCAGTAATGTGATATAATAGGTGAGTACACAATGCATTTTAGGTGGTTGAAGAGGATCTCAAGCAAAACACGATATTTTAAGTCAGAAATCAAAGTTTCTCTCTGTCATCCTGGAAGAAGATGTGGTATGTAATCCATGGGCAATAGATTCTGCCTACTCCAACCTGAAGACACTTAACAAAGGACTAGGTTAAAATCAATTCAATGGCATAACAGTCTTTAGCAATGACTCTCTGATTTAGGATATAGACAGGAGAAGTCTGGACTTATCTTCATTTTGTTTTCAAGGTCTATGTGAAGCAAAGATCAGCCAGTGGAAGCAGTTGAAATTAAGGTGGCTTGGTCCATGCAGATACAGACAAATAGGATGTTACATTCAATTTATTAAGCTACATTCTTAACTCTCTGTGACAGGCTGCCAATCCTATTTTAACATCTGATAGGATTACAAAGTTACAAAAGTTTGGTGTTGCCTTGATTAAAGGACCTAAGCTGATTAAATGAATTAAATGAATACTTATCAAAACTGTAACTGGGACATACAGTTGGCTGCAATAGTGAATGACCAGCTACAGCTGTCTGTATACATTAGATTATGAGCAATTTTATATGACATTTAAAATGCTGAGTTAATCACTTTCCCTACAGTCTAGGAGTTAAGACTTCATCACCACCATTCAATTTCTCTGTTCCTATTTAAAACTTTCGCAGCTGGGTGTTCATTGATTTGTCAAGTGTATTTGACCTTAGTGGGAACAGATCACTTGGGCCCTGCATTAAGTATTTCAGATGCCTAACAAAATCTTGTTTTATGCATCCAGGAACAAGTACCTGTTAAGTACTGTAAAGTAAAGGTTTGGTTTGCCACCAGCTGTGACTGACTGGATTTGTAACCTACCCAATTCGCATTCCGCAAATCAACATGAGAATATAAAGGCAGCCATTTTTGAAATTTGCACATCTCTGAATTTTGCAATGCAGTTCTTCAAACAAACAAGAAGTACAAAAAAGAGCACATACAGTACTAGGGGAAAGTATGGAGAAAAAATGTTCATGTTGTATTAGCAAAAATAATGTAGAAAAGTTCATTACGTTGCGCAAAATCTTTGCTCTCCCAAGCACTGACCACATTGGCTGCTTAAGGCAAATGCAGCTCTGCCCCCTGAAAACAGGCAGATATAGGTAAAGGTAAAAGGTAAAGGACCCCTAGACAGTTAAATCCAGTCAAAGACAACTATAGGGTTGAGGCGCTCATCTAGCTTTCAGGCCAAGAAAGCCGGTGTTTGCCCACAGATAGCTTTCCGGGTCATGTGGCCAGCAGGACTAAACTGCTTCTGGTGCAACGAAACACTGTGACGTGTGCCAGAGCGCACGGAAATGCTGTTTACTTTCCCGTCGCAATGGTACCTATTTATCTACTTGCACTGGCGTGCTTTCAAACTGATAGATTGGCAGAAGCTGGGACAGAGCAACGGGAGCTCACCCCATCGTGGGGATTTGAACCCCCGGCCTTCCGATCGGTAAGCCCAAGAAGCACAGTGATTTAGGCCACAGGCAGATATATTTAGCTGCAACCAACTTTCAAGAGTTCCCTCCAAAGAGATGGGGAGAGGATTACTTCACAGCCAATCAGAGTGGAAGGGAAGGATCCCCACAGCCTTTTGGAACTGCCCTGCAGAGAAATATAAGCCCTGTGTCCCTGACTTCAGGGAAGTCCTGTCTCCAGTCAGGTTGCTTACATTTTTTCATAAAAGAAAAAAAAAACCTCAGGCTCTGTGGCCCCTTGAAAGTGTGGGCCCTGGCACAATTACAGCTAATCTGGCTTTGGTAGCTGGCAGCTAAGCTTGCTCACAGCTTAACTTTTTTTATTTTATTGACCCATATCAAAGCTGACTTGCTGCCAACTGTCATAACAGAATACCACACAAAGCACATAATTGTGTCTTTGGGAACTGAAGCAATGTAGCAGTTTCTTGGCAAACTGGCAACTGTAGAACCATTGTAGCTTCCAGGCTTCAGTTAGAAGCAAACCAGCAGACTTTCCCCATTCTTCAGTTAAGCATAACTAACATCATGTTTTACTTTCAAATTTAATTTACTTTCCTAGCATTGTTACAGGTGCGCACACACACACACACACACACACACACACACACACTATAAAGACATAGAAAGGAATGAGAGTTAAGGAAAGGTTTTAGGAGGAAGATTGGTTTGTCAGTGCCAGGGTGAAAAAGGTGACTTAACAGGCAGTCACACCCAGTTGGCACCAACCTGTCTTTCTGTTGATGTTCTTTTTTGGAAGGTGTTCAGCCTCCCAGTGGACCTTGATCCCCTGGCTAGTGATAGGGGCCACAGTGACCTTCCCTTCACCCCTGCATTATTTCACAGGGCAGTTGAAGTCATGGAAGTTATTAGATTAGGAATTTCTAATTGCAGCGTCATCTCACCATTCATTCCACACAGGAAGAAGAACCCAGCTGTAGCCAAGAATCTAGTGAGTTTGCCATAAATTCCTCTTGAGTTTTACATTTAACGTTGCTATATCTTCTGGAAATAGAACAGAGAGACATTGATTAAGCATCTTGCCACAATTTCTCTTATTCTTAAAGTCAAAGCAGTAATAATTAGGTGCATAAGACTGCCTCATAAAGTTTTCATCAGTGCACTACCTGCAACCCCACCACATTCTGTGGTTTTATAATACCACTACTTAGTTTTTACTGTTTTTGTCTTCTCTTGTTTGCAGTTTCCCCCTCCCTCCCTTCATTTTTAGCAAGTGCACTTGCCTTGGTAGTATGGCATGCTGTTTTATCTTGCACATCTTAACATAAAAACTTGACACATGTTTCTATCTTTAACAGTAAAGGGAGAAAATAAAGCTGTAGCAATTGTCTAAAATTCCAAATTATCATGCCAAGTTTAGATACTATGAGTTGACTTTTGCTGGGATAATTGGCGGGGAAGTAGAGATTCGTGGCAGTTGTTATCAAGCAGGTTCAGTCTGTGGAATCAAAATATGGGGGAACTAAATATAAAATATAAACTAAGACAGGCAACTGAACGATGGCAGAAGCTTCAAGAACTTGCAAATACCTCACTCAAATTTTTCACAGAAGGGAAAGCAAATAAAAGTGACATGAGGGTGGAAATCCTGTCTTTTCACAAAAAGTGTAAATGGCTTTTTTATTTTTATCCTTATGAAAGCCTATTTTAGCCCGATAGACAGTAACTGGTGAGCTTCATGGCCAAGTGTATATTTGAATCCAAAATCATTGATCTCAGACTACAATACTATGCATGCTTACTCTGAAATAAACCCTAATGAACTTGATAAGCTTGACTTCCAATCAAACATGTTCAGGGATAGTCTAGCATGCTCCTGCAGCCTGTCCGGGGCAAAATTACTCCTCCGCCACCAGTCTTCCTCACCAAACAGAATTAAGTGAGGGAGCAATGATGTGAGCTGTTGCAGGACATTGATCAGTCAGTGTAACTGATTTATAAAGGATTGTGTTGACTGTCAATTGTCATCAGAATGAGGCAGGCTGTTTAAAAAATAGCAGGTTCTTTTTGCCATCAATACAATGTTGACTGTGAGATGAGCAGCCAGGAGTGGCTGAAGCTCAGATGACACAGTGTAATCCATAGAATTAAAAAGGGCTGTGTCTTTTTGGGTGAATCTCTGACCAATCAATAAGTTTGGGAATGATGCAGTTTTTAATAATTATCTCTTCCACCAAACACAAGAAAGCAAACAAAGAACACGGTATCTTTCGAAACGAATTACAGTATTTTTCCAATATTGTGAATATTGCTTTGCATGTGCCACAGTATTCAGCCCTGGAACTTACAAAGCAATGCTTCCTGATCTCTTAAATGTTCATGACCATATGCCATTGCTGTTCTGCATGGCTGGTATTTCCTCACATGACACCTATGTGATGCCAGTTTTCATTTCCCCTTTGACACCTTTATCAAAAATCGCCTTTGGCATGATCCCTGCACACACAGGGAAACATTCATTTCCATATATTCCTCACGTCTCCCCTTGTTTGAGTTTCCCTTCTTCCCATCTTCCTCTGTCCTTTCCCACTCTGTGACCTTGAGCATGTGCAAAGGGATTTCCTCTTAATTCTGAGCAACTGAAACCAGACCCCATTTATCTGGGGTTATGAAAAAGGGACTTCTGACTTAGAAGTAAATAATTACACAGTGTCCTGAGTCACAGTATCTCTCACTTTAGAAAAGAAACAATGACAAAATGGGGGAGAATGCACTCCCAACTTAATGGGGGTGTCTTTGCCACTCCCAGGGCTCACCTAAGAAAGCACCTAAGAAAGGCTTTGGGGAACTCTTGGGTCACCCATTGCCAGCTACTCTTTGGGATCCTGGGGTGCCCCTTAATCTTGGCCTATGCATCTGGGTGAACCTCAAACTGGTGGGGTTAGTGTAATCTGTGGAGAGTTTCATGGGTCAGAATGAGGGGTCTGGAGAGTTACATTTGCCCTCCAGTTGTACACTAAAGATTATGCATAGAGAGAAATATAAACTGTAATTTGGAACAGTGTTGCACACAATCTGTGTATAGAGCTTGCAGAGTAAATAAACAAGCAGTTAGCAAGCTAAGATTAAACATGAAAGCAAATAAGGCATAAGCCATATGAATAACTGGATGTTTAGAGATATTTGTCACAGAAGTCCAGAGCATACTGACATGGATACAAGTCTTATTGATTATACTTTAGAGAAAATCAGATGTTGTATCTGTCAAATGCTGGAGAGTTAATATCCCTGTCTTTCTGCATTCACATAATATAGATTTATTTCCTGTGAATGTAGATACAGCAATAATACCAGCATTCACAAACAGTAACATATAATCTACAAATTCTTAACTGTAGAGGAGGGTGAAGGGAACACCTATCACATTCAAGCTGCAATACTGCATACACTTACATGAGAATAAGTATAGTGGTACTTCGGGTTACATACACTTCAGGTTACATACGCTTCAGGTTACAGACTCCGCTAACCCAGAAATAGTACCTTGGGTTAAGAACTTTGCTTCAGGATGAGAACAGAAATTGTGCTCCGGTGACGCGGCGGCAGCAGGAGGCCCCATTAGCTAAAGTGGTGCTTCAGGTTAAGAACAGTTTCAGGTTAAGAACAGACCTCTGGAATGAATTAAGTACTTAAGTACCACTGTACTATTGAACTTATGTGTAGACATAACTAAGGTTGCACTATAAGTGACTAGAACATATGATTTCTAGACATATAGAACTAGTGACCATAAAACAGTGATAAAATAATTGAAAATAGGTTCACATGCCAATTATAAGGATGCCAAACCTTTATCAGGGTTGTCAAGGCCTGATCAGAATCTTTGGTGTCTCCAGATCCAGGTCCATGGTACCCTTTGTATACACCATACAAATTAGCCATCCTCAGAGGTAAAAAACAAAGCAAAACCCTAACTCAACAAAGACATCATGGGTAGTGTGAAGAGTCTATCTCTTGTGTCTAAAGAAAGAATCTAAGAAAAGCCATGTTGGATCAGACCAATGGGGAAAAGCTACAGCTCAATGGTCACAGAGCATTGATTTTCCCCAATGCTTCCAGGTAGAGAGAGAAATATCCCATCCGGAGCCCTGGAGAGCTGCTGCAGACAATGGTTTGGCTCTGTATATGGCAGCTTCCTATGTTTCTGGGTCTGCCTAGCCCAGTGTTTTGAACACATAGAAATGTACATCTCTCTCTCTCTCTCTCTGAGAAAATGAACTTTAAAACACATTTTCTCCCAGAATACTGATTTCTCACCATATATTATTTCTGAACGCACTTCTGAATTTACTTTGATTTGTTCATTGTTTTCAGTGGAGAACTGAATCAGAATGTTTAGGAAATGTGAAAACCACTGATCTGCCCATTAGCCCAGGAAGTGCTGATCAGGTTTCAGTCATCAGTCCTGCCAGATGTTTCCTCAGAAGAGGAGCAATGGGAGAAAGATTCCCCCACCCACCCAGAAGATCCCACCCTCCACATCCTCAGAGAGCCTGAGGAGCCTTCTGACCTAGACATTCCAGTCATGAGACTGGAAGTCTCTATACCAATTGCCTAGTTTCCCAACTGACTCCTGGTAGGCTCTTGTCATTCCAAGCAGGCGCTTCATGGCTGTTTTCAGATGCAATTGAATCTATTCGGTAAGAAGGGGAAGCTTATATAAGCGTCTGCACAGATCAGGGTCTACCTGAGAAGCATGAAGGGGTGGAACCTTAATTTATTATATATGCTCTCAGTCTGAACTGAAACATTGCTGAAGCCGCAGTTTCAAGCTCAGGTAGCCTTTCTTGAAATGGGTAAGAAAAAACAGGTCCGTTTGTATCTGAGAAGCAATGTGTAATTTGACTATGGAGGCCATGATTTATCCGTAGGAAGGGTGCTTAGATCGTGGGAACTTCAGAGGCAGCGTAGTGAAGGGATTTGGGTTTGTTTTGCTTGCAAGATGTGAAAGACTGACAGGTCAGGATAGATATCAAGTAGAAATTGTTCCCGACTTCAAAACTGGAAACATGGGGGTTAAAATGAGTGTGGTCCCAGGGCATTGGTTGGGTGAGAATGGATTTGAAGGCAACAGCCATGCCTTATATGGAAAGGAATTAATAAAGGCATTACATGTGGCAGGCTCATTTTCACAGCATCTTTTTGCATCGGTGCTAAAAGATGCCTCCAAGGAATTCACACTGTTTCCTAATATGTCTTATCCAAGGGATAATTTAATTTCATAGTGCCTCATAATGCGCAATCTTCTAAACAGTGCTGGATTGCTTTGTTTGAGTCATCTCGCTTAATAGGCATATGACAATGATGGCTGGATGGAATATTATGTCAGCATTAGGTTGTTACGAACCAGAGAGAATTCAGAGTAATTTAGCCCTCCAACTCTTTTTTTAAAAAAATAAAACAAACAAATCAGCATTAAAATGCCTTCCCTTTCCCCCTATTTTAGGAACAAATAAATGCATTAGAAAAGAAATATAAATACGTAAAATCAATCATTATCATATCTTATCTTAAAAACACCACCACTATATACAGTTGACAATAAGCATCATTCACACGGGCTTTATAACATGCTAAAAGTTAGATACACTTTGTTAAGAGTTGAGAGATCTGTGACCCTCTGTGACATAACTCCCATCAGCCCCAACAGTGAATGCTGTGGTTAAGTGGTGCCACTCATCTGAACCCCCTTGCTGTTATTTCTTCTTCTTCTTCTTCTTCTTCTTCTTCTTCTTCTTCTTCTTCTTCTTCTTGCATTCTCAGTGCCACCAATTTAAATTTAAATGGGCCTAATCAGTTAAGCCTTAAATGGTGACACCCATACAATCTCGCAGGCTTACATTTTAGAGGTTAACGACTGACTGCTACTTTATTCAGTTTTTCTTTTTCTTTTCGCTTGTTGTCCTGCTTTATCCTCTCTATGTATCCAAGAATATGGCAGAGAATGATTACAGCAGCTTTTTATCCCTGCTGATGGAATGTGCCCCCTATTTTAAAATGACATGTTGATAGGTTTATAAACTTACCATTAGCAAGAATAATACTCTCAGGATGATATCGTACAACTTAATGGTACACTCTCTGTAACAGAGTAGGATTATGTCAAATTGGCATGACCTGTTGAGGCTGTCTGAGGCAACCTTAGAGCCTGCAGGGAGACAACAGCACACATTATCTTCGTAAAAAATGTTTTCTATGAGGAAAAAGGGGAATCTTAGAAAGGAAAGTGTGAATCTCCAGAGTGGTTCCATCCTGTTTCTACAAAATCTGCAACAGCTCCTAGAAAAGGCTCCTAGAAAAGTCTCCCAGAACAATTATTTATTGTTGCCAGTTAGTGAAAAGGTCATTCCTTTAGTAGGAACCCATCACAGACACAGAGGTTCTATGGGACTAATGGGGAAGATCTTCCAGGAACCCGCAAAAGGAGTGAAGCCTAGCAGCGCAACAACTGGGCTAATTAAGAAATTTCATCAGGTTAGACTTAGATTCCCCAGGCATTCCTATAGTTTTTTCTTCTTCACCAAATATAGGCTTTCTACAGCATAACACAGAAATTTTCTGTTCCTAACTTCTGGAAAGACCAACGATTATTTTTTTTAAAAAAAAAAACCCAATCAATATAGTTTCTTTTAGACATTAAGGCATTTCATTGAATTTTTAAAAACTGTTTGCTATTCCATTATTTATTTCTTCAAAACCATACATTTATCCCAGAATTAATACTGATAATATAAATCAGTTCAGGTTTGCCTCAGGGCTATCAGTATTTTGCTGCAGAGATTTAAGCACATAGTAGAAATTTAGGTTTGCACAATTAAAGTGGATTGAAATGCTATGTCGGCAGTGTTATTTTTCTAGAGAAAGAGGTGCTGGAACTCACAATGAACACCCCCCTCGCTCTCTTAGAATGGCACATGAGAGGTGCCAGAACTGAGTTCCGGCGAGTTCCAGCTGAAAAAAAGCCCTGTTTGTCACCCTAGAACATCAAATCTGCTTAGGGAAAAAGCACACCACTTCATGTGGTTAGGAAAGTGACAAGGAAAAGTGTGGGATTAATGAATTATTAACTTGAACATGTAGAAACATTGCACAAGCAAATCACAATGTATGTTCATTGTCATATAAACTCCTTGCAACAAATCAGAACAAAGATTTTATAAGGACTAGACTATTTGCTGCAGAAGCTCTGTGCAAGCAAATTAAGACAAATTTTCAATAAACAGGTTGTCTGGAGTAGCCCCATATCTGTCAACAGTTATTAGCCACTATAGTTATCCCTCTCCCAATTGCCACCACAGGGCTACCTAAGGACCATATTGCCTTGAGGAGAGAAGAGAGAGAGACTACCGATCACCTCAGAGAACTGACCTCCATCTAGCTCAGTTGTGGGGAACCTTTGGTCCTCCAGTTGCTGTTGCACTACAGTTCCCATCAGCCCAAGCAAGCATGGCCAATGGCCAAGGATGATGGGAGTTAAAGTTTGGCAGCATCACAGCTAGGGGGAGCTGAGGCTGGTCTCTCCTTCCCACAGAGCAACTCAAGAAACTTTGTTCCTTGCAGACATAGCCCTAACATCTGTGGACCAATATTAGTTTATAGTCTGTTGAATAACTTTCATAAGTAATTGCTGATTCATGAGTATACCATCTGAACAGTATGGTTCTTAATTCTCTGAACCATGAGTAAGAATGAACAAAAAGATGTCTAGGCAAGTATATTACTTGTGCACAGCAGATATGTTTGTGTACCAACATATTAATTGTGTATGGCCACGACAACCAATGAGTTGTCAGTGGACTTATTCACATTTCATCACCATCAGAATACAAATATCCCATGAGGCTGAGGAATACAAGGTCAGAATGTGTCCCAAAAATTCTTTTTCTTTCCCAAGACTCTGTGGATGTGTTAAGCAAAAATCTGCAGAATTTGAAATAGGATTACATGCCCCGTCAATGATCCTACACAGAATGTCAAATAGATTTAACTTCGCTTTTGGTTACATGATTCTTGATTGCAATCAAAATGTACCCAGCATGGACTTACACAGAGTGTTCATGATTTTTAACCTTGATTGGCACATCTCAGCTAAATAGCGTGCAGATTGAACATTCATGGATGGTGTTGTAAGTCTTGTTGAAAGACTTTCTCATTTTCATTTACTTACAGAAATATAAAATATAAAGGGCATAAAAGCTATTTTTTCATCCAAGCATAGTTTTGTAGTCATCAGTATGACTGTTTTTGGCAGGTACCACAGGACTGGAATGAGAAATCCTGTGGTTCAGTATTATAATCCGGGTCTGGGAGTCTCTAAAGTAATTTTTTTAAAAGAAATAAAAATTGGGTTTAAGAATAAGCTTAATAGACACAGACAAATTTTCAGTTGGTGTCCCTGCATATAGCCTCAAGGAGGCTCCAATTCCTTCCAGAATCCTTCTCATTCTTCCAATATAGTTTAAGTCCTGGGATAGATTTGGCATTCGGAGGTAGTGGCTTGTATCAAAGGGTTGATCTGGCAAAAACATCACAGTCAGATACTGGCTGCCAATTTCCTGTGTAACCAGAGTTCCATGATGAATGGTGAAATGGCAGTTAGCTAGATACTTACACAACAGCCCAGAATCCTCCTGATATTAGATGACCAATCCACTGTCTCTGCCTGATAAAAGCTCTCAAATCCACTGCCTCTTTCACTTTGTACAACTTGTCATCGAAGGAGGACAGTAAGTGATCCCTCTGTATTGCCAGACAGCCTACAGTCATGTAGCTGCAAATTCTACTGTTTAGTTTTTTGAACACCAAAGCCAGTGAAAATATTGGCAAGGATAATATTCTCCTGGAGCTTGTAAACCGTTCATAATTTGTATTTCAATAATTGGGGTTATTCTATTAACAGGAATTGCATTACAGAGAAAGAGGTAATAGAGAGGAATTCCTTTATCTCAATTAAAAATGCAGAAATATGTGTTATATGTCCTTTGTGTGCCCAGTTTTTAACAAATGTCTTTAAAAGATTATGTGCTACCTTTTGCATTCACTCCAACACAGGATAACATCTCTTTGTATTCCCCCCCCCCCCAGTTACAACCTTGCTGCTCACTTTTACATTCTGTATTGCTAATACAAAGCTGTTCTTAATTAACTAGATGTCTACAGAGGAGAATATCATTTCGTGTCCCCCCCCCTCCAATCCTTGAATAAAGGCAATAAGATTTAAAGATTCCTTCCACAAAGTCATCTGAATACATCTTGAATCCTGTCCGTATCTAAACAAATCATTCTTTTACATAGCTATGTAACATGATGCTAACGTTTATATAACACTCCAGAAAGTGCAAAGCAGTATATTCACAATTAAATTATGTCAGTAACCCTTACAAAAATCTCTGTAGTAGGTGAGTATTATCTGAGGAATCATATGTTCCCTGCTCCCCTCCCAAAATGAACCCACATGGAACCTTCGCTCTGCTTTAGAAGTGGAGCTTATCCAGATCTTGTAATAATAATAATATAAATAGTTTAAAACAAAAGCCTGAAGTTGACTAAGTACTCTGCCTAGCCATATAATTGCCTCACCATATGTTTAACCAGCACAAGCCCATGCTATAGATCTTTGAGTCTGGCTGTGGGAAGGGTTAGGTTTGAGAAATACAACTTCTCTACTCTCAATGAATTTCATAGCTCAGATGTGTCTCTGGCTTCGAAGGGAGCAGTTCTATGTGCTTCAGTTTAGCTAGCATAAATTTACACCTAATCCAAATCCTATTCAGCAGCATGGCTGCTGTTACTGTCTAAATTGAACTAATGTTTTCTTCACCCTTAGTGATCTTCGAATAGAAGACCTTCGGTCCCTAGATGTTGTTGGACTACAGCTCCCATCATCCTTGACCACTGGTCCTGCTAGCTAGGGATGATGGGAGTTGTAGTCCAACAACATCTGGGGACCCAAAGTTGAGAAAGGCTGCCATAGACTGAGGTGCAGATCAAAATTTAGCAATCCATCACAGTTTTTTTCTGAAGCTGTGACACAGTTAACATGTATCAGAATATGCAAATTAAATAAAAATCACCATCAAGTTCACACAGAAATGGAATGGGACGACGATCAGAATAATGCAAAAGTGATGTATACCAGAAATGTACAGACCACTACCTATCCAGAAAAGAGTGAGAATCTATGGTGCATATTATCTGTAACAGTTTTGAATTATGGTGCTGGAGGAGACTCTTGAGAGTCCCATGGACTGCAAGAAGATCAAACCTATCCATTCTTAAGGAAATCATCCCTGAGTGCTCACTGGAAGGACAGATTGTGAAGCTGAGACTCCAATACTTTGGCCACCTCATGAGAAGAGAAGACTCCCTGGAAAAGACACTGATGTTGGGAAAGATGGAGGGCACAAGGAGAAGGGGACGACAGAGGACGAGATGGTTGGACAGTGTTCTCGAAGCTACCAGCATGAGTTTGACTAAACTGCGGGAGGCAGTGGAAGACAGAAGTACCTGGCGTGCTCTGGTCCATGGGGTCACGAGTCAGACACGACTAAACGACTAAACAACAACAACATCTGGAACAGACTCCTGGGAAAATTATGCCTGACCACAATGTCCTGCCTTTAAGAGTCACCTGCCCTCTTGACAACTACCAGAAACTTGGGACCTAAGACACACTCACACCCATGGCAAAGGGTGGAGACAAGGAGGCCACCTCGGGAACCCACATAAATCTCTGTGGCTCCATGAAATTTACAAGGGGATTGGCAGACAGAACAAACCTGCCATCTCTGCGCTCTCAGCTTAAGCCTCCTATGCTTGCACATTGTCACCTTTGGCACATTCCATGGCTATGGATGGGTCTGCAGTGCTCTCCTGCTTTCTCTGTGGGAGCTGGTAGGAAACTGGAGGGGGTAGGAGGAGAGACAGAAAAGCATGGTCAGCATGCTCATGCTACAGAATAAGAGAATTGCAACACGCTGCAATGCAGAAATCATTTGCCCCATGTGGTGCTCAAACCCATGACCCTGAGATTGGGGCTGGATCTAGGCACGTCAAAAAAGCGATTCAATTACACGCATTGCAAACTCTTACAGGGAAATCCGGGAGGGAAAGACGGGACTCCACAGCACCATCTGGTGTCACAGTGTTATATCGCATATACAACACACATAAAACATTTTTTTCTTTACCAATCTAGCTGGGTCCTAAGAGTCTCGTGCTGTACTGACTGAGCCACTCTCTCTGTTTGTATGTAACTTTCATATTTGTGCAGAACGTCCAAATTGGGCTATGGAGGGAGAAACAAAGGTAGAAATGGGAGCATGTGGGCCAATAGAGTTATAGATGCTGAAAAACTTCAGTGACAGTTTTGAATAAGGGTATTCAAGATGAATTAAAGATTAAGTTAAAGGGCACCCAGAACTGTTGGTGTTTAGTAGCTATTTGCAAGATTGAAAGGCTGAAATGCATATATTTTCAGAGAGGGGATTTCATGGAGCAAAGAAGGACTGACAGAGTTGTTTGCCAAGTTCTTAAACTTCCATGAGTTGCCCCCATCTAGTGACTCTGCTTCCCTAATAGACTATCCAAGTCTTATTTGTAGGCATTTGCTTGTAAGATTCTAAAAGTTAACAAAAATATATATTCTTGGCTTACTTTAGGTCCTCTCAAAATGAGACTTTCACTCTGACAGGGGCCTTTTGGTTTTGACAGAAAATAAATAACAAATATATGGATTAATCAATGTTTGTCTAGGGGGCTTTAGCAGAATGTACACATGGCAGCCTAACCACCTGATCACTAGGTGACAACTTTAAAGCTGGCTTGCAGAAAGCTGTTACTCAAGATCACCATGTCCAAGAAGATTTTACATTTAAGAGACAGGATGAAGCCGTTTTAGTGGAAAGCAGAAAATCCTTTCATAAACAGGGGGCTGATCAGCCTGGCTTAGATAAAAATACACACAAAACTCAATATAAAGCTTAAATTTCTGACAGCTCCATAACTCCTGCAGGGCAGACGCTCTGGAGTTACCTGACCCCTGCTTATTAGAGACATTTTCAGCTGGAGCATTTTGAGCAGCAACCCAACCTGAACTTCTGCGAGGGGATCCTGCTCCACCACCTTCCATGGAAATGGAGATGCATGCTCTGTCACAAGGCCTGGGGCTAGAGATGTTCTCCTTCGGAAGGAGTTGCACCAGCTGCCCGTATGCTACCGGGCCAAGTCCAGTGGGGGGAATTCAAGAGAGTGTTCTTCCAGTCCTTCTGTCTGCACAAACATTCCTCTTTGCAAGACAGAACCATCCACCCTCTCCTACCTGTGCAAACTCTTCTGGCGGTTTTCCTGACTCCCCCCTGAAACAGGGGAAACCCCGTTTCACAAGCTGTCAGGCCTGATGAACTGTTCCCACCCAAGGTGTTTGTGTTGACATAGAAAAACCTTTATGGCATGCTACCTCAGTGTCTAAGGAAGCTGGTGACTCTGTGGTCTAAACTCTGAGCCTCTTGGGCTTGCTGATCGGAAGGTTGGTGGTTTGAATCCCTGCAACGGGGTGAACTCCCATTGCTCTCTCTTTGCCTACCAGTTCAAAAGCCTACTAGTGCAAGTAGATTAATAGGTACTGCTGTGGCAGGAAGGTAAATGACATTTCTGTGCGCTCTGGCTTCTGTCCTGGTGTCCTGGTGTGCCTGTAGCAGTTTAGTCATGCTGGCTACATGACCCAGAAAGATGTCTGTGGACAAATGCTGGCTCCCTCGGCATGAAAAGAGAGATGAGCACCACATCCCATAGTTGCCACTTACGGGACTTAACTGTCCAGGGGTCCTTTACTTTTAACCTTTTGCCTCAGTGCCTGATGCAATGCATTCTCCCATATGTAATTGTCCACATAGTGAGACCTGATAGGGCTGCGCTTTTGACTGTGCCACATTACCTCAGAGTTCAGTTTGCAGCAACTCATGTTTTCAGTTCAGATAAGTTCTGTAATGAGTTCAGATCAGATCTGTGATGATAAGATCTTTATGAATCTTCACCATCATTTAAAAATACATATTTTCACCCAGGGGATTTTTCCCACTCCTCTGCGCCTGGTATTTTTATTTGTATTAAGTCTTCTAGATTATGTGATGTTGCTTTTAACCACATATTATTATTTTCATTTGTTCAGAATGTTCTAATTGTTGTTGTAAACTGCTGTGGTCCTCACACTGCCTGAAAAGTTCCATATAAGGGGAGGTTAAGGGGTGATATGATAGCCATGTTCAAATATATAAAAGGATGTCACAGAGAGGAGGGAGAAAGGTTGTTTTCTGCTGCTCCAGAGAAGCGGACACGGAGCAATGGATACAAACTACAAGAAAGAAGATTCCACCTAAACATTAGGAAGAACTTCCTGACAGTAAGAGCTGTTCGACAGTGGAATTTGCTGCCAAGGAGTGTGGTTCAGTCTTCTTCTTTGGAGGTCTTTAAGCAGAGGCTTGACAACCATATGTCAGGAGTGCTCTGATGGTGTTTCCTGCTTGGCAGGGGGTTGGACTCGATGGCCCTTGTGGTCTCTTCCAACTCTATGATTCTATGATTCTATGATATAAACTAAATAAGTATTAGTGATGGTTCTGCTATGAGAAAAGGGCTAGGGTTGAGATTGGCTCAGTGTCTTTAATTATATATGTGTGTGCAACTGTAGCTGAGTAGAGCCATAATCTTCTGTCACTATCAGTTTCTGTTTTTCATTGAAAAATAAATAAGCAAAATACATATGCACTTGGGCAAATCCACACAACCAATTTGTCTAGCTCTGGGACAGGGACATGACACCTTAGCATTCGCCTCAAGTTTACAGAGAATTTACCTCCTGTGTTACAAAGGAACTTTTCTCACTTACATTTCTCATTCCTGGTCCTCAGCAGCAGCTAGTACTAAGCATCTGTGTCTTAGGAGCAACCCCCCCCCCCATTTTGCTACTTTTGGTTGGATAATCATTCTGTCCTACCCCCTCCATTCATCAGTCTTGAAAACCACCATCAAATGGTGTGGTTTTAAGTGTTCTCTCTCTCTCTCTCTCTCTCTCTCTCTCTCTCTCTCTCTCCCCCCCCAAGAAGTGTAAGAGCTAGCTATATTCAACTGTATTGCTTATATTTTATTTACTGCTACCATTTGTATTTATTTACTTACAGACTTATACCGCCTAAAAACACACAACACAAAGAAACTTAGAATAGCAGCAGCATTAACATTTTTATAAAAAGCATAGGCCACTTAAAACAAGTAAAATATCAATCTCTAATTCCTGCAGGCATAGAAAAGTCATCCATCTTCAAATAGCTCTCTGAAGGCCTTATTTAGGAGAGATCAGCCCTGTTTAAACAAATACTGTCTTAAAGTTTGCAGCATTGGGGCCAAATGAACCCTTCGTGGGAGTCCTACAATCTATTATCACTTGACTTCTTCATAAAGTACTTAAATTAGAAGTATGGAAATAACTAAGTGCTTTACAAACTCAAGATTCTCTTACCAAGATGTGTTTACCCAGCTTGGGTCTATGCTATATATTTGTAAGGAAAGGGAGCCAGCCGTGCAGTTAAGTAGTTTTAGACTGTAGATGTAATCTCTGTAACTGGAGTGGGTAGTTGCTCTGTAGACGGTAATACACATTACTTCACTTACTTCAAAATGTGGTAGGGCAGCCTTGCTAAATTTGGGGGGCATTCTCCTGGATGGGCCCCTTGGCATCTCTGCCAAAGACTTCCCTGATGGCATCAATGAAGGAAACAATAACCAGATTCAGTCTACTGGGCAGGAACCAGATCTATAGATCAGAAGTGTGTTCCTCTTCAAAGCCAGCAAGATCACAGAGATATTGGTGGCAATCCATTAGCATCTCCTTGTTTGTCACATCAGGATTTTGTACTATGCAAACCATTCTCTGCAGACACTTCAAGTGTCCCTATTTTCCAGGGACTGTCCCAGATTTACAGAAGTCGTCCTGGTTTCTGATTTGATCCAAGAATGTCCCACTTCTCCTTAGAACATCCTTGTTTTCATTGGAGAAATGTTGGAGGGTATGGAGTTATGCAGCCCCCAAGCCAAGCAGATAAGTAACTATACAACCTTTAGAAAACATTTGAAGGCAGTCCTGTATGGGGAAGTTTTTTTTAAAAAAATGTTTAATGTTTTATTATGTTTTTGGAGAAATATTGGAGGGTATGTTCTCTATAGCATGGAATATTTAACAGCCTTTGGGCACGTTGTTGAAATTTGTATACTGTCCTATACCTGCAGGTCTCAAGGCAGTTCAAAGGATAAAAACCACAATATAAAACCACAAAATACATAATCAAAATAAATATAAGAAGGGCAGGTTATAAGCACAGCAAAATAATAACACACAGTATTCCAGCTGTAATTGCCAGACACTGTCACCCATCCCCTGTTTGGGGCATTTTGTACATTAGGTGGGGGGCAATCCCTTTCACTGCAATGGCAAACATGTATATTGGATTGTTCCTTCTCAACTGTAAGTTGTATTGAAAATTGCAGCTTACTTTGATATATTGATCCAGCTCTAGGAAAAGCAAACAAATCAGTAACTGTGTAGGTTTGGGTAGTAAATTAATTCAATGCCAGAAACACAGTCAGAAGCTGTCCCAGTAAAACAAAACACGCTCACACATTTTCCCTTGATGAAGAATGCTGATAAGACATGGCTGTTAGAAGTCAGCGAGGCTTGTATCTTTGTTTTGCTGTGGACCTTCTCATCAGGTGACAGTCTTTTGGTAGCACTAATTAAAGATATTGGCATCTGAAGCATACTGCAGAAGGATTACCAATGGGAATTGTGTCTTTCCCTTTTAACTAGCGGTTCTAAGCAGCTGACAGCATCTCTAGCAAATGCACAATGTCTTCCATCTTCCACAGGCTTGGCGAACCCTCTGGGGGATTGCATGCTCAGCCCTGCACACGTTCTTCTCAGTTTCACCTCTGCATGCCTTGTGGCCCCCATGCAGCTGACCAGTTTTCTTTATTAGTATTTACCGGGCTGCTTCTTTGTTCCTGTTCCCCTGCCTGGGGTTGCTGTGCCAAATTACTGTAATGGTGATGTCCTTAATCAACACCCTCTAATGGTTTTATAAAAGCCTAATGAATGAGGCCATTTTTCTTCCTTAAAGAGCTGTAAAAATTCACGCCTTCATCTTAAAAGGTAGTTCCATTTCCTGGTAGATCTCACAAAAATAGACACCATACACCCACACTCCAAAACTTATGAAGATGCCCTATACCAAGTCAATGCAATGGGTCCATCTAGCTGAATATTGTTGGTACTGATTGGCAGTATTTCTCCAGCATTTGCAGGAAGGAATCTTTTCCAGCACTAAACCTGGAAACACCAGAGGTTGAATCTGAGACCACCCCCACACAAAGTATGTGCTCTTCCACGTGCTCTAGTAACCCACAGTTAGTCCCCTATAGATCATGTTGTTAGTTAATCCAGAACTACCACTAACACTTGGTTCTAGAATTCCGATTGCTAGCAAGGATTTGGCTAGAACATCCTGACTGCATATGAATTTTAACCGGCTCTAATTCTACAGCAAGCTGGATCATAAGAAGATCTCAGTTGGATCAGACCAGAGGCATATTTACAGATGAAAGGCAAATTAATACTACTACTTCTACTAATATCTGGCATCCTGAAATAATAATTTATAATAAAAATAATTTATTATTTATACCCCGCTCATCTGGCTGAGTTTCCTCAGCCACTCTGGGCAGCTCCCAATCAAGTGTTTAAAAAAAGTACAGCGTTAAATATTAAAAACTTCCCTGAACAGGGCTGCTTTAAGCTGTCTTCTGAATGTCAGGTAGTTGTTTATATCTTTGACATCTGATGGGAGGGCATTCCACAGGGCAGGCGCCACTACCAAGAAGGCCCTCTGTCTGGTTCCCTGTAGCCTCACTTCTCGCAATGAGGGAAGCGCCAGAAGGCCCTCAGCGCTGGATCTCAGTGTTCGGGCTGAACGATGGGGGTGGAGACGCTCCTTCAGGCATACAGAATGGAGGCTGTTTAGGGCTTTAAAGGTCAGCACCAACACTTTGAATCGTGCTTGGAAACTTACTGGGAGCCAATGCAGATCTCTCAGAACCGGTGTTATGTGGTCTCGGCGGCCACTCCCAGTCACCAGTCTAGCTGCCGCATTCTGGATTAATTGCAGTTTCCGGGTCACCTTCAAAGGTAGCCCCACGTAGAGCACATTGCAGTAGTCCAAGCGAGAGATAACTAGAGCATGCACCACTCTGGCGGGACAGTCCGTGGGCAGGTAGGGTCTTAGCCTGCATACCAGGTGGAGCTGGTAGACAGCTGCCCTGGACACAGAGTTAATCTGCGCCTCCATGGACAGCTGTGAGTCCAAAATGACTCCCAGGCTGCGCACCTGGTCCTTCAGGGGCACAGTTACCCTATTCAGGACCAGGGAATCCCCCACACCCACCCACTCCCTGTCCCCCCAAAACAGTAACCAGGGCTCCTACCTTCTCCAGGGAAGATGCAGCTGGTGGTCAGGTAGGTCTGGACATTTTCACAGTGTTTCCCCTCCTAAGACCAGCCTTTCCTTCCTACCTGATGCTCCACTCCCTGACATCCGTGGATCATTCTGGGCCATCCAGCCATTACTTTCTGAATCCAACTCAGAGAATGCCCAAATCAGGTTGAGTCCTAGAACACAGGAAAGTGCTTTATCAGTGTTGACAATGCTAAGCCATCTAGACCAATCAGACCACTGGTCCATCTAGCTTCAGGTTACCAGATTTTTTTCAATGAATCTGGGGACACTTTTCAACTTCAATGGATTTTGTATGGGGACTGATTTGTAAATGTGGGGACTGTCCCTGGGGAATGGGAGCATCTGGTAAAGCGTGTTCTCCCTAATAGAGAGCACATGTTGCAGTGGGGTCTAGCAGGCCACCCCACTGTTGCTGGGCAGATCTGTTTGGATGGCCACAGGCAGTCATTGGGCAGTTGAGTTTCTGGGAAGATTTTCATGTTGCCAATTTGGGGGTGGGACACAAAGGTTTTAAATACAGGTCACGCAGCTTTGGACTTTCTCTTTTGCTGCGTGCACCGGATCACCCGCCCACCCTCCCTGAAATAAGGGTTATTTCGCTTGACCTTGCTATGCCTGTCATGGGGTCGCCTGCTTTTGAGGCAGGGGCCTGGTAGGAATTTTGTCCATTTGGCTGATTGGCTGGTGCCATTTGGGTTTTGCCTACTGCGCAGCAAATCGTCACAACTTGTAAGGTTTGCGGTTAGGCATTGGTTAAAAAATTGGTTGGTGGAGGGGTAAGTGCCTATCCCTCCAATGCTGGTGCTGCAAGGGAATTCCATTAAAGGAATCTGGGGGCTTGCCATGCCTTCGTCCAAATCCCTGGCATCGGGTTTGGGCTGTGTAAGTCCCTGGGAGCATGTGGGGAGAGGTGAGGGTCTGTTGCCCAGCTTCATTGATCCCCAATATTGTTTTCCCTGACTGGCTTCCTCTGGAATCCGGAAGTCAGTTCTGTCCCTGGGGCATGGACAGATAGTCGTAACCAATGCCTAAGCAACCACTCACGTTTGTGTATTTAAATAAAGTTGTGGCCAAAATTCTGCCAAAAACCTTAAACAAAAATTTCTGTGTGAAGTGTGAGTTAATTTGGGGTGGCTTGGGGATCTCGACACGCAACCTTAAACTAGCTCAGTATTGTCAGTACTCTTAGGTTCCAGACAGGAAGTCTCTCCTAGCTCTACCTGGAGATGCTGGGGACTGAACATGTGATATTTGGCATGCATAGCTTCCATCAGTAAGCTATTGCTTTTCATGCAAAATGATGGTCAGGGTCTCAATACAGTTGATGCTGCTGCCATTTTCAGTGATGGTGGTGACTTGGTAATAAAGAAAGAATCTGCAGCTTATGTCCAGCCAACTAAATTCTTCTCAGATGAAAATCAAAATTAACGGACCTAAGTGAGTCATTGCTATTAATCTCAATGGTCAACTCCAAGTAGAACTAACACTGGATGTAACTTTTTATTATTATTACTTCAAATGATGAATCCCATCCCTGAGAAACTGTGGCAGAATTTCTCCCCAAATTTCCCTGCCCTCATCTAGGGTTGAAGTATTCCAAGAAGCTACTTACACCCAGCTCTAGCTTTTCTAACTCTGTTCTTTTCTCTCCTTTGTTAACTTTGGGCAGTTCAGAGCTGAGCTTGCCTCATGCCTTGCCATTCCCAACAATTAAACCAAAACATTTTAATGAGCATTTTCGTCTCAGCATCTCCATGCCTTTGCTAATGAAGCCTGCCCACCAGTCCTGTGCTGAAGAAAACTGCAAAATTGTCTTTGGGATAAATTCACATCGGGAGACTAATGGGAGCACAAGGCTGGAAAATAAGAACAAGCTTAAGAAACGGCAGTAAGCTTCTAAATGGAATCTTATAAGATTCATAAAGATTGCTCAGCTCAGCCTTTCTCTGATGAGGGCTGATAATAGGAGCCATTGTAACACTGAGAGGGCAAAAGAAGAAGAGAGAGAAAAACAAACCAAGAAATCGCTGTTGAAGGAAGGGAATTTAACTCGAGGTGGCTTGAGATATTGCCTGAAACAGAAACCCTGACTGATAAATGTCATTCTATCGAACATCTATTAATATTTACCAAGGGCATCCTTTTAGCATGAACATCTGTGAGATGATTTAGATTCTTCCACTTATCTGGCAGAAAGTGTGGTAGTGCACCTAAGGAATGGGCAAATCAAGTTTGTTTCTGGTCTGTGTCGCTTTGACAAATATTTACACATCTTTTTGCATCCAATTTCTGCTTTAATATACATTTCAAAAAGTTACATTTGAATATACATGTTCAAATTATTATTATTATTATTTTCAAAATATGCAACTTAAAAGTTATTTTTCTCTCAAAATGGCCTTCTAAAATGTGTTTTAATACTTACCTTGAGCTGGGAATTATGTCAAAAAATTCAGGAAAATGTGAAAGCCGATGAATTATGCAGTTAAGATTAGTTCAGAATAACTCAGTTCAGAGCCAGCCTGGAAGGTATGGATCAGGTGACTTCCTATTGGTATCCCAGCACCTCCAACATTTCTCCAATGGAAATAGGGACAATCTATTCCATAACCATAATGATAATATTTTTTTTATTTATACCCCGTCCATCTGTCTGTGTTGCCCCAGCCACTCTGGGCGGCTCCCAACATATATAAAAACATAATAAAACATTTTTTAAAAACTTCTCAATACAGGGCTGCCTTCAGATGTCTTCTAAGGGTTGAATAGTTGCTTATCTCCTTGGCTCAGGGGTTGCATAACTCCATACCCTCCAACATTTCTCCAGTGAAAACAGGGATGTTCTAAGGAGAAGTGGGACAGTCTCAGATCAAATCAGAAACCGGGGCGGCTTCTGTAAATCTGGGACAGTCCCTGGAAAATAGGGACACTTGAAGGGTCTTTAGAGAATGGTTTGCATAGTACAAAATCTTGATGTGACAAACAAGGAGATGCTAATGGATTGCTACCAATACTTCTGTGATCTTGCTGGCTTTGAAGATGAACACACTTCTGATCTATAGATCTTGTTCCTGCCCAGTAGACTGAATCTGGTTAATGTTTCCTTCATTGATGCCATCAGGGAAGTCTTTGGGAGAGATGCCCAGGGCCCCCAAATTTAGCAAGGCTGCCTTACCACATTTTGATACTTGGAGGGTCTGACATGCATAGGATTGTTGTTGTAGTCAAAGAGAGAGAAGAGAAGAGAAATTTTATTGCGGCCATAGGCCCATACAGATAAAAAAAAGACATAAATAACAGTTTTTGCACGTGGGAAAAAACAGCCACTAAAACACCACTATAACAATAAAATACTGTAGTATGGAATGGAAGGAAGGAATGACATGCTGCGCCTTAATTAACTTGTAGGGCTCCTTGGCAGTGCTTTTGGGTAAGGACAGCGACCAGGAACCTAGCCACTTTCAGTGTGGTATGGATATCCTTATCCTGCAAGATTTGGGCAAGGTGGAATTTTGGTGGGGTACCCTCTAGCTTCTGTATGATTAATCCCAACAAATTTGCCCGTGGCACATTGAACAAGGGGCAAGTGAACATAATGTGCTGAAGCGACTCTGGCGTCTCCTTATCACATTCGCACATGGCGGAGGCTTGGCCCTTTGAGAATCTATGTCTCAGGACATTAGAGGGGAAAACGTTAAACCTCGCTTTGGTGAAGGCCAGCCTATGGGCAACAGACGAAAGGGAGGAGAGGTATGATGGAACGCAATAAGTTAAAGTGATACCGATGTTCTGGGGCGAACAAACACCTCCCCCCAGCGTATAATTTCGCTGTAAATCGATGTCGTCCAGTCTTTGGCGGATCAGTCTTTGAGCAGTGATTTGATCTAGTTTTAGG
This sequence comes from Podarcis vaucheri, assembly GCF_965113315.1. Lineage (NCBI taxonomy): Eukaryota > Metazoa > Chordata > Lepidosauria > Squamata > Lacertidae > Podarcis > Podarcis vaucheri. The sequence goes on along the minus strand of NC_138762.1, from coordinate 94,014,851 downwards.
GAATCTAAGGGAGAGATTCCGTAGCTCAGGAGTTTGGCATGAATTCTGCTAGTCCAAAGGCTGGAGAATTCATCTCACCATAAGCATTGGACAAGGTAATGGTCTGGTAATCTATGCCACAATGATAACCAATAATTGAAGACTTGCTTCCACAGGCAAGTTTCTAAGGATGCGATCTTCAATTCTAATTGGATGGCTGCGTTGCTTACGCACGGGGGGAGCATTAGGAGCCGACGTAGGAATTGGTTTTGCAAAGTCTCAAGAGGAGTAAGATCTGTCATCACGGCCCAGAGCGGGGCAGCATAAGCAAGCACGGGAACCACTTTTGCCTTGAACACCTTTAGGGCCGAGGGAACATGCAAAGCTCCATCCGAAAAGAAAAATCGGAGGAGCGCATATGACAGAGTTTTGGCCTTGTTAAGTAGGTGTTGAATTTGTGCTTTCCACCCCAAATTGTATTGAAAAATAACTCCTAGGTATTGAAATTTTAGGACTTGCTCTATTTTTGCTCCACCAAGCTTCCATTCGTATAATCTCCGACTTCTGGCGAAAATCAGAATCTTAGATTTAGCATGGTTGATGGTTAGTTGGTTGAGTTGACAGTACGTGGCAAAGATCTTCAGAGCTCTGGTTAGTCCAACACGTGAATAAGATAGAATTACCGCGTCGTCCGCGTATAAAAGGATAGGACAGCGGTAATCCGCTAGTCTAGGCGTGTGTGTACTTGGAGATGAGTTGACTAGGGGTGCTCGCATGTCGCTGATGAATAGGTTGAATAGGCAGGGAGCTAATATACATCCTTGGCGCACTCCCTTGTTTATTGGAATCGAATTTGTGAGGTCGCCCGCAGGAGTAAGTCTCACTCTGGCAAGGGTACCTTCGTGGAGCTGGCTTATAAGCCATAAGAGTCTTCTATCGATGCCCTGTTTCGCAAGTTTCTCCCAAAGGATGTTTCTAGGAACGCTGTCAAAGGCTGCCTTTAGATCTAAGAAGGCAGCACAAAGGTAGCCCCGGGGGGGGGGCGAGTACTTCCGTGCCAGATGGTAAAGAACTATCGCATGATCAGTTGTAGAACGATTAATTCTGAACCCTGCTTGTTCGTGACCAATCTGATTAGTCTCATCTGCCCATCGCAATAGTTTAGTCAGCAGAAAGCTGGCATAAATTTTCCCTATGATCGAAAGGAGGCTGATGTTACGGTAGTTTTCCGGCTCCATTGGAGAACCTTTTTTATGAATTGGTACTATAATGGCCTCCTTCCATATTTTGGGGATGAGACCAGAGGCGTTGATTGCGTTGAAGGTTTTGGCCAAGATGTCAGCCCACCATTTTGGGTGTAGTTTGATGGCTTCAGCAGGGATCAGGTCGGGCCCTGGGGCTTTGCCCGGTTTCAGCTGGGCTATTAGCTTGGCTATTTCGTCCGGATCGGTGGGAGGCCAAATAGGTAGGTGGGGAAACAGATGCATCAGATGGTCGGAGGGAGCATCTGCCTGTGAGAAACATTTCTTCAGGAACAATTCCCATGTCGGTGCTGGGATGACTGCCCTTGGGTATTTCCTCGCCCTTCTGTTAATCAAAGACCAGAATTCCCTGGATCTATGTGGTTTTGAAGCAGTAATCAAGGCCTGCCAGCGATTGTGTTGCCACTCGCGTTTGGCAGTTTTCTGCGTGCGTTTGTAAACTTGCTTGGCTTGTGCATAACTAGCTGGCAGAGTAGATGCATCGGAGGTCTTGTATGCATTATATATAGCACGGAGGCGCTGTCTTGCTTGTTTACACTGAGAATTATACCAGGGGGCACCGTAATTATACTCATTTCGATTTAATATTTTGGGTGGTAACCTGAAGAAGGACGTAAGATCAGTCGTATGGTGGTGGAAGCGTTTCAACACTATACTATACTCGTCTGAGGCAGAGTCTATGTTGGAATGGGGCCCGAGGATTTCTTTTTGAAAGAATTCCTGATACCTTTGGGCCTGGGTCTCCGACCATTTGATTCCTCTTACTTGGAGAGATTCGTTGGTTACCATCTGGGTCGCATGTCTATGGGCCTCCGACTGCCAGTTCAGGGAGAGCTTGGCTACAAGGGGAAGATGGTCACTAGATTGTACATTCTCGATCTTAAAGGTGGAGATACACTTAAGTAGATCACTGGAAACCAGCAGGTAATCGAGAACGCTGTTTGATTTAACGCTCAGATGAGTGAAATCCCCTGGAATATTGGGGTGGCATGTTCCATTTAGGGGGACCAGATTTAAACGGATGGCCATTTGATAGAGGAGTACTCCAGCCTCGTTAACTCGTTGGTCTTTAGAAGTTCTCCTCATGATATGTTCCGGCTCATAATTATCAAGGTTTGGGGTAACCCACCATTTGGCTTTGGTTAGCGAGTCCCAATTTGCTGCTGTGCGGGCATTAAAATCGCCACCTATTATGGCCGGGGTGTTAGGAAACTTAACATAGCAAGAGAGCAAATGCTCTTCTAGCGAGTCCCATTTAGAGCCCAGTTCGGAGGAAGAACCCCCGGGTGGCAAGTAAACATTTGTAACTAGAAGTGAGATCTTTTCCCCCACAATCAGTCCGGTAAGGGCGTAAGGAGGCAAGGCCTGTACTAGAGTAAATTTAGAATGTAAGTTGAGGGAGATGCCTATTATTAGGCCCCCTTTGGGGCGGCCTCCTTTCAGGGAGGGGCAAATATATCAGCTTTGCCCCAAGCTGCAAGCACAGCAGTCACAATATTACTGAATCAAAAAAAGCAAGACTTCTGTCATACATGTTAAGAAACTGAATTTTGTTTTTCCCCCTTTTTTAAAAAAAGAAGAAGTCCCATCTCATTGTTTCTGAGGCCCTCAAGTCTCTGAAATAACATTGGACACCAGCTTTTTCTGCAAGCTTTTAAAGCCGTTTATATTCACCACAGGTGTTTCTTCCTACTCTCCTGTCTCTCCACATGCTTCATAAATACAAGGCTGTCAGGGTTTATTTATTGCTTCAGATTATTTTCCCTAGGACTTTTCCAGTGCTAACTGTGTAACTTCTTTGGTCTGCTGTTGTGCTTAACTCCTGCCATGCATGTGTATGTGTGTATATATATGTGTGTGTGTGTGTGTGTGTGTGTGTGTGTGTGTGTGTGTATGTGTATGTGTGTGTATATATATATATATATGCAGGTTTTGGTGTCTTCGGGTGTCTTCCCGTGTAAGAGTCGGGGTGTTACACGGGAAGACACCCGAAGACACCAAAACCTGCATTCCTGTACCCGTGAAAATCTACGAAAGCAAATATATATATATATATATATATATATATATATATATATATATGCTTTCGTAGATTTTCACGGGTACAGGAATGCAGGTTTTGGTGTCTTCGGGTGTCTTCCCGTGTAAGAGTCGGGGTGTCTGGGCGACGTTTCGACGAGGTCTCACTCGTCATCTTCAGGCTGGTGCTTTCGGCTTCTTGTTACTGGAACAGAGCAGAATCTGGTGTTTGAGTTCCTATAAATACTGTTGAGGGGTGTGGTGTATAGCCTCCAACGTTCTGGGCAGGGAGGAAGTTCCTAGATTAGTGTGCCTTTTCTTCTTTTGTTCCTTAATTACTTGAGGGATATCTTGGGTGATTTCATGAGTGATATTCTGAATACCACTGGGTGGGTCATTAAGTGTAGATTAGTTGCTAAAGCTCAAGAGGTCAAGACACGAAAGCTTTAGCAACTAATCTACACTTAATGACCCACCCAGTGGTATTCAGAATATCACTCATGAAATCACCCAAGATATCCCTCAAGTAATTAAGGAACAAAAGAAGAAAAGGCACACTAATCTAGGAACTTCCTCCCTGCCCAGAACGTTGGAGGCTATACACCACACCCCTCAACAGTATTTATAGGAACTCAAACACCAGATTCTGCTCTGTTCCAGTAACAAGAAGCCGAAAGCACCAGCCTGAAGATGACGAGTGAGACCTCGTCGAAACGTCGCCCAGACACCCCGACTCTTACACGGGAAGACACCCGAAGACACCAAAACCTGCATATATATATATATATATATATATATATATATATATATATATATATAATGTGTGTGTGTGTGTGTGTGTATATATATATATATATGTGTGTGTGTGTGTGTGTGTGTGTGTGTGTATTACTACTATTTCTCAACAACTATGGCAAGATGTGGTAACTATCATATCGTGTTGATACTAAATTTGAGTACTTACAGATAAAATAACTTTAGAAAGACACACATTGTAGCAATACACTGGTCTGGTTCGAATGACACATTTGATCATTTGCGGTCCAGCTCTGAAGGTCTTCTGGCAGTTCCCTCAATGTGAGAAGAGAAGTTACAGGGAACCAGGCTGAGGGCCTTCTCGGTAGTGGCACCTGCCCTGTGGAACGCCCTTCCATCAGATGTCAAGGAAATAAACAACTATCTGACTTTTAGAAGACATCTGAAGACAGCCCTGTTTAGGGAAGATTTGAACGTTTGATGTTTTATCGTGTTTTAAATATTCTGTTGGGAGCCACCCAGAGTGGCTGGGGAAACCCAACCAGATGGGTGGGGTATAAATATTATTATTATTATTATTATTATTATTATTATTATTATTATTATGCTCCTTCAGGTATACACGGCCTACAGATGTTGTAGTTCAGCAGCATCTGGAGAGGCCCATTCCTTTTGTAGGATTGTGAGAAGAAGTAGGGATCATGAACAGAGAATTCTCAGAAGCATAATTTAAATGATTCCATAACTCTTCTGCTGTGATAAACCTGCTGCCATAACTTGGCAATATATGCATAGCTGAAACTCATGCTCAGAAGTCTTCTGTCACCATCCTTTTAAGTTTTCAATTAGGAAAAAAATACTGAAGGTTCTTGCATTACTTATCAGCATGCTCAATTTCAAAACTTCACACAGTCAGAGCTATGCTTTCCTGGTAACCCCTCACAGATCTTTTTGAAAGTCTTAATAAACTATATCTCTGCATTCACCTTCATTTACTACTTGATTCACACATCCCAGTACACTGTCAGATTAATGAGGTACAGTTTCCATTGAAGAAACCATGCTGTTTTAGACCTTATCAGTCACCTCATCCAGATGCTTGATTATTCTGCTTTTAATTAGTGGGCCTACAAGTATACTAGTAGCCAAAGCAATTAGGTCTACATCTTTTTTATGACTCCTACAGCCCCTAAATAATATAAACATAACCTAGTTATATCATCCAGCCTTCCAGGATATCAAAGCATTGAATGTTTACTCAGGCTGGAACAAGAGTAGCTATTCAATTTGTATATCTGATTCAGCAACTTCTTTGTTTAAAGACATCAAGTTGTGATAGAAAATGATGCCAGTCAACCTGCTTCTCTCTGGGAGATGGAGAGGACCCATTATTACCAGGAAGGAGCATGCCTTAGGAAATAGTACAGGTTAAACCGAATCTCCTTTTTATCTTCTGTGACAAAAGGATAGTTTGGTGCATCAGTTTCACCTATTGACAACTTTGTAGTCATTTGTTGGTAATTTAATGTCAAAGTGCATACTATCTAAAGCATATTAAAATGTAATACTATCCTGATATACTAGCATCTGCCATACCACTTCTTCTTTCCATTGGTCAGGGTATGCAGAAAATGGAATGTTGGGTGTCTGCAACTTTTGTCAAAAACCCAAGTTGTAGAATAATAGAATTGTAGAGTTGCAAGGTACCCTGAGCGTCATCTAGTCCAGTGTTTTTCAACCACTGTTCCGTGGCACACTAGTGTGCCGTGAGATGTTGCCTGGTGTGCCGTGGGAAAAATTGAAAAATTCGAAAGATTTTTTTAAAAAATAAATGTCAAATTTTCGCCCACTAGGCAGGCGCCGGACTGTGTCCACCCTATTTTCCATCCGTCCTGGGTGGGGATCAGATCGGATGGGATCGGATGAGAGCGGACAGGCGGTCTGCTCTCATCCGATTCCCCATAGAGAGCAGCGGGGCTGTGACATCTTCCTCTCCGCACACAGTGGTGGTGTGCCTCGTGATTTTTTTTCATGAAACAAGTGTGCCTTTGCCCAAAAAAGGTTGAAAAACACTGATCTAGTCAACACTCCTGCAATGCAGGAATCTCAACTAAACCATCCATGACAGATGACCATCTAGGTAAAGGTAAAGGGACCCCTGACCATTAGGTCCAGTCGTGACTGACTCTAGGGTTGCGGCGCTTATCTCGCTTTATTGGCTGAGGGAGCCGGCATACAGCTTCTGGGTCATGTGGCCAGCATGACTAAGCCACTTCTGGCGAACCAGAGCAGTGCACGGAAACGCCGTTTACCTTCCCACCGGAGCGGTACCTATTTATCTACTTGCACTTTGATGTGCTTTCGAACTGCTAGGTTGGCAGGAGCAGGGACCGAGCAACGGGAGCTCACCCTGTTGCAGGGATTCGAACCACCAACCTTCTGATCGGCAAGTCCTAGAATCTGTGGTTTAACCCACAGCACCACCTGCGTCCCGATGATCATCTAACCTCTGCTTAAAAACCTCCAAGAGAGTCTGTTCCACTGTCAAACAGCAATTACTGTAAGAAAGTCCTTCCTGATTTTTCGTCAGAGTGTTCTTTCTTAAAAGCAACCCTCAGTAGCCAAAGAAAACAAGCTTGTGGTCCAAACTTAGCACATCCATTCTATCAACGTGGGGGTTGTGGAATGATGAACTGATCCTGGGACCCAATGCCATGCCACCCCTTGCTCTGCCTGCTGCTTTCAGTAAAGATTTGACCTGTTTTATCCCATCACTGTTGCACAGTCTTGTTATTTTGCTGATCTCATGGATGACATAATGCGCCTGCCTGGGCAAATATATATGAACAGAGTCAGCAGTTCATGTTTATAGTTGTATCTGATGTATGGACTAGACACAGATGGCCTCATTTAACTATCATTGCTAAAATTAGCAGTATTATTCATGGGACTGTATAAACTTACAAACGTAGCCCAAATTGAAATGCCACAAAATGATGAATCGTACAACAACAAAACGAAAAGCAAAAGTAACAGTATGGGTTATTTTGAGAGAAATCTCTTGAGTATCACACACCTCAGTGTATTTTGCATAGAAGATTTTCCTACCACCACCACACATACAAATGCAAACAAATAATAGATACAGATAGATGACAGATAGATAGATGATAGATAGATGATAGATAGATAGATGAGAGAGAGAGATGATAGATGAGAGAGAGATGATAGATAGAGATAGATGATAGATGATAGATAGATAGATAGATAGATAGATAGATGATAGATGATAGATGATAGATAGATGAGAGAGAGAGAGAGAGATGATAGATGAGAGAGAGATGATAGATAGAGATAGATGATAGATAGATAGATAGATAGATAGATAGATAGATAGATAGATAGATGATAGATAGATGATAGATAGATAGATAGATAGATAGATAGATGATAGATAGATAGATAGATAGATGATAGATAGATAGATAGATAGATAGATAGATAGATAGATAGATAGATGATAGATAGATAGATGATAGATAGATAGATAGATAGATAGATAGATAGATAGATGATAGATAGATGATAGATAGATAGATAGATAGATAGATAGATAGATAGATAGATAGATAGATAGATAGATAGATATAGATAGATGATAGATAGATAGATAGATAGATAGATGTGTCATTTGCATAAATCTTAGCACAAGGACCATGGCCCAGAGGAGGAAACATTGAAACCAACCTTTTTAAAGTCAGAACATTCTAGCTTGGTATTGTCAACAGTGACCGGGAATTGCTTTCAATTGTTTCAGACATGAGTCTTTCCAAGCTCCAGGAGATAAAAGAGATAAAAGTTTGTGTGGAAGCATGTACTCTTCCACTGAGCCATCCCTTCCTATAAAAAGTTTTCATGGGGGATCTAACCTCCTGAGTTCACCAAGAGCTCTAGATTGAGATGGGTGGTGCTAAAACCAAAATGCTAAAGGATCTGCACTGGCTTCTAGCCATCTATTAAACCCAATATCTGGTGTTGGTTTTTATCTATAAAGTCCTAAAATAACTTAGGAGCAGGTGATCTCCAAGATTCCCTGTCTCCATGTAGTTTGGCCAGATCTCTGTGATCTGTGGGTGGCACCCTTCTGACCGTACTACAGTCTACTGACATTTGATTGGCCAGAGTCCAGAACAGGGCCTTTTCTGCTGTGGCATCAGTTTTATGGAGTGGAGATCAGGTGGGGTGCATTTGCAGATTCCTGAAGACTTTTCTGTTTACCTTGGCATTTAATAATGATGGTGTTGTTGGTGCTACTGCAATTATGTTTTATTATCTAGGTGCTTTTAACTGTTGTAAAAAGAATAATAATATTGTGAGCTGCTTAGAGGTTTTATAAATAAAAGTGGTGTATAATTTTTAATAAATACATGAATAAATAAGAGCCAGTGATTTCTCTTTCTAATCACTCCAATCCTCAATCCTTCATCACTGTAATGTTGGCTCTCTAAGTACTCTCAATAGCAACCCAACTACCAATCTGGTTTACTAGATGTTTTCAATCAATTGTCAATTGGCAAACAATAAACAGGCAACAGGTAGCAAAGCAAAAATAAATAAATAAATAACATTTTGTACAAAAATGGTGTCTCATCACCTTCATTTCACTGCTTTCATTTCTAGCAATTGATTATTTATGCTTTAGGACATTTCACTGGACCAGAGTGCCTCCATTATCCAACACACCCTTCTCTCTTAATATCTTATTTCCCCATTGAAGTGCTGGAAGTTCTAATAAAGCCATATCCATAATTGTCAGGTCCAGTTCTGCCTTTTCAGGAATTTTGGACTTCGAAAACATTTTTCGTACACATAAGCCAACCTTCACATTTTTAAAACAAAGTTATTATGTGCTATGCTAATTGGTTGTCTTACATGAGATGCTCCATACTTCAAAGTTAATTAGCATTACTGTACTACATGCTGTTTGAATAACATTTTTTTCTAAGTTGTAACGCAGGATGCACAACACTTTGAGGGAGCTGCTGAGACAAGTCTAATGAGGGTTCCATGTACATGTGTGCTTACCATTGATTTGTGGGAGGTGATGACAATGTATAGCTTTGGAATCCTTCAGCTTGCAAATGCCCCCTCCTTGTTAACATTTTTAATTGTCTAGCATGAGAAGCAAGTATTGGGATTTCCACTTAGTATACTACAACCTGTTTAAGACTCTAATTGTGTCCAAAGAAACTAGAGTATACTCATTTTTACCCCAAGTGACAGGACCAATTAAAAGCAAACCAAAAACCATAATATGCACACGGGTGGGGAAAGTATGAGTTGAAAAACATAGCTCTCAGCATTGGCATCATGTACTCTGGTTGAATGGGATGTGGGTGGTGCTGTCGTCTAAACCACTGAGCCTCTTGGGCTTGCCGATCAGAAGGTCGGTGATTTGAATCCCCATGATGGAGTGAGCTCCCATTGCACTGTCCCAGCTCCTGCCAACCTAGCAGTTTGAAAGCACATCAAAGTGCAAGTAGATAAATAGGTACCACTCCGGCGGGAAGGTAAACGGCGTTTCTGTGCGCTGCTCTGGTTTCGTGTTTTCGTTGCACCAGAAGTGGCTTAGTCATGCTGGCCACATGACCCGGAAAAACTGTCTGCGGACAAACGCCGGCTCCCTCGGCCTGTAAAGCAAGATGAGCGCCGCAACCACAGAGTTGTCTGCAACTGGACTTAACTGTCAGGGGTCTTTTACCTTTACCTTTTTTTACTCTGGTTGAATATTTAGGAAGAAATCCAACAAACAAGAAGCTGGTGTAAAGCAAGCCAGCATAAATTAAGCCAGAGTAAAAGTTACACCACTTCCAAACTCCAGCAAGCAATAGTCTGTCTAAGCCTGGCAGTGGGGAAAAACCTTTAAGGGAGTGTTGGGGGGGGGTCAATCCTATGGCACATTCTGCTGTGATTAGCAGTTTAGGATGGAGCAGTTGTATGCCCAATGCCCTGTGACCCACAGTTCCCTAGTGATTAATAAATACACAGACATGAGTATTTAGGTTTATGGGATCAAATAGGCCACAACTTTATTGTTTACAGTGGTGAGCAGTTTGGCTTAGGCATTGGGTGAAGCCAGGCTATATCTCAACTCCCGCCCATCTGCAGGGAGTCCACCTAAGGGTAAACCACCAGAAGGGGAAGCCCTATGATTTACATCAAAAAGGGGCACCCTGAGGTGTCTCCGTTGGGGTTGTGGCATGGCCCTAGTCCATGTCCGGACATTGGACAGGATGTACACACCCGGATCCCTTTAACAGGATACCTTTAATGAGGAGAGGCAGACAGAGGCTACAACCTGCTCTCCATCCAAACAAAGGCTTACCCAAAGCCTAACCTCACAAAGTTGTGATGATTTCTACAAGGTACTGTAAGCAAAAACCAAATGGCTGGAGCCAATCACCAAGTGGGGAAAAATCCTACCTGGCCCCAACAATATGGCGGCCGACATTAGTCCATACAAAGGTTTGGTCATACCAATGCATAAAAAAGAGGGTGGGTGGGTGTGATGCAGCCAGAGTTGGCATGAGGGGGGCATCAACTTCCTGCCCCCATGCCGGATTGCTACAGGGACCCAGGTCCCTGGCCGCAACACCACCCACCAAGAAAGGTGAGCGGACATCTTCAATTAAACTGCTTCCTAGATCAGCCAAGTTCAGCCAGCATCAGGGGCACTTACCTGCCCCCCCATTGAGGGTGTCAAGTGTCACATGGTGTCATACACACAATGCCATGCACCCCTCCACGCATCCCACCCCTGCCTGGTGTGTGAGCACTTCCCAGCTGTGCTGGGCTGTGGGGGATGATGGCCCACTCAATATTGGGGGGGGGTCAACCCCCTACCCACAAATATTGAGGTGGCTGAAGCCCCTTCCACCCCTATATTTGGCGCCGTGGCCAGCATTAAGCTTTCTCTCTGCCAGTTTCTTGTGAGCTAAATTACACCAACTTTTTTCCTATCTTAATTTACACTGGATTACCAGGTCATGTGACTGAGTTGAACTGGCTTAAGATCCGTCCTAATTTCCTCCTCACCGGTCCTGCCTTGTCATGTGCCCAGAATGCCCCTCATTCAGGGTTTGCACTAGTTTAATATCCTGCAGGCTCAATGCAGACAATTTGGTGCAAGCTGAGCCAAAGATGCGGGAGTTCAGCCAGCAAAGCCTGGCTGCAGTGGGAACCTCAGCTGAAGACTTGCTGGAACATTCACATATCCATTCCATTTCAATGTGTTACTTCTGCAGATATATTTGCAGAGGACTCTCATATCACCTTTCTGCTGCTTTAGAAATCGCTCCACCTGCACCCCTACCAAGCTAACCCAGGACAAGCTGTTTTACTCTGCCAGTGTGTATGTGTGAGTGATGATAGATAGATGATAGATAGATAGATAGATAGATAGATGATAGATAGATAGATAGATAGATAGATAGATAGATAGATAGCTAGACAGACAGACAGATAGATACATAGATAGATAGATGATAGATATAGATAGATGATAGATAGATGATAGATGATAGATGATAGATGATAGATAGATAGATAGATGATAGATAGATAGATAGATAGATAGATAGATAGATAGATAGATAGATGATAGATAGGCTTTTCTTTTCTGCAATTGTTCTTCCAAACAATTTGGTAGTCAGGTGAGTTTCTCAGCCTTCCCTGTGGAAATGGTTATTATCCCTGCCATTTACTAGAACACCTGCTCCTTGCACACCAAATCAGCAAGCAAAACTCAGAGGTGAGCATTTAAATAAAGCACAGGTGTCTCCAAATTCACAGGCCACCAATCCCTCTTGGGCTGTTAATATAGCTGCAGCTCCATTCTGGCAGGCAAACCAAGATGGCTTATATATACTGCTCAATCTTTTGTGCTACCTCAGTTTAAAAAAAAAAAATCAGCTCAGAAGTGCCACACAAGTCTCTGAAAGAGATTTCTCCCCAATGACATGATTCTTTGGCAGCCTGCCATTCTCCTTGTTTTTGCTATTATTATTTTTCTTCATCAGCTGCCATCACAATATAACATATATCCTCTTAGACTTTAGAGCACTTCGGTACATTATTCAAAATGAAGAGGCAGCAGACTGGATGGTATCACTGCAAATGACCATGCAGGGGGCTTCATTAAAAAAATAAAATAAAGGCAGTCCCAAATTTTCAGTATAAAAGCAATCTTTCCATGTAGTAAACTAGTGTTACAAGAAGGAAGATTTGGAGTAGCCTTTTTCCTGAGGTACTAGTTTAACTTCTGCACACAGCTGGATTTTCTTTACATGACAAAATACATCTTTGGTATGAATGTAGTGACACAGTTGAGAACTCTGTCACATTTCAGTGCAATCATATACATTGGGTATTGGATTGCAGTTTTGTTATCACTACATTCAGTGCAAAAAAATGGTCTTCTGCTGGTTCTGGGAAGGCCATCTTGCTGCATTATGTATTTATTTGTCGACTACTGAATGAGAAAAAGCAAGGGGGAAAGGGTATGGGGAGATAAGTGTTTATGAATTAAGTAGGGCAGTCCAGAAACTTAGGATTTATGGTTGAAACTCTCAAATCTCTTCCTCTACTTTCATTGGGTATGCTGGAGCATTTGCGGGTTTATCTAAGGTCAGAAAACACAGAAAGAAAGCTTAAACTCTGGTTAACTTTATTCTGGAGGTTGCAATGTTACAAGACCCTGGGCTCAGGGTTTGTCCAGCAGGCTTATTCTCCAAACTAGAGATTTCAAGATGAAGAATTGTTTTAACCTCAACAACAGGAAAAAAAATGACACTTGATGGCTTGATGGTCAAAACTGAGCACAGAGAGTTTAAAGAATCACTTCAAAACAAGAGGCTTAAACGATAACTCCGTTTGGAATGAGGGGTGTAAGAAGGAATCACTTTTCATTCCACCTAACAGTGCATGGAGCACTGTTTCTGTTAGGCTGCAGTTCAACTTCCACCAGAAGTCTCTGTGGCAGAATTCCACCGTGGCAGAATTCCATTATTCCATAAATCATGTTGTCATTACGTTTTTGCATTCCATTCATTTCAGTGTGAAGGAAACACAATGCAAATGGCACTGTGGACTGAAAGCAACAACGGCAAATACCAATCACATTCATGGGACTGATTTTCATTCAAGACATGACACAAATAAGTGAACATCAGCAATTTACACTTCTGTTTTCATTTTCAACTGCATTCTCCAACTGCCCAAGTTACAAACCAACATGAAGTATTTCAGTGGCTAAATAAACACAGAGCTCTCCAAAGTACCAGTTAGTGTTCCCCAGAAAAACCCCCATAAATTGATATTAAGTTTGTTGGATTGCCTAAACAGAGCTATGCTTTCACTGAAACAATCATACTGAAGTTCAGATCCTCAGTCTACTTTCCTTTCCCCTATCTTCTTTAAATTCTAGGACTCAGCCCTTAACTTCTTTCACTTTTCAATTTCAATGACTTCCATTCACACAGCATTGGGGGCAGGACTATTTCAGAGGACATGAGGGATGGGTAGATATCAGCACATCTCTTCAAATTACCCACTATGCAGACCACAGGAGGAATAAATAACTAAAATCGTAATAGGGGGTGGCCCCTCAATGGCCTGCCAAGTCAATCTCCAAGCCCTGGTGGTCCTATATAAGCTCACAGGATAGAGATTTTTCAACCATGTCATCAGGAATCCTAAGAGATGTGTATTTATCAGAAGGGCAGCATAGAAATGTGCATATGAATAAAATTAAAATCATATAAAACCTATGTATAAAGCCCAGTCATTCTTCAGCTAGCATAACCATGTGGAAAAATTCCTGTGTATTTGTGACAAACTCTTAGGTGAATTAGAGGCAGGGTGCATCTAATGAATTGGGTTTTTTTTTATTATTATTATATTGGCTTCATAGCACAAACATTCAGACTGTATTCCTTACAGCATCCTCTTCTATATTTGTTTCTGGTAAATATATGTACATATTTTTGTTACACGCCACCCCACCTCCAAGCGGTGCGAGATTCCTGGGATTCCAGTCGCTCGCCCAGCCTCTGTGTTTTCATTTGGAAATGAGGTACAGCAGAGACTGTGGTGTCTTTATGATATAGGGCTTATTTACACATATATAAAACCTGAGTATGTGATGGAGGGTTTCACAGCATCAGCACCCCAAGACGGTCCTTTTTCTCCCATAGCCACAGCCTTGGATTAAAACAGGAATCAGTCATGGCTTTCCCTCGGCCTTTTTGCAGTTTCTTTGCATCTAGCTCCCATTGCAGCAAACTCTGGCCTTTTGTCTTTCTAACTATCTAAGAGCTGGAGGAGAGGCTGCACCATCTGGCTTCTGGCAGATAATCCCCTGTCCTTTGCTCTCTTACTTTCCATTGTTCTTCTTAATGCCCCCCACCCAAGTTTATCACAAAGCCAGAAGCTAGCCTGGCTTATAGTCCAACACCTGCTGGGTCTAGGAGTTAGAATGGGTTTGGCAACATTAACCCCACCTTTTCAAAATCCTTTGCAGATGACCGCAGTGCCTGGAGATAGTCAAGTTGTGTATCCACAACAGTGACCAGAGGAGAAATGACCACTGGGAGGAGCGCAGAAAAGGTGCATCTGTAACAGCGAAACCAGATGTCTTCTTCTGCCTCTTGTATGACTTCATACAAACACAGCAGGCACTGTAACTCTCCAATGGTCTGTCTTTACCCCCCAATGAAAAAAAAAATTCTATTGTCTTTCAAGACAAACGGATACTGACAACAACAATAATGAATGCATAAAGGAATAAAAGTAAATGCATTTTACCAAGGGGAAAACAATTGTACACTTATTATTTTTGAAGAGATAGAATGAATAATTCATTTGCCCATTACTATAAATCATTTCACTTTTTATGCTGAATGTGGTAAAATAGAAAGCATAAATGACAAGCAAGTAGATGTTAGAATAGAAACAGTAAATTTGCCGCAGGAAGAAAGTAAGACTTTCTATATGTGGGCTAATAAGAACAGTATCATTCCTGCTTTTGTACCTTAGGAAAACATTAACTACTTGAAACCAAATGCATGGACATTGATCATTGACATGGAAGACAAGTGGATTATTTCATTAAACAACAAATGGTGGTCCGAGTGGGTGAGCTATGTTTCCTGACACTATAGAATTATTCTTTTCAGCTTTGAACATAATCATATATGGATTTCATGGGAACTTTCATCTACTCCAAACTTATTCTGCTTTTAAAAAAATGGGATGGTTGGGACACATATGTATTGCTACAGAAAATCATTGTATTTTGATACTTTTAAGCAGAAGTTAAAACAAATATTGGTTGAATATGTTGGAAAGTACACAGTTCCCCCACTCCAAATGATAGGAAGTTGAGGGTGGCCTTTAACAGAGTCAGGCACAAGCTAGGTGTGACATTTGCCACACACTTTTGACGCTGCATTTCTGATATTTGTTAAATGAGTAGCCTGCACAAGGGAAAGGGAAAAACCAGATCAGGGCTGTGGTATGATGAGAGGGGGACTTCGAACCCACTGTAATCTTGACTGGAATCATGCACTGTGGAGAAAGTTGTATACATGTCAGTGTGGTGTAGTGGTTAAGAGCGGTGGACTCGTAATCTGGTGAACCGGGTTCGCGTCTCCGCTCCTCCACATGCAGCTGCTGGGTGACCTTGGGCTAGTCACACTTCTCTGAAGTCTCTAGACCCACTCACCTCACAGTTTGTTGTGCAAGGAGAAGGGAAAGGAGAATGTTAGCCGCTTTGAGACTCCATCGGCTAGTGATAAAGCGGGATATCAAATCCAAACTCTTCTTTATACTTCAAAGAGAGAGATATTTCATGACCTCTGTAGCTGCCACGAAGCCTTATATTGTGATAAAGTTACAAGCCTGTTTAGCAGTAGTTGCTAGGTGACAAGCTTCTGGCAGAGATGGAGTCTGTGGAAACTAGTACCTTAAGTCCCCAATATAGGTAACATATTTTCTTTTTTTATATAAAAAATCCCTTAATGAACCAGTCTGATTTAACCTTGTCTCTGCAATCCATATCACGTCCAAGCCTAAGCACATTACTAGGTGGTTGTGGAGCCTGAAAGAATTGGTAACAGTGAACAAATAAAAAATACACAAACATGGGTACTTATGGCACAAACAAGTGAGGCTGAGGAATCGGGGACCTCTGACATTGAAAAGGGATCGTGGGAGGTGGCTTCAAGCATGGCCCAAATTATATATTCTTAGAAAAGAACTATGACACCTTATGTACCTAAATATGTTCCTATGGAACAGAGAAAAATGGCAAATGTGCAACTCGGTATGTACAAAAGAGTTCTTATTCTCCCTCAAACTTCTATTTTTGAAAAGAGAAGAGGATACTACTAATAATGGATATTATTTATTTATTTACAAGATTTACACACTGCATAGTAATTTAAGTTCTTTGAGCACATTTCAAGATTCTAGACTCTTCACCAGCAATTGTATTCACCATGTAATCAAGTTCCATTGAACCCACTGAGCATGTAGGACTGAACTGCTCAGTTGTTTCATTGATCCGCCTTTCAAGTGATTAATCCATTACATTTTTATATAACTGCATATCTTTATGTAAAGACTGAGAGGCAAAAGCCCATGTCTTTGATTTCCAAACATTTGTGATAGAAAATGCTTCTATCATGTTTGTGCTGTTGCTCAAGGTAGTCAGCTGTTGACTTGGAAGACTCTTGAAAGTGCAAATCCTCCTGATCAGGTTTTCTGTCTTAGATGTATCCACCCAGGTACTGCCAAGATCTCTTTAATATAGAACTGTGGGACTGGTGGATTCCTTTTGGGATGTTAGTGGATTATTTACGGTATTTATTTATTATACTATTTACTAAATTTGGATACTGCCCTTTACCCACAGGTGTCAGGGTGGTTACAACATAAAAACACAAAGCAAAACAACCCAGTAACGCTCCCCTCCCCAACACACTTTAAAAGGACATTGGATGTTAATCAGCCAGAGAACTGGTTAAAGAGGAATATTTTTGCCTGACACCTAAAGGTGCATAACGAAGGCGGTAAAAGTAAAGGATGAGGGTGGCCCTGTGGTCTAAACCACTGAGCCTCTTGGGCTTGCTAATCAGAAGGTCAGCGGTTCAAATCCCTGTGATGGGATGAGCTCCCATTGCTTTGTCCCAGCTCCTGCCAACCTAGCAGTTCGAAGGCATACCACTGCAAGTAGATAAATAGGTACCGCTGCGGTGGTAAGGTAAACGGCGTTTCCGTGCGCTCTGGTTTCCATCACAGTGTTCTGTTGCACCAGAAACAGTTTGGTCATGCTGGCCACATCACCCAGAAAGCCGTCTGTGGACAAATACCAGCTCCCTTGGCCTGAAAGTGAGATGAGCACCGGAACCCCATTGTCGCCTTAACTGGATTTAACTGTCCAGGGGTCCTTTACCTACCTATACATTTTCTAATGAAGGCTCCAGCTGAACCACCCTGGAAAGAGCATTCCACAAATGGGGAGCCACTGCAGAAAAGGCCTGTTCTCATGTTACTACTCTCCAAACCTCTAATGGAGGAGCCACACCAAGAAGGGCCTCAGAATATGATATCAGGGTCTGGGTAAGTTCATATGGAAAGTGGCTCTCCAGCTCTATGGGTTGTATTTTACTTGTCAACTGCCTCTTTCTCCTGCCTCCTTCCATATTCCCCCCTCCCCATTGAACATCACAGTAACTGCCTGTCACTAGTAAAGGTAAAGTGACCACTGACCATTAGGTCTAGTCGCGGATGACTCTGGGGTTGCACACTCATCTCGCTCTATAGGCCAAGGGAGCCGGCGTTTGTCCACAGACAGCTTCTGGGTCATGTGGCCACCATGACTAAGCTGCTTCTGGTGAAACCAGAGCAGCGCACGGAAACGCCATTTACCTTCCCGCTGGAGCGGTACCTATTTATCTACTTGCACTTTGATGTGCTTTCGAACTGCTATGTTGGCAGGAGCAGGGACCGAGCAACGGGAGCTCACCCCGTCACAGGGATTCGAACTGCCGTCCTTCTGATTGGCAAGTCCTAGGCTCTGTGGTTTAACCCACAGCGCCATCTGCGTCCCTTGCCTGTCAGTAGAGCGAGTTGCAAAATGGCAAAGGATATGAAAGCTAGAATAACAAGTGGAGAACTCAAGCATACATCTTTATTCCCCCCCTTTTTTAAACAACAAATTGTATTCACCCTCTATGTGTGTATGCTTAGGAGGGCAACAATAAGTGAAAAGGTTGAACATGAGGATATGATAAAATTAGGTACTGCATTTTCTGTAGTAAAATCTTCCTGACTTCTATTCAGAAGCAAAAAAATAAAATAAAAAATTCCAGCACTGACAGGCCCTTTGCCCCTGATAGATTATTTCTGATGGCTGCAGGCCGGTTGTCAACTAGAGGGCAGTTATCACTGTCATAAATTTGCTGCACTATGTAAGCAAAACCGATGTAGAATTCATTTGCTGTTTAGCTACTGGAAGGCTCCAAACCTCTTACCGCCTGCTCCACCGTGGTCCTATTGCATTGGCTTCAGTAAACCACTTCCAATTCCTCAAGGTCCAATATGGTTCTCTAAATCGTCCAAATGAGGATATATCGGTAGCTGATTTTTCAGCCTATATAGTTCGACCAGTGGACATCCTTTAATTAAAAAAAGAAGCTATTATAAGAAATAGAGTCAGTATTCAACTGAAAGCATTCAGCCTAGTCAACCATTTCCTGGGCATAAAAATAACTATTTTAAAAGAATTATAATCCAGTATACCCTTGTGTTGAAAATCATTTGCATGTGGAAAATTGCAAATATAATCTTGGTGAAATGTTAGATTCTGTTGCTTAGACCCACCAACTCCAATGAATGTGACTTGAATAAGTTTTTAACATGAAATTATGATTGTCTTTTAATTTCATGCTTTGAAAGATAACAAAACATTTAAAAAAACTATGAAGGGGGAAATTAGCATGTGCCTTGTTTTTTAATGTAATCAACTGAAGTGATATGTTTCACTTGAGACAATTGAAACTTGTTATAAACTTATTTATATGTGCTGATGCATCATGGAGATAGGTGTGTCAGAATATTTAGCTATTCCTGCATTTTTCTTAATTATTTTTTTCAACGGATCACTTGATGAACAATTTGCTAGATTTCCATGTCATTAGTCCCCTTAAATACATATATGATTTATTACAGCTGTATGAAAGAAAGCAAATTATTACATGTCTTTTCCCCAACAAACTTTTGGCAAAAGCTATATTTTTTTTCCAATCCTGAGGACACTAAAGAGCATTTAGTGTTCTCAATAAAGTTTTGTTACTCATGGCCAAGTTGTCAAGACAAGTTGACTTTTTACTGTTCTGCTCTAAAATCAGTTACAAGATACTGAGAGGTGCACAGAAAAATATTGATCCAATAATTAAAATCCCAACACATACCAGGACATGAGTTTATTTCTTATTACTTGTTTCAAAAGACTCAGCCCTGATATTAAAAACAGATTTTGAATTTGGTACTGGCCAAATAAATTATTGCCATTTGGGATACCATCTTGGAGGGGCTGGAGGCCACCACCCCAACTTTTCAAGGAGGGGCTGGACCCCTAAAAATTCTGTCGTGGCCATGCACACATGCCACGAGGTGTGCTCATGCCAAATCAGCACGCCCCATGGCATGCACACATGGCCCCAGCCCCCTCAATTGCGACAGCAAAGCAGCTCACTTGGTGGAAAGCTAAAAGATCTGAACCACGTTTATTACATCTAGAATTACCTCCACCGCCTTGTCCAATATTCCAATTTGTGTGACCATGTGCGACAGCCCCAGCCCCCAGGGAACGTGGGAAAGGAAATAAAGACTCTGAAAATGTTATGGAATTAAAATTAGGCCACAACTTTATTAAACTTCCGAATGTAGGAAGACCTTGGCTTAGGCCTTGGGCATGTATCCATCCCAGCCCCTAAGCTGGGGGGAACTGGGGCTCATCAGGGTAAACGGGATAAATGGGATAAATGGGGTGCTCTGTGCGACGTAAGTGTAGGCAGGCAGCCGAGCCCATATCCCCACACGTAGGGTGGTTCACTGACAACCTTTCAGTGTATGGCCAGTGACACCCATATATATGACCACTTTAAGAGGGGACCCTGGAATCGCCACCCAGGGGGGTGAGTCACCACTTCACACACACACACACACACACACACACACACACATTACAGGGAAGAAAAAGACTAAAGGATTCCACCTAAGGCCATAACTGCCAAAGCTGTGACAAATTGCTACGGGGAAGACCAAACCTGCCAATACAAGAAAATTTCTTCTTGGTCCTTCAACAGCAACCAGTCGAAGACTGTAGCAGCGCCCGCTAAACAGGAAGAAAAGGTTAACCTGTAAACAAGAAATATTAAACAAAGAGAGGGTAGGGAGGGTGAATCTCCAGAGCCGACTGCCTGGCTAATACCGGCTCCTCCCCCTATTTATAATGGGTCTGGCCCCACTTCCCAGGAAACGAAACTTAAAGTTGAGGCTGGGTGTGAACCTCTGAATAATACACTGAGAAGCAGGCCAGCCCCCGTCTATGAGTAAGTTCCCTGGGAACTGTAGCACCGTACGCGATCCTGCAAAAGGCACCCACAATATAGTGTGACTGCTCATTTTGGAGCCAGCATCTTAATAAATCCATCATTATTGTCTAATGGCCCAGAATCACAAAGAACTCATAACCCACCTACTTTCAGCAGCCAGAAACACCATAACAAGACACAGGAGAGACCTGTCAGGAATAAGCATGGACCAATGGTACAAAATAGTATGGGAAACAGCCTTACTATAAAAAATAACCAATAATCTGAAACTGACACGGGGACAAACAGAAGAATACGCCTTTACCCAGGTATGGCTCCCCTTTATCACATACACAGCCCAACAAGACAATGACAATAACCCACCAACAGCATACAAATCAATATGGCTAACCTGATCCAAAACACCCACCCACCCCACTCACACACAAAAACATAGATCACCACAGCCAATCACAAACAAACAACCACACCCTAGGCCAACCCCAACCTCTCTCACCACCAAAGGAACACAAGTGAACAGCACAAGCAACGCTGACACCAAACCCTACATACATTAAGCATAACAGAAACGTTGCCACCTGACCCCACCCCACCCATCTTCCCTCCCTCCACCCCTTCTCTTTTTTTCTCCCCCTAATGTCTCAACAAATGAAACGTATTTGTAAAAATGTTACATGGAAAAAATATGAGAGACATTACACTTACTTCTGTAAAACAAGAAAATCTTTAATAAAAAATAATAATAATATGGCCCAGAATACAGAAATGTGGGGGTGAGCATGTTCACTGACAAAAGTAAAATAGTTTTAAAGGTTTTGGGTGGTTTTCATTCCCCAACTACATCCTGCTCAGTAGACCCACTGAAATGAATGAACAAACAGTGCTAGTGTAAGTTATAAATCCTGTGACACAGGAGTAGGCATTTGGTATTGTGAAAGAAGTTGCTTCAGCTGAATATCTGTGATAAATTATTTACTGCGTGCTCTCTCCCCCTTCACCTTCCATCATCATATAATTTAAACTAACATCAGCAGAAGTCCGGAGTGGTCAGGCCAATAAATATTGTAATGGTGCCATGGGTTAAAGGAAGAGGAGCAACAAGCAGAAGGGCATCTTAAAGTGCCTACATTTTAATACTAAAAGGGTATCTTCTGCTTGAAAACTTTATAGAGGTGAGCCATAAGTTTTTTATACAAAGGTTGGAAGAGTGTCAGGAACTTGGGCAGGAGACAATGCAGAGCTTTTTTCTATGTTCCTCATTAAAATTTATGCCTTTTGAAAGTTATCCCAGATGTACTTAAAACAAAAATCTCCTTCCTTTGTCGAGTAGGATATGGACATCCGAGTAATATACAGCACTCTTTTCAGTGCAGAAAGATGAAGCTTCCTTATGCTAATTCACTGATTTATTGCCCCAATTACCTATATTGGAAGAATGATTTTCTTCTTTGCTTGCTCTATTGTATAAGCAGTGCCTGCCTCTCTGATATCTATGGGCAAACTGATCTAAAAGTTCAATTTTCTTGAAACAGTAATACTTTCAAGAAAATAAGAAACTTTGGCATGTTGCAGGCACAGAAAATGCAGCTAAATGCAATTGTTTAGACACAATCTGAATGATTATTAACTGAATTTTCCATATTGTAGAATGATCTCACAAATGTCTGAAATTTGCATTTAATCTACAGACATTCTTATGATACAGAATGCGGGGAAATAGCAAGGGTAATTTCTGTTTTTCTTTTCTTTTTATGGGTGCTAAGGATTGCTACCTTAATACTGGTTTCATGTTGTATTTTTGTTCTGATGATATTATTTACTGTTTTTATGTTGTATATCACTTAGTGGTTTTTTTTTTAAAAAAAAGCGGTTTGAAAACTACTTTAAGCAAAATATTTATAAAACTCAAAATGCATTTTTAAAGCATAGGTTTTAATTCTATTTATATATGTATATTTGGATTTTTGGCAGGGGAAATGGCACAAAAAGTTTTGGAACAAAACTTATATTGTGAAAATCTCTATGCAGTACACAATCGGGGAATTAATTGGTTGAGAGAAGACATGCATATGCTAGCATGTCTTTGTCTAGGACAATCATGATTGTGCTACAAAGTATTTGAGAACTCTGGTGTGTGACAAATGAGTTTGATTCTGTTTGTTGCATGAATTCAGCATGTGGATTTGAATGCACAGGGCCAGAAGTGGCTCATTGGATGAGGCAGAACTGCTGGGCTCACTTCCTGGCAGATGGATTGCTATTGCTTGCCGGGGGGGATGGGCAAGGCAGAGGCGGATTTAGGGGAGAACAACCAGTATGGCCGCACTGGGTGTGGAACCTTGCGGGTGCTGCAGGGATCACACAGGGTACTGCTGAAATTTGAGGTCCCAAGGTCTGCCACTGGGCAAGGCAGCAAGATCTCTGCAATGTTAACGTACCTGCAGAGCCAGTTCAGTACTCTTTGTTAGGATATTTCCGTTCCACCTTAAAAGGGAGCAGGCTGTGAGTCACAGAGTCTGCGTATTTCCTGTTCACAGGATGCTTATGTTTCCTATTGCTTTCATTTCTCTCTCTGTGTCGGAGACACTGATGCAGGCAGCCATGTCTTTCTTTGTTCTGATCAACGCTGAATAAAGCTTGTAAATAATGCTCCCCTGAGTGCAACTTTTGGCTGTGCATTATCTGCTGATAAAGGGTGTGCATCGGCTCTAGAATGTTCTGGAGCTCATGTCGCTAATTGCTGATACTGCGTGTCTACGGGAGGTCGATGGATCGTCCGGCAGCCGGCTTGGGGGCCATGATGGACTTTATCTCCCTGGCAGTATCCCAACACTCTTGTAGTTGGGTTTGCCCCATGTCAGCATCATCACTACTGCCTCACCCTTCTTATGGAAAGCAGCAGCCAGGAAGGTAACATAGCAGCTTTTATTCACCCAGTGAACTGCTTCTGTTTAGGGCTATAAATGAAGTGAAAGTTTGAACCATAGGGAGGTTCCTTTTTCACACATGAATCAGGCCCACAAGAGCTAATGATGCATTCCAGTGTCAGCTATTTCAACCAGGAATGCAAGGCATTTTGCTGTCTGGTGGAGAATGCTAAGATGGCTCCCCCAGCCTCATCCCATTGCAGGCATTTTCAAGGAATGGTAATGAAAAATTCAACTGGACTAGCAGTTGAATCATGCTCAAACACTGGTCGTATCCTCCAAATCAATGGAGAGTAGCAGGCTAGCTTAGGGGAACACAAGGCATTCTGTGTGCCATGAACAGCTCTGTCCTCCAACGGCTTGTCAGTTCCTCCACCCCACCCCCCCACCCCCGTACCTGCTGCCTGGAGGACCAACCTCATTGCCTAACAGCTGGACAACCAACTTTTTATAGTTGTAATTTAAAAATTGGCAAAGCCAGACACCAGAGAGACCACCTTCAGAGAATAATCAAATCCCCAAATTGGGAAATGAGGGCTTGCCAGTGACTAGCTGCAAATATATAAATATAATAAAGTCATTAACAAGTGCTAAAAAGACTTTTGACATTATTTTGTAGCAGTTTTATATATATATATATATAAAGAGCAGCCTTAAATTTTTGATAATGGAAAAAGATGGAATCCACACAGAGTAATCCTGTCATCTTAGAACTGGAGGATGATAACATTGCAGGGAAATGCTATTAATACGGGGACATCTGAGAACTGCACCTGACAAGAAGCAGATGACAATTCCTAGCTGCTGGATTATAGCACTTCTCCAGATCTCCAGGAATAGCTGGGGACAGGTCCCCCCCCCCATTGTGCAATACCTATGGATGTGACTTCTCCGCTAGTGATGGCTGTGGCTTTGAAGTGTTGCAACATGAGGAATCAAAAGGTACATCCGCAGCATACAAATCATGCTTGCCAAAGAAGATGAATAAATTCTTCCATTTACACAAAAGCACGTCCAAAAGTTATAGAAGCAGAAGAGCAGACATGGTAATGATGGACATTTCTTTCTCAGGGATGCAGGTAACTGTTAAACATTTTTTTTGTTGTGACAATAGCAGATGCTGAAACAAAATCACAAGACCTGAAAGCTACACACCCTGGAACGGAGAAACAAACCAGTCACATTTAATACAAACTAATCCATGGTTTAGATGTGAAACTGATGCACACCCAACTCCTGCCTCTCTATAGATGTTCCAAGCAGCTGGCATCACATTGAAAAGATGCTTATCATGTGTCCATGTTGATCACAGGTCCATTTCATTTTTATTTTCATTTTAATATTTATATCTTCCTTCCAGGCTGTAGCAGATCAGAAGGCAGAAACAATAAAGTGATAATCCAGTTGGTAAATAATGAAAGAAACCCAGAAATCAGCATCCATAAAGCAGAACACTCAAATACTTCCATCAAAACAATATATATTCCACTACAATATGAAACAATGCCAACTCTAGTCGTGATCCCAGGTGAGAGCTGTCTCTAGGAGTACACTCTGTATTCTACTTGTTCTGTTTGTAGTTTCTGTAGCTGCTATCTTATTGTATTGTAAAAAAATTGAACAAGTCTCATTTGGTCCTATATCTTTGTCTTTTGGTAGGAGAACCCAAATGAGAAGCCTAGGTAATACCATTAAAATGACAATTTGATGGTAATAACAATGTACTACACTAATTACCAAATTAAGCACATGAGATTTTATTTCTTAGTGTAATGAGTCACTCATAAATATATATTACGCATATGAGCCAATTCCCTGGTGAAATTATCTGTGTTTTGGTGAGGACATCATATGTATCCTGAAAAGAAATCCTGCCTCCATCGAATGCCATCATCCATAAATCCCATTGACTTTGGGAGGAAGAGGCCCGAACGATACGATTACAATTTCAAATTATGCTGCTTTACACTTGCTTGCCTAAGAATGTAAAGTCATGCAGGACAGCTTTAGTAAGAGTATTTAATCTATAATGTTATTATATGCTCCATTATGCTTCAATGCACTCACTGCTAGAACCCTCAGAACGTTTGATTTCTGAACTCCAGAACAGAAAGGACAATGTTTTTAAATCACATTTTAGGTGCTGTAATTTCCACGGAGTTAAAACTCCAGTTGTACTTTCTTGCTGTTACTTAGCAACAGAATTTGAGACACTTAAGAGATGGCATTACTGGCAGAAACTTGTGATGCTGTTGCCAGTTGGGTGCAGCTTTCTCAACCTGTCCCTGCTCAAATGTGGGTTCAATAAAAGTAGCAACAGAACCAATAGCCATAGAGCTAGAATATTTGAAGGAATGTGTACCGAAGGGCATCAATAACATGGAGCCTTTTAGCAACAGTAAACCATAGGTCACAAAATGGAGACGATACCTACCCTTAAAAATTGGTTGAGGAATGCCTGAGAAATATAAAAATTGGGAATATTAGCATTTTTTTGTAAAATAAGGAAGGAGGAGTGAGGGGAAATTTGAAGATGCCCTGAGATCTATTCTCTCTCTTTTTATTACAGTGGTACCTCAGGTTACATATGCTTCAGGTTACATACGCTTCAGGTTACAGACTCCGCTAACCCAGAAATAGTGCTTCAGGTTAAGAACTTTGCTTCAGGATGAGAACAGAAATCATGCTCCGGCGGCGCAGCGGCAGCAGGAGGCCCCATTAGCTAAAGTGTTGCTTCAGGTTAAGAACAGTTTCAGGTTAAGTACGGACCTCCAGAACAAATTAAGTACTTAACCTGAGGTAATGTTTGATGTATCATAGTATTTTAATATTCTTTTGGAAGCCGCCCAGAGTGGCTGGGGAAACCCAGCCAGATGGGCGGGGTATAAATAATAAATTATTATTATTATTATTACCACTGTAATGGACTAGAAGTATGTACAAAATAAAAATAGGACTACGTGTTCCTTATAAACAATTGAGTTATAATGGAGCAAGGGGCAGTGGCATAGCTCATCTTGACACTATCTCTGAAACACCTCTTCCTTAAAAATAAATAAATGTAGGGCTATAACTCCATAGTAGAGCAGCTGCTTCAGGCCTCGCTTCAATCCCCGCCACCTACAAAAAGGCCTGGAAGAGCCTCGTGCCCCAAACCCTGGAGATCCACTGTCATTTAGTGTAGACCAATGATCCTCATCTGGTGGGTTTGGATCCACTATGAGCTCATGGCCTAATCTAATGTGGGCAACAGCAGCAGCACTACTACTATAGAAACATATGGGGTTGGGGGAAGAGAGAAAAGAAAGGGGTCCTCAAATGCATGCTTGGATTAAATTCGAGTCCCAGGTCTTAAAATGTTGAAGACTTCTGGTGTAGACAATACTGTGCTAAATTGAGCAAAAGCTGGCTTAGGATAAAGTCAATTCCTATGTTCCTAGATTCCTCTGGGTAACTGTGGGCTCAAAGGGAAGTGAATGGGTAGCACTGAAAGCAGTGAGAAAGACTTGGGCCCAGGCAGGAAAGGGACCCTCTGAAGGCATCTTCCTCAACAAGAATGGCATCATTATCCATCATCCCTAGGCAACTGTCAGTTCCCCGGCACAATGAGAGCCTCCACTGCTTATGTCTGCCCAGTTCCCTCTTATCCCCCCCCCCCAGCTGCCACTGCAAGTAGGCCAATCCACCAGGACCCACTGGCTAGAAGACACTGGCTTGGAGCTCTACAAACCGTCCACTAAAAAGGTAAAGGTAAAGGGACCCCTGACAATTAAGTCCAGTTGTGAACGACTGTGGGGTTGCGGCGCTTTGGGGAGCCAGCGTTTGTCCACAGACAGTTTTTTCTGGGTCATGTGGCCAGCATGACTAAGCCACTTCTGGCGAAACCAGAGCAGCGCATGGAAACACCGTTTACCTTCCCGCCAGAGCAGTACCTATTTATCTACTTGCACTGTGTGCTTTCGAACTGCTAGGTTGGCAAGAGCTGGAACCGAACAACGGGAGCTCACCTTGTCATGGGGATTCAAACCACTGACCTTTTGATTAGCAAGCCAAAGCAGCACAATGGTTTAACCCACAGTGCCACGCGCGTCCCAAACCGTCTCTACAAACTGTCCACCAAAGCCCTCCTCAAATCCCAGAGCCACCACTGCTAGATACAACAATGAAAATGTCACTTTCCCCCCCCCTCCTGCTCCCTCCCTCCCGGCACCCAAGTTTGCAGTGATGACCTTGAGAATGTCATCGTCTAGGAGCTTTTTGAAAAAATAAAAAATAAATCAAAGAAGCACAAAGGAATGAAATTGGGCGATCATGGAATACTTGTCAAAACTGCTGCATTTGACGTGAAAGGTAGTATGTGTGGGAGTGCTGCATTCAAGGACGATATTTGAAATTATTGTTTTTCATCCCATGGGAGCATTATAAGCTTAATTGGGTTATGTTTATAAAACCCTTTTGCAACAGTAATGAAATGCTATTACGAATGCTGGGCATTGTTGCCATTAAATAGCAAGAGTAGTTGTATAAAATGGAAGGAATGATTCAAAGCCTTCTTTTCCCCTCTCAGGAGTTGAACTGTGAATGAGGATTAGAAGCGAAAATCTGTAACAAATATGCTGTGAATAAAATTGGATCAAGAGTATAATTTGGGTTTTATACATGTATTTTATTACCATTATTATTATTTTTATTATTAATTCAAATGGCATTGGAAGGGAGGAAGGGAAAATGAATGTAAACTCTTAAGTTCCCTTGAAATTTCACTACATCATGCGCTGGGAGGATGCAACATGAAATTAGTGAAACATTCTCCTCCTGTAGAGGCATGATAAACACACTACAGCCAGTTTGAAACAGCTAGTAAAACATTACACATAAGAAAACACAGCCAAAATTGTGCAAATGCTTAACCTTCTCTGGCTGAAATAAATGAAATTTAAAAGGGCTCAACTTTGTCTGAAAATATGCCCAATATTGTTGGGCAATATTGGACACACAATCCCAATCTCAAACTGTTCCAAAGTATATAGCTATAAACACTGCTTTTTTTCTTTAAAAAAATGTTTAGGGGTACTCTCATTTTCCTACTCATATTGAAATACTGCCCCTCAATGAGGCCAAACTTAGAGTCACACAAAGTTTAGGGGTATGTGTACCCCTGTGTGTCCCCAGAAAAAAGCACTCACCCTAAAGGAAGGAACCTGGGAAATGGAACTACCAATTGCCAGTACAATCCATAACCAACAACTATGGTGGAATTTTTCTTCTTCAAATCCAACAACGCTGAGGATCTGCAAACCAGCAAATTAACACAATTAATCAAATCAAGACAGTTTGAACAGAGAAGTTACCGAAAATGGGAGAGTTTGGGTTCCTCCCTACTCCAGGGCATGTTTACAGGCTCCACCTCTGGCCCTGCAGCAAAGGACTGAAGGAATTCTTACCCTGTGCTACCTCCTCTTCCCAGTCTTCTCTCTGTGACCACTCATTGTTGTCCCACCACCTGGGCTCTGAGACTTCTTCCCTTGTTGGTTCCCCAGGTAGTTCCTTCTACCATTTCTCTGTGTCCAACCAGTTCATCCCTCTTCATTCTCCCCAAATTACTTTTATCTCACAGCTACCCTGTGAGGAAGGTTACAAAGAGAACAGGCAGTTGACCAAAGATCAAGTGTAGCTTTGCACCCTGCTCCCTGTGATCTAAGTCCAACTTTGTTTCCATATACTTTTTTTTGGCTCTTATATGCCAGAAGGATATGATCAAAATAAGCTGTAACTATTACTTGATTCTCATTATATGGAAAAAACCTGTTTTGATGAAGTGATCTCCAATGTCAAATGTACGCAAATCTGAAGCAAGGTATCCTGACTAGCCCATTCCTTCAGAAGTTTTGTCTTTGAAGAAACTTCTATGGATATCTCAGTCATAATCTCACTAACTCTGGAAAAGTTTCCTCTTGGGAGTCCATCTGCTTTGGAAACTGCCCTAGTTCTTTTCAATTTCCATTCACAAGCAGAATGGAGCATTACAGAATCTTGCAGATAATGCACTATAATGAATATGAGAAAGCCGATATTAAAATGAACAGAATAAATATATTATTTACCGATACAGCACCATGTATAATACATATGACAAATATCACATACATATATCTTCCTTGGAAAAATTAACAAGTTCTACCAAAATAAAATAAAAAATCCACTACAGTTAAGATTTCAAAAGCTTTTCACTTTCTCTGTAGGTGATGGACCCTATGTTTCTGCTGTACAGAATAAAAACCAGAGCTCACCAGAGATCAGCTTTCAAATCTGTGATCTTGAAATCTATTTTGGATTCCAGGGCTCAATCCTGAGACATTAAAGAGGAACTGCATCTGTGCATGCCATTGCTTCAGCACTAAGTAACCCCAGTTCATCTTCAAAGGGCAGATAAGAAGGCAAGGATTTCCGTTTAATAGGATATATGGGGCTGTTGCTTCTAGTCCAAGTAAATGAGTTATTGGATTGCAGTCTCATTTTTGCAGTCAGAATAACATACACATGCTAAGAATCTTTCTCTGTGATTTGGTTTTCTAAATTCAAGGGAGATACATCACTTCCAGTCTGTATAACAGAATTAAGAGTTTTAATGGTATTTGGAGGTCATAAAGATTTGATGCATATGTTCTTGTTTATCAGTGTTGATTGCATAGCATTTTTCAGATAATCAGAGGGGCATGTAGAACTACCTCTCCCATGAGCCACGAACCTTTTCAACCTCATATATAATGGGGGGGGAGAGGGAGGAACAGGCTCCCCACATCCCCATGGTACTTCTCTATCTCTGACAGCAGCTGCCAAGTCTTGAAAGGGAAGGAGGAGGTGATTTCTGTGAATAGGGAACTAATGGGAAAGGTGATTAGAGGATTAGGCAGGGCTGATGTCAAGGGCTGGTGGGGTAGGTAAGTGAGTAACTTCTGAACCTCATATTGGCTTGGAAAATGCTCCACAGTGTTTCTGTTTTCAGAGGAAACAACTTGGGTTCATTCTGAGCAACAGAATGCATTTGTTCAGTTTGCATTTTAAGGTAAAACTATCCTTTGTAATGTGCAAAGTTCCAAATCTTGCAATGCAGTTCTTTAACACTGAGGGAAATTTACATGCAATATGTTTTTGTCTGCACAAAAACTGTGTACAAAATGTGCGTGTAAATGCATATGAATTTGTGAGTGGGCTTTTTTTTTAGAAAAAAAATCAAACTGATGTGGAAATGGGACAAACTGAACTTAAGTTTGCAAAAATAAGAAAGTGTTAAAAAACCCAAATTGACTGATTCACCCATTTCTATTTCAATATTAATTAGGGTTGCCATATTTCAAAGGGTGGAAATCTGGCACAGAAGTTGTTGAGCTTTTTTTTTTTTAGTTTTGCTGAAACTTGAGCTATTTTCCTGGATATTCCAACGATATGTCTGGGAAATTTTGGGTGTATGTCAACTCTACATTAATCCAATGAGTAGTAGGGAGGTTGCAACATCTCTTACAGCAGCAACTATTTTTGTTGTGGTTATACTATAGAATAATTATTGTTATAAAACTATCTTCTCACTGGCCACCTCCCCTCGAAATCTATTTTGCACCCACCATCATCCATCTGTTTTCCCTTTTTCTCATTCTATAAAGTCCTCTGCAAGGCAAGCACTTCACAAATAGATGTCAGAGGCTGCCAGGTCAAGGAAGCCTTGATGGCTAAATTTCACTACCACTTCTGAATACCAGTTGCTGGAAACGTCAAGAGGGGAGAGTCCCCTAAGGCATCTGTTTGGCCACAAGATGGGCTACTGAGCTGATTCAGCAGGCTTTCCTTCTGTTCTGAAGGTGTTTCTGCAAGTCTTATTGAACTGCTAAGTCAATACAACCTCTTGTGCCACATATAGATCTGCTGAAGAAAGTTGATGGTCTAGCTTTGAGACCTTGACCTATCCATGGCTCTCAAAGTTCCTGTAGGTGACAAGAGGTCTACAGGGTCTGTGAATAATATTCTCAACTTGGGAAAACAAAAGTGTGGCAACAACAACAACAACAAGAAATGTTGGAGAAATGTTTGCAGCTGGAACACAGTTCTGGCTTGCTGCACATGCTGTCACATTACCCTGAAAAACTGACAAAGCAAACAAGAGCAGAAATAGCTCCCTTGTAGAAAAGAAAGAAAAGCAAAGTAAAACACATGCTCTGTAGCAGACAACATGTTAACACACAAATGCCTGATATTCTCCAGCACATTGTATTTGTTTTAGCAGGATTCCAACCAGCACTGGCACTGGTAATATGAAAGAATTCTGTGGTTTTGGGTTGCTCCATAGACTGCAAGCAAAATGTGAGTTGTTAATCATATTTCTCTCCTATCACCAGCTTGTGAAATACAATGGATGTAGTGCAGTATGCTTAATGGTAAATTTATCTCACAGAACTTGTTTGTGTCCTGATGCTACTGTGTTCTGTGCCCTGTGACCACTCAGCCCTGTGACAGTAATGGTTGTGGAGGGGAAGAGAGGCACCATGCCTACAGTCCCTGTTCTGGGGTGGAAACAGAATCTGACAAAATAGGATTCTGAAGTTGTCTCACCTACCTTGGATGTGAGGTCTCCAGGCTGATAGTAAACTGACTGTTATGGGTTGGGGATTGAAACCGGGAAAAGGGGGGATGGAGTTGGGGAATCCAAAGGCTATACAACTATAACTTGTTTTTGTTTTTATTTCTTTTTGCCTTTCGTATGAAAAGTGGAGAAATCGTGGAAGGGAATTTAGGCCGACTTTAGAATAAGGTGTCAAGAATAAGAAAGAAAGATAAAATTAATAATTAAGACATATGTATTGATCATTGCAGAGTTTGGAGAAATTAAAGGATAAAGTGCGAGATTGGTTACATTATGCTCAGATTAAGGAGGTTTTCAACTTGGATAAAAAGATAGGATTGTATGGATGTATAAATATTGTTGTTTAGAAGGTAAGAAAAAAAGAAGAAAGATAATAACTTGTTGAGCCGATATGGAACTAGAATACAAGAGGGGAAGTCAGGGAAATAAGTTTTAGAAAATAAGGGTTGTGATGAAAACTGGTGTGTGTTTTGTAGTGTCTGTTTGTCTATTTTCTGTCTTTTGTATGTCTGTCTCTTTGTCTTTATGTGTATTTTAAAA
This sequence comes from Podarcis vaucheri, assembly GCF_965113315.1. Lineage (NCBI taxonomy): Eukaryota > Metazoa > Chordata > Lepidosauria > Squamata > Lacertidae > Podarcis > Podarcis vaucheri. The sequence continues at coordinate 93,982,054 of NC_138762.1, read as the reverse complement.
ATTTTCAATAAATATTTAAAAAAATGAAGTTGTCTCACCTGGTGTGTACAACTGGATCAGTAATTCAGTTGGAATCAGTCCCGTGGATTCCATTATGAGGTGGTCCAAAGTCTCTATTTCATTTTTTTAAAAAGGTAACTACAGCTATGTGGACAAGTGGCTGGAATATGGGGCTCTATGAACCTGCCCCCATGTGTGTTACAAATCTCACATTTCCCCTTGGGAGGTATGGGACTGCGGTGCAAACCAAGCAAGCAAGGTCTCACTGGGTAGATTCCAGTGCAGATTCCAACCAGACAGATGACCCAACCCAAACTTGCAGGCGCTGTGGACAATCTCCCCCCACTTTATGGGGGCTTCCCTATACTATGCTGATCCTGCCCAAGTCATTTCCAGCCTCAACAAACAATGTTATTCCACCTAACAAAGGAAGGCCATAATTTCAGAGGCAAATGTTGGGGGAAACCTACCAAGTTCTAATAGGTTGAGAGAGAGAAATCATCTCTGTACCTGTCAACCAATGACACAAAATTGCTCTAACCTAAGGGTGAGTAGATGGGAAGCTCTTAAGATGAAATGGCCATGAGCTCCAGGAGAAGCAACCTTAAATAGGCTTTACCCACCCCTCTGCAGCAAGGGCTTATATAGGACAGCTTTTCCCCATGAGCCCATTGCATAGGCAAGATACTAGGCAAAAACTTGCCCAATATTTTGCTTCAGTCTACGGACCTTAACACTGCTGGGCAAAGGTGTCCCACAAAGAATGAGGCTTGTAATTGTAAATGCATATACAACTTTGTACCGTATTAGCTTCTGTACAGCTTCTGATATAGTACAGCTTTGTACTATATCAGTGAAATGATCAGTTGTAGAAATATCCTTTTGTAGTGGTTGTGTTTCATTTATGCACAGAATTTTTTCAGACAGAATTTTTTCAGACAGGTTGTTTAGGGCTGTATCCATGGAGGCCTGTGCACAGGGATGGATGAACATGTCAATTTCAGTCTCTTGTTTTCCCTGTTTGTGGGAATTTAGAGCGCTGAGTTTAAAACTGGGAAAACAAAACTTTTGGGCAAAGCAAATTTCTCCAATATAATACATTCTGTTTGCTAATTTCACTAATGTAATATGCATTTGTACGCACACTTTACCCTAGCAAATGCAAAGGCTGGAGAAGTGCAATGCAAAATTCAGAAAAGTGTGAATTTTGCAGAATAGTTGTGTTTTGAAGGATGGCTGCTGTCAAATGTGAACAGAATCCAATTTCTCCCTATCCCTACTGTGTGTCTTATTTATCCTACACCTGTCCCCAATCTCTATAACAAATCAATTATATAAATAAATCTTAATTCCACCTCTTCTTTATCTCTCTCTCTTTATTTGTGTTGCTTGATTTGGTTCCAGTTTCTATCACAATGTAGGGTTGCCATACGTCCTGGAAATCCCAGACATGTCCTCTTTGGGGGGGGCTACATGCCCATTCAGAGGGATTTTAACAAGTTATAGCAACTGTCTGGGTTTGGGAGGGTTTGATTTTTTGATTTTTGATTTTTTGTGGGGGGTGGTGGTTTGGGTTCAGGCTCTGGTGAAGTCAGCCTTGGCTCTGGTTGTGCTCTGGTTCTGGCAGCAGCTGGGGAGGGGGCAAGCAGGCAATCGCCCCCAAAAAGTCAACCAAGTTTCCCCCCCAGATGTTTACCTCTTGAAATATGGCAATCCTACCCCCCCCTTTTATCACTCTGCTCAGAATTTTTAGTGAGATACTGCTGCCTCTATGTGATTTCTAGACTTTGGAGTGTGCATAGCTTGCTTTTAAAATTTTTATTTCTTTCTAAATGTTTATTTCTAAGTGCCCACATGCATGATCAGGAGACTAATCTTCAGGAATGTATATGTGGCTTTCCAAATGAAGATAGGCATTTTTTGTGCACATTGTGTGCCTTGTTCTTATCTGCAACCAGCTCAATTGCACTTACGTTCCCCATTCAAAAGCACACTCTTCCTTAGTGGCATAAGGCAGATCGGAAACAGTGTTGCACACTGCATGCAGCAGTTTGCTTAATTGCACGTTAATTTGTGCAGCTCGCTGGAACTTCTTAACAGTTTCAGGGATAATATTGTCACACATTATCTGTGTGATTTTTATAAAAGTATCTGCAATGGGGATATTTTGTTTTCTCATTGGAAGTAGAAAATCACAGATATTCTACACATAGCAGTTTCCAACAACTGCTACATTTTTGTAACTCTACAGAGAGGAATTCACAAAACTCTTATTTAAAAAGAAAGCACTTTTTAAAAAACTGAGCATTTGAAGTGCTATGAGACATAACCAAACTTATTCTGAAGAAAAATCACGCACACACAAATGAATATATTGTGGTACTAGAAGATAACCATATTTTCATTACACTTTATATTCAATACCATTTCTATTATTAAGATGTTCTGTATCTTAGCTAAATACCCTGTGCCTCCCCACATAAAAGTAAGAAATGGAAACAATTTCCAAAGCCTCTTTTAGGAATTTTGATGCCCTGGGTAGAGAGAAACAGTTGCTAAACCTACTAGTATGAGTTTTCCTTGAACATTCAGCTGTTCTTCATTGCGCTAAAAAGGAAGCAACTAATTTCCCAGCCCCCATAATTACAGGTTAAGCAACTCAACTGAAAGTCTAGATTTCCCATCATCAAGGCCACTTTTCTAAAATGCAGTGCATCAGCACACATCACATATTTCTCAGTATGCTAAGTGAGCACTAGAGATGGGTTGTTAGTCTACCAAGAATGCCCTTATCTACTTGTCAGTCAGGCATGAAAAATACTTTCCAATGTGATTTCTTCTCGGCGTAGCTACTGTCGTCTAGAATGGCACTAATAGTACTTAAAATGTCTATCAGACGGTATTCATATCAGACACATTTCTTAACTCTGCCAACCATGCTACTAGTTTATTTAAGCCTAAGGCTACAAGTAAGGACACTCACTTGGAAGTGCCATTGGAAATAAAATAGAATGCCTCAGCTTTCCAAATAGGCCATGCATGTACTTATAAATGATGGCACCAACTCAGCAAGATAAGAGGAAAGTGGGACACAGGGAACCACTGGTTTTTGTGGTGTGCAGAAGGCAGACTCAGACACACATGACTGGGATTAAAATGGCAAAAACTTTATAGAGGGATATGATTAGCATAATTAAACTGAGTGAGATCAAGGCAGAAGGGAGTCCCATCCACTTTCTTCCTGATGTTCTATCAAGGGACATTCCAAGTGAAGTGTGTGGAAAGCCCATTCCAAAGAGTTCTAAATTGGTATATGGTTTGGTACGTGGCGTGCACATGCTTGTGATGCCATTTCTGGTCTATAGTACAGCCAAGGCAGTAACACATCATTGCACAAGGAGCTGCTTATTGTGCTGTTTTGCTGCATGTCACGAATCCCCATGTCTTCCCATCAGATTAGTTGCTAGAACAGAGAGGAGGAGATTATAATCAGTGTTGAAGTAAGGATAGAGAAATCAGAGCTAAGGAGCTCAAATCATATATATGATTGACAACCTTATTTGGAAATTAAACCAATGTCAAGACATTGACATTCAAAAACTTTACTTGCAGAAACTTAGAGTTATAGATGAATTAAAACATAATATTTATAGACACATGCTTATCCAAGCATGGGCTTACAGTTTCTTCTTCTAACTTCCAAACAACTATATGTTCTCTCTTTCCAGAGCTCAGCACTCAACCTTGCCTTGCAGCTCCTATGAGAAATTTCCACTTTTACCTTCTCCTGCAGTTTTGCTCTCTTTCTTTCAAGCAGTGATGAAGCACCCTAACTCTCTATGCAACTCAGCAGTGCTCACAGTGGATTCTAAAACAGTCATCTTGCTTCACATAAATTGGAGTCTCTCCTTCACTAGATACCTGCCATGTGACCAACGTTAGCCAACCACATGAGAACTACAAGAGAACTCTCTAGAATTCACTTACCAACCTATCTAATTTTAACACATAGTAATGTATACAAATATGGTTTGAAGCTCAACATCAAAAAAACCGAAGATAATTGCCACTGGTCCCATCACCTCCTGGCAAATAGAAGGGGAAGAAATGGAGGCAGTGAGAGATTTTACTTTCTTGGGTTCCATGATCACTGCAGATGGTGACAGCAGTCAGGAAATTAAAAGACGCCTGCTTCTTGGAAGAAAAGTGATGACGAACCTAGACAGCATCTTAAAAAGCAGAGACATCACCTTGCCAACAAAGGTCCGTAAAGTTAAAGCTATGTATGGAAGGGAGAGCTGGACCATAATGAAGACCGATCGCCGAAGAATTGATGCTTTTGAATTATGGTGCTGGAGGAGACTCTTGAGAGTCCCATAGACTGCAAGAAGAACAAACCTATCCATTCTTAAGGAAATCAGCCCTGAGTGCTCACTGGAAGGACAGATCGTGAAGCTGAGGCTTCAATACTTTGGCCACCTCATGAGAAAAGAAGACTCCCTGGAAAAGACCCTGATGTTGGGAAAGATGGAGGGCACAAGGAGAAGGGGATGACAAAGGATGAGATGGTTGGACAGTGTTCTCGAAGCTATGAACACTGCGGGAGGCAGTGGAAGACAGGAGTGCTTGGCGTGCTCTGGTCCATGGAGTCACGAAGAGTCAGACACGACTAAATGACTAAACAACAACAACAAATGCATATAAGCACTTAAATTTCAGTGAATTAAATTACTATACTTAACAATCAGCAGCTCTTGTTGCAAAACTGGCAGTAGCTTTGCCACCCAAAACAGTGGTCTGGTGTCAAGTTATTTCTGCTTTCCAGCTTAACAGGCAGAAAAACTTACCCATTTTTTGACATCGTCACCATGTGTATTTTCTCACTTCTCATCCACATCATTAGCTGCCACTAGTCTCTGCAACGAAACACACAGCACATTAGCATCGGGTTATGGAAAGGAGGAAGAAATCAACATGGGGCTGCCATTTTCAGCAGAAAACCTGAGCTCAACTCGAAAAACTACCCTCAGTTCTGTGTTTAACAGTTCTTAAATAATGCAGGTAAGCTGAAGAGTAAAATAGTGTGTCGGCCTCCTGAATGTCTCACTTGCTTTGCTCCCATTTTCTGCTTTCTGAGAATGAGCTCACTGTACAACCACATGTCTCATTGCCTTCAGTCACATCTGTTGACAGTTACATTACAGAAATGGAAAAGGGGAGGGGGACAAGCAAGCACCTCTTCACCACTGGAGAACAGGAAAGCTCCAAGTATGAATATTGCAACAGGTGCCTGGTAAACCTATGGAGAGAGCATAGAGTGTCAAAATGAGTGCGAGATGAGCACACTGCTTGCTGTTGCTCTGAACAAAGGCTATTTCATGGTGCTCACAGCACAAGGGAACACATGGAAAAGCAAACAAGTAAAAAAGCATACAAAACAGAAAGTGATGCTCACTGCCCAAGGCAGGGACTGGGGGACTGGGACAGCCAAAGGCATATTTCACCCAACCACTGGTCCACAACAAGGTGTCTGATGCCTTTTCAGTGGGGATTGTGATGAGCTATGAAGCGCACACAGGGTTCCCAATGTCTGTGTCAGAAATCCTGCTGGTGATGTGGGCATAAATTCAGATTAGAAAGCAAAGGGATACGTTCTATACTTTTTGCTGGCAATCAATGCACAGGCAAAAGCTGACAGACTTAACAGGAGTTACATTTGAGCCACAATGATCCACAGCTTCATTATCTCTTAGCAAATACAAGGGTGGGGAAATGATGAATTGTGTAAAGGTTTTCCTCCCTCCCTTCTTTCTCTCTCTCTGCAGATGGCACTCTACAGAAGAATGGTTCTTAAACTTGAAGATAAAAAGGAAATAAAATTCTAGAACTGTGTGCAAATGACCTCTCAAAATTATCTACAAGAATTTAGGGCAGAGAAAAGAAATGTAGAGGCGGGTGGTGAAATTCACTGATTTTATCCAAATTTCTCCCTGGGGAAGATACATTTCCCAACCATTTTCCAGGGTTGAAGCTCTATTTACAATAGTTCAGCTTCTTCCATGACCATCATTTTGACCACCATTAATTATTTTTTTTGCTGTGGGACATTGTGTGTGTTGGGGGAATGGCAGCTCCACAAAAAAGGGCAAAAAAACTTGGAAACAATTAGGTGAAAAATGCACCAGAAGATTCAGTTTGAAAGCTGGTGAGAAACTAAATTCCAAAGCACACATTAGTCCTGGAGGCATAGATCAGGTCCATCTGTATCAAAGGTTCACAAAGATCCAATTCCTCAAAGATCCCTAGCAAAACATGCATGCATGATGCTGCAATCATTGTTGAACCCGCAAGCATGAATTAGTTCCCAGAAATGTGAATATTCTGTCCATGTCTTATTTGGCGAGCTGTGTAGCATTTTTGTTTAGCCAAATGCATGAATGCCAATCTAACAATAAATTAATTGTAACAATTTATACTGTATGTGTCCATCAGTGCACCCACGGTATGCTGACAGACATTTAATAAATGGCTAGGAAAAATAGGGATAAATAATTTCAAAATGTGCACAAGGGTCAAAATCTGTTCATTAAAGCTGTGACAAGGAAAGCAATTAACTTGTAATTTACTAGGCTGTGTTGTTTTTAATTTGTGTGTGTGTGTGTCGCTTCTAAGCGATTCCCTTCTGGAAATTCTTTTGGAGCATTTACTTCTCTGGAACTGCTTCCACAGCCATCTGGTGTGGCAGAAGATGCCTATTTACAGCAATGTTCCCTCATCCTCTCTCAAGAGATCAAGGCTTTTAGCCCAACCCACCCTATTTAATTTTTACAGCATCATGTCCTCCCTCTTATTGGAGGCATAGCATTTGCTAACATAGTTTTCCCATACCATAATCTGCCAATGAATCAAGGAGAGCTAGGCTTGACAAACCAATATCAGCTATCAAAACCATCAATAACAATTGCCATTACATGGGAACATGTTGCACATCCTGCCATAAACAGATAGACAATTTTCCAACTGATCTGAAACACAACAAGAGGAGAAGGAGACAGGGAATCATGAAGTGCCGGCACATCTGTCCTAGTTTCCATCTTAATTGTTCATGAACACAAGCAGGGGAAAACATAGATTTGTATGAAAACATGATAATACTGACTGTTCTATTTTGGTCCCTTTTCTAATGATCCCTACCATGGAACATTTTCCACCCCCAAGCTGACATGCACAGGGTCAACATTTTTGTTAAGCTATCCGCCATGTCAATCACTGCTAGAGGAAACTCTATCAGTGGGGGAAGTTAAATTATATTTTTAACCCAACTTGCAGCACCTTAAACTTGCCTACATTGGTCATTTTATGGCATTTCAACCCAGTTTGCAGATATCCTTTCGGAGCTCATTGCAATCCCCTTTTGTTTTTACCATCCTGAATAATTGGGTGTCAGCAGGAAATGAGGCCACCAGTCTGTTCAGAGGTAACTTTAGGGCCATTTATTAACAAATTAAAAAGCACCGGTCACAATACAGATCCATTTCTTACATCCCTCCATTGTGAGTTCTGTCCATTTATGGTGGCTCTTTCATTTTTCTACTGGAACTGCTAAGTTTACTAGAAGCCTTTGATGAGGGACTGCAAGAGCTTTCTCAAAGTCTGAGTAAGCTTGCTTTCCACTTGAGTTTTTTGAAGGAGCTTGCCTGAATAAGCAGAGAGTTACCGGATAATTCCTCTTTTTTCAGCTCACTTCCTCTTTAAGCAAGGTAAGATTAATAGGGGTGCAATACTTTTCTGTTGAAGTTTATGTGAAAGTCAAGACAGAACACAAGCTATGGGTTTTCTCAGCTGAATAGTTTCACATCTGATTTTACTGAAATTTTTCTTAAAAATCACTAACAAGGCAAAATCCCTAACCATGCCTATCCTGTTGAATTAGGTAAACACAACTCAACCATGCTGATCTTGGGTTTCTATTGATCCTTAATCCTTACTTCTTAGTAGACACAAATAGAAGTGCTAATCAAATTCTAACTGCCCATTCTACTGAATGTTTTATTTCCTGTTCAGCTGTTAATACAGGGCCAGATAAGATGTGATGATAAAAACACCTATAGATCTAAACTGTGCCTGCAAATGTACATGTTTCCTCTGCAGACCAGGATAGTTGTCATCTGATTGGTGCTTATGATAAGCATACTTGCAGGTACACAGTTAGCACCCAAACAGCTGATTGGTGCTTACAATGCCCCTTCAAAGAAGTTTGCCAGTCAGCTGATTGGTGTTGATAGAGAGTGCAGCTTTGTGAATGAACTGCTTTAATTGTGCTATTGAGAGTGCCTTTGAAGCTGTTGATTGTTCCTTGTTCCTGATATCCCATATAACTTCAGGTGTGGGTGGTTTGGGGAAAATGCCTCATAGGCCATGTTAGGACTCTGCCAGACATGGGCTGCATTTTCTCCACTAAACAAGGGATGATTGTGAATGGTGTGCTGCTCATGCAACAGCTTCATGTAGAAGGAAGTTCCTCTTCCTGCAGAAGAAAGCTTAGAATATAAATACTCTAAATAAATAAAGTAACTGTACTAGGAGGCTTTATGTCAGCAGTTTAATAGAGCCTGAAACAACAGGCAGAAATTTTTGTTTGCTTTGGACAGGGGGTGAAATGCAAAATTAATGTGTGATAGGCCATAAACCAAAAAAGAAAAGAAAAAAGAAAATCATTAGAAAGATGGTTACTGAAACCTCAGTAGTGATAATATGTGAAGCAAATTATATCCCCTCTCAATACACAGAATATCTTATTCTATCCTTTTCAATGACATGCTCTTTAAGATAAAGTATTGATGAAAGTATACCTTATCTAATCTTGATCTGGTGGTAATATATTTCCTTGTGATGTATTCAGCTCTGGGGTATCCACTGGGCTTTGCATCAAATCTCTGTTGCTGTGGGACAGTTATTCTAATTACACATTCATAATGTCTGCAGTGTACATTGCAAGTTGCAAAAGGGGAAAATATATTAAGGTGGTATTTTTGTATCCAGGCTTTCTGATTTTATTATAAGCTCAAATGTTAGCTGAAACCTCTAATTAGAAAACAACTGTGCTGTTGGATTTTTAAAAAGGCCCATCTTCCAGAAGGCAATTAATGGTGCAATCCCATGTGGGTCACTAGTTTTTCATATTCCTTCTTGCATGGCTTCAGTGGGTGGAATATTCAAGCACTGGTAAGGTAATTGTCAATCATTTAAACTATTTGAATATATTATATTGACCTTCCATCTTCAAATCAATATGACCTCTGCAAAGAGCTCATTTGCACATTGTCATTTCACTGGATATCATCTATACTTTTTAGTTACCATATCAGAATATATAGCATTTATTTATTTTTAGCAGCAATAAAGTAATAGAATAGGTAAACCTCCTGGGAGACATTAGCAGCACTTTGCCATTCATATGTCATTTTCAGCCCTGTTCTACTGCAGTCTCATCTCAGTCGAACAAGAGGAGGCACACACACATGCACACATTGTTGTTTGGGACTCCAATATCTAGCAGAACACCTCTTCCCATATATTCTCCTTCAGCCCTTTAGAGGCACACCTCTAAGTACCTCTTCTTTATGAATTACAAAGGGTGGAAACACAGAAACGAGCCTTTTCAGTGATGCCACTTATCTCATGAAAGTCTGATCAGGAACCTACATTAATGTCATTTTGCAGCAGGCAAGGAGCTCCCCCACCCCCGCCAGCCCTTTTAAGTATTTTCAACTGTATTTTAACACATTTCACCGTATTGAGCAATTTCCCCCTTTAATTTGATGGTGATTGTTCTTTTGATGTGGCAGAGGGTGGGTGGGAGGATTCCAGTTGGCCTGTGGTTCTGTTTGCTTTTAAACCGTAGTATTGGCTGGAATAACTTTAATTGTTTTAACTGTATAAAAGCTAGAGGCTTCAGCATTAGGCAACCAATAAATTTCATTAATAGTAATAGTCAGGGCTTTATTTCCCACCTAGAACTCACCAGAATGCAGTTCTAGGACTCTCTCATGTGTTCATCATTGCCATTATAAGAGAACAAGGGAGGTGTTCATGTTACGTTCTGGTACCTCTTTTTCTAGAAAAATAGCACTGGTAATAGTAAATAGTAGTAGTAGTCAATTATAATATAGTGGCAATGATAATGATAATATATCTAACATGGAGTTATCAATCTTTCTCGCTTCAGGGAATCATTTTCACACCAATCACTTTTGATAACAATGTGCTTACTGAACAATTCTTGAATATTTGCTAGGAGATTTTGCTTCTGGTTTGTAGAGCATTAAGGGAAGTCTTTAATGATTTCTATTCTATTCACACAAGGTACTGTCTATCCTTTTGTGGCTTCCGTATCATGACAAGTAAACAAGGTGTGTTTTAGAACACACCTAACATTTCCTTGCAACTGTGTATTGTAGGTAAAAGGTAAAGGACCCAGTGACAGTTAAGTCCAGTCAAAGGCAACTATGGGGTGCAGCGTTCATCTCACTTCAGGCCAAGGGAGCCAGCATTTGTCCACAGACACCTTTCCGGGTCATGTGGCCAGAATGACTAAACTGTTTCTGGCACACTGGAACACTGGGATGGAAACCAGAGCGCATGGAAATGCTATTTTCCTTCCTGCCACAGCAGTACCTATTTATCTACTTGCACTGGGACGTGGGTAGCACTGTGGTGTAAACCACTGAGTCTCGGGCTTGCCGATTGGAAGATCGGCAGTTTAAATCCACTCAACGGTGGTGAGCTCCCGTTGCTCTGTCCCAGCTTCTGCCAACCTCATGTATTGTAAAGATTCAACAATAGTACACATATTTTCCTCTTTCTTCATTAGTGATGTTCTCATCAAAGAGTTCTGATAAAACTTCTGAGGAGCCCCAGGAATCCCCAGAACACAGTTTGAAAAATGCTGACCTAACTCCATTGAGAAAAAAATGCACACAATTGTTTCAGATTTAACCCCCAACTTTGCAACACCAATTCAGACAAGGATGTTGCACACTACTGTGGCTTCAGGGCAGGCTATAAATCTGAATAAATTCTTCTAGATGTGGAGTTGGGTGCTTGTCCTCTAGGCTGTTGCCCCAAGAGCTTTCTATACCTTCTGTAAGGTGAAGAAGAAAACAAGTCAACTATGAGTTGGGAAACTTAGGCTGCATAGTTAGACCCACTTGTCTAGGGGCAACAAACTCAAGGAGAGAAATTTCCAAGTAAATGTGCACAGGATTGCAGTCCACATATATGAACTCTGCTGACCACACTCAGTTACATGCCCCAAGCAGTGCTGGGCAACCTGTGGCCTTTTAGATGCTGTTGAACACAAACTCACATTTGACCCAGCCATAAGACCAATGGTCAGGATTGAAGGGACTTAGGAGTCCTCCAAGAATTTTAAACACCACAGTTTCCTACCTTGACATAAACAAATATAGAATGGACTGGCTTTCCACTTACATAAACTGCAACTTCCAGGATCATATTGATACATGCACTAGGAAGCTATTTGTTCAGCTTTTTATAGACTACTGTCTCCAAGTAGAAAGCAGATTAAAAACGTAGATTTGCTTATTGTTTTGGGCTATGTTGCAAAACCTGAAAATAATCAAGGTTCAGTAAAGCACAGGATTTTCACATTAGCTTCTTCTTGCCTGACGTCTCTTCTCATATTAAAAAAGAAATATTATTATTACCAAAAATAATTTTCCATGAGACAGTTCTCTCACAGTAATTGGCCTAAGGCATAATTTGGTCTGTCAGGGTTTTGTTAGGTACTTATTTGCTTAATCCACTGCTCCTCGCTGGCGAAGGAAGGAGTTAATGGCGGGAAAGTGCGTGCAGCATAACTTACAGTTTGATTTGAGAAGTGGGACACTGTTTCATTTTCTCCTAACTAGGGGACTGATGAATTCTATAAAAACAAGATGATAGAATAATTACAACCATGATAGAAATGGAAATAGAAAGAAAGAGAGAATATGAATACAAACTCCTTAATACAAAGACACATAGCAGACTGCTTGCCTTCTGGATCTCCCCCTCCCCCCCCTGAAGCTGAAAATTCATTAAAAGCCTTAATAACCAATGCCTCCACACCATAAGACAGATGTTCACATGCATGCTTCATTGCATTGTGAATAATATAACAAATGCAATTGCCTCTCATAATGCTGGATTGTTTGCTATGCAGAAATTTAAACACATAATGAGGTCTCCCAAAATCTACAGAACTGCTGTTTGATCCAGAAGCAATAACATTTTTTTAATTTCACTCCCGCCTATTGCACTGCTATCCTGATAGTTTCAGAACCATCAGCAGCTGTTTCATTTGTATATTCCTGGAATTCTAATGCTTCCACTCTGTTACATGTCTAGTTCTATGGAGTACATTTCTCTGCCCTATTTCTGGACAGAGAAATTTCATGGGATTTCTTCTAATGGAAGAGAAATTCTCCAGCAGTTTCCTAGAAGTGGAGCTCCTCATCAGCTGCGGCTATAGTTACTTTCCCCTTTTCTCTTTTGTTTTGTTTTGTTTTGCAAAACAGGGCAGCAGCAATAACCCTCCACAATGTCCCAGTCCTAGCATAATTCCAGTGTTGGGAATAGAGGAATTGCATCCAGCACACAGATATAAAATGGTGGTAAATATATAGAGAGAAAACTGCAAGGTGGCCTTGTTTTTCTAGGAGAGTAAGAAAAAGACAGAACTCAGACCAAAAATGTCCCTTGAGAAATTTTGGCTCATCACTAGTCAGAAGCATATCTCTGGGGCTGGCCCCTGTTTGGGTGAAGGAATGAGCAGAGTGAGTGTGTGGACTCGATTCCTCATTGCATAATGTTGAAAACAGCCCTTAGAAACCCCAGATCTTCAGTTTATAATTATCCCGAATAAGCTGTTATTATCGCCTGTGTGTAGGCTGTGTTATTTTTCTGAACCAAAAATAGCAGGACGTGTGCTAGATTCAAAACCTCACCATTCGTTATTGCAAACTATTTTTGTAATGGACAAGTTCATACACTTATGGGACTTAGACCACAGGGTAAAGCAAGGTGAGATTTTGTAGAGTTCTCAGTTGCTATGAGTGCAAGCTTCATGGTGGACAAATTGCGTAAAACACACAGAGAGAAGAGGTTCCCCACCTCTACTGCTGGCGGTGAAATGGTGCTGTCATACAAGATCTTGTACATTCTGCAAGATCTCACACCATTTCCGGTGCAATTTTGCCCCAAAATCGGTACTTCTTCTCCACCACTGGCAGAAGTGGCAGGGCACCCATCGGGACTTCCACCACCTCAGTCTAATAGCATAGCCAGTTCTACCCCCTGCCATCCCTGTAATGTGAGCTTAAATGCTAATTGCATAATAAACATCACTTCTCTGTGAGCGTTTTAACAGAGGAAGGCTAGATTCTCCATTTTTATAGGATGCTCTTCGCATTGCAGTTCAGGAACTGGATGTTAATTATCACCTACAAGAAGCAAGCCAGCTTACCATTGAAGGCTACATTCTAACATCTCTGGGACTGTTTGTGATGTTCTGCCTTAGCAATTATTCTGATCCATTCTAAGTACTGGTTGGCAAGGCAGCAAAACCAGGGTGTACAAGAAGGCTTCTTAATACATTACATCTTAAGTATGTGCCTTTTATGCATCTGTGAAGAACCAGGGCTTGAAGTACACGCCTCTTATAGGCAGGCTTATCAGATGCTCAAGATGGAGGGTACCCCTATCAAGAATGCATTTGATGGGAAACCTGGCTTAGTAGTTGTGTGCTCTGTGCATGGACTCAAACTAATAGCTGGGGTCCAAAATATGAAATTTCACTAACTTGAAGCCACATTGTTAACAGACACTTGTGGTGGTGGAGTAATGCAAAATAGGACAGTGTCATGACATACGTTATGCGATACTATGTTTTACAGGGGAGAGGGGGGGAATTCAAGATGGGGGGCACTGCTTCCAGCAGTAACCCAAGCCCTATTCAGGTGTTCTTAAATTATATTTGAGAAAAGGAAGAGGGGTGTGTATGGCAGCCTCAGCCCTGCGCCCTGATATTCCTGCATGGAGTGAAAAGTTTTAAATATGGATTCTAGCACATTCTGATTACACACAGTTGTAATTCTTCACCTGATCAGTAAACTCCATTGTGGACAGTTCCTGGCTGCAGGGAGGACTGTAACTATGTGACTCCATTCATCCAAACACACTTACAATCCCCCTTCAGATTTTCCCATTCAACATAGAAAGGTCAGTGATGGGGGCAGCTTATGTGGCATATAATTCAATCAGTGTTATGTCTAACAGAGTGTGGATGGAAGAGAACATTTAGAGCATCATATTTATCATATTTAGTCTTAGCATTTCATAGGTAAGACTAAAGCTTTGGGTTTTAAGCTTGAAGCTTTAAACATAGTCAGCAATGGTTATTTTGTAAATTACCAAATAAGCTCTCCAAACACCTCCTGTTTCGTTTCTAACTCTTCCTGCTCAGTTGCCTTGTCTCTGGATAATGAAAATGTAGGACCATTAATTTTATTTTATTTTAAAGTGTTTTCCATTGACCCAACACTTGACGTATGATGTAGCAAGAAATGATGAATCCTGTATGTGAAAAGATGTGTTACCTGGTAGACGTGGGATACAATTTGGCAGACTTTTTAGGAGAATGTAATGGAAAAGTGATAAAACGAATGCAGTAAAAAAGATGGTATGAATGTTTTTGAAACATAGCATTGAATAGTATTAAAAAGAAAATTGGAAAGGGATGGGGTAGGTCCCTCAGGTGGTGCTGGAAATTGCAGCAGACATTTTTATAAAGTGTCAACACTCATCCAAAGCCTATTTAACAAGCTGGATTTTACAATGGAGGAGATTAACTGGGAATGAATAGTGACATAAAATAGGTCCAGGGAGCAGAACAATGAATCTTAGACCAGAAAGAGGCAGGAAAGAACAGGAGTGTCCTGTTCAACTCCATACAAATATAGAATAGCTTTCAAAGTTTAAGCACTAATGATCACATCTGAAAATCTTGATGCTCAATGTTGAATTCTACATAGCAAATAGCACTTAAATCAGCTGACCAATGTAATACTGTATCTAGCCCTTATAAAATATGGAGTGTTAATCATTGAATCTGGTACCCCTCTGTTGGTTGCACTTACCTGTGAACAGATAATCAAATTACAGTTTTCCTATGGGATAACAGTGCCCTCAAGTGTTTTGCTTTGCGACTGTATTAATTAACAAAGTAGTGCATTAATCATAGCACAGGAAGAGTCTGCATAATACTGTAAGCAACAGAAGTTTCCTGAGGTTGTTTTTTCCTTTCTTAAATTGCTGTTGAATTCTAAGCACAACAGTGCTGCAAACATAAGAAAGATTGGCACCTTTGAATCCTGCCAAAACATTCATGTGAAGCCACTTGATCTAGATCACGATCTATGAGCAGACAGGGAAGCATGTAAGTCAAGGCATTGCTCAAAAGGTCACTCTGGAAGCAGCTCTGGAAACAGAGTCTGGCCCAGAGTCCAATCAGAAGATGCTCGGAATGTGTGAAACTCATCTGAATCTTTAACTTTTAAAGCCTTATTGAATCTCTCTTGGCTTCCATGGAAATTAGTCACCTTTCCCTGAACCAAGCTTGTAATGGGTAAAGAGCTTGCATGTCACAACGGATCTTCTCATTGAGCTACCCTCATAAGTCTCTATGTAACCCTGGGCTTTCTCAGAGCACCGTTTGAAAATCAATGCTTCATTTTGATGGGGAAAGATTTTAATTGCAGCAGGGACAAATAACTGGAGAAGGTGCTACATGCCTTAAAAACTACTAAATTATTTAACCAGTTGACAGTCCAACTAGACATATATAGAAGACACATGACCTTCTCTGTCCAGTTTACACTTGAGGTGAAGTAGACTGCTTCTATCTACAACTTCTGGTAAGCACTAAAGCAACCTCCATGCTCAGACACAATTGACCACTGAGCATCAAATGGTAGAAGCCAATGAAGGATGTCTTGCTTGTAAGTATCCCAGAAGGATCTTGCGCAACATTGTGGGAAACAGGATGCTAGACTAGTTGGACCATTTGTCCGATACAGCTGGTCTTTGAATCAGGGGTGGGGAAACTCTGGTGCTCCAGATGTTGCTCATGTCCAGCTCCAAGTATTATTTGCAATCAGCCATGCTTGCTGGGACTGATGGGAGGTGGAATTCAACAGCATCTGGAAGGCCAAAGCCCGCCCCACTCCACTGGCTTTAAAAGGTAAGGACATATGTCAGAATAATGGCCACAGTGCCTTTCCTTTTGATCCCTTACTTTTAACATTTATTTTTGAAAAATTGTCAGGATTTCTCCCATGACATCCTATGATTCTTCAGATGATTACTGTTCAGTAGGGAGAAACGTTAAAACCACTGACCTATTGTCATGGCACAAACCTTTGCAAAGGTCGGCCTGGCAAGTACTCAGTGTTTAAAGATATATTAGCGTAAAAAGCACTTTGATGTCTTAAACTCTTATTACTCTGGCAGAATTAAGGAGATTAAAATTCCAGGAAGACATTGTACTTGTCTTGGATGATTGCTCAGCCATTGAAAAATAGAAAGCAAATAATGGGTTACATCATTGGGTGATGTGCCGTGACAAGATTTAACACAACACAGTGGAATATGAACAGTACGCTCTTGTAAGCTTGTACAGCCTACACTTCCTTTTGCCTTATGGCATGTTTTAATCCCTCTCTTCATAATGTGATATGCAGAACAGAAAGTGATTTGATAGGAATTCAACTATAATAAATTGAAACTATGATTGCTTGACCTGGTCCTCAGTTTATAGTTCTTAATGTCTAATGCCCGGACCAGTCAAAACTCATCTTTGTCAAGAGCCATTGAGCTCAAAGCAGGAGACTTGTAGTTCAGGCACCGATTCCTTGCTCCCTGCATCACCCTGGGGCAAAGGAGTGAACTCCAGAAAGTTCACACTTGCACAGATATTACAGCTCAGAATCCTCTTGTCCTCGGAAATCAGGTATCCAGATTCTTTAATGACTTCTCCCAATGCCTTCATAGGGATGTTGAATAGCATGGAAGACAGGCTCAAGACCTGCAGGACACCATAGGTCAAATGCCAGGGAGTAGCCCAGTGCTACTTTTAGGTCAAATGCTGCAGCAGTAGCCCAGTGCTACTTTCTGAAAATGATTCCAGAGGTAGGAGGAGAAAACGGCCTGCAATAGTCAACCCCTGGATATGCTCTGGGACAATACTGAGAACAGCCACTGAGAGCTGAAAGGGAATCAGGAGCATTACACCCTCCCTGTCTCTGGATATATGTCAACATTCAAGGCAACCAAAGCAGTTTCAATGCAAAACATGGATCTAAAGCTGGATTCAAAGAGGTCCACACAAGCGATTTCCTGCAAACCTGCTTGTACTTGAGCTGTTACCACTTTCTTGAGCACCTTGTCACAAAAGAAAATCATATTTATGACTTAGTAACAGCCAGGAGGTCAGTAGTTTGAATCCCTGCAACGGGGTGAGCTCCCGTTGCTCGGTCCCAGCTCCTGCCAACCTAGCAGTTCGAAAGGACACCCAATATTGCAAGTAGATAAATAGGTACCGCTCCAGCGGGAAGGTAAATGGCGTTTCTGTGCGCTGCTCTGGTTTCGTCAGAAGCAGTTTAGTCACAGAGGTGTAGGAAGGTCAGGTGGTACCCGGTGCAGAAAATTTCTTGTTACCCCCCCCAATTGATTTTTATTTTATTTATTTATTTTGCCTGCAAAAATGGTTTTACGTTATTTCATATTTTATTACAAAGGCATGTGAATTCTGGGCCTCTGATAACAAGTAGGCAAGTATGGACAGATACTTAAATCGACAGGATGGATTGTGTTTCGGCTTGTGTTATTTTATATATATATTAATTGTTTATTTGTTTAATAAAATTTATTTTAAAAAACCTGCAAAGTGGTTTACCAAAACAACAACAACAACAAAAAACACCACAGCAGTAAAATCAAGAAAAATTGGCTGCGTACAGGCAAGGCAAGGGCTAATCTACTCAGCCTAGTCTCATTTTATTCACATAGGCCGACTTTCCAGGACCCAGGAAGCCCAGCGGAGGGTAGGGCAGTAGGGTGGTTAATAAAATCTTTTTTAAAAAAAATAAATGCTTGCTCTAAAGGTCTTATCTTACTTAACTAGGGATTATATAGCTATATATGAAATTTCATACATATCAGTTAATAAATTGACCCTGCTCCACTGAATTGAAATTTCAGCCTTCACGACATAGGAAAATGGCCAAGTAAACAGCTATTTTCATGGAGGAGGGTCAAGATATTAACTGATAAGCATGAAATTTCATATATAACTATATAATCCCTAGTGTAGATAAGACCTCCGGAGCACACATTTTCAAAAAAAAGTTTTTTTATGAACCGCCCTAGTAGGGCAGTAATTGTTCCTTGACAATTTGTCACCCCCCTCCATGATGGCAGCTGGGACGGCTGCCCCCTGCTCCCCTTTCTTATGCCCCTGCTGAGTCATGCTGGCCACATGACCTGGAAAAATCTGTCTGCGGACAAACGCCAGTTCCTTCGGCCTGTAAAGCGTGATGAGCGCCACAACCCCAGAGTTGCCTGAGATTGTTCTTAACTGTCAGGGGTCCTTTACATTTACCTTTTTAACAGCTGTCTAACTGTAACAGGACGCAGGTGGAGCTGTGGTTTAAACCACAGAGGCTAGGACTTGCTGATCAGAAGGTCGGTGGTTCGAATCCCTGGAACGGGGTGAACTCCCGTTGCTCGGTCCCTGCTCCTGCCAACCTAGCAGTTCGAAAGCACTTCCAAGTAGATAAATAGGTACCGCCCCGGCAGGAAGATAAACGGCGTTTCCGTGCGCTGCTCTGGTTCGCCAGAAGCAGCTTAGTCATGCTGGCCACATGACCCGGAAGCTATACGCTGGCTCCCTCGGCCGATAAAGCGAGATGAGCGTCGCAACCCCAGAGTCGGTCACTACTGGACCTAATGGTCAGGGGCCCCTTTACCTAACTGTACTGGAGACAAGAAGTTCCTCTCGAGAGACTCATAATCTCAGGAACATGGGTTTGAGCCTCACATTGGGCAAAAGATTCCTGCATTGCAGGCGGCTGAACTAAATGACCCTCATGGTTTATTCCAACTCTACAATTCTATGATTGCCTCTTTCAGGGTCACTGATAACTCTCCCTAATGCAGCGAGGGAGAGTTTGACCAACTTTTATTACGCATGAAGAACAAGGGTCCAAAATACATATGGTAGGCTGAACCCTTTCAAGCAACTTTTCCTCAGGTCACCATAACTGAAAATGTGCCAATAAAACTTGACCACACAAATCCACAGGTATTTCTAGGAGTCCTGTTAAATTCAGTAGAAATTTAAAAAACTTCATCCTCACATACTTGCTGCTAGTGTCTGCCTCACCACCTCCTTCCAGTCAGGCTTCAAAAGCCCCTTTGTCCTTCAGAAAAGCTCTCCTACACACCTAACTAGATGATGCAATGGTGACAGAACTATAATTATGATTTGTGTGGCGATTCCCGCCTCCCACCAGTTGGAATAAATAAAGACACAGGACAGCAGAATTTTAGGTTAATGGGTGAAAAATGGCCACAACTTTATTGCTTACAGGTAAGAGCGGTATTGGCTTTAGGCACTGGTCCTATCAGACTATCCAGCATGAGAACCAGAAAGGGTTAATACCAGCAGGGGGAGCCCCTGAGATACACATCCCTAGGCACTCCCCGAGGGGTCACCGCTCGGGAGTGCACTTTAGGCCCTAGCCTCCATAGGTTTCGGACGAGGCAACGCCCCCCGGAATCCTTTATCGGACTACCCCTATATATTTGGGGGAGGTGTTGGCGCTCCTCCCCCCCGACTCATCAGCATAATAGTACCCCTACCAATGCCTAACCACCAAAACCAAAGGCGTTGTGACGTTTTGCTGCGAGGTAGGCGAAAAAACCAAATGGCTTTAAATCAATGTCAATTAGGCAAGTGGAAAAATTCCTACCAGGCCCCTTGCGGCGAGCAACCAAGGTCCATAGCAAAGTCCGAGGGAAAACCTAGAGCAGGGGTCTGCAACCTTTAAGACAAAAAGAGCCACTTGGACCCGTTTCCAAAGGGAAAAAAACTGGGAGCCGCAAAACTCGTCATTATAAAAATAACTTTTTTGTCACTTTTTTATTATTTCTTTGTTTGACCCCTCAGAATTACGCCTCCTCATAGAAATAAACGTTAAATTAACAAGTTACCTTTTTTTGTGTGTGTGTTCTTCACTCCCCTTCAAAACAGTGACCAGCGTACATGCCACCTTTCAATGCAGTGGCCAGTATACATGCCCCTTACAATGTAGCGGGCGGGCGGGAAGGTGACGTCGGGACGGTGCGTGACTAACGCACGCACCGCCCCCATGCGACGTCACAGCCAGTACAGCACCTGCCACAGTGGGGAGTGTTGGGGCACACAATGCGCCTCCTCCCCTCGCTAGTATCTGCCCCGGAGCCACGGCAAAGGTGTAAAAGAGCCACATGTGGCTCCGGAGCCGTGGGTTGCAGACCCCTGACCTAGAGGGTGGGTGGGTGGGAAACCGCAGCTGGAGCGAGGAAGGGAAAGGGGCGATCTCTGGCCACACCGACCATAAGTGACCCAAGCCCCGCCCCTGCAGCCAGCTGATTGGCTGGCCCTGGGGCTGACGTGGCCCGGGATTCCCCAGGTAGCGTGGGGCTGCAGCCAGCCCTGCGCGGATGTTGGTGGGCGTGAGCCCACAACACCCCCTCCTTATGTCAGAAGAGGCTTTGCCACCATCACCAGTTTGAGGCTCTTGCCCTGTGTTCAGTCAGATGTGCCTTGAAATTTGTGCCATTTGCTCTCTACCCATAAGCCCACCAACTTCATCAAACATTGCTCATCAGAATACCCGGGAGTCAGTGGGGTTCCACAATGTCTGAGAGAGTACTTGGGAGCAATTGCATTGAGATGCGATAGTGTCAAGGTCCTAAACTGTTTCACACTTCAATACACTTGCTGCATTGCTCCTGGGCAGAAAGAAATGGATGTCTGGGCAGAAAGAAAAGGGATTTTTACTCTAAGCAAGCAACTGAAATCTTAATTCCTCTGTTTAATTCAAGTGTACCACGAGGGTTTCCATTTCCACTCGTTTTGTGTTATGCATGATAAACACATCCATGTTCCAGAAGAGTTATAATGCAGCCTTCAGTATCATTTGGCAAAGCCCTAACTAATGTCCTTATGTCACATAAAAAAAGAACTGATTTACCTCCTACCCAGTTTTTTTACATAGCCAAACAGTATGACAAAATCTGCTTTATTGTACTTTGGATGTGCTTGAGCAAAATGTGTGTGGTGATAGCTATTATAAACCTGGACTTATTCCAATCAGATTAGGGGAAGAGAAATGTGAAAACATTTAATGTGAAAACATTAAATATAGTTACATTGTGGGCCTCTTCCATTTTTAGTTGCAAAATTCTTATTTGAGCAGGTTTATTTATTTGGGAAATGGTTGTCATTCATCTCCTCCCCACCCCACAACCCACATTACACATTTTATACTTGGGGTAAACCATGTAAAAATTACCTCCTCTCAGAATCGCAAGATAACTAGTGTCAGGGAACTGACATCGGAGCAGAGTGGAGAGGCTAGGCTCCCAGATTCTGCAGGAGAGGGAACGAGTAAGGGAAGAGAGAGAACGTCCTCTGGGGAAAGAAGTCCCGGTGACACCAGGAAGAAGGGAGAGGCAGAGAGCACTTCGGAGGGGAAGCTCTGAGACTCTTCCAGTGAAGTCAGTGAGGAGAGTAGAGGACCACCGCTTAGCATGCCCACTCTGCGCAGAAGGTTTCCGCGCAGAGAGGCGAGGCGAAGGTTGTCCGTTAAGGAATTCTTATGCTGGAGGAAATTTAGGAGACACCCACTGACGGATTCTGCCAGCGACTGAGCAGAAGCGCAGAAGGGCTGCTCAGCCGGGGAAAGACGCAACCACCCCAAGCAGTTTGGAACGGCTGGAGGTTTACACACAAGCAACCCCAATTCCCATGATAACTAGCTATCCAAAGCTTAAAAAAAAACCACCAAAAATCAAAACCAGACAAGTCATTAGAGTATCTAAGAGCTGTGAATCAGAAGAAATGGAAGCTGTCTGTTGCAAGACTCAGCTGCACAGAACCTTGAGGGCAAAAAAATTCTAACTATTTCTAGCTATAGAGAGGAAGAAAATAGATGCATGCACACACAAAGACATATGGTAGACAAACAGCCATCCACAAGTTGCCACAAAATGGGGTGGTTGTTTTGATGCTGCTTTGAGGATTATGATTTCACCCCTGAAATAGGTTCAAAGGTGGTAAAGTAGCATTGTAAGTTGTTTTGGTTTTTAAAGCACTATAAGTTGGATCCTCCTAACAGAGGGTCCATGTTGTGCTCGGTCCTGAAACTCTTCCCTAACTGGCTTGTGGGCAGGGCTTGCCCTGCTCCAAGCCGGTGGTGCCATAGTTATGCCAATGGCCTTTGGCCAATCAGCATCGTGGCAAGGTTGGGGGTATTTATTTGGCAACATGATGTAGGGACCTCCTTTTGCTTCGCACTGCCAAACACCCACCCACCCACCCGTTAATTAGGCTGTGTTTGGCCTTACTTTGGACTTTGGTTGGTCGCCTGTTTTTGGAATGGGGGTCAGGTAGGAATTTTTTCCAACATGGCAGATTGGCTGTGGCCACTTGGTTTTTGCCTACATCTTAGCAATCATCGCAACTTTGTAAGGTTAGGCAGTTAGGCATTGGTTTAGGGGAATGTGGGGAGGGAAGGGGAGGGGCAGCCATCACCTGCCCCTCAATTTGATAAGATATTCTGTTAAAGGAATCCGGGGGTCTGGATCTCATCCGAAGCCCGGAGAGGGGCTAGGGCCATGCCAGGACCCCTGGGAACCCCGGGGGTGAGCACCAGTCTATATACATTGATGGAGCTCCCCCTGCTGGTTGTTTACCCTTCCAGGCTTCCTGCAGGGTGGGGCAGGTGCCAGATATAGTTTGATACCAATGCCTAAACCAATACCAGTCTCATTTGTGTATTTTAATAAAGCTGTGGCCAAAAATTTTCCATTAACATTTAAAGTAAATTCTGTCTCCACTGTGTCTTTATTTCCATGGGGGATGGGTTTTGGGGCTCAAAACACAAACAACCATTAGCTTGGGTAGCAGTAGGGCTCCAGCCATCAACTTCATCCTTCCTGCCTGCCTGCCATATGCATGTCACAATTATGCTTTATGTATGGCAGAGGCAAATGCACTGAGGCTCATTTCAGTAAGTACATTGAAATCATCATGTGTCATAAATTTTGGCAGCATGTCCAACTTACCATAGGGCAAAATGTGATTTAGAAGAAAACACATTGACAGGAATCTTCTGAACTAGACAGGGGAGCACCAGAAGTTGGAGGTTTTAAGCTCAGAATGCTGAAGGGCAGAGGAGATCTAACCAGGATTTGTGATCAGAAGCTAGGGTTTGTAGGTCTGTTGTCTACATTATTCCTAATCATTTATCTCCATGCCTGCTATGTTGACAATTATAACTTCTTACCTAGGGCCCATCCTTATCTTCACCTCTGACCTATCTGATAAGCAATTGTTTGTTACTACTGCATTCTATTTGCAATACTGCTATTATACCATACACAGACTATTGGGAGTACAGGGTATGCAATTCATTGAGTATTGTGGAACTGACCAATTAAACTTGAGCTTTATGATCTCTCCTTCATATCCCTAGCTTGCCAAATCAATGGCTGCATTACTACCTTACCCATGTAACATATGGATTTCCCCTCTCGGTTCATAATTGCTGGTTTCCTTACCGGAAAGATGCTTTGCTTATACTGCGTGTCTTTATCGTATCACGGATTAAGGAAATCCTATATTTCCCGACTGAGGTTAAGATAAGTCTGTTTGTGAGGAAATATTTCATTCTTGCTAAAAGCAGCAAGATGGCCTTGATCCATGTGATGCTTGTTACAGCTTGGCTGGTGTCCAGGAAAGGAATAGCTTGCTCAGTTGTGGATATGCTGCAGCACTCTGGAAAGAGCGATAAGTCCTATTCATGTGTTTTCTGTGCATAGAACTTATGAGTGAAGAAGAGGGCTGCAATGGGATGGGACTGCTGGTGCCACCCCTGGTATTCTGTGTGTCACTTCTTGGCAACTGCATTAGTGTGGGTTTCCACCAGGATTTGCCAGTGCCATTCAGGATGTCTGGTATAACACTAACAGCACAGTCCCACTGCCTTGTTTGCCACATGTAGGCTCTATGCATGGTGGGTGCCTGAATCAGGCTTCAGAGAAAGGGGGTAATATCCAGCTAAGTCACACTCAAGAGGAGATCCATTGAAATCAGTGGACTTAAGTAACTTACGTTGTGACTAACATTATATATCATCCAAGGGGTGGTGATGGAAAAGAAAAAGGAGATCAGATGGAATGAACTTTAGGGAGCTTCATTTTTTGTTTATAAGTGTGGTGTAGTGGTTAAGAGGGGTAAATTTGTAATCTGGGGAACCGGGTTCGCGTCTCCGCTCCTCCACATGCAGCTGCTGGGTGACCTTGGGCCAGTCACACTTCTTTGAAGCCTCTCAGCCCCACTCACCTCACAGAGTATTTGTTGTGGGGGAGGAAGGGAAAGGAGAATGTTATCCGCTTTGAGACTCCTTCTGGTAGTGATAAAGCGGGATATCAAATCCAAACTCCTCCTCCTCCTCCTCCCCCTCCTCCTCCTCCTCCTCTTCTTCTTCTTCTTCTTCTTCTTCTTAAGTCAAAGTAAAATTACTATATTAATGTCGATGCTGTAGCATTTTTATTTTTCAAACTTCATTCCATTTTTTGAATCATCCCCATGAAACAAAGCAATTTAACAGTAAGCCATCAACAATGGAAACATATATAAAAACAATTTGTATATAAAAACAATTAAAACAATAACATATATAAGAACAGTTTCAAACACAGTACAGACACTAAACATAAACTTTTTCTGTTCCTTTCCAATCATTCCATATTAATATTTCTGAAGCCTTTTCTTCAACCTCTTATTCCTTCAGCAAATTCAACAGAGAAAGAAGAATGCTGTGTTCTCCTCAGAGAACAGCAAACATTGCATTCTTATTGGCTAAGTTTTAAACTGTACTGAATTTAAATGAGAGTTGATTTCTATTGTAAAAAAAAGGTGTTGTATGGAAGGTATGCTGGAAAGGGGGGGAGAGCACACCTTATTTTCTACTCTTGTTCCACACTTTTTTACAGCTATTGTTTCATCAAATTGTTAATGATTTGGTGCAAATTGGAGCCATTTTTTAAAACATGCAGTGCTTCCTGACTATAAGATCTCTGTCAACCAGGGAGAATGTTGTGAACATTACGACATCATGGCTGATGATGTCACTGAAGACAAACGAAGTCCTTCTGTTACTTTGAATGGGAGGCAATGAGAGTGTGCTTCACTGTTTCCAAGGCAACTGAACTCAAGAGTGTCCTGTTGCATCATGTTGATGATTTCATTACCTGCCCATGCTGCATGGCAAATCTTTTGGTCTGATCCAGCTTTGACATGACCTGTTGGGCCTGAATGGGAAAGTACACACAGACGTCAGCCTGAATGTACAGTTCATTGATAGTAATGCTAGATGAATGAACATGACATGTGCTTGGATGTACAATTACTTTCAATAACCCATGTGCACTCAGATATCCATACATCACCCTTCATATTTACCCTGAACTATTTCATTGCAGTAGCTAATCAAGCTATGACTAGATCAGAGAGTTTCCTTCCTTCTCGGATTCCTCCCAAATACCGGCTGGTTGCAACAACAACTAAGTAGTAGTACTGATAATATCTATTGTTATTACTGTAATTATGAGTCACCTTATATCATAAAGTATTATGGTGATTTACTTAGTAAATAAAGGAACAACCCCAAGTACACATTTCCTACCATGGTTACCACAACTGGTCACCCTAAAAACCCCAAGTAGCTTAAAACCACCCAATGATTGAGTGAGAATGAAAGTATCACAATCTTTCAAAAAGGAGTGTGAAAAATTGTGGAAAGGACGGATGCCTATTTTCAGTGGGCCACAAAGGTTCACAAGATGCAACCGCATCTCTGCTTAGTAATTATTAAAGGTTTTCCTCTCCTTTCCCCATGATATATTATTTTTCAGTGAATAGTCAACATCTTTACAACACCTTTACAACTGTGAGCTTCATTCACAAGGATCCTGCATCTCGAGTTGGTGGTCTTAACAGTGCAAAAATAGTTTGCTTTTCTCATGTATGTGTTTTGTTCGTGCCAGCGAAGATGACTGTAATATCAAAAGAATGGATATGTCACATTTGTTTATGTGTGCTTTGACCAAAAGGACAAAATGCCTCAGGCTAAATACTAAAAATGAGTGGAGAATATAGGCTATTTGGTACAAAAATGGTTAAAGAATGAGAATGCAGGCACTGAGAAATACCTTGTGTTAGTTCCTGGAAGCATAACTTCTAAGTCAATTTCAGAAAAGCATGGCACAATGCTTGACTGGGGCTCTGCTATATATTTTTCTTTTAGTAATAGCAGAAAGGCTAGTTATAGATCCTTTTTAATAGCCTTTGTGGAGCCCATTCTGAAGGGCCAGTATACAAGTGTACTTTTCCCCCTTCAGATAGCTAGGAGCTGTTTTCTAGAAATTACTCCAATTTATAGCCTCTCTCTTTGAGCTTTTTCTTGCACATTTATCCACCACCTGGTACAATGATTCATGCCCTGAACCAAAACCTGTTAGTTGAAATCAATGGGATTTATGGCCAGGTAGCATGTTTAAGATCAGTGTGTTTGTGAACAAGGTACTTGACTACATGATAGAAGGATGTAGTTTGTTCAACATAGGTCATAATCTGTTCGACATGTAGTTTGTTTGTTTGTAGCTGTTCGACAGTGGAATTTGCTGCCAAGGAGTGTGGTGGAGTCTCCTTCTTTGGAGGTCTTTAAGCAGAGGATTGACAACCATATGTCAGGAGTGCTCTGATGGTGTTTCCTGCTTGGCAAGGGGTTGGACTCGATGGCCCTTGTGGTCTATTCCAACTCTATGATTCTATGATTCTAGTTTGTGTCACTTGCTCTCTCTCTCTCTCTCTCTCTCTCTCTCCTAGCAGTGAAAGGGCTCTGGATCAATGGAACAGGAGAAAGTAGCCCACAGAACAAAACCCTATGAGAAATTGATATTAGATCTTTCCCTACTTATTTTGGCCCCATTGCATTGTGCTAGCAACAATTATATCAGACCTTCCAAGTGTCCGTATTTTCCAGGGACAGTTTCAGATTTATAGAGTTTCTGATCTGATCCTGGAATTTCCACTTTTTCCTTAGGACATCCCTATTTTCATTGGAGAAATGTTGGAGGGTATGTTATATGTGATGGTAATCAGCAAGGTATCTGCGGGTGCCATAACCCAAAGTTACTTTATTAGCCCTGTGATGTTATGGTGTATAATGTATAGTGGGGCAGAAAATCATTTAAATAAAAAAAAACACACACACACACACACACACAGAAGAAAGAAGCCTTATGCTGGATCACTCCATTGTCCAACATGTCCTTTATGAAATGACATCTGCCAATATTCACGAGGGCACTTCTCTCTTCCTTTTCTCCTGGCAGACATTGGGCCATTAGCTATGGATGTACTCTGCACTAGAAGAGTAGGGTCTGAGGGCCCTCATCCACAGAAGCTAGTAAAATTTGCTATTCATGAAAAAATAAAGCACAATTGATGATATGAAAGATAGTTCTCAGACAGTCCATGAAACCATTACGAAAACCCCATGTGCGGGGCATCCTAGTATCTGAATTACCAGTATTTGTGTTCCTCTATTATGCAAGGATGTAAAGTCTTTAAAAATAGATTGTGGATTACTACTTCTGTTTTCAACAAACTATGACTCTAAACCAAGCAAGAATTGCTACAATTTCTAAGAAATCTTCCATGTTGTTGTTGTAGTAGTAGCAAAGGCTATGTAATGGCTAAAACATGTTGATGTCAAAACTGATAAATATATTCAGCACAGTATGGTTTAAGAAAGAGAGGTTAAATTGGATAAGATACAGTGAAATTTGATAAACATTTCCCTGTGAAACTGGGCCATATAACATTACATTTTTTATCTTGGCAATCTTCACAGAGTAGAGTGTTGACAGCTGTTGGGCTTATGGATAAATTTATCAAAATTCTGTCCTGTTTCAACCAAATGGTTTTCTCGCTACCCTTGTTTGCAGACAAATATCTGAAGACATTACTTTAAGAAACAGATTATGACCTAATCCTCTAAAGACTGCTCTATAACAAAGTCAAGTTACCGAGGACGATCCTCACCATTCTCACAGTGTGGCATGGGACTGGACAAAATGCAAATGGCTCCTTTGCCACAAAGCAATGAATGAATCCAGCCTAAATACTGATCGTTGACTCCACACCCCTATTGTATTATGGAGAACACTGGATTTCCTTGGAAGTTTATCAAGAGTTCTTCAATGACAAGCTAACATGGAAGATAACTTTCTTGGCACTACTGATATTCACCTTCAACCTAGATTTGCAGAGCTGGATATGTCTTAAAGGACATTCTCAGTTGAAAGCTGGATATGTCTTAAAGGACATTCTCAGTTGAAATTAATATGCATTCTAGAACATTTACCAGAATCACTGGAAATATACTAGGCTTTGATACCAGGCAGTCACAGGGAAGTTAACAACAACAACAACAACAACAACCAGAACAAGAATTTTATTGTTTATGCCCCACCCATCTGACTGGGTTACCCCAGCCACTCTGGGCAGTTTACAATCCAATGACAACACAGCAAACATCAAATATGGAAAAAAAAATTCTTGAAACTGGGCTGCTTTTAGATGTATTTAGAGAGTTGTGCAGTTCTTTATCTGTTTGACATCTGATGGGAGGGCATTCCACAGGGCAGGCACCATTACCAAGAAGGCCCTCTGCCTAGTACTCTGTAGGTTCACATCTCACAGTGAGGGAACCGCCAAAAGGTCCTCTGAGTTGGACCTCAGGATGACTGGAATCCAATGGAAAATACTCCTGAGTAAACATGTTATTGGATGGCACAGTTAAATGCACATTGTGGCTCTGAAGAGCAACAAATAGCCCAGTAGTAGATTATTAAGCATAACCATAATCACGTCTTGTAGTGAGAGAACTGCCAGAAGTCCCTTAGAATTGGATCTCAATTTCCAGGCTGAAGACACTCCTTCAGGTATACAGAGCCAAAGCCATTTAGTGATTTAAAGGTCAGTACCAATGCTATGAATTGTGCTTGGAAACATACTGGGAGCCAATGTAGATCTTTTAGGACCAGTGTTATATTGTCCCAGCGGTTGCTTCCAGTCACCATTCTAGCAGTCCTTTTGCGTGTCGAGGTCCCCAAGCCACCCCCCAAATAACTCACAACGCACACTTAACTTTTCTTTAAGGTTTTTGGCATAATTTTGGCCACAACTTTATTAAAATACAAAACCGTGAGTGATTGTTTGGGCATTGGTTAAGACTATCTGTCCCCTCGCCTGGGGACAGAACTGACTTCCGGGCACCACCGAAAGACAGTGCGGGGGAAAGCAAGTCGGAGAGAAATGGAGCTGAGTCACAGACCCTCAATTCTCACCCGCATGCTCCCCGAAGGCTTGCCGGCCCTAGTCCCATTCCAGGGATTGGACGAAAAGATGGCAAGCCCCAGGATTCCTTTAACGGAATTCCCTTTCCGCAGCAACCATGGAGGGGCAGGCCCAGCCTATCCTAACCCCTCCATGGAGGGGCAGGCCCAGCCTATCCTAACCTCTCCATGGAGGGGCAGGCCCAGCCTATCCTAACCCCTCCTCCACCAATTTATAACCAATGCCTAACCGCAACCTTACAAGTTGTGACGATTTGCTACGCAGTAGGCAAAAACCAAATGGCCCAGCCAATCAGCCAGATGGACAAAATTCCTACCAGGCCCCTGCCCCAATGGCAGATGACCCCATGACAGGCATAGCAAGGTCAATGCAACAACCCCTTACTCAAGGGCGGGTGAGCGGGTGATCCATTGCACGCAGCAAAGAGAAAGCTCCAGGCTGCGTGCAGAGTACTTAAACATTTTACCCCTCCCACCAAAATTGCAACATAACTTTTACCCCAGCAACCCAGTGAACCGATTACTGCCCCAGGCCATCTTTAGAGACCCTGCCTGGTAACAGAGGGGTGGATCAGCAGACCCCACCGCAACACGTGCTCTCCATGAAGGAGAACACGCTTTCTGGATTAGTTGTAGTTTCTGAGTCACCTTCAAAGATAGCCCCACACAGAGTGCATTGCAGTAGTCCAATGACGCAACAGAAGCTAGAAAGTTTGAAAATCATTGTCTTATAGTACAGTTATATCACCACTTTAAGTTATGGGCTTCCTCAACATGATCTCACTGCTCTTGAGGCTTAAGATATAATCCAACATTTTTTATGAGATTTTGCACAATTCTTAGCACAGCCTGTGGGGAAATTGCCCTGTGCTGTTCATTGGTAATATGATTGCTCATATTTATTCCATGTTAATGCTGTTCTTACTTTGTGACAATTTCATTTTTATTTCTTATCAATTTCAGCTGTCTTCCTTACACTCTGTCTTAAGAAATGAATGTAGACACATTTATGTTTTGAAATAATGAAAGATTTCTCTGGCTTTAAGTCACAACACCATAGAGTGCTATTTTGTGCACCAGTAGGGATGCTGGTGTACCCAAAGTCTGATGCTGCAGCCCATACTGTATGTAATCTGCTGGGTGACCCAGTTTCATTTGGCTGACTTTTGTTTAATTTTGACATTCATGATTCCAGGCAGAATCGGTTCTAGTCTCTCGAAGCAAAGAAGCCACTGAAGGAGATGATTAATGATTGGTGTTTTCTCTCCCCCCCCACCCATTTCAGTATGGTTACACAAGGAATATCTTGAACCATAATAAAATGACTTTATCAACAATGATTGTCTGTGAAGACAGAATTGGGATTCAAGATGACCTTAACAAATTGAAGACAAACTAACAAACTGAATATCAATAGGGAAAAATGTAAGGTTCCACACTTAGGCATGAAGAACATAAGATGGGGACACCTGGCTTGTCAGTAGTACATATGAAACAGATCTAGGGTCTTAGTAGACCACTAGCTTAACATGAGTCAACAGTGTCATGCAGTAGCAAAAAAGGTAAATGCTATTCTAGGCTGCATCAACAGAAGTATACTGTCTTGATCAAGGGAAGTTATAGAATTGTTCTATTTTGCTTTGGTCAGACTACAACTGGAATTCTTTGTCCAATTCTGGGCACCACAGTTTAAGAATATTGGCAAGCTGGAATGTGAGAAGAGGAGGGCAACCAAGATGGAAACCAAGTCTTATGAGGAACAGTTGAAGGATTTGGGTATGTTTAGCCTGGATAAGAGGAGACTGAGAGAAGATAGTCATCTTGAAATATCCAAAGGGCTGCCATATGGAAGATGGAGCAAGCTTGTTTTCTCTGGCTCCAGAGGTTAGGACCCAAACCAATGACATCAAGTTACAAGGAAGGAGATTCTGACTACACATTAAGAGTTTCTGACAGTAAGAGCTGTTCAACAGTGAAAGGGACTCCCTCGGAAGGTGGTGGACTTGGTGGCTTTTAAGCAGAAGATTTATGGCCATCTGTCATAGATGCTTTAGTTGAGATTTCTGCATTGCAGGGTCCCTTCCATCAGGGTCCCTTTCATCTCTACAATTCTAAGATTCTCTAATGAGAAGACAAAATAACATAACAAAAGTGGATAATTTATGGCATCCCCATCCAATGTGGCTTCTCAATTTCTGCATGTTATAGGGATGAGAGATATTTCTTCTTTCTCAGCAGGTGCTTGAAAGGCCAACAATGCAAATTGTTGAGTGTGTCTGGCCAAGGTCAGTGATAAAGGCGCTGCCACAGCACAACGGTGGATTCTGTCACTGACATGCCTTGTGGCACCAGGGATGACTTCAAGGGGCTGACACTGCCTAATTATGTTTCTTTCCCATCTCCGACACCAATCTGGCAGTTTGTGTCTTCTGGGTAGCTTCAGTAATGTGTGGATCATCTCATTTTCACATTTGTATATGCTTATCCCCATTGCTCCCTGCTTCTCTTATTTGATGGGTATTTCCTTTGCCAAGCCTTTCCTCTGATGCTAGGAAAAGAGGCATTCCTGGCAACTGTGCTTCTTGGGATCCTTTTAAACTGCTGATAACAGGGCACGTTCTGCATGTAACACACTGGCTCTCTCAATAACATGGGTTGGGTAGTACTGTGAGTTGTGCTGATCCCTGCTGCCCCAATACTGCAGTGGACTTCTGCTTTTACAATGGAACTTCCCCCTCCTGTCCTCTCCCAGGGGAGCACGTTGTGATGATGTCACCCCCCCCAGGGATGACACCCGGGGTGGACCGCACCCACCACACACCCCTTCCTCCACCACTGGGGTTTGAACAAGGTGCTTGGGTCAGTCAGGGTGTCAGGAACATGGCTCACCAGAGAGCAGGCAAAGAGTCAGACTCAGAAATTGAGCTAAGTGGAAGAGGGACAGACTCTGCAGATAAGAGCTGGCTGAGTCGAGAAAGGGCAGTTCAACCCCCCCCCCCTTCCAGAGGAAGGCACTATTAGCTCTCAAGAAGAGGAAGAGCTGGAAGGCAGTGAGAGCATTGCTAGGCAATAAGCATATAAGTAGAGGTCTGAGGTCAGCTTCTCAGTCCCCATTCTAGGAAACTGGATAAGATCAGAGGACAACGGAAGGGCAAGAGAGGAAAGCAGGAGTTTGGCATCCTTCCTGCTGTGGGAGGGGCGATGATTTAGACTGACCAGCTATTGTCAATGCGAGCAGGCGAGAAGCCATGTTCTGGATGTGTGTGTGTGTGTGTGTGTGTGTGTTTGTAAATAAACATGCATAAAACTTCCAGAGAGTCATTACTTCTTATCAGGGGCTTGCTTGCCTGTCAGAGATCATTACACAGGGTGACCACTTATGCTCTGAATCCTTGTCCCTCTTGACTGATAAAAACTAGCAGGGAGGAGACAGTTGGCTGGGCCAGGGTGGTTGCCATTCTTGCAATTTAAAATAAATGTATCAGTTTCACATTTTGTGTTTTTCATTTTTTCAATAATACTTGGCTTCTGAAAATAATAGAAGTTAGTATGGGGGGGCATGCAAGTAGTTAGACTTGCCTAGGGTGGAAATAGTGTTGCACCAGCACTGTATATATTCATGGATAAATGGAATATATTATAGTTAAAGTCCTAGCCATTAATATTGTCAAGTTACAGCACACCAATATAGTTTTCAATAGGTAAACTGTACCTTCAGTGAAACCTAATTACCATTATATATATATATATATATATATATATATATATATATATATATATGCTTTCGTAGATTTTCACGGGTATAGGAATGCAGGTTTTGGTGTCTTCGGGTGTCTTCCCGTGTAAGAGTCGGGGTGTCTGTGCGACGTTTCGACGAGGTCTCACTCGTCATCTTCAGGCTGGTGCTTTCGGCTTCTGTTCCAGTAACAAGAAGCCGAAAGCACCAGCCTGAAGATGACGAGTGAGACCTCGTCGAAACGTCGCACAGACACCCCGACTCTTACACGGGAAGACACCCGAAGACACCAAAACCTGCATATATATATATATATATATATATGAGAATGAGAAATGCTATTTAACAGTTCTGTGAACCAGTTGTTGGTCAATTAGCACACCATTATGTGTTAAATGTTCTCTCATTTGCATGGAGAAATCTGTAATAATGATTAATGAAGCTTTAATCGTGCATAATTTGAGACTTCGGAATTTTTTTTTGCAAGATTCAATTAGAGTGAGCTGAACAGTGGTTTCCGATGTTAAGCAAGAACTGTTGATCATGCAACAGAAGTGGTCTCCAAAAGTGGCCTCCCTATTTTATGTTCTCCTCTCTATAGCCATAACATGCAATTTTTCCTAAATGTAAAGTACACTAATTTTCAGTGATCTTAAGTTTCACTTGCTCGTGATATCATAGAAAGCATCCCCTGTCTGTCCAACAGCAGACAAGTACAAGAACATTGAGACACAACACGGCAGCATCCCATGGCAGTCAAGGTAAATGGCACATCATAGGGAGACAGGAGCCCTTCTTTGGTCCTTCAGTTCGCAAACCTAATTTCCTGCCTCCATTACAGTCCCAATGCCTGGCCACACCACCCTTCATGCATTGAATGACAACCTAGAGGAAAGTAACAGCATTGTTTAGCTTCAACCTTCTGAGCACTCCATCCTCAAAGTTCTATAACTGCTGTCTTGGAAATGGAACCATTCTCATCTGTGCAACTGATGAAGGAGGAGGCTGAAATGGGTGGCTATAAGAATGAATGAATGAATGAATGAATGAATGAATGAATTTATCTATCTGTCTATCCATCCATTCAATCAATCCAATCTTGAATTATCTAATCACAGTCAAGTTGGCAAGCCAAGAATAGTTTTACTAGTTGAGGTTCTATTATTCATTTGTTCATGGTATGTTTACAGAACTAATGAACTAGCTCTTCATTTTTTTATTACTCATCCACTTTCACTGCTATAAAAGGATGAAGGAAGAAGCAATGGACAATTCTTATGTCATTTTTAATAGCTTCTTATATATGCCCTCGTCTTATAACTACCGTTGTTAGTAACACACAAACACTATTAGTCTCATTCCCTTTTGCCAACAATAAAATAAAGAGTGCATTGCACCAGCTGGTAGATTTCATTTAGAAATGATTTTTCTTCTGTTGAAGTTTATTAGGTTAATATTACTTTTAAAAAACAAACCCTTTTATTTATCTTCGTTAAGAAGGGCTTTTCAGTATCTCCATGTAATGCACATCGGAGACAAAGAGTTTAATTAAGAAAGGAGCCAAAAAGAAACAGTAGCAACAAAAATAAGCCATAGTACAAAAATTAAAATAAAATAGGATATTTAGAGGGAAATGAGCTTACCAGTGGTTGCTTATGCATAAATGTGCAGATTATTAATTTTGATTAGCTGCATTTTACTGAAAAATGTAAACCCTAGATCAGAGATGGGAAAATTTTGCCCCCCCCCCCCCATATTGCTGAACTGCAGCTGCCATCAGCCCCAGCAAGCGAATTCAGTTGCCAGGGTTGAAAGACAGAATAGCTCAGCAACATATTGAGGGCCATTTGCAAAGATTAACACTAGGTGTTATGCTGTGAATTGTCACAGGGCTCTGTTTTGTCCCTGGTGCTATTTGCCCTATGTACAAAACCATTGGGGGTGGTCATTATGCAATTTGGAACACGTCTTCAATATGAATCTGAATCAGGATTCATATGCAAGTCCTGAGCTGGTGTCTAGATGCAGTGGTGTGCTGGATGAGGTCCAATAAACTAAGAGTGAATTCTGGCAAGACTGATGCCCTGTGGATGGGTGAGGTGTTCCTGGGTCCAGGAAACTGGGTGTTTGTGTGTTCTTGATGGGGGTCACACTCCCTTTGAAGAAGGCTCATAGCCCGGGGTTCATATTTTTGTGAGGCACAAGTGGCTTCAGATGCTAGGGGTGCCTTCTATCATTTTTGGTTGGCGTACTAACCACAGTGGTTAGTGCATTGGTAATTTCAAGACTAGCTTCCAGAAATGCACCCTATGACATTCAGCCCATTTCATTCCATGGTAGGGTGCCTCCTGTTGTTCCTGTTGTTTCAGAGAGTTCCTACAAGTTACTTTGTGTCCAGCAGTGCTGTGCCCCCCACAATAATATGGAATTAATTGCCACTCAGATAAGATTCGCTGCTGCAATCTATTATTTCAGATGCATGCTTAAGACCTTACCCTTACCCTATTTTCCAGGGACAGTCCCAGATTTACAGAAATCATCCCGTTTTCCAATATGTCCCGCTTTCCCTTAGGACATCCCTATTTTCATCAGATAAATGTTGGAGCATATGGTATTGCACCCTGACAAAGTGACATATCTTTCCTGGGTAGCCAGTGAAAGGTTTCTGATGGTACACTTATCTTTCAAAGCACTGACAGTGGTATCTGTGTCAGCCCTGAGATGCCCTCCCAGTACAGCGGTACCTCGAGTTACAAATGCCTCAGGTTACAAACGCTTCAGGTTACAAACTCCGTTAACATGGGATGAGAATGGAAATTGTGTACAGGCGGCGCAGCGGCAGCAAGAGGCCCCATTAGCGGAAGCACGCCTCTAGTTAAGAACAGTTTGAGGTTAAGAATGGACTTCTGGAACGAATTAAGTTCATAACTAGAGGTACCACTGCATTTCACTCTAATTCTGCTGCGCTGACACTCATAGAATCAGACCGATTTGTGAATCGTTTACTAATAGACTTCCAAAGGGCACTGCAGTGTTAAACTTTTGTAAGTGTCATTGGTGCTTTTACCATTTCATGATAATGTTGGTTTACTGTGCATTATTTCATTAAAGGTAAAGGTAAAGGGACCCCTGACCATTAGGTCCAGTCGTGGCTGACTCTGGGGTTGCGGCGCTCATCTCGCTTTATTGGCCAAGCGAGCCGGCGTACATGTGGCCAGCATGACTAATCTGCTTCTGGCGAACCAGAGCAGTGCACAGAAATGCGTTTACCTTCCCGCCAGAGTGGTACCTATTTATCTATTAGCACTTTGATGTGCTTTTGAACTGCTAGGTTGGTAGGAGCTGGGACCAAGCAATGTGAGCTCACCCCGTCATGGGGATTCAAACCGCTGACCTTCTGTTCGGCAAGTCCTAGGCTCTGTGGTTTAACCCACAGCGCCACCCGCCTCCCCATTATTTCATTAGTGCATCATTATTCCTCACTACAGCGGTGCCTCGCAAGACGAAAATAATCCGTTCCGCGAGTCTCTTCGTCTAGCGGTTTTTTCATCTTGCGAAGCAACCCTATTAGTGGTTTAGCGGATTAGCGCTATTAGCGGGCTTAGCAGTTTAGCAGCTATTAAAGGCTTAGCGGCTTAGCGGCTAAAAGGCTATTAGCGGCTTAGTGGCTTAGAAAAAAGGGGGGGGACATTTTCGTCTTGCGAAGCAAGCCCATAGGGAAATTCGTCTTGCGAAGTGCATCGAAAAATGGAAAACCCTTTCGTTTAGCGGGTTTTTCGTCTTGCGAGGCATTCGTCTTGCGGGGCACCACGGTACAGTGCTCATCTTTAGTCAGATTTTGTTTTCCATCAGTGGCATCTGCACAAATTGGCCTCCTTATATATTCCCTGTTGCTTTGGACCAGCTGAAACATTATAGCAGTGAGCTGTGCAGCGAGATGTTACTGTACCTCTAGTCTCCCCAAGGAAAACTGTAGCTTGGAAACTCCACTAATGCAGTCACAGTTTCCCGATTGCCATGCTTACAATATTTGGAACACAGTTTCCGCCCTCGGGCCTAGTTGGTTCCCATAAACTACATTTCTCCTGATGAAGCAAGTTTGGCTAATGCAACTCACACTCCTTCCCCCGAAATCGTTCTTTAATTTTGTTTGCTTTGACTTGATTTTGTAGTTGCCCATATGTCTGTTCGCAACTGTATTCCATAGTTAATACCATCTATTCAGGTTAGTAATATTGACTCTAACTCTCCTAAAGTTCAATGAAAATAAAGTTTTAAAAATGCTAGGCAGCTGCATGCTTATTATATTTTCAGAAATATACTTTAACTTTTTCTTTCTTAAATATTGGAGCAGAAGTTGCTAAAGCCTGCAGTGGGCTGAAATTGTTCAGACGGTAGTTGGTTCATTTCTTTGCTTTATTTTCTGAAAATGTGGACCTATTTGGCAAATATTGACCTATTGAGCCTTATAATAATAATAATATTTTTTTACCCCCAGAAATCTCACTGTGAACTTTCACTCCCCTCCCCAAAAAAGTGAGGGAGTGAGTAATACAGTATTAAGAATTGTTGGTGCATACTTGACACGGTCCAGAAACAGTTCAATGATATCAGTATGTGAAGAAACAAAGAAACTGAAGTAAAAATCAGTAATGCATTAACATTTCATTAGAGTTTCAACATTTCTCCGCTCTGAAATCAAGCACATTCAATACCAAATTCAGAAATGATTTTGAAATTTGACACATTGCAATGCAAAGACCATCAACAGGCAGATTTCTGCTTTTTCCTCTACAACATTTAATTTTTTGGCCTGTTAATTAGCTACTGAAATCTTAGTAGTATTGCAGAAAGTAGTGGTAGGAAATAAAATATCTTCTATTGACTTCTATTGACATGTGCTTGTCTTCTCCCTCCCCCACCAAATGTTATAAAGAAAGGAAGAAAAATCAAACTCGTTTTACTGTCAGAAAAATTCTAATGTTCTTTTGCTAAAATTCAGCCATTTTTGCTCTTCTAAGCAAAAGTTCATTTATAACATTTTGCCTGTTGTCACTTTTGTTGTGTTTGAAAATACAGTGGTGCCTCGCAAGACGAAATTAATCCGTTCCGCAAGTCTCTTCATCTTGTGGTTTTTTCGTCTTGCGAAGCACGGCTATTAACGGCTTAGCGGCTTAGCGGCTATTAACGGCTTAGCGGCTTTAAGAAAAAGGAAACAAACTCGCAAGAACTCGCAAGATGTTTCGTCTTGCGAAACAAGCCCATAGGGAAATTCGTCTTGCGGAACGACTCAAAAAATGGAAAACTCTTTCGTCTTGCGCGTTTTTCGTCTTGCGAGGCATTCGTCTTGCGAGGTACCACTGTAGTTGTTTACTGTTTGTTCTATTTACTATGTATATTCACTGTTTCGTATGTTATGTATTGTTACCTGCCATGTGAGGGCTTTTGCCATGAGAGGCATTTGAAGAAATTGTAAATAAATTATATAAAAATTACACACACACATACATATGCTTACAAGCAAGGTGTCATGAACTATCATACTATACCACTGTGACTATTATTACTCCTGTTACTGCAACAACTAATGCAAAAAGACAATAAAATCAATGAAATATTATAAAGTAGGTAAGTTTTCAATTATTATTATTTAACCAACCTAACTTTATGGTATTCCAATACCCTTTCGGTAACCTGAGAGAGATTATTTGCATAGCATAAGGTAAAGGTAAAGGGACCCCTGACCATTAGGTCCAGTCGTGACCGACTCTGGGGTTGCAGCGCTCATCTCGTTTTATTGGCCGAGGGAGCTGGCGTACAGCTTCCGGGTCATGTGGCCAGCATGACTACAACGCTTCTGGCGAACCAGAGCAGCGAACGGAAATGCCGTTTACCTTCCCGCCAGAGTGGTACCTAATTATCTACTTGCACTTTGACGTGCTTTCGAACTGCTAGGTTGGCAGGAGCTGGGATGGAGCAACGGGAGCTCACCCTATCGTGGGGATTCGAACTGCTGACCTTCTGATCGGCAAGCCCTAGGCTCTGTGGTTTAACCCACAGCGCCACCCGCGTCTCTTTGCATAGCATAATCAAATGCAATTATCTACACTGTGATTTGCAAAGCAATACATTTACTGTCTGTCTCTAAACAGGGTCCAGCTCTGCAGCCTGCTTTAAAGAGAAATATGCACATATGTCTTCCTGCTAGTGTGGATAAATATCTTCAGAGGCTCACCAGGACAGAATATAAGAGGTAAAAACAGTTGTCACCAATCCATTTATAAGCATGTGGATATCTAATAATAGTTATACGCTGATGGTTTTGCCATGTCCTCCAGGGGAGATGAATAGCATTCTACCGCCCTCCTCTACATATGAAGCATTAAAGAGGTGTGATATACTGCCAGCTGTAAGAGCAGCACAACCTGAAATTCCTTGGAGACAAAACCATAAAGCAAGAAATGACAATGAGGGCTTTACAAATCAGGGGAAGCAACTCAGGTGTCATCCACATGCAGAAAGATTTGCTATTCATGCTTGTTTATTGGATGGTTCAGAGTCATCCCTGTCAAACTGGGGAAATAAGGGAAAGCAGAATAGGGCATGCTGATTTGAGGAGATGACTCATCCAGATCCATTGACAAGAGCGGCAGCAGTGACAGACTTCTTAAAATAAAAATAAAAATCAGCCTATTCGATGTTTCAGACGATGAAAGGTAAATTACACAATCCAAAGGCTCAGATGATGTATGTGTTGCTAGATAACATCACTGCAGGTGTGAATTAACAGTTTCAGCGAAGGATAATTTCAATAAGCCTGGTAGGAAAGTGTAATGTGGACCCTACCTCTGCTTGTCGTGCTTTCCTCTGTTTTGACAAATTTATTATATATTAAAACTTATAGCAAGGAGAAATAGCTCCTGTGTTATGCCAAAATGCTAACACACCAGAACCTTTCTGATCTCCTGCTATACTCAAACTAACTGTCACACCCCACACAGTGTCACTCGCTGCTGACTTTACTGAAACCTCTGTCATTGTTTAAAACCATTACTTTTTTCCACTCAGTGTTACTCCATCTCTGCTTTATTCAAACCTTTGCAATTGCTTAAAAGGGACACCTATTTCCATTCAGTATTTTTCCATTCTTCCTTCGTTCAAACCTCAAATATTTGCCACCTAACAACAATTGAATGTCTCACTCAGATCACCTCCAAAACAATTTTCCCCTAACCCTAATTCACTGCCTGCCTAGATCCTGTCCCAAATCAATCCCTGTTCAGTTAACGGTCAAACTAAGAACATCTCTTTTTTACTTCTCCCTTTGCTCTGACTCTCCTTTGGGCTTGGCTATTCCTTTCTTCTGAGGGACGTGGGTGGTGCTGTGGTCTAAACCAGAGCCTAGGGCTTGCCAATCGGATGGTTGGCGGTTCGAATTCCCACAACGGGGTGAGCTCCCGTTGCTCGGTCCCAGCTCCTGCCAACCTAGCAGTTCGAAAGCACATCTAAGTGCAAGTAGACAAATAGGTACCGCTCCGGTGGGAAGGTGAACAATGTTTCCGTGCGCTGCTCTGGTCTTCCAGAAGCGGCTTAGTCATGCTGGCCACATGACCCAGAAAAACTGTCTGTGGGCGAACGTCGGCTCCCTCAGCCAGTAAAGCAAGATGAGTGGCGCAACCCCAGAGTCATTTGTGACTGGACTTAACTGTAAGGAGTCCTTTACCTTTACCTTTTTATTCTTTTCTTCTAAAGCCAGGTGAAACTTTCTATTTCTTCTCTTCCAAATGACACTTTGTGATGTCTGCACCAATGTGCTGCTGCTGCCTGCTGTCACCTGTGTCACTCTATGTTTGGGTGGCAGCAGCAGTTTGGAATGAGTTCTGGAGATAGCATGAAACTAAGTTAACTTCTTTTTTATGTCCTTGCTTGCCTACTACCCTCACCTATGGTCACCTGATCTCCCCACCCCGTCCTGTTCAAAACCACTTCTATGAGAGTCACAGCTCTAAGGACACAATTTTCCCCACTGGCCTTGACATTTATGGAACTGTGCAGCTCCTCAAGCCTTCCTGAACATCTGTGATTACCGCACTTCACCAAGATACGTACTTCTGCGCTTGGTAGTTCTTAAAGTGTGTCTTTCATACCAGCTCAGAAGATTTCCCCGGGCAAGACCTTTTTCTTTTGCAAGCACTTAAAACTACTTATGATAAACAGACAGCTCCCCTGCGGTTGTTGCTAATATGTGTGCATATACTAGGCATGTTTTCACCAAAATGTTAAATTTAAAGTAAGGCATATTTTTAATTTATCACAACCAGCTGCCTTTCCCTGAGATTGTCTTGACACTGGAGGAGGTTTACTACATCCTGTTTGAAAGATCCAGGTACATCACAGTACAGTGCATTTTATTTTTAGTTCCAATATTTGATATTAGGAGTGTTTGATAAATACAAAATCTTCCCTTTCCAAAAGCTAGTCCAGCCATTTGAGTTGTTTTGATTCTCAATTACCTTTGATGCCAATGTTAATACATTCAAGAATACACTCTGTGTTTAGTGCAATGTTACCCCGTTTATTTATATACAGAGAAGGTACATGCTCTTATTTTGTGGCATTGTATTCAGGAATTCTGTTTGGTTGGAAAATTAAATGGAACTTCATAATGTATCACATCCTGCCAACACATCAAACAGTATGCCTCGTTCATTGTTTCCATCTTGTGCTCTTAAATGTCTCTGAACATTTTTGATTACTTTGTCAGCATTTTTTTTAAAAGATACCAAAAAAATTAAAAGGCACAAATACACCTCAGTAATGATGTATTGTACTCTGCTATGTCTAAAAATTGAAGCTTTATTTCCAGACTTTGCCCTAAGGGAGTTTCCAGACTGGTGGTATATTGATCAATCATCATAATATCTTTGTGCAAAAGAAGGAATGGGTGAAAATGCCAAATTATGTTTCTCTCCGTTTCTCATTTTTCCAGTCTAAACAAGATCTGCCCCCTCAGCCTCAGTTTGGATTTGATTTGATTTTATTTAAAAGATCTCCATGAAAATTTATCAGAAAATTTCACATTTTTCCTAATACATTTTTCTACACGTTTGTGCATGATATACAGATTTTACAAGCAATTTTGCACGCTATGATGAATTTGACATGTTTTCACCAATACATACAATTTTACATACAATAATACAATTATTATTATTATTGTGCACATTTCTCTTCCAAATATGCATTTTTCTACATGTTACATGGCTGCAGAAAATTCAGAGCAGTGCAACCTTGAAAGGATAGCTGCACTTAACTTCGCCTGTTGCTTCAGAAAGTATGAGTTGAGAACATTTGCATTGAATTCCAAGACAAGGCAAATTTATTCTCCATCCCTATGCAAAAGTTATATGGCATTGCGAGCATTCGGTTGTTATCCCACACATTTCATTGCATTTTTCCATCACATTCCTCATCAGACTTTTTGTGGTTAGAAAGTGATGAGATAATTGCACTAGAAAGTGCAGGATAACAACCAGATTTTGTAGTGAATAAACAACACTTCTGGAAGCACTCTAATTCAGACATTACCAAGACAGGATGGTAAATGCTCTAATCAGATAGAAAACCCTTATCACGTCCATGTTATTTTATTGAGAAATAATTGTGCTATTATTTCTAAAGTTTACACCCACTCCCTATCCAGAAGACTTTTGCAGTAATAAATAAATTCATCTCTGGCTTGTCTCTATCGACGTCGAAGGCTGGCAAGAAGTGTAATCTTTATTTAAAAAAGAACAGTGTTGGGGGGGTGTTTTTTGCTGGGTGCTCAGTGTTTTCTAGCTACTCTTTTGTTCAAATATGCTTTTGTAGTGTTTCTGATCCATCAGTTGGGGAGGGAGTGGAACCTTGGTGCCAACTATAGGGGGCCTGGGCACCCACAAAAATTGTTG
The DNA here is from genome assembly GCF_965113315.1 of Podarcis vaucheri. Lineage (NCBI taxonomy): Eukaryota > Metazoa > Chordata > Lepidosauria > Squamata > Lacertidae > Podarcis > Podarcis vaucheri. Next base: position 93,938,551 of record NC_138762.1, on the reverse strand, counting down.
TGGGTGCTTGGCACCCACACTGCAGGGCCTCCAATGTGATTTCCATAGCCTTGTGAAGCACTGGAAGTTGCATCTGAGGCCTTGTGAGAGCCTCGGATGCAGCGTCCATGGCCTCACTGGGCCTTTGGCACAACTTCAGGGGCTTCCAAACACCACTGCGGCACGTGTGCCATAACGCGACGACATCACGTTATGTCACACTTGCCACGGGGCACCCATAATCTGAGGCCCAAGTCAGAATCCCTGAATGGAACTATAAATAGAGATGCAAGTGTTCAAAGTCCTTCACTTACACACTTTCCTGTCTCACCGTCTGGCAAATTCTAACAAAATAAAAAAAATCCTTCCAGTAGCACCTTAGAGACCAACTAAGTTTGTTATTGGTATGAGCTTTCATGTGCATGCACACTTGGTATCTGAAGAAGTGTGCATGCACATGGAAGCTCATACCAATAACAAACTTAGGGACCCGGGTGGCGCTGTGGGTAAAAGCCTCAGCGCCTAGGACTTGCCGATTGAAAGGTCGGCGGTTCGAATCCCCGTGGCGGGGTGCGCTCCTGTCGCTTGGTCCCAGCGCCTGCCAACCTAGCAGTTCGAAAGCACCACCGGGTGCAAGTAGATAAATAGGGACCGCTTACTAGCGGGAAGGTAAACAGCGTTCTGTGTGTTGCGCTGGCTCGCCAGATGCAGCTTGTCACGCTGGCCACGTGACCCGGAAGTGTCTGCGGACAGCGCTGGCTCCCGGCCTCTAGAGTGAGATGAGCGCACAACCCTAGAGTCTGTCAAGACTGGCCCGTACGGGCAGGGGTACCTTTACCTTTAACTCTAAGGTGCTAGGGCTGGGCTGGATGAATCCCTAGCCGGAATTAAGATTGCTGGAAGAAATATCAACAACCTCAGATATGCAGATGACACAACATTGATGGCAGAAAGTGAGGAGGAATTAAAGAACCTTTTAATGAGGGTGAAAGAGGAGAGCGCAAAATATGGTTTGAAGCTCAACATCAAAAAAACGAAGATCATGGCCACTGGTCCCATCACCTCCTGGCAAATAGAAGTGGAAGAGATGGAGGCAGTGAGAGATTTTACTTTCTTCGGCTCCATGATCACTGCAGATGGTGACAGCAGTCACAAAATTAAAAGATGCCTGCTTCTTGGGAGAAAGGCGATGGCAAACCTAGACAGCATCTTAAAAAGTAGAGACATCAAAGGTTGCCAACAAAGGTCTGTATAGTAAAAGTTAGGGTTTTCCCAGTAGTGATGTATGTAAGTGAAAGCTGGACCATAAAGAAGGCTGATCGCCGAAGAATTGATGTTTTGAATTATGGTGCTGAAGGAAACTCTTGAGAGTCCCATGGACTGCAAGAAGATCAAACCTATCCATTCTTAAGGAAATCAGCCCTGAGTGCTCACTGGAAGGACAGATCCTGAAGCTGAGACTCCAATACTTTGGCCACCTCATGAGAAGAGAAGACTCCCTGGAAAAGACCCTGATGTTGGGAAAGATGGAGGGCACAAGGAGAAGGGGACGACAGGACGAGATGGTTGGACAGTGTTCTCGAAGCTACCACCATGAGTTTGACCAAACTGTGGGAGGCAGTGGAAGACAGGAGTGCCTGGCATGCTCTGGTCCATGGGGTCACGAAGAGTCGGACACGACTAAACGACTAAACAACAACACAACAAGGTGCTACTGGAAGGAAATTTTTTTAATTTAGTTTCAACTACGGCAGACCAACACAGCTACCTACCTGTAACTGACAAATTCTATTTTGCTTTGCACAATGTAAAACTGTGACCTCTTCATATCATGTCATATGCACGCTTGGTTTTCTCAGGAGTTCAGAACCATTGTGTGACATGTTCCCATCCATTATGTAACATGGGTGTGAGAATCCTTTGATCCTCCAAACATTGCTGAACTACAACTCCCACCAGCCCATTGGCCATTGGCACTGCTTCTTGGGGCTGATGTGAGTCATAGCTCAGTAACTTATGGTGGATAAATGGCTTTCCCACACCTGCTGCAATTATGATGGTGATATCGGTGGCCCTTCCTTACTGAGAGTCCTGGATATGCATGTCACATTGCAATGAAAAATAGAAGGATGAAGACTATGTTGCATGGCAGCCCAGGCACTGTTCCAGGAGCCAATCCTGGAAACCAGACAGAGGGCCTTCTCGGTAGTGGCGCCCGCCCTGTGGAACGCCCTCCCATCAGATGTCAAAGAGATAAATAATTACCTGACATTCAGAAGACATCTTAAGGCAGCCCTGTTCAGGGAAGTTTTTAATATGTAACGCTGTACTGTTTTTAACACTGATTGGGAGCCGCTCAGAGTGGCTGGGGAAACTCAGCCAGATGGGCGGGGTATAAATAATAAATTATTATTACTATTATAATCAGCTGCACCATTTGATCTCCCAAAGGTGGGGCTTCAGAGATGAAATGCCCTTCCTTTCATCATCAGCTGGACTATAAGTATTGAGGGCCTAGCCTCAGTTCTGGAGCCAATTAGGTTGTCCAATGCCTGGATCCTTGTCTTATGCCATGCCAAACTCTATTACCTAACCAATAAAGTTGTTGTTGCTTTTAGCTCATTTCTTGCTGTAACTGGGGATAGAGAGAATGAAATTGCTTATTCTGACCCAATCAAGCTTTTCTCACATCTGACCACTTCTTGCATTGAGCAGCAACATACCCATGTATTATTTTTTTTTACCAAAGCCCCACTAAATATATGCAATAAATAAATATATATATTGTCAGGGGTTCAGAAGCAGAGACGCAGAGAAGGGTGGAAACAGAGAGCGAGGGGGAGGAAGCCGAAGGGAGAATGAGTGATGATGACGACCCGAGATCTCCAAGCCTAAGCAGTGAGTCAGAGGACTCCCAAAAGGGAGCCCCAGTGAGCAGAGCAAGGGGGGGATCCGGGGGGACACCCCAGGAGGAAGGGAACAGAGGAGATTCAGAGAGCAGCAGCTGGAAGTCGGGACCCACGCTCATAACTGAGGGCGGCAGCAGCTGGAAGTCGGGACCCACGCTCAAGACTGAGAGCAGCAGGGAGGAAGGTAGCCAGGCATCGGGTTCCGGAGGCTGTCAGCAGGAGGGAGGGCACGAGTCAGGGGTGGTCACGCCCTCCTCAGAGAGCGAGGCAACGGTTAAGAGGAAAGTAGAGAGTTGGGCGCGCGCGCCAAGTTCAAATGCAGCGGAAGCTGGAGCTAGCTAAGCACGCCTACAAGGTGCAAGCTGACAAGCACAGGCGGGTTGGCGAAGTGATCCAAGTGGGAGACTGGGTCTGGTTGGCAGCCCACGCAGTGCCGACCAGGTCGCTTGCCAAGAAGAAGTTGGGGCACAAGCAGATCGGTCCGTACCAAGTCGAAGAGCAGATCAACCCGGTAGCCTTCCGACTGGCGCTGCCGGAGGGTTCCAGAATGCATCCGGTGTTCCACAGGTCGGTGCTCACTCCCTACAAGGCACCTCACAGGTTCCAGGAGCCAGGGACGGCGCCAAGTCCGCTCCGGGAACGGACGGAGACGCGGGAGGTGAAGCACCAGGACCACATCAACGAGGTCACGGAGATTTTGGACTCCAGATGGGGGGAAGAGGGAGTCGAATACCTCTTAGCCAGAGAGGGCACCCGGGCCAGCGCCAATAGCTGGGTACCAGACTACGCTTTGGAGGAACCCCTGCTCAAGGACGAGTTTCATGCCCTCTTCCCACACAAACCCATGCCAGCGAGCTTCTTCGACGACTGCTTGTTCACACCCACACTTTCTTCCAGCACGTTCCATGGATTCGACTCAGAAGGGGAACCCGCACGGAGCACCCGTTCCCCAGAAGGTTCACCGGCAGGTTCGGCATCAGGAAACTCGTATTGGTGGGACGATCGACCAGAGGAGCGATGGCGCAGGAAGTGGCTGGAGATGCCAGGTCGAGCGACCGACGCAGAGACTGACATGGACGTGTTCGGGGAGGACCTCGGGTTCGAGCACGGCGGTACAGAGATGGAAGAGCAACAAGTCAACGTCGACGACCGCGAGGGGGAAGACTCGGAGGTCTTCAGTTGGCGGCCACCCACGGGGAGCGACCTGTATCCAGCATTCCCTCCCATGATGATGGAGCGCCCAGCACCCACACCTGACAGCGGGGAGGGGGGAAGGGGGGGCTTCGAGGGGGGGATGGATGTCAGGGGTTCAGAAGCAGAGACGCAGAGAAGGGTGGAAACAGAGAGCGAGGGGGAGGAAGCCGAAGGGAGAATGAGTGATGATGACGACCCGAGATCTCCAAGCCTAAGCAGTGAGTCAGAGGACTCCCAAAAGGGAGCCCCAGTGAGCAGAGCAAGGGGGGGATCCGGGGGGACACCCCAGGAGGAAGGGAACAGAGGAGATTCAGAGAGCAGCAGCTGGAAGTCGGGACCCACGCTCATAACTGAGGGCGGCAGCAGCTGGAAGTCGGGACCCACGCTCAAGACTGAGAGCAGCAGGGAGGAAGGTAGCCAGGCATCGGGTTCCGGAGGCTGTCAGCAGGAGGGAGGGCACGAGTCAGGGGTGGTCACGCCCTCCTCAGAGAGCGAGGCAACGGTTAAGAGGAAAGTAGAGAGTTGGGCGCGCGCGCCAAGTTCAAATGCAGCGGAAGCTGGAGCAGTAAGCAGCCCGGAGAGTGAGCCAGGTCCTAAGGCCCGCCGCAAGGAGGCAGAAGGATCAGGGGGGTCAGCGTCAGAGGAGAGTAGAAGGGAGGAGGCCCAGGGGGGCAGAAGGACCCAGAGACGTAGGGAGAGGCGAAGGAGGTGGAGCAAGGCTAGGGTATTAAGCTGGTGTGCAAGAGGCGGGGACTCAGACGGGTCTTCGCCGACCTAGAGCAGAAGGTGTAGAGCTGCACGCTGCAGTTCGGAAATGAAACCTGTAACTCAATAAAGACTCTTTTAAAGTGGACGCTGTGTGGCGTGGTCCTATGTGAGCTGGGACCTGGTAGCAGCTCTGACATATATATAAACATATGTATATGTATAACATGTATAAAAATTCAACCCCACTGCTACATGCAATACCTCAAGGACCACCCTATCCCCATATAAAATTGCCTGGACTCTGCATTCATCATATGAAGCCCTTCTTCATGTGGCACCTCCACATGAGGGCTGGAGGGTGGCAACATGAGAACAGCCTTCTCTATAGTGGCGGCCTGTTTGTGGAATGCTCTCCCCAGGAAGGTACAGTTGTCAACTTCATTATTTATCTTTAGGCACCAGGTGAAAAAGCTCCTCTTTAGTCAGGCCTTTGGCTGATTAATATTCTACAGTCTTGTGATTGTGGGAGCGATGACAATTATTCTGCTGTTTTTTTGTTTTAATTACTTATTTGTGCTTTTAACTTGTATTATTATAACAGCAACAACAATTCCTTATTTGCATATTAGCAATTTGTATCCCAATTAGCAATTTCTGTATCACATGATTTTTTAAAAAGATGCTTGCATTTTCTTCATCAATGCCACCTTCACAACTCATTTATGCCGCCATCTTTCCAGAAGCATAGATTACTACCGGTACTTGTATTGATGTTGTGTGTTTTGTGTGTGTGTGTGTTTGAAAAGTAGGTAGAGGAGCTTTTCACAGAACAACTTTTCCCTTCTTCATTATGTGCATAGAAAATAGGTTTTGGATCTGTAATGAAAAAGTGAGGTATCTGAAGGACTATCAAGCAGGATGAAAATTCTGTCTGATTGACATCTAGGAATGGGATATTTTATCTAATCTAGTTCCACCACCTGTCTTGCCTTGGGATAAATTCTTCTGCAGTGCTATGGTATGAACTGGCTCCAGGAGTTCTAATTCACATCTCCCTATGTGCTGATACATTTTGTAAAGATTAGTTAAAAATACAGGATGTGGTCACAAGCTAAAGTCCCAAAGAATTTATTTTGTTTTAAGATTTGCATATGAATCACATTTTCAAAGTCCTGTCCTAAAGGCTTTCTTCTTTTTTTGCCAGTTTCTATTTTACTAATAGATGTGCAGCCAACATCATACTAATCTTCCTTTCGACAGTGAAAGCTTTAAGATCTTGATAAGTTTAAGCTTCTAAAAGTCAAAGTCTGCAGAAACCTTAGGAATGGTCACAATGAGATGACAAAATAGCAGATATGGGGAAAACTTCAGAGCAGCCTTTTATACGGTGCTGTTTTTCTGCCATTTAAATTGCAGCAATCAGCAAGTTTTTCTTGAGAGAGGGATGGGGTACAGTCCACCTACAAATCCATTAGGCCTAGTGTCAGCCCTAGCCCTTGGCTGATGCCTCTCCTGATCTGCATTAAAAATAAATAAATCCTAGTCTTCTGAGCAGCAACAGACAGCTCAGTCTACCTAGATGTCAGGGACTAGACATCAGAGGAGGAATGGTGGAGACCACCTCCCCCTTCTCCTGAACCTTCCTGAGAAGAGGACAGTATAGATTTACAATGGTGGTTTGCAGAGTGTCACAGCGTCATAGAAGAGGCGCAAAGCTGGGAAATAACGGGAGAAGCAGAGCAGGAACAATTGGCTGACACATTATCACTAGAAAGCATTCCAGACCCCCCTTCTACCAGATCCCGGTGAGCAATGAAAGTAGGAGAGCAGAGGGCTAAGAAACAATTGGCCCTAGGCAGCCACTATAAGGGGGTGGAGCAGTTGACGGCTGAGAAGGGAAAGGGGGGGGGAAAGAGATTACTCAGAGCAACATCCTTACAAAAGAGGCTGCATTTCTACACCTCTTTCTGTAAATATTGAATAAAAGACATTGCTAAGAGCATCTTGTCTTTCCATTACTGACAGCCTGCCGCAAGGGATCAGATTCCCTGGAGCCTGACACTAGCACTGTAATTTCCCATATTGCCCATGATATAGCATTTCTCCGAAAGAGGTTAAAATTAGCCTACCCAAAACTACCACTAGTCACTGTCACTGCCAGTTAAGTTCTCCAGGACCCACCATCAGAGGAGGAAGCCGACTACAGTGCAGTTTACTCTGGGCCTCCTTGAACCTCCAGATGGCCATGATCAGTCCATCGTCACAGATCCCACATCCTCCAGACCCTCTATTTGTCTCTAGACTGCAAGCCAGTATTAGTGATTTGGTAGCAGCAAAAGGCCAGATTTAGCTTTTGGACTTCCAGTTACTGAGTCCTAATATAAACATTTTTCCATGCTTCCATTCACTTCTCTACTTATGTGCAAGAAGCTGTATTTCATACCCTCCAACATTTCTCCGATGAAAATAGGAGAGCAACAACAACAACAACAATTTTATTATTTATTTCCCATCCATCTGACTGGGTTGCCCCAGCCATTCTGGGTTTATACCAACATATATAGAAACATAATACAGTGGTACCTCGGGTTAAGAACTTAATTCATTCCGGAGGTCCGTTCTTAACCTGAAACTGCTCTTAACCTGATATACCACTTTGGCTAATGGGGCCCCCCACTGCCGCTGCGCCGCTGCCACACAATTTCTGTTCTCATCCTGAAGCAAAGTTCTTAACCCGAGGTACTATTTCTGGGTTAGCGGAGTCTGTAACCTGAAGCGTCTGTAACCCGAGGTACCACTGTAAAACATTAAACATTTTTTAAAAACCTTCCCTATACAGGGCTGGCTTCAGATGGCTCAGGGTTCAGACAACTCCAAACCCTCCAATATTCCTCTGATGAAAATAGGGACATTCTATGGAAAATTGGGGCATTCTGGGATCAAATTCGAAACCAGGACGGCTTCTGTAAATCCAGGACTGTCCCTGGAAAATAGGGACACTTGGAGGGTCTGGTATCTTAGTCACATTCTGCTCTGATGACTACGGCCATATTCACACAATTCACACATATTCATCATTTGAGGACTACAGCTTCTGAAGACGGGTTGTGAACCTGCATTTTGTATCCCCATATCCCAAGCAAAGTGTCTAACCAGAGTGGTACACAGGGCTGTCACTAAGCAGCTTATAATTACTTTTTTAAAAAAAGACTTTGTGTAATAACAGCAACAAAACAAACCAGAAGACTTGTGAGTGTAACACAAAGATGCAATTGCAGCAGCCTCCTAGCAAGTAAACTTTTAATGTTCTATTTTTGGATGGTTGGCTTTTTATATGCTACAGGAGAATTTATCAAGTTTGACAGGCTTTCCTACAAAGAAACCCCTTTAAATGCAAAACACATTGCAGATACCAAGCAAAGGAATGCCTTTAACACCTTCCTGCTCCCTTGAACCTTGTAACAGTTTGGGCTTATCATGAAAAGGGAGACTCAAAATAGGAAAGAGGAAAAAAACCAGGAACCAATCAAGGCCATGTCCCATTTTATACAACTCTAATTCACAAACCTTTGGGAGTGTTTACATTTAGCCGCATGGGAGTTGCTGTGGCATGAAGCATTCGAGACTGTGCTTGGTAGCACTGGAACTCTTAGATCATGTTGATGCATTTCAGGACAGTGAATAATAATAATAATAATAATAATAGGAGGGTTTATAGAGAAAATACACCAATCATTATTAAAAAAAAAATAGTCCAAACTAAAAGGTGGCGCTGTGGGTTAAACCACAGAGCCTAGGACTTGCTGATCAGAAGGTCAGCGGTTCGAATCCCCGCGACGGGGTCAGCTCCCATTGCTCTGTCCCTGCTCCTGCCAACCTAGCAGTTCGAAAGCACGTCAAAGTGCAAGTAGATAAATAGGTACCGCTCTGGCGGGAAAGTAAACGGCGTTTCCGTGTGCTGCTCTGGTTCGCCAGAAGCGGCTTAGTCATGCTGGCCACATGACCCGGAAGCTGTACGCCGGCTCCGTCGGCCAATAAAGTAAGATGAGCACCGCAACCGCAGAGTCGGCCATGACTGGACCTAATGGTCAGGGGTCCCTTTAACTTTACCTTTAAAACATTAATATAAAGGCAAAAAAGAGAAAGAAAAAAGGAGATAGGCAAACGAAAGAAAGAAAGAAAGAAAGAAAGAAAGAGGAACAGAAAAAGATTTGAGAGGCAAAGAGAAGTTAAGAAAGTAAAGCATTTCTGATTCTTTGTCTGACCTCTCTATATAAACATTATTCACTTCATCCACTGTAGTATGATACCTAGTAAACTCACTTTCTGTTAACCACTGCCACTTCTCAGACTTGTGTGACTCCATTTTTGTGGCATGGTAAGGAGATGTAATAGGGATGCGGGTGGCGCTGTGGGTTAAACCACAGAGCCTAGGACTTGCTGATCAGAAGGTCAGTGGTTCGAATCCCCACAACGGGGTCAGCTCCCGTTGCTCGATCCCTGCTCCTGCCAACCTAGCAGTTTGAAAGCACATCAAAGTGCAAGTAGATAAATAGGTACCGCTCCGGCGGGAAGGTAAACGGCGTTTCCGTGTGCTGCCCTGGTTCGCCAGAAGCGGCTTAGTCATACTGGCCACATGACCCAGAAGCTGTACGCCAGCTCCCTCAGCCAATAAAGTGAGATGAGCACCGCAACCCCAGAGTCGGTCACGACTGGACCTAATGGTCAGGGGTCCCTTTACCCTTTACCTTTAAGGAGATGTAATATGAAATTTTCCACTTCTCCTGGATCTTCTGCCAGTACCAGAATGAGGCCCAATCTACATTATACATCTGAAGCAGTATCACAATACTTAAAGAATCCTAGGGATTGTGGTTTGTTAAGGGTGCTGAGAGTTGCTAGAGGACCCCTACTGCTCTCACAGAGCTACGGTTCTCAGAGTTACTTAACAATCCCTCCCTCTTCCTACAGTTTGGAACAAATGTTTCAAGCACAAACGGATGACTTAATGCCTGCAATATGCTTTTAACCTCTTTGGACTGAAACGCCGCAATCTGTCCCTCACAGCAGTGCCACACTAGGCCCCAAAGCTTTCCCCCACCTCTATCTGCCCTGTCATCTCTGTATTGTTGTCACTTGCAGAAGAGTGCTTGAAAGCTTGTTTAACAGGGGAACAAACACAGAAAACACAATGATGCTGGTATCAAAAGAAGCAAACCATAATCTTACTTTCTGTACTGAATCTGGACTCATGGGCTGTGGTAAGGACTGTTTCCTACCTCATGCTTGGTTGCTGTTAGCATAATGATAAAGTGACCTGATTTCCTTCTCTCCCACTAGACCCCCAGCTTGTTGCACAGGAATAATGCTAGACGTAGAGCTCCATTTCATTTCCAGTGTGGAGTACTGCTTTTGCACATATCCTCCAAACGTGCACCTCCATTTGTCTAGGGAGAAACCACGCAGGACTGTATGTGTACTTCATCACAGACCATTTCCCATCACTCAGAGTGATATGATCTATTTCATAGTGGGGAACCTGTTTCAGCCTGGAGGATTTATTGCCTCATGGACAACCTTCCAAGGAATGCAGGCCAAGTGGAGGATGGGGCCAGAGGATGGTGCAGAGTTAATAATAATAATAAATAATAAATTTTATTTATATCCTGCCCTCCCCAGCCGAAGCCGGGCTCAGGGCAGTACAAAAGTACAGTATAAAATAAAAGTACAGCATAAACAACACTCTAAAATCATTCATTATAAAATTAATTAATTCAAGCCACTGGCAACCATTGGGCCAGAGCTCCGCGAAGATTGCCGAGGGAGGGAGTCAGGCTGTGCCCTGCCCAAAGGCCTTGTGGAACAGCTCTGTCTTGCAGGCCCTGCGGAAAGATGTCAAGTCCTGCAGGGCCCTGGTCTCTTGTGACAGAGTGTTCCACCAGATCGGAGCCACATCCGAAAAAGCCCTGGCTCTAGTTGAGGCCAGCCTAACTTCTCTGTGGCCTGGGACCTTCAAGGTGTTTTTATTTGAAGACCGTAGGTTTCTCTGTGGGGCATACCAGGAGAGGCGGTCCCGTAGGTACGAGGGTCCTAGGCCGTATAGGGCTTTAAAGGTTAAAACCAGCACCTTAAACCTGATCCTGTACTCCACCGGGAGCCAGTGCAGCTGGTATAGCACCGGGTGAATGTGATCTCGCAGCGAAGACCCCATAAGGAGTCTCGCCGCGGCATTCTGCACCCGCTGGAGTTTCTGGGTCAGTCTCAAGGGCAGCCCCATGTAGAGCGAGTTACAATAATCCAGTCTGGAGGTGACAGTCGCGTGGATCACAGTGGCTAGGTCAGGGCGAGAGAGGTAAGGAGCCAACTGCTTAGCTTGGCGGAGATGGAAAAATGCCGCCTTTGTTATAGCTGCAATCTGCGCCTCCATGGAGAGGGAGGTGTCAAAGATTACACCCAAACTCTTAGAGGACGGTGCTGGCACTAATTGCACCCCCGCAAGAGATGGGAGTTGCCCCCCCCATCCCATATCGCCCCTTCCCAGCCACAGGACCTCTGTCTTCGAAGGATTTAGCTTCAACCGGCTCCCATGTAACCATCCAGCCACAGCTTCCAAACATCTGGTCAGTGTGGCCAATTTTAATCCCATAGCACATTGTCTTGAGTCATTATTCTGCTCAGGGGTCGCCTGGGGTTGGAGGGACTCCACCTGTCCACGCAATGGACGTGACACTGAAATTTGTACCATAGGTTGCTTTCCAACCACATGACAGTCACAGGTTTCTACAAACACCCACACATCTCTCCAGGAGGCATTCTCACACAGAGAAACAATGAATCCAGAACAGTTTAATAGGGGGTAACATATAGTATGGGCATTGCCGAAATTCCCAAATAAGCATCTTTTGGCTTTGCCTTCCCAAGCTTGCCCTCATAGATTGCCTTCCTGGGGAAGATCACCTTCCATAAAAAGTTATTAAGATAGTCCATAAAGTCCTTTTTCCATGGCTGGCCATAGTGGGAGTCAGGGGTAGCCACTTCTGAATAATTTTGGGTACCAAACTCCTTAGGGTGTATTGTTGGCTTGTGAAACAGAGCCCTTTCTTGCCTTGCGTGCTTAAACATTTGCCTTGTGTACTTTTCCAGGCAACTTTGGCACCTCAGAAACAAGATGCTAAGGGCACACTTAAAACGATAGACTAAGTTCTGTGCTAACAAATTACTATTTATATCAAAACTTATATCACAACTTTAAGTGGCAAATGTGTGTGCCACTTGCTTTAGCCTACTGCAGTTGCATTACATTCCTCCTCATCATCCATTTTTCTTGCATTGAAAAAATGTTGAAATAGCTCCTGTGGGTGCCCCAGCCCATGCCAGGATCACTACCAATCTCTTAATTTAAGTTAGATGCCTTCTTTCCAATATCCTCAACTCCTAGTGATTACATCCTATGCCACAGAAAGTGGAGATCATTATTGATCTCATATTAGCATGTGAAGTACACACCAAAGACTGCCCTAAAGTTTGCAGACGTTTTGCAGATATGGGACTTCTGAAACAAGGAGTTATGGTGCTATTTTATTAAGTTCAATGTTATTATCTCAAATTGTATTCATGTCATTTGCCCAATGATACTTTCCCCTTAAGATACACAAACCAAATGAAGCTGAACTATTTAAATGAGTATCTATCTCCTTGCCAATTTGATAGTAATGAAATCAATAAATTGTTTAGCAACTAGTGGTGCAGCAATAAAACTGCTAGTACATTTGCAAAGCTAAGCAGGGTCTGGTATGGTTTCAAATTGGATGGGTTGACCATTTGTTGATATTCCTGCATTTCAGGGGGTTGGTCTATATATCCCTCAGGGTTCCTTCCAACTCTAAAATTATATGAGTCAATGAACTCTATTATTTCTTGAAAAACAAGGAAATGTGTATTTCAATTATTTTAAAGCAACCTGAGAAAAGCTGCCTGAGTTCTTCACAAATATTTTCCACAAATAAGTTCTTATGGAATCCCTTAGTCATTTGGATTCTGTTTGGCTTGCTAAGTTTAGAACAAATGTCAAAGAAAGAGATATTATGGTGCTTGGCTGTGCAGTTTGCGCGATACAGAGCACCACTTTCAAAGCATATTTCATCTTTATTATTCTCCTATAGAATATCAGAGTTGTTCCACAGTAAAGGCGTTTGTTCATTTAGCTCTTAGCAATTCAACTTCTTTGGACAAAAATATAAATGGTCAATGGTTTTCTTTGACAGTCAGCTAAAATTGAAGCCGATGACAACAATAATCTAATATGTAGAAATTATGTGGTTTTCTCATATTTAAAGGTGTTTTTAATACATATTTTTACTTCTTTACCTTCAAAACCATGGATTTTAGATACACACTTACCGTATTTTTTGCACCATAACACTCACCTTTTTCCTCCTATAAAGTAAGGGGAAATGTCTGTGCATGTTATGGAGGGAATGCCTACAGGTGGCATGCCTACGGATTTTCCTCCTCTAAAAACTACGTGCATGTTATAGAGTGAAAAATACGGTAATTGTTTGTGATACACCTCCTCATTACAGTGCAAATGGTATTACTAAGTCCTAATCTGGCTTCTTGAAGCTTCAGATGTTCTGAAACAGCAAAGCAACACTTAGGCACCATAGTTTTGAATAGTTTGGAGTATCAAGGAATAATATACTCATACTCTCCTTTCCTTTCCCGAATTACTTACTAAATAACCTTCTGTCTTAAACAAACCACAGTTTGTTGTTGCATCCAAACTTGCAAACAATGGTTCAAGCAAGCGTTCCAAACCAAAATTGCAAACATTTGCTGTGATCCTGGTGTGCATCATGATCTGGAGATCAATATCTCTATTTTCTGCCTCAGATGTAATAAAAAAACTATTGTTTGATTAAGTCAAAAAGTTTATGTGTCTCCTTCCTCATCTCCATATTCCCCTTCGACTGAGGTTAACCAGTAAACAAGATACACATGAGTCTCTAACTTTAATAGTTTGTAAATGCTGCTGAATTCCATCTTTTATATAATGGAAATATGTATCAAAGCCCTGTTCTTTTGCATATAGTAATTCACCTGCTGCTAGTGGATGGAAGTCACAACACATGCAGCCATGTTTGAAGGCTTAAGGTTAATTTGTGGGCAAGGAGCTAGCAGCTTGTAATCTTAGCTTCACACCAGAGGAATGAGTAGCAGGTTGAGATTTTTGAGAATAAAGCTTAAAGGCCAGAGGAAATAGATACTTTGGGACACCTTAAGTGAGAGAGGCGATCATATTCTTTATTGTGTTTCTGGTCCCTTCTCCTCATCTTGCTACCCATTTTTTCCCAAGTAGTATTTAACTGAAACATTCAAGGGTTGTGGGTAGTTCACCTGGAAGTCATAGCCATGGCTCACCAAGATCTGAAGCCACATTCACAATATTCCTTGCATTTTTGCAGTGCAACTTGGCAAAAGACAGCAATAATAGTTACAAGGATTCTATTGGCTGAAAGATACATAGTTCCTAGTAAGCTCTTGAGGAAACTGAGGTCTGGTAGTATTAGTCAAGGGGATAATTTGGCCTGTTTTTTCACTCGTAACCTATTTCAATGCAATCATTACATCAAGATTTGGTCCATCCATTTTGGCTCTTCACATAGGCTGGATTTATTCTCCATGGTACATTTCCTACAGGTTCTTCCCACGCTTTAAATCTCCAGTGGGAAGGTAACCATTCGGCATTCTTCTATGCTTCCTGCACTTCTCTCCAGATATTGTCTCTATAGGCTAATAGAGCTGTCAGCGAGTACAACTGAATGTTCTGTAACCGACTACCTCTAAATGCATCCTGATTCAAAGAGTGGGCTAGAAGCACAGTGGCAGGAGTAATACAAGAGCCACAGTGCAGAGAAAGTACCTAGACAATATGAAAGAGAACTGAAACAATTTACAGAACATTTGGATAGTTTTATAGCTTTCCGTAATAAAAGGACCATTCATAAATCAGGTTTAGCAGGCTATTTGTACAGACTTTGGACAGAAACGGCCAGCAGTTTCTGATGTCTTCAACAAAAGAAACTAATAAAGATGTGCTACATTGACCACTATATCTTTGAAGCCAGTGATTTTTGAGTTTGCTCCCCTATTCGAACCGCACAAAATGGCTTGGGAATATTTTTAGAGAGATACTGGCATTCTGGGCCACCTATCAAAAATAAGAACCAGACCAAAGAGTAATCATTTAGTAATATGGCCTCCACACTCTTTCAAATATAGTGCCACCTCTAGATTTCTTGGAAGGTCCAGATGTGGGCACCTGGGTTTTGAGGAGTCTGGTGGGAGGGATTCTTCACAAATAATCATTTGGGACAATTTCAAAAAAATCAGAACCTTGTTCCAACAGAGCAGGTCAGGAAATGGATCAGGAAAGGCGAGCTGCGTCATCTCCCCACCCCCACCCCCGCCTTGTGGGCTGTGTTTAATAGTTAAGTGGGTCCAACCCAGAGCTGTCTTTCTCATAGGGCTTAGTGGTGCATTGTGCCAGGGTGCCAGCCTCTCAGGGACACCCCAGCGAGTGGGGGAGCTGTGCAGCTTTGCTGGCGGCCTTCCCTTGCCCTGCACACCCGCCAGCTGCACCCCGTCAACCATATGGCTGGCGGGCATGCAGCTTGCCTCCCAAGCCTCCTCGGGAGGAGAGCGATCGGGAGAAGAGAGGCTTAGGATGGCAGTGCACAGCTTCGCCCCTCCCCCCCACTATCCATGGTAATTTGGGGGCTCTGGGCAGATATTTTCACCCCAGCACTCCATCTGCTAAAACTGGTCCTGGTCCAACCAAGCTGTCAATCACTTTATATCACAGTCATTCCAAACAGTTTGATTTCAGACAAATTCTTTGAAATCGAACTGTGTGGACCAAAACATAGCCCAAGTGCTGACAATTACCTGATCATCGGGTCTTGCAAGCCTGTTCACCCCTTTCCGGTGGACGGTGTTGCAGCCAGGCAGCCGAGCCTCAACACCCTTCCAGTGTAGGGGAGGTACTTGCCTTCCTCTTCTGCATCACTGCTGGCCTGTGTCATCTGTTCTGGGGATAGCCCCAGCCAATCGGCTGCCAGGGAGGGCATGGCCACGGGCCATTTAATTTTCCTGAGAGCGGTTGGCTCACTCTTCTTGCCTTTTGCTTCAGATCACCCTACCCTCCTACCCGTTTTTCAGGCATTTCTCTGATAGGACCTTGCTATGACAGTTGTTCGGTGGCTGGGTAGGAATTTTTCCACTTGGCAAATTGGCACCGGCCATTTGGTTTTATAATGGTCACAACTTTCTGTGAGGTTAGGCACTGGGTAAGCATTTGTGTTGTCGGAGGGGAGGTTGTGGCCTCGCCTGCCCCTCCTCAGTAAGGGTATCCTGTTAAAAGGATCTGGGGTGTGAATACTGTCTGAAGCCCAGGCGTGGGCTAGGGCCATGTCACAGCCCCTACGGGAACTCCATGGGGTGCCACTATCTGATGTACGTTATAGGGCACCCCCTGTTGGTGGTTTATCCTTCCGAACACCCTGCAAAGGTGCAGGAGTGAATACATAGCTGGGCTTCACCCCAGTGCCTAAGCCAAACCGCTCACATTTTGTAACCTACCGTATTTTTCGCCCCATAAGACGCACCGGCCCATAAGACGCACCTAGATTTTAGGGGGGGGGAATAAAGGGGAAAAAATTTATTTCCCTCCAGGTGCGCTGCGCTACACCAGGAGCTTGGGGTGTGCGGAGCTCAGGGCGCCCCAAGCTTCTGCGTGCCGGCAAGGTCTCCGCTAGCGTGGGAGAGCCGGGCGCCTCTCCCAGGGCTAGCGGACCCCTGCGCTAATCCAGAAGCTTGGGGCAAGCTGAGGTCAGCGCGCCCCAAGCTTCTGCGTGCCGGCAAGCAGTCCACTGCCGCCCCAAGCCTCCCGCACCCGGCAGGAGGTCCCGCCGGGTGCGCGAGGCTTGGGGCGGCAGTGGACTGCTTGCGCACACCTAGAAGCTTGGGGCGTGCTGAGGTCAGAGTGCCCCAAGCTTCTGCATGCCGGCAAGCAGTCCGCTGCCGCCCCAAGTGCGCGAGGCTTGCAGACACTCGCACAAAGCAGGGGGAGCCCTCCAGAGGGCTCCCCGTGCTTCGGGCGACAGGCTGCCGCCCCAAGCCTCGCGCACCCGGTGGGACCTCCTGCCGGGCGCGCGAGGCTTGCAGGCATTCGCCCCATAAGACGCACCCCGATTTCCCCTTCATTTTTGGAGGGGAAAAAGTGCGTCTTATGGGGCGAAAAATACAGTATAAAGTTGTGGCCTTTTTGAACCCATGAGCCAAATATTCTGCATCAGTGTGTTTCTGGGAACTTTGGGGCTCGGGTGCCTTGGCATGCAAAGTGCTGCACATAGCGCTCCGCAAGATCTTTTTAATCAATTGATCATCAGAGCTTGGCAAAGTGGTGGCGCCTGCAAACCACCATTAGGCATAGTTGAATCTTTACCTGTTCCACAACTGAGATCATATATGAAGCCATGTGCAGCCTAGATGGGCATGGCTTGGCTGAAACAGGATTGCAGGGCAAATGGAGATGCTTTGCTAGCCTAATTCAGTCCACAGGACAGTAGATTTTTTCAGTCCACAATTGAAATAGATCACACACACACACTAAAATGAAAAGCCTTTGCAGTGAAATGAATGGTGGCAAATAAGAGAGCAATAACTTAATTAATTACATATAATTCTTACACTACGAAGAGTAAGATGAATAATTTTAGTTTTTCAATGGAAACCAAACTGCAGCAGAACAGAAACAGTGCTGCATAAAACAAAAGTGACAGAACAAAACAGAACAAAATGCCTTATTACATCCCTACCAGACCAGGACTTAGGCTGGGTCTACACATAGAGCACAATGGTGGTAAAAAAGGGCACACACCCCATGGGGAGGCAGGGAGACCACTTTGAACATTTCCTTATATTAAAAAGAAGAGCGACCCCTTGCAAATTGTATCAGGGAGAGACTTGCTCACATAGCTTTTGTGGTGGTTTCTTTTTTATGAAGGGTGTGATGCAGCTGTTAACTTAATTTTGTTAAATATCCAGTTCAAAGAGCTCCAGATCCAGTAATAAAAGTATTTTAAAGCTGATTCCTGTTAATATGATCAGGTGTTCTTTCATTCGGATGCCTAGCAAAAGGGTGTGTGTGTGTGTGTGTGTATAAAGATTGCATACACATTGACATTTTATGGGATTTTTTTTCAGCTTTTTGAGGCAAAGTTCCCCAAAGTGTACACAAAAATGGAGGATGCCATAGATTTATGTAGATGCATTATTATTTTCTTGTTAACACTCTCCCCCTTTCCTGAGACTTTCTAACATTCAATTTGCTCTTTTGACAAGTGACAGTAGCTATCCGCTGATGTTGTCAGTAAGCCTTCGCGTATAGAAATCTCCAAATCTACAGCATATAATTGAAATCAGATAGCAAATATTGAAATTAAAGTGTTACCTAGTCATATAAGATATCACAAATCCCCCTATGCACGAATATCTATAACTTCAAAGTTTTCACCTGACATTGTAAACAGGATCCAGATGAATACAAACCTCTTACCTCAATATTAGTCCGCCCTCACTGCAAAAAAGTGTTCCGTTTAAAATCTATTTGTGAAAAATGCATTACTTCCTATTTTGCATCATATCTTCCAGAGCCCTGTACAGAAGCCAGAAGAACACCTGATGACAATTCATTAGGCAAGATGAAATCAGAATCTCACCAATGACAGCACAGATTAGAGGTTAAAACAAAAAAGCTCTGAGTGTAAGAAGGTGAAAGGTTTCTGGGAATTGATATATAATGCTGAAATATACATTTGCTAAGAAACCAGAGGCTTTTCTTTTAGGAATAGTAGGAAATGAAATAAATAGAAAGGATTGTAAACTTTTCCAATACGCAGTAACAGCAGCGAGAATATTATTGGCCCAAAAATGGAAACAGGAACAACTGCCGATGTTAGAAGAATGGAGAATGAAACTGATGGACTATGCAGAATTGGACAAGTTAACAGGGAAGATTAGATATCTATGAGACCACAAGTTCATCGAAGATTGGGGAAAGTTTACAGACTATCCGAAATGCATATGTATGAGCAAATAACGCTAGTTGGATTTCAAGAAGCTCTGTGAATGTTAAAGGAATATTGTATAGAAGAAAAATAAAAGGGGAGAGGGTATATAAAATGCAAAATAAAATTAGGAAATGCGTAATTAAAAATTGAATAATGGATGATTGTCAGAGAGGCTAAAGGAAGTCTAAAAGAGAAAATATGTGACAAATTTAGATTGGATATTATTAATGTATGTTGGAAAATTAATAAAAAATATTTTAAAATAAAAAATAAATAAAACAAAGAAGCTCAAAGTTTACATAAAGACTGCAGTATTAAGTGTAAAGCTAGGACAGGGGTAGCCAACATGATGCCTTCAGATGTTGTGGAATACAGTTTCCCATCAGCCTCAACCAGCATGGTCAATATTTAGGGAATCGAGCAGTTGCAGTCCACAACAGCAGTCCTCCTTGTCTGAGCCTTAACGTGGATAACAGTTTCAGAATTCTCTAGTTTCTCCAAAGGCTTTGGAATTTCCTCTCTGCTGCTCTGCTGCTCTGAGATTTTATTTTCTTTAAAAAAAAAAAAAACACGCACACACACGAAAAAATACTATTGCAAGCCACCACAGTTTCCAAGTGGTATGAAATGCCAGGGGTTCCAGGACCTTACCCAGGGTTCTGTCAGTTTGCATTCCTTAGTGCAGAAAGTATGGGTCTGATGTGTAAAGATCTTTCCTATTCTAATTAATTCAAGAGGGTCCTGGAAGCTTCTCTGTGTGAAAGAAACAAGCAGAAGGTTCATGATGTTAGGGTTATTCCTTCAGAGAAGCTGAGTACAGTGGTACCTCAGGTTACAGACGCTTCAGGGTACAGACTCCGCTAACCCAGAAGAAGTACCCCGGGTTAAGAACTTTGCTTCAGGATGAGATCAGAAATCATGTGGCAGCGGCGCAGCGGCAGCGGGAGGCCCCATTAGCTAAAGTGGTACTTCAGGTTAAGAACAGTTTCAGGTTAAGAACGGACCTCCAGAATGAATTAAGTTCTTAACCCGAGGTACCACTGTACAGCTGGCTTAAACTGGTTCTCTTATCTCTTCTGTCAAGGTCATGCTGACTAAAAGTAAGGCCAGATGGAGCCTAGATTTCATTTCCTCTTTCTATCTCTTTTCCTTCTGGTGTGGGGTTCTGTACATAATATGTTTACTGTTAAGGCTTAGACTTATTATAAGTTATTGTAAGTTTAACTTAAGTCTGCTGCAACTGGATTTCTTATGGACAGTGCCAATCCTGAAAGTATGGGATTTGTGACCATTTTGGTCATTTGCCTTCAGTAACAGTTAAACTCTGCTGGATTAAATGCCTGTAGTCTATTTTTGGGGAATCCCGCAACGTGTTTAAGTTTTTACTCCATTTTACTTCATTGGAATCTACTCTGGATCAATATTGAGTAGAATTCAATGACAGGTTCATGGTTCCTTTGACATGGCAAGGTGTCTTTATGATATATGCTTTGTTTACACATATATGCAACCTGAGCCTTCAATGGAGGGGTTCACAGCATTAACAGCATTAACACCTGAAAAGGGTCTTTCTTCTCCCATAGCTGTTGCCTTGGATTCAAAACAGTAATCAAGCATCATTCTGCCTCGCTGGCCTCCCAGCTTTATTACTTTTCAGCTTCCAGCTTCAAGTTCATATCACTCAACTCTCCCCTCTCAATTCTGGCCTTTTTCTTTCCAACTACCAGACACCCATTTGCTGTCTGGCACAGATCCACTTCATTTGTTCCCTTATTGGGCCATTACTTAGGCTGTCACCTCACCAGGAAACTAGTCTAGCTATTCCAGAAATTTGAATTCTTGTTTTACTAATATAAAGAATGTAATGTTATTTATTTTTATTTTTTACTTTTGCTCTCCAAACAGGAACCTGTGTTATTCATTTAAGGTGTGGTAGAGATCTGGGTTACACCTGGGCTTTATATTCTCAAAAATGGGGAGGTGCCACTGCATCTCTATGGCTGCAACAACCAGCTTTAGCCTCCTTCCCCACATAGGTGTACTTACAGGGTATACCAAGTGTACTCATAAATATCCTAAAGTCTGAAAAGTGGCCAAAAAAGAAGAAGAAAAGAAGATATTTTGTGTCTCTTTTTAAAAAGTTTGTATTTAAGTACAGTGGTACCTCAAGTTACATACGCTTCAGGTTACATACGCTTCAGGTTACACACTCCACTAAGTCAGAAATAGTGCTTCAGGTTAAGAACTTTGCTTCAGGATAAGAACAGAAATCGGGCTCTGGTGGCGTGGCAGCAGCAGGAGGCCCCATTAGCTAAAGTGGTGCTTCAGGTTAAGAACAGTTTCAGGTTAATTCGGACCTCCGGAACGAATTAAGTACTTAACCCGAGGTACCACTGTATTGTTATTAATTTTAAAATGTACGGTAACTTTAAGTTTTGGTTTCTTTAGTTTGATGAATAAAAATAATGTTTTTTATTATTACGTATTCAGTAAATTTTCGACTTTGAAATATATAACTAAATAAAATTCCCTGGATGCACAACCTAATGCTATAGGTTGTTTTCCTTTTCCCCTTCAGCATACTTATTGGGCCAAATCACTTCAATTTTTTCCTCAAGGAAAGCTGCCCTAACCCATTAATAATTGTATTCCCTTTTTTCTTTTTTGAAATGTGGTGACTCAAACTCTACATGGCATTCTAAGCGTGTGCACACCGTAGATTTATACAGTATAGCAGAACTGCTGTTTTACTTTCCACCACTTTCCTGGCAATTGATTTTTGTTTTTCCCTTTTCACTCCCACCGTACATTGAGTTCATGCTTTCGTTGAGCTTTTTGCTCTGACCACAATATCTCTTTCTGAGGTAATCACAGCAGCCAGTTTAGTGAAGTTAGCATTTTTGGTCCCAGTGTGCACTTCTGACAACACAGTGCCAAATGATATTGTATTAGAAACTGCATTCATCCACTTTGGAGCGGACCTTTTAGAGCTTCTTCCACTCTACTTGGAATTGCACCATCGTAAACAATCTTGTGTCATCTGTAAACTTGGGACACTGCAGCATTCAACCTTGACTCCATATGATTTATAATATATAAGCTGCAGCCACTATATCAAGCTGTAATAGGGGAGAAAGGAGAAGGGATGCAAGGCCACTACCAGCTCTGCTAAGAAGGACAGCTTCTTCCTTTTTCCACCGTCACCTGGCAGCAGCTACTGTATCAGGCTGCAAAAGGGAAGATAAAAGAACGGAAGCAAGGCCACTCCATCAGCACAGCTAAAAGACAAACATTGTTGGCTCCTGTTTTTGAACTGTCCCACCTCAGCTGGTTATTATTATAAGAGCTCTTAACTAAAATTGAGTTTGCTTATTTCCTCCTCCCTCCCAATTCAATTTCCTGTTGTGCCGTGTCTTTTGGCCCAGGCAGGCGCATTATGTGACCCACGAGAGCAGCAAAATAACCAGACTGTACAACGGTGATGGGATGAAATCAGACTAAATCTTTATTGACAGCAGCAGGCAGGGCAGGGATTGGCATGGCATTGGGTTCCAGGATCAGTTCTTCATTCCACAAGCCCCATGTTGATGGAATGGATCCACTGGGTTTGCACTGCTCCAAACCTGCACAGAGGGAGTTGGCCCATGAATGAATGAATCTTTATTTGTGTCAGCCATCGCCCATAGCAATAAAACAACAATACGACGCACAAAGTATAAAACTAAAAAGTCAATTATATAAAATACATTTTAGGGGACGACAAAATAATAGTAGCAAAACATAACGATAATAATAGTAAGATCCTAGGAGAGGAATCTGGGCGACGACGCTAATGTCACTCAGGTAGCAGCTCTCAGTCTCATTGCTCTCTCGACAAATTTGGCAACCTTCTCTGTTGTCGAGCCGTTCTGGTCGGCCAGGAGTGAGAACAGCTTGGCTTCGCAAGAGTGGCCCGGGATGGCAGACAGGAGCGGTGCAATGGTCTCGTCCCTGAGATCTTTATACAGGGAGCAAGACAAGAGAATGTGTGACACAGTCTCCACGCAGCCAGCTCCACAGGGGCAGAGCCGGTTCTCGAGTTCGCCCATGTTGAACCTTGCCATGGTGCAAGCCAAGCAAGCAAGGTCTCACTGGAGGATCAGGGTGCAGATTCCAACCAGGCAGATACCGAACCCACGCTTGGGTTTGTCTTGGTCAATCCTCCCCTCAGGCCCCTTACGCCCTCCCCATACTTTGTTGATCCTGTCCAATGCCCTTTCTGCCCTCATACAAACAATATTCTTCCGCCTAACAAAGGAAAGCCATAATTTCACTGTGGGATGGGATAGGAAGAAAAAACCCCAACCAGGTGCCAATCAAGTTGAGAGGGAAAAAAAATCATTTCTGGCCCTGTCAACCACTGACCCAAAATTGCTCAGTGAAGGCTCTAAGCTGAGGGCGGGTGGGCGGGAAGCTCTCAAAGCAAAATGGCTATGGGCTCCAGGGGAAGCAGCCTTATATAGGCTTTCCTCTCTTCTCTGCAGCAAGGGCTCATGGGACAGCTTTTCCCCTTGAGCCCATCACATAGAGAAGATACTGGGCATAGCCCCACCAGGAAAAGGCATCCCATGCTTATTGGGCATGGAACAGGGCTTATGTTGTAAACCTTCAGCTAGAGAGTCTCTCTCCCTCCCTTCCTTCCTCTCCTCTCCTCTCCTCTCCTCTCCTCTCCTCTCCTCTCCTCTCCGCTCCTCTCACCTCTTTCCCTCTCTCCATAACACAGGTCAACTGGACAAGTCCTTACCCATTTTTCTAAGCCTTTCATTATTATTTTGTTTTGCTGCAACACACTAACATGGCTACCATTCTGTGGGGGAGAATTGCCTAAGGAGTCCCATCAGCAGAATCGCTGCACAAATTCTTCTCCTTGTGCAACAGGGCTTTCCCTACCCTTCCCCTGGGCCCACCCAAATTGAATTGGGGGTGGTCAGGGAACCCATATAACTGAGTGGAGATCATTCTGTCTCACAAGTGGAAATGCTTGTGCAGACAGGACATTCATAACTAGTTAATGCTGAATTCCACTCCATGAGCTTCGTTGCTAGCTTTTGGTGAGTGATGTACAGTATGCCTTGCCCTGCCTGCTGCAGTGATCTCTTCCAACTCTACTGAAGTGGCTTTCTGAGCACTAAGCAGGCAAAAGTAGACACACCACAATGCAATATCATGAAAAAAAACTTTAAAGGAAAGTGTACCATACATCTTGCTCTCCTCCCATATGTGCAATAAGTCTCCCCTCCTCTGCAAAGCTCATATTCATCACTGCTTTCCAACATGAAAACAGTTAGAAAATGTATTGGCTGAGGTTCACTGATACATGCAGCACTGTGCCTGTTCTACTGCGGTTTGACTTCCACCCAAAACTATGTTATTTGTCTGGCTGTCCACTGTGCTGAAATGATGTATGTAATTAATTACATAATTATGGTGTCATAATGAGATTTCAATGCAAGTGGGTAATCATTTACACATTGTTTGGGATGTATGAGGTTCTAGGAAAGTGGTAGTACCTCAGGTAGAGTTCACATAGTTCTCCTTCTGGGGTAGTTTGTCCTCTTTTGATCCCAATCATGCACTCAGCTCTTACCTGTGGCTTTGACTGGCTTCAACTGGCTGGCTAAACCAGTTGAGGGTAGCCAATGAGTCTCAATCCCTCCATTAGTTAGGATGTCCCCTGCATGTGACCACTTGAGGGTCCAATGGTGAAGAAGGCAGTTTCTGCATGTACTGTAGAGAGAAGTGAGGGGCAGATGGGGCTCATCAGCCTAGGAAGGTAGCCCATCTAGGAGAAGGAAAACACTTATTCTAAATCTCTGCTACCTTGCAGAATATTTTCCATAAAAGAAAAGGCTAAGGAGCAAACGTGAAACAAATCAGAAGTCCCTAAGACAGTTGTGTGGTGCCTTGTATGCCTCCTTCTGGCAACTCCTGAGGTCAAGCTGGTGCCAAATGTATTGATCTTCTTTCTTTTGGACCACATCAGCAAGGCTGAGAGTGAGGTCTTATCATCTGGGCAGCCCAAGTCCTCCACATAAACTGCCCAGGCTTGTGCCCTGGGGAGGTCATTTCATTGCTGCTAATACAGCAGTTTGATCTCACCCTTGGAGGCACACTCCATTGTCTCTCAAGTGAGATGCACATCAACAACAACACATTGTTCACAGACTGATAGGTATTCACTGTTGTTACTTTCATAGAATCATAGAATTATAGGGGTTGAACCAAATGACCCTTGTGGTCTCTTCCAACTCTATAATTTTAGGATTCTACAAAAGCAAGAACAACGGTGAATACTGATTATATCTGCTGAATTGATTTCCATTCCAGGAAAATTAGAAAATGACTGGAGCTGTTGATAATAATCTAGATTATGGGACAAATGAGCTCCTGACTGGAACTGTTGATAATAATCTAAATGCTCCCTCCGCCACCCCAACAGTGAAGTTTGAAGATGCTGTATACATATTTAGCCATCCTTTTTATTTTTAAAAGGAAGGGATCCAATACATAAATATAATTATTAAAGCAATGCTACATTTGTCATTAATTTTAATTTTAACTACATTTGGGGAAAAAATAAAATAAAATCCATTTTGCTCTGGGCAAGAAATATTTCGTGGAAGGCAACTAAAAATGTAATTAGAAATGTTTTTCCATAAGGCCATACATCACCATGGGAATGCGTAAGGAAATTGATTTTATGCCTGTATTGATAAATTTTCACAGTGGTTTTACAAGGCTGAATCTAACTAAAAATGTCAAGGTTTTTATCTTAGCTTTAAAGAGCTTATATAATACTCCAATCTTCAAACAGTGAGGAATCTGAGATCAACACAGGATAACCAAGTCACTACAGAGACTGATTCTTCATTCCAGATATCCCCTTTCTCTACTCTGAATGACTCCTAATAGTATCCTAGCTACAGGAGTCAGTAGCTAGGAGCATTTACAGCAAGAATAGCCCCCACTTGCACATTCTTTTATGCATGTAGCTGCTGGTGATTGTTCCCCCCACAATCTCTACAACAGAATTCATCTAGCGACACAATAGGAACCTAGGAGCTCTCCAAGGTACTGAATGTCTCGAACCACAACATTCAGCTCCCTGCAGCCCAGGAGCTTTCCCAGGTGAACTTTGTTTGCAACCTGAGATGGTGGGCATTTGAAAGCACCCATAATCTTAGGCTGCAAACAGTAGCTACTTCTCTGCAGTCAACTGCCTCTTCTTAGTGCTGACATGTATAAACAAAGATATTAACAGTGGCTCAACACAGCTCAATAAAGTAAAGCTCATTCTTTCTATTGACTGCAGTTGTATAAATCTATTTTTATATCCAACGCTGCCTGTAAATCAAGGCATATAGCTGGCCTGACTATGTGCACTATTGTGACACAAGCTTTTGCTCTCATAAATGAAGAGGAAATGCCCTAGAACGAAGCAACCACACAAAATAGATGGGTTCAAAAATAGACCATAACTATATTAATTGCATGTTTAATTTGCAACAGTCTTAACTGGTTAACCCTAATCTCTCTTAATTTAGTGCTATCAATGGTAGGGTTGGGAGACTATGGACTGCTCCAAACTGGTACTGTCGTTGTTTTTTTCTTTTCAAGTGTATTCTGCAACATGTCACTGATGCAATAATGCATTAGAGAAGGGTTTACACATTGGCTTATACATTGTTTCCGCAGTGCTGTTGTATTATTGCCATCTGGAGGGGTACTCTTTCACCACTGTGCAATGAGAATGGAACAAAACCAAAACAAGCAAGCAACAACTTGGAACACTTGGAATTCAAAAGGTCTTCAGCAGAAAGCTATGGCACGTGCATCCATTGGAAATGAAGCAGTATGTCTATCCTGAAACATTTGTATGCTCAAACAGTATTGCTAGCAGAATCACATATAATGACTCTAGAATAATAGAATCATAGAACTGTAGAGTTGAGAGCGACTCTGAGGGTCATTTAGTCCACCCTCTGCAATGCAAGAATCTCAAGTAAAGTATCCATGGCTGATGGCCATCCAACCTCTGCTTAAAAACCTCCAAGGAAGACCAGTCCACTGCCAGGTAAGAGGGTAGGTTGCTGCTGTGTCTGAAAATTGCTGGGAAAGACCTGGCTGTCTTAAGTGAATACAGCCATGCTTGCCAATGCTGCCTGAAGCATAACAGTTGGCTCAATTTCATTAAAAGGTGGAGGCAAAAATTTTATTGCATACAAAAAGCAGTTCTTACATCAGAGGCTAACTGCCATCCAAGATTACTGATACATCTATAGCCATTTCTGTATCAGAAGGAGAGGAAAGGTAGCAGGCCCCCCTGTATTGGTCTATCATTTGGTTTCCCCCATTTCCTGTAGGTGTTTGAAGAAAATAGCACAAATCCAAGTTTTATGTGATTTCTGTTTTGTAAGTTACCTGGAGTTCTCCACAGTTCTGCATCAGTTTATGATTTTTTAAAACAAGTCCTCAATATATCAATCAACATTTCAGTGCAAATTTCTCATAATATAAGCAGTATGCCTGATATACACTTTCTGATAATAATTTTCAATTACATTCCAATAATAGCCTCATTATAACAGGTCCAATTTATAATACAATTACTAATACCTATCATTCAAATACTGAATTATATAATTTAGGTGGCTCCCAGCATGCTAGAATTGATGCTTTGATAATTCTCTTTATTTCTGCATTCCAAAATAGTATTAATTACAATACAGAATAATTGCCACACACAGGAAGCAAAGGGATATAGGTTGAGTGCCTCACTTGTAGATTTATAAATCATTTAATGTGTCAACACAAATAGAAGTTATTAATCTGAAGAAGTGTGCATGCACATGAAAGCTTATACCAAGAACAATCTTAGCTGGTCTCTAAGGTACTACTGGACAATTTTAAAAAATATATTTCGACTGCGGCAGACCAACATGGCTAACTACCTGAATCTAGAAGTTATTAATATTGCAGTTGTTGTATAAGGGATTATTATTATGACCGGAATGTAATTGAAATTGATATACACATTTCTGCAAACAAATTACTCTTTGCCAAGAAAAATATAAAACATTTTCCTACGATGTTTTCACTAATATGTGCAATTTTCTGCACACTTTCCCCTAATGTGTCTGTTTGGGTGGGGAAAGGCATTGCAAAATTCAGGGAAGCATGAATTGCAAAGGTTAGCTGTATTCCAACACACACACACACACACACACACACACACACACACACGGGAAGTGCAAGTTAGGTACAGTATTTTTTCACTAAAATGCTAACCAAACCAAATTGCTCCCCTATCCCTGGTTCACTTCAATGGAACAGTCATTGGCACGAACAATAGCATATATATTCAAAGACAGTGTGAAATGTTTTGCTCCCCCCTCGTAGCTACTGTATGTTGGCTTCATATTCAGGACACCAGAAATCCTGATCTTTATATCTAACATATGATCCATTATAATCTGTAGCTCTAAATGGCAAAAGGTACATTATTCTGACACATCGGTTTGTTTTTCCTTCCCACCAAGTGAAAGAAAATCTATTTCAAAAATTGCAGTCAGTGACTGGACTTTATCCCAGTCTCAGAAGGCACAGCTGGACAGGGATGTGTCTTTGTGACAGCCATTCTTTGGACACAGCTCTAATAAGAAGTGGTATGTTCTGGCGACTTTGAAAACCTCCAGCTTAAGAAAGCAAGAAAAGAATGAATCAGCTTGCTGTAAATTCTGGGCAAAAGACCTTACATTGCTTTCCTCCCAAAATTGCAAGTTTAGCCTCTGCAAGTTGACAAAAGATGACAAATTTTGTGCATTGTTAGTCATTTAAAATAGTTAAAAGATATCAGTCCTAATCCAGCTAAGAAGATTTATGGCATGTAAGCAGATTAATCCATGCATATCACTTGCTGGCTTTGTAAATCAGTGTAAATAAGATTTATATCCCAGTGTGCATCTATGAGAGGGATACAGTTTTAAACACACTGTGCTGAATTGCACATTATGGTTTATACTGGCCATCCCACCCCATTCCCACCACCTCACAACTAGTAATACAATACAATTCACATTGGACATTTGCGGGGGGGTGTGTGTGTGGAGGTTTTAGCTATTGACATGACTAGTCAGAGTGGAGAACTAATGGTATGTTCCTTGATTTTGGATTATTCTGTTATATTCTAAGCAAATCAAGCAGATAAATGAGTTGGCGTTTGACTGATGGGGTGGTAGTGTATTGGGAGGTTCAATTAGAGTTCATTAACCCTTTTGGACAGGTGGGCAAATTTGGAGTCTTGAGAAAGCGCTGTGGGTGCCTTTCACAAAATGGCTGCTGTAAGAGTGTGGCATGACACAAAATGGCTTCCACGTCTAAAAGAGTCGGAAAAGAGAGAGGACCACAAAACATTGCAAGCATTCGCTTTGTGATTTCAGGCAATCAGGATTACATGTGGGATGTGATGGCATCTCACAAAAACACAACCTTTCCAAGTTGGCAATATTATGTTATTTATTTCATTGGCTTACATGGCATTCAGAGGAAGTTTGTGAAGCAGAGTGCCCGCCCTCGGGTGGGAGATAGTTCAACATGCAGAATCTATTCAATAATAATAATAATAATAATAATAATAATAATAATAATAATAATACATTGCAGATTCTAGGGAATACCCCTGCTGCTACCACCACCCACTGGGAGCCCAACTATGGGAGTATTTACATTGCAGTTACTTAGGCAGCAATCTAAACTGTAGATCATTCAGAATGAGAAAATTTTGGAATACACAAATATTCCGCTGAGCCAAGACCAGGATAAGTTCTCCAAAGGGGCCTTTGTATGAAGTGGTGTAGGGGAGGGTCCAAACTCTATGCTGCTAGGTCAAGTCATCTAGCAACACACCAGAAATTACAGTGGTGTGAGTCAAACTGTTTTAAAGAGTTGGTTTCCATTTGCTTGGTCATCCAGCAGTAGCCCTGCTGCTAAATGGAGTTTGGAGTAGAGATACATCAAACTGGCACAATTTACTCCAGTGTAAATTATGCTGCCTTCCTATATTTTTGAATGCTCTGCCATGCTGCTTTGTCTTGGGGGTGGGGTGGGGGTGGTTTGATTCAATCCCATTGATTGGAGCTTGTTTTCTTGGGAGCGGGAGCTGTCCCATTGATGGAAAAGTGGCTGGTGGAAAGACTGAGGGATTCCCCAATGCAATGGACCTTCTTTTGGGGTGGGGGTGAGGAGGAGAAGGACCCATCCTTGCGAGGAAATGGGGAGATTCGGGGAGATGATAAAGCAAAGGAAACAAGGACTTCTCTGTCTGTGCAAGTTCTGCCCTCCAACCGCACAACGACTGGGACAAATAAGGTGGAAGAAGAAGAGACAGGACAGAAATTCATTAAAGGGCCAGTGGAAGGAGATGGAGAGGGGAGAATGGGAGGATGACTTCAAATATGGGATAATTTGCATCCATTTTAATATAGGACGCAGAATTTTACTTTCAAATATGGAATGATTCCGTATTTTAAGGGATGGGTGGCAACCCTATGCTGAGGTGATCTCACAGAAAAACAAATACAGTGTCATCACCTGCTAAGGATGAGGGGAGACCAAGGAAGGAAGGAAGGAAGGAAGGAAGGAAGGAAGGAAGGAAGGAAGGAAGGAAGGAAATACTTTATTTTTCAAATAAAGGGAGAGGTTAGCAATCAGGGCAGCATAGCAGGAGAGTGTGGCAGTCAGGAGGCAGAAAAATAATATTGCCCAAGGCCCTTTCAAAGCTGGAGTATCTACTGTATCAAAACCATAAACAGGAGTACTCTGTTAATAAATACATATAGGCCACAGGTGAACTTTACATTCAAATTTCTATTATACGACTTTACTAGTCATGGCTTTTCCCCAAAGCCTTCTAGGAACTATAGTTTGTTAAGGTTGTTGAGAGTTCTTAGGAGACCACTGTTCCCCTCACAGAGCTACAATTTCCAAAGAGGTTTAACAGTCCATTCCCAGGGAATTCTGGGAACTGCGGCTCTGTGAAAGGATGCAGGTCTGCTCACAACTCTCAGCACCCTTACAAATTACAATTTCCAGGGTACCTTTGGGGAAGCTATAACTATTACTGATATAATAGTGCTATAAATGTAAGGTGCAGATTTGTCCATACATGAAAAGAGTGAGGCCATATGGCAATAGAATGAAAAAAGTACAGTCTGAGACAATTTACTGTAAATTGCAGTATAACACTAAACTGACAGACAGAGGCCCTGAGAGAAGCAAACACCCTTGTCCTTGCTATTACTACCAAGTGACACCATAACACAATAAAAATATAGAATGCTCCTTAAAATAGGGTATGTTTCAGTTTACTATGGTCAAGTAACAGGCAGCCTGTTCACTGGGCAATTAAGAATATTTTACCAGTGAACTGACTGCCATCCCAGCTCTAGCTGATAATAGATATCATATTGAAAGGGGGGGCGTTTAAAGCAGGAACCACTATTTCCATTATATGTGTGGCCTAGTCACTCCCATGACAAAAATTGTAACATGGAATGATTTATATCTGACTCAAAGATAGCTTCTCTGAGATGCAGGGAGCAGTGCTGTCTTTTCAATGGCCATCCATAGCGATTGGTGTTTTTTTATTCTGTACATTCAGGGACTTCTGAGAGAACAAATAGCAAATCTGTAAAAGCTGAAGCGTGTGCTAGTTATTAAACTTCTCAGGGCCTTCACAGTCTGCAATAAACCTGTCTTCTGCAATGTAAAAATTTCAAAAGTTCTCCCTAGATTTCTTAGCCTTAAAGTACAGTTAAGCGGTGAAATGAATATGACACCATTAAAGGTGAAGCAAAATAATTGGCGAAATCATCACCTTCATCATTATGCCCCTCTTCCTTTCAGTAAGTGTCACTGCTGCCAGCGAGGGTGCAGAGGGAATGTATGTATATAAAACTATTTTTGGTGATAAACAAAGTAGCAGAGTAGCCTTACACCTAGGAAGTTAAATAACTCTTCTAGGTGATTGATAGCTTCTTTGGGAATTACAGGGACAGAACTACCTAAAGTGTATAGAAATTTATTTATGTATGCGACTACAGCAGCAAAAATGCTACTCACCCCAAAATGGAAAAAAACACAGAAGTCAGAGCAAAGGAAGAATGGATACAAAAACTTATGGAATATGCAGAAATGGTGAAACTTACCAGAAGAATAAGACTCAAGATAACAAACTTCTTATAAAAGAATGGAAATGGTTTGTTGAATATTTACAGATAAGTTGCAAACAGTTAAAAGCATTGTCAGGATTATTGTAATAGCCTGCAGTTTTATAAGAGTATATATTTAAAGTAGATAAATAAATGAGCAAATTAAAGGAATTTGGATATGCAGAAGATATTAAAAAATAAATTTAAGGAACCGCAGAAAGAGGGGGAAGGAAGTCAAACCTTGAAATGTTGAAATGATTGTAAAATTAATGAAGTGTATAAATTTAAAAAGTATAAATATTTTTTTTAAAAAAAAGAAAAGATAGCTTCTTTGTAAACATTATAAAATATCCAGACTCTTTATATTCAAAAGAACTTTTCTTTCATAATCATATAGCTGAGAATATATTTACAATCTCGTGCTTATTCAAACATGGGTTTGTTCTCACCTGAAGTCTTATAAACTTAGACTTATAAATAAAACTGTGTTGAGACTTGCACCAAAGTTTTACCTCACTTAGGTCTTACAGTTTATGAAAAGATTTATTATTATTATTTTACTTTCACCTCACCTCTCTTTGTTCCTTACAGAGAGATCCTGCACAGGTTTCTCCCTATTAGCATTTAGGGATATCGTGTCCCCCTAAAAGAGGGCACGTCTTGTGATGAGACCTGGAGATTGACCTCCTGTGTTGTGGGTGGGTAAGATTGGACAGCCACAACACCCAATTGGTAGGTCCCTCGTTGCTGGGTTTAATCTGGCCAATGGGGCGCAGTCGAAGTGGATCGAGGGACCTATATATACCCTTGCATGTGACCCAGAGCTTCCTCTTTCAGCTTGTGCATTTGGAACACCCACCCACCTCTTGCTCGCTACTTTTAGGGCATTTTTCACAATTGACCTTGCTATGAAGTCATGTGTCATCTGTCGTTGGGACAGGGGCATGGCAGGAATTTTCCCTACTTGGCTGATTGGCTGTTGCCATTTGGGTTTCGCCTGCTGTGTAGCAAATCGTCACAACTTGCAAGGTTGCGGATAGACACTGGTTCAGGTGATAGGGATAGGAGAATGGTCTTCCCATCCCTATGTAAAGGGTATTCTGTTAAAGGAATCCAGGGACTCAACTGGTTTACTCAACCCCCAAGAGGGGGTTGCATGAATTCAGGGGAGCATCTGGAGGGTGAACATAGTCTGTTCCCAGCTTTTCACCTACCCAGGTGTTCACCCTTGGCTGACCTATGCTGGTGCCCTGAGTCAGCTCTGCTTGCAAGGGTGCAGGGAGCTTCTCAAACAAGAGCCTATGCAACCACTCACTTTCTGTAATCAATAAAGTTGACAGTCAAGGTATGACTGTACCGATCTAGATCAACCAATGGCCTGACTCAGTATGAGACAGCTTCCTATGTTCAGATTTTTGGGTCACTGGGTCAAACAACACAACGCCTGTGGTCATACGGAATGAACCCTCATCTATAACCTACCCATATTCAACCTCAGATAATATATCTCAGTAAAGAAGCTGCAGTTTGGCATCTTGTTATGACACTAATGGGACATGTGGCATGAGCAAAGTGATCTATCTGATGGAGCAGAAAATGCCTTTGATTAATGGAAAATGAATGCCATTCATCTTAATGTGATTTCTATTATACAGGTTCAATAGATAATGAGATCTTTTATCTTTCTTTGCTAAGCATAGGTAGCTAACCCTGAGGGGCAAGCTCTGTGTTTAAAAGAGAGAGAAAACATTCGACTTTCTCTCTCTCTCTCTCTGCTTTACTTTTTAAAAGATATAGTATTTTTAGATGGCTGGTGACAATTTAGCCACAACATGGAGACCAATTAATGACTCTCTTGAGAAAGGAAATGGGTCAACTTTACCAACTCTTCATGTGACTCAGGAGAATATCTACATCAGGAACATGTGAAATCTTTCCCGTTGCTCTGACAGATAGTTTCTACCTTTCCTATCCTGTTGGAATTGTCTGGCAATGACACTGATCCACCTAAGTAAAAATTAATTTTTCACAATATACTAAATAACAATAATAATATATTTATACCCCGCCCATCTGGCTGGGTTTCCCCAGCCACTCTTGGTGGCTCCCAACAGAATAATAATAATAATAAAGCGATAAAGCATCAAAAATTAAAAACT
This sequence comes from Podarcis vaucheri, assembly GCF_965113315.1. Classification (NCBI taxonomy): domain Eukaryota; kingdom Metazoa; phylum Chordata; class Lepidosauria; order Squamata; family Lacertidae; genus Podarcis; species Podarcis vaucheri. The sequence continues at coordinate 93,904,223 of NC_138762.1, read as the reverse complement.
CCCCTAAACAGAGCTGTCTTCAGCCATATTCCTAAAGTCAGGTACTTGTCTATTTCCTTGACATCTGATCAGAGGACGTTCCACAGGGTGGGCACCACTACCGAGAAGGCCCTCTGCCTGGTTCCCTGAAACCTCACTTCTCGCAGTGAGAAAACCGTCGGAGCTGGACCTCAGTGTCTGGGCTGAATGATGGGGGTTGCAGACGCTCCTTCAGGTATACTGGGCAGAGGCCATTTAGGGGTTTAAAAGGTCAGCACCAACACTTTGAATTGTGCTTGGAAACATACTGAGAGCCAATGTAGGTCTTTCAGGACCGGTGTTATATGGTCTTGGCGGCCACTCCCAGTCACCAGTCTAGCTGCCACATTCAATATTAGTTGTACTTTCCGGGTCACCTTCAAAGGTAGCCCCACGTAGAGTGCATTGCAGTAGAGTGCATTGCAGAAAAACAGGTGTGTATTTTATGTGTATGAGCCCTTGTATTTGCATGTCATGTTTCTCATTCAAAGGCACAATCTTTTCAATCAATATAATGTACCGTATTTTTCGCCCCATAGGACGCACTTTCCCCCCTCCAAAAATGAAGGGGAAATGTGTGTACGTCCAATGGGGTGAATGCAGGCTTTCGCTGAAGCCTGGAGAGCGAGAGGGGTCGGTGCGCACCGACCCCTCTCGCTCTCCAGGCTTCAGGAAGCTCTGCGCAAGCCTTACAAGCCGGGTGGGAGTTCCCACAGGCTCACAAGGCTTGCGGGCAGCAGCCTGCAGCCCCCGCGAGTGTCCGCAAGCCTTGCAAGCCCGGCAGGAGGTCCCGCCAAGCGCGCGAGGCTTGGGGCGGCAGCCTGTCGCCCAAAACACGGGGAGCCCTCCGGAGGGTGCCCCGTGCTTCGGGCAGGTGAGCGCAAGGCTTGGGGCGGCAGCCAGGGCAGAGGGGGAAAAATAATTTATTTCTATTCATTTCTCCCCCAAAAAACGAGGTGCGTCCTATGGGCCGGTGCGCCCTATAGGACGAAAAATACGGTAAATTTAAATCACTTATGTGCATCATGTTACTGCTGACTTTGGTGCATCTGGCCACTCTTGCTTTTTCCCAAAGAACCACTGATAAAAATCTCAAACCTGCTGCCTGATTGGGTTGCTTCTCTGTGTGTTTTACAATGGGAGAGGAAAATCCTGGTGATATTTGCGGCACCCCTGAGTCACACCAACACCATGCATTCAAAGCACATGAATTCCCCAAAGAAACTTGGAAACTGTAATTTGTTAAGGATGCTGGGATCTTTCTAGCACCTAATCCTCACAGCTTCTTTCAAGAGCCTTCCTCCTCTCCAGTCATTTCATTTCTTTTTTTTAAATAACTTTTTATTCAGAATTAAAACAAAACATATTATCCAGAAACATATCATCCTTATTTCCCCCCTTTTTCCTCCCTCCCCATACCCTCCCACATGAAACTCACCCACCCCCACCCCCCCGACTTCCCTCAGTTCCAGTCTTTGATTTCTCTAGAAATGTTGTTTTCTGCATGTTACATAGTTGTATAGATCCTCAAACTATTTAGCTGATTATTATCAATAAAAAGTTTGTGAATGTTTATTGAAAACTAGCCAAGGAGTCCAGTTCTCTTTGTTGTGTCTTCAAATACTTCATAAAGTGTTCCCATTGATCTTTAAAGTCACAGTTATCCTTGTCCCATAGTTTATATGTCAGTTTTGCCAGTTCTGCATAATCCATCAATTTTTCTTGCCATGATTCTTTAGTTGGGGTTTCTTCAGTCTTCCATCCTTGTGCTATTAAAACTCTCACAGCTGTTGTTGCATACATGAAGATGTTTTTCAGCTTTTTTGGCAGATCTTTCCCTACCCTACAATCCCTAATAAAAATGCTTTAGGTTTTTTAACAAATGTTAAATGGAACATTTTCTTCAATTCATTGTATATCATTTCCCAAAATTTTTTAATTACCTTACAATCCCACCACATATGATAAAATGTCCCCTCCTTTTCCTTACACTTCCAACATATATTTGAACTAGTTTTGTACATTTTCCCTAACTGCACTGGTGTTGTGTACCATCTGTACATCATCTTCATGTAATTCTCCTTCAATAGGGAACAATCTGTAAATTTTAAGTCAGTTTTCCATAATTTCCCCCAATCTTCCATCATAATGTTGTGACCTACATCTTGTGCCCATTTAATCATAACTGATTTTACCTCTTCATCTTTCATCTCCCATTCTAATAATATGCTGTATGCGGCCTTCAGTAATTTCACTTTCCCTTCAATCACTTCCATTTGAAACCTAGATCTTGTATAACTAAATCCTTTCTTGCTGTCTTCTTTATGTGTATCAGTCATTTCTGATACATCCTGCTCAGCGGCAGACTGCTGAGTCCTTAGAGTGATGATTCAGCCACTGTGCTCACCATTTGCAGTCTCTGGCCATCCAAGTGATACTCCACGCCACAGTTTGGCAGCTTTATGCCATTTAAATGTGGACTTTTTGAGCATTTCCCCACAAAATCCAAAACAAAGAGGATGTAATGCAGGCATCCCCAAACTCGGCCCTCCAGATGTTTTGGGACTGCAATTCCCATCATCCCTGATCACTGGTCCTGTTAGCTAGGGATGATGGGAGTTGTAGTCCCAAAACATCTGGAAGGCTGAGTTTGGGGATACCTGATGTAATGGATCTAGGATTGCACACCAATGAGACTGAAACGGGATTGGTCTTTCAGGTACAATGGAAGTGCACCACAATTTGCCATGAAAACTTTGCTCAGTTTATAACACCAACAGGGAATGAATGTGTGTGTGTTGTTTTGTTTTCTTAGTCTGTCTTATGGGAGCATATTGTTCAAATGTTGCCTTATAATTTCCCAACAGCAAATGTTGTCATGTGGGAATATCTGTCAACAGCCAAAAAAGAAAAAGAAAAAAAGAGTAGTATTTTAATTCACACACTACTGGTGAAACTGAGAGAACTCTAGAGAAATGAAAGACACAAAATAGCAGTCAGGGCAATGAATGTGTAGTCCTGTATTTTTCCTGTTAATATTTCAGACGTACAAAAGTGATTGTTACTCTGTTTTTCTCTGCATACGTAATTACTTCTGCCTAAGGAGCTCTATATAAATCAGTTCATGTAAACATGGTATGCTATACTGCCATGGAGAGCAATCCAGATTACAATTGAAAACATCTTAGACAGTTTAGAAACTGTTTAGAAACTAATAAGAGAAAAGACAATCATATATGACTTTTGCCCATGGGGACTAGTGTGTTGGAAGGCAGGGAACACCTTTTGGACTCCCCTCCATCCCCCCAAAAAAAGCCAATTGTGGAGCCTAGGAGAGGAGAAAGGGGAAGTCCATTGCTCTATGTGGAAGTTTGTGCACAGGACTTCTGCTTGCAGGAAGTAAGGCAGGTGAATCCTGCCCAATCTGAGTATGCCTAGCATTAGATACAATACTATACCAACTTTACAGATCTGTCTATGTACCTGGTCAGTCCTACCATTTGGTAGAGTGTAGGAGCTGCCTCAGGCTACCTCACCGGTTGAGCTGGTTCTCCCACAAGATTTTGCACTGCCAGTTTCTCTCAACAACAGAAACCTTTGAGATTGGTTCAGTAAGAAATCAGCTTTAGGGTTATTGGTTTTTTGTATGTGCTATGGCTGTTTCTAATTTAATATAGATTTATTTCATTAGCTAGCTGTCAGGGAACTGCCATCGGAGCCAGAGGGAGAGGGAGGGCTCCAGAGGGGTTCCGGAGAGCGTCCTGGGAGGGAGAGAAGCAGCACATCTTCTGGGGAAGGAAATCAGCGTAGCACCAGTGGAGAAGGGGGGCAGATGGGGGAATCGGCAAGGAGGCTCCATGACTCCTCGCCGGGGACCAGCGGGAAGAGCATGGGTCCTCCACTGCCCACACCCTCCCTGCGCAGAAGGCTTCCGCGCAGGGAGACTAGGCGGAGACTAGGCGTCAAAGAGCTTCTTTGCTGGAAGAAGTTCAAGAAACGCCCACTGACGGATTCTGCCAGCGATTGAGACAGCCACGGGCGAGTGGCTGTCCAGACAGAGAGGGTTCACCCAGGCAACCCAGGCAGGTGTGGCGACAATTTACGCACGCGCAACCCCTAGAACCATTACTCTAGCGTATTGGATATAAGGCGCACCCGCAAATAAGCTGCGCCTTTGAAATTCAAGGGGGGAAAAGAAAAAAAGACAATACATGGGATGCAGCGCTGCTTTGCTGGGGGCCTCCTCCCCTCCCCCCCGATGGTTATGGGGAGGCTTGGGAGCGGCGGGCTGCCCTCCATTGCCCTGCGCTCCCAGGCTGCTTCTTGGGGGGGAACGAAGTCACTTTGCTGGCGGCATAAGGTCACGAATATAAGCCACACTTTAACTTTTCATGATCAGAATTGGGGGGGGGGGGAATGCGGCTTATATTTGGGCCAATATGGTATTTGACTTCAATACCTTTTATAATACATTCAAAGTTTTATACATATACGTATATGTATGTGTTTGTGTAGTTGAAGAATGACTTAATGGATGTATTTCAATCTTTTTAGATAAGCCCTTGAAAAGGGCATTTGGGGCTAAAATGTGTTGAGCACATAGTATAGATAAAAAATCCATTCATTTCTCTTCCTTGTAAGCCAGCTGATTTTGAGTGTCACAAAAGGATAGCAAATTCATCATTTAATGCATTATTGTTGTTATTTGTACTGACATGCGAGGAGAGGAGGCCTTTGTGAGATCTTCTGCCAAAATAACTTGGCTAGCCTTTGATATTATGGATCTGTATTTGTGTTGTTGTTGTTTAGTCGTTTAGTCGTGCCCGACTCTTCGTGACCCCATGGACCAGAGCACACCAGGTACTTCTGTCTTCCAATGCTTCCCACAGTTTAGTCAAACTCATGCTGGTAGTTTCGAGAACACTCCAACCATCTCGCCCTCTGTCGTACCCTTCTCCTTGTGCCCTCCATCTTTCCCAACATCAGGGTCTTTTCCAGGGAGTCTTCTCTTCTCATGAGGTGGCCAAAGTATTGGAGCCTCAGCTTCAGGATCTGTCCTTCCAGTGAGCACTCAGGGCTGATTTCCTTAAGAATGGATAGGTTTGTTCTTCTTGCAGTCCATGGGACTCCCAAGAGTCTCCTCCAGCACCATAATTCAAAAGCATCAATTCTTCGGCGATCAGTCTTCTTTATGATCCAGCTCTCACTTCCATACATAGCTTTAACTTTATGGACCTTTGTTGGCAAGGTGATGTCTCTGCTTTTTAAGATGCTGTCTGTATTTGTAGGAATGGGCAGTTGCTGCCCTGCTTCAGGCAGCAAAATGTCTTGGGTCAGCCCTGTTTATATTTATGAATACTATTGATGATCCAGATTCATTTCATAACCCAAATCTCAGGAGAGCTAGCCCACTGAGCCCCAAAACAGCAGCAATGCTTGTCACTTGTTTATCTGTAATATAAAAGCATCCAAGGAGAACTCTGAAGGGGATTGTTAATGGAGGGGGTCATCCTACAGTATACGTCAACAATGGCCTCTCACCTTTGAAACAAACCTTGCAGTGCAAGAACCCATAATCCATACTCCCCTTTTGTTATTGCTGCTTATATAAAGTGATGAACAAATAGGGCAAGCCACAGTGTTTTCCTTCTTTTGAAATTGACAACACTTCTGGTGTTTTTCAGAAGCTCAGATAGTTTAACAAATTTGTTTTTCAGCAGGTGGGTTGTGAGTACTGTGTCACATCCTGACCTCAGCCAAATTGGACTAAGTTTTATTATTCCAGTTATCTTTTATTTTTGAGAAAGGGGAGGAGAGGTAGGAATGCAGGGCCAAACTACATATAGATATTATTTTTCCACAGTTATGCATTAAAATAATAATAATAATAATAATAATAATAATAGGTTCAGGAAGTTACAGTTTTGAGGAATGGGATCCTCAGATAGGGGGTGAATAACCCTTCTCCTGCCTAAACATGGTTCTCTGGTCTAAATAAGTTTATACTTGTTTTTCATGCATGAAGCCTAAGAGTCATGCATGAAGCTCTTGCATCTCCTGAAAAGATGGAACCACTGTGGTTCTGAGCTGTAGAACTAGTCTATTCTCTTCTGCTCTATATGTGATTCCAGAGAATATTGGAGAAGGAGACTTAACTAGTTGCATTCTCTAAATGTATTCCACTGCACCAGCACAAGCCCACTTTCTACTGCTGGGGTAGGGAACCTTTGGCCCTCTAGATGTTGTTGGCTTCAGGTAGCATGTTCAGTGGTCAGGGATGATGGGGCTTGGAATCCAACAATGTCTGGAGTGCCACAGGTTCCACATCTCTATTCTAGAGGGTCTTTTGGGGAGCAGGAAATAGCGGCTCTTATCTTGCAAGATAAAACTAAAGGAGAGGGGAGCACTTTTAATATGCACGCTGTAAACTCAGAGGAATAGGGAGATGTCAGTCTCAGAAAACCCAAGTGATAATAACCGAGATTTCTGGTGCGTGTTTCTGCCAATGAATCATTTCAGAAAGTCTGCTTGATCCTTTGAAATTGAAATGATCTTAGGCGTAACTCATTCCGTTCTGTTGGCTAGAATATTGGCAAAAGTTAATAAACAAGAAGGGTCAATAATTACTGCTGGACCAGGAATTTGTATTAGCTATTCAGTCACTGATCACTGGCTCAGAGAATGATTCATGGACTCAGCTTGTACAATGTAGCTTGTCAAATGCAAGTTTCAGCTTGGGAGAGAGACATTCACTGAACTGTTTAAAGAATCCTGCAATGAAATCATTGGAGCCAGAAGAGTTTTAACATTTTCTAAGTCCTTTGCTGCTGTTGTAGTTCTCCTCAGCTCTTGGACAGTCCAACAATTAGTTTTTCTCCTTACTCTTCTTTCTGATTTTGTAATTAAACACAATGTAGAATTTACCTTTCACAACTGCATCCAATGATTCATGTATGTGGGGCTGCCCCACTTTTAACTCACAAGAACCCAGAGAGTTCAGTTAGGTTGGGAGATAGTGGCACAATAGATCTAGGCTGAGCCTTCACAGCTTGTGACCACCAGAGCACTTGCAATCGACTAGCCACATATTGTGATCACCAGGAGTTTTATGCCTCCCAATATATACAATTATATATTTCAGCAGCTCAGTCACACCCCTATTTTTTTTTTATTTTTTTTTTTGCAGATGATTGCTTCTGAAAGTTTACTGAGCCCCTGATGGGATACCACACATAGCTAATAAATTGTGTTTGATTTCAGTTCAGCAAAATTTCAGACCTACTCCATGCAATGGAATGAGGAACAAAGACAGAAAAGGACACAGCATCATGTTGGTTCAGAAAAAAAGGAAGAGAATGAAATAGAGGTTTGGGGCATATATTGTTTGGTGAGAGAAACCCATCAGAGATTTAAAATCTCAAAATATGCAGCAAAGTAAAGCATGGAAATATAGACTATAAAACCTTTAATTTATGGCCTTCCAAGTGAGTTCCAAAATTGTCCTCTTTAAAAGTTATTTTCAGTTTCCTTCTTCCCTCAGCATAGGGAAAGGCCACACATTTGGTAAAGCGTGTTCTCCCTAACAGAGAGCACGTGTTGCGGTTGGGGAACAGGCCGCCCAGCCATGACTAGGCAAATTAATCTGCAACCCTGGCCTTTAGGGTTAATCGGGTTGCTGGGGAAATATGATTGTTACCAATTTGGAGGAGGAGTCAGAAGTTATAAATAGAAGGGCCAGACGTAGGGACGTCCTCTTGGCCGTTTTGCATCGGATCACCCGCCCTCCCTCCCTTTAATAGGGGTTTTTTTTTTATTTAAGCTGATCGCTTGACCTTGCTATGCCTGTCATGGTGTCGTTCGCCTTGGTGCGGGGGCACGGTAGGAATTTTGCCATCTGGCTGATTGGCTGGTGCCATTTGGTTTTTGCCTACTGCGTAGCAAATCGTCACAACTTGTAAGGTTGGCGGTTAGGCATTGGTTAATTGGTGCTTGGAGGGGTAAGTGCCTACCCCTCCAAATGATGCGGAAAGGGAATTCCGTTAAAGGAATCCAGGGGCTTGCCATTCTTTCGTCCTGTCCATGGAGCCGGGCTTGGGCCGTGCAAGCCCCACCGGAACATGAGGGTGAGAAGTGTTGGATTGATTCCCAGCCTCATTTCTCACCCAATACTTGTTTCCCACTCTGGCTTCCGGTGGAGTCCGGAAGTGCCAGCTCTGTCCTGTGGGGGCAAGGACAGATAGTCACCAATGCCTAAGCAACCACTCACATTTTTTGTATTTGAATAAAGTTGTGGCCAAAATTATGCCAAAAACCTTAAACAAAATTGATGTGTGAAGTGTGTAATTATTTGGGGGGTGGCACTGTGGAACTCAACACGCAAGTTAAAAATGCTTTACTTACAAACTCTCCAAAGGTCAGATTCATGTGCTTTTCCATACATCAGTCAGAAAAGTTGCACAGGCAGTAAAACATATTTTAATTACAAAGTGGTAACAGTTCCTAAAACTATTGGTATAGGAATGTAAAAGAGGCTTGTGAAAGCTATGTGACTGACCTGGAGGAGCCAGCTCAGACTTCCTCGCATGCTGAGTTCACAGGTATGCCGAGGGGATCAAAGGCTTGATTACCCATTTCCTCCAAGGTAAAGGGAAGTGACATAATTAAGTTTGGCAGGGCAGCTTACGCAAATAGCAAGATTCAAAGACATATAGGCTTGTGGTTTGTACAGCAAACCTTAAGGGATTGTTTCATAATATTGCTGTTTACCTGAACACCTGACAAAGCAGATGCTTCCAAGGTCCACCAATCATATCTGCATTAAATTCAGCACATACACACACCCCTCAGTAAATGTTATGGGCAATACGTATGCTTATCACCATCTGGAAACAAATAGTGTGTGTATATATGTGCGGACAATTATGGAGATATCTAGGATTTTCCTTGCCTAAATATATTTGTAAGAGAAGCTCAGCTTGTCAGAAGCAAGGACCTCTCCATTAGTCAGCAGTGCATCTGTCAACAGACTGCTAATGTGCCTAATGGGGTTTCGCTATATATCATTGTAACCTCGAGACCCCCAAGCTGAACACTGCTTTGCTGGCAGGTTTTACTTGCTTGCATGCGGTGTGCAAATTATCACTATCGGTATGATGGCGTGAGATAAACTGCAGCTCCTCTCTTGCTTTCTTTTGTTCAAGATCTGAGAACGTACAGGTGACTGGAGCTAAGAAAGAAAGGGCAGAAGAGGCTGGAAACTGCTACGCCACAGTTTATTTCCATTGTTAAGAAATAACGAGGAAGGTGCACTGTGAAATGTAGAAACACTAGGGGAAAAAATTGTAAGAACAGCATTAGGAGATAAAAGTAGTACTGAGGCTTGTAGTAAGGAAAGGTTTTAAGACAAGGGTAGTAAACATGGGACGCGGGTGGCACTGTGGGTTAAACCACAGAGCCTAGGACTTGCTGATCAGAAGGTCGGCAGTTCGAATCCCCGCCATGGGGTGAGCTCCCGTTACTTGGTCCCTGCTCCTGCCAACCTAGCAGTTCGAAAGCACGTCAAAGTGCAAGTAGATAAATAGGTACCACTCCGGTGGGAAGGTAAACGGTCAGGGGTACCCTTTACCTTAGTAAACATTGGCCCTCTTGATATTGCCAAACTACAACTTCCATTACCACTTGTCATTAGCCACATTTACAGGGGCTGATGGGAGTTGCAGTTCAGCAACAGCTGGAGGGCCACCCCTGTTTTAGGAGTACATGGGTCTTGTTCTACTGAGTGAGGTCTGAGACATGCTTTTGAAGTACTATGAATTTGCCATACAAATATTATGCAGTAACACTCGACATGCGATCGTGTTTGTTAGCTGACATGCAGTAGCATTTAGTATTTGGTAGTGTCTGGCTAGCCAGAGTAGAATTCAGTATTTGTCTAGTATACATAACATTCAGTATTTAATGATATTTATTGGCTGGTCTGCAGTAGAAGTCAATATTTGGCAGTATCAGATCTTGTATTAATTTCACTCGCCTCAGCAATCAAGAGACTGTTAAATTTTAACATTGATGTCCAATTCCGATCTGAAATTCACATGTCAGATTTTGAGATCAGATGTTGACCTCCATATCCATATGGCTCATTTTAAATGTTTATCTGATTTTGAATCTCATTTCACATTGTGAATAAGCCAAGATCACCCTGGGAGCTTCATGTCTGGCTGGAGATCTGAGCCCTTAAGGCTTCGCTCCCTGCCCCCCTGCACTAATTAAAGGGAAGAGGACAGTAAGAGGAATGGGAATTGTCTAAGAATTGATAGAGAGCGGCCCACAAATCTGCAGAGCTCAATTTTAAGATGTTTCACTTACATCTACATCTATGTTTCATCTACACTTATCCCAGATTTTTGTTTTTGGTGAAATTCATCAAGAACTTTTGAGTGGGCTGGGGAATAGTGTGACAATAGCAAAGTCCAGACATTCAGTTCGATAATATTCTCCTTCTTATGGCTAGAACTGGCATCTTGTGAACAAAGACATATGAAACAGACCCAATGGATACTTAAGGTCATTAAAATGTGACAACGAGCTCTGTACATCCATTCCTATATGCAATGAACTGCTCTGGGATAGGGGAATAGGAAACGATGCATATTCTGAATACATGTACAGTGGTACCACGGGTTAAGGAATTAATTCGTTCTGGAGGTCCGTTCTTAACCTGAAACTGTTCTTAACTTGAGGTACCACTTTAGCTAATGGGGCCTCCCATTGCCGCTGTGCTGTCAGAGCACAATTTCTGTTCTCATTCTGAGACAAAGTTCTTAACCCGAGGTACTATTTCTGGGTTAGCGGAGTCTGTAACCTGAAGCATATGTAACCTGAAGCATATGTAACCCGAGGTACCACTGTACATTGTTTATTGCTTTCATTTTATGGATCAATGGTCTCGTTAGATAGTAAAATTCCTGTTAAATTGCTGTTTTAGGGGTTGTTTTTTAGAAGTCTGGAACGGATTAATCCATTTTGCATTACTTTCTATGGGAAAGTGTGCCTTGGTTTTGGAACGGACTTCCGGAACAGATTAAGTTTGAGAACCAAGGTACCATTGTATAGGAATTCAGTATGTTCATAGAATTACAGAACTGTAGAGGTTAAGGGTCATCTAGTTCAACTCCTGCAATGTAGAAATCTCAACTAAAGCATGCATGACAGATGGTCATCCAACCTTGGCTTAAAAACTTCAAAGACATGAGAGTTCATCACCTTCTGAGGGAGTTTGTTCCACTAGCTAACAGCTCTTACTGTCAGAAAGCTCTTCCTGGTGTTTAGTTGGAATACCCTTTCTTGTAACTTTAATCCATTGGTTCAGGTTCTACCATCAGGGGCTCCTGTGGTTCTTTGGACCAGGCTGGATGTCTTCAGTGTGAAGTTCAGTAATTAAACTAGTCAATACAGACAGTTAAGTACTTACCACAGATCTTATTGTGACCCTGCCTTTTGAGGTTGCCAGCCCACTTATGTGACATAACATAACCATTTCTCTCTGCATTTGATGACTTGGTAACATGCCACATTTCTTTGAGGTGTTCCATAAAGACAAAACTTATACAAATTAAAACATGAAAGCAAGATCATTCTGTACAGAGCAGTTCAAACATGTAAAAAGAGAAAGGAGACTGAGTCACCAAGGCATGCAGTTTGATTTCAGCATATAAGGAACACTGTGGGAAGTAACGAGAGACTATTCACTGTGTGCATGTATATAAGTGTCTGATAAAGTGAGACTTGAAAGAGAATTTCAAAGAAAAGGGTCATTTTCTCATTTTGCACCAAAGCCACTTTATACTTCTCAGGAAGTAGCTTACATTGACAAAGAGGTTTAGACTCTATCGCTGAGAGATTGGAGATTACTTTTTATAGCTGAATGAGAGAAAGTGCATTAGAAGTGACATATGCTGGACTTTGTAACCTGTTGTTCTTTCTTGGAATGTGCTGAGAAATTCCAGGCATCTAGAACCTTCTTACAAGGTCCCAGTCTTGAAAAACAACATCTCCTAAGATGTCTATTCTGACTCTTCAGACCCATTCTGTAAGATCCAGAAATTCTTCTACCACACACAAACTCTCACAAGATATTGAATGTCTGTATGCTGCCACTCGTATCAGGGGTGAGCAACCTGTAGCCCCTGAGAAGTGGCTGGATTATACCTGACCACTGACCATGTTGTCTGGAGTCCAATAAAATTCTGAAGGGCTATAGGTCACCCCCCCCCTTCATGGATCACTGCCTTGTCATGGCGAAGGGGCTTGAATAACTCCAAGAAATTGTGAGCTATGCTGTGCAGGGCCACCCAAGGCGGACAGGTCAAAGCCGAGAGTTTAGACTAAATGGAATCCACCTGGAGAAGGAACTGGCAAACCAGTATTTTGCCAAGAAAACTCCATGGACATACAAAAGGAGAAACTTTGAGAAGAAAGTGAGAGTATCCAAGGCATGCGCTGGTTCATGGGATCACGGAGAGTCAAACTCGACTAAGACAACTATACAACAACAACAGGTTGTCGGTATCTTTGGGTCGAAAGGCCAGCTGGGTCGTCTCCCTCTCAGCCTTCGCGCTGTGGAGATTCATTGACCTCTGGCTCCGACGTAAATCAGTGACTCAAGCTTGCTGACTTGAGCACACTATACGTAGCAGAGTAAACGGCACAACAGAAGAGGCTTGAGGCTGTGGATACATACTAAAAATACGGATTTATTTTACATAAATCAGAACAAAGAAACATGTCATCTCTCCTTACCGTCTTCTCGGAGAGAGACTCAAAAATGAAAGCAAAACACACTGAGCGGAAGTTCTGCTCACGGGGCCCAGCAGTCTGTGCTGGAATGTAAACAGAGATGTGGCATGCAACAATCCCATGTCTACAACAAAAGGTAGAATGGCATCTCCAACATCAGTTACCCACCACAAGATCACTTGATGCCACTTCATACAAAGCAGATCAACTCTTGGTAGTTAGGCGATGTCAGAGAATTCTACCAAAATGGAAATGGGAGCAAAAATTGCTAATGCTTGGTTATTCATCCCAATTAAGGAACAGAAATTGAGCCAGTGAATACAATAATAATTCACTGTTATTGTTGTTTTCGATCTGCAAATGATATGTGATTACATCCCCCTAGCTCCCCCCCCCCAATTGCATTGTGTTTCCTTGCATTGAAATGAACCGGGTAGAATGATGTAGCCACAACATAATTTATGGAATTAATTATGTAAATTACATAATTTCACCATTGGGGAGTGAGACTAATAACATAAGTTTCTGGTGGAAAAGGAACAGCAGAGGATTGGAAACCGTGCTGCGTGTCCTGTAAGAATCGCAGCTTGGAATGGAAAACAGTGCCTTCACCCCTCATTTCAAGTTGTGCCGTGGATGGCTCAATTGGTCGAGCATGAGACTGGATCTAGATGCATCAGAAAAGTGTTTCAGGAAAAAGTGTTGTGAACCTCAAAGTGGGAAATCATGTTGGAGAAAGATGGGACTCCACAGCGCCATCTGGTGTCACCATGTTAAAACACATATAAAACGCTTTTTCTTTGCTAATGTAGCTGAGTCCTAAAGACTCAGGGTTGAGAGCTCAAGCCCCACATTGGGCAAAAAAAATTGCAGAGAGTCGGATCAGATGGCTCGTGTGCTCCCTTCCAACTCTATGATTCCATGGTTCTATGAAATGCATCCTTGGAAAACCAAAACAAATATTTAGACTTTTAAAAATGTTTTACATGTTTGACACTTTATTAAATTTTTATATGTGTTGGAAGCCACTTAGAGTGTCTGGGGCAACCCAAACAGATGGGCAGGGTATAAATAATAACATTATTATTATTATTATTGTTGTTGTTGTTGTTGTTGTTGTTGTTGTATGGATTTAGTGGCATAAAATACCAAGTGGAACATGAATGAAGTATCTATAGGAACGAGACATACCTGAACAAGCTGGAACAGGACAAAATGAAACCTAAGAATACAAGGCAAAGTTGTAAGTTACCTTAACACTTTTGCAGACCCTGGATGAGTTACGGACAGCCACTGATAGGCATTTGGGTTCATGATTTTTCCCGTTGCCAGCATGAGTTGAGCCAGTTTGATCCTCCTTAGATTGCACCTCCTAACCCACTGAAAGCTTTTCTTGAGGCTTGGAAAATATCGAACAGATATTACCTTGGGTCAGATAAGGCAAGAGGGAAGACAGGTAATCTCTGTTAGGCTACGTGGCATAAAGCAAGGTGGGCCCCTATAAAGATTGCAAAAGGGACCAGGAGAGCAATGTTTTCAAAGTTCTCTCCCTTGGAAGAAATTGGGGAAATTTTGTCTTCTCCAGCTTGTAGAACGTATCATGCATCCTATGTATGTTATCCCATGTTTATGGCTCGTATTGGCTTTAGTTCATCTAATTGCCTCAATGGGTGATGGAGTGTGGTATACATGATATATAGAATTTGTAGGAAGGGGTGGCTACATTAATCAGGGATTAAAGAGAGTCTGAGAAATAGCCACAGAAATTCAGTAAAGGTTCAAATGACAAATCTTTAGTACCTTGGCATTAATAGCCCATCACATTAGAATAGATTACATTAGATTAAGTGACCTCCCTCATTTCTATGCACAATGCCACTTTTTGACAGCCAGAAATATAAAATACCCTCCAAAGCATGTTATGTGGAATGTTGCAGTAATTAGAATTAATGGGATTATATGCAAAAATGCTGCAGATAATTTGTTTTACTACCTCCCACAGACTAGACTAAATTACTTGGCTCCGAGTTCAGTAAAACAGAATGGTTGAGGCATAAAATGGATTCTGGAAATTATCCTGAACATTTTGTATTTTTTGACCTCATGCTTTGAACAACCATTTTAAACTTTCGTTTCAAGCGTTTACTTAGAGCTGGGAAGTAATTACTTATGAGACACACAGTTTCTCTCTTTCTTAAGTTTAGTTAGGTAGCAGAAAATTCCATTTAATCAAGCAACCTCTACTCTTAACAGCTAAGATCTATGGTATTCTGTTCATGGTTACTTTGGTTATACAAGTTTTTTTTTCAAGAATGCACTCTGTTGAAACCAAGAAATCATAAATCCAGTCCTTTAGCAGAAGCTTTCCTCCTCTCAGCAGGAAAACTATGTGCCAATTCACATACATAGCAATCTTTCCAGAATCCATTTGTCAGTAAAGGTTCGAATGACAAATCTTTAGTACATTGGCATTAATAGCCCATCACATTAGAATAGATTGCATTAGATTAAGTGACCTCCCTCATTTCTATGCACAATGCCACCTTTTTGACAACCAGAAATATAAAATACCGGGACTTCCGGGTTGGCGCGATCTGGAAATGGCGGATTCCCTCCGAGCTCCGGAGGGAATCGGCTCAGCGGTGGATGGGTCTTTGCCGTGCCGGCGACACGGGGACCCTTAAAAACCGCAGGCGCGGAAGCCTGCGGACTGAAGACTCGGCGGGTGCCTTAAGCGCCGCCCCTGATTTGCGAAGAGCCTTTTTAAAGGCTATGGAGGGGATACGGGGGACGGCGCGGCACTGAGAGTCGATCGCTACCGCTGCTGAGCGAAGCCGCGAGCCATAACTGGAGAGCGCTGACTTCCTTCCTTGAAATTTGGACTGAAAAAAAAGAACCCGTGAGTAATTTGGAACTGAATTTAAAAATTTTACCTTCTGAATTTGAGACGACCGGGGGGTGTGCTAAAAGGAAGTCCCCACCCCCCCCTTGCAGACGATCCAGAGCAACGATATAAGAGCTAAGCTGGAGTGCCTACCCTGTAAAGGGTGAGTTTTAAAAAGACAGTAACTTCCAAGATTTGGAAAGGCAAATTTGAGCAGGAGAGTGGAGTGTTGGAAGAGACTTTGTTTTGTTGTAAACAACCCTCCCTCCCGGGCCCGGGAGTGACCTGCTTTGGAGCCTGTATAGAGGAGCAGAATTTGACAGCTGTCAAAGCTGTCAAATGGACTGTTAACAGTGGAAAATTTGCTATTTAAGATCTCTCCGGATTAAAAGGAGTTACAATTGAATCAAAATTGTTGGAAACAAAGAAACAATAACAGGACAGAGGACTGTTGGAGAAAAGAACATTAAGTAACCAGATTCCCTCTAGGGGGAATTCTGTGGAATTACAATGGCTGTGGGTGGAAAGATACTGAGAGAAATCGAAAGGATGTTTTCACTGGTGGGAACCTTACAGGAGCAGACTACAGCTATGAGTAAACAACTGATTCTGAAACAAGTAGTTCTGCTGAATGTAATGAGGACTTGAGTGAGAAAGAACCCACAGCTGAATTCGAAATAATAAACAAAGAAGAGGAGAAGACAAAACAAGAAAGAGAACAAGTCAAGTGGGAAAATACTAACCAGAAGCCAACATTTGGAGAACACAAGCAAGGAGACTATTGGATTAAATCCATTTTAAGCCTACGAAAGATACAGAAGACGAAAGTGGAGGCCCCGGGAGTTTATGGAATTCAGGAATTTGAAATAAAGAAGTACAATTGGGGCCTCCACATAGACTTTGATTTTGATTATCATCAAGACTCAGGCCTTGTGGAAATTTTTCAACAGTTGCTTCTAAATATGGGAAGAGACTATGGACTGATTGGATTGATTGTGAAGGAACTCTTTCGAGACTCAATGACCGACAAAAAAGACTACCAACAAAACCGGCGGAGAGGGACTGAAAGAGATTTGAGAGCCTCGGACGTGCGGAACCCAGGCTAAAAACTGTTATTTTGGACATATCTTGGGAAAGGACGCAAACCGGGGATGGGAGGGAGGGAAGCATTTAAATTCAAACAACACTCAAGACCAGGGGGTTTAGTTAATAAGAAAATTATTCAAGAAAAAATGAGAAATCGAAGGAAGAGAATTGGGGTCCAACTTAGGGAAAATTGATTTTTGCTTTTCTTTATAAAAGGATTAATATTAAGATGGAAAAGGAAATGCCAATTTGCTGACATAAATTTGGGAATAGGGATGCAAGGGAGGGGGTGGGGGAAGTCAAGGACTAGGGTTAGAAAATAAGATTTTCGGAAATTATATATGTTTGTTGTCTTTTATGTTTGTTTTGGTGTTCTGTGTTTTGTTTTTGTCTATATAAAATGTGAAAACCCAATAAAAATATTTAAAAAAAAAGAAATATAAAATACCCTCCAAAGCATGTTATGTGGAATGTTGCAGTAATTAGAATTAATGAGATTATATGCAAAAATGCTGCAGATAATTTGTTGATGACTCTCATACCAAGTAATGATTTGCATGTGTGCAACAAATGTCACATACAGGTTAACCACTACAAATATAATTTTTCCCCCAATGGATCTAGCACATTCCAATCCAGAAATGTTTTAAAGTTTCCAATTTGATTTTAAATGCCAGATTTTGAATTTGGCTGGGATTTCTTAAACAAAATAAAGCAAAGCCTTCTTAACACCTGTTGAATTTTAAAGCAATAACATTAAGTTTCATTATAGTTTCATTTATCCATTCCTTGTTTCATTAATACATTTCTACTGTTATTTTTTCCCCTTCTAAAACAAAATCCAACCATATCAGTACTTTGGAATTTTTCAAGTTTTCCAGGGGAAAGTGGTTGCGTACATAATCAGCCGCAGCCATGAACTGCAATCTGTCTCCTAATCCCCCTTTGTCATGGATTTTACTGAGCCTCTTTGGACTAGCATGTATATATTGCCTCAATGCAGCTGTGCGCTTCCATCTCTGGGCTCAATTGAAAATGGCTTCTCCATGCAAACCAGAAAGTGACCTCTCCAGACAACAGAATGACTCATCTTATCTCTGTGGCTGTGATCTCCTAAGTGACGCATACGCCATTAAGCAATTGAATGTGCATGTGTACTCCTCCACATGGCCTCGGGCACTGGCAACCCACGCTATGTGACTGAAGTCAGCTAAGCAGTGACTGCTGCTGAGAAGAAACAGAAGACAGTGGCCCTCTTCAGCCATTATTGCTTGAAAGGGGAACACACTTGGAACACCTCTCAGAGCCATGGGACTCCTTGTCTTCCAGTGCCGATCTGTAGCAAGCAACCTCATGAATTCGTGGAGGTTTTTCACTCACACAACTAGCTTCCATGGATACATGAGGCTCCAAGCTGCAGAATAATTGTTTCCATATATCGTTTCAGGAAGTGTGAATGAGACAGATTTGTGTTACAATGCAGACCAAGCCACATTTCTCCCTCATCATTAACAGGATTGAAAACCTAAATATGTCTGAGCAAAGCAACTAGCAACTAAGCAGAAAACATGGGTTTTAAAAAAGCCACACATTAAATAAATGCTCACGGTCCTTTTTCTCCACTCTCATGATTGCTGTGTGCAGATGTGTAAAATGAAGGCACAACACCACAGGCTTTGTTCTCGCTTACAGGGCTTTGGCACTGCAAAGAAGCATTATGTGGGAGTGAATTTCACTTTTGGAAGAACTCTGTGACAGTGAAATAAAGTGTATTTGACATGCCTTTTATTTCTTTGGCAAAACTGTTACCTGCCATGAAATCCTTCCGATCACGGCTGCAAAATGTGGGATAATTAGCCGTTATGTACATAACGTCACAGCTGTAAATAACAGGCAGCTAAAATTAGGCTGAAACTTATATTTAGGCACCCGGCTGACTTTTCAGAACTGGTGCTGAGTCCCAAGTAGTTCCCACTGACCTCATTAACCTCTTTGCTACTTAATGTAATTTCATTCGGAGGACCATTACATGCAACATTCACCACTTATGAGCAACCTCCAATTTGTGAAGCTAGACGTTTAAGAAAGAGAGAAAATGAAATGGCTCTCTTCTAATATAACTGTCACCAGTGGAATATAAATTTATTGACTAAACGAGTATTCTGGATGATTTAGTGCTGAAATTCCCTCCCCTGCATGATGTCTCCAATCCATTGCATATGGCTTCTGGGTGCCAAACAGCTATAAAGTGGGGGAGAATGAGAAAAGCATGATTGGTGGCTAGGAAACAGCATACAGGAACGAGAGACTTAACCCTTCCTTGATCATTGCATTCCCTCCTTCCTAGCAACTACGTCACAACCTACCAGCTTGTTTCCCATCCTGCAATGCAGTCAAGGTTTGAGCAAGAAAGCAGGAAGGTTGGGGAGGTGGCTATGGTAAGGGTTCAGCTTCCATTCAACACTTCTTCATTATAATTTGCAGTTGTTTTTATAGTGACTCAGGTTCATACTCACCAAATATATCTAGACCCATGGTTCTCAATGTGGGGCACAAGCCCCACAGGGGGGCAATTTGATTTTTGAAGGAGGCAATTCGAGAATAAGGCATTAACAGTTAATGGCCTTTTAAGCTTCCTTCATGTGAACAGGAGTTCACTTTTCGAATAATAAGAATTATATGTCATGGGAGGGCATCAGGATTTTAGAGATGATTAGGTGGGGCAAGGCCAAAAAAAGGTTGTGAACCACTGATCTAGACAATCATAGTATAATATAGTTTGACAGAATACATATGTATATAGGGATGGTTAGAGACTCCCCTGACTCTACTTTTCTGTCACCATGCATGGAAAATTGAAGTGGCAAGTGATTGCCTTCAAACTTGGTCTACCTCCTCCCCTTGTGCTCAAGTGAATCCACTTTGAAGTCATGTGCCAGAAGAAGGTAAGGGTGGAGGCCCAAATGGTGGTGGGTGCTGGGGATGGGCACAGGCAAGGCACCAGTCCCAGTAGACCCAGAAGGTATGGGACCTGGCAAATTCTTCAGTATGTAGGGTGGTGATACCAGGTCTGGAAGAGAGGTCTACACTAAGGTTCAGTGGAAGGTCCCTATAGCTTTTAATTTAAATCAACTGGAGATCTCTTGCCAATATACCTGTCATACTATCAAACTGAAATATGTTTTGGTTGTGGATAATAAAATCAATACAGAGGGCACATCTTGTAATAGTAAAACGTCATTGATTTTGCGTTTTTAATTCTAAGAAAGTCCACAATGGAAATCAATACCGATATATGACATTACAGCATTTTCATGTATAACAGTTGACATAACACATCTGTTCTGTTTTGTGTCAGCAATTTAATAAGTACCTGTGAGGATTTTAGCAACTCAACAAACAGCAAAGCTTTAAGGACCATTGGGCTACATT
Source organism: Podarcis vaucheri (assembly GCF_965113315.1). NCBI lineage: Eukaryota > Metazoa > Chordata > Lepidosauria > Squamata > Lacertidae > Podarcis > Podarcis vaucheri. The sequence continues at coordinate 93,884,008 of NC_138762.1, read as the reverse complement.
ACCACAGATGAAAAAGAAGGAAAGAAGAAAATGTGGGTAGTTTTGCACACTACTTAATGTTAACTCGTTTTTGTTTGATGCTGCCTGGGGAAAAACACATAGCGTGTATGTTTTAATTTTTTCAGTAACAGGTTCAGAAGTTTCCTTAGCTTTAAAGTTCCAGCATTTCAGAGCTTCTTTTGAACAAGAAAATTTTCTTCTGCTTGTGAAAAAGAAGGAAACAATCCTTCATGAACATACATTGACGGATGTAGCTTTGAACCAATGAGCTTGCATGAGCTTTATGCTCATGCACTTCCTCTCTCCTTCTATGGCCATGAGGAAAAGACTTTGCTTCCTGTTTTAAGACAGCTGTAGGAACTATGGCTGGTTTTAGCTGGGTTTATGGGGGGGGCAGGGTTGTTATCCAAGGTTTAAAGTTGTCTTAACATAGTTAATACAGTGCATGGTTTAGACGAAACAATAAACAGTGGTTGCGTGTCAAGGTCCCCAAGACCTCCAATAAAACACAAGTAACACATTATTTTTGTTTAAGGTTTTTGGCATAATTTTGGCCATAACTTTATTAAATTGCAAGCAATGTGAGTGGTTGCTTAGGCATTGGTTGCGACTATCTGACCCCGCACGGTGACAGTATGACATTTGCACACCTGTGAAGTCAGAAAAGGGTAAGACACCCAGGGAGAGAGACGGGACTGGGAACCATGCCTCACCTCTCCCCAAATGCTCTCAGGGGCTTGCGTGGCCCTAGCACCTTGACAGGGTTTGGACAAAAGCACGGCGAGCCCCTGGGTTCCTTTAAGGGAAAAGCCTTGCAGCAGCAGCAGCACTTTTGGAGGGGCAGGCACAGCCAAATCCATACCCCTCCACCAACCAATTCCCAAACCAATGCCTAACCACAACCTTACAAGTTGTGACGATTTGCTACACAGTAGGCAAAAACCAAATGGCACCAGCCAATCAGCCAAATGGATAAAATTCCTACCAGACCCCTGCCCCAAAAGCAGACGACCCCATAACAGGCATAGCAAGGTCAAGCTCCCTAAAATAGGGAGGAAGGGCGGGTGATCCGATGCACTCAGCGAAAAGAGGAAGCTCAACACTGTGTGCAGGGCATTTAAAGACTAGGGCTGTCAATCAAAAAATGGCAACATATAATTCTCCCCAGCAACAGCACAGCCCTCTGCTAATGGTGGCCAAACTCTTTCCCGCCCAGCAATGTCTTGCTAGTCCCCACCACAACACATGCTCTTCATGAAGGAGAACACACTTTAGTTTAAAATGGAAAGCAATGCTGCTTTTCTCCTCCATTTGGCTGGAGGAGGAGAGAGAAATGTGGGGTTTGCTCAGGGTAATTCCCATAGTATTAAAGAATTGTTTGCGATTATGTTCAGTATAGACCAGCAAACACGATGAATCAAACTCCTCTGTGCTCTACCAAAGAGGGGAGTCAAAATGCATTTGGCAGCTATTATTGGAGCAAGTTGACTTTTATGTCTGAATGAACTAGGGAAATTTTAATTTGTAAATATGGTTTTTTTTAAAAAAAAAAGACTGGTAACAGAGTCCCCCCCCCTCATTACTTTAGTTGCTTTTATTTCATTTCAATTGCATTTTTTTGTATATGGGTATTACATTACCTAATATTTATATGCAATCAGACAGACCATTTGTGAAAACAGATTTACCGTTTATTACATTTTGTATCCTATCGCTATTCAAAAACCTAAGTGCAACGTACATAAAGATATTTATTAAGATATTATCACATGGAAAATAGCACTCAAGATAGCCAACATAATTTTTAAAAACACATGCAATGTTTAAAACAATTTCAAAATAGAATAGAGGCAGAATGATAGATAATGAAAGCATCGTGGTAGCAAGGTGATCTGAAAAAGAGAGAGACTAAACATAATCATTGTCACTTGGCAAAAGAACCCAAAAGAAGAAAGGAACAAATAACTCCCTATAGGAGGAAATTCTACAACTGGGATGTGGCCACAGAGAAGACCCTCTTGCATCAGCTGAACATCAGCCTTTGACAACATGCAGATAATGGAGATTCCATTAGATCTTAGGGTTCAGGCAGGGTGGCATGGGAGGGTGAGGTCTCTCAGGACTCAGCCCATTTGGGTAGTAATCACAGGTAATAATCAGCAAACTGAATTGTGGCTGGAAGCAAATTGGTATCCACTACAGTTGTTCCAAAATGGGCATAATGTGCTTATATAAGTATCATTGCTGCTGAATTCTGGACCACTCCAAGCTTCCAGGGCCACTTCACAGATGTGAAGGCCATGGAGAATGTGTTAGCCTAGTCCAATCCTGGTGTGCGTCATCATAGCTAGGCCCATCTTCCCCAGAAATGGGAGCGGTTGGTACAGCAGACTGACCTCATCAGAAGCCATGACTGCTATATGAAACATTATGTTTTCCCTTTGCTTAGTATGAAACCATGCCCTCCAACATTTTTCTGATGAAAATAGAGATGTCCTGGACCATAAAGAAGGCTGATCACTGAAGAATTGATGCTTTTGAATTATGGTGCTGGAGGAGACTCTTGAGAGTCCCATGGACTGCAAGAAGAACAAACCTATGCATTCTTAAGGAAATCAGCCCTGAGTGCTCACTGGAAAGACAGATCGTGAAGCTGAGGCTCCAATACTTTGGCCACCTCATGAGAAGAGAAGACTCCCTGGAAAAGACCCTGATGCTGGGAAAGATTGAGGGCAGAAGGAGAAGGGGACGACAGAGGATGAGATGGTTGGATAGTGTTCTCGAAGCTACCAGCATGAGTTTGACCAAACTGCGGGAGGCAGTGGAAGACAGAAGTGCCAGGCGTGCTCTGGTCCATGGGGTCACAAAGAGTCGGACATGACTAAACGACTAAACAACAACAACAATTCCATTATTATTATTATTATTATTATTATTATTATTATTATTATTATACCTCACCCATCTGACTGAGTTGCTCCAGCCACTTTGAGTGGCTTCCAACATATATAAAAACATAAAACATAAAAAAACTTCCCTATACAGTGGTGCCTCGGGTTACATACGCTTCAGGTTACAGATGCTTCAGGTTACAGACTCTGCTAACCCAGAAATATTACCTCAGCTTAAGAACTTTGCTTCAGGATGAGAACAGAAATCGTGCAGCGGTGGCGCAGCGACAGCAGGACGCCCCATTAGCTAAAGTGGTGCTTCAGGTTCAGAACAGTTTCAGGTTAAGAACAGACCTGCAGAATGAATTAAGTTCTTAACCTGAGGTACCACTCTACAGGGCTGCCTTCAGGTGGCTCAGGGATCAGATAACTCCATACCCTCCAACCTTTCTCAGATGAAAATAAGAACATCCTATCATATCCTCCAACTTTTCTCCAATGAAAATAGGGATGAGATCAAATCAGAAACCAGGATGGCTTCTGTAAATCTGGGACTGTCCTTGGAAAAATAGGAACACTTGGAAGGTCTGTAATATGTTAAGCTGAGAAATGACATCTTTGCCAAGGCAGCCTCCATTAACTTTGTTGCTGAGCAGTTATTTTACCTCATGTCTGCCCAATCAAAATCCAACGCTCAAGCCAAGCCAACCATTTCAGCAGAAGTAGCAGATCTCTGCCTGTTCCATTTGTTCCTCTAATGCAAGGAATAATTCAGGCCATGTGCACTTGTGCTCTGTATGCTCAATTGGGATATACATGGCCTCTGAACTGAGTAACTAGTGTTTGCCTAAGTGAGATTGTTGTGCTGAGACAACTGTCATGCCCCTAGAGAAGTGACAACATGTTCTGGCAATTGTGTAGCGATGCATTTTTACTTTGGCATATTGCTTTTCCTGTGGGTGAAGAGCGGCAACGAGAAATGACATTAAGGAAGGACCTTACGTGGCTCACAGAAAAAGACCCAAATCTGTAAGCAGTGATCAGGGAAGTGCTACTGAGAATTAATAGCAAGAAATCCCCTCCGTTAAGCCAGCTATTTTCAGCCTGTCATTTAATAAATGTTTACATTCCTCAGATTGAGGCCAATGATGTCTGAAATTTAATTTAGGTCCATTGAAAACATTCTGCCTGTTTAGGTGCCAGTCGTGCACTTTAATTACAATAGAATGAAATAGCTAGATTGAACATCTAAGTAGTGTTTTCTTTGATTCACCTTGTCTGCTTGGTCAAATGACATTATTACACAGTGTCCAGGAGAAGTTTTTAGGGCAGCTTCGAAACCTGTATGAAATAATAACACCTTCATCCATTTTAAATTACAAAGTACATTTTTATATGGCAGACATTGATAAGTGCTCTTTCCCAGATCTCTTTGATGAACACTTGTTCAGAAAGCCTTTTTCCCTCTCCTTTACCACTATTGAAAATGAGAACATCATGCCACAATGCATGGCAGATATTATACTTAAGGGCTAATGGGACAATGCTCCATCAGCCCTAGAATCTCCAAACCCACAGAGCCTGAGGCAACACTTCCCCTCTCATGCCTCCATGCTATGATCACACATTCTTTGCTCTGTCTGTTTTGTTGCTTGCCCTTGTTGTTGTTGTTTAGTCGTTTAGTCGTGTCCGACTCTTCGTGACCCCATGGACCAGAGCACGCCAGGCACTTCTGTCTTCCACTGCCTACCGCAGTTTGGTCAAACTCATGCTGGTAGCTTCAAAGACACTATCCAACCATCTCGTCCTCTGTCGTCCCCTTCTCCTTGTGCCCTCCATCTTTCCCATCATCAGGGTCTTTTCCAGGGAGTCTTCTCTTTTCATGAGGTGGCCAAAGTATTGGAGCCTCAGCTTCACGATCTGTCCTTCCAGTGAGCACTCAGGGCTGATTTCCTTAAAAATGGATGGGTTTGATCTTCTTGCAGTCCATGGGACTCTCAAGAGTCTCCTCCAGCACCATAATTCAAAAGCATCCATTCTTTGGCGATCAGCCTTCTTTATGGTCCAAGTTTCACTTCCATACATCACTACTGGGAAAACCATAGCTCTTACCATACGGAACTTTGTTGGCAAGGTGATGTCTCTACTTTTTAAGATGCTGTCTAGGTTTGCTTGCCCTTAACTCTCCAGAAAAAGAGGCAGCAATTTCCTTTGAAAAACAGTCTTCTAGAGGCATGAGAGCATCCATCAATCCTCTGTATGTTCTCTTTTCCTTGTGACTGGCAACACCTAAGAATGTAAGAACACAAGAACACATTGGATCAGGCCAATGGCAAATCTTATCCAGCACCCTGTACTCACAGGGCCCAACCTTGGCCAGTCAGACACAGTTATTTGGTTCAAAAGGGGTGTTTGAGGCTCCAGGCTACAACCAATTGACTCAAGTGCTGTGGGAACCGATTCCTACAACCAATTAAATGTATGCACTGTGATTGCTGACTCCCATGAGTCAGAGCTTTGAAAGCTACAGCTTGTCCCTGTGGAGAGCTCTCAAAGTTAGGCCAGTAGCAACGGTAAGGTAGTTTAAAACTTCTCTCCCAGCACACATCCAAATTTAGGAAAAATCATATGTGTTTCTGGGTCTAACAAGATAATGTGGCATGAAATGAGCTTTTGCAGCTTTTAAACAACAACAACAACGACAACAACAACTTCATTGGCTGACACACTCTGTGGTTCTCAAATTGCCAGCCATGAAATGGGGGTCTACAGATGGTTCAGTATAATTCTAATGCACAATTATTGTTAATAATATATTGCAGAATACATACCCTCCAACATTTCTCTGATGAAAATAGGAGCATCAATAATCATCATAATCATAATACCCTGCCCATCTAACTGGGTTTCCTCAGCCACTCTGGACGGCTTCCAATATATATAACATAAGCATTAAACATTTTTTTTAAAAAAAAAAATCTCTATACAGCGCTGCCTTCAGATGTCTTCTAAAGGTTGTATAGTTACTTATCTCTTTGGCTTGAGGGTTGCATAACACCATACCTTCCAACATTTCTCTGATGAAAATAGGGTCGTCCTAAGGAAAAGCTGGACATTCTGGGATCAAATCAGAAACTGCGATGACTTCTGTAAATCCGGGACTGTCCCTGGAAAATAGGGACATGTGGAGGTTTGAGAATATACTCACAAAGAAAGAAGGAGTCTGTTGGGCTCTCCATAGAAGGTGGCTTCCTGTGTTCTTGTGCATATTTTGGTCCCCATATGCTATTAGACTCCAATCCCCATCATCCCTGCCTAGCATTGTCAATGGTTGGGGTTGATAGGAGTTGTAGTCCTGCACCTCTATGGAGCCTAAAGTTGGAGAAGGCTACCCTGGAGCTTTCCAGACTGATCCCATCCCATTCCTGCAAAATTTATAGTCCTCTCAGCTTTCTGCCTTACCAAATTTGACTTGATAACAAATCATTTTTCTGAACCTCCCACTGATTGCCACCTTCCAAAGATTTCTAGTCACCAAGAAACATTAATATGCTTTCATTAAGTTCCTGATTATTGCTCAGCAGTGGGCCCATTGACAGTAATCAAGAAAGCCATTCTCATCACGGTACCTGAAAGCAGCATTCCACATACAATTTTCCTCCTCCTGTTATGAGGAAGTTTGGATATACTGACTAAGGAGCAGGGATCACAGTTCTTACCTCTGAGTAGGCATGGTTACAATTGTGCTGTTATTTTGTGTTATCATTAATGTATTTTGTTTGCTGTCAGCTGCTTCTAGCACCAGAGGATGTGGGACATGAAGGACTGCATTAAAAAAATAAAATGTTCCTGGTGGCTTTGAGCTTGATGGTCCTATAACAGTAGATGAGGCCACAAAGGGCTGTAAATTCTACATGCACTCATTTCTACACAGGTGGAGCATGACCAGAACAAGAAGCATCTAGGAAGAATGGAGTGTGTGTAGCAGTTTAGTCATCCAGTTGAGGACCCAATATTTGTTTGTTTGTTTTGCTTCACCTAGAAAGAAAGAAAGAAAGAAAGAAAGAAAGAAAGAAAGAAAGAAAGAAAGAACACTGTGTCCAATTCTGGGCACCACAATTTAAGAAGGATGTTGACAAGCTGGAATGTGTGCAGAGGAGGGCAACCAAGACGATCAAGGATCTGGAAACCAAGCCTTATGAGGAACAGTTGAAGAAGCTGGCTAGGTATGTTTAGTCTGGAAAAGAGGAGACTGAGAGGAGATATAATCTAATCTAAAGGGCTGTCACATGGAAGAGGAACAAGCTTGTTTTTCTCCAGCTCTGGAGGGTAGGGCTCAAACCAATGGCTTCAAGTTACAAGAAGGGAGATTCTGACTAAACATCAGAAAGTACTTTCTAACAGTAAGAGCTGTTTGACAGTGAAACAGACTCCTTTGAGAGGTTGTGAACTCTCCTTCCTTGGAGGTTTCCAAGCAGAGGTTGAATGGCCATCTGTCATGGATGTTTTAGCTGAGATTCCTGCATTGCAGTCGGTTGGACTAGATGTCCCTTGTGATCCCTTCCATCTCTACAATTCTATGATTCTACGTAGCCTTACATTACAGACCCTGAGAAATAAGCCAGGATGACACGTTCAGAGATAAGGTCTTCAAAATCTACATCCAATACATGGACAGTGCATCAGATATAAGCCAATCATATAACACCAAAGGTGGGATCAGTTGTGCAGCCACACTCTCAGGTTATTGCATGTCCCCCTTTCACTCCTATACATAGGAACCTGGCAAGCTGCCTTATTGCCCAAGACAGACCATTGGTACATCTAGCTCAGGCAACACTGACTGGCCGCAGCTCTCCAGAGTTAAAGGAAGACGTCTCTCCCAGCCATACTGAGAGATGCCTGGGATTGAACTTGTGACAGATGCTGTATTGCTAAGCCATGGCTCTTCCTATAATCATGACTAGGACTAGTGTGGTCCTCTGACGGAATAAATCCTAAGACCATAGCATGAGCCTCAGGGCTCACCCACCAAGGCACAGAATAAGGACCCCTACCTCTGCTTAGGCTTTTAAATTGACTGAAGTTAATGCTGTTCTATTCTATCTTTTTATTATATTCTGATCATTGTTTTCGTTCAGTTTGTGCTATTGCATTTTGCGTTTTTATTATATTATGATAAAATGTAATATAGTACACTATATTATTGTTCCCGTATATGAGACATCTTTATCTATTGTTTTTATATTTTGAGGCATCTTGAGGGCTTTGGAGAAGCCACAGTTATAAATTAAATTAGATTAAATTAATGGATCTACATTATTTTGGGTGCTTTTTTCAGCATGAAGGCTAATAATAAAATGTGCAACTAAAAAATGACAATGGTTGTGTTTCATGTATACACAAGCTGTTATGGTCTGTTTTTTCCTCCTTATTGTTTTTAGGCATCATCTGACTACAGTGGTGCCTCGCAAGATGAAATTAATCCGTTCCACGTGCCTCTTTGTCTAGCAGTTTTTTCGTCTTGCGAAGCAACACTATTAGCGGCTTAGCGGATTAGCGCTATTAGCGGTTTAGCGGCTATTAAAGGCTTAGCGGATTAGCGGCTAAAAGGCTATTAGTGGCTTAGCGGCTTAGAAAAAGGGGGGGCCGAGAAAAAATCGGAACACTTGCAAGACGTTTTCGTCTTGCAAAGCAAGCCCATAGGGAAAAGCGTCTTGCGAAGCAGCTCAAAAACGGAAAACCCTTTCGTCTAGCGGGTTTTCCGTCTTGCGAGGCATTCGTCTTGCGGGGCACCACTGTATCTTGGCTTCTCCACTGCCCTAGAGTTCTTCAGTCAATGAGTACATCCACTCCATCAATTTCAAGCATTCGATGAATTGGTTGTTGCCTCTGAAAACTTGTGTGAAAAAATAAAGGGAGGATGGAAGGGCCAAACTAGCGATGGGGAAGGATTGGGGCTTTTGCCACAACTTGCAGCAACCCCCCCCCCCAGAATTATCTGGCATCCTGCACACAGCTCTCACTTGTGGGTCCTAGAAGCTGCCAGCATATGGCAGTGGCCACACCCTGGGAATGGCTTTGACTGCCTGGCTAAACCAGATGAGGGTGGCCAATGGGTTCCAAACTGTCAGAGAGTTATGGACTTCCCCAGCATTCGAAGAGAGGCTCCTGTGGATTGAGAGGATGAGACCAGTAGTGGGTGATCCATCAGAACATACAGTGGTACCTTGGTTCTCAAACTTAATCTGTTCCGGAAGTCCGTTCCAAAACCAAAGTATTCCAAAACCAAGGCGCGCTTTCCCATAGAAAGTAATGCAAAATGGATTAATCCGTTCCAGACTTTTAAAAACAACCACTAAAACAGCAATTTAACATGAATTTTACTATCTAACGAGACCATTGATCCATAACATGAAAGCAATAAACAATGTACTGAGTCACACAATTAATAAGTAGCTGAACAGTCACAAAAAAGAGCCACAAAAACACAAAATAAATAGCAAAAACAGACAGACCTCAGCATAACACTCAAAACGGAAGTTGGCATTCAGTTGGAAGCATAACAATCAAAATGGAGCGTGTTCAGCTTCCAAAAAAAGTTTGCAAACTGGAACACTTACTTCCAGGTTTGCAGTGTTTGGGTTCCAAGTTGTTTGAGTGCCAAGGCGTTTGAGAACCAAGGTACCATTGTACTGCCCCTTCCATGGACGTTTTACTCGCTAAAGTTTTCAAGTGCCTTCTAGCTGCTGCAAGCAGATAGAAATGATTTAAAAGAATGATCCAGGAAGCCCTCCAAGCAGCTCAAAAGTATTTACAAAACAATTCACCACTAGTAGCCAGTGAAATTTGGCAGATCTGCCCTTCAGACACTGACATTATGGCAACTTATCTGGACAGATCTAAGGCTGGGGAAGGCAACAGCGCGGTCAGAGTTGCATGGATGCACTAGCGCAGGCATGGCCAGACTTGGCCCTCCAGATGTTTTGGGACTACAATTCCCATCATCCCTGACCACTGGTCCTGTTAGCTAGGGATGATGAGAGCTGTAGTCCCAAAACATCTGGAGGGCCAAGTTTGGCCATGCCTGCACTAGCAGAATCAATCTGGTATTCTCAACAGCACATGCGTGCAGCCTCAATGATGCCACACCCCAGCCCCATCAGGTGAGTAGCAGTGTTGCTGGGTGATTTCTGCCCTACCACACTGGATTAGGGGTGCCATACATCTGGAATTTCCCAAACATAGCCAGGATTCATCCATCAAAAATGGTGTCCGGGAGAAATTTTTGATAATTGGTTAAAATGCCCGGGAGAACCAAGGCAAATGGCAGCCCATATCAGAAGTGTTGATAAGAAAGAAAGAAAGAAAGAAAGAAAGAAAGAAAGAAAGAAAGAAAGAAAACAACAACAACAACAACTTAAAAAAACTTTTTGGGAGATTTTCCAAAGAGAGGAAGAAGAAAGCTCAAAAATAATTTTCACTTTTTGAAATATAGCAACCCTGCACTGGATGCGGCTGAAATTCACATAAGTTAAAACCATGTAATTATTGAGTCAGAAGGGACCATGCATAGCTTCAGGTCTACTCACATGCAGGAATATGCAGCTTTCCTCTAGGGGAATAAAACATGTGACTTTGGTGTTATCAGTACCATACAGCAATGGACTTTTAAAGAAGAAGAAAAGAAAATGACGTGGACTTGTGTTGAAATAAACATGTTCCTCTACTTGTCTGGAAGGGCCATGAACTGGCTGAAGATGATTTTGTCTATCTCTGGGCCAGGAAAACTTAAAGATTCACATTCTGTTACAATGGTTGGCCATTAAAATATCAATCCAAAAGAAAATTCAAATGTACTGGTTACAAATAATGCACTTCAGTTGAAGGGTGATATTGTGGGTTGAGAGAGAGAGAGAGAGAGAGAGAGAGAGAGAGAGAGAGTTTGGTCTTGGTTAAGTTTACATTTTCTATATATTACGTACCTCTGAGTTAATGAAGAATTCATAGTTTTGGATGCTAGCATAATAGTGTAGACTTGCTCCCCACCCAAATGTCAAGTTTAGCTCTGCACTTTCAATAATAAAAGCCATTTGAAATATCTGCCTTCCTTTTAGGAAGCAGATTCATATTCATCACACATTGGGAAGCAATTATCCTGTCTTTAATGACCTCTATTACAACATTCACATCCAACTTCCTGCAGAAAAAAATGAAACTAGAGATGAAACTTAAACAATTGGATGTGGCTCAGTTCCAACTCTATCTGCAGCACCCATTTACTTCTGAATTTCCTCACCCAGCCTCCTTGGAGTGAGAACTGGAAAGATCTCTAGTATAAGGTATGCCCAGTGCTTTTTGTTCTGGGCGTACGCAGGGGTACACATACCCCTAAACATTTTGTGAATCTAAGTTTGGCCTCATTGAGGGGCAGTACAGTGGTACCTCGGGTTACATCCACTTCAGGTTACATCCGCTTCAGGTTACAGACTCCGCTAAGCCAGAAATGGTACCTCGGGTTAAGAACTTTGCTTCAGGCTGAGAACAGAAATCGCACAGCAGTGGTGCAGCGGCAGCAGGAGGCCCCATTAGCTAAAGTGGTGCTTCAAGTTAAGAACAGTTTCAGGTTAAGAATGGACCTCCAGAATGAATTAAGTTCTTATCCCGAGGCACCACTATATTTCAATATAAGTAGGAAAATGAGAGTACCCCTAAACATTTTTTTAAGGAAAAACACACACAGGGTATGCCACATTAGAAATAAGCAAACTATATACATTCTTGACCCTTATAGAAAGGGTAACTAAATGGTCAGCCTGAGCACAGTTACATAGATCTCAGCATTGTTAATGAGTTGGGAAAGTTTTGAAATAATCAATGGCTGTCCCCAGCACTGGGACATGGCATGATCAGACAAAATTGTCAGGATGAGCTCTGAGAGAACAAGCAATGGAGCTCTAGCCTGTAGGCACCACTTTCTGCATTATTTCCAATATCCCTTGCCCAGAGGGATGCTGGGGAAAGGAAGATATTACTGAGGAGCAAGAATGTATTGAGCGTCAATGCTGACTTTAAAGCAACAGTATTTACAGTGTGTGCCTGTGTATGTCTCCAGTGCTATTTTTCTGACTTTTAAAGCCCTAAACTGCCTCGGCCCAGTATACCTGAAGGAGCGTCTCGACCCCCATCGTTCAGCCTGGACACTGAGGTCCAGCTCTGAGGACCTTCTGGCAGTTTCCTCACTGTGAGAAGTGAAGCTACAAGGAACCAGGCAGAGGGCCTTCTCGGTAGTGGCTCCCGCCCTGTGGAACGCCCTCCCCATCAGATGTCAAGGAAATAAACAACTATCTGACTTCTAGAAGACATCTGAAGGCAGCCCTGTTTAGGGAAGTTTTTAATTGTTTGATGTTTTATCACATTATTATTATTATTATTATTATTATTATTATTATTATTATTATTATTTTGTTGGAAGCTGCCCAGAGTGGCTGGGGAAATCCAGCTAGATGGGTGGGGTATAAATAATAAATTATTATCATTATCATTATTATTTCTAGAAAAAGAGGTGCTTGAGTTCACCATGAACTTCTCCCTTGTTCTCTAAGAATGGCAGTGGTACCCACCTCAGAAGTGCCACAGCTGAGCTCCTGTGAGCTCTGACAGAAAGAAAGAAAAAGCTCTGTATATATCTCTTGGACAATGTGTATGGAGATCCTGGGTTCCCCCTGAAGACCTCTCAGCTTCGCTGATGTGGTCCAAAGGAAAGCAAAGTAATACACTTAGCTCCAGCTTGGCTGCAGGAGGTGCCAGAAAGAGGCATACAATGTGTCATCCAACTGCCTTAGGGCCACCACTCCATGTAGGGATTACTCCTTAGCCATTTATTCTCCCAAATGTAAGGAGCTCATCCTACACTCGAGTAGGACCCTGGCAGAGACACATGCCCGACTGGCATGTTCCCTCCCTCCTGGTCGATAGTTCGGGAGCTTCAAGAGCTTTCTTCTGCCCGAACATCACAGCGACCGATGTCAACCGACACCGGCACACTTAGGGATCTGCCGAGTCTTTGCAGCTTGCATAACAGATCTCAGCAACTCAGCATTTTGGCTAATCTACGTTTATTTACATATAAACACACACGGAGTACTGCAACATGGCTCCCTCTCTCTCTAGCATCAGACAGCAAAGAGAAAAAGAACAAAGGACAATAGTCCCACTTCACGGAACACAGTAACACATGCATCCTGTCTCCATCACTTTGTGGAGTCAAAACATACACCATCATGCGATAGACAAAAATCCCATGATTGCAATCATGGAGCAGGAATTCTAACACCAAAGTCAGCCTGGAAGGCATTGGTTATGCATTATTGCTCAGGGTTTACTCCTGAAGCTTTGCTCAAGCCGCAAAGCAGTGGGCAGCGGCACCAAGTATAGGGGGCCCTGGGGGCCCAAGCACCCACAGAAAAATTGTTAGGGGTGCTCAGTACCCACATCACAGGGCTCCCAACACAACCTCTGGTGCCTCACAAAGCACCAGAAGTCACGCCTGAGGCCTCATGAGACCTCAGAAATGCTGTCTGAGGCCTTGCAAGACTTTGGAACCTGACTGTGTCTTCATATGCAAGGGAAGTCCCTAACTCACAAAGGGTTTGAGACCCATCACCGGGTTTAGCTGTTACCAGTGTGTGGCTACTGTTACATGCTGACAGCTTTTTGAGTTTTATGGGGCTTACTGGCACCAGGTCTATGGCTACAAGATTGCAACCTAACAGCATAAGTAAATTCATGCTTACTTACAGTGAAATCCTAAAAGTGCCTATTCAGAATTAAGTTCCGTAGCGATTACATGGGAACAGGGTTGTTTGTTGTATTCCTCCCAAATGGTTGTATCCAATGTTAGTCATAGTCAGAGCAAACCCACTGAAATGAATAAACTGATTTTGGTACATTAATTTCGGCAGTTCCACTCTGAGTAAAACTTTGTTAGCTGCAGCCCAATTAGTCCCCAGCACATTGCAGCAAACACAAAAAAATGCTGCATAATATTTGTATGCTGCCCCATTCATTTCAGTAAGGGCTTATATAAGAGTAACACTTGATGGATTGCAACCTAGAGCTCTCCTTATATTGAGATGGCGATAATTATTGATTTGCAGCCTCTCGGCCCAGAGTGGAATACAGTAATTTTATTTTATGTTGTTTATTCTTTTTTGTCATTTGAATGCAAGGCCTGAATAACGTCGTATGAGGTGTCAAGGTTAATGTATCAAATCCAGGTAGTTGCTTGGCTGAATTTTGTCAAATATTCCAGTGCTGCACTAACCCTCTGAGACTATACCGAGACTAAAATGGAAAAGGAATTTAATTAGAGCGTGCTGGGAATGTAATGTGGGACATTAAGCATTTATTAAACAAAGCTGTTTCTGAACCTTTCGGATTACACATTGGGAAATCTTCATTAGCGATCAACAAAATACATGTGTGTACAACTGAGCAGACCAAATGTGATGACAATACATTATGTATTGTCTCACACACTGATTATATGAGGTTGCACAGGAATATTTTAAGCAAAGGCTATTATTCCAAAGTGTTGCAGCCAGAATTATATTTTTTTTTTTGGGGGGGGGGGTTATCCCCATACCGATTGTTCATTTTAAAAACTTGCTATAAAAGACATTCTCTTGCTAGGCCTGTTGTAAGCATTGGAATTCAGCACAGCTCTGATTAATTTCAAAGGCATATTGGTCGAGGGTTATTATTAGGTTAGTTTGTTAATGCACAATCTGTCACGAAAGCCTTGAAGTGGAAATGTAGCAGATGCACAAGTCCTACTTTGAAATTTCTTAAATCACTAAAGACATGAATAATTTCATTTCTGTTTCCATGCCGAGAGAAATTGTATGGTGTTAAACACTGCATATTGTGTGTGTGTATCAAAAAATAAAATAACATGTTGTTTTCATAGCAATTTCTTTCTTATCTATGTAAAAACCAGACAGACTAATTGGGCACGTTGTTGTTGTTGTTTTGTTGTTGTTTTGCTGAATTACAATCGTTCATGCAATTCTTATCAACATGGGAATATCACCACGAAGTGTGTTTCTTGCCTAAATGTGACATAGGTCCCATCCATTCCAGACGTTTAAGACACCTTTGGTATCAGTCATTGAAAGTCTTAGGGACAATGATCCACTAGCTGTGATGATCTCACAGAGCTATATTTTCCAGCACCTTTAACAAACTGCATTTCTCAGGGTTCTCCAGTTGTACAACAGTGCTTTAAATGTATGGCACGGAAGTGACCAAGAGTGAATGTTTTTTTTCTTCTTTGTTTTTTTTAATGGTTATAGAGATCCTAGGTCAAATATGGGGTTCAGCTCAAGAATATCAATGTACAAAGAAAGCAAAGTAACCATATTGATTTCACACAAACTCATCCCATGCAGAGACTACTAAATCACAGAGCATGCAAGGAAAGGAAGGCTAGCAATTCACTTGCCACTTTCTTTCATTCATGTCTACGTTTATTTGGCACAAAAGACAAATCTGTGTAATGAAGAGAACACATAGACGTTTGATGTCATGTTATACCTGATTTCCACAAATTCTTCAGTAATAACATCGTTGTTGGCATTTCTAAGTTACTGAGTGCATTTGTATTCCTTCCCATATAACAAAAAATAAATAAAATTCTATGGGAGGCTTGCAACATAAAAAAAGGAAGATAAATTGTATTGATTGTAAAATAAAAACTCCCTCTATAGACAGACAAACAAATAGAATGTGTGATATATAGAAATCTGCACCACAAAAAGCAGTGCTAAAAGCTAGGTTGAATTTTAAAATTTAAATAGTCAGCTTGGCACTGAACAGTCAACCAAAAAACTCTTCAAAGACAGACCTTCCCTGGTAGTGGAGTGCGCTCTCTCTCTCTCTCTCTCTCCCTCTCTCTCTCTCTCTTTCCCCCCTGTTCCACTTAGAGCTTTATTGAATGATTCCCACCATCTACATATTTTACTAGTTTTTTATTATTATTAATACTTATTAATTTTATATACGGTCCTTCATATGAAAACTTAAATGTACTGGTTACAACTGAAGGGTGGGGGTGTATGTATGTGTTTGGTTAATTTTTTATTTTGTATATATAAGGTACTTCTGAGTTAATGAAGAATAGTTTTGGATGCTAGCATAATAGGTAAAGGTAAAGAACCCCTGGATGGTTAAGTCCAGTCAAAGGCAACTATGGGGTGTGGCATTCATCTCGCTTTCAGGCCGAGGAAGCCGGCGTTTGTCCACAGACAGTTTTCTGGGTCATGTGGCCAGCATGACTAAACCGCTTCTGGTGTAACAGAACACCGTGACGGAAACCAGAGCTCACAGAAATGCTTTTTACCTTCCCACCACAGCGGTACCTATTTATCTACTTGCACTGGTGTGCTTTCGAACTTCTAGGTTGGCAGGAGCAGGGACAGAGCAACAGGAGCTCACTCTGTCATGGGGATTTGAACCGCCAGCCTTCTGATCGGCAAGCCCAAGAGGCTCAGTGGTTTAGACCCCAGCGCCACCGACGTCCCTAGCATAATAGTGTAGACCTAGCCCCCCCCCATGTCCTCTGTTTCTGAACTACTGGAGGCTCCTGGAAACTGAATGCCAGACTCAATGGACCTTCAGATCTAATGCAGAAAGACACTTCTGTGTTTCTGCTCTTATGACTGCACTTTTAAAACCAGCCACGAAGGCTCGTGATTCTTAAGTTTCTTATTGTTGGTAGCATTGTAATTAAACATTCATGTGAAAACATTTTACAGCAAATGTGCAGCTCGGAATGAAAACAACAGCAGGCAGTGTGCAAGGAAAAGAACAACAGGAATTTTATTAGACTGCATTATAGTTGCCGAACTTGATTAGGCTGTATTTATAAATACCAAAGGCTGTGAGCCAGGAAATGATTGCTTGGAATAACATATCCAAATTGCTGAGACACACAGTAGTGGCTAGTTCGTTCATGGCCTGGGCGCCTAGCCTATCTGTTGGGCAAAGAATGGGGGCAAGGCTTGGGTTTGTGCATCAGTCTCCACCATGCTCCTCATATATAAAATGGGAAGACCAGCGTCTAAGGAGAGTTGCAGGAAAAGAAATTAAACTTCATGTACATCTTACCTCTCATTATCAGTTGCACACATGGTGGTAGAGCCTGCACAATGTCTCATGTTGTTCCTGCACATGGATGACCTACACACCTGAGCCATGTGTGGGGAAAAAACCCTTTGATTTCAAAGACATCAAAATCTGGGTTATCTCACTACGCTCCAAGTGTCCCTATTTTACAGGATTTTTACAGGATTTGCAGAAGGCGTCCCGGTTTCTGATTTGATCTCAGAATGTCCCTATTTCCCCTAGGACATCCCTGCTTTCAGTGCAGAAATTAATTAGTATTGTTGTTGTTGTTTAGTCGTGTCTGCCTCTTCGTGACCCCCTGGACCAGAGCATGCCAGGCACTCCTGTCTTCCACTGCCTCCCGCAGTTTGGTCAAACTCATGCTGGTAGCTTCAAGAACACTGTCCAACCATCTCGTCCTGCCGTCCCCTTC